>NC_140634.1:27324215-28714215 GCF_057382275.1 Copadichromis virginalis | reverse complement strand
GTTCGAATCCACTGAACGACTACCCTGAGGTACCCCTGAGCAAAGTACCGTCCCTACACACTGCTCCCCGGGTGCCCAATGGCTGCCCACTGCTTCACTGAGTGAATGGGATAAATGCAGAGAGAAATTTCCCCACAGGGATCAATAAAGTATACATTATTATTATTACATTATAAACAAGTTGCTCTACTAGTGAGGAGAGTGGAACCCAGTATTTTAATTTAGCAACTGATGAAGTCTAAAGCTGGTCAAAGAAACTGACTTTCATTTGCAGTCATGTAAAAAAAAAAAAAAAAAACTTCCACAGGACTATGCACTTTAGCAGCTTGTAAAACCACCTTTAACAGCAATTTCTACGTGACTTTATCAGTCTCTCACATTGTTGTAGAGGAATTCTGGCCCACTCTTATTTACAGTGTTGCTTCAGTTCTTTGAGGTTTGTGGGCATTTGTTTATCCACAACTCTTAAGGTCTCAACGCAGCATTTCAATCAGACTCAGGTTTGTGCTTTAACTGGGGCATTGCAACAGCAGTATTGTTTTGTTTTCCATTTTTAGCCATTCTGTTGTACCTTTGATGCTTTGCTTGGGATCATTGTCTTGCTGCATGACTCCTTATCAGACCATATATAAAGTAGACAGAAAGGCATGAAGTGGGAAAAGAAAGGGCCTCGGGTCTGACCCAAACCTAGGCTGCTACCTTTCACCCTCACAGAGGCTTTCTCCCAGCAAAGTAAACACTTGTTCAATCTTTTGTACTGCCACAAACATTAACATGCTAACTCACACCTGTAGAGTCTGAAATGTAACTTTTGGACTTTTTGTAATCTGGTTTTACTGACTACTTAAATCAGTTCGGAATACAAACCAAATTTAAACAAACATTCATATGCACTTTATCTACTACTCATCCACAGGAACCATCACGCTGTGACGCAACAGTGGGCACTAGTTAAACACAGCTGAGAGGAAGCCCGAAAGAATTTAAATGAAACTGCAACAAATGTATCGTAACTACTCACAATGTATCTTAAAGTCCTTGTACTGCCGGTCTTCAATGGCTACCACGTAGAGCGCTGCTCTGTCAGGGAACATCAGGCCTCCAGGTTTCTGAATACAAGAAGAAAACAAAAGTCAGGTAACCAGTGAACACACACACAAAGGCCATCAATCACTCATACTGTTCACACACCTGGCATGTAATAAAAGATCACATGTGCTGAGTTCAAAGCCTGCTGACAGCCATTGAGGTTAGCAACCTGATCATTCATGTATGACCTCAGCATCTGGCGAGCAGACACATGCAAGCGAGCGTACAGTAAATTCTCCACTTCAACGCTGTGTGCTGTGTCTATGTGTCAAATAGCCTTATTTGTCCAGCCAGCCACTCACAGACACACACGCACATAAAGCCCTGCTTAACTCCCCAAACCTCCCGCAGCACCATCTTACCAGCCACTTGTCCCTGGCAAAGATGACCGTGTTGAGCATGGATTCGTAGAAAAGGCAGTAGCCCATCCACTCTGAGATTATAATGTCCACCTTCTCCACGGGCAGCTCCACCTCCTCCACCTTGCCCTTGAAGATGGTAATGACTGCAGTGTGCATAGCCACAAAACAGCAGGCAGTAAATTACTTCACAGCTTCTTCATCAGATTAGAGCAAATGACTTTATTCTCAAGTGACAATGTTTGTATGCCTTGGGATTGCTGTAAATTAGTCCAACTTAATTATTGTTGTCATCTGGCGCCTGATTTTTTTTTTGGTGCATGCATTTTATTTGTCTCATTTCCCCATTCTGACATCTTTGACCTCCAGAGGAAGAAGACACCACCAATTTAAAGAGGTGTTACACGGCAGGGAGTTTTGTATTACCAATTGACCTATGATGTGCAGTATATATCATTAATTTCATTACTAAATATAAGGAAAAATAATTTTAAAAATGTATACATTTTCTCAGGGCAGGTGTTCATTCATTCAGTGAATTTAAGCCATCTGTGTTCCACAACATTAATGAATGCAGTGCACAGATGCTTTCCTTCTAAAGTAGCATAAAGGGGCAGTTACTGAATTTATGCCAAGGTTTTGTAAATTGAGCTAGTCACAAAATTTCATTTATCAAATATTCAGAAATTACAGGAAAATTCAGCAATTCAATACTCTGCCCCTAATAACACAATTGGAGGTTAAATTACCTTTTTCTAATGACTGATAGTCAGTTCTACATCTACTTTTGGAATATTTATAGTTATTAATGCATAAACGGAAGTCCTGACATTATAACTTTACCACTAGTCTATGTTCAGGGGATCAAAAGCCAAGTACCTGAAATGTAAATATAAAAGATTAAATTAAAACCAGCCTAATGTCAAATATGTAGGTTATGAAACCAAGCATCTGTTTCCCATCCTCCCTCTGTGAAGTTCAGGGTGGCATTTTACAATGGTAATAAGCCCCACTGAGGGGATTCTGATTGATGGCAAAGATTACTGTTATTTGACGAGCTGCCATTTAACCATCAGGACTGTGACTAATATTGTCAAGTGTGACGGTAATGATGGAAATATACAGATTTTACACGCTACTTCTCAACCAGATATGTTTGCATCGTTCTGTCTTCAGATAGGTGGATGTGGGATTATGGCAGTAATGAGAAACAATGCTTCTTCTTACCATTGTGCAGGTGATTCGACTTGATAATCTTCTCTGAATATTCAGATATACTTGAGCATTCAATCTGCAGGATCACAGAAAAATAACATCCAGTTAAAAGGTCGAGACATGGAGTTATTGGTCTATCTTTAAATTAAAAACAAGCAAACACTTTTTTGATCAATTTATCAATAATTAGAAAATATTTCATGGGTTTTAGTGTGAGTAAACACACACAAAAAATTAATCAAATCCATCTAAAAACACTAAGGGGCTTTTTGCATCTTCAAGTGCAAATAACAGTGTCTATGGATGCAGCTGCTGTTCTTCCAGATAAGTCATCTCAGATCTGGTGCCAAATGAAAACTCATGATTAAACCTTCCTATTCATGGGTATACTACAGCCTATAAATCATACATAACTGTGGGTTACAACACCAACCTGTCACTTACAGAAGGGGAGCCAGGTGTCTCTTATTGCCTCTGTCTAACAGAGTTTGCCTGACAAGCTCTTAAGATACATTTTTAAAAAGCCAGGATACTTTTTTAAAATAAATGTATTTGATATGGAGGAGTCAGAAGTCAAATATGTGTAGACTGCAACTATTTCTCTCATAAAGATTTAAACAACAGCAGTGAATGTTTGATTGCAGTGAAGCATTTGTTTGTGGTCAGATAGTTCATCTATTTGTCTCACCCCGTACACATGTTTGGCACCGGCGTTGGCAGCAAACATTGAGAGGATTCCAGTGCCGCTACCGACATCCAGGACTATTTTATCTTTGAACACGTGCTTGTTGTGGTACATGGCATTCCTGTAGGTCAGTGTCCGCACCTCATCTTTCAGCATCTCCTGCAGTGATAATAAGAGTAAGAGTCCATGTTACCTGATGATTTTTCCAGTACCGGCACGCATACAAAGGACCAAAAACTCAACTACCAAAGAGCAGTGTGATTCATAAAAATCCTCAAAGGAATACATATTACACATTATGTTACATAATGGATCTACATTGTGGCAAGTGTGGGCAGTTTTGAGAATACATTGATTTTTTTTCCATGAGTAATGATATGGAAAAGGCAGTATTTAGGCCAAAAGCGTTAGTGACAGTGGCAGAGCTTCTTGAAATAGACAGGAGTACAACACAAAGCCTTTGGGGACTGCCTGATACCCTTCTCCCTGAGCCCATTCACATATCCCACTTTCCTTCTTTTTCACTTTGCACTGCTTTAATCAGGACACACTGGTTGACTGCAAGCAGACAAAAAGCTGACCTATATGCTAAATGCAGACACTGTTTAAGAGGTCTATATGTTCCTAAACTTTTCCACCATCTCTTTGTCACATACCAAGGTCATTAGTTGGGCTTTGGCCTTGGCACTTTACTTCAGATAGTTTTAAAAGACAAACAAACACTTTTTACTACTGGAGTGCTGAATATGGATTTTTACCATGCATATAATGTTTTTAGTGGTGCTTGGTAATAGAAAAGCCTTGTGTTTTGTCAGTTGTCAGCTACTGAAATCACTTTTAATACTTAAAGTTTGGTTCATGCTGGGAGTTTATTATTCGATAAATTTAATAATTTCAAAAATGTTGCAGATGCTTTTGTTTAAATCTCAAACTCCTTTTAAGGGCAGATTCTGAGAGTTCTGTTTTTATTTGTCTCCATTTTGTTGCTTTTAGTCGTTCGTTAGGCTTTCCCTTGGCATCTGTTACCTTAAGTGGATCTACTGAACTGAAGGTTTGATTTCTGTATGCACAAGGTTCACAGTTATTGAAAATACAGCATAAGAATATGCATCAAAATCAAAATAAAAGCCCAATTGTCCTTGTATATTATAGTGTTAAATCGGTTTAGGTTATTTTTTGACATATCCTACTAGTGTAAAGCCAGCCAAGCATGGTTGAAATTCCTTGGCAAAGATAGAAAGAGTCAAGGGGGTGCCTTTTTTTAAAAATTCTAATCATACCAAGCTGCTGTTTTTCCAGCCCTGTCTGCATACCTCATGGATGCCAAAGTGAGCATAAGAGTCAAAGTAGTAGTCCCGTGATGTCATTTCCTCGGGGCTGATGAACTTGGCAATCTTGCCTCGACCAGGACAGGTGGCCAGTGCTGCTACATGAGGCGTATGGGGAACGCAGGGCACATGGTGGGTAGTAGGCACTGGTTTAGGCAGTGGGGAGGGCTGAGCAGACTGAGAAATGGGGGACATTACAGGCTGCTGCCTCTGTTAAGGACATACAAGAAAAGAAAAAAAAGGGAGAGTTTGTAGCATCATTTAGACATCACAGTCAAGTTAATGGTTTAAAACGAAATTATGGGAATACATAGGTTACAGGTTAATAACGGTCTTCTAGAGAGATCATTCAATTCAAACCAAGAATAAACTCTGAAATGTTTTTTAATTGTATTGTAAAGCCATTTCCATAACACATATGAGACAGCGGTGATACACTGTGCACTCATGGAGGAGCCGGCAAGAGATGCAGGTTCCGCTTCAGCACCAAGGACAGCGGACATTATCACGTTCAGCAGCCCATGTCCGTGCATCAGTAATGAACCACTTAATCAAAATGCAAATATTCCATATGCATCGTCTATTTTAACTGCATTTCCATGCGTCTTTTGAGTCTAGAGCTGTCCTGACATCTGCAGGACATGCACTTTACTTAGCTTACAAGCCATCAGTGCAAAATCTATTCTTAAACTCGTCTCCATAATTATCGCTGAAAAATACAGAGATATGCATAATATCTACACCAAATGTGTTGACACGATCGAAAAATACCAGACGGAGAGTTCACCGGTCCCGCTAAATGCGGTGCAGGACACCACAAGGTCCCTACCTCTGAGCTGTCCGCCTCCGCCATCTTCCGCCGTAGCAGCAAACAACGCGACGAATGCCTCAGTCCCATGAGAGCTGACGAGATTTAGGCTACAACTCTTTTAAGTGTTCGGGGGCTCTGAAATCCTAATAGAAACGTGGGAAAAATAACAGAGAGCCACAGAATATGACTGGAACACACGGAAAAGTGAGGGTCATTCTAAGAATGTATCACAATTTCTTACAAATTAGGCTAAACCCACTCCCGGTGGAAAGTTGTGAATATGAATTTGAGCGAGGTGAAACGTTCGGATATCCATACTATAAATGCGATACAGGTTGTTTTTAGTGGGAGGACTCAGGGAGGCAGAGCAGTCTATTGGCTGGAGAGATGGTGTTGCGAGTAGAAGGTTGTAGGTTTGATACCAGCACTAGTCGGTCCTTCCGTTAAAACCCTCGTGCGCCGCTTCAGCGTAACCCGCTCGCTCATTTTTACATCTCCGGTAAAAGCAGGCTATCAGAGAAGACGCGAAATGTGCCGCACCACCACCAAGAAAGACATTCAGTCGCGTATTACAAAAGCAGTTCCACAAAAATGCTTCTCATCAGCCACTTCATCTCTTGGAAACAGCTCTCATCACAGGGACTCCGACACCAAAAGTCGCATCTTTTTGTGTTAAAGCCCTTTTAGTTGTAACGCCGAAGGCTTTCTCCGCAGAGAAAGTTTAAAAAGGGGAGTTCAAACTGCTTAGTGTGCACCCGCCTGCCCGTTAAACTGGGACCCCGCTGACGACATGAAACGAGTGGTGACAAAAATACAACTCACCAAAAAGAATAGCTTAATCTCTGCCTTCTCAAAGCTAGATTCCTTCTCACACCAGACTTTCCCACAGTTAAAGGACCCAGGCAACCGGCAAGATTCTTAGTGGCTCGCTTATATAACACAGGTGTTTGAGTTGGAGAAGAAAAAAAACAACAACTGCAATACAAACGTGGTATGCTAATTCTGACCATGAGGCTGTTTAATGTTGAGAGAGGTGTAGGCTACCTATAGGTCCCTTAATGATATCTGAATTGTAAATCGATTAAAGGTGTGCAGCTTCCGATTAGTAGCAGTAAATAGTTTTTAATTACTTGGCACAAAGCCTATCAGAATCATGTTATAGTTACATTGTTACTTGAAAGTTGATTCCGTTTATAATTTCATGGTAATTTGTGGAAAGCTGAAAATGATTTTGACGATATCTTTTTTCAGTGTTACAACCAAAACGTACAAAAAAAGCTATTTGACCCGATTCATGACTGAGTAGTCTACCACAGACAACGCATGGAAACAGTCATGTATTCGTTGTGATATGAAAATCAGTCAGAGCAGGTCCATTCAAACAATACACATATACATTAATTTCTGAGCACATTTTTTCATACGTTATTCGATCATTTCCGTTTTGGAATCTTTATTTTAAGTGTTAGAATATATCCATCCATCCGTTTTATGTTGTTGGGGGACAGCAGCCTCAGCAAACCATTCCCCTCCTCCTGGACTCACCGAGGCGTTCCTATAGGCCAGACAAGAGATGTAATCTAGCCTCCCGGTAGGACATCCCCGGTAAAGCTCGCACAGGAGGCACCCAGGGGCCCAGCTCACACACCATAGTTAAAATATTTAAATTTCAACTAAATTTGTAGTAATGATCGGATTTCCTCACTTATCTACACCACACTCCTTGTCCTTGATTTCTTATCATTTCTTATCATTCCTCTGTCCCTTAATAGAAACCACATATATAGAAACTATCCTCCCTTTCAGTTGTCTTTTGCACTTCCATATCGGAAAGTAGTTACTGTAGGTTATTTTCTGCTTATGCGTTAATGTAATTAATTAACTTATTTATCCTTAAGTAAGGTAATGACTTAAGTTCTAATGCTTTTTGTCTCTTGAGTTAGCTGTCAATGTGGGATTTTTTTCCCTTTTTGTTCAGTTAAAGCTGCCTTTCATTCTTCAACACAGCTTAAACTCTAATAGGTAAGCTTTCTTGTAATTTCTTAGTTCTGCAGGCTTCTTGAAACACATCCGAGACTCTTCTTTGGATGCTGGCTGCCTTTTGTTTTGTTTTCTGTCAAGGTTGAGGTTCGAACCCTGGAGAGATCAATCCATGACTGATGCGTTGTTTCATCCAGGCATACTTTGACTACATTGGCAGTATGTTTGCGATCATTGTCGTACTGAAAAATGAAGTTGCTGCCAATCAGACACTACATGGTATTACATGGTCGATCAAAATCTGGTGGAACTTTTCTACATTCATAATTTGATTAATTTGGATAAGAGCTCCAACAACACTGGCTGAAATCCAGCCTCAAAGCACGGTAGAGTATCCACGCTGTGTTAAAGATGGCTATAGACATTCACTGTTGTATCTCTCTTCGGACCTCTTCCATGCATATTTCAAATTTGGATTCATTACTCCATAAGACATATTACAGCTGATTTTTTTTCCAGTCAATTTCTTGTGTAATTTGGCACACCTCAGCCTTATTTGTCTCTGTTCTCCTTCCTTAAGAATGGCTTATTAACAGCCACCCTTCCAACTCAGATAACTTTTGATGAGGTTTCAGTGAACAGTAGGCTGTTTAAATGAAGGGCCAGCTACATCTCAAATGGCCTTCAGAAAGCCTGGAGATTTTTCAAGACCATTATAAAAAATGACAAGCAAGTCTGGCTCTGTGGAATCAAAATCTAAAGAAATGAAGAGTGGCTCAAGACTTTTGTACATTACTGTAACTCCTGTAACTTTTAAGCATGCTGCCCTCTTTCTTCATCCCAATCAGAAGTCACAGCAGGTGCTTTTTTAGTGGCTGCAAAAGTCAAAACACCTGCTGTGTCATCACTGATTGTGTTGTGGCTCTAAGCACAACAAATGTAGAGCTGACCCTAAATCATTCTATTTCTATTTTACACCTGATTACACAGTTGGCCCTCCTCAGTCTTTTAGACATACGACTAAAAGAAAAAAGTATATGTTTTGCTTAAGATGGGATAGAATATCATGTTAAGGAGAGAATAATGCAGTTAAATCCTGCAATGTAATATTCACGCTGCCGCTTCCAAGAATGTCAAAATATCTTTCATCGCACAATGTTTGATTTCCATTTCCAGAGGTATCCGTACCTCTTTCATTACTCTCCCTCAGTCTTTTCATAGTCTATCAAAGGATTCAGTTAATAGTAACCCACTTTGAAAAACATAACAAAACATTTGTCGCAAGGAAAAATGGGCTCATTTCCCATTAATGACAGACAACACACAATGAAACACACTGGTTTTTAGTCACAGTTATGGGTGAGCTCCATCAGTGGTGCTTAAGAAGATCAGCCCACGCATCACACTTGAGGATAATGCGAGCGCATACACTTTATCATCCACACAAATCAGTGTGGGGGCAGGAGCACACAGGCAGGAGTCAGGAGTGAAAGCAGTGGGCAGAATACTATTGATTGACTTATAAGTCTCACAAAGCTGTGAGCGTGACAAAGACGTGAGTCGCAGCAAGTTCCATCATAAACCTATAGTGTTAAAGACTCCAAGCAGGGTAGCAGCAAGGCTCGGCGACACTGACCTTTAGCCTGTAATTATATGAAGAATTAAATATCTCTATATCTTCTTCAAGGTGTGTTATGTCTTATGCACACACTTAACCAGAGCCACTGTAATCTTTTGAAGAAATGTAGTGCATTCAATGGGTCAAAATGGCACAGGGAAGACGTTACAGTCCTTTTGTATTTATATGAGTTCTGCCTAAACTATGAGGAATGCAATATAAAGGAACGATATGAGAAAATCAGTCTTGACGTGAAGTTTATTCAGGTAACTTTTCAAATACATAAAATCAATTCATTTCCAGTTACTGCTAACTACAAAAAACAGCTTAAACAGAGAGTTCATCTTCTCATCTTAGTATCATCTCTTTCTGTGAATCTGATAAAGCTTTTAATTTGAATTTGATAACAAAAAGCAGAAGGTCTGGCATGAATTTCTGTGTGTGTGTGTGTGTGTGTGTGTAATTTTTTTTTTTTTTTTAAATTCACCTGCATGTAACCTTGTCTAAATACAAAAATATACATACAAATATCTTGTCAAAGTCTATCTTACTTACATTATGAAGTCAGCTGGTAATTTTAGCCACTGAAATATATTAACATCATAGCATATTACATTAGACAAAGAAGGCAAACATATAGAATGATCTTGTGATGAACTTCCAAGCAGATATAGTTTTACATACTGATTATGGAAATGCTGAAGCCTAGTTTGTCTTCTGCAAATGAGGATCATACTAAGCTAATCTGTGAGGTACAGGTGTTATGACAAGAGGGGCAACATTCATTTTGTCTGTGTTATAATGAGGGCAAAAATATGGATAAAGTTTGTCTTTAAAGCGAAAGCCACTGAAAGAGTAGATGTGTGACTTGAAATCCACATCATAGAAAGAAACCACTCCCTTATCGTAGTCCACGAAGATGCCCACTTTTTGAAGCTTTTTTAACTGTACCAATATAACAGCTGAATTTTCATATCCATAATACTTGCCCTCACTTAATCCGATGGTCCAATAACCATCTGAAACTGATAGACGTGTGTCTCCCTTTCTATCTACAGACTCTCTCACCGCTCCAACAGTCCACTTACTCTTATCTTTCACCTGCACCTCAAAGTAAAACTTCCCCCCTGTGAAGCCCTCCTTTGCTAAGACTTCTGGATACATCTCAAATCTTTTTGGATTTTTTGGAAGATTCTGTTTTTCTGCAGTTCCAACTTGTTTTCGGTCTTGACTAATGGTAAGTGAGCAATGTGCTGTGTCGGGATCAATAGTCAAGTCTACTGCATGTTCTCTCATTCTTTTCATTTTGATCTCTGGAACTTTCTCCAAAATTATATCAGCTGTTTGTTTCACCTGAGCCATGGCTCTTCTCACTTCATTAAAAGACAAGTTGCTGTAAACACCAGCACTGGACCAGCCCTTACTTGAAGGAGCCCGTAAGCTTGAGAAGTTCTGGACAAGACAGTGATGGTCCTCAGATCGTGACAGCTGCTCCAGCTGGCTTATTCTGCTTTTAAGCTCAGCAACTTCCATCCTCATCTCTTTCAGAAAACCTTCAGCCTTTTGTTTCATCGCTCTGTGCCTCTCTTCAATCACCTCAACAACATCAGCTTGACTCTTCTGAATAGAGTGAATGAAGTCAGTAAACATCTGCACACTGGCTTCTTTCTCTTCATCGGCTTCTTTCTGGCTGGCATCAAGTGACTTTTCAATTGCATCTATCTTATCGCATCGTGATTGTATCATCTTGTGGATATTTGCCATTACCTCATCATTTTTTGCTAACACAGCCTCATACTCTTCCTCTAGCGAGATGACATTGTGACTCTTGTGATCGCTTTTGAAACACAACACACAAACACAGGCCTTGTCAGTCCTACAATACAGTTCTGTTATCTTGTTGTGCTTTTTGCACATCCTCTCATCAAGATTAATCACAGGATCGATTAGTTTGTGGCTCTTAAGCACTGAAACTCTCTGATGAGGCTCCAGGTGGACTACACAGAAAGAAGTAAGGCACATCAAACAAGACTTAACGGCCTTTTCTTTCATCCCGGTGCAGATATCACAAAGAACATTTGTTCCTTCTGGGAGCTCTCGGTCTGAAGTTGACACTTTGACTTGGACCAGCTTTGCAAACTCAGCCGCTAACTCAGACATGGTAGTGTTGACGTTGAGTTCAGGTCTCGAAGAAAATGTCCTTTTGCAAAATGGACACTGACAAACGTCACTAGAGTCCCAATACTTGTGGATACACGGGCGGCAGAAGTTGTGTCCACACGGGGTTGACACTGGCTCGGTAAACACGTCCAAACAGATGCAGCATAAGAACCTCTCCTCTGACAACAGACTGCTGGCAGTTGCCATATCTGCACAAGAGCGAAATACAATAAATAAATGAATACTAATAACCTAAAACTAATACAATTCAACTCAGTGGACTGAACAAACTGCTCAGACTGTGTAAGAAACCAGTAAAGTAACCATACCTGCAAAGTCTCAAGTTTCTGATTAATAAAAGCTGCGAAAAATAGAAAGCAAACTTTCTCTATTTAAAAAACAGTTCTCTTTGAGGGGTTTTACTTAAGTTTCGTTTCAACACGTTGGCGTCCAGAAGCGGCCCTCCCCCAGTGGTCACTTACGATACGCCTCTTAATTTTTTTTAACCCTTTCATGACATTAAAATTGGTGTGAGCCGCATTAAAAATATATATAATTTAAAAGCGCAAAAAAAAAAAAAAAAAAAAAAAAAAAAAAGATAAGAACTTAACTAAGGGGGCTCTGGGAAGCTCGTTTTGGGGTTTATGTAGGTAAATTTATTATGGATTAAAACGCCCCCCCCCCCCCCCCCCCCAGAAAGTTCTAAATTATAGGCTAAAGTAAATTGGTTACGTGTTAAAACCTTATACTTATATAGGATAAAGTAAAATGTACTAAATTAAGGAATTGTATTGTTTGTAAAGGTGTTGAGACCGTTTGCTCAAACCCACAGGCGTTAGCCTCCAGAGGGTGCTAGATGGAACGTGTGCGAATCACTCAAATCATTCGGATCCGTCCTCTTGGGAAAATGCATGTATGGAGAAGTGTTCACACTGATAGCTGTGATTTTTACTTGGACCAGAATCGCAGGCCAGCTAGCTGATGGACAACTGAGATGGTTTGTAAAGCTAGAATAAGGTGTGCACACATTTTCCATGCTAGATTAAAAATCTCGAGTGCCTTCAAAAAAAAAAACCCAAAACAAAACAAACAAAAAAAGAAAAAAAACCACTCTGGGATTAATTATAGTTTTTGATGGCTACTCCAACCTCCCTTGTTTCCGTTGTGAATCTGTCAGCTGATGCTACATGGTGTTGCTCTGCTTAGTATGCTCAGTTCCATCTGTTGACATTGTCCCAGAGTTCCCACACACAGATTGCTTTCACTGCTTGTGTTTCTCTACTTCTTTGTGCTTGTGTTTCTCTAGTCCTCTAGTTCTTTGTGCGTATGCTTGTGTCTTGTGAGGCAGGAAGACTTGTCCCTCAAGCTTTCACTGTAACAATTTCTTATTTTATCTACAGCAGCCGCTTAGTTCATGTCCAGGAAATCCTGTAGTTCATCCTGACCTTTCCTAATCCATCAAAGAAAAATAGCAACGAGGTTAGCACAAGCTGATAAAACTCTGTAAGATTCTTGATGTTTCTTATCTCTTGCAATTTGGCACCTATAATCTGCCTGAATTGTACTGCAGGCACTGCAGCACGTGGCAGTCTGAGTACAAGAAGTCAGCCATAAGAAGTAGGATCTGAGTAGCTCTTTAAACAAGTATCATTTCTTGTTTTTTAAATTTCTTGTCTTCTCTTTATGACGTGAATAGAAGGCTAGATAAGCAACTGGTGCTAAGAATTGGTTAGGAAGAATGTGAAATTTAAATGAATGGATGCAATAATCACACATGCACACACCAGTGCACACAATGTTTGCTTTCCCCTTAACCTGTTTGTGATTGACATGCACACTCAGTCATGACCTACTCCTACCCCTTTGTGAGAGAAAGAATTGGAGAGCCTAGTGGGTTACAAAACCATGAAAGGTGATAAAGTAACTCCAGCAGAATGGGACTGGACACAGAGGGAATGGTCTGGCACTGAAAAGAGCTGGCTTAAGACTAAGCAGAGCAGGTCAGCCACTAATCAGAAGGTCGGTGGTTCGATCCCAGGCTGCCTCCTGGCTGCATGCCAAATATCCTTGGGCAAGATACTAACCCCATGTTTGCCTACTGGTGGTGGTCAGACGGCCCGGTGGCGCCAGTGTCCGGCAGCCTCGCCTCTGTCAGTGCGCCCCAGGGCAGCTGTGGCTACAATGTAGCTTGCCATCGCCTGTGTGTGAATGGGTGAATGACTGAATGTAGTGTGAAGCGCTTTGGGGTCCTTAGGGACTAGAAAAGCACTATACAAATGCAGACCATTTACCATTTAAGCCAGATTTCTGTTTATTCTGCCATGTCTCACCTATGAGAAAGTGGAAAACAGGCTCCAAGTTGCTAGCCATGGGACGATGATGGCCTGTTTTATCACACTCTGATTAGACAATATTTATTGGGGAAAACCTGACCTGATTCATGACATCCTCTGCTAAGTAATGCTGTTTTCTTAGACTGACTGTCGCCAGTCCAGGTGCCCACTGCCGAGGCCTGCAGCCACCATCTATTTCTAAAAGCTTGCAAGCACATTGAATTACTGAGGCGGAAATAGAGGAAACAGCCCACTGCAGAGTCTGTTTTGCTCAGAAAAGGATGCCTTGTTGTGATAAAGATTTATCATTACAATAAAAACTCATCACTGAACACACTGGTTGGACAGGGATGTAAAGCAACAGAAGTGACATAGGAGTAAGGTAGTTTTTATGTTGTTAACATTGATATAAGTGGGTACCAGAATTACCATGGTGTTTACCTTTTTTTTTTACAGTTTTATCTCTTTATTTTTCCCTGCTTTTTTTGTATTCTTTGGTGATTAAATTATTGCTGAATTGTAAAAAAACAAACAAACAAAAAAAAAAACGTCTAGACAATCAAATTAATGCTGATAGGCTCATTCCTGAAATACCAAATTTCCATTTTTCTCTTTGAGGTCACAGAGTTGGTCTGTTCAATAATTTCATAGTCAACTTCACATTATGAAGAGCAAATTGAAATGTGTTAAGTGGCATGACTAGAATTATTAATCAGTCACTGTAGTAATAGAAATGAATAGAACCTGCATGCAAACAAGCCAATGTGCCAAGGCTATGCTCACAGTAAATTATGCTTTTTTGACTCTGTCTTTGGTTAGTCATGCACACCCTATTGGAAAATTCTTCAGAGGGGTTGTGGTTACATTGTAACCAAGGTTATGCTGTTAATGGCACTGTGGTATTCAGACTACCTAGTGGTATTGAGTCAGTTCCTTCTCTGTCACTCCCTACTATGTGACACGGTTAACTACTGCAGCCTTCCTTGACTACCCGTTGCTATGCCTATTATGCAGATTTCTGTTACTACCCAGACTGTTTAATATTTTTACACAATCATACTTTTACTCGGCAGCAATATCTGTACCAACAAAGTAAATGATGTACTTTGTTTTATTTTGCGTGTGAGTAGAGAGGTCATTGTTGGAACTCACTGTAACCTACACTGTAAGTAATAATTGTTGTATTTGAAACATGGAGGCTATTTGTATTGATTCATTTTGTAGTTTTAGTGTCTACCTGCACATATATGGAGTTCATTTTATTACAATTTGTTACAAATCAATGTAATGAATTTTCTTGAAACTCGAAAATACGAGCTGCAAGCAAAAGCACCATCCGCACAGACTGTCGGACACCCTGAAAGCAACAAGCTTGACTGGACCGGACAAAACGCCCACTGCAGTGGTGCCGTAGACTCTGAGTAGACGGAGATAAACAAGGTCCTTTTTCCAGCCTTAAACGGCGGTCTGGTGAGTATGTGGTCAGATATAAGATGAAAACGCCTGTTTGTCTGTCCAACTGTGAGATAATGTGTTTAAACTTTGTCCTGCCATCGGGAACGCAGGTGGGACATTTATTTTTTCAGGATTTTCAGGACAGCTATCTTGAAGAAGAGGGGGGGAAAGTTTGACTTACACAGAAAAGGACTTAAGTGTCTGTGTATTGATTCGTAGCTTGTGATGCTGGAGCACAACAGCGCAGGTTAAAGTCTAAAATGTCCGAGACCTGGCTTTTTTCTTTTTCTTTTTAAGGGGGACCCGTGTTCGTTTCCTCCTAATTCATCTGGACAGACTGTTAGAAGCAGGAAGGCCTTGTTAGGAAAGAGTTAACGGCCAGCTTAGACGCTCTAAAATCAGACAAATTGTTTAATTTCATTTAAATTTTATTTGTCATTTAATAGTTTGCAGTAGGCACGAACACGGAAAGGAAACTTGGCTGTATTTACAGGGGAGGTTAAAGGATATTTTGAAATTTGGGTTCATAAGGGGAACCAAGAGGATAAGGGGGGCATGGGGAATACTATGTTAAAAGTAAACCTCAGGGTGTTTTTGTTTGTTTTGTTTTTGGTTTTTTTTTTGTAGTGTTCTGTGCCCCACTACAGATTGCATTACAATGGAACTGCACAAGATTCTCTTTTCCACTAGCACCTACTTGGCTTGATTTTCCTCTGCTCTACTCTGTTCAATTTTTGTCATTTTCCATTGCAATTGGCAGGCTGAACCTAGGGCTAGTTGCAAATCTATGGCAGGGCTTACACATATAGAACATGCATGACTTTGGACTCTGGGAGGAATGCAAAGTATTGGGAGAGAATGCATAATTGCATGGGAAGAACATGTAAACATTAGACACAGTTTGGCCCCAGCCGGCCAATGGATTCAAACCCAGGACCTCCTTACTGTGAAATAAAATAGGAAATAAAATCAGTTACTCAATCAAATTAATAAGAAGCTCACTGACCACAGATACTGGTTGTGGCTGAACCACACTGGGCCGGACTGAAGAAGCTGGACTACATGGTGGTTCAAAGGCACTCATCTGTGCTGTTCCCGACCCTGTCTCCTTGTCTGCTCTTTGGGTTTTATACATCCTGCTCACTCTCTCTGCCATCTCCACATCATCTGCCTCTTACTCCTCCTCTTCTTCATCCGACTCTCCCACCACTGCTCTCTACTCCCTCACCTACAGCTCTTTGTTCTCACTTGAAGCTTTGTCTCCTGAAAAAAAGATGACAAACCTTAAGGAAAAGTTAAGGATAACCTCAATAACTTACCTCACTATCACTGTCATCAGTCAGTAGTGAGATTCCTGGACTTACAGAAAGTTTACAGCCTCCTCCAGGGTATATAAATGTGGACGCTTCGCACCCAGTAAACAGAGATCTTGCAGACTATACTTAGTACAGATGAACACCAGGGACTGGGTAAATTATCATAAAAGATTTATTTGATGGAAACCTGTTTTTTTTTTTTTTTTTTTTTTTTTAATTTTATTTTATTTTTTATTCCTTTTTTAAAAATTTATATTTATACAGTTTTCTCCATTGCCATTGAAAGAGTGGTTTATTTTCCACGAACCTTGTCTTTATACAGCCACAGTCGCCCCCTACTGGCCGAAAAAACAATTAAATAAAAAGAAAGAATAGTAATGTTAACACTTCTGCACTGGGTTTACTTATCAGATCTGGAACCTTCTCTCACCTTCTATGGAGAGAGCAGCAGCTGCTCTACTCTGAGCCCCATCCGGGAGGGGCTCAGAGTAGAGCAGCTGCTGCTCCACATCGAAAGGAGCCAGCTGAGGTGGTTCGGGCATCTGACAAGGATGCCCCCTGGGCGCCTCCTGGGTGAGGTGTTCCAGGCATGTCCCACCGGGAGGAGGCCCCGGGGCAGACCCAGGACACGCTGGAGAGATTATATCTCTCGGCTGGCCTGGGAACGCCTTGGTATTCCCCCGGATAAGCTGAAGGAGGTGGCTGGGGAGAGGGAGGTCTGGGCCTCTTTGCTTAGGCTGCTGCCCCCGCGACCCGGCCCCGGACAAAGCGGATGAGGATGGATGGATGGATGGATGGATAGTAATGTTAACACTTCTGCACTGGGTTTACTTATCAGATCTGGAACCTTCTCTCACCTTCTATACAATGGACCCATTTCAGAAGCATATACATTATGTTGATCAATAATAGTTATTGACTCAGCAACTCAGCCGTATATAATTTTCTTGTTATGCTGCTGAGAAGCAAATAGTCTATAGAATAATTTATTAATACATTTAAATGAATTATTAAAAAACAAAATCTGCAAGGTAACTGCTTATTGAAACTTCAAAATAAAACTTGATTCACTGCTATTTATAGACACACCTATGCTGTTTTTCATCATTTTTATGTTTACTTTTTCTGTTCTTCATATATTAGTCACAAATGCTTTAGAGAGAGAGCATTGTTGCTCCACAACATGTCAGATAAAATCTAAAAACAAGGCAATTAAGGTAAATTATCAAGAGACAACTGAAGTATTGTAGAAAATGCTGTAGATATTTCAGATGAAACCCCATTCCCATTTATTGTTTATGAGTAAAGGTAGATGGAATATCTCAAAGCCTGAATGAAGTGGAAAATCTCATGCATGGAGAGACAATTTTTCCTTTCGTTTTCCTTCTTCCTTTGTAGACAAGCTGACCCTTTAGCAAGCTTACTAGCTTGCGTGTTTACCTTATTCATTTTCATCCCCAACAAATGATTTATTCATCACTTTTCCTCTCAGATCTACACCTACAGTATTATGTGTATTATTCCTGAGCCGGCAGACAGAAAAGCTGCAACATTTTCTTTTATGCTCTGTCCGCTGAAGGATGCTATTTAGATCAGTTGTATAGGTCTAAGTGCTTTCCACACCCACGGCCTTTTATTTACAGGGCCAAGACTAGAAGCTCAATTAATGATTCATAGGGACATGTCCTAGTGATAATTCAAAGATGTGGTTTGTGATATAACAAAAGCATGTCATATTGGGGCCTTGGATGCTGCATCACTAAACAACTAGTAATATGTCGTGCAGTGAGAAGTCTGGGACATGGGAGTTATGTGCAGCTGGATAAGTGTAAATGTGTGAACAATACTTGTTTAGCTATTTTTGGGTAAAGGAAGGAATGTAAATGCTAAAAACACATCTAAAGAAAACTATAGTAAGATTTTTTTTTTATTGTGATACATTTTTTAGCAGTACTTTGCAGGAAAATGTAATGTTTCCAACAAACAAATCTGCACTTATAGAATTCAACTGAAGACAAAAAGATGTCGGTGGGTTATAAAGATGACCAGAACGACTGGGTGACCGTGTGCCTCAAGTACCTGCTCTTTGTTTTCAACTTTCTCTTCTGGGTAAGTGGCTAGTAATCCTCATTTCAAGTAATGTGTACTCACAGAGACCTCACCACAATAACTGAGCTTTACATTTAACCTCCTGGTGAATTGGATCGTCATTGACAACATCAGTAGCAACTCTGTAAAACTGTCTGTGTTCCTTTAAAACTGCTTTTTTTAGAGACATTGCTCATACAGAGCCACATAGAAATAGGAAGAGGATTAAGGAAAGTTTTCAGTCTTCCTAGGCTAAGCTATGGACTGAGTTCAAAGTGAGTCATAGATTATTTAGGGCTTGTCAATGTATTCTGGCCACACAGTGTATTAAACCTGCTCTCTGGCACCACACTTTATGCTGCTAAAGCTCCGCTCTCTTACAGCATCAGTGCAGAGTCTCCGGGCTTACAGAGTCAAAAAAGAAGATTTTGAGGAGCGAGAGACAGATCAGCAAGTGGGAGAGGTTAGAAAGAGAAAAGGGATCAAGCTTTAGCTTTAGGCCTCTATTAAATTCCCTGTCGCCACCTAACAACCAGTCTCTTGAGGAAAAATAGTATCATTTTCCTCTGAAGGCTGTCCTCCATCTCGCAACACTTTTTTCTAAGAGGGCATTTTTGTCCACCCCCTACACAAATTAATCATAGGCGGGGGAGCAGTGCATACTCTGTGAGGATGAACTGGCATTGGCCATTTCTGTTTTTCACTTTCTTAGCACATTACTTTTAAAAGAGAGTGCATCATCTAGGGATTTCTCATTTGTCCCTGTTTTTCACGGCGCTGTTATTGGCAGTCATCAAAAACACAGATATCATTAGTTAAAGCAAAATTGAATAAAGTAATGTTTGACATGTGCTCAGAAAATAATCCAGCTGATGTGATTAATGGCCGGTTAAAGCATGATTGTTTGGTTAATTGAGGGTAGAATGAAATATAGATTTGGCAGTATATCGTAGTGTTTCCCCTTCCCCTCCAAATTTGACTTGCCAGAGACTTTTTCAATTGATTTTTTTATATGTTATTTATTATATATGAATATATTACTAATGCAGTGTGTCAAGCCTTTCTGATGTAGGATATTTAGGACCGATAATGATATTTGGAGATTTTTAAATCTTTTATATATCAGCCGATATTTTTTTTTCTTTCAAAAATGGTAAACATGAACTGGTTTCCCTCACACATGTTAGGTACAGTTATTTATGAGTCCTTACTAAGGTAATATACCAATGCAGTTTAAAAATAATCTTGATTTATTGACATAATCTTAGATTATTAATTTACGCTGTCTGGTGGACAAGTACACTCTGATGGTGAAACTATGTAGCATCCATACTCAACATGGGTGAAGGTTGTTCCTCCTGTCTCTGCTTTTCTTGTTTAATTATCATCTATTGACGGCTACAAACGTCGGTACTGATATATCGGCAAATAGCTACTCTGTGATCCCCTCACACGATCGCGTGAACCACACCCTGATGCCATTTTACTCTGCCTCCTCCTTGTCAGTTACAGCTGAGGATGGTGTGATTGTGTTTTCAGCTTTCTGCTTTCTTCAAACCTTGCACAGATTTCCACTTGGACTCAAGAATGAACTGATTAGATTTTTGTGGTAAAACATTTCTGGCAACATTTCAAGTTACGTAAGATGTTTAAGGTTAAGTCTGGATAGACATGGATGTAAAGTGCAGCTTCACTACTTGGCAGATACTAAGGCGGTAATTTTATTTTGAGCAGTGATAGTACAGAGATATGAGAACAGTATTGGGAACTACTTTCAGAAAAAGTGATAGCCAACTTAAAAAAATGTAATTCAGTGGAACTTAGTTGTTAGAAGAAATGTCTTTACAGTGTTAGAGAAGGGTGATTTCCCACTGGTTGGTCCTCGGTTGGATATGTGGTGTTGTGAGTAAGAGGTCCTTCCTTCTAAAGGAAAGGGATGGGAGGATGAAGAAAGACTCTCTCAGGCATTTCCTATTTGCCCTCCTTTGAAACTTGCAAGATGAGAAAAAGAGATCAGGAAGCCACCCTGGATCAGTTACTCTGTATTGTTTCTAAGTAAGTAGTCATTATGCCCTGGCTTGATTGCAGACGTCTCACCACTCCTGTTAGTTGTTACGCATGGTCACGTTTCTCTGTTTCTCATTCTGTTTCCTCTTTTTTTTCTTGCCTCCTTTATGCCCTCTTCCTCTGTTCCATTTCCTTTTCTTTTTCTAAGTGACTCATCTAAAAGCTTTGAGTTCACTTTAAATTGATCACTTCCTGCCCTGAAAAATGTTTCGCTTGAATGTTACAGTACTTGTGTTTTGCTATTCTTTAATAATAAACTGACATGGTACACTTAGTTAAATTCAGTTACATTTCATATCTCGTGCGTTTTTTGTCTCTGTAGTATGACACTTCGTGCTGCACTAAACATTTTTATTTATGTTTTTATTCAGATGTCTTTTTAATCCTGTTACTTTTTCTCTGCTTCTCTTAATTCTTCTCCAGATGGGAGGAGCTGCTGTTCTGGGTGTGGGCGTCTGGACACTGGTGGCAAAGAGCGACTACTTGAGCCTACTGGCCTCCAGCACTTTTGCTGTGTCAGCATACACCCTCATCTTAGCTGGCAGCCTGGTGGTAGTTACAGGCTTTTTGGGCTGTTGTGCAGTCATCCGGGAGCAGAGAAGCTGTCTGTCCACGGTGAGAGACGAGAGAGTGATGGATGGGGGTTTCCGCTTAGGTCCAGGCATTTGTTTGTAGCTGTAAAGGTGTGGGTTAGGCTTACACTTAGGATTCAATGTAGAGTCTGTGTTTAAAATTAACCCGCACGTAGATCATAACTCAGAACTTACAAAAAATATATTTTGATGGCAAACACTCATGCTTTTGGAACAGTTACCAGTTTGTCATTTAAAGGTTTAGAGGAGTGTAGTTTTTTTTTTTTTTAGAATGAGCATGAGAGAGTTAATCATATTTTTTTTTTTTCATTTTTTTTTTTCCAAGGGTATTTTTGCTGTAATATAGGAGGTCAAAGTGCAGATGGTCAATGCAGGGCGTGAAAGTGTACATGGACAGTAATTTTGCTGTGATTTTACCAAAGAACATTGCATCTGGAAAACCTAAAAAATCTGTTTAATAATACTTATTAATGTAGAGTTTGAGCATTTTTGTCTTAATTTGCCATCCATCCAAGACGGCGAGTCGATATTTGCTAGTGGAGAATCCACTTTTTTATGTTGAAAGGTCACTTCCACTTAGCCAGCTAGCCCTTGCATTTCCCATCACGTTTTCCTTTCTTGTAGGCAGTTTGGGCCATTTTTTTTTTTGGCATCCCTGGTCATTATTCAGAAGCTTAACAGTCTCTTGTGTTGTGGCTTTATATGTCATTACGCCAAGGTTGCAGAGATGGAAAACACTCTTACAGTCCAAGACGACTGATTCGGACTCTGTCTGGTGAACGAGAATAGAATAATTCACTTAAGAAAGCATGGGTGTGCTTGCCTCCTCGTTGAGCACAGCAGTCCCACGCTGGCATAAATAGAATGTAACTGAATGGGGAAACACTGCAGAAGATAAATAATAAGTTATGTAATAACAGCCCTGATAGTCTACTGGTCCGTGGTTCTAGATTGTCCACTGTGAGAAGCTAGATGCTCGCCCACATGTACACAAATGTGGCAACATGCGATGGCGCTCATCCATGCTAAGCCTGGTCTAAGGTCTATCGCTAGATGTTGACGAATGACTCTGACGGGGCCCTCGCTGTCCTCATTATTTTACAGAGACAGGACCCAGTGGGAGAGAAGGAGGCGGGAGGTGAAGGTTCTCTGCCGCAGGGCTATTTATAGGTTTGTCTATCTACTGGTGATGGATGGAGAGAGAAAGGGCCTTGCAGGAGTGAAGAGGTAGATGCGCGGAGGAAACGGAATCTGCGGTGCAGTTTGGTTCAACTGTTTTTTTTGTGCTATTTATAGATTTGTTTGGGAAGAATAATGAGTGATGCTAGCATGTACAGTAAGTGTTGTGTGCATAGAGAAGTGTGAAGTTGGCATTTTGTGTGGGTAGCAGGCACACAGAGACTGAAGTGCTTTTTTCGCAATCTTATAACCAAGAGAGACGCAGAGCAGGCTGGGTTTCTGCTCAGCATCATTACTGCGATAGCTGCAAAACAAAAAAGAACATCTGTTTGTGCGTGTGTTAAATATTTCTTCCTTACAGCTGTTTGTTACCAATAGTTTTCAATCACTTTGTTTGGTGCATCTAGCAGGTTGTGCAATAGCATCTGTGTCTCCATAATGGTTCTGAGTTACGCTGTTGTTTTCCCCGCTCTGTGACAGCTGGTCCCTGTTAGGTGCGTGTTTATGTGTCTGTTTGTATATGGACTTGAATTATGTGGAATGAGCCATGTTTTGATGGGTGTACAAACCATCTGATGAACAATAAAAAAGTTGGGTTATTTAAGTGTGGGAAAGCTGGAGTTTTGATCTGCTCATTTTGCAGCAGTCTATCAAAGTACTCTCTGTGTGGGCAATCAGTTCGTCACACTGTTTGCATAACAGTACATACAACAGTGCTTGCCATTAAGAATGACGCTTACAGTTAAAGCCTCTGTTATTCTCATTTTTATTTTTTGCCTCAGCACCCATCTCATGTCTGATTCTTTTTCATTCTTGCAGAGGAAAACTAAACACAGTATTTGAGAGTAGCGCTCAAATACTAAGCAAACGCTAACATCAAATAATAATATTTGAGGATGACGCTCGAATACTGTGCTAATACTGTTTTGTTTTTTCTAAGATAATTTCAGACATCAGTTATGATAAATAGTGAATGTGGGGAGCTCTGTAAAGATGCCCAGGAGAAATGGGTTTCTGCAGCCTGTCAAATTGCTTTCTGGTTGTCTCATTTCATGCAGGACTGCCATCTGCGTTTGAAGTGACAGATGCAGTGCGGTGACAGTTGATGAAAGTTTATATTGAGCCATCACAAGCGTGAGCAACTTGAGTTAGCAACCAGATACTTCAGGTGACTACTGAGCTAATGAGTGTTCAGTCAAATTTACTGAAATTCTTTTTTGCTCTCTCTTTCTGTCCTGTCTCTCATCCACAGTATTTCATCTGCCTCCTGTTTATCTTCTTGATCGAACTTGTGGCCGGAGTACTAGCTTATGTATACTACCAGAGGGTAAGTGGTCACTTTTTACTGGTTTAGCTGAGTGACGTTGTGCAGTGATGACCCAAGCTGCAGTTTATCCTTGTTGAAATAACTGCAGCAGCTAATCTATGCCTGCAGGCACGTGGGAAAATGAGGTTAAAAAAAACTTCTATCCAGATGATCATCATCAAACTAGTGTGCTGGGGCGTTTCTCATATTAATACACTACAGATGGGATAGCAGAGGGACTACTGGATAGGAATCGTTTGTGATTTACTGGATGTTAATCATAATCATGTTTTGGGTTTGAGTTATACATATTATGATTTTTTTTTTTCCCCCTTCTTGGTATATATCAAAGAGCAGGCGTTTTGCAAAGCAGATAAAGTTCTGCAAGAAAAGTTTGAACATTCAGATGTCAAGATGTCAGTGAGGAAACGGGGCAGAGGCTAAAAATAAACAGAACATATCTTTCTTTTTTCTTTTTTGAGCACTTGCTTGGCATTTGAAACATCTTTCAGGCTCACCTTTGACTAAGCTGCATTTTGTTAGTGTGCAGTTATGCTGCTGCTAGTATTAGATTGACCTGCGCTGAAGCAAAAATTACAGATTAGAAGTCAGGCTGTTGTGACAACTTGTGACTGGGAAAGGTAACATAGGGGGAATATTAGTAGTAAAAGCCAAAAAACAAAGGCTCATAGGCAAGAGATCATGGTGAATTAAACTGTAATTCACAAAATCTGTTTATTTGCTGACTCTTCCTACACCTACATGGAGTTAAACGGCCAGAATTTGCACATGGGTGCATCTCATCTGCATTGGATATTATTATGTAGTCATTATTATTTGATGATTTGTTATCATTATTTCATTTATATTCACAAAATCTTTCATGATGATTACATCCACAAAACTGTAATAATGCATTATACATTATAAAGTCATTATATTGCTTGATGGCAACCTACTAGCGGTCTAAAATGACCCTTTGCAGCATTTAATAAAACTAAAGCATGGAAATGTAGCAGAGTGTCAAAGAAGACTTAAAAAAACAAGCAAAGAAAGAAAGAAGTAAGAAGTAATTTTCAGTCTTTAGGCAACAAAACCTGGTTAAGTTGGTTAAACTACTTGGGTAAATTTTGTGAAAGAGGGTCAAAATGGTTTGTTTAGGTCTTTTCACTTATATCAGCTCAGACGTCAGCTGCAGTGATGATCCTTTAATTCATTTATATATTGCAGTTACAGGATCAACAGGGTGATGTTAGATTACTGTAGATGACGGCTACCTATTATTTAAGAATGAATTCAGCTGTGCTTTTTGTGAATCAAGAGACTAATAATCTAATAAGTTATAAATAATTGATAAATTATTCATTAAAAACAATTATCATAAAAGAAAATACAGTGACATCAGTATTGTAAAAATCAGAAGGGAACATTCGAGTAAGAGCGTGGAACCAAGCAGGAATAAAGGCTTTCTAAAGCAGCATCCTCAGTGATCCTCCTCTGATGACATGACTCTCTGAAGTGTATCTAACACATTAGATATTCTTGGCATTTAGTTATCGCCCAAACATCTGGCTGTCAGTCAGCTTCAGTCAGTGAGGGCTGCATAGGGCATCTTGTAATCTTTGGGCAGATTTATTGTGATGGAAGAGGGTTCAGTACGGGATAGAATCACTTTAAAGATAAAGATTTGCATTGTTTCCTGCACCCTGTGTGAGTGTGAGAAAATATATCCAGACATCAAAGGCTGTATTCCTAGTCAATTTTTTTAGTGTCTTGTTTATCTGTATTCTGCATCACAGCACTCCCCAATGCTACCAATCTATCATCCCCTTATCCTCTCCCTCACCTCCACACTATTTGCACCTACGTATCACTTTTTTCAATGCCCTTCTTTGTAGACATCGCACGCGCAATCGTAAATTAAGCAGCCCGTGGGGGGGGGGTTACCACAAAAAACATTTACCCCAAAATGATCCCCTCCAACCCACCCCTCCAGCCTTCCCACCTTCTCTGTTTCAAACACACTGTTTCTCACTGTGTATGCCTGCTGTCTCTCTCTTTGTTCCTCATTTCCAGCTGAGTGAGGAGCTGAAGCAGCATCTCAACCACACTATGACAGAGAACTACGCTCAGCCAGGAAAGGAGGCAGTCACATTTGCGGTTGACAATCTACAACAGGATGTATGAAATATATTTACAAACTCCTCTGGTGTCAAGTTTCTGTAAGATTGTATTTCACCCTCTTCAGCATGCGCGGTTAAGTATACTTGTACTTGTTATAAATTAATTTGATATATGAAGCTGAAAATTATGCTGACGTGGAGTAGAAGAAGAAATGGCTCATCACTCTGTGTATTCTATCTGGGTTTAGACAGAGCATTGTTCCAAAGATGACAAGTGGAACAGCCGGAGCGAAAGTAGTCCCTGAGAGGAAAATTACTGCTGTGAAAATATATTTATATAGTGGCTTGATGTTAGGAATTTGTTTACACTAGATGATACATGAAACCATATTTTAATCAGAATGAGGGATATGGCCTCACACTGTGGAACTAAAGTCTGGGCTTTCCTTTTTCTGCCTCTCCAGTTCAAATGCTGTGGCAGCAACAATTCTCATGATTGGACTGTGAGCAAGTACCTTGTGTCAGGGCAAGCAGAAGGCAGGGCGGTACCTGACAGCTGCTGTAAGACCATCACACCTCACTGTGGAAAGAGGGACCACCCCTCCAACATCTACAAAGTGGAGGTCAGTGCAATAAATGCTTCTGGCAAAATGACAGCAGGCTTATTCAGCCTGCCTGTTGCGCAGCTACAACACAGAATGTGTTGTAGTTCCTCCTGTAGGTTCTATATCTTACAATAATCTTTTGTACAGTTTTGTGAAATGTGTTGCAACCTGGCTATATCCCTGACTTGAGTTATAAATATCAACTGAGTGCTTTTGCAATCAAAGATGAGTGATGATAGCCTAAAGACAGAAAAAAGAGATGGAAGCACTGAGTATACTAATAACTATGTGTAGGCAGTAATCAAAGGAAATCGGTGTTATCGAGTTGTTCAGGGTGATTGCTCATCTTCACAGTCCATTGTTTTGTTTTTTTTGTTTTTTTTTCTGGTTCATGCCATATTTGAAGAAATTAAACTGGTATTTTATTCACTTCTGGTCTGTTGTAGCCAAACCATTTTCAAATATCTGAGGCTGATATTTCATTTCCTGAAATGAAAAGCATCCATCTACTTTCCTAACTGCTGCTGGGTTGCAAGGTCGACATAGGGGCAAAAGGCAGAGATAAACCTCAGTTCATGCCGTCAGATCTGTGGGCATTATTTTTGCTAACCTCCCAATTGTTTTTGGGAGGAAGCTGTGGCACCCAGAGGAAAGTCACAAGCTAAACATGCACAGAAATGCCCGAGCTGAGTAAGAGATTTGAACCAGGAACCTTCTTGCTTTGAGGCAACAGTGCCAGGCAGTGCAGCTCTGTGCAGCCCTGAGTGACTCACAAAACATGCCAGCAAACTTTCTTCTGATAGAATGAGCTCTAAGAAAAATGAATAAAAGATGAGGTTTTGAATGCTTATCCACGCTGCACAGGAGAGGCTCTTCTGCCTTCTCGTGTCAAATCACTCAGTTTCTTCTTATCCTTCACAATGTGCTACCTGCATCATGTGCAAAGACATAAGCATGAAGACATATCCTGAGAATAAAATGGTTTGTGGATGATGACTGTATCTATGTTCACTTGTAGGTTTGGGATGATTTATTTATTCATTTTTACCGTGAGTGTTTTGAGCCCTGTAAATACACCTGAGGGAGTAAAGAGGGACTGAAAATGTACTTAAATAATCAAGAACATCCCAGATTCAGTAAAAATACACAACTTCTGAAGGATGTCTTGTTGCTTGCTGAAGCAGTTTAAACTATAGCTATGCAGACAAAGCTTTCTTGTCTAACTAATAATCTAGTGTAAACTTTAACTCTGTAGGGTGGCTGCATCACTAAGCTGGAAAAGTTCCTTGCAGATCACCTGTTGGTTATCGGTGCAGTGGGGATAGGAGTGGCCTGTCTGCAGGTAAGTAATATATACACCCAGTTCAGATGGTTGGTGAAGAAGCAGGATGCATTTCTACTGCCTTCTCCCTGAGCATACAGTGCTTTATACAAGCCCAGTTGTTATCAGAAATGAGAAACTGCTTTTAGCTTTTGTGAGTGGAATGCTGCCCTTTGTTGAATTAAAAGAAAAAAAACTCCTATTACTGAATGTACCCTGGCAGGTCAGGATCCTCTAAATGGACACGTCTTTTCATCTCATCCGATTCTTTCTGTCATCATTATATGAGTTTGGTCCTTCTGCCTATTCAATGTAGTCTAAGATGGGCTTTTTAGTATTGCAGAGCCCGAGGATATTTTTTTTTCCTCTTTTTATTGTTTTGCACTTTTCTACCAGCTAACCAAACTGTCTTACTGTAGCTGCAAACCACGTTTAAATTAACTTGTCAACCTAGAACTAAACAAATTTCCACTTATTGTTTCCAGTGGTGTTTGTAAGACTGACAAGTCCACCACTTTACATACAGCTTAGTTTTAATTGGGCACCAGGGGACTGAGAATAAAGACATGAAGCCAGGATTTCACTGCCATAATTATAAAGACTGCAAAAAGCAAAAGATGAGATGACCAACCGTGCAGTCTCTGTGATGCTCACCGCTGTTGGTAAAAGGAATTTAAGCAGAGTCTCCATTAGCAGTGGCTATAACATAAAGACTTTCTCACAAGAACCAAATGATCTGAAGGGACTTTGTCGAGCATTTAAATGAGGTGCTGAAAATATTGTGAATATATTGAATACATGACGTACACGGTGTAATTTTGTCACTTCTCACTCACATATTAGCATTTTTTCGTAATGTAGGCCAACTTTATGTCTCCTCTTTGTTAAATGTTCAGTCTGTCTTAATGTCGGTGTGCACTAATCTGTCTTTGGTGTGTTGTACTCTGTGTGTGTTTGTTATCACTATAGTTGGTCGGGGCACTCTTGACAGCCTGCTTTATCTATCTGCTCTATAAAGAAGAGGAAGAGGACTTTGGTGCATTGTAATTTGGCTCTAGAGCGCTGCTGGTTTAATCTAATCGAGAGGCAAGGTTGGAGGGCACTGTAGATATTTCATATTTCACTGCCTATTTGTCCTTGCGTGGCTTCCTGTTTTGTGTTAAATGCGAGACCTGCTGTCTGCATGTTTACTGGATTAACATGTTTAATTCGTCGTGAAGCATGCAGCGACTTTGCATTTGGCTGCGTTTTCCAGTTTGTTGCTATGCATTTTGTGATGATGTGTTGCTGTGGGTGATGAGGATGTGACAGCTTATTCAAATGCATCCTGAGGATAGCACGACTCACTTGCTTTTTCACTGTGCTTTGGTTCATAGTGTCATGATCTATAATTCGTGCAGCAACGCTTCCATCAATGTAGCACCTGCGCTGACAAGAAGTGGGGAAAACACCATAGGGACAGGTGTATTTACAGCATGTAGCAGTGCTTTGCTGTATATCCCTTGAATCCAAACATTAATGAGGCTTCACTATGGGTGTCGGGGAGTATATGGTATACAACAATACAAACTTAATCAAATATTTACAACAGTTAAACGCAGAAATTATTAACACGCTTACTTTTAATAGACTCTTTTTTTAAAAATTACAAAAATTTACAGAGTAGCTGCTGCACTTATTACACCTATTTATTTAATATGCTGACACCTTCTATTACATTACCACTCAGAAAAAAAAGCATTAGTGTTGTTGCTATAGTTACTTGCAATCTAAAATAGACTGGGCTTTCATGAACATCATTGAATTGGGACTCGGAGTTGTTTGGGGGTGCCCAGATATCTGTTTTTGCCATCCCACGAGATGGCATGTTTCTGTCTCTAACGAGTTTACTTTTTAACACTGTTACATCATTGTTTTTTAGCGTCTTCTGAAATTAGGCCTCAAGAAAACTAAAAAAACAGTGTGGCTTTTTTCCTTTTTTTTCTTCTCACCTTATGTTCCCTCAGCCAAAATGACTGCATCTTCTATCCTTGTGCATAACTGTCACTGATGGTTGAGACGAGAGAGGAAAACAAAACCTTGCTCGAGGAGAAATTATGAGTCAATATTAAATTCTGACTTCCTTGATCAGGCTTCCTCTGGAAGCTTTTAGAGGCACAGAAATGGAATCTGGACACTTGCCTATTTGGCCATCAAGCTTGTAGACCCAGCAGCTTTGGTCAGCTCCTGCTTCCCTTATTCTGCTTTGTTTTTAGACTTTTTGCTCGGTGCTGTGTAGTAGTAATTTTAGACATGCTCATTCCGTATTAGGAATTCGCTGCTGGTGAAATTCTATGCTGAGAAGGATGTTTATAACAGTTCAGCTGATAAAAGATGCAGATATGCTTCATTATGCCATGTTTGAATATTTAAGATGTAATGCACATAATCGATATAATGTCTAGTTTGCTGATAGGCCAGTAGCAGTCACCAGTGACAATGTCTGTGCATCTCTTTTCTTCATACAGCTCTGTGTTTACACTGATGTCAGATATGACAGCAAATTTCTAAATGTAAAAAGCTTCATTTAAAATACTAGCACAATTGTTGTGGTCTGTTTTCCCTTATTATAGTGATATTTTTGGAAGCCTTTTATTTATTATTATTATTTAAATTTATTTTGGGACTAATATTACTGGTCGGTATAGACATTTATTGGTTTCGACATTTATATTAGCCGATAAATGAAAGTTTAAAATCTTAAGAAGATACGAGAGAAACACCCTTCAACCATGTTATGACTGATATTGCATAGTTTCTCCAGCACGGGGCAGTCTACAAATTCCCTGTTGACAACACATTAGTTTGTAACTCAATAAAAACACAACCAGCTGAACCAAGCAGAGACAGGGAGACGATAAATTAGTAAATAAATAAGTACACAAAACAATTTTGGGGGTAATCTGTTTGTTTTGTGTGTCTGAGTAAAATAAAAAGGTCCCCAGAGCTTTTGCAAAGAGGAAAAACAGTATATTGAGATGTAAGAGCATTAATCTGCTTTTTCACTTCACCCAGCTTTATATAGTTTGTTTATGGAAGCCTGTGCGCACACGTTTTGGTGAAATATTGGCTGCTTGACTCCTGACACTCCCTAGTAACCAGCTTCATACTTTCCAGCAGTCTCTAACTCCTTCACCTTTAAACCTTCTCTGCCCCACAGTCGGTAGCATTCAAGCTTCCTGCAGTTTTCCATGGCGACTAAACTGCAGTCTGTGACCTAACACTTCCTGTTTTCAGATATGTGGAATGGTGTTCACCTGCTGCTTGTACAGAAGGATCAAGATGGACCCTTACTGAGCACAACGTGACCCCTGCACACCACCTTCAACAGATGGAGCATGACCTGCTGACACCTAACCAAACTTTAAATCCCTGCATTGTGATCTGATGATCTAAGCGTTGGACACACACGATAGAAACTCAGGCTCATGAGTTTCTGTTACCTGGTCTAGGCTGGATGTTTTTGCATGCTTTAATTTGAACATGACTAAAAAAGGGAAAGACTTAAGTTGTGTGGTATTCTATGCAACTCATGAAGGTGCGAATTTAATTGTTTTTAATTAGGAGATTTATATAGGAGTGTTTCGATAATTCCAAGTCGAATCGGCTGAGTAAGAGCACAGAGTACAAAGAAAGAAAGTTATGTGTGTGTTTCTGTCTTTTGTAAACACAATGTGCCTCTTACATAATTCTACTGGTAAATAATTATGTATAAATTCAGTGCCTGAAGTCTTGAAAGTGAGCTGTCAATACACTGTGATAAACCGCAGCAAATGAACGGAGTCATGTTTATATTTGTAGCTTTGTCTTTAATTCTAACACGTTGGCTGAGTGATGGTAATCAAAATAAACTTTGCAGTATCAATAATGCTCATATGTATGGCTACAAAGAAGAAAAACTATTTTATTCCATTTAAGAAAGTGATAATTTTCTGTAAACGCTGCTAAATCTCTGAATTTAGAGCTCCATCTAGTGGTCAGCATAGGTAACTTGATTTGAGGATGGTAAATGTAACTGTTCATCTTTTGTGAACTTTAAGCCTTTAATACTGCTGATATTAATAGTATAATATTAATTAATATTTCTGATTGTTTTTGGTTTTTATATGCCGTTCCTCACTTCAGACGCCAATCCCCCCCCAGTGGCTTTACAGTGATGAATATGAGTGATCTGTGAATCAAAGAATATGGTTCCTTCTGTTTTTGCTGCCTATTATATGCCTTGCTACCCTATTTTTTTTTTTTCCCTTGTCTTTGTTATATAGCCACCATAATATAGGTGTTTTAGTTGCTAAACAGTGGAAAATGGCTGTCTCTCTTTCAGGCTATTTAAATCTTCTACCAAAATATGACGCCATTCTCAGCACTCCACCTTCTGTAAAGGGACCTTGCAGGATTTGAGAAACCCTTTTGGAATTGCTAGACTTTCACAATTAATATTCTTAAACTGGTTTCAGCTATTCCAGTCATAGCTATAGGCCAAGACAATTTGACAAGACTAATAATGGACAAACAGTTATGTAAAACTAGTCCCAGCTTTTCATACATTCTCTGTATGAACAACGGCTCGAGGACAGACGGAACTTTTTATTCACGCTGTGTGGACCTTTTACTGAGTGCTTGCAGGTGTTTGCCTGAACTCAACTTCATTACAATAACACACAAATCTCATTGTCTTCTGAACCTCCGTCCTCTGTGATTGCTCACACCACGCACACTGGATCAGCATGAGAAGGGGAGCAGTAATTGCTCTCTAAACGACTCTGCCACATATTTCTCTTCAGGTATATAGAATATTAAACCTATTGACTAACCGTTCACCAGAAAATATATTTTGTAATATAATATTATACAGCTCCGGCACATGTTTTATTCATGTTCATGACAATTTGAACAACGGTGAAATTTAATCTTGGGCCATCGTTGGTACTTCTGGAACAGCTTGACTTAACAGCTGTCTTCAGGTCATGAGACAGCATGTCAATTAGATGAAGGCCATAAATCTGACCTCACCATCCCATAACCTGAATTTCATTCATTTTTTTGAGATTTTTTTGGGTGAGTTAGTTATGCGCTTTTGGTATTACCCAACTTTTCCTATGCTCAGGTTTTGGGCTGCTGCCTCCATTATGATGCATAACAGCTGGAAATAAGTTCTGGTGTTGTTGTGCGGCTTTTTTCTCTTTGTCGTGCCGGCTCTCCCAAAAAATTCAACTATCATTTCATCTGTCTGTTGTGGATTATCCAGCTGGTGTTCAGAAATTCTTTTATAGGCTCTTTCTGCTGTATGAATCATAATGTCTTTTTTCTACCCTCCAAGGTTTGTTGAAAGTTGTCAAAAATTAAAGGAATGGCGTGTCTGGAACTAACACTTCTTTTCTCATGTCCTTAACTAAAACACCTGACTCCAAGTAACTTTTGGACAAGTCAGGAGAGAGGTATTTACTGTAGCACTTTAAGTAAATTCGATTATCCTTGTCTAAAAGTGAAGATGAGAAATTAAAGGACAAATCCTGAAGATTTCAGTAGTTCATAAATTAAAATTTTGGATGCTTATATATGTAACTGGTTGTTGATGATATGACACTGGCACGTGCTTCAACTACTGACTGTTTTCTTTGAAATGTGGCTCTAGAACTCAAAAATAAATGTTTAAATGTTGCATTTAAACAACTGTGTTGTATTCATGAAAGGGTAATATTAACTCTGTTTGGACAGATGCCTATGATGCTGTGATTCCAGCTTTGTGTTAGTTGATGTGATTAATTAGTAATTTGTTATTTATCTAGACCAGAATCATACGTTTATCCCAGAGAAATCTATCATTTTTGCAGCATATGTTTGAATTACACCATATGCATATATCCAAGAAAAACGAAAGCTTAGGTAAAAGTAAAAGAAAATCCACTAGAGGGAGACAAAGATTTATCATTTGAAGAGATGCAAACTTGCACAACTTAGTGTTGACCTGACTGAACCCTTTCGGTTTTGCCATATGTTCAGAGTGGCTTTCTCACACATCAGTAGATACTCCTACCAGACTCACTTCTAGTCTTTGAAAAGATTGCTTTGACAGGACCTCAGAAATCTGCCAAGTTGGAACTAACACATTTGATGTAATCTGCAGGTCTCTTTTGTGCGTTAAACACTGATTGAATTGCAAACTCTGATACCCGTGAGAACTAAACACTGCTCGGCTACTTACGGTAACAGATGAGCACAAACAGTGCCTGCTGATTATACACATCAAATCCACTTTACTCTTCAATTAATCTTCTCATTATGGTTTTACAGCCATGGTTTTGGGCGGTTTTGTAATCTTGTCCCTTTGTATTTAATCTGTGCATTGTAGTAAATAAAGAGTCAAAGTCTTGCAAGATAATGTGAGCTGGATGGACATCTTACTTTGTATATAATGTGTGAGCTCAAGTACGAGTGCAGTGGGAAAGCTTTTGTTACGTGTGGGGTCTTCCACAATTCCACATCGGAAAAATCTCGTAGCGTTCCCAGCTGAAACCGCATTTATTTGTGGCGCAGCACTTGTGCATGTCTGTGTGGTTTTAGGCTATTGTTGAGGAAAAATCTCCATATCTTAAAGAACTGTGCCATGCACATAGGATATTTGTGCGTTATTGTTTGTGCTATATTGCTGCCATATGCTCAAGCTCTTTGTCTTTGAGGCACCAGCTTCCCCCTTTCTCTTCGTTGCCCTGCTCCAGATTACTTACAAGACGCTGCGCCAGTTCAGGGCGATCTATCATTGTCACCCATTTAGGAAAAAAGTTTTAAAAAGAGTTTGGATGTTCTCCAACATTTTGGCTTCGGCGAGCCTATAGAAAGTGTCAGTCCCTTTGTCTTCATCAACTATAGGAGGGTGGCTCTCATTTCCTGCAGATGTCACACATGCTACAATGTAGAGACATTGACAAGACAGAAACACACGTGCACGCACACAACCAAGAGGCTATACACATTAGCATGCCGTCTGTACCCTTGGCCAGAAAACACCCATGAGGGAGAATTGGGAGCAGCTGGAGATTCACCACTCTCCATGTGTTGAGGCCTCTTTGCATCACAAGGACAAATACACACTGCTTATATCCTCTCTACCTATCACATTGTAGCCGGATGATATTTCAGCAAGACGTCTTAAAGTTACCTAAGAACACATGTTGCAGTCTCATTTATCAGTGGACCATGAATGCATGTTTGCATGTACAAGGTAACACTGAAATACTGGCAGTGTTGCTCACAGAAGAGCATGTGCACCCTTGCAAATTAGCCTGACAGCACACATTTAACATTTCTTAGGATGCAAGGTATTTGTTGAGCCGTCATAAAAAAGAAAATTTAAAAAAGAAATCTGGTGCGACCACTTTTGCCTCAAGAAATACACCTGTGTTCAATATGTGCAGAAATACTTAGTTGTGGTAATTAAATGGTGTGGTCCTTTGCAGTGTGTCCTTAAAAATCCAAATTTAAAATTTTTGGTTCAAATCATCGCCAGTATCTATGGAGGTCAGGTCAGGCCAAAACTATAACAGTGAGTATCTACAGCCATCTGTAAAACACGGTGGATGCATTGTCATTGTTTGGGGCTGCATTTCAGCCAGTGTTGCTGGAGATCTTGTCAAAACTGATGGAATTATGAATGCAGAAAGGTATGGTCAGATTTTGATCTACCATGCACTACTATCTGGAAAACATCTGATTGGCAAATACACTGTCACTGCAGTCAAAACATGCCTAGATAGAAAAACATGGATTGGCCCCTACAGACCTTGGATCTCAACATTGAGGCAGTGTGGGATCAACTTGAGATGGAACAGAACAAAAGACACTTAGCATCCAAGGAAAAAGTTTGAATGTCACTTGAGAATCTTGGACAACTATTCCCGACAAGTACTTATGACAAAGCTTGCTGAGAGAGTTCAGGCTGTGGTAAAGAATAAAGGTGGTCACACCAAAGATTGACTTTCAAGTGTTATAAAATGTATTTCCATGAATGTTTGCACAGATTTCTCATTTTCCTAGGAAAATATAAAGAAATTCAAATAATGCAGTTCACGTGACCTTTCAAGCGCGCGCGAACCCACTATTTGAACCCCGGAACACCATACCACGGTAATTGTAGAAACTAATGGTGGTGGTGCGTGTATGCGCCCAGATCAGCTGTCTGCGGCCCGGGACGGTGTAACTCCGTCACAGAGGGCCTTTGCACAGTACCGTATTGAAAGAATATAAAATTTACCTTTGTAATAGAGTATGCGTCAAGTACTGCCGGTGTTTAACCACTCACAAATTAGTACGTGGAACAGTGCAATTACATTCAAATTTTCTGTTATAAACTACGGAAATGAAAGTATAAGTCATACCAGTTCCTGTTTAGTCCCAATCAAAACCAATTCTGCATCAGATTTTGTTTCTAAATCTGCACCGACTTTTATACTGTGACTCACCTCTCAGCGAGTTTGCGTCTGGTCTGTAGCACATTAGCTGTGGCCATAAATGTGTTTGACAGATTTCATACGAGATCAAAGCATAGGAAAGGACGTGGCGTGTTTAGATAATGTCAACACTGGACGTCAAAGCCTAGGAGACTGAAGAACGGCACGTCAACATTGATCAAAACCTAATATGTGTCCTAATTGAGCAACAAATACTTTGATTGTCATTTAGAAAGTACCAACAAGGAGATAAACTGTTTCCAGAAGAAGTAAGAATGTTTTGGGTTCAGGCTTTCTCTCTTGGGTGTTGTGGTTTTCCTCCTACAGTTCAAAGAAATATGCATTGGCTTATTTGCTTGTTCTGAATTTGCTATTAAGTGTGGGTGTGAGCATGAATTGCTGTCTTTGTCTGGCAACCTGTCAATGGGTGTACCCCGACCTTTTGCCCAGTGACAGCTACAGTCATGTGAAAAAATAAATCTTTGACTCATAAAAATTAAGAGCAACCAGGTGCTCCTAATCAAATTTTAAATGTATAAATTCATGGATTTATGAACTATGAACTCCTCTGTATACCAAAGTACTTTAGAGCTTGGCTGAAATTGGATGATGCAAAGAATAAATGATCTGCAGCACGGCACCAAATCTACAAGAGAAGGGCTGAAAAAGAAAATAATCAAGGTATTGCAATGGCCCAGTAAAAGTCCAGACCTCAACCCAACTGAATCGCTGTGCCGGGACCTTAAAAGAATAGTACATAAACGAATCCTTGCAAACCCCAATGAACTGAAGCAACACTGGGGTCCAGAATACTGGACCACAATGATGTGAGAGACTGATAAAGTCATACAGAAAACAAGTACTTGAATTTATTGCTGCTAAAGGTAGTTCTATAAGCAAATGAATCATGGGGTCACAGAACTCCTGAAAGTCTTGTAAAAACGTTCTTTTCCACAGGAGTGTAGACAGGCTCCAGACTTCCTCTGAGCCTGAATTGGTCAAGAAGTTATGAAATGATGGCTAAATTGTTTAAAGGTTCGCTTTCCATCGGTATACAGGAAGTTGAATCTTTCTGCATGTCTAAATGCATCGAGTTGCTGTCGTATGTTTGATTCCTCATACACAGTAATTTGAAATGTGGGCAATGAGTGCCTGCCTCATGCCCCAAAGTGTTTCTCACTTGCTTCTCAGTACCCATAGCTGAGAAAGCTGTGGTTTCGGAGGTATTCATGTGTATGTTTCACTGTGCGCGTTGGAGGGTCTTTGTCCATGGGAGAATGAGCTTAGATAGAAACAAACTTCAGAAAGCGTTTCAAGACGGCATTTCAAAAGCCTTCCTTTTGATAATGATGAGCGTCAGGTTGATGAGGGCGGTGATTGATAACAAACAGATGTCGAGGTGGCGTCGAGGTTAGGCAGCCACGCTGTGACAGATTGAACTTCGAGCACAGGTACCGTGGCGGTATCTGTTTAAACGATGATAAAGCAGGAATTTGTTTAGAAGTTGTAACAGGACGCTGCGGTTTCTGACTCACACTTCCTGTGAGATGGCACAAAGTCAGGGGGATGTCCTATTGTGTACTGACCAACATCAACCATTTTGATAAATACTGACAGTTAAATTATCCTGCTTATATAATCTAGGTTTGTGTATCGCCGTGTTTGTGCAAAGCCCATTCTTTTAACCGAATAGATTGTTGTGATTTGTGGTGTGTGTGATCAAATTTGCTTACATTACAATGTACTTAACTGACTTTTTTCCCAGCACAAGTCAAAGAGAAGTGTCTGCTGAGTCAAAAAAGAAAAAAAAAAAAAGCTTGAAAGTGATGGATGTTGTGTTGCTTACATGTGGCAAAGTAGGCCAACAAGGCTATGGAATTTCATGCTTCAAGTATGTCAGGGGTGCTTTACTTTAACATGGCCTCTCTGGCATTTACTGATGGTGTCTATACACTGTAATTTATACGAGCTGAGTGGTGTTTCTGTTTAAAGCGAGGGCTGAAGTCTTTAAACTTTTTACAGGCTGGCTGTAGTCTGTCTGTACACCCTATGGATGTGATTAGCAAGCAGAAACAAAAACTACATGCTCAGCTTTGAAAGGTTCTTCAAAGCAGCATTAATGTAGAATAAATGGCAGAGATTGTTTTGCAAAAATACTCGAAAAATAGTCTTTTCTGTGTGCGTATTTTTCAAGCTCCGCGATATCAATAATACCACATTTTTAGTGACTGAAAATAAAGAGAAGTGGGGTTGTTCTACATAGCAGAGCTTGGATGGAGAGGACTGCTGCATAAAAACAAATTTGTCTGTCAACCTGTGTTTGTTTGTGCGTTAAAGATGAATGGAAGAGGAAGAAGTTATGATATTTGGAGGGAGATTGTATTCATCATACACAAAAAAAGGGACGCACAGGAACCAAATATCGTGAGAGGAAGTTTCTGCTTCTTCCTCTGAGATTGATGGCGTGGAGGAGAGCATGGGAGTGACCTTGACTTGGTCATGAGAGTGCTGTGAGCTTAGCAAGAAACAGAGAGGGAGAGTTTTTAATCAGTAAACAGCCTCTCTCTCACCCTTTAGGAAGTAAACACACAAACATTAGGCGCTCTGCCATCATAGCGTATGGCCTTGAGGATTTAAATGGTTGCAATAAAGACAGATGGCAAATTGGTTGATAGGGAGGGGAAAGATGTCTGGAGTTTGAAAATGAAAAACAAAATTTAATAAAGAAATTAGACTAAATGAGCCCAGGCATCATGTTGTCGTACACATTGTTTCCAAAAGCATTTGCCAAATGGTGTTTTTTTTTGCATATCTGTAAGCATCTTTTGATACTGTCATCCAGAGATTCGGGCTGTTTACTGAGTCATACTACAGTCACTCTCATTAAAAAAAGAGACAAAATACTTTGTTCCAGCTGCTCAAAAACGATTCAGCTTCTTATAAACTGCGTATGGGACCACTAGCTATACAGTGTTGTCCAAGAACCTTGAGCCACCCCTCATGTGCAACTTATGTGCAAACGTATGTGGAAATATGGTATATAAGGCAAAAAACAGAGTTTGTACAATTCTAATGAGCTTCAAAGTCAATCTTTGGTCTGACCACCGTTACTCTTCATCACAGTATGAACTCCAACAGCAAGCTTTCTTGTAGTTTCTTTAAGTCATTTTGAGGAATAGTCCTCCAGGCTTCCTGAAGGACATTGAAAGCTCTTGTTTGGATGTTGGCAGCCTTTTGTTCCATTTTCTGTCAAGATGATCCCACACTGCTTCAGTAATGTTAAGGTGCAGGGTCTGGGGAGGACAGACTGATGCATTTTTCTATCCACGTGAGCTTTGACTGTATTCGCAGTGTATTTGGGATCCCTGTCATGCTGAAAAATGAAGCTGTTTTCAGTCAGAGGCTTTCCAGATGTTATTTCTGACTCTTCTTTTCTGTATTAATGTCATCAATTTTGTCAAGATCCCCAACACCATGAGCTGTGTTGGGGATCTCCACTGTGTCTTATAGAATCCTACTGACTATACTGCTGCTTGCTTTGCAAAATCCCACCAATGAACGACAATGATAAAGGAAACTACAATCCTAGCATATCAGCTGGGACCCTTTCAAGTAGTCAAATTTGATGCATGGCACACTGTTAAATCTGACTTACCCTATCTATAATTACTTTTCAACCCACCTCTATCCCACCCTGTTCTTGTTGTGTTGTGTTTGACCTACTGAGTGCTTTTCACATGTAGGCACTGGAGGATGGGATGGTCCCAGAACAAATGATATTGGCCAATCTAAATTACTGCAGCTGGAAATAACAAATGTTAACTATAGTTATTCTAACTGAACTAAGGGTTAATTTTATTTTACCATCTAAAATCTTTGCTAATAATCCTTATTTCAAATGTGCATTACCCTAATGCCGAGTATTGACACAAACCTCCCAATAATTAAACTGAGTTCTCTGACTTCTCCAACATCTGTCAACAATCATATCCGTCTTTATTGACTTAATCATCCAACGTTCTTTTCCTCAAACGCCTTTAATGCAGCTTAAAAAACAGCCATATGGATTTGCTCGTGCCGTGGCTGAACGGGAAATTATGTTTACACAAACTAATATCCAAATTGACAGTTTCACGGCAGCAGTGCGTTTGAGGTATTTGTCTCTATCTTAGCCTTGATATGAGTACAGTGTTGACATCTATGAATGACTCGGGCAGATTTAGAAATATAAATAGTGTATGGAATTTCATGGGAGTGTTTTACTGTTTATGCATTCATATCTTGAAGCGTCGACCTTGATTTCCTTCCGTGCAGCCAGAAAGGTGCGTGTGAGGCCTTGAGGTGTGCAGCTGTGGAGTCTTTTCTTTTCGGCATGGCTTACATGAAATGTGTCCCAATAAATCAGGATTTATCCGGTGAACATGACTTTGAATGTTGCAGCACTGGGTCCTGGTGTCTGGTGCATCCCATCTGTGGAACATATTTGCAAACAAAATAATTGCAGGCGGATGTGATTTCCAAACAGGACTTGCATCTGTTTTGGGGGAGGTTCACTTAGGGTATCTAAAACTCTACACTGTGACCGTGATTTTTGGCGTATCCAATCAAGATTGACAATCACCAGCCACTTCATTAGGTATACTAATTTAGCTGCGCTTTAACACAATTATCTGATCACATGGTTTTAGACACATGTGCATGATAGAGAAAACCTGCTGATATTCAATCCGAGCATCAAAATGAAATGGTTATTGTAAGGCGGGCTACATTGAGCATTTGAGAAACTGCTGATTTTACTACCACCTCTATGGTTTACACAAGATGATTTGTAAAGGAGAAAATCTCCAATGAGCTGCAGGTCTCTGGGTAAAAATGCCTTGTTGAGGTCACAAGAGAAGCAGAACACAACACCAGGTCCCACTCCTGTCAGCTAAGAACAGGTACCTGAGGTTAGAGTTTGCACAGGCTCACTAAAATTAGACAGAAGAATGGAAAAATGGTGGCTGATTGATGAGTCTTGATTTCTGCTGCAATATTAAGCTGGTGGGGTCAGAATTTGGGGCTGTGTCTCAATTGTTCAGGCTGGTGGTGGTGTGATGGTGTGGGGGATATTTTCTTGGCACCTTTTGACCCGAACTTCTGACGGCTTCTTTCAGGCTGTCACGAAGCTTAGATCATCTCAAATTGGTTTCTTGAACATGACAGCTAATGGCCTCCACAGTCACCAGATCTCAATCTGATAGAGCAGCTTTGGGATGTGGTAAAAGAAGATGATGGATGTGCAGCAGACAAATGTGCAACAAATGTGTGATGCTATCATGTCAATATGGACCACAGTCCCTGAGGATGTTCCTGCAGTTGAGAGTGAACCTATCTCAGTGGAACTCTAAATTGTTAATAAAGTTATTTTATGATAAAGTTGTTTGCTTTTGAAAAATATTGTACTATGTGCACTAGTGATGCAAATAAGAGACAGTAAGAGAAAAGTGTTGTTGTATGTTGGAACCAAATATCGTGCTACTAAAATTATCTATAAATTTCTCGTTGCGTCTGTTATTAGAATGTGATCTTGATACATATAACTTCTCCAAATGATGGAAAACTCTGATTAAGGATGCATTATGTAAATTCATGCAGAACAGCTAACAAAGAATATAAACATACTGAAAACCCCCCCAACTCTTCCTGCTGAGGAAGCTGTGTAGAAAGCACATGTCATATCTCTTGGTTAACAGTTCTTGCAGCTTTACAGCTTCATTCTTCAAATGAAGCTGTAAGGTTTCTAAGGTAGTTCCATAATGTTTGAAGATTTACTGACCACCTATGCAAAATTTAAAAATGAATAAATATAACACTTTGTCATGTTTTGCAAGTCAGCCGACACGGCATATTGATTATGAATTGCCATTTTAATACTACTATGTGCGGATACAAAGCTATATAGTTTCATACATAAACAAATATGATGATTGAGTAAATATGTAAATGAAAGAACTGTAAAAATGCATCTGATCCATAAAACTAGGAGTCTAATGCAAGCACAGCTTTTCTCTCTACTTTTCCTTCTCAGGTGATTTTCTAGACTAGACGGATTTAAGATTTATATGATAGTTTGAACTTTAAGTGTGGTTTTTGTTCAGACGGTACAACAGACATTGGTAAGCTGTCTTCTGTGTGGCAAGGAAAGTTTCACCAATACTGTGACCACAAGTGTGTGTGTTTCTCTGCATGTAAGAGAAACTCTGGATGACTCCAGCACACCGCTGCGCAGACACTCACTCCTTTTCCTCTGCCAGAGGAAGATTCATGCTACGCATAACATAGACGGCCTCCAACACACATGCCTCACATTATTCCTGGCGTCATCCTAGCCACTCACACTGAGTTGCCTGCATTTTTGTGTGCGTCCAGGCTTATCTTTTTATGTATGTTTGCATGAGAGATGTACCCCATGAAAATCCAATTTGCTTTAGCAGTGCTTGCTCTAAACTGTTGGCTAGAGTTTACGCTGAATACTAAAATAACAGGATTAGGATGAAGTAAAATGACAGTGAAAAGTGGAGCGTGACCTACATGTGATTCACTGTTCATCCACCAGATGGACTCGGAGCTCTAAATGGCCTTTTTTGGCACTCGGCAGGCAGGCGTCCCTTTCCAGCCTCTCTCCTTGTAAGACGTGTAAACCTTCAACTTGGACTGTGTGCCGGCGGCTGTGATGGTGGCGTGCATCGGCGCTGAGCATGTGAATCATGTCTACAGCAATCCACAGTAAAATATGACCAGGGTTTAACAAGATTGCATGCCTCGAAAGAAACCAGAAAACAGTTGTTTTTTTTCCCCTTGTACTTATTTCTTTGTGTTGTGTTCTGACCAGAGAATTTATTGTTTTCATTTATGCTGTTCGGGGAATGCTTTAGAAAATGAGAATAGTGGTCATGTGGTTATGAATAATTTATTTTTTATTTTTTTTTACAGCATCCAACAAACATAAACAGATGCAGGGGGCAAGTTCACATGGGCACTAAAACAATCACCATGGAGACCGGATTTTAAGCATGTGTGTATGTGTGTGAGCGTGTGCTATGTGAGGTAAGCACTCGCAGGCTCGTGTGTGATGTTTTACAAAAAAATCTGGCCTGACATCTAATACAGAAGTGTCTCTCTGCGTAAGGATGAACATGCCTCCGTTTGGCGAGCCAAATAATCCGTGCCCATCTATGCCCAACTGGTATTGTGCGATGAAAAACATGGTGGGTGTTGGTGACCATCACACGAGCACAGAGATGGGATCTGAAGGCAGAACTGTGCTGAAAGCTTCCTTAAGTGAAGCCCCTAATCTTTGACCGCCACCACCGGAGCTGTAAAGTGATTCATCTGAGGGGTTTGCCGCAACAAATCCCTTACAGTACACACACATCAATAAAAAGGAATGCTTCTCTTAGTCACTTATTGACATGCTTCCTTTTTAATTCAATATAACCACTGTGCGCCTCTTGAGACAAAGAGTGTCACCGCCTGCCGCAGATTTCTGCCAGGGCTCATTATGCAATCCCGAGCTTTGATAATTCCTCCAGTACACCGTTTAATTAGAAACACATGGCCCTGAGATCGCAGAGGAGTACAAAGCTTCCAATGTCTATACAGCCTGCGCCATGAGTAATTGTTTCTCCCTAGCTAGTGCCGAGCCATTTTTTAACCTGCTGACAGCCAGCGAGCAGGAGGAGGAAGGAGAGAGAGAGAAAAAAGAGGAGAATCTGGAGATAAGATTTAATCCATATTGGAGTTTGTGTTGTTATTGTTTAGTTAAGAAAGGCACCGAGGAGAAGTGAGAAGCACAGGCAAAGGCAGCGTATGAGGAGGCCTGATATGCCCTCCCTCCTCTTTGTTCCTTTTTTTTCTTATTATTTTTTTGTTCTTTACTTTCAGCCAGGAGTTGTTAAGAGTGAGGGAGGTCCCAGGTGAGCTAGAGACCAATGGAGGCTGACATCATGACAGGACACTTCATCAAAGCCTGCGGAGGCTGTTTGGATACCTGCCCGGGCAAAGGAGGAAGAACTGTTATAGCTTCTCCTACATACTGCCAGGCAGTGCAGGAACACTTCCACTTCAGCTGATATTCAGTTCATGAAGGGATGTAATGTGCATGCGTGAGTGAGAGAAAGACAAAGAGCTCTCATTTTTTAAAAAGAATTTCCCCCACTCTGACCAGTTGAGGATGTCTTATAGATGTTTCATCTTTTTCCTTTACTTGTCGCTTCACCTTGACTGGGATAATTGATTTGTTACCTTGGCTCGGATATTACTTTTTGTTCTTTCTTAGTTGTGTTTTACTGAAAATACACACACAAAGCCCTTGGAGCATGAGTGATTATATAGCAAAAGGCTGATTGTGTGAAAGTATTACATCTCGTCTTCTGTATGTTGAGGTGAAAAAGAGCTGCTGTTTTTCTGGCAGTCATCTTTGTAGGTGTTACTTTAAAAAAAAGTTAAACTTCAATAGTCATTCATTTATTTTACAAGCAAACGGAACTGGAAAACAGGAACAGTTTGTTCTTTAAGATTATTCATTTATGGATCAGTCACACAAGAGTAAAAATAGGACAGCAGCTTCCTTGTGACTAGGAAAACTTGTTTGCCCAGTGATTGCAAATAGCTGTGGTGAGCAACTGGTTGCAGACCACTTTGGAGAACAAGATCAGTTGCACAGGTCTTCTGGTGGGAGCTCAGCCAACTCTGACTAACTGTAATCACTCTCAGACAGATTGCATATATTTACAAATAATGTCTAATTTATAAATGCACACAGGTTGCCAGTACTTTGCTATCAGTCTGAACCCGCCTGTTGCGATGAGCGCAAATCATCTGTGACGTGTCTCTTTGCAAGACGGGGACTCGACTCGACTCTTTGTATCCTGGTTATGTTCCTATGTGAAAACAAGGTTGCAAATTTCCCTGCCTTCAAGGAAACCATTCAAAAGCATTCATTGCATATGGTTGCAATAGTTTTGCTTGGTCTTCATGTTCTCCAACCGCAGTTTCCCCTACTGGGACTGCAGCATTAGCCAGATTATCTAAATCAGCCCGTGCTTACGTCATTTTACAGTTAAATCTGTGGCAAATACGCCACTATTTGTGGAAGGATTTCAGAGTTTTTTTTTCTTTAAAATCTATCCAAGTTATGTTGGGCTCTCAATGCAAGGATTTCATGTGAATTCTGTTTAATGTCAATTTTGCATGGGTTTATTACAGTTAATTGCTCTGTAATAAATGTTAATGCAAACAGGAAACGTAATTGCCATTCAGTTGTAAACTGCTAGCAGACTGACTCCATCTTATCACCATTTTATTGTCGTCTTGATATACTAAAGTCACTTTGAACACGACAACTAAGTGTGAATGGTCACAGACCTGGAAGCAACATTTAGCCAATGTGTTTCAAAAGGAGCAACTTTTACTTTGAAGGCAAATAGTTTATCCAGTTTGTGTTGCACTTTTCACGGTTTCCCTACAGTGGGGAGAGTAGCTGGACAGTGTTTGTAGACAAGTCGGTCACTTTCATTTAAATTACTGGGGTATGGTAGTGACACTCACAAGGAGGTTTTTGCCAGCTGTTTGGGGAATACATATGTTTTTCCATACCAACAGGTGGTTGCCAGACTGGTCTATAGGCCTGAGTGAGTGGGCCTCTAGCAATCCTTTTTCCAGCAATTACCACCAACCAGTTCCAAGTGGATGGGGAATACTCATTTTTTTCCTCACAGCTGGTGGTTGTCGGATGGTCTACATCTGATTATTGGTGATTGATTGTCACAGACAATCGAGACAACGTAGACAATTGGCAGACAGCAAATGGCAGACGACTTAAGGTCAGACGGTTAGTAGTTATCTATGCATCCATCGAGCCGTCTATGTATCCAGTTCACGATTGGAGGGGGGCTGGAGCCTATCCCAGCAGGGTACATCATCACCAGTCTGTCCCAGGGCTAACGCAGAATCACTAATTAACCTAACCACACTACCTGCTTGACTTTGGATTTTGGGAGGACGCCAGAGTAATATTTAAGGGTACCAATTGTACTCTTCACAAACTTTTTAACTATGACATACTGTAATTTTGTCACAGTTCTTGCTGCATCAAAAATATTAAAAAATACTTGTTGAATATGGTTATTTGTTAAAGGAGTCTTGGTGGCCAATTGCTAACTAAGCTTAACAATCCATTTGGCCACACAAATACTGGAAATCTTATTACATGTGAGTCTGAAATAGCTTTCACAGCTCACCTATATTCAAGATTTGACGGTGAACATTTAATTTTCTATGAATATTTGCTTTTCCCAAAGAAATAATGTACATTAGATTGCTATTAATATTTTCTCTTTCAGTGGTTTTACAGAATTTGTGGTATTCAACTAAGAAAAACCCATACATTACAGAGTAAAATTGTCTGTTTTTAAAGCTATTTTATAGCGTTGTTTCCTTTCCTACACACTGTCAGCGAATAACATTGAGAACATGAGATTCTTGGTCTGCTTGTCGTGTATGCTTGTGTCAAACGTTGCCACCCTGAGTTCCATGCCTGTCTTCATTTTGTCATATGACAGTCATCCCTGGCCAGCGGGTGTACAATGCCGGGTGCTATATAAGGTTAACTCAAATAACCACAGCTGTTCACAACCATTTTAGATGGAAAGACAGTGTGAGAGTTAAAAATGGGAGGAGAACAAAACTTTGAACTTGTCTCCATCTTTTAGTTTCTCTCTGTGCCCTGTCCAGAATAACCATTAAGCTGCTGTGGTCAGAATCCCAGCTCACATGACTCAAATCCTCCTCCTCTGTTAGAGTTAACTGTTTGGCCTCCTTCACTTGTGGGCTGATGATGTCACTGATCTCGGGGGCCCCTCTTGGTCATCGGGAGCCAGGCTCCAGGATGACGTTAGATAGCTGGTAATGGCATGAGCTAGAGACACTTTCGGACAGCTTGGTGTGTTTGGATGGCACAGATGGTTTGGGAATGGAGAGGAGGAGGGACTTGGGTGCCAGCATGGAGGGTGGCAATGACGCTTCTTATCAAGTGGTGCCACATGCGGGCTCTGATGTGCCATTGTGACAGGACGGTTTTCTCCTTTTCATCTAAATCTGTCTCCTATTGTCTATTTTTTCCCTCTTGATCCAATCCACCTCATTCTTCTCTAACTCATTAATTAATTTCTTTTTAGCCTATTCTCTTCTTTTATGCTCAGTCTTGCTCCTGCTTAGTCTTTGTCGCTTTGTCTTTCCCTTTCCAGCTTGCTATCTCTTCTCTATCTCTTTCAATTTGCCTCCGTGTTTATGGTGGTTTATCTAACTCTCTAATCAGTGTGATCTCTTTAGCTCTTGCCTGCACTGTCTCTTCCATTTCTAATTGGAGTGCTTTTAATTTGTCTCTTTGTCTCACTCTCACTTCCTCATATGTCGTTTCCCTCTTGCCCTCTTTTCCTCTCTCCTTTTCTCCATCTCTTATTCTTTGTCTGCGATTGTCTTTTTCTCCTTTGTGCTCTGACAGGCCTCTTCCTCTCATTGATAGTGATGGCAGGCTCAGCCGCACTCCATAATGCTGCTGATATTTTTCCCAGCAGAGACCCCACTGTTGCTGCTGCCCACCCCCTTAAAAAAATGGACAAGACACCCCTCCTTTCCTGCTCCCAATCCATACTTCTCTGTTTCCTTTAGCTCTGCCAAGCTTCTACCATTCAGCAGGGGAGCGGTTCAACAAGACTGGTTTGTTTTGGAGAGTCACTGGGCCCCAGCCTCATAGAGATTAATGCTCAGACAGACGGGGATGACATTTATGAGGCATGGACTGGAGCAAAATATAGAAAAAATGGCAATAGTACTGGTTAATGGTGTTGGATCAAATTTGATCCTTTGGCGACACACGGCCACCACTTCAGAAGGAGACCTTTTCAGAGACAGAATGAGGACTAACGTGTGTTTGTAGAGCAGCGAAAGAGGCCATGCCAATATGTGTAGATGAGAAGTTCCCACTCCCAGTAACTCCCCTATCCACCTCAGCATTATTCACTGAAATGCTAGTGATCATGTAGATTGATGGAGACAAACTCAGAGCCAGCTGAGTGTTCAAATAACTTAATCAAATGATTAATTTCTCTGCTGTTTCCGCAGAATATTCATTAGTGTGTGTATTGACGTAGCCTTCAGTTAGAAGTAATCAATGCAGTTGTACATACACACAGCAGGCATGATCCATCTATAAATGTCTCCAATTATATCTGCGTTTATCAGAGTGATATATACTGTTCAGTGGCTCCAAAAGGGGGGGTGTTTACATCTACTCTGTGCTTTGAACAGCGTAGTGCTACAATAGTTTCTGGAGGAGAAGTTATCAATGTAAGGCTAAATTGGAATGGATCGTAAAAGAATTGGAACATGCACAGAGCTCTCACCCCACATCGAGGTCCATCGCTCTTTACAGCTGCGTGATCAATGGAGCTGAGGCAGCGTAGCCAAGCTGCTATCCATTTTCATTACCGACTTTGCTCTTGCTGCTTTTCCTCGTTGTCCACCAAAGGCTGGGGGAATGTGGGTGTCCGGTCATACTTACATTCTTACATTCGCACGGTTGCCACGTACCATGCCTGAGAACTAATGTGTGCCCCATCCCACCACTCCCTCGCTGGCCTGCACTCACATCATCTTAAATTTTCCAGGCCTGAGCGCACTTCAGTTTGGGTTTGTTTTTTGCTCTTCTCCCTGTCTTCTCTTTATCCAGAATAGAAGGGAAAATCTTTTCCGTCACAACCATAATCACAGTGTGACTCTGTGTTTTGATGAGAGGGGATAGGTTTTTTTTTTTTTTTTTTTCCCCAATCAGTTTTCATTCCAGAGTGGCATAGTGATGCTGTCATCTAACAGCAGGAAGTCTCTGTGCTTCTGTTTCATCCCAGAGTCCAAAGGTTAGCTTAATTAGCGACTCTAAAGCGGCCATAGCTGTGGCTGTGAGAGTCACCCTGCATCCTGCCTCTTGCTCAATGTCATTTAAGCTCCAGCAACCCTTGGTAGACAAATGATTAAGAAAATGGATAGATGGTGTTTCGGTCATATTGCCTAAAGCCAGCTGACAATAAATGAACGGTGCTGAACCCACCTTTTGAAGAGGGCCACGAAACGGAACACAAAGGGTCTCAGTCTACCCATCATATCATTAACAGTGACATCACTACAGCTCCGTACCATTTATAACAGTGCTTATGGTTCAGATACCTGCTGTGGTATTATCCTCAACTATAGTTTTTGCTACTTAGATCAAGCCTTCATATCAACACTGGTATAGAACGAGAAGAAGTCAAAAACGGAAGCAACAAAATCATATTTTTTTCAGAGCTTTTCCAGAAATCCTCACCTTTTCAAACTATTGCAACATCTCCCTGTTTTTAATCTGCAAATCACACTGGACATTTAACATGAACGCTTGCATCTTCAACCTGACTGTGGCTACGGCGGCACGACATGTTAGATTACAAAAATTAAGTGGTGCATGAGCAGCTGACAGCCAAAGCTCCAGTGGATGTGATGTCACTTTGATCCTAGAGCATGATTCTGTAGTTTGAGAGTGATGCGCATAATAGTCCGGTTAAGAGTGGCTTCCTTTCAGGGGTAATGGTAAAAATTGCCTAGTTTGAGTTTATTATTCAATAGCTATTGGAGAAATAGTCAAAGCATGTTTGCAATTCTGCTAAAGAGAGGCTTAAATTGCATGCAGAAAACTAATGCAATAAAGTACATAAATGGACCAAAAATACACAAAAGACGGTATGAAACAAAAACTATACAATACAGGTAGACAGTTCGAAAGAGACAGAACAATACAAAAAGGCACAAAATATATTACTTTCAAGTAACATGAAAAAGAAGCAGCAGATCCATTTTAAATACATAACTAATCCTTAATTTAAAAAAAAAAATTAAAAGGATCCCAGTTAGTACTGAACTTGAGGAATTCCACATGTTGATACTGGAACAGAAAATCAACGATGAATGAGGATTTACGTAATATCATCTTATAGTTTCATTTCCACATGTTACTGTGCTGGAAACTCTTAAGTGGAACCACAAGATCAGTGATTACCCGAGGAGTCTGATTATATACCAAAAGTCATGGCTAAAGATAGCACTGTAATCTAATTCATTATCCTGAGAAGTGTTCGCAATCTTAGGTGTTTCACATTTACTTACATGAAGGGGGCAAATTATTAGAAACATCTTATTTAACATCTACAACTGAGTCGGTGAAAGATGAACATTAATGACACTGTAAATTGTGTTTAGTTGCACTATACTATAGGGGTGAAGTTATTTTAATTCTAATGAGAAAGTCTTTGTGCCCTTGTTGGACATATACTCCAATATTTCAAATATAATTAATACTGGAAAGCTCGAGCAAGCATGCAGGACAAGGCATGCAGTTTTAGCTAAAAAAAAAATGCAAGGAGTGTGAATGGCATGACTTCAGTGGCCTTTTGTACTTCTCTAGTAAATCCTGTGGAGTTCAGATTATCATCAGCCCCTTTTTAACTGAAATTCCTTCATCCACTTTGAAGTTGCCTGAAGTCAGGACAATCCCTCTGATTAAATTATGTTTCATCTGTGTCAGATAGTGAGTATTTACTTTAGATGTACACATGCCTGTGCATCCATACATGTATATACAGTATATTTACAACACAAAAAGCTTTGCATGCTGAAAGCACACCGATATGAGAACCACCTGCTTAACATGAGTAGGAAGTGTAGACTTCTGAAGAGGTTTGGTGGTAGCAGGCACCAAGACATGTGCGTTAAAATCTGTTAGTTGATCCGGTGGTTTCTCAGCTCATCCTTCATATAGTTTACGCAAGTGAGATCTAGGATGTTGAACTCTTTGTACCTTCCTCAAACCAGTTCTTTAAACATTTTTCAACATAGTGAGGTCTATTATCCTGCTTTAATAGGCCTTCAGAAAGTGCTCTTGTCATGAAAAGGGTGATTTTGGTCTGCAACAATTCTAAGGTAGGTTTTATATGTCAAAATGACACCTGCAAGAGTGTCATGATACAAGGAAAAGAAAATGTGATTCATGTGGCTATTGTACAATTATAACATTCACATATCTATCCTAGGCAATTTCAACAGTGGAGAGAAGACACCATGTGTACCCTTACCTGTAGCTATGCATCCAATCAGAGATACTTTTGTGTCATAGCCAGCGTAAAGCTTTCACCAGCTTGTCTGCCGGTCCCCCTTCACTCCCAGTGAGCATCATCAAACTCATGATGCTGTCTTAGGTTATTTTTCTTTCTACCACTTTTGGTATGTAGTAGCCATGTCAAGACTTTGCATTTGTAAATGATATAACTTAGTTGTTAAACCATCACAATTAGACAATGAGAATTTCTCAGATCCTTATGGTCGTCCAGTTTTCCTGCTCCCAGTGTAGCAACTTCAAGAACTGGCTGTTTTCTTTCTGTCTAATATATCTTCCCCTTAATGGGTGCTATTCTAATGAGATAATTAATGTTATTCGTGTCCCCTGTTAGTGATTCTAAAGTATATTTATTTATATGCTTGTTGTACAAAAACCACATAGATGTTCAGATGCAGACAGGACACAGATGTTCGCACGAGCACTGACACTTCCATAGTCTTGTCTGTTGATTCTCTATAACAGGAGCTTCTGTTAGATAACATGTCTGAGCATGTGATACATCTTGTCATGCATTAATTCAATTAGTGTGGAATTCTTAATATCTGTGCTTGTTTGTCTTGGTTGAGTTACATATTCATCGCAATTATGTCAAGTAAAATCCCCTCTCAGCTAACTGCAAACAGCTCCATTGTGAGATGTAGCCTTAAGGGGCAGGCGGGATCAGAGTAATTATAGTGAAAGTGTAAATCATTTTTTCTACGAGCACATGTTGTGAATGAAGCTAGTTCTTTGTGGGCAAGAGGCTCACTATTTGGGTACAAAAAGCCTTTTGTTTTACAGAGGTGTCTTCTGTACTCAATCACAGAGCTATTAAAACAGCCAGAGACATTTGATTCAAATTTAAGAGCACTAGTATGACATATGGCATGGTCCTTAGGGTTTTGTGGGTTATTCAGTCATGCCAGAGGCAATGGGAATTGCCAGTTGGGAATGTTCGGCACTGACCTATCTTTCCTTTGCACAAGTTTTTTTTTTTTTTTGGTAGTTAGGACAGTATACTATTTTTCAGGAAGCATAAATGTGAATCACCACTTGTGTGGTGATTCATATAGTATCCTGGTTGCACCTGTGGATAAGCCCAATATCATTACTCACCCAGGAGAGAAAAGGAAGTAATGAAATCTTGCATCTGGATCGTTGTAGGAAAACAACCAGCTGAGCCCGATGCACATACGTTTCAAATCGCATTGTGTTGTTGTGCAAATATTTTCAAGTAATCCAACAGAATTCGTCTTTTATTAAGCCCAAGTGAATTGTTATGACTGAGAACAGGCCACAGTGGGAACAATGAGCCTGAAAGGTGATATCGATTTTGATGAATGCCAAATGCGCACTGCTGGAAATGGTAGATTTTTCACAAGAGCTCAGGGCTGCATTAAAGCACAGTGTGTGTCTGGTTTCAACCCGCGTTCATTTGGGAAGCGCAGCATCCGATTCATTTGTCCCCATGTGTCGTTTCTTAGACAGGACAGGTTACCGATGGCTGTAGCGGCGGAACTGCCCTCCATCACGGCTGACGGCTGTGACAGTAATGCCGACTGTAGCTGCTAATGGGACCGCAGGGACTTTTTGCTGTGTGCGACATCAATCGGGGTCCTCAGCACGCTCACTCAAATGGCCCTCCTCACTCACTCAACACATAGCAGATGTCCCACTCTGATCCTCCAGCACACGTATAAATAATGCCAAATGCATGCTAATGACGTTGTTCTGTTGCATTAGCGAAACTAATCCCAATTGTGGTTACAAATGGCTGCAAGGTGCCGGCCATGTTCTTGCATCCTGTTCAATGCCGTTTAACGACAATTTTTGATATTTGTCTGCAGGTTATTACAATACATACATGTTTTTTCCCCTTTAATACTATGAAGTCTTTTCACAAGTGATGTCAAGTAATGCTAAATCCCAGTGCTAATACATATATGTGACTTTTTGGCTTTTATAGCTGTTCAAGTCTGTGCATTTAGGAAACAAAAAGTTTACAATGACGATCTCATTGGGTTGGTACCATAGGTTTTAAATGGTCCACCATAATGCCTCCACTTCTCCATAAATAAATTACTGAATCACTGTATGTTTTACCACCCGTCCCTCAAACTATTTTAATTGTATTTTCAGTACAGCTCTGAAAAACTCTCCACGCTTTTTGCCTCAGTCATCAGCTGTTGCTTCTTCACAATAAATGCATATATAAACATACAGACACATAATCAGACATACCAACAGACATTCATTCCAACATACACACATACATACATATACGCATGGTTTCAAACTATGGCCAAAAAGGAAGAGAAATGGATAAAGGAAATGCTAACCTATAAAACTTCGTTTTCAGCATTCGGGGTTTGTAGTTACAGACCACTTTGAATTTCCGAACAATTGCTCAGGTCTACTTGTGGGAGTTAACTTGTCTTGTGGTTCCATTTTGACAGCGTGCAATCGGTCTCGAACAGACTGGTAAAAGTTTGCCAATAATCCCATCTAGTTTATAAATGCATTCAGGTTGCCAGTACTTTGCAGTCAATCTGAGCTGATCTGTGGCAATGAGCACTACTCATTTCCACTGTGTCTCTTTGCAATAGAGAACTTAACTCAGCTTGTTAGCAAATGGTTGTATCTTGGTTCTAGTCTGTAAACGCAAGGCTGCTGAGTGGCTGTGTCATTTAGCAGTTATTTTTGCTGTCCTGCAGCAACAACATCAATACTCGTGGATTCTGAATTTCTGTTTTAAATCTGAGTTTCTGGCTGGACTCTGAATGCAAATAGTTAATGTGAATTTCTTTCTATGTTGACAGCAACTGATTTCGCAATTTTTACAATTCACCACAGTTAATTGCTGTATTATCACAAACAGATTGCCTGTAATCACCAGCTTGACCCCATTCAACTGCTAACAGACAGCAGACTGATTTCATGTTCTTGCCATTTTATCAGCGTCTTGATGCTCCAGAGTTGCTTTGATGATGACAACTGACTGGTCACAGACGTGGTCCTCATCCATTTTAAAGGCTCTTTGGACATGGTTGCAGTTTGAAACCTTCATTGGTACTTTTTGTGGAAATCTTAATGTCTTACTGCCACCTAAAGATCAATGGAATAGTGTGAAATAATTAACTTTACTGTGCAAATACAATACAAAGAAAACAAAGAGTTAGTTTAGTACTAGTACATTTAGTTGATGGTCAGAATTATTAGTCAAGTTCTATATAGTTTTAGCGTTTTAATCATACAGCATGTTTGTCAGTGTATATAGGTTTTTGAAATTGGTTACAGTAAGCACCAGAAATCCTCTTTAATGTCATATCCATAGTTAATCATCCACCTAATAAGCGTTGGATACCTTTGTCTCAGTGCTGCAGCACGTATCCCAATGGGGCTCACTTTACTGCATTCTTCCATCGAAGGACAGGGCAAGTACGCGATGGTCCCGTGGGTCCTATAAGCAACAAGATGACTCACCTTCACAAATTATTTCACAAGTTCTTCAGAGTTTGTTGAAATGTCACTTTCTTTTTCCCCTTTTACCTTGTCCCTTTGCCCAGGTGCTGAATCGACACACCATTGTCTGTTGGAGCGGAGCATCGATCCCTCCCCCAGTCAGCACCTCCTCACTGATGGAGGCGAGCGGGAAGAGAGCGATTTGCTTAGAACAGCATAGCCATTTTTATACTAAAATTGCTGAGACAGAGAAGAGATGCGCTGATCTGTGTAAGATACACTCCCGAACACTGATGGACGCGATAGACTGTAACCTTTTGGCAAAGTTTCAAGGTGGTACATCAATGGGAACAGCTTTCCATCTTGTTGTGGTCTTTGTTGCTGTTGTAATCTTTGGGGCACAAAGCCTTTATTCTGACAAACACCTTTAGCCTGCTGTTCTCCCTCAAGGATTCTGTGGCTTCTTTTAGTGCTACCTGTTCTCCAGGGTGAACCACAGCTTTTTTCGTCAACACCAATATAGCACCTTTGTCTAAATGCACTTTCCTCCATTTCCACAGTGACATTGCATTAAAGCCCCACGGTTTCCCCGCTGCCATCGTCCCTACCCCCCATCATGCAGACAGGGAGGGCTTTTTGTAGTTGGTCCCCTCCTCCTGTAGGCTGTAATCACCCTGAGAATGGGGTAATTAGGGCCACTGTAGGGTAATTACCAGAGCTTGAGTTGTTTAATTACGGCCTTCTCTGGAGCTGTCTGATGCCAGTGACAGTGGAGGCGCCACTCACCGATAGAGTGATTTCATCCTCTTGACTGTACCAGGCGGTGAGGGACAGAGAGAGGCGACATAGTAATAGAATGAGTAGGCGTGAGTGGGCGGGATCGGAGGAGTTACACTGAGAGGGAATGAGAGAGTTAAAGGCAAAAGCAGACGATCTAGACTTGATAAATGTATATGTCAACAATGGCATGGGGGAGGCAGAAGATAACAAAGCAAAGCGGAGATTATTTTTGAAAAAAAGTTAAACCAATTTAATTTATTTGACTGTGTGTGTTTGTCTTTGCTGTTTTTCTTTGGTATCACTTACAGTATTGCAATCCAGCCTATGCGGATTTGGTGCAAAGTCAATAGAAGAAAGCCAGCAGAGTTGTTTTTGGAGTATATATCATGTACAGTTTTAAAAACCTTAAAAAAGAAGAACTCTAGTTATTGCCTGAAAAAAGAAGAAGAAGAAGAAAACATCTATGAGAAGAAAAGTGGGTGATGTGGCAAACAGGCATCCCACTGGTGGCAAATCGCTGCTTAAGGAATCACACATGAACGTGACTGAGAGAACGAGGGCTTCCCTTTTGCCCTTTAGTTTCTTCTAACCAGCCGTGACGGCCATCTTGGACTGCAGCAGTAAAGGAGTTGCAGACCTGAAGATTTGTGGGGCAAAGGGGCGGGGGGTCAATCCCCCAAACTAGGGGAAAGGAATTCACACGGGCAGCCTAACATTCCCCCAACTGGAAAAATGATTCTGTCTGCACACTGTCTCTGACTAAGCCTAAAATAGAGCATGGTGAGAAGATTCCCGCCACCCACAGACCACAATTCTAAAATCCTAACCAGACTAAGATCAATATACACTATGTGATTAAAAGCTTGTCTGAATACTTTGAACAGATGTATTCAGACATCTGAATACATCTCCGTCACGAGTTTTTATTTAGCTGAAGTGGAAGGTTTTAACTCAGTTCAGACTAACCCAACAGCAACGGAAAGGGTCTGCTAGACATATTTGCATGCATTGTTTACCAAACATCATGCTCTGCAAATCTTTGATCTTTATGACTGATGACTGAAAGGCATTTTTATGGTGCAATGACCTGTTGAATCTTTGCTCGGATTCCAGCGTGAGCATGTGAGCTGTTTGTATTTCCACTGTACCAGACGCTCGTAACTCAAAACACCAGATGAAGATGTAAGGGCAGAAAATATTTCCTGACAAATGTCTTGACTGACAGCGGCCTGTTGACCGTTTGAATCTTGCCCCCCTCCTCCACGCGCGTCGCTCCTCTCAATTCTTAATTTTTAAGAAACCTGCATGTATTTTTAGTTTGGCTACAGGAAACACTCACTGAACCAGAATTTTGGCTCAGCTGATCCCAACTCGTGAACACGAGGCTGACAGACATGTGTTTTCATATATGCTCTTCAAGCAGATGAGTTCGAGTTATTGTTAATGTTGTGTTGCAGATGTGACATGTTATCATTCTTTGGCATTGGTGCCTGACAGATGTTACGGGATGACAGCGGAAACCCGTTGGGGATTAATGGTGATAGATGAACTGGCTGCTTTTTCCCGGCTGACGAACCGCAGTAATGCGGGGAATCGCCTCTGCTAGAAGACAAGGATGACTGAGTCTGACACCTTATTTTAAAGACCGCAAACCCGCAACTTCCTCAATATATTTTTATTTGTTTTCAGATAGAGTATATAAAGACTCTGTGAATGTCAGTCAGGTGGAACCGCGGGTCATATGAGTGTAAAATGAGGCAACACCAAAGGCTTGTTGGGAAGTGCTATTTCCAGACTGCCTCGCCTTCCCCAGCAGTTACGACGCAGAGGCGGATGGACATCCTCGAACATCTTTGACACTCTGCACTCACTATCTCTGTCACCAAGTCTGCTAATGTATTTTAGTATGCGGAGACATCGCAATTTAGTGCAATCATTTTTACAGACAACCAGCTTGCGAGGGTTCAACGAGCACTTTTCTCTTTGAGGGCCCATCCATATGTTTTGCATTATATCTGAAGTGTTTTACATGTGTGGTGTCCTCTCGTAGGTTATTGAAGATGCAAGTGTTTAATTGTTACACGTTTATGAGCGATATTTGCTTTTTTTAATGGAGTCGCAATCGCAAGCTAGTCGTGTGCTGCTCCTTTGATTGGCTGCTGATTGATTGCACAACATATAATTAGTTGCTTCCAGCGTAGCTGATCTTTCAGCGTCGAAGTTCCCACACTAAAATAACTTCACTGCATTTAGAACTGATCTCTTTTGCCAACATGTTTGCCGCTCACATACAGACACCTGGCAGATGTCTCAGTTTTTGTTTTTGTTTTTTAATTAAGATAAGACAAAGTGCTTTAAAAACAGTTTCAAAGCATGTAAAAAAACCTAAGAACTTCATATCAGTGACCTTCGTCAGCTCAAGCTATCTCCTGCATCCTGCATCTGTGAATCATTTCTCCAATTAGTGATAGAAAAACAGCCTAACACTGAGAACTGAGACAAATTCAGTCGCGGAGTGAAAAAAGGCAGCTCGTGTTTGATCTCTGCAGGCAACGGTGTAAAGAAACCTTCACTGAAACGTGTTATCTTCAGAATAGACTGCAGCCTCACCTCCTCCACCTCAGTGACCTTGTCATTTGGCTCTCCATCTTATCAGAGAAGGGAATGATGTCAGCACTCATCTCTTTTCGACCATACCAAGGGGGTGAAATGGGACTCTCCTGCAGCCAGTCTGTTAGAAATATGTGTAGCGGAGGTCCAGTGATTTAACAGGAGACCGTGGATCGATAACAGCCTGTAGTGTGAAGACTGAAAAATGCTGGGTAGGTTTTTGCAGAAAATAAAAACAAAATAAAAAGCCCTCTCCGTGGATTCTGATGTGTTTCCAAAGTCACATGAGGGTCTGTGTAATGCAGTTGGCTGCCAAAGTCTGGTTTTTAATTGGCTCCCTTGTGTTGATCATTGGACTGTTCTCTCCCGGACTCCTGAAGCAGCAGTACGGTGCTCCTGCCTTGCTGCCTATTAGAACTGACAGTTTAGCATCCATCACTTAATGTGTCCAATTTCTCATCCTCCTATCACGGGGAGAACTCTGACTACTGCGGCTGCCCTATTTTCTCTTGTTATTTCTGCTTTGTTGTCCTTTTGTTTAGGTTGTATGGGTGGATGCAAAGTAGCGCTAACCCCCCAGTCTTCTGGTGTCTGTCAATCAACTCAGCGCCTGTCCTTTGTGCATCACGTCACTTTTTCCAAACGCCCTCAGCAGAGATGAAAAAGCCACCTGACCCCTTTTTAAAGCGAAGCTCCGCTTGCAGCCCTGTGATCGTTGTACCGTTTGTGGCCTTCCCCATGGTTTGCCTTTGCCCCCACATTTCATGGCTTCAGACACTCTCACTGAGATCAATCTCCCAAAGTCCCGACCCCCTGATGGGACTCCTTCTGAAAGTGCTAATGACCCCGTTTGTCTAAGGAGCCACCCGGTCCTCTTCTCTTGTGCCTGCCTCCTTCTAGGCCCAGCTCCGTCTTCTCTTTATAGTGATTACTTTGCCAGTTGTGGCTTTCTTGTCTGACCTTAACTGCCTTGAGGGCGGAAGACAGCTGAACTTTTGCTGCAGGTCAGGGCATTTGGTGGGAGAATAGTGCTGGTCTAGTTTTGTGGGGAACACTCGGGGCAAGCACCTGCTGACTTGCCAGTGACACAGGTGCTGACAAGTCAACGAACGCGCCTTATAGCGCAGATTTCTATATTTATACTATTCAGCCTACAGCTTCAGATTAAGATTTGGTCAAGTAAATTTTTACTGTGTCGGTTTGATAGACCCACGAGGATAAAAAGCTGTCAGTAGGAGAACTATTAAGTATAAACGTCAGTGCTCGCTGGATGTTCACACCCTGAAAATAAATCAGAAATTCTGTGTAAATCCTTCTCGATCACAACATGACAAAGGACCAGCTGTATCATTTCCATCTGGCTGCATTTCAATAGCACCAACAATTTAAGGAATCTGATATGGGAGCTGCGGCTGTGTATCCGATGTTTTGCAGTGATGCGCCTTTCCTCTGTGTCAGCGGTTAGGATCGCAGAGAGATCATCTGAACTGTGATGACGCTTTCTTGGGCTCAGACCAACTCTACATTATCCATGATACATGAATTTGCTGCTCTCCACCCCCTGTGCTCGAGGCCTCACATTACCATGAGCCCACAAAGTAATTTGTAGACAGATAATTTCGATGACCTCTGACAGAAGCTACGCATTGTTTGCTATAGCCCTTCTATGGCAGATTTATTCTCAGGGGTTCAGCTCATTGCTCGTTTCGGGGGAGCTGGCAAAAGTCTCTGCGGTGGCCCAATTAGTGGTTTTGGAACATGGGGAAGTGATCATTGTGAGTTAGTAAAGCACAATAATGGACGTCATCATTCTGCATCTGCAAACGCATATAACCGGCAAAAGATAAATACACATTTTAAAGTCCAACTAAGTATCTCCTGCAGGCTGTGCTCAGGCGAGGTGCCATGAAAATCTGCTCAAATAGCGGAAACAGAGAAGCAGGAATCAACTGAGAAGGCAGCCCGGGTTCATAAGTCAATCCCTTGTGCAGATGCTGTTTATTTTTTCAGTTGTAATCTTTGATGCTGGGTTTATTTGTGGACCTGTCAGTCTTTTATAAACATGTGGATACCTCAAAGTGTGTCTTATCAACCCCTAGTCCAGGATTTAAATATGGGAAGAAAAGATTGTGACTCGAAAAAATGGTATTTTATTTAGCTACATAGCAATCTACTGATTCCATGTGGTTATCTTAATTTGCTTGTAATGTAATCCTGTAATAGATAAGAGCATATGAGGATTGTTATTTCCAGTTAATGTATCTGGAGAGTATTCAATTTTCCTCTAAGGCGTTTCCTTTTTCATATTGTTAGCAGATTTTGCAGTAAAGTGTTTGTGGAGCTCACTTTCCTTTTGAGACAATGTCTGTTATGCAAAAATGCTCATTCAGTTGTAGAATGTCTGAAGCTTCCCAGTCTTCAATAATTTAGCATAAAAAATGACTCTGGAGGATAATGATCTCTGAAAAAGTTATGACAAGAGAATATAGATTGGGTAACACTTTCATAACCTACTGTTATACAAAAGTAGGTTATGAGGTTTCAGTACGCAGGCTGGGTTAACATGCATTCATCATTGGTTCAGTTTATCCTTAATTTGTAACAGAGCTTTAGTTGTTCCTAGTTCATTCTTAAGTTTAATGAAAATGTATTTCTATTTTATAAAACCAAGTAAACTACTGTGCAAAACTCTCAATTCACTCCTCATTTTGCAGGGAAAATAGGCGTAAACTTACATAAAAACACAGTGCAGCAGAAAATAGAGTTTGTACAATACTTAAAAGCTTAAAAGCTAATATTTGGTATGACTATCTTTATTTTTCAACAAAGAATGAACTCTCTTAGGCAACCATTCTTCTAATTCATTTAAGCAGTCTTCAGGAAGGACATTCAGAGCTCTTCTTTGGCTATTGGGTCATTTTTATTCTGTTCTTTGCTGCAATAATGTTGAGATCTAAGCTTCGGGTATGTTTTTACTGCACTGGCAGTGAGTTTGAAATTGTTGTCATGCTAAAAATGAAGCGGTTGCTCGTCAGATCTTTTCCAGATACTGTTAAGTGGTGGATCCAAATCTGTTGGTACTTTTCTGCATCCATAATATCATCAATGTTGACAAGATCCCCGACACCACTGGCTAAAATGCAGCCCCAAACAATGACAGATGGCTGTAGATACTCTCTGTTGCAGCTCTCTCCTGACCTCCTCCATACACATTGATGTTGATTTGAACCAAAACTTTTACAATTTTGATGTATTTTTTGTGACAGTCTCCAAGTAACAAAGTATCTAAAGATACAGTTTTATTTATTTTTTTCTTTAAAGTTTCTTTGGCAAGTTATCAATATTAGTTGATTCCTTGAGTTAGGTAGGGTTTTTACACTTGACTGCCTCACAGATCTGTGTTTTGTGGCTTACCAAAGAATAAGCCTCCTTTGAAATTGGTCAGGTGCAAAGATTGGACTAAAAGTGATTGAAAGAAGTTTGAAAGACCTTCAGAAAGCCTGGAGAACTCAAGACTACTTTAAAAATATTACCAAAAAAGTCAGTCTCATTGAAAGCAAAATAAAAAGAAATTTTTACACAGTACTCAAACACTATTAAACAGCCTTTATAAACATATTGAATTGTTTAAACTGTCATTCTGAAACCTTCTCCCCCTAAAACAGGCTTCTTAAATCTGATATGCCAACACCTCTTCAAGAAGCTTTTATTTTATTTTATTTGACCATCTTAAGCTAACATACCATTGATGATAATGAGATTCTAGTTATTGGTTGACAGTTATTTTTAGGCTATGTGACTACTATTTTCTCAAATAAACATTACATATCCCCGTAACATTTTTGTGGATGTGGGCAGAGCTGTTTTTGAAAAGCCAACCATTTCTTTTTTTACTCACTTTTGCAGCATAGTTAGCAGTCACACAGTGGGCAGTATAAACTTGCAACACATCCACAATAAGCATAAAGACTTCATTTTCGGCACAAAGTGGTATGGGAAAAATCAGAAAGCCAGTCACTGGAGTACTTTCTGGCAGATGCGCTGATTTTTGCTGTAAAGGTCTGCTTTTGAATGAGTCGAACTTATTGCTCCGGTACCTGTGAGAAAACCACTCGGTGTACTTCAAGTCTCCAGCTTGATTAGCTGAGGGTTTGGGTTGAGTGCTCCGAATTCTTGTGGTTTTCATTTAAAGCCTTGAGAAGAGTCCAAATGATCTTGTTGCAGCCCCAGAATAACTTCTCCATTTAGTGAAATCTGTGTCGAAGCAGAGACATCCAAATGGTCGACTTCATGCCTCTTGGATGATTAACCAATAGCAGTCAGTGATGAGCCATGGGATAAGTAAACGCTTAATTCTGCACAACAGTGTAACAATTTCTAAAAGCCAAACCTTCAGATGGTTTCCTCCTGTCAGGATGCTTTTAATCCAATTCCAAGAGCAAATTATTTTTGACGTTGCGATTCATTTATGCCAGATGAATAATTACAGAAGATGAAAAGTTAACCTTTAACACACTCTCTGTGTTGCTATATTTAGAGCTTCTATTCCAACATATTTTATTATGATCCGTTATCCGTTAATAAAAGCAGCCAATAAAATATTCTGTGCACACAAAACCAACACAAACATCAGCAGAACACAGACTCTGTCAGATTTATTGTTTTAGGCCTCACAACAGAATCACATCATGTGTTCAGCTGTCAGGAAATGGACTGTTTTGTCTACCCTCTTTGCTACATTATTGTAACTTTTGCAATATTGCAATAGTTCTCTGGGCTTTATGAAGGCCAAAGTTTTTCTTTGGTCATTGGCTGCAGTCCAGTCTTTGTACCTGACCATTTTCAGAGGAATGTTTTTGTTTTCTGTCTGTTAAACCACTTAACACTGACCTATGAATCACAGGCCAATTGGATGACAAAAGAAGTAGTAAACCTGAACAATGATCTATTGTAACTGAAAGTTGTCCTTAAGAGACAGGAAAATCCAGCAAAGGACTGACACATGACCTGAGATGTATCTGGCCCTTCAGCTGATACGTCTACTGTTACTACTAAACTAAGGCCTCATCAGAAATGTTGTCAGTGGAAGGGTGTCTATCAAAGATGCTATTCTTTGGGAAGGCAAACAGGGAGTAAAGGCTGCCGTACGCCATATTACACAAAAACTGGACAGGTCTTATGGAGTCATGAATCCAAATGGGAAATGTTTGTTTCAGATAATAATCATCAGTGTCTACAAGCCCCTATAAAACATGGAGGAGTCTCTATCATGGTTTGGTGCTGCGTTTCAGTAAGAGATGTTGGGGATCTTATCAAAACTGATGAAATTATGAATGTAGAAGACTTGGTCCAGTATTCAGTACCATCTGGAAAACATCTGATTGATGATGGCTTTGTTTTTCAGCATGGTAATGATTCTCAGAGTGTGGACCTTAACATTATTTAAGCAGAAAATAGAATAAAAGCAACCAACATGTAAAGAAAAGTTTTGAATATACATCAAGAAGACAGGAGATCTATTCCTGAGAACTAAATGAGAAGAGGTTAGGTGTTGGGGGGGAGAAAAAGATGATCATACCAAATACTGACTTTCAAGCTCATTAAAATTGTAAAAATAACTATACTGTATTTCCATATATGTTTGAATATATTTCATTAAATTGCTGTACTAATTTACAATTTCCTAGCAAAATATAAAGAAATGAGGAGTGACTCGAGACTTTTGCACAGTAATTTATTTGTACAAGTAGATGTACAAAGAACAATATAAAATTACTATTCTGTGCTTTAGCTAATAATTGAGTTTACATTCTTTGTGGCCTTTACACTATATAGAATATACATGTTTTTCCTGTTTGTTAATAAGTAATTGAGATGGGTTAAAATGCAAAACGGCAGAATAGGCATTTATTAATCGAAATACATGACACCATGAAGACAAAAGGCTAAAGCCAGCCACCCCGAAAGCAGTTAGATACCTTTTTATTTTTCCTGCCGCAGGCACTTAGTTGGAGGATGTCAATTAGGTGGGACAAAGACCATATAGAGAATAAAGTGCTTTAAACCAACACAAAGGATAAAGCAAACAAGTATTCATAGACTTCTATCAATAATTCAATAGCAAAGAGGTCATAATTGTCACACAGATCAATATTGTTTCTGTTTCTCCACCATCGAGCCCCTCTCTGCTTCCTTAATCTTTCAACACACAGCTCCAAAGTTCCAAATTTAATGCTATAAGGTTTTTTTAGAAATAAAAACAAATTTTGTGCCTCTGTCTTTTTTTCTTTTTTAACACTTAAATTGTAAGAATTGATTTTTTTTTTGGTGATAATAGACTGTTTTGTATCTTTGTCAAGCTGTTCTATTTTTTGAGTTTTTAAATGTTAATCAAACACAAAACCATGTTGTCGTCTTCTCCATTGCTCCAAGCGGCGGAGAGCTTCCATCACAGCTGGAATCAATAACGCTCTTCCAAGGAATGTGATGCATGAATAGATAATTACTGTGACTGTGGCATAGGAGGAACGTCAATGAGTTGCAAGATTCCATAATTACTCTTCAGCATGTGAAAATAAATGCCTGCAGTGCTGATTCTATTGCTGCGAGTGTTAAAAGATGCCTGCAGAGTCACAGCAAGCTTGGAAACAAAAGTAGGTTACAGCCTGAGAACGTGAGGACGAGCTGCACGGGGGCCGGTGTTGCGTTCGACCACATTACAGAGTGAAAATAACACTGGAACGATGCTTTACTCGCACTTTTTAATTTTTAATTTTTCCTGCTACTATTGTGAGAGCTGGGCGCTTCAGGTTTCAAGTCCACATTTTAGTCAAGTCCAAGATGGTGAAAGCTTTTTGCTGCTCACTCGTTGGTTGAATAGAAAACGGGTGCATCCTTGTTTGACTGCTCTCCGTTCTCCCAAAGAGGTGAATCGGAGGTGAAGGGCTGAACAATGGACCATTCGTCATTAAAAGTCCCCCATGTTTAACTAACCATGGGTGATATCGGTGAATGCCTCCATTGAATGCTTTGTGGTTAAGCTGTCCAACAGTGACGCCATGTATCTGTGTTTTTTCTACACTTGACAGAACAAGAGGACGTCAGCGAAACACACAAGTCTGATTTCTTCAAGTGCTTTCATGATGCAATTCGCAACTTGGGCATGACGGCCAAGTGCAGCCACAGGAATCCATTACAGAGGAGCAGAGGCAGATTTTAGACACGGCTCTATGAGGCATAGATGAAAAATAACCTTTTAGTGCCGTGCTGTGTTATCCTCTGGGAGACACCCCCCATCTCCATTGTGTATATGTGCTGGATATTGTTAGAAAAGAGAATCAAAACCCAATTTAGTGTTTGAATTATTTTCCTTCAGTACAGCCAGAGACTTTCCTGTAGGTATATGGGTTCACTCTCCACCAACAAGAACCCTTGTTGTGGTGTAGTGTCTGTGTTGTAGCCATATAGCAATATAACAGATCTCTTGTGGGATGCTGATTGACTTTGAAATGGGACAGGTTAGCTGTGAGGTATCTGAACAGATCTAATGGACCCGCAGGAGCTTCCCAAGGGGGGACTAGCTAGTGAGGGTCAAAATGGGGTCATGTTTATTCAGTGCGTCTTGGAGTGTGCCAAAAATCACATTGCTTCCTCCCTGTACCCCTTACTACATTCAGTTCTTCTGTGTCTCCAGGCCTGAATGATCGCGGGCTAGGCTCAGGCCACATCTGGATGCAATTCCCCTTTAAGCCAGTGTAGAGAAGTCCTACTGATAGCCTTCAAGCTCGAAGCAGGGAGATTCTTATATAACGAGCACGGAAGGGAGATGAAATTGTAAAATAGAACTGCTGTTTTATATTCTTTGTTTATTCGGTGCACTGTGGTGTCTGTCAGCCCTAAACGATCGCTTGTGCTGTGGGTTGTCAAATCTGTGGATTTAGACAAATGTGACATATTTATATGGATATTCGTAGCCTGTTGGGATTAGGCGGGGGGAGCGCAGTTTCATATTTTAGGCCTGTTTAAAATGGGCAGTCACATTTCATTAAATTCAACCAGATTTTCGAGTACCTGCCAATAGTTAACTGCACTCCATGCGAGTGATACAATTGAGAAGCAGAGCGTGAATGGGGCAGGAAAAATATGGCAGCCACATGTATGACAGAAAAAGAACAAGGTGAGAAGATTAACCAGTTTTATATTAAGCAATCCAGACTGTGGCTCAGTTACAGTAAAAGCAGTGTATTATCGTCTGTGAAGACTTGGCACTCATTTGACTTTTAGGGCCATTAAGCTATTACTAAGCTGGTTGCTTTACATTTTTATCAATACTTGGAAGAGAATTGGCTGAAAAATAGGAATGAGTTCATCATTAAAAACCTGAAACACTCCATTCACAATGAAGTTTATGATTACCTCAAGCATACTTTACAGTCCCTAATAAAATGTAAAAGTTTTGATGAATTTATTTGCTGATGCCATACTTTGTTTAAACCTGGTGTTAACTTGTCACTCAGGCCATTGTTTTTGTGAGTAACTACTTCACCAGATGCTAATCTATTGAGCAAGTTTTAAAACAAATACCCTTCACAAATAAATTATCAGCCTGATGCTGTGGTTTGAAAATTAATCCTCACTATCAGTTCTCTACCTGTATGAAGAAAGACGTTTCAGCTTATTTCATTTTAGGCCAGAATGTTTGAACATCAGGTTTTTGGAACTGCTGTGCTCACAGTGTGTCTGAGATAATCTAGGGATATTAAGGGTATCCTCTTGCTATGATGTCATAAAGTATAGAATAAATTATCTAAACCAGACCATTCAGAGCATTTACAATTTGGTAACTTTAATAGTTGGATAAAAATCTTTAGCAGACAATGATGGCGTGAAGTCTAGGAACCATGGAGATCATCAAATTCTTCATTTCCTCCTTTGAGATACTCTGTCAGGCCTTCGCCTATAGCCACTTTGAGTTATGGCTTGTTTGTGGGTATCTCTGCCTTGAGTTTTTACTTCAGTGAGAGATCAGATGACTGATTGGGCATTAAAGAATCTCCCATTTCATTCCTTGAGAAACTCATTTGCCTGAATATGGGCAGAGAATAGCCATGTACACTTCAGACTTCATCCTGCTAATTCTGTCAGCAGTCAGATGATCAATAAACAGTGGTGAGCCAGTTCACTGGCCCATGGCATAACATTGCCAGCACTGTGTTTGACATGATTTGTCAAATACGGTGGCATGCTCCAGGTCATGACCTGTTTCTTTTCTTCCCCATACCTTTCTCCTCCGATCAACGTGGTACAAGTTTATCTTGGATTCATCTGTCCAAACATACTTTTAGATCTGTGAAAAGTCTAATGTGACCTTCCCGTTCTTGAGTGTAACCAGTGGTTTGCACCTTGGTTATAAAACCTCTTACCATTCATGAAGGCATCTCTTGATTATAGACTTTGACAAAGAAACTTCCAGCTCCTTGAGAGTTTTCTCAACTTGGTTAAATCTTGTGGAGTTGTTTTTCTTTTTTATTGAAATGCCAGTGCATTTATTCTTTTTAAGAATGAACCATATAATTGATACAGACACTTTTAAAAAATTTTCTTTAAAAGTGTCAGCATTACTTGTACATACTTTGGCCACATTATTTTAATCTCTCTGTTTAATATGAACATCCACCATTGTAATACAAAATATGTGACAGAAAAAAAGGAAAAACATAATAGTTATTTTTAATAAATTAGGCAAATTTATTGCTATTAGTTTATTTATAATATTGCATAAGGATCTAATGCATAATCTTCTTATTATTCCGGTTATATTGTTTCCAAATGCTGTTCTGGCTCTTTTAATACCCATGTGTATTTTCTTTGTATAAGCCTAGCTTTGTTTAAATCATTATGTTCTTACAACAGGTTTGATTCACACTCAGATTTATTTGGAACGATCTCATTATTTGGCTATTATGCGTTCCCAATAGGTTAAACTGAATATGGTGCCAAGATACTTTAACTCAAAGCCTCACAGAAGCTGATGGCTTCTCACTTTGTGTTGTACAAAAGATGACTTTGATTGCTTGTGAAAGTTGTTCATTTACATCGACGTGCCGTGAACTTCCTCTCACCCTTGGACAGGGGAGCTAAAGAATGCCTTTTACTTCAACAGAAGTGTTGACTTAAGGTGAAAATCCCCTCTAATAAAGAAAAGATTACCTTCTATCCTATAAGATTGGAAAACAAAAGATTATAAAAGATGTATTCAAAATGGTGCTTTGTGATTGTTTTGTCATATGGCTCAGTACACATGCATACCATTTGTTTTACTGGCATTGATTGTGAGTGTGTGTGTGCGTGTTTTTTGAGTACTTAGGTGTGCAGTCATGCAAGTGTATAATTCATGGACATGAGCGGTCAAACCCCAGTGGTCCACGGGGATTTGCAAGGTATCATGTTCAGGTTTTGTGATCCGGTGTAAGAAGCTGACTGACCCACTAAGACAGGAAAAATCAAAAGCAGCTGGGAGACGTCACTCATTATTTACTGATATTTATCTGTGACCCACACTGATTACATGAATCCTATCAAGGAATGGTGATGGGGGAAAGAGTCGGTGAGAGAGAAGTGTCTCTCAGTTATTTGGTTAGTTTATTTGGTCAAATAAACTGTGAGGGGGGGGGGAGAAATAGGGGAATATATAATGCAGTGTTATGAAAGAGGACAATGATCGTTTTAACTGTCAGTTCACTCACATTAAGCACATAGTCTTTCCTATATAGTTTGATATTTTTAGATGTCACTAAAGTTATTGTCACAACCTCAACACAATGGGGAAAGATGGAATTGTTGTTTGTGGTGCTCAGAGGATTTAAAACCCATCCAATAAAAATTCTTGACTCTGGGCAGAGTGGACTTTTCAGTTAAATCAGGATACTTTTTTTTTTTTTTTTTGGAGAGATGCAAAGCTTTAAGATCCAGGCATATTTTCTCTTATGAAACCCTGCAAACAACATTCCTTGTCGCCCAATTTTCTGGTTATGCAACAAAAATGACTGAGAGAGATTTCTGGAAGTCTCTGGCTAAATGCTCTTTTTGTCTGTGTACAGAAAAAACATCCTCAGAGGACAGGGAAATTAACTAACAATTAGCTTGTATGATAGCTTGTATGATAGAAACCATAAAATGAATACAAATCATAGTCAGAGTATAAAAGATGGATCTAGCCCATGTGATGTTAATAGTAGTTTCTGTACATCTTCACTAGTATTGTGACAGCTACTGTTTTGGGTTTTGGGCTGCAAAAGACCAGAAAATGGACTACTCAATTATCAGCTAATGCTAGCTTGATTAGCAAACAAGAGCACAAGAACTGTTAAAAGGGCCAGTTCGGTGATCGAATTAGCACAGGTAAAGACTACAGGATAGCTATTTTCTACATCTGACCTGTCAATCAAAGTCAGTTTCTAAATGCCTGTACAGTTTTTATGAAGGGGTATATTAATCATTAGCACCCAAAGTGACTTTTGTTTGTGATGTAGCACAGTTGGGCGGTGGTTAGCACTATTGCCTCACATTTCCTGCATTTGAATCCATTGTGGGGTGTTTTCTGTGGACATCTTGCATGTTCTCCCTCGGAACTCAAGCTTATTTCCACAGTTCAAAGATATGCATGGGGTTAGGTTAATTGGTGATACTAAATTAGGTGTAGGTGTTAGCCCTGTGACAAATTGGTGACCTGTCCTGGCTGTTCTTGGCCTCTCGTCATATGAGAGCTGAGATAGGCTCCAGCCCACCTGCAACTCTGAATTTGATAAGCAGGAGAAGGTGGATGGATGGATAGATGGATGGGATGGCCTATGCTTGGATCTATAGGGATCAACTTGCTTTTGCAGTTAGCCTCAAGTTGTTATTTGAGCAAACACATTTTTTTTTTCGCTTTCTGTGTTACGTTATATTCAAGGAACTTCTACCTGACATAAACACTGACATGAGTAACATGTTTTGCTCAGTGCTTCATCAGATTACTGAAAATATACAAAGGCTGAAATATGCAAATTCAGTTTGTGGAGTAAGTAGTAATGGACTACGGTGTACAAAATAGAAAGTATATCTATAATAAAATTGTCGTAATGGATAAACGATTAGAAATATAGTAAAAGTAAGAAAATGCATAAGGTGATAAAGATCTTCTTACTATTTCAATGCCCATTGCAGATTCAGCTAGGATATGTTGCTTTACTGTTGCATGCTGGGACGCTATATCCATGCGACTCCTCAGCCTAACCTTCCCATCAGAAGACTGGCACAGAGGTCAGGGGTCCAGATCAGAGCATTTCTTCCTGCTTTCTTGAGCGTTATCAGCTCTGTCAGATTCACAGACAGCAGAGGTCTAGGACCCTCTTCCTGACCTGCCCATCAGCTCTCAGAGGAATTCCACTAATGAGGCACTATGGGGAACAGATGCAGAGAGGGCAGCCCGGGCAAAAACAACCTGCCACAGTCACTTAATGATCGCAGACACTGTTATGTCATTGGGGAGGTTTTCAGGATGGATTGTTTTGTGTGTCGTTGGTGTTCATGCGCAATGATATCTGTTTCCTTTTTTGTGAATCCTTAAACCATGTGTGCGACTAAATCTACAAACAGTTGTTATGTATCCAGCATGTGGGTTGTTATACACTTTGATGACTCATTTGATTCATTTGCTTCTTCTCCTCTTTCATATGTCACAAACATTTTTCTCAGTCTGTGTCTTGTATTTATTTGTGATTATTTTAAGGTCACTGAAGGCAACACTAGTTTCTGTGTGTATCAGACGGGAGAAATGCCCTATGCATGTGGTATGTAATTTCAATAAGGGTTATGCTCCTCAGAACACTCTATGCATTGTGTTCAAAGACATGAAGTGGTTTATTATTACAGTACAGAACTAAAATCAGCCAAGAATATTGCCCAGAACATGCCTTGAATCGCACATGGTCACTGATCAACACCAGCGTATATGCACTCTGCTTGCCCTTGCGAAATGTGTTCATTCAAACTCTCTAAGGTTTCAGGCCTCAACTTCAATCACAGCTGTAAATGTTAGGACATGTTTGTGTTTGTGCAACTGCCCAGTGTATATTCCAGTACCTTGTGTTGTTTGTATCAGTTGTGGTTAAAAAGGATTAAAGAGCCAGTCCATAAAAACAAGATGAGACTGCCAAGACCAAACAAGAGAATGAAAGAAGTGGAAAATGTGCCAAGTACTTACAGACTGTAAGGAGTCAGTTGAGAAGTGAAACTCTTATGTAATTAACATAGTTTAGCTCTATTTCTGTCATGGTCAGTCTTCTTCATGATCAGTATTTATTTTAATGATGACACTAATATCGAGTGTTTTCTTGTTTTAACAAAATTGCGTTGGTTTAAGGTTTAAGGTAATGTGGGAAAGGGGAGGAGTTAGTCGTATACGAGGAAGGAGAGAGTGTATTTGCTCCAGATGTGTGTTGACACACTGTCAAGTTTTTTTGATCAGGTACAAGAGGCCCTGCTTTCTGTCTCCTTTTCTTCTTTGTCTTCACACATTCACGTTTTCTCCCTCCCGTCTTACGTTTCTTCCCGGTCACTTTTCTTCCTGCTTTACCTTCTGTTTTTCCATCCTCTCTCAGTGAGCTACTTCCACCTTGTGAGCCATGCTTTTCTGCCTGTCCAGAGGAGAAAGATGATCCAGACAATGGAAATGAGCACATACCAGCTGTTGGTAGCAATCAGCTCACGCTTACCTCAGTCCCAGATCAGACCACAGATTAAATACAAAACAGAAACCCCATGCTAACTGCATCTGGATGCTGATTCCTTCGCATGAGATTCTGAATCGCTTTTGGCATGGCTTCAGCAGAGGCCCCTCTTTCATGTACATATTGAGATTTATGAAGTCCCAGCACATGATAAAAGCTGAGTTATAGACTTCAACAGGTACACATTCTGAAATACAGACCAGTGTTATAATACTCACACAGACAAACATATGGCAAGTATATTACAAGTGCCGTTACACTCCACTACATGTACTTGGATACCTTAGAATCAGGTGTTCAGACTTAGGTACACAAATAATAAAATTTTAATTCTATGTCCTAAGAACATCTGCCTTGAAATACTATTGGATATTACTCTAGAAAGTATTTGTTAGTTATACATTTTCACTTTTATGATATATTTCATTATTTTTTATTTGTTTAAGTTTCATTCATACAGGTCCAGAGACTTTCTCGACCGAGTTTCATTAGATAAATCTGGCTTTCTTTTAGCTAATATATACTAAAGCAACAACTAACTGGCTAATTTTCACTTGCTTCCTTATTTTGTTGTATCTAGCAAAATATTTTTTTCTGCCCTTAATTTTATGTAGAGTTGTTCACTGTTGGCATTTGGAGAACAGGCTTTAAGGCGCTCGGAAGTGAGCAGAAACTTCTCAGTCACTGGATTAACTTGGAAAATTCTCATGTCCTTCACATAGAAGGCAATCCGGGAAAGGCTTTTGTCTTTTGATTAAATGGCGTTAAAAAAAAGTGTCCATGACAAAGATTTAATTGTTTTTTCTTGACTCACACAAAATCTGGTTTTAATATCAATTGTTCCTTAGAGTCTTGTAATTTTGCTCCATCCAACACCCAAAAAGAAATAAACTTCAGATTTTAATGACTGTTTTAATGTTTTATTTTCAAGCTCACACATTTTTCCCTGCTTAGCTCTAAAATATGCATAAGGTTTAAATCCAAGATCCTTACAGCTTAATAGAACAATTTATGTGTCTAGACCCGTTTAGAATTGTTTGCAGTACCTTCCACCATGTATAACTAATATTAGCAAGTAAGAGGAGCTGAAATGTCAATTCAACAGTGTGGCAAGATGAAATCAGCTCCCCAAAAACTATTTCAATCATAACTATTAAACTGAGAGTAAATAGCAATGTAACACAGAAGGTGTTCCACTGGTCTGTAGTTGCTTACTGCTTAAATGTCTCTGGGGAAAACACAAGCAGAGTTCAAGAACAAGGAACCAGGCCTGGTTGATTGGGCTAAATAAGACAGATTTTTGTGGTTTAATTTGCAAAAACATGACAAGTTCACTGTGATTAGCATGCTGCTAAATCCCTGGCTCTTACTTGAGTGGGACCTTGATGACTGACAACCCATAGGCACCTTCTGAATCTGCCCGATCAGCACAATTTAATTGAGACTTGCCAGTCTTAGCAGATTTTTACCAGCCCTGGAATGATATTGATTGGCCTTTAGGTCTGAGGATCTGCATTAACTAAGTCGTAAATAAGAAACATGTCTTTGTAATAATGGGTTATAAAACAAACAGCTACTGAATTTGAGCGTTTGGAGTGAGCAAGTTGAATAACCATGAACTTTGTGCAAGATTGACCCGAGGGCTGGAGGTGACTGACTTGAAAACTATAATCTTTGTAACAAGGAGCTGTTGGGGTCGACACGCTGATTGAATAATCGAAGATGCACCCGGAGGAAATGAGGGAATCTGTTTCAAGGGATTGGGTTATCTAAGTAGAAAATTACACTATTGATTTTCATTAAAGTGGAAGGCTGCACGTAAGAGTGAATTCATTAAGAAGAATTCTTTAGGTCAGTCTGTTTGCATTTTGCTCTTGCCACACACCGTCTCTTTCTCACTTTTTGTATTTGTAGTCTTTCTTTTTGTATTTGGGTTGATAGTTGTAAATACCACTACACTGGTTGCATTGAGACATTTGAGCATGTTTTCCAAATCGTGCGGTTTTAGTCTCACGCTTTGTTATTTTCAGTGGGTAATTTCAAGGCAATTTCTTTGTTGGAACAACAAAGCAACTATTTCATAAGACAGGTATGTAAGAAATAGACAAACACAACTAGCTTTGCCAACAGTACTACACTTTTACTGGACAAATTGGTTATGACAAACACAAACCACCAAGAGTAACCATTTTATATACTGCCTGGCTAAAAAAGAAGTCACTACCTGGTTTTAACTAAGAAAATTGATAAGAGGCTTCCATTGGATAATTACTGCACTGCTTAATGTGTTTTGACTAGCAACAGGTTATTAAATCCTAACTGATGAAGTGAGTAGTTTCTCATTTTTCAAATAAACACATCCTGTGATCATCATTGTGAACCACCATATTCAAGGAAGAAATGTGGTCGGAAAAAATCTTGAATGATGATAGAACAGAGGTTTGGTTAAATCAGATGGTAAAATTTCAACAGCAGAACTCATGGCTGTGTTTAATAGTGAAAGTAAGAGCATTTCTGCACGCACGGTGCAAAGAGAAACCAAATGGTTGGGACCAAACAGCTATGTAGCCTTAAAACTGTTTATCAGTGAAACTAATAGGGGGGAAAAGGCTTCAATTAGCTAGAAATCAAAAAGATTGGACTCTGGAGTGGATGAAAAAGGTCCTGTGGTTTGACGACTGCAGATTTACCCTGTTCCAGTGGGAAGTGTTTACTGTGCTGAATGTCTAATGCTCCCTGAACCAGTGCTATATGGGGCGCTTTAGTTTAATGTTAATGTTAGTTTCATGTTATGTCCTCCCAAAAATTAGGTCAGCTGAATACCTGTATACCCTGAGTAACGACCAGGTTTTTACATCAATTTTCCATCCCATGAATCCTGACAATATCAGGATTCATGGGATCTAAACGGGACTTCATTTGCACACAAAAAGTTTAGACCTTTGGAGAATCTTTTTTATGTGAGAACACATTCCACCTCTCTCCTAATCAATACAAGATATAACAGAAAAAGAATGCAACTCTGGAAATCTTTGAGTGACTCTGGAAAAATTGTTGTGAAATTGCATAAGCCGATTGAAACGATGCCACAGCAAATCTGTCCGACAAAATATTTATGCATGTTCACTGTACTAATTAGTGATTACATGCTTAATGAAGAATTCAGCTATTTATAACATTCTAATTATACGGCTTCCACCTTTCGCACCTTTCAAGTGCTCTTCAGCGCACTCAAACAGGTAAATACTGTGTTCCTCTAACAGAAATAGGTAGACAAAGACGCTCCCAAAACTCTCCTGTCAGGGAACATCATCAGACACCCAGCTTGGGTTTCTGATCTTCAAAGGCTTGACTTGCATTCCTGTGTTTTTCTTTTTTTTTCTTTGAGAATATTTTGTGTCTGCGAACATTCCCACTTCTGTGTCCGGTTTCATGTTTCTGCCTATTATGAAAACCTCCCTTATAGCGGGACATGGAAGTCAGGAGAGTGCTAATACAAGGTTACAAATACTGGAACACCAGCGGAGGAGCCAGATCAAATGTCACCGTTCCATAGACGGCACACATTGCAGTCTTGAAATGTCTTCATTGTACAGTTGAACAGATTATTATCAAAGACATGCTCCTGATATAAAAGGCTATTACAAAAACAATGTTCCCTCTGTGTTTTCTCCCCCCTTGAAAGGAAATACTCCTTTAAAGTCGGTGTCAGTTACACAGAAAGTTCACTTTTTAAGAGTTTCATCCAGCGTTTGTAGTCGAATGGTTATGATGTGAACTGTTATTTTAACACTTAAGATGCCCTGCTTCATAGAAAGTTTGCAACATCTGGATAAATTGTTGTATGTATTTTGCCTCCGACTCCCACAACCTGAAAATTGTTTCATCATGGAAACAATATACCTCTAAGTCAACTTAAGTGCAAGTGATGGACGTCTTAAGCGGAATGATGAAATGGCTCCATCTGACCTTTGGGATTGTTTGAGCCCTTCTCTGTTTTGCCTTTGCAGCAGTGTGTAAGTCATGATGTCATGTTCCTTAAGCCAGGTGTCCATGCGTGTTCGGCTGCTCAGCTCATCCCCTCTTAAACCCACTGACCTCACAACTAATACAGGTAACACTGTGGTAATACTAGTATTGACGCAGCTTTGGATGTAAGTATTGAGAGGAGAGCCAGTCAAACAGAAAAGTGCTTGGCTCGGGCATGGGAATCAATGGCTAGGTGGACAGAAGGCCAATGCAATCAGGGAGGCGATTGAAGCAGACTTAAAGCCTGCTGAGCCAGCACCAATGCAGAGGTAGAGTCATTTGGAACTGGATGCCTTCTACTTGTCCTCTGGACAGCACAAAAGCATTACAAGCATGCTACAAGAGTTACATTCTGTCCCACATTAAATCACCATCATGCACATACACCTCCATGTAGGAACGCATTCTTACACTCAAAGCATGGCCTAGCTGTATTTATTAATAAAGAGACACTGTGGCAGAGATGGATGAGTTCCATTTTGATTTCAGTGCAGTTTTATTTGTAAGGAAAAAAATAGCTGGCACAGGAGAAGTAGTACATTTTTCCATAAATAATACGTCGTGTTCAGAGAACTGCTGGCAAAGGAGAAAAACACTAAGGTATTTGTAGGTTGAGGTCACTTGGACTGTGTGTGTGTATGTGTGTGTGTGTATCTGCATGTGGAAACAGTTGAGTCCATACTCTTTGTTTGCATCCTTGTTTGTTTTTCTGTGTGTCTGCATGTGTGGCACATTCTGCAGAGGTTTGTTAAAAGTGCTCCACTGAATTTCTTCGAAATATCAGCACACGGATGCGCTGCAGCTGCTAATTCTCTGGCTTAACGGGAAAAGGCTGCTTCAGTGCCGTATGAGAAGCCTCAGCATAGGTGCCCAATAGGGAGCTTTGGTTTGTATAAGGCCTGAAACTCCGACACTGATTTTCTCTCTGAGCTTTCACTTAAGGGTGGTCCAGTCAAACACATTGAGGTCACCACTTTCATTCATTTCCAATGAAAGCATGAGCTGTGTGGTTTTTGTAGACCACAGACAGTAGTAGTTACTGCAAAATCAGTCGAAGACCAAACAGGTCTTGCTGCAGAACAGGCAAAATATCTAATACAAGCTCTGGTTGGAATAATACGAGAGTGTTTTCTTTGTGAGGTGTCTGCTGGTTGGCCAACGTGCTGGCATGCTGTTTTCCTGTTAAATCGCAGCTGAGGTCTCTCTCTGCTGGCCCCATTGTGTTCGCAGCCTCGTCTGGGAGCACAGTAGGAGCTTTAAGTGAGTTGTGTTTGTGTACTGCGGAGAGCCTGTGTGTGCGTGAATATGTGACCTTAAAAATTTGCATGCACAAGGGGGATTATATATATTTATCCACGTTGTGGGCCAAACCCTGACCCTATGCAGGAAGAGCCATTGTTATTTTGACATTTTCTGCGGAAACTGGAATTTATGAGAAAGTTTCAAGACAGATAACCTATAGCGATACCAAGAATTAGACTCTAATTTTAACCAGAATGACATTTTTCTCTCTCTTGACTCTGTGGCATGAAGAAATCTGGGGTTACCAGGTTACATTTTGTCATTATTTTGTCTCCTAGCAGGATGCTGCAAAAACATGCAAAGCTGGAAGTCAGTTTTATTGAGAGTGTGAAAGCCAAGGAAGAAAAGCCAAAAAGTGCACTTCCTCAAATGGCCACTTGAGGCAATACAAGCATATGTGTGCACCTGGCTAACCAAGCTTGATAGCATTAGCTAAAGCCATGTACATATTCAATATCTTATACTCTCTGGACCTTCAGTTTGACCGGTAAGCCTTAAAGATCCCTGATGGAATACCATGTCCTTTCAATTACCCAAAATACCACTATTTTAATTCATGTAGCTACACTATCAACAATGTTTACTTTTGGTTAAGGCATTATTTTTTGTTGATTTCTTATTTGCTAAAAGCTTTTGTCCAAAACTTAATCATGTGTATTGTTATTTTAAGAAGAACTGTTTTCTTTCCATAAAGGCTTTGATCAGCTTCTCTCAGATTTACTGCTCTATGTGGATTTAGGCAAAAGGTTTATGAAAAAGCTACTGTTACTGTAACTTTTACACATACAAGTGACTTATATAAATATAAAAGCTTGTTTCCTACGCTGGGGGGAGGGGGTTCTGCTGTCTGATTTAAAAAAAAAAAAAGACTTTAAGAAAATCAACATAAGTTAGGGTTTTACATGTGAACTTACATTTCTAATTTATCAAATGCCACTTGCTGAGCAGTTCTTAGATTTTAAAACAAAGCTTCTTTCGTCTGGCTTCTTCACCTGTTCCTTCTTACAGCTTTCTCTATATCTAATGGTGACATTATCACACATTAATGGCTTTTTGTCACTGGAAAATACAGTCATTCTGCCTGTAGCTTGCGGACGCAGTGTGGTACAAACAGCACAACCCAGCTTAGATGGCTTTGCTGAATTTCTGTGACAACAATTTTATTGGCAGCTGCCAACAGGAAAGCATCACAGCTCTGAGAAGGAAAATGTGTTGAGACTAAAAGTAGGAATCTAAGATAACATGACATTTGTTAAGCAGGTGTATCAATGAGTTTAGCACATGAAAAGTTAACTTTCTTGATCATTAAGTAGAATCACATTTATTTGCACATTAATTTAAGGTGGAACAGATTGTTCCAGTCCACTTTAACTTCTGGGTAAACTAAATTATAGAAGATTTGCAGTACATGAGGTTTAATAGGAATGATTTGATATCTCTTCTTTATTCCATTTAAATATGGAAAACAAATAACTAAAATTTGAGGATTCAAAACAGGAATTCACAAGCCAGTGGGTAAAATTAGGTAGGTATGTCTACCTTTTATGCAATTTATGATACTTAAAAGGTAAAAACTTTGGTATGTTGAGGAATTTTCACCACTGAAGGTTTTCAGATTTCCTTTTAGCCTTAGTTAAAACTAACAAAAATGGAAATGAGTTGAATGTGTTTATAAAATGAGTTTTGGGTCATGGTCTATCTGTTCTGAGTGCTGATGTATTGTTAATGAAAGGCAGTATAACTTTCTGTTGTGCGCTTGCATTTAAAATGAGCGTGTACATTGTTTCCTGCCTGGTACCATTTATAAAATGAGGCCATAAATGATGTCATCTAAAGCCTTCTCAGTGCATTATGTATATTGATGACATATATTGGAAACTTGGCTTTCTCGTGTATATTTTTACCAGAACATTTGATCATAAATCTAGACTAAATTGCTTGTATGGCTGATAGCATAATGCTGAATAACGACTGTGGTCTCAGAATAGCGTTCGTAACTCACTCTTAAAGCGTATCAGCCGAGTTGCATATGGGTGTGTGTGAGCGAGTGTGTGTCTGCACGCGGGGTTAGATGACCGACTGGGCAGGGTGATAGCACATTGTGGTAACGCCACTCAGGTCAAACTCTCTCCAGGGACTAGAAGTGGAAAGTGAATGATGCCAGTTTGGATACTGGGCTATGACAACTGCTCTCAGCAGCATCTCATCTGACAGACCTATTAGTACTGATGCCAACATACAAGCATAGAAACAGCAGGGCAACACACACAGTATAAACACAGAGTAGAGTAAAGAGAAGACATCCTGTAAAACAAAGCAAAGAGTGTGACATCAGCCTTCTTTTCATTTTTGTCTTCAATGAACAAGTGCAAGTACAGATATTTCCAGTAGGCAGCGAAGGGCGCACATTTGACATGGTGCCTCCTTAAACACACCACAAATCTTAGACCACAGGGTGAGAGACGTTTGTGTTTCATTTCCGCTTGCGTACAATTTGCCAATGGCCATCACTTCCCCACAAAGAGGAAATTGAAACATCAAGCCCCTGTTATTATCCAAAATATATTTATTTTCATTCGATGTATAACCTCAAGAATGGTGACTTTTGGTTTAGATGCATTTGGGTTTAATGAAGATGTTGTAAATCAAAAATGATCCGGTTAAAACATCCAAAACTGCAGGACACTGGGTTGAAATTGCCCATAGCAATTCCTCGGTTTTACCCGACACACTTCTGTTCGCAGGCTGAGAGAAGTGTTTAGCAGCACTGGCTGAGGATTAGACAAGTTCCAGCCCTTCTACATTTCCTCTGCTCTCATTTCATTGTTTTCAACAGGCGTCCCTCAAATCACTTCAATCAAATATCATGCTGCCAAAACACAGAAAGAACCCAGTGCCCCATTTTTAATCATTTATGCCACGGTCAAGAAACCAAATTTGGGGAAGAAACTGCCACTCTGAAACTCAATACACACACTGCATTAAATAATGCAAGCAGTTTGTAGACTTCTTTTCAAACTGGCTTGATTTTTGTTTGTGCTCAGCCCTCTTTTAATGCCCGCAAGTGTGTTCCACAAAGTTGGATCTGTGGAGAGTAACTGGGTTCATATGCACACTTCAACTTGTGTATTAAATGTTTACCACTGAGTATTTGATTAATAACTTAATTTTTCTGTTATGCGTATTTTGTTTGCGTTGCGTCTTTGATGGGAGAGTTTTGAGTTTCATTCTCCCGTCAATGGTTCAGCCGTTTGTGTATCAGACCTCTATGATTTGCTGCCTTACACTCCATCATCTATTTTGGCTTTGATTTGTGCAGATGATGTTGTTTCTCAGACACCCAGGTGTTTCTCATCAGTCCTATAAAGGGACGTTACTGCTCACCTAAACTTTTTCCATACGTAGAGGAGCCCTTTTTTCCTCTGCTCGGGTTTCAGCTTACTGGCACAGACAAACCTCAACAGAAAGCTCTGCTCTTTTTAGACCTTGTGATTCTAAGTGCTTTAGAAAGAAATCCAAGATAGAAGTAGGAGCTGTTGAGAGTTGCTGCAATCTGTTAGTTTGAAAGGACTCCCAGCTTACTCCACTCACAGACTTCTCTGTAATTCCAGATGGTACAGTCTGTTTTCTGGTTCACATGACACAGCAAAATGAGAACGATCTGAATTGTTTTTGAAAACTTTCTGGTAACTTCTTATATTGAATTTTTAATATAATAACTTTAACAGGGTTTTTCTTGATTCTCAAGCTGTCAGGTAAAGATTTGCCTATAAAACTAAATAAAATAATTATACAAGTTTCCTGTTTGATGTCACACAATAAAAACTTTTTTTTGTAAGTCACATTTGGTTAACTGCACTGATTATTGCACATAACACAGATAAAACTGTCCAAAAGTCTTAAGCCACTTCTCATTTCACTATATTTTACTATATTCACTAATTCTCCAGGCTTCTTGAAGGACACTCAAAGCATTTCTTTGATGTTCACTGCTTTTTGTTCTGTTCTCTGTCAGGATGATTGTTTCAGTAATGTTGAATTCCATGCTCTGGGGAAGCCAATCCATGACTGATAGTTTTCCATTATGTTTTTATGTACAGGTCTGATACTGAACAATTTATTAGACCACAACTTAATGTAAAGATTATGCCACAGTTGCCCCAAATTAACATGGGTAATCACCAAAATAGTTTGTTTTCTTTTTAAAACTGTATGCCAACACATTTTCTTTTCTAAATATATTTTTTTGGCCAGATACAGTGAAGACTGACAGGAAAGCGGGGGGAAAGAGAGAGGAGGAGACATGCGGCAAAGGGCCGCAGGTCGAATTCGAACCCGGCCCGGCTGCTCTCAGCCATGCGGCATATGGTCGCCTGTTCATCCAACTGAGCTAATATAACGCCTGTATGCCAAAACTTTCACGTTTTTATTTATCAGTCCATAAAACCTGTGATACTAATTTTCAGCTCAGTTCTTGTGTAATTTGGCGTCCGTCATACCTCAGCCTTTAGTAGATATCTTCTTTTTAGACTCAACACTTTTGTTTTCCTCCACTTGTCCATTTTCCTCAGATTTTTAATGTGACACTGTACACCATGCTGAGATAAGCCATGGTTTCAGTTGATAGTTCTTTGGAAATCACCTTGTTGCTACAATTTTTTTTTTTTTTTATGTCTGTCAAACTGTTACATAATTTTCATAGCTTTAACTAAAGAAATGAGAACAGTTTATGTGTAAACAAAGTGCATAAATATACAGTTTATTACTGATTCTTTGCTGTTATGTGTAGAAACAACACAGGTTCATCTCATTAGTTAGGTGCCTTTTTTATACTTGACTGATTCACAGGTCAGTGTGATCTACAGTTACACAAATCCCTATAAAAATAAGACATGATATAGCATTTTAATTCTTTCTTTTATTTTGACTGCATTGTCCCTTTGTTCAGCAATTTGTCCGACACTTGATGCCTCTTAAACGTGTTAAACAAATAAAGCTGACTTGACTGCTGCGCAGATAGAACTGTGCAAAAGTACATGTAATTCAGATAGTTGGGCTCTTGTTGGACTAAACTTAAGATTAACAGCTGGACTGTTTCATTTCTTCGGTGCATAAATACTATATAACTGGACTTAATAAAATGTTCTGGGAACACAAAACGAAGGACACCTTCTGACCTGAGACATCTGCTGTAAGTCTACACTGAGAACATATCTGTAACGCAGTGTGGAGCCAGGCCATTATGCATTTTATACAGATGCAAGACAAATGCTGTAAACACTTTGGAATTACTTTGATTTCCGCACTGATTACTCATAACATGTGCTCTGATAATCATTTAAATCACAATTAAAGACAGACACAGAGTAATAACAGCAAGTAATGACATAGAGTTGAGTTGAATTGATGAAATTTTGACGTCATTGATCCCTCTCTGATTTCAAAGCATCCAGACCCTGAAATACCAAACCTGTACCAACGTCCCCACGCTCCTATGAACCTCTACAGAGTCGAGATGATATTTTTCTGTCCAAGTATAATATTGGAGAAGAAAATTGCATTTTTTTTCCATAAAGTTTAAAATCTGCCCGCACGACCTTGTCCCAGAAGTGTTGTGGGATTCTGGGTAGACCGTTGCAGAGCTATCACAATATTTATCCATATATTTATTTCTTCAGAGCTTGAAGTTCATCCATTAACACCAGAATTGCACATTTCTCTTTTTGGTTGAATCTTTTTCAGGATGTGCACTCATAGCGAGAGGAGAGCAGTCATGAATTTTTTCCTTTTTTAGAGCGTTTGACTTCTTGTGGACTAACACCATGGCCTTTTAAAAGTCCTCTAAAACTTGCTTTGATTAAGGAATAGTTAACGCCAACAGTAACCAGACATTTTATGCCTTTTTTTATAGGTACCACCACCTCTACAACCCACATCTCAGGCCTCATCTACTATATCCATTGTGGCTTGTTATTCCTGAAATCCTGCTAACATTCTGCCATCTGTGTGATATTTGATCCCATAAACATGAAGTTGCAATGCTTCAGCCTCCTTATGGCAAATGCATGCAGTTAAACTGTGTATCACTGGAAAAGTATCTTTGTAAAAGTCTATTCTGGACTACGCACCCTTATTTCCGTCAAATGTTATGAGACTGAATTAATCTGCCATGTGTTCTAATGGTTAGCAGACACCTGTCAGTAAAACACGACTCTCTATTGTGAGAGTGCACACTTAACCTTCACAGGGGCCACTGGCCAGTACTTCAAGCTCATAGAAAGCCTGGCTGAATTCACGCCTCTCTGTTTAATAGCCCTTGGCCTCGCTTTCACGAAAGCGGGCCCGTCCTTTTCATTGGTGCACCTGGAACAATTTTATTTGGCTCGGCTGGAAATATTCAAGGTGCAAGGGAAGGGAAGGGGACATTTGTGGAGTTGTGCTGGAATGAGTCTCTTGGCTTATGGTGTCCTGAGCTTTGCCAGAGCACTTTTTCATTACTTCCCCAAACAGAAATTATTTTCTAGTGCTCAGTGTGGTTGTTAAACAGACACGGTGAGCAGTTCTGAATAGGCTGAACATTGTTCAGCTGCTGTGGGAGAGTTTTCTTTTTTTTAGGGGGGACAGTCGTTTATGTAGGACAACTGTTTCATGCAGGTCATTCACGGGTGAAATTTGGTGCCCATTCTTTATTACGGTGACGAGAACCCAGGATGTCCTCCAATTTGGCCTGTTTAGTTGAGTCAAGTAAGCATTTCTGGATATATTATGTTTCCAGTAGCCTCGTCCATTTCCCTGGTCACAAATCAGATCAAAACCTTAGCCAGTTTCTTACAAGTAACTTCTTACTCGTTTTATTCTCTAATTGCACCAAACATTCTTCTTTCAAAACCACAAACTCTTTAAAAATCACTGGCCAAGCAGTGGCATGGCCAGCAGTCTGAATTTGAAGACACACACACACACACACAAGGACATACTCACGCACACATCTGGTTTTAGTTCCGAATGCCTTTCCATATATATATATTTTCCCGTTCATCCTCACACACACAAAATAGTCTTTTTATCCCTTCTAAATTTGGCCCTGCGTGACCACAGCCACTGTGTCCAAGTAGGCCAATGAATTGCAACATGTCATCAGTATAATTAAGCCATTTAGTGCACAGAGCTGAATGTGTCATGCATTTCATATGATGCCCACTGCTTCCTCACGCAGAGCAGGTAAAGCATTTCAGTTGGTCTTCATAAAAGGCAGAGAGGACAAGGAAAGAGAGTCTTTGGTGGCCATGGCATTTTACAAAAAGCAATTACCATCAATCATGTTGAATTCTTTGTCAAGGTGGCCTGGAGTTGATTCCCGTACCCTGGGGAGAGCTTCCTGACAATGACATAGGATCCTCTATTGGCTACAAGCAAGAATGTAGAAGATGAAAGATTCTTTTGGACCTAATGGGGGCCATGGTCTGAAATGTAATGCATGGCCATTGAATATCATTATGTCCTTGAAAAGCCAATAAACTGCTGTAGGACACAGATCATTATATGTCATTAGAACTCAGCTCATGCCCTTTGTCTAAACACATTTAATTATTCTGTACCTTTTCACCAACCAGCACAGACTCTTTGGTAATGAAGAGAAGAGAAGAAAAGATAGAACAAAGCAAGAGAAATATGGTAAAATAGGGGAAAAAAACTATGACAATAGTGCTTATTATAAACTGATTAAGTATAAAAAATTGCTAAAAACAAAACAGAAGACGCATACACAAACATGCATAAAAAATCTCTAACAGAAACCACTATGTATAACAGGGGTATTAAACTAAAATTTGAGGAGGTCCAGTTGGAGAAAATCTTCTCAAGCAGAGGTCCGGGACATCATAATGTCTAACTTACGTTATGATTGTGATAGAGAAGCAACCTTTTTTTTTTTTTTTAATTTATATCTGAACATATGAACAATAGACTGTCAAATCAATGAAAATACAAGTTAAAACATTTCAACAAAATTTATTGTTAACACTGAAACACACAGTAGGCCTACATTAGAAATAGGGCTGCTGTTTAAAATGAATTAGAGAAAATAAATAAAATGGCTAAATTGTGCATCTTAAAACAAAGTGATTAATTTCAGAAAAAAAAAGTTTCCCTTTTTCTTTACATTTTACATCTCGACTAAACAGTCTCAATACATTTTCAACAGATAACATCAAAACATTTTAACAATTTTACAGTTTCTCTTTCTTTCACCCCCTTATATTCCACGTCCCAACTTTCTGTTGTTCAGTGAGAGAATTGAGCTTTAGTTCGCTCTACTAGGATTTTAAATCTGGGCTGGAATGGTGTCAGGGCCATTCTCATACACATGTGTAGGTGCTCATTGGTGATCCTGGAACGATATTTAGTTTTTATTATGTTCATTGTGGAGAAAGCTGCCTCACAGCTGTATGTGGAGCCAAACATGGTCAAGATGTACAGGGCTACTTTCCTCAGATTTGGGAAAGCTGTCTCAGAGACCAATTGGGGCCAGAAAGTGGCAGGTTCAGTTCTTCCAAACTGCTCTTTCAGGGCCACATCTGCTTGGAGATCAATTAGTTGCATTTGAAGAGGCCCAGCATTTGCCCACTTGAAGTGCTGTGTGACTTCCTTTGAGAACCCTCTGACATCAGTGATGGCAAATGGGTTCTTTATGAACATGGTGAGCTGCTGTCCAAAGCTGAAGCTATCAAAACGTTTGCTGAAGTTTTCAATCAGCTTATCAACAAAGTCAACAAAAGAGGACACATCTCTCTGTCCCTGAACCTGTTCCTTCACTGTTGGGAAGTGTGCATAGTCTCCTTGCAGGTCTTCTTTGAACACTTCAAGTTTCCTCTGAAAGCAGCGGACAGCTGTCATCAGTTCACAAATTGAATTGTCCTTGCCCTGCAGCTTCAAATTCAGTTCATTCAGGTGTGAAGTGATATCAACCAAAAAGGCCACAATATCCATGTTTTTCCCATCATTTAAAAAGAGAGAAAAGTTTGTTGCTTTTTGACTTTCCAGCTCTTCCAAGAAAGCTGCTACTTCACTTCTGATGGACCAAAATCGCTCCAATGCCCTGCCTTTGCTAAGCCATCTCACATTGTTGTGAAGCAGAAGATCATCAGCGTGTGCATCAACTTCTCTGAGAAATTCCCTGAGCATGCGATGCTGACAAGAAGAAGATGCCCTGAGAAAATTTATCATTTTCATCATTGTTTTCATCACCTCAGCATACTCGTCTGACAGGGTGGAGCATAACACTGACTGATGAATAATGCAATGATAAGAGATTAGCTCGGGATTGTCCTCTTTCATTCTTGCTACAGCTCCTTTCTCTCTCCCCATCATAGCAGGGGCTCCATCTGTGGTTATTGAAACCACTTGGTTTGGCTCTATTCCTCGCTTTGTTAACATTTCCTTAATGGCCAGGTAAATATCCTCTCCTCTTGTAGTGCTGTGAAGGGAAGTTACACCTAGCAGGTCTTCACAGAACTCTTTCTTATCATTGTTGAAGAACCTTACATAAACTAACAGCTGAGCATTGTCAGACACATCAGTGGACTCATCTACAGCCAAGCCTACACATGGTGTCTTATGAATAGCTTCTTCCAGCTGGGATAGCACATCCTGAGCTAATAATTCACTTCTCTTTGTGGCTGTTGATGCTGACATAGGTATTTGCTTTATTTTGTCATGAAGCTCTTCTTTTTGTTTACCCTCAAGTAATGTTTCTGCTACTGCACTCATGCACTCTTTGACAACACCTGCAAAGGGCTTTTTGTGTTGACCTAAAATCCAAGCAACTCTGAGGGAACATTCATGAGCACGTTGTTGGGCGGTGAAAGAACTGGTTAAGATCCTTGTGGACTGATCATATTGGGCTCTGAGACTGCTAATTTTCTGGGACCTGAGTTCAGACTTGGGTGGGTATGATTGTTCAAAAGCTTTGTGCTTTGTCTCATAGTGGCGTTTGACATTGCCACTTTTAATCAGTGCCACGGTTTCTGAACATATGAGACACACTGGTTTGCTGCTTGCGGCTGGAAGAATGAACAAGACTGAATGGACTGACGCATACGTCAGTCCATTCAGTCTTGAAAGTTCTATTTTCGGTGTCTACTTTTCTCTTTTTTGAAAGCGCCATAGTTGTTTTACCTCTTGTGACTCCCGCTCACGTCTTGTCTCACTGTATCGTTAATCGTCTCGCTTGTCATTCACCTCTCACCATGTCTTTCCTCTGTCTGTGTCTGCACTCAGCGTTGCGATCGCCTTGAATGCGCAGATGTGATTGGCTAAGTAGTGTCACGTGGGTGGCGTAACTCGCACACAATTGGTTAGTATGTTCCCTGGTCTAATACAGCATGTTCCCTGGTCTAATACAATGTAAGGTTACTGCTTAAAATTGAATCGCCCCGTCAAAATTAAATATAATTTAATATTTTGTTAACTATAGGTCCGGGTCCATATAGGATGGCGACTGGGTCCGGACTCGGACCCCGGTCCGCCTGTTAGTGACCCCTGATGTATAAGTACTGATGGTTCACATATCTATAGATTGTTAGAATATTGGACAAAAGTGTACTTTTCACAGAAATTAAGGTGAAGTTAAAGAGTGATTTTCCAATGAGACAAGCATTTTTTAAATTTACTGTTGGCTAGAGATGCCCTCATAAAATTTCCTGCTAAATCAACAAGATTTCCCGTACCTCTCCTCTTTCCTTGCTGTGGTTTTGAACTTGACACTTACCGCTGCCACTGCGCTGTACACATGAGTGACTGTACTCTCATAACAATCACCTGTTTTCAAGAATCTTCCCGTGACTGTTTATAGTCTCAGTGAAGGGAATTGACTGATCCCACTTCTGTTTTTCTCGCCCAGGGCTCAGGGCATTCCAGCGCTCCACAGAGGTGTTGGCTAATTAGTCTCCTGACCCTTAGGTCAAAGGTCTCCAGTTCACCTAGCCTCAAGGGAAACCAGTGATATTTTAAGGAGTTTTGACTGTGGATACTTAAAACAACGGACTATAGAGCCTTGGGGCTCTATAGACTGCTTACCTGGGTCATATAATGACAGGTGATGGGTATCAAGATAGGACTGTTGCCATTTCCTGACCCCTGATGCTCTTTTCCCCCAAAGCTCTTGATGAGCGTAAGACTGTATATGTGATGATGCAAGGGAAAGAGGTCGTCCTTCAAAAGATGACCTGAAATAGTTGCTTTGGGCCAGGGTTGGGAATTGCAGCATGTTCCCTGCTTGGACTGTGGAAGCTCAGGGGATAACAGCGATAAGACCTTGACACAGCACCTGCAACGTCTTCTAGTATTTCACTGAATTTATTTAGAGCAAATAGTTTGCTTCGTTATATAAAAAGAAAAAAGAAAACATTGTAATTTTATGTTAAAAATCTCTAATTATGCTTAGTATTGTTTTTATTGTTTTAGCTCAAGCTGCCAGCCTAACCTCACTTATTTTACACCTCTGTACATATAGAACTTCCTATTTGCGCCAAAGACATACTCACCACTTCCCACACCCTCTGTAATCCCGTTGGATACTGGGCTGTGAAAAAGATATCACAAAAAATCTAAGGCAGGTCAGATTTATAAGACCTAAATCCAGCTTTACCCATTTGTAATCATCTTTGCCTCTGTCAGCCTTTATGCTTGACACATAAGCAATTTAAAAAATATAAATTGGTAGCTTTTTAAATTAACAAAGAAAAAAAAACCCAACAAATTAGATGCTAATTTTCAGCCAGCTAGGGTTTGCATAAACAAATGTTTCTAGCTACTTCAAACCATTAAAACGTCTTCTGTGAGTTAGCTGAAAGGCCTTTTAAACTTGAGCAGACTGTGGATGGATTTTCTGTTAAGGATTTGTTTTTTGTTTTTTTCAGGAAATCCAAAGGATGTGATTTTTTTTAAATCACTTAACATGTGTCTAACATCAATGCCTCTCTTCCCTATACTGCTGAGTTGCATCACTAGCTAACATTATGAACAAACAGCTGACTACCAGCACAATACAAACTTCATTTAAGCACATAAACACTAGTAATTGTATGAAAATACATAGCCAAACTAATTACTTTAATTTAAGTTGGTTTCAGTCAGTTTATGGCACATTACTGTTTTGGTCAATGCTTGCTAGCAAGCTAGTTAGCATGAGAAGGATCCTCATCAACCAGCTAACATTGTAATTAATGAAAATGTTTTTTTGAGATTTACAGAGAACTTTTTCAAGATATTTTGCAATCTAAGTATTCTTATTTCAGTATAATTCAAATAACCTTCATATGCCCAAAGATCCAAGGTGTAAGCTAGCTCTGCCTAGTTACCACTGATTGCTTTACAGAATACATAAGTAAGTAAAATAAGAAGATGGTAAAATACAGTATTATAGTGAAAGGTACAATATTAAATAAATAGAGCTCATAACAGTCCAGTAATTTAAAAAGTGTCTGACAAAGAAGTAAAAAACATTATAAGATACTTTTCTTGTGAACTACATGGTTCATAAAAACACTTCACATCTGAAGATATAAGCACAGGCGTGATAAAGAGTGGAAAATAGCCTTAACCGTCAAATATGGAAACCTCATTTACAGGCGCTGCCCTCTTTATTATAGATCTCAACCTATATATATCACCTCTTTTTGAGAAGTGATACCTGACATGCATAAAACCCATAGCATTCTTTCCCACTGATCTCCCACTGTATCTTTACTGCTCACCACCCAGGCAGAACATATAGCAATACTGGAACTTTTGAATGAGTGCTTTTACTTCCCTTTGTCCCAAGGGATTTTTCTTTTTTTTAACATAGTGCAGAAGACCACGCCATGAAACTCTCCAAGCTTTTTCAGCTTTTCATTTTCCTAGAGTTTATCTTTGTGAAATAAATTCTATAAAGCAGAAAACCACTGCTGGACTATTGAGCCGCCTCGCAGTTACAGAGGGTAAAGGAAAAATGGTCACTCTGGTAATTGTGTGTTTTTCAATTTTGTATGGAGCTACACTGTAAACAGGACTGAACACTAAGTATCAGGGTGAAGGCTATGTTGCTATTGTGCCGTATTTGAAAGTCTCATTCAAAGTGTGCTTAAATCATAGTTTTGACAGTGGCGGTGTTTTATGGGAGATTTGTGAAAAGGGGGGAAAAAAAGTTGTGTTTGTCTTTGCAGTTCTGCTGCATCTGTGATAAGTGTTCTTGTGTTTTTGCTGTAGCCACGGGCTTTTTGTGGTGACCGCAGTGCAGCGTATTGTTTTGTTTCCCTTTGGTTGCAGAATGTGTTTGCCCATTGTCAGTTCAGTTAATTAATCTCTTTGACATAAAAAATGAAATGAGAACTGAGAAATTACAGGCAAAAGCAGTCAGCCTGAGTTAAACAGCTCTCCCTCTGATTTATGACTATTTACATTATTAAAATGCTATACATATTAAATATGAAATGAAAACTTTTCTTTACAAGATTTGCTGCTCAATGCATTAATAAGTTTGTCACTACTGACCATTAAAGTTTGTAAACCGTAGATATATTTCCCCCCTGCTCTGCATGGCAACTCTGGGGTTTGACTCCCACTGTTTCTAAATGGTGGTGTTATTGCACGGTGAGCGGAAGCAGCGGGAGGTTTACAGAGTGTGTAAAGCATTAGGAGGCCACACAGACAGTAATAAGTCTGCTCTATCTTGACTGATGGTTCTGCTTTATTACAACAGCCAGAGTGCTGTTGTCCCCTTGAGGGACACATACCTATCTGCATGATGGATGAAGATTTTAGTCACAACAGAACACCTTGTTTGCATTGGAGGGGGGGGACGTTTTGCACTTTTACAGGGGAGTACTTTTGAACAGCGTTGTTTGGTCAGTGTGTGAACAATTACAGTGCTAGCAGAAAGTCAGGAGTTCGAGCTGATAAGACTTTGTGGGTTTGGGGAAGACAGATTTTGCAAGTTTTCTGTCGGTCCACTGGGGATTTGGGTGAATAGGCTCCGCTGTGCACAGAGGCCAAGCAGTTAGGAAGTTTGGAAAGTGCAAAAGTAAGTTGAAGGTGCTAAGTTGTCAACAAGCCATCAGGCAGCAGGCTGAATGTTATGAGCTCTGTGTGCATGTGAGTGTGTGCCTCTGAAAATATGAGACGAAAGAGGTATTTTTGAAGGTGCGTGCTTGAATGTGTGCATCTTTTGTGTGTGTGTGTGTGTCTGTGCTCTATAGTCATTTTTTTGCCCTTTCCTTTCACACCTTCTCCTGTTTCATTTTGCACACACTTAGACAAGTCACTCAGAAAACCATTTTAATGGAAAGAGGGCAAAATAGCTTAGCAAACACTGCAGATTTGTCAATCCTGACTACTTTACCAGACTTTTATTTGCTCACTAATCTCAGCAAATACACGATCAATGAACACTATTAAGTCACGCTCAACCTAATTTCCTGCTTGTTCACAGTGGCCTCCTGCATAAATACCATAAAGGCCATCTTTGTATAGGGGTAAGTCTTTGTCGTAATTGTTTTGAGGTCCTTGGGTGGAGGTCACTGCTGCCGTTGGAGTGCGTCTTTGCATATCGACTCCAGAGAATGTTTGAAAACATGACTTATTGATTCATATAAGGTCATTAGGTTTATAAAAGTCCTCCGCTGATGGATGGTCATGCTTGGCTCAAAAACATGTCAGTCTGCCTGATGGATGCTTGGCTTGGGTAACACATCAGCATCGATAGGCAGCAGTGGAGGAATTCTGTGCTAAAACATTCGCTTGTATTGATTCGTTGATGCAAATGAACCACAGTGTGAGGGTCAGAGCAGGCCCTCAGGGGGTTGTGGATGTGTTGGCGTGAATGTCAGCCAAGGTTGGAGCCAGTTATTCAGCAACACGTGTTTAGGAGCACACTCTGCAGGCTATGTGAGTCTGTAGCATTGCTCCATAGATGTTTATCTTTGTGACTTTTGAATATAGATACATGTTGATGGCACCCATTTCAAATGTTACCTTTCCACCCAATATATTGTATATTGCCAGTAGATGCTACTCTACATCTGATAGCAGACTCGGTGAGCAATTGTCACTTCAGTAAATAGTGGTGGTTTCACCTTGCTGAGTGGAAATAATTGGTGTAGTGTTTCCAATTTAAAACAGCGGTCAAAATAAGAGCAGCGGTTGGGGTGGTGTAACAGAGTGACACAGAGAATTGTCTCTTGGACCTAATTTGCGTTTTTACTGTTTACTTTTATTTTTAAACTGTGCTTGGTTAGGTTTATCCTCCAAAAATTCTTGGTTATGTTTAGAAAAAGATCACATTTTAGGTCAAATATACCCTTTCACAATGTTTACCACATGTTAGAAAGTCCCAATTTTCTAGGTTCTCACCACATAGTAATTTGTATACTTGATCACCAGTGGTCTCCTACATAATCAGTTTCTGTTTATCGCTCATTGCGTCAGATGATAACTGCCTGCTGAGCGTGGTGATAGGTGTAGGAGTGTGTCTGCTGGCCATATCTGTGGGACTGATTAAAATTGATAATGGTCATTTAACACACTGATAACATGCAAATTGGTCGTTGATGCTCACACCCATTTTGTCCTTGTATTTGCACAAAACCCATTTTTTAACACTTTACACCTTCTTTTTTTTCTACTACAAAATCCACAGTGCATTAAACTACACAAATAAATATTACTGCATTGCAATCAGTCTTATGCCTTATAGCCAAAACAAGATAAATTGGTGGAGATTTTTTATATTGTTGTTTCTATTGTATTTTATAACTGAGTTCTAAAAAAGTCGGGACATTGTGTACAACAAAAAAAAACCCCAACAATTTTCAAATCTCATAAGCTCTTATTTTATTTACAACAAAATAAGAGTTTATAAGTACAAAAAGTACTTAAAGCTGGAGGAACATTTTGAAACTAATTTGGAAAAATGGAAAACTGCTTTGTGGTCAGATGAATGGAAATTTGAAAATCTTTTTGGAAAAACGTCCTTTAGATTAAAGAGGAGAGGGACCATCTGGCTTGTTTTCTGCTCTAAATTTGAGTGGTGCATTACTGCATTAGAATCGGCAGCTTGGACATTTGGAAAGGTACCATCTAGATAACAGTTTTTTGAGGAAGGCTTTGCATATTTCAGCAAGATAATGTGGAATCGCATGCGGCATCTCTTACAACAGCATAGCTTTGAACAATACTGTCTCAGTAGCCAACTGAAAACATCTGGTACATTATATAAAAGAAAATGTGACAAGGAAGACTGCTGAGCAGCTAAAATCCCATATCAGGAAAGAATGGGACCAGATTCCCACAGAAATCCAGCTACTGGTCTCCTCAGTTCCCAGGCGTTTTCGAGGTGCTATTGTGACTAAAATATCGGTTTATGAGATTTTCAAATCATTTCATTTTTTATTTATATTTTACACAGTATCCCAACATTTTTTGGATTATTGATGTAAATATGGTCCATGCAAATGTGATCAACACCATCCAGAGTTACTGTCAGCATTATCATAGTTTATAAACTGCAAGTAAACTGATAAGCCTGAGAAGTTTCAAACCAGTGTTTCTAACTTTGCTTACGTTGGCTAAAAAAAACACACAAAAACAATAGAAAATGATCGATGTTGTTACAGAAACTAAATAAAATATGGAAAGACCAGAGAGGAATTTTCCATTAAGAGCTGTTCAAGCGCAGGCATTTCTCTTTGACTTCTGCAGACACGTTGGATTGTTCCCTGATCCATGGGCCCTTGAAGTGGGCAGGCTGTCTGTCAGCAGGAAGGTTGACACTTTCATTTAGTAAAATAAATAGTCATATGTTTAGGTCAGGAACTTGTCATGCTACATGGCAAGAAAATCTCTCAGCTGAGCCTAATGGAGTTTGTTATGCTATACGAGTTGAACATTGGCAACGCTGTTGTTGTATGGAGAGAAATAATTGCAGTACTGGAGGTAAATGCAAGTCTCACAGTTCATAAATGGAAACAAGCTCTACAAATGTGTATTACGATTTGTGAGTCGTTAAATTGAAGTTGTAAATCTACGCGCAGAGTACTGGTATCCATTCATTATAGGCTGTATTTATTTGTAAAAATGTATTTGTGAACACCAAGAATCTAACTGAAACCATCATTAATTTTCTTTATGGGGGCAGCCTGAAAAAAATTCCTTTCCAAGCGATGCTTTTCCCAGTCAGTGTTTCCAATGAAATTTCTAAAGCATGGTCTGAACATAAATGTGGCTCTCTTATCCTGTAAGCCATGGAGGAGGGAACAAGTGTTACACCCATCTATCACTATCAGGGTTTCAAAATCTTAAGTGTGGTGTAGATTTTCCCTGATATTTTTTCGGTAATTGCTAGCAGAGTAATCTCTGTTGCTAATGTTACAGTTGTTGTGTTAGTTTTGTCACTATATGGCAATTAATCTTATCTGGACAGTCGTCTAGAGAATGCGGCTCTGTTAGATATCGTCATTTGATCCTGGTGAGCTCACAGTCCTGGCTGTCATCACCTGATAACGGGTCTTAATACGCTCACCAATGAATACACTTCCTGTTTGGACAGCATGTTCAACATGCCCTGGTGCTTTGGATAATATTGTGACAGTCTGTATTTCTTAAAATAGCTTGATTGGTCAAGTTCATCGTGCTCTGCCTCTACACATTCATTGTTTTCTTTCAGCTCACTTTTGTCTTGGAAAACCTTCAAATTAAGTCTCTACTGTGTAACCGTCTAACCTCTTAACCTAAACTGTGCCATATTTAATGCATATGTGTGCCACGGTGAATTAACCTTTTAGCTTGGCTTTAATCTCCGGCTGCATACTTTCATTCTCTAAACAGAGAAAGAGAGAAGGTGCTGTGCTGTACGCCTCTCTGTCATCCTCACACCTGCACGCACTGTAGAGAAGAAAGGGAGGGAGGGAGAGGGGAAAAAGCAGCAGTGGATCGCATGTCTTCATGGCTATCCAACAGTAAATTAAAACGAGGAGCAATTTCCTGAGGCCCAATTAGCAGAAAATTGGTCCTGTCTGTTGGAGTGACTCCCTTGGGAGGAGGGAGAGGTAGTCGAGGCTGTTACTGAGAGAAAGAGAGACTTTGCTAAGACTTTTCCCATTACAGTACACGGAAAAAATTGAAAATGGTGTGAGACCATCAACAGTGTTGATTTGACGGACACCAAAAGGCTCCAGTGATAATCGAATTTGCAAAATTTTGTTCTATTTTCTGTCGAGATGATCCCAACCTGCTGCAATGACTAAGGCCAATCTATGACTGATAGGGTTCCACTGTGTATTTTTTCTAACCAAATATACTTTTGATGTATTGGCAGTGTGTTTGGGATCATTTTCATGCTGACCTCTTCCATACATACTGATGACAATTTGAGCCAAAACTTCAAATTTGGAGTCATCACTCCAAATTACCTGTTGCCACTGATTTTCAGTGCAGTGATTGTGTTATTTGGCATACTTCAGCCTTATCTTCTTATTTCCCTTCTTAAGAATGGCTTCTTGACAGCTACCCTGTCCATCTGCTTTTTAGTCTTGTCACTTCTTTTTTTTGTCCAGTTGTCCAATTTCCTCAGTTTTTTAAGCACAGACTGGATTCCTTGCTGAGATTTGCCAGGTTTTAGGTTAATAGCTCTTTTGGGATCACGGTGTTGGTGCAAAACTGCTTTTTTACACCCATCAAACCATTATCTATGGCATTTTTAATAGGTTTTTACAATAAGCTGCCAGTAGCAAAGTGCTTAAAGATACAGTATTTCAGTCCAGGGTGCATGGACTGGACTGAAATACAGTAAATACAGTACAGGTAAATTTGTATTGTTCTTTGCATGCCATGTTGAATGTTAATAAGAACAAAAATACTATTAATGCTGGTGGCTTTATGTTTCTGTCCAACATTATCTGCTTTGTAAGGTGTGTGAGCACATAGACAAGAGGAAGGAATATAACCCTTTGCATGTTCAATTAGAGCCACTGAGAGGCTTTGCCTTTACAAACAAAGCAACAAACGATTTTCCATTTTATTTGAGACCACAGTTAAGTGTGCTTTCACTCAAACCACAGCAAAACCACCTAAGAAATGAAGCGAGACATTTGAGTGGGAATCTGCTGAGCTTTAATTTAACTATAATGGTGAATTGATAACAGAGGTTCATAGTGATGGATGCAGGTTTTTGGATGAGGTCCAGTGCTTCCACAAGTAATAAAAATCAATTCACACACATTTTGCCTCCAGGGGCTTTGACTATTGATAGCGGTGATGATGGACATGCGCTGACATAGGTCTCATGCGGGGAGGGAACTGGGTCAATGTCACTCCCGGTTCGGGATCGACCCTTCTGAAACGCCTGACGCTCAGTGTTAATGAAAATTCGATCGATCGCCGTGTACAGTATTGTCACCACAACAGAACTCATCAGCCGAGCTCAAGTCATTAACCACCAACAGCCATCGCTTGAATTACTGTTCCTGCTCAGCCAGTTAAGTAAATGAATATCTGGCTCCTAATTAACAAAATTAATCTTGCTCCCCAGCTTTGTCCATGGGGGGGAGGGGGGGATACTTTAAAAAAGTATTGCTGATCACATAGAGTCTGTGAATATAGTTGCGAAATTAATACGTTTTTTAAACTTTAATTTCTGATTTGCCTGCAGCGGCTACAGTATGGTTTTTTTTTCCATTCTATATCAAGTGTTTAACCTCTTCAGAGTTTTCTAATATTATGGTTTTATATCAGGTATCCGTGCTTGTGATTGGTCAGATGCTTACAACACTGCCACTTTCTTGTGAGTTGATAACCAGCTTCGTAGGACCATTTATCTTTATTACTGATGTTACAGTAAATGAATCCAGATAACAGAAAGATACCTGGGGTATGCTGAACTCACTTTGTAGTACGGGCACCAGCAACATATGTGGACAACAAAGGGCAAAGGTGAGAAAGGGCTTAACACACAAGAGGGGTAATTTTACAGCAGGGAAATGAGGCATGGGTGAACTGATCCAACAACTGGTTGAAATAATGGGCGAATCAAGGGAGGGCACATAGGATGTAACACAGAATGGGGAACTAAAACAGTAAAATAGGAAAGAACCAAAAGACATAAAAACAGATATGAATACTAACCTTTAACTAGATAACACAAAGCATAAATAATAGCAAAACTAATACAAATATCAGTAATAATGGGCAAAAACCAAAACACAATATCAAGTGAAACTAACACTCATCACTAGAATGGACATCCAAGAGCTAAGACTCCCATAATACTAGAATAATGAATGAGTGAGAGTGAGAAATTCTTTATTTATCTCATATTTGATAAAAAGTTTAATACATACATATAGGTATTTATAACATCTGGTAGAGGATCCCCTGGCAGAATGATAGAGCATTGTATCATGGCGGTTGTTAGATTGTGGTATGAAAGATTTCCTGAATCGGTCTGTCAGAGAAAGTGTTGTGCTGCCTGTCCAGGAAGAGGTGCAGAGGGTGGTCGGGATTATCCATGATGAATAACAGTTTGTTCAGTGACTTCCTCTCCTCCACAGCTTCAAAGGTGTCCAATAATAATAAGGAATCAGAACGGGAAATCCCACAATTCAACACACACACACACACACAAAAACAAACCTCAGACATTTGAAACATAAAATGACAAAATATTACCTTGGACTAAAATATATTAAATAAGAATCACAAAGAAGAAAATACTATACAGCTTAACCCCAAGGACCAAAGAGGTTAATCATGGAAACAGGCTGACAGGCTATTCTGCTGCTTGCTCTATCAGAGCTATGCTGCATGAGTGATGAATTTTAAATCACTTGCTTTAACATTGCCGCTAAAAGTTACATAAAACCATATTGGAAATTGTGTTATTATCTCAGTCTAAGATGACACATGCCTAAATTTGAAATATTGAATTGTTGCCCTGGGTGGTATTTCTACAAAGACACACAAATATACATGTATAATTTTTTTGGGTCACCAGTGTTTTGAGAGTAGCTTCTGCTCAGAGGGCCTGAGTCATTCTACTTAAAATTAAATAAATTATGGTCTGTTCCTGTTTCTTATCAAAAAATAATTTCAGTCCTCTGCAGACTAAATCATCGTGTTCTCCTTGGATCAGAGCCAGTCTGAATGGCCAAACAGTAGCCTGAAAGCAACTTAGTACCTTTAGTCACAGAATATAAAAATCTTTTTGTTTTGAAAATATGTATTACAGCAAAAACTAGATATATGATTGTTTTCCATATGGAAAGCACGTGTAGCTAATGTACTAGAAAGCATCTGCAACTCAGCCTCTGTTGACTTTGTTAAGCTTCAGTCAGACACATTCAACATAATCCCAAACACTGCAGTTCAACTATTTGCCTTGAAGGTTTTGTTTTGTAGGCGGGTACTGTTTAGCTTCACATTGAATGTAAGGACTTATGTGGATGTGGCTCCACTAAAGAGACAGGGACATCAAATATTGTCTGCTTCCCTGTTGTTCCTTGCTGATAAGATTCAGCACCAAATCTGCTCATCCATCTAATTATCTGTCTACCTGCCGTCCCTTGTCCATCGCCACCCCGCTCTATTGTTATTCACTCCAGGCAACACAAACATGACATGTTGACCCCTGCCCATTAAAGACCTTCCAAGCAAAACTGTTTTTACCTATAGTGTTCAGGGTCATTGAATGCCACTGTTTCTATGGAACACACCATTGTATCGTTAGAAAAGAGGATAATGGCCATTTGTTCTTGTCAGGTTTGATAACACCAACTATAGCTTCCAAGTAGACAAAAGGAACTAGCCCAACTGAAACCAGTATAAAACATCACTGAACCTTAAGACAAAGCATCTCCTGCACTTAGGGGTTAATATATAATCACATGCTCAGAGTTTCTTCCAAGATCTCAAAGACACAGAGAGGCTTGACCTGGATTTTTGTAAAGCTCTAACTCTGAGCGATGGTCGTGCTATTCAGGGATATCAAGTCTTATCATCTTCTCTTTTTTTTCTAAGTCGAATCGCTTACTTTCTTAAAAGCCCTGGCTTGTAACAATAGGTCTTATTCTCTTGGTGATTGAGGTGCAGCTTTATGCTATAGCCCTTGATGCATAGGAAGGTAATTTCATGGCTCCTTCCTGCAGACACGAATCAGACACAGCGCTCTATTATCAAGCTCTGGGTATTAGGCCTCTAGGTAGGAGATGGAGGTGGAGGGGATATTAAACCTCAGAGGGTGTGTATGTGTGTATGTGACAAGTTGAAGACCGAGCCAAAGAGAACGTGACTATATACGCTCTTCATGAAGCAATAGAAAGGGAATGGTGAAAGTGTGTGTGTGGGGGGGAGACTCCTCAGCGGTCCTGTGTGTGATGTATCACGTTCCCGACTGTGTGGCTGCTGCCGTCACATCAAAGAACAAAGGGGTGTTTATGTCAAGCCTGACTGATTTGGTTTTTATTAATGTCTTACCTCCCTTTCTCCCCATTACCATCAGCTTCCACACATCAACCCCCCCTTCACCCCATTATATTAGCTCCAAACGGTGCTTTGGAGACCACACTGATTTCTTTTGCATTTGTCACAAACCCTTCAACATACACACACACACGCACGCACGCACGCACGCACTCATGCACAGACTGTGCAGGGTTCTTGCACGATTCCTGACTTAGCGGGGGCCTCCCTGAAATGTGCCATGTATTCTCCCAGATTGGATGAAGCGCACAGGCAGACATTCATTCCCACTTGACTTCCTCCCCCCCCGAGCCATTTACACAGTGGAAAAGGTTAATTGCTTGAAACACCAGCGGTGTTATTTCAGCTGATTCCAGAAGCATTGCATTTGATATTAAACAGACAAGAAGATTAGTGTGATGATAACAGACTGTGAGCCAATGGATTATTTATACATATGACTGTGATATGGTCTAATTCTTGGGACGTGCAGAAGGAATAAGTGTTGGAGAAAAGGCACAAATAATAAAGCTAATCCGTGTTTTTGCTTTTGTTTTGTTTTGGGGTTGTTGGTGTTTGTTTTTTTGGGGAGGGGGGTTACTTAACAGTCACAGTGCAGGAAATCCACAATCACACAGAGAAATGGAATTCAAGGCAGATGCAAAGTTGTTAAATCATTTTCTGTTGAAACTCCCTTTTTCTCTCAGCTGTCCTCACCCATGAGTGATGGGTCCATGTGCAGAGAGCTGCTCTAATCCCTTATGACTGCATTGTGCACAGTACCATCGCCCCATGAAGACCATTAGCATCATAGCTGTGGGTGATTGGTTTCCACAGCTCTGGGTCAATGCGGGTTTTACTTTGAGAGTCGTAGGAGCCTAGAAGTAAGAAATATGTTGATCCAAGTGAAATTATTAGAGGAGAATAAAGAGGACATGCTGAGACACTGAATAATTAGGGCAAAGAAACGTTTTAGTTTAGATAAAGGAGGAAAGAATGAATTGCTGACACTTGATTTCACAAACTGAGCAAACCATTTTTCCTTTTCTCTAAAGAATGATAATGCTGCATTCAAATTTGCCGCTAATCAATGACTTCTAAAATTCTTGTTTATTATTGAATATTATGAGTTTGAAGTTTAGTTATTATTTACATTTTTATCATAATTTATTCCTCAAGTATTTTGAGTCTTTAGTGCCACCCTCTGTTTCATTATTCATTATCATTTTTCTCATTTTTGCTATGTAACTTTGCACTGTCCACTTTCTGCTGTAACAAAACAAATTTCCCACGTGTGGGACTAATAAAGGTTATCGTATTTTATCTTATCTTGTTACCCTGTGTCTAGTTCACTTTTGTTCAGTGTTACTGATTCTTATCTCTGTATCTCCATTTTTCAGTTATAGTTTCTTCTTATTTTATTTTGACAGCCATTTGCCTCCATTTAGTTTGATTTCTTGGGTTTCATTACTTTGATTAGTTTCAATTGTTTCACATTACCCACCTGTTTCCACTTCCCTTGTTGTGTATATATAGTGCCAGTCTCCCTCTGACCTCTGTTGTAACAAGATACTATATTCCTGTCTGCTTAGCTCCCCCACGGTTTCCCTTCCATGTACCTCAGTGGTTATTTGGACTTCTGTTTGATCTTTTTTGGACTCTCATTTTGAGTATCAGACACAGAAATGGTTTGCCTTCTGTTTGGGTCAATCTTACAGCTCACCTCATGCGTAAATACAGTATATAAGGCAAAAATATTGTTTGTGCAATTTTAACAAGCTTGAAAGTCAATATTTAGCATGATCACTGTTATTCTTCAACATAGCCTGAAGTCTCTTTGTTCAACTTTTTAGTCATTTCTTTAAGTATTCTTCAGGAATAGTTCTCCAGCCCCATTTAATGAGACTCAAAGCTCATTTTTGGACGTTGGCTGACTTTTTTTTCCGTTCTCTGTCAAGATCATCTCACATTGCTTCAATATTGTTGAAATCTGGGCTCTGGAGAGCCCAATACATGACTGAAATGTTCCACTGCGTGCTTTTTTTGTCCAGGTATGTGTTCACTACGTTGGCAGTGGCTATGCTGAAAAATAAAGCTGTTGCTAATCAGACACTTTCCAAATAGATTGCTTGGTGGATCAAAATTTGACGGTACTTTGCTGCATTCATAATTCCGTCACCGTTGACAAAATTTCCAACACTAGTGGATGAAATGCAGACCCAAATCACGTTCTTTCAGAACATACTGAGAACAATTCTAGCCCAAAATTTCTAGTTTGGATTGACGTGTAATTTGGCATACATAAGCCTTTTTTTCATTTCCCTTCCTTAAGAATGGCTTCTTGACAGCCATCCTTCCACTGAGACCATTTTTGATGAGGCTTCAGTGAACAGTAGTTGGATCTACTGAAGGACCAGATGCACCAGATGTGTCTGCTCTTTGCTACATTTTTCTGTATTTGTTAAGGACATGACCCTGTTCATCTTCTTGGATATTTTTTAAATTATCTTTATCTTAAAAGCTTTGGCAGGTTTACCCTCTTGTCCAGTTTCCTCAAATGTGAAACAATACTAAATTTACAATTTAAAATTGGTTTTTTGTCAAGTTTTTGGTAATGTGTGGGCACAATACTGGTTTATTCGTTGAGTTAAGTGCTTTTTCTGCTTTAATAATTGATAGGTCAGCGTTAAGTGGTTTAACTAACAGAGAAAAAAACCCCTCTAAAAATGGTCAGATACAAAGACCTGACTGAAAATGAAAGAAAAAGCCAATGTCCAAAGAAAAACTTTAGAAGGCCTTCAGAAAGCCTGGAGAGCTATTGCTCAAGACCATAAAAAAGGGAATTAGAAGTTTGCACAATCCTGTAGCTGTAACTAAAAAGATTTACTTTACGTACTTCTCATAGATTAATATTCCTGTTGATAGAAGTTTGAATCTGTGATAAAGCTTTAGCTCAACTTACAGAAATAAATTAGCCTAAAACTGATACTTGGACATCTGACAGTGACAAAATGCTTTCTGTTCACCTACACATACTGTGTGTGTGTGTGTAGGTGTCAGAATCTCACAATCTTTCCATTTTTCTTGCAGATGTCTCAAAAGCTGTATCCGCTCAGTTTTTCTTTTCAGCCCCTTATAAAAACGTAGTTCTGGGTTCTTTGCCCTTTTCATCCCACCACACTTCAGCTGTAGGTGATTAATAGACAACAAGTATTTAAGAGTCGATATAGAGCTGCAAATATTTTTTTCTGCTAGTGTTTGCACCGCATGATTTTGAGTAGTACTAGCAAGCTAAATTATAGCACTAGTAATGTTCATCATCGAGGATTAGCCTGCTAGCTACTAGGGGGTGGAGGTGCCCTCAGCCTCTCGGCCTGGGGCTCGGTCACTCTGGCACAGCTAGCTGCCGGCGGAGCTCACAAGCATGTCACTGCAACCCCCCCCATGGCTTCTGCTCCGCGGCTGCTGAGTGACCCCTCTTCTGGGGCTCTCCTCAGCTCTTTCTGGGATAGTGGCACGGCTGCCCCTCTGTTGGTCTTCCTTGGTCTGTTGTGTTCTGGGGGCCTCTGGATGTCTGGAGTTTTGATCTCCTCCATACCTGCTTCATGCCCTAGAGGACGGGGCAGTGGCTCCCCACACCCTCTAGCAGATCATTACATGAAGGAACCTTTTTAATACAAGCGCGCTCATGCTCACAGGTGTACACACGGGTGCTCACACACACACACAAACTACACCCTTTTTGGCTCCTACCTCAAAGCACACTGTGCGCTGTTGATCTTACGTGCTGCACAATAATGTTTAATATTTAGTATTTACTGTTATTGTTGGGTCTGTGTCCAGCACGACAAAGAACCCCAAAATGGTGGCCTCCTCTCGCTGCCTTTTATTGACAAACTTCAAACAATAGTTTACAAAGCACCTCCCCTTGCAACCCCCCTTTGGTTACAAAGACAAGGCACTGTATGTAAATGTATACACTGTGTGTGTGTGTGTGTGTGTGTGTGTGTGACCTCCTGCTGACCAAAGGGTCATAAACCCAGGAAGCTTACATCAAAAGAAACAGATCTTTCAGATAGGATGTATCTACAATAAAACCTCCCCCAGCACAGAGTGGCTGGAGAGGTGGTCAGGATCAAAGGAATGGCTTTGATCCTACTGCTTAAACTAAGACTGTACAAATTTAAGAAACACAATGGCAACATTCAACAATTAGACTTAACAGTTATATTCCCATAGATCATCATGATGTTGTTTATTATGTTGCTCTTTTTTTTCTTCTGCTTGTTATCTCTTTTTTCTTTCTCAACAGGTGATCCAGGTGATTGATATATGTATTTTTTGTCTGCTTATTTTGTTGGTTTTTGTTTTTTGCCCTTTATCCCCGTCCCTCTTCCCTGCTGTTTTTCTTGCCCTCTTTCTTTCTCCCCTTTCTTTTCCCCAGTCAAATCTGTCCCGTATTTAGCAAGTAAAAATAAAATAAAATATTTCACTCTGGACAAAAGCAACACACCAATATTGCCTTCTACAGAGCCATGCTACTAAAATAATAAATGTCCTACCTCACAACCAGCCTCAATGATGCATTAAAATACATTTTTAATTATATATATATTCAGTATATTTTATCTATTCAAGCCCTGGTCTTACAATAATGTGTAATAAATGCTGGCAGAATTGGCTGCTGCCTCGCCTCATGAATTAGTTATTTTCTCTGCATCCAGCTTAATCGGTTGTGTGCTCAGAGCAAAAAGGAAAAAAAAAATCATCCCAGTGTATGTGTGTTGCTCTGTACATGTGTCCATGTGGGTGTATGTGATTCTGCGATTCTGTGAATGCTCAAACACATTAGGTGTAAGAGGCGTCGAAGAGGCTAGCGTCGTCAAACAAATTACACAAAGAGAGAGGTAGCCTGCGCTCTCCAACACGTTGCAGTGATTGAGCCTGAGAGGCAGAGTGTGGCATTCTTTAAACACAGTGTTTGGGGAGAGGTGGCGTATTCAAACACATTATGGATAAGAGAGATGGGGGTCGTGTAGCAAAATGCATTACAGAGTCGGAGAGGTTGAGGGAGTGCAACATTTCTAAACACATTATGCCGGAGCGATGATGGCATGCTTAAACAGAGTGTTGATGGAGAGTGGAAAGAAAGACGGGGTCAAGAGAGTTTCTGTTTTATTTCGCCGAGGTGTGTGTGCTTTGTCTGTCCGCTGAGTGCTGACTGAGTTTTGACATCAGCTCAGCCTGGGTACACAAACCTACCAGAGTGACTCGTTTTTCCTCCAAGCACACTTGAGAGTTTATTGGCGCACACATAGTCATGGTGAACACAGTGAACTGACAAATGCGCACATACGTTCCCGCCGTGTAGGCAAATGGGAAGAAAGTCACATACTGTCGAGCACACCCTATTTTTCCTATGCTTGAGTCGTTCAATAGCACCAGCTTGTACAATCCTTTCCAGAACTACACTTCTGACCCCTCCAATAAAGCCAGTCATGAAAGATTAAGCACAGATCCAAAAAAAACCTCAAGACATGTTGTTCCATAGTTTATCTCAACACTTTGTCCAGCCCAATTAACCTTACAAACAGGCCCTTTTTGCATGTTGCCAACTTTGAATCAGTATGGGGTAGCTCATCCTTGGCATTTTTCTGTGCTTGGCAACAAAACACTTTGTACAATACAGAAAAACTCCAAAAAATGCTCTCTCCCACTCTTGTGTTCCTGTGGCGGAACTCTGGTCGAATCTTTTCAATTAGCCAGGTTGACTTTGCATGCCTAATTAAGTCCTCATCCTTGACGAGCTGTCTGACTTCTCCTTCAAGCCTCTTACTAGGAGCTTACAGCCCTGCAGGGGCCACCAGCCAGACGGATTGTTGTCCAGCTGGAATGGGATTAGCAGCACGCCAGGGGCCTGAGGCCCACAGTCCCTGGGCCTTTGTTTGAATCTGAAGTGTCGATTTGGAAGGGGTGAAGCAGGGAGAGAGGATTGAGGTAATCCCCTCTTCTTCAGGACTGCTCCCCAGAGGAACGAATCCCCAGTAAACCCTGAAGACTCTAGACCACCAACCGCCATCAGAACTGCTGTTTACTCATCACAGCCCAGCAGGTAGACAGCCAAATAAGAAGACTCGCCCACCCTGACATGAATACATGTATGTTTTAAATGCTATTGTTTAATCGCTGAAATCAAAACATGTTGGTTCTTGGTCAAGTGTAAAATAAAGGAGTTGTCTGGGTAGGATAAGAGGCCTCATGCTGTGTAGCAGCATGATGGGGGGTTTGTGTTGTAACTACCACATTTTATATAGCCAACAAACAGCCAAACTCCTCTTTACTTAATTATTTATAATGGTAATTAATTCACCCGAAGAAAAACCTTAAAGAATGCCAAAATTAGACTGGGTAAATTATCTTTACAGGCCTGGAAACTTTAAACATTTCATTTATTCTGCCTTCTGGCCTTTGGGAGCAAAGTTGCATGTTGTGGGTGGTTTGATTCAAGTCTTTGAACGAAATGCAAGAAGAGTAGTCAAGAAGAGGCTGCTGACTCTCTAAAACATTCAAACACACCTGTGGCACGCAGGTGTTTTTGGACATGTCCTTGCTGCAGAGATTACATAGCATGATTCTACAGTGTTGGTGCGTGCGGATTATAATAGATGACTCAAAGGGCAGGCATGTTGTCAGAGGGCATGTCTTGTTTTGAGATGTAGGCTTTGTCTTCATATTTGCTCTGACAGCTGTTTTTCTAAGGTGATCTCTTATATTGAACATATAGTCGTGTTAATCATTAATAGCTTAGCTGACGAGGTTAAACTTTTCAGCTGTTCAACATCCCACGACAAAGAATGCAATGACTTGTTTGTGTTAAAAACCTGTACCCTTTTAAAGGATTAGGGAGGGGATAAGCACAACACAGGAAACTGTCTAGTTATTGCAAAATCAGGTTCATATGGGTATGTTTTATGGTTTTAGGGTGAATGAAGTGTTCACAGAAATCCCCACACAGCTAATTGTTTTTAATTTCTTTTGGACGAACACCATATTATTTTGGTACAGTTTGATTTCAGAGTAAATATTATTGATGATGCAAATGTACTGTAAGACTCAGCGCCCAGTAGTGTGAATTTTCTCTCTCTCTCTCTCTCTCTCTCACGGTGCACCTGTGCCTGTGAGTCAGCCTCAGAATTAAGCCAATACCAACAGGCTGTCTTTCATCGCAGTGTGACAGAAGCACACGAGATTAGAGCAGAATCCACCCAAAACAACCACACTGAGCTCAGGGATAATCCAGATCCCAAACATCAGAGGGAAACAGGAGGACACTGCTCCATCTATCATCCAACGAGAATCCACCCTGAAGAAAAACACGGGGACGAGTGATGCGTTGCTATTGTCCGACCTAGCTGGCACAGGAAAAACAGGATGTGATGAGTTTCTGTGCCTGAGGTGACTGGTGAACCACAGTGGCACCAGCCTGGAAACTTGTATGTTGGCACAGCTTTTTGTGCCTGCACGAAAGTTTTCTTTCTGTTTTTTGTTTTGTCTTTGCTCCATTTGGAAGCAGACAACTGTGCAAAAAAAAAAAAGAAAAAAGTTGGATCGAATGCAGCTTTATCAATGAGTTGTGCATATGAAGCTCTGAATAGACTTCAGGCTTCGGGGTATTTTTAAATTGCGACTCTAGCTAAATAAAAGCCGTGCTAATTTGAACAATATACCATTATGCTCCATTCATCGCTCAGGTGAGTGATGTGGTCTCTTAAACTGTCAGTCTTCTACATCTTATTTTACAGTCATGACAAAGGCTGTAGTTCAAAGGGATGACTCGGCGCCAAAACATATGCAATACAGCTGTTTCTGACACTCAGTATATCCATATCATCTTAATCTTTTCTTTTTATCAAGAACCAACACCCCACCGCACACACACAGCCCCTTACTTATGTACAGTATTATGCTGGCTCTTCCTACTGAAGTGCAAGATGGCTAGAGTACAGTGAGTCTTGTATGCATGCCCGTGCATGATGCAGTTATGCGTGTGTGTGTTAGCGAGCTTTGCCCAGTTCTCACCAGCAGGACCAGAGGCTGTTTTTAAAGCTGCATTTCTCGCATCAGTTCTCCGAGACATCGGGACTGTCGGGTCAGAGAAAAGGAGCCTTTGACTGAAGAGGAATGAGACTGATCCCTTGCCAGACAGCCTCAGCTGGGGGGCTACCATCCACTAATATTTCCAACAAGTCTCCACCCCCACAAACCCTCCATCGTCCACCCACTGTCCACCCTCCCTCCATTCATTTCTGGACATGCAGCGATAACAAAATTTCCAGGGAACTGTCCAAACAGAATGCGCTGTGTGTGCTGTGAGTTGTTTTAGACGTGGCACAAGTTGGTATTAGATGACGGTCGGCTGTGCATTATCAGCACTTTAACAGGGGAAATAAGGTTCCTGTTTGCGACACTGAGTAGTGGAACAAACCACAACTCGTCATTTGTCCTGTGAATTGATTGTGTGTCTGCTTTCTCTCCTAATTTCCCAGATAGAAGACTGTTCAAGCTGGTCCTTTATGCTTGAGCTTGAGATATTTTCGCTCATGTCCCAGATGGACTGTGTTGTTCCGGTCAAAGAGAACATACCAATGACACACTGACTTATTTATTTTAAATAGGGCTTGTTGTAAACACACAAATAGCTGACCTTCGTGATTCTTTGTCTTCTTCCTCTCATTCTCCGTCTTTTTATTTCTTGCTTTTTTTGGTCACTTGAGGAGACAGCATCATGGTCATTCCTCCTGATCTCTGGACAGTCTTTTGTTTTTTTCAAAGTCACAAAGAAATTCTTTAAAGACATTTATTATAAGATAGTAAAGAGTAATGGGGTGTTTCATTTGCCATAATGAAACCTAATCATCCTCTGGATGGTCCTTTGAATCCATCTCTGTGGTTTAATAGTCTAAGGTGAGAATGGGTCTCGGTCTGCAGTCTGTCAGGAAAAGTAGTTCGAGGAAGGTATTCCTTTACATACATTAAAGGACTGAAGTGTGTGGATGATGAGGAGATAAGTAGTGACTTTTTTCTTTTGGAAAAATGGATTCTGACAGATGCTGGTGAATACTTTAAGAGAACTCTCAAGAGACTTTTTTTTTTTTTTTTGTCGAAATAAAAATATCTTTTTTTTCTGTTATGCTAATTCTGACTTTTGACCAACAGTGAGCCATCTTGACAGTCTTTTCCTGTGAGGAAAGGCAAAAAGGAAGAAGCTGCTTTAGACTTTGCCTAAATACTGGACAGGTTTTTAGAACAAGCAAGGTAATAGCTTGTGATATTATAGTCACATAATTTGTATCAACATCTCAGACGTCATTGAAAACTTCAGTTCAGTGGATCAAATTAACTGAAGTGGCACCTAACAGACAGCAAATGTCGGCAGCCACCTGTGGTTGAAGTATACACAGCTGCCATAATATAAAAGACACACATTATGTGGACAAAAGTACTGGATTAACTACACTTTACATCTAAAGGAGCTGCTCGGCCATGGAAACCCATGCCATGAATCTCCCAGCACATTTTGTTCATGCTGATGTTAATGTCAAAGGAGGTTTGGAGCTCAGCAAGTAAATGTGTGTAATTGGAGACTGCATGGCCAGGTGCCCTATTTTATACCCCTGTGGCAAATGGACTGAAATCACCTGAATTCAAAGATTAGAGGTGTGGCTTAATACATTAGTCCATAGTGTGGCTACAGTGATGTCACCTATTAGTTTGTGAAATCCTGTTGTGAAGCCAGGGTGAACATTTTGAAATTGAATTTAATGAGAGAGGAGTGTCTAACTGTGTTCATAGGCTCACGACCTGTCAGTCACAAGTCACTAGTCAATGAGCATAGGCTAAATAATCCTCCTGACTGAGATTTACCAAATAGACATAATTTTTTATTCAATATTATCCAAAATGAGAGATTGAGACGATAAAATTATGAAAGTGTTTATAGAGATCAAGTCATAAAACTGTTATATGTTTGCCAATCAATTCAATTTAGTTTAATTTTATTTATGTAGCACCAAATCACAACCACAGTCGCCTAAGGCACTTCATATTGTACGGGAAAGACTATGACTGGTGACAGTGACTGGTGTTTACCAGACTGGACTGGTTTGCAGGCTCGTGTGACCAGGGCCTTATTCAGGTGACTTGCCATTGTCAACATGATCGTCACACGCCCAGCAAGCAAGTTAACATAACATGGTTAGCAGTCACCCGTGTGCAAAAATGGGACCAGAAGTTTTTAGAACCACAGCTTTCACCCCCAGCGGCCATTAAAACAAATGCAGGTGGTCACTTCTTTACTGGCGTCAATGTTCAGACCTGAAAGCTGTATCCATTTCATTTTTTATACAGTCAGTGGTGAGAACCCAGCTGTCCAAATACAAATCCTAATCCTAATGAGTGATTAAACAGATTCATCACATCATCACAAGGATTTAAAATGCTCATCTTTAAACCAGTCCAAGTGGCTCAACTGCTGATTTTAACTTAAAGCACTGGCTTCATATTTAAAATCCAGAGGTGTGACCAAAGTTTTCTGCTGCAGGAATTGACAGATTTGGAAGTACGCATCTTATGAAAGGTATTTTTAATGTAGTATGAATAATTGTAGCTGGTTAGAAATCCTCACTCATTAAATATTTGCTCTAGCATTACCTTTTTTCAAACAGCACTTTCGTATCTGCATACCGCATCAAACTTGCTCTACACTTTCGTGTGCAGCCAACAGTTTTCTGTTTAGAATGCGCCTATGTGCCAAGAAAGAGTGAAAGATAATTGGTCACCTAGGAGGTTTTAATGGAGCTGCTCTGATGGAGTCATTTAGTTGTACCGCTTTGCATTTCATCACTTCTGTCTGTCAATTATACTTGATTTACAAGGTGTCTAAGGGACGGCAAATGTGAGGCATCAATTTGTGAGTGGATGATTGCGCTAGAGAGAACGGAGATGGCAGGATATATCATTCATTAACGTGGCAGGCTGTCCTTCAATTATGCCTTGTCAAATTGGAGTGAGTCATTTCAGTCACTGCTCTTATCACGAATGACCTCTCTCAGGTTTAAAGTAAGAGTATGCATGATTGTGCATGTGTGACTTTTATGAGAACATAACCGCTAAGAAAGCCTGGGAGATTTTTCCAGAGGCATTGTGCTTTTGTACAGGTGGGACTCATCGCTCACCATGAAGGCCTGTCAGAAGTCTGTGTTTACACAGATGGTTTGTGTTCACCCAGGGCTCTATATGAATGCTGTAAAGCTAGCAGAATACCAGGACTTTGTCTGCCCTGTAATGAATGGGAGTACATGACAGTTTTGTTCTCAAGGTTACATGACACGAGGTCTCATAAAAAAGTTAAAGGTGACAGACGTGAACCCCCCCCATACACACACACACACACACACACACACTCACTGAATGAGGAACAAAGGTTTCCTGGAGTTCCCCAGGCTGCGCTATGAGCCTTGATAAAGCTGACCTGATAATACTGCGCTAATGGTTTTGGGAGAAGGCTGAGACAATAAATAAGAAAAGGTAATTACGGTTAAAAGGTTAAAAACAAGGGTCTAGAGCTCTGGTTAGGAGTATGGTTTTTATCTGAAGGTAAGACAAATGATGATGAGAGGTGAAAAAGTTTAGCCGCTCTGACAGAACGGTGGTGTACTTGTGATTAGTTTTGTTTCTCTTGATAAAACGCAGCGCACTTTTCCCTTGGTGAGGATGCGTGAGGCTGTTCACACAGCTGTTGCAAAGTGGGGAAATATGTGGTGGCTGAATCGCCCACATGGCACAAGGCATCTATTATACGAAAGGGAGACATTTGGCGAGCAAGCTCAAAAATGCACAATTTTACTTTCAGATAGCTTTAACTGCAATCATATGGTAGTGATCAATGCTGGCCTTACTTCTCAAGGTATATTATACTTCTCATTTGTTCGTTTAAATGGAATGTTATCACTTTACTTATTACTCCCTGAGAGCAGTGATTTATTGTAGCGTTCGCGCAATATATTAGTTATGCACACCGAACTGGCAAGAGCTGCATCTCCTACTGCTGAAAATGGACTTTGCTCAGTTTCCCAACTTTCCAAAGGATTTGATTATTTTAAGCAATAACACTGTACAAAATCTAACATTCAGTGCCAGAAAATAATTCCACATTGAGAAGAAAAGTATCAGTGTCCTTTACTTATCTATGCTTCATTAATGTGATGGATGCAGTCACATGCATAAACTGTAAACAGTGCATATGTCTTAAAAGGGCCAATTTAACGAAATCAGACTTTGCGACTCTAATGTTATTCCTGGAAAGTAAGACTTCATTAATCAATCTTCTTAACACTGACAAGTAATTCAATTAGTTATGTCTGCCAGGCTCAAATACTAACATTAATGACGTTTTGTTTTGATTTAGTTCTTTCACTTTAGAAATAAAAACGCATTAATGGTGGAAGCGGAAACTCTGTGCCAGCCAGAATCCCTCGGCTAACTTTCTCAAACATGCTCTAGTGAATAAGTCAGATATGTCATAAATAAAATAGGTTGAGACATTTTACATAAAGATATAAGTTTAAGGGGCGCTGTGGGATTTCACGCTTCAGGTTGACTTAAAAAACAAGAGAACTCCCATTTGACCACTCGCTCAGCAGGACGAACTCAGTTGGTGTCTCTGTGTGTCTGTATGTCTCTCCGGCTCTCCTCGTTTAACACACATATTCTTGGAAGCGAATGTGAGCCATATTAAATCTGACTCCTCTGCTGCGCAGTAATGCGAGCGCCGGCGGTTAGTTTTATATGTTTCACAAGCGTGTAAATATTTAATAGAAGAGCGGGATGGAGTGCTGTGTCACTGTTCCGGCTCTGTCGGCCCTGCAGACGAAGACGGATAAAATACTAAAAGAATTTCTTCCTGACAGAATAAATTATGAAGCAGCTAAAAAAACGCAAACGTAGGCCTTATTCGTCATTACAGTCACATTCTTGGATTGTGTGACACAGACATGGATATACAAGCTGTTTATGCTTGGAGATGATGTTAGTTGGTATAGATGTTGTTACCTAACTTGATATGGATGAAACACGATGGGAGCCAACAGCATTCCAGAGTTAGGTTGTGTGTTTGGGCATCTGTTTGGCATTTTGTTGCTACATACTGAGTGTGAAAGTAAATAGAAGTTATGACTCATCTTCATCCTCTTCTTTTTTCGTCTGCTGCCTATTAAGGGTCGCCAGAGCAGACCATTTGCCTCCCTCCCACCCTGTCCTTTGCATCCGTTTCTGTCAGCCAACTTTCTGCATGTCGTCCTTTCACCTCATCAATTAACCTTCTCTGTGCTCTTCTTTCTTCTCCCCTTAAAGCAGTCACAGTCCCTACATATAAAGCCTCTACACTCACTTCTTACCCACCTTTGTCTTTGCCCAGTAGTAGCATAGTTTTCACCAGCACCCTGTTGGTCAATAGCAGCAGAAAGGGGGTTATTCTTAACCAGAACTCAACCGATCTAGTATGGAAATCAAATTTTTGATGATCCTTAAATTTGGTATGCAAGAATGTTCCACTTAATGCTCTCTTTTTTAATGCAGACCTCCCAAATTATCCAAGCTTGGAAAAAAAATACTGACAACTTTTAGTTATCAACTCCTGACGAAACATTAAAAAGTTAAAAATCATTTTTAAAATGCTCTTTAGAGGCTGTGTTGGTTGTCAAGGGTTTGTATTCCTTGTCATTATTATTTTTATCCAATGAATTATTATTATCCAGTGAAAAAATAAATAATAAATAATAAAATTATTGCCAAAAAAATGTAAAAAAGAAAAAAACATTAATATAATATAATATAATAATAACAATATTAATAATAAGAAGAAAATTTTCACTTTACCAAATTAGTTGCACAGTTTCAGAGTAATTTTGAATCAAAATAACAGTTAGTTGAAGATGCAGACAAGTTAGATTTAAAATTATATTTGACATCTTTGTCTGTTTGTTTGGTCGGATACTGATGATGTCATATATTTGTCATATTATTTTGAGCTGTCGTTATTTGAAGGTATTAGTGCCAGCTGTAAAAAATGTGTAGTATTATTTTAAAAACAATAACTTTAGTTTCAGGAACAGAAAGATGTTAGAGCAGTTTTTTTTAAACCTGCTTGTAAAAGCTGAAACTCCAGTACAGTGAAGCAAAACTGTACATGTGAGTCTTATAAGAAAGGCAAGTTGTTGCTATTAAAGTTTAAAGATATCTACTACACAGATTGTTTGGGTTTTTTTTAACCTGATTATTGCATGTGATGGACAATTTTAAGATTCTTCTTCTCGTCTGTGTCAAGATGACCTTAATAAAGTGAAGGCTCCAGATTTTTTTATTCTGTCTCCATGTAATCTTTCAGATATAACACATATTGTTCTGACTGCATTCTGTGACCATGACAGATAAGACAACTTGTCTTTATAAGTATTTCAGTCTTCGAGTCTCTCTTTATCAAAAGGCAAAAAGCTTATTTCAGATTTCCATCACGTGAACAAGGCCAGAACTGTGTAACTTTAGCCTCCTTTTACTTTGCACTACAGTTGGGGAAACATGTCGTGTAAAAGCTAAAGGCAAAACCTGTAAGCTGCACAGTCGCCTCTGTGTGTGCTAATGTTTTAAATTAGGCATATCCGCCTTGCGGCACAAATTTTCCATTCTGTATTTAGTGGCGACTCAAACATAATTCCGTCACGGATACAAATTTTAGTGAGTGTTAGATTACATACGGGCGACGTACGTTGAGAACGTGACACATGAAACAAAAACAGCAATGCAAAAATAAACATTATGTATTTAAAAAACTCAAAAAAAATTGTGAGTTATAATAAATGATTAAAAAACAAAGGTATAGATGTTAATAGTCACTGTATGTGTGAGGATGTCCGTGGAAAGTTTCAATCAGATTGGCCCACCTGTTGCAAACATACACACATATGCTGTGATGAATAAAGCCAGATAACAGTTTTAGACATTTGATTTGTCTAACCAAATGTCAAACTTTATTAACAGATGGCAAAACAAATGCTATTAGGATCAAACTTAATCTCTGAGCCGACACGGCATGAACAGGGTTCCCCTCTGATGCTTTTTGTGTCATCGTTACTTCCGCACAAAATTCTTGCCACTCAGTTTATTTTCACCGACCTAGAAGAGAAGTTAATGCTCTTTGAGGAGATCTGTCACAGCCCCTATTCACTTTGACTCTGGGTGGAGATGGGAGGAAGGGGTGAGAGAGTTCTTAGAGGCCTATAAGCTCCCTGATTTAACTACACACAGGGAATAATGAGCTACTACGCTGTTGTCTCAGCCCAACTGCAGACTTAAGTCCTCCCCCAACAAACCCTCATTCAGAAATGCGAGTGTTTTGCATTTACATATACATACAATTTAAAGGAATCCTTTAGGTCCTGGATTAGTCCACTCCCCCCTCGCTTTAAGGTTTCTATTGGTCTTTTCCGCATCAGTGATGCTGCATGATGAGCTTTCTCTGGAACCAACCAAGTTGCAAGAAGTCTTTCACCCCAGAGCTGAAGGTTGCTCAATAACTAAACATAATTCTTTTTTTCTTTTAAGTCGACCTGAAGTTACCGAGAAGGACAGATTACACTTGTGACATCATCAAATTGTGGCTCAACAAGTGCAAGCCTGTTAATGTCAGCGAAAACAACTCCTCCACATCTCCCCCTCCCATGTGAACGTCAGCAGTATTGCGCAGGAAATAATCCCGTTTTTTATGAATCAGTGTGACACTTCAGTCAAATTTCCTTCCTTCCTGTAAACGATTCCTGATATCCCTCGTACCACCGTCATCAGATGTATGGGGTGGACACATCTGTGTGAGTCAGAGCTCCACAGGAGACCAGAAGATGGATTGAAATGTATCAGCGACGAATAAATACACCCAACAGCTTGCCTTCATCCATCCCTCCCTCACTGCAACAGATGTTACAGCTTTCCCCTCGTGCAATGTGGTTCCACTTTTGTTTATTTGCGCTCCGATTCCCGTCCTTGTCTTGAGTGGATGCGGAAACACCACGCGAAACCGCGTGTTAGTTTGCGTCGGCGGAGCTTCTCGCTAAAAGAGATTACCCAAGTTCTGTCATGCACACGATGGGGTTGCGTGACCCACATTGTAAACCTGAAGGACGACCTCTGACCTTTTGAGATGCGATGAAATGGAGGGAAACCTCCCATTTCCCTCCACCAGAGTTGGAGGCTCTTCTGGGGTAGAGGAAGCATTGTTAATGAGCTCTAGAATTGATTTTTAATGAAACCACCACTTTGTTTGACGAGTAAAAGAGCAGAGCCAAAAGAGCATGTGAGAGCAGAAACAGGTGTTGACTGGAGAGCCAGTAAATTAAGAGGATGATTTTATATGTTTTGTGATTTATTTATATTTTTTAAATTTTTCCTTTTAAAAGGCTTAGCAAGGGGTCACATAATGGCTTATTTCTGTCCCACTTCAGCTGCTTTTTCTTCAAAAATTCTCTGTTTCTCTGGATTTTAGAATTATTAGAGACCCTAATATTAAAACACTTTCACATGGTTACGGAAAAATACTTTCAGGCTTCATCTACTTTGATATATAGCTCTTTGTAAACTTCTGACAGAGAAATATACATTTACCGCGTTCCAATGATGATTGTCCACACAGATGTTTTGGTTTTTTTGCTTGCTTTCCCATACACTGCTACATGCTCAGGCAAATGCTTAATTGTGACATAGCATTCGCGCAACTGGTGGTGACATATAAAGGGATTTTCCTTTTTCACAACAAAATGTGTGTGATGGAAAGGCACGCAGTTGCAAAGTAATCAGTCTTAACTTACTCTTTCCTTCTCCTTCCCTTTGCAGTAAATACTGTCATGATTACTATAGCTGATATTTTACAGTTTCCTTTCTCAACTTGTCAAGTTACTGTATCTTTTAAAGTGTTACACGATCACCTCTTTCCTGCCCGTCCCACGCACATATGTGCGTATATGAAAAACACCACACTGACCTTAGTATCCTTCTTTTGCTTGCCAAATAAGCAACATTAGGCCCTTGGTTAGCTGTTCTCCAACACACGCACGCAAGGAGATGCCGCTCTCATAACTCCCACGACATACTACTGTTCTTCCTCTATCCTTCCTCCTATCTATCCTGACCTTTTCCTCTCATTTCCTGGATATGCCATTTGCTGAGTAAGGGGCTGCTGTGTGACCTTTGTTAACATAGAGTGGGTGTGGGTGTTTGGGAATAGGAAGTGAACAAGAAGAGGAACCCCGGCAGTATCAAGGAAATGATGGCTGGCCGTACCTTGAACTTGAAATGTCATTTATCGGGACAGCGAGGAGTTTTGCGGTGTTGCTCCCAGTGGCAATGGCCTCAGGAACTTGGGGTCAGTTAGGATATGAGCAGGAAGGTTTTAGGTGTGTGCTAAAGAAGAGAAGAGGTCAGAGGGCGGTGTGCGCGAAGTACTGGGTGGGACATTTCCGATGTTCTCTTTAAAACAGACATCTGGCATCATCTTACCATAATCATTTTCTCTAACGCGCACACAAGGCATTAACAGCGGTTTCCATACCGCCGGATGAAGATACACCGTCATATCAGTAACAGCACATTGACACTCGCCGCACACACAGACCCGCCTGACGCCGCTCTCCTATCTGCTGTGTCCTCATAAGCAGGGTGTCTCGTGTCCTCTTCTATTTTTACCGTCAGGCGCTGAAAGCCTGTGGAAGCTCCTTGTCAATGGGCATCTCATTCTGCCGCCAACGGCGTGTCACCATTTATTAAGCCGTCATTACTCAGGGCCGCTCCGGCTGCCGGCGTGCCAGGGGGGTGTCGCAAATAGATCCGCAACGATAGGTCAGACTGTTGCTGCACTCCCTAAAGGGCAACCCATAAAGGCGTCACTCCAGGGGTGAGGATCGATGCAGGTAGCTGCGCCGCTATTAGTTTGCCTAATGCAGATAAATGGAAGGAAGGTGGCGGATCGGGGCAGAGGAGAGAGGCCGAGGTCGATGGAGACTGGCTGAGTGAGACGGGAGAGGGTACTTTCACGTGTCTGTCCACACATCTTTTTGTTGTGGGTAAACAGCTAAAAAGGCTGTTTGGACTAAAGGGGTGATGAGATACGAAGCCAGGGACACCACGATGGTGGAAGTGAATGCATAATGGAACAAGGATGCACATCAAGATTCAATTACACCCACTAAGACAGAAATAAGGACTGTAAATGTACAAAAAATAAATAACTTTATCATTTAAATCAACAGGTCAGTTCTCTGAGCATCATAAAAGGGGAGGGGTTTTTGGCTCCACCTTCAGAACCACTCGCTTAAAGAATACTTTAGTAAATAGAAGATGTTTGAAACTCCAAAAATGTAATACAAGTTGTAATAAACTGGAAATAACCTTCTTGAAAGAGGCAGATATCATAAACAAAACTTTTTGTTTGGAGGGGGGCAACTGATATCAAAGCTTATGCTAAAATCTTCCAGACAAACAGATACACAGATCAGATATGCTGTATGATACAGCAACAAAAGCCTCAAAACACAAACACACTGGTGGGAGCGCTGGCGTATAGGGGTGCCCTCATACTACAACACACTCACCGGCCCAGTTCTCAGGTTGTTTTCCTTTAGTGTCTTGAGGTGTGTGAGTTGACACATCAGCACTCCTGTTTATCAAAGCTTTTATCACCTCACCACTGCTATGTCACCCCTCAGAGGAAACAGGAGGTGCCCCCTCTTTCTCACACACACCAGCACCTCCAGGGGCCGGCGGGGGTTAAGAGGAGGGGGGTGTTGTTGACCTGCCTCGCTGATGTGAATGACTTTAGCAGAGACAGGATCCCTCTCAGACTATACAGGTTAACTACCAGCATGTGTTCCCTTTAACAATGAGGTTTCATCTGGATAAGTCGAAAACACACTGGAGCGCTACATTCTCCGTGTGCATGGAAACATTTATTTAAAATATTGCAATTCAAAATTCAAAGAAGTATATCAGACAGAAATCACATTTTAGGCCAAGCATGAATATAATATTGTTATTAAGGAATTGAGACTCACATGTCGGTACTTTTTCTAGCACCACCATCTTCATACTGAAAGTTTCAAATTAAAAAAAATGATAAAATAAATAAAAACCTAAAAAAAAAAAAGTCAAAAGTTTCACCTTGAATAAAATAATGCAAGACTTTTTATCAGACTTTCTCCTTTTATGTATTTAATTCCACCCATATTATTGGTTAGGTTCTGCTTGTTCTTATTCTGCTTGTCCATTTCAGGGTTGCATAAGTGCTACCGTAGGCTAAGAAGCAGGATACAGCCTGGACAGGTCAAAGGGCTAACATTTACACCTGCGGCCAATTTAGAATCGCCAACCCCATCCATGGCTTTGGACTGTGGAGGAGGCTGGAGTACCCGGAGAAAATCCACACAGCCGTGGGGTGAAGAACATGCAAACTCCACCAAGACAGTCCCCAGTCGACCGGTGGATTTGAACCCAGGACCTCCTTGCTGCGAGGAAACAGTGCTAACCAAAAAAAGAACAGGAAAACGGTGTGTTTTGGGGATTTTTATTGGGCGTATAATCACACATCCTGACGGCACCCTGAAACAGCTGCAATAAAAGATATAAAATGTGTTAGAAGATCGCAAAAAATCATAAACATGTGTATGATGTCTGTCAGCCTAAAAAAAAAACAAAATAAATCACACATTACGTAAACAATAATTTAATAAAAGGTGCCTTTTTTCACTGTTTCACTTAAAAATTGAGCCAATGATTAACTTTTTAAATTATTATTATAATTACAATTTCCAGATTTCAACCGAGAACATAAACACGTAGACAATAATGTATTTCATGTCTAAGACCTTTATGTAAAGTATTCTTTTAAAAAAAAATTTTTAATTAATAAGTAAATTAATGTATTCATTTAAAAAAATGTCGGCTCTGTCAGTTGTATTTATTTGGGGTTTTTAAATTAAAGTCAAGCTGTTTTGTGTGCAAGTATTTACTCTCCTTGTTAATCGTTACAACCTGAGATCAAGCTGTGAGTTACTGTACGTGGCCAGAGAGAAAGACTGGGTGAAAAACTGAAAGCGTATGAGTTTTAAAATAAGTCGTTAGAATAGCATTAGAGAGGAACTGATGACGAATGATAAAACAAAAGGAAAAAAACAGGAAATGGGGAGGGATGACTGGAAACTATAAAAACCTAACCATTCACAATAGTTCTATCCACTACACTGGCTTCATCATTTCTTTCAAGTCATAGCGCCCTCCTCTCTCTCTCTCTCCTCTCTCTCCCTGTCGCTCTCTTTCTCGCCGCTCTCCTTCCCCTCCCCTCCCCTCCCCTTCTGTGGATGGTGTAGCTCTCTCTCTCTTTCTCTCTCTCTCTCTCTCGCAGTCTGGTGGAGCTGCACACAAGGATTAGAGGGTTGCTGTGAGTGTCTGCTCAAAGAGAAGAAGGCAGAAAGAGATATCTATTTTTTTTTTTAATCTCTAGGACAGGATAGCCTTACTGTTGTGGATAAGTGTTCTGATTTACCTTTGCACAGCATCTACCTCTCCTCTAAATCGCACCAAGCTGAAGCGCTGCTGCGCCTTCACCTGGGGGAGGACAGATCACCCCGGGGGACTATCTTGCCTGGACCTCCACACGGGGAGCCATGTGAGCAGCACCCCACCACCACTACCGACTTCACACTACAGAAGTCCCCCTCCACAGTCTGCACTCTGAGCTGGGGAGCGCAACCAGGATTTTTCACCCCTCTCCCTGGAATCTCTACTTTCAGGGCTTGAGTGTAGGGACTCTCCAAGCTTGGTGTACCCCAGTGGAAGGCACTCTTCTCAGGGCACTGGTCGGGCTGTGAGTGCCCCCCTGGTCTGGAGGCCAGCCAGCAGCACTCCAGCACCATGGAATACCTTCTTGGGATTGTAGTGCTGCTGTGTGGGGCGGTGCAGCCGGGAAGAGGAGTTAATCCAAAGCACAACGTACCCAGACTAAAGCTGTCATACAAGGGTAAGCCCATTCTCCATTCTCCCCTGGCTCCAGGTTATATAGGCTCACCGTAGTAGCTGGCGCTTTTAGCCAACACTAGCCTGTCCAGTTTATTTTTCTTGCCCATGGGTTCTCTTTTATGCTTTGCTTTTCATCTATTCTTCCTCATGTTGAGTATGGCTTTTTCCTCCTCTATTTCTGTGGATCTATTTCTGCCTCTGTGTCTGTCTCATTCACTCTTTCTCCCTCTTGGTCAGCATACATGATCTGACTCTCTCCTTAACCTACTGTCTTCCTCACTCCCATTAACTCACCCCTTCTTTCTGGCCGGTTCTGTCTGTCACTATCCCACTTACAAATAGTCAAATTGGTTCCATATGCTGCGAACGGCTCTTGCCTGAAGTTAAATGTATATATTGGCCCCTGTACCAATTTTCCCTTGTGCTGTCCCCTTGTGCTAGTACTGTACAGCCCTGTTAAGTGCTCTGCACGGGCAGTAGAGCCTCTGTTTTAATGGCTTCTGTCCCAAAAACTCCTGAAAAAAAGGAGGAGATCTGCTTTGGTTGTGACACAGAGCCCCTCTTTATGGGGCCAGGTAGATTTCTCTACTTCACATTACTGTATCCTGTACGGATCCAACAGTTGGAGTGTGTGTGTGTGTGTGTGTGTGTATTAAATCACCTTTTGCACTAGAGCATACATTAATGGTAAAAGAGACATTTATTAGTTTTCTCCTTTTTTTCATCTTCCTTTTTTTGTTTGTTTTACATCGTGCACGTGTAAGTTTTTGACGTATATAGCAAACATGTTATTCTCTCTCCTTGTGTGTTATTTTGAGGGGAGACTGCGGAGCGCCGGTTCTTCCTCTCCTCCTCCCTCTTTCTCTCTCTCTCTTTCTGTGTCTCGTCTCCTCTCTCACACCCTACACTAAATCAGGCTCTTTGTAATAGCAGACTTTTCATCGCAGCTAGAAATAACTGGCAACATTTTTGGCATTTTTTTTTTCTTTTGCTTTTTAATGTCAGTGAGGGAAGGCTATTGTGGTTCTTTGTCCTAAAACATGACCGAAAGTATATGCCTGGGAGTGTGGTCTCTCAATTCTTTATTTTCGTCCCGTTTCCCTCGTAAGACGTGCCCTCTGAAAATTTACGAACAGGCTGATTTGCCGTCGGGTTGCAGCCGAAAACACGAGCGTGCGGTTGAAAAGTACGCGACTGTCACCCAGAGCTTTTGCTCCTCACATGATTTCAGTCCAAGTTGAGGGAAAATCACATTTCGGGCTTGAGGAGGGTGAATATGATGTTTGTCACAAATTCATTCTCTATCTTTAGACAAAACCTTTACTATAACTTATGTTTAGAGGCCTGCCGTATGACATGCACGTTGTAATTTGGGAGTAGTATATTTTCATTTATCACCCTTTCAACTTCCAAATGTGTATGATTGTATGTGTTTTGAATCCAAAATAAAATCTGTGTGAAATAGTATTTAAAATTCTAAAAAAGAAAAATAAAGCCATCATCATACGGGAATTCAAAGGGTGATGACATGCATTTTCCACATGAGCTGAATAAATCTGGAAAGCATCATTCTTGAACTCACCTGCTGCAAGTCATGTATCCCCTGGGCTCCATCTCTTCAGTTCACACAAAGCCAAGCCTCTAGGCATGATGAGACGATGTCATCCCTTCTTTACCCAGCCATCTGTTTAAAGAATGTGAATATAGTTCCCTCCTGCCCCCTTTTTGTGATCCTCTTCACTGTTCAGTCTGACAAGTGAACATGTTTCTGACAACAGCACTAGACAAGAGATATGTCATCAACCATCAAAGTCTGTATTGACTGACTGTGTGAGTGATGGACGAGTGAGAGCAGGTCTGCTCGGGAAGCCTGTCACGCTAGACGTACTTTTATGGATTTCTTTCTTTTTTCTTTGTTGCGCTAAAAGTGCATCAAAGCTTTGTTGTTTATGTATGTGTGCGAATGTTCTTGCCACATCTTGGTGTGAGAACTCAACACCCTCTCTTGTGATTTCCTCCCCTTAGACTGTAAGTGGTGTCTCTGCATGCGAGTGTGTGTGTGTGGCGCAAATGTGTCAGGTCTTGCGTGTCCCCATATAATTAGACACCTGGTTGTGTGCATGTGCATGTGCCCGCGCGCATATGCATGAGCTCACAGATAAGTTTCTTTTATTGTGCCGTTGCATCAGTGTTTCTATAATTATGCGTGATTGCATTCTGCTGTTGGCTTGCGCCGTTGTGCATGTCACAGCGCGAGCGGGCGTGGGGTGTAAAGGCATGAGAGCGTATCGTGCGCCGCTCTCTTTGTGTGTCACCGCTCGCCAGCATCTGCGCCTGTGTCTCGGGCCCACAGGTGTTTGATGGCTCTCTTGATGTCTGTCAGGAGACAATTCGCAGTTCACACCCACATTGTGACGGATGGAGGGAGGAAAGGGAGGACGCTGGTAGAAATGGTGGAGGAGATGAGATTCGCGTTTAATGAAGGAAGAGCTGGCAGGCGTACAGTTGATGACGCAAAAGGATGGGAGGCCGGGCTTCGAGTGAGGTGTCGCTCATCCCTTCTCCCCATGCAAATCCAGCTTCGTAATTAAGTCAAATAAACAGCAAGGAGGAAAGCTCCCGGGAAGGACACTCGGGCAAGCACCGAGCAAAAAGTCCAGCACGAGAGCCGAGAGTGAAGGAGAGACTCCCAGGCATAGGACGGCCACAAGAACTAGCAAGGTTTGTTATTTGTGGCAGTCATATAAACACAGAGCATGTGAGCAGGGGCCCATGAAATCATTCTCAAATGAGCACTGATGACACGCCTCCAGGGGCCGATAGTCACACAAGACGGAGCGATTTTCTTCTTCTGGAAAGGACGGGCGGAAGATTGCAGAGTGAGCAGTTTGTGACGGAGAGCGACTGAGAAATGGGAGACAGGTAGATAAAATGACCTCTCATGGGACGGCTGGCAGGGCAAGCACGGAGTAAATGATTTCCCTGTGGGGTCAGTTAGACGTTCAGCAAAAAAGGGATCGTGCTCTGCGGGGACGGGACGCTGATCAAAAGAGTTAATGATTTTCTAGTCTCCTTGAGACTGAAATAGCGCTTACTTACGTCGCCTTGAAGTAGTAACACAAGCAAGGAAGGCGTAAGGTGAAACTCAAGTCCAAGTTCAAATGATCTTGCTTAAATTTGTGGCACGTGTTGATACCATCTCATCACAGTTCTGCTTGCGTGAAGAAGAATTTAACGCTGTGTGTGTAATGTTTTAAAGCAAAAGGCCGACTTGTTACTCAAAGTGAGTCATTACCACCTTGAGTTTTTGAGCAACACATGTGGAAATCATCACTTTAGAGTGAACTGCGACTGCTCCACAGTCCTGTTGCACCACTGCAATACGTCATGCATGCGAATTACAAGGAGAAAACACGGGTACACTCCCATGGATCAATGCATACCTGCACACACATTCCTGAACAATCGATGTACAGCACTCTCCCTTACTGTGCCATCAGGAGGAAGACTGACCCCTAAAGGTCATCTGAGGTGCATGCAGCATGAGGGGCCTTTCTGTGAAACTCCCACCAAGACCCAGTGTGTCGGTCTTATAATGAAATGAAAAGCGAGACTTAAAAACTTTCAAATGTCCCATCAAACAACCTGATAAATACTTTCAGTGTGTTTGATTATGGAGCCTAGGTATGACCTCTCAGCGCCGTCGCAGACGCCCCACGCTGGCTCGATGGGTGGAGCTGATGAGGAGCCGGGGAATCTGGAGTTGGCTCACAACCCTTCAAAATAGACACTTGGTGTGGAACCGCACTCGACGCAGTCAGTCTGGACTCAGCCCCCATAATAAGCCTGTCTGTGCGTCCATGTGTGCTTGTGTGTGGGCGTGCCTGCTCGCCTGTGAAAATATGTGCCTGTTTGTATGTTTGCGGGTGTTTGCATGTGCGTTGGGTTCGTCACTGTGTGTTTTTTCTATTTATTCTTTGATATGTGAATGAGCATCTGGGTGTCTCGCTCTCAGCTTCTCTCTGCTGTATCTGTCCGTTCTTGCGGGCTGGGGCTGACAGAGCGGATGTAGATAATTATAAGGTGTTCGTACAACGCGGCAACTTTGGAGATGCCTGCCTTCGTCTCTCTCTTTCTCTCTTTTTCATCGTCCTTTTCTCCCTAACCCTCCTCCCTCTCCTGCGGCTCAGTCGCTTCAGTTGAGGAACCACAACACCGCAGACCTTAAGTACAATCTTCAAGCAAGCTCTGTGTGTGTGTTTATAATATTTTTTTTTATGTTCGTCTCCTTTTCCCGTCTCTTTGATTGCAGCTCACTTGATACATATCTTTTGGCTATCCTTCTTTTCAACTCTTTTTGGACACACACACACCCACACACACTGAACTGCCCTCATCTTTTCTCCCACACAGCCACATTCCAATAGTATAAACCAATGTTTTGCACTGGTTTGGTTTTCAACTATGCCCCTGTGTTACATCGGAATATATTACTTTTCCTTCCCCTGACTCACAAACCTGACCACAGAGTTTGGTGAGCTCCCACCACCCCGAGTCCACAAGTTTAAAGATGGCAGAATGAATTTGTGCATATGTGTGTATTTATGTGACACTCATTGCCCCACAGATACCCAGCTCCACTTGGGAAACAAAAACAAAAATCCATTCATCAAATCCATGAAAAAAAAGCAAATCTGTTTTCACTGAGCTTTTATACCGCACCAGCTGATCTCATCCTGTGGCATATAAGAATATAATGCAGGAGGAAGACAGTAGAACCCTTTGTGTAATTTGCAACTTCTATGAGCATCCGTTGCATGTGTCTTCTTCCCATCGCTTCCATTTTTAATCAGCTATTTTCTTTTTTAAATTGTCATAATAAAATAATCTGCATGTGCACTCAAATGTCACAATAGAAGGGAGCGTCAGCGCAGTTGGTGTTTGCCGGGAGATGAATATGTGTGCGCACTGCAATTGTGTATGTTCGCTGTGCATTTTTTGTGCCTGCGCGCGCATAAACACAGTACGGGCATGCACGCGGGAAAAATATCCCGTGTCTTTGCATCTGTGTTTGGGATGTAGGCTTAGGTTACAGCATGGTGCAGATTGCTGAACCGTGGGTATGAATGGGTCCCGCCACCTGCTAAGGCTTGTCAGTCAGATGGAGAAAGGGTGCACCGTTCAATCTGAGCAGAGTCGCGTTACAAATGAGGGGGACATCTCTGCAGAAAGACAGACCGAGGGACCGACAACAGACGAATAAAAGGGGAGCGGCTAACAAGAAAATGTTAAGAGAAAGTAGAGTGTGTAATGATTTTTTGCACAGGCTGATATTACTAAGCCTTAGTGGCTATTTATAAAAATTATAGACACTGTTAACGATTTTAATCTGACTCTACCAATTTTAGTGTTATACTGTCAAAATCAGAGGTCAACTTGAAATAACAGCGCCTTAAAAATCACTTTAATTTAAGACTCAATTTAATGTGAGGTCATTTTTTCCCCGTTTCCTCAGACTTGCTGTTTTATTCCTGTCATAAATAACAGGAACAGCATAAGACATAATGAGGAGGGGTTGAAAACATATTGCTTCATTATGACAATATTAGTCTTGACAGTTTAAATTGCTGTCATTATCATTTTCCAGTGGAACTGCCTTTAACAAAGTGCACACAGCAATAATTCTTTTTTTTTGTTTTTGACATGAAACCTAATTTGTTTGCACAACACCCCCCCCCCCAAAAAAAAAAAAAATGCTGCACAGAGCTGAAATGTGCATCCTCGCCCGTGGATTTGTGTCGCATCAGTGTGTTTGCTGTCACGTTCAGATTCCTGGCCCTGCCTCATTAATTTGTAATAAAATGGCAGAGCTGACATTCAGCTACACTGTACAGCTGACAGGCTGCACTAACAGGCAGTGGCTCCAGACATGACCACCATAACCACAGCCTGGTTTCTCTCAAAGTCCATCCATCAAACTGCCTGGTGATAGCACCAGTGGCTTTGCAAGAGGAGCGATTTTTTTTCTTTTTTTTCTTTGAGTCTACGCGTACGTGTGCTTGGATAGACACGACCATTTCTGCCAGTTTGTTCATACTCCGAGAAGTTTGGATGGCTGACTGCTTACGTACAAAAGTCAGTGTTTAGATTCCCTTGTGTGTCTGTGTTTTCCTTAAAAGTAATAAGAACCAGGGCAGGCCTCATTATACCGTGAACATTTAGTGGTGTGTGAGTGCGGTAGGCACGGCCAGGCCTCGAGCCGTCTGTGGTCGTAGCCCTGGTCTGTGGTCCAGCCGTCCAATGACAGGAGGAGACACACGCTAATGAAACGGTTCCATATTTGACCGCTTTTGTTGTACGCAAGCTTTTTACGGGTTTCTGCCTCTGTTTTGTCATTATCCTTGATTTGAAGGAGGTTTCTGTCTGTTGCTCTTTCTCTCAGTCTCTCTGTTTTTTCCTCCCGTCAGATTTTCTAGTATACCGTCCTCTTGTATGCTGTATTCCTCCTCGCTCTGTCTTTTTCTCTCTCCCTCTCTCTCTCGAGGGAAAACAGGCATGGCATACGGTGACAAGGAAGTCTAGCATTTGGGTTGAAAAAGATGAATGAGCTGTGTGGTGAAATTCAACACATACTTAAACTATTCATATAGATTCGGTGCGGTTTGGGTTGTGGTCACGTTTTCCTTATTAGGGCCTCTGATGCATATTCTGTTTTCACATGCACTGAGTCATATTCACAGGACAGAATATGGTATTAAAATGTCCCATAAGATACGGTACTTGACTATGAGTTATGGCTGTGAGTCACTTTTGGTTAAAAAATAGAAAATTATTATTGAAACTGTGTAGAAATCAAAGGAAACTTGCTCATTCTTCCTGCAAAGCACCATCACTGTGGCTTCAAAAGGAAATTTGTGACATATTTAGAGTGGCTGTAGTAAATAGTCCATCAACACGGGCTTCATTCACACACAACCACACATACACACACACACGTGCTCCGTTCTTCTAGAGTAAAACACTCATGGGAGTTCCTCTTAATTGTAGAGTTCGGGGCACCGTGTGTAAGGAAGCACATTTCCTGTCAGAGCTGTCACTCAGCTGCACCTGAATGAGAAATCCAACAGTCCAGGTTGTGTTATACAGACAGTCGCCATGGAAACCAACCCACACCTGCTACTGTGCTTAGAAAGAGAGCGAAAAGGGAGGGAGGAACACCGAGAGGGGAGGTGAACTTTTAAGGCATGTGTGGATATCCTTGAGCTTAGGATAATGTTTGAGCACTTTGTTAAGCAAAGCTCTCTGCAAATTTCCATGCGGCGGCTGTCTCCTCTTTTTCTGCCTCACACCTGCGTTTTGTGGCCGAGGCCATCACGAGAGAGGCAAAATGTACACTGCACCACACACAGAGAGAAAGGAAAGCATTCAAGAGCTGAGATGCCAAACCAAACCGCTGGAGATATTATAGTACTGTTCGCCTTTGCTTCTGCAAAGCTAAGCTTGATAAACACGTGCCATTTTTTCCCCCCGCGTGCATGTGAATGGAGTAGGTCTTTCGTAATACTTAGATTTACACACTCGTTGAATCCACAGAAACGGCACCTATGAGGTCTAAATCACACACCGTGCAAGAAAAAAGAGGATATAAACAAGACGTGGTCGAATAAAACGAGCATTCACTTGGACGTATGAACAAGGGGGGAAAAAAGACTTTAAAAAAGAGCGACATTGTTTTAGTGGAATATTATCCATCTGTTGATTCCCAGTCAAGTGTTTTCCTCTGTCGGGCTTTTATGTTTCGTGTCACTCGCACAGCACACACATCCTCACATACACGCATTCAGATAAACATAATTTAATGCCTCGTCGCCTTTCTTTCATGTGGTTTCATTATTCTGCTATTGCGTGGCATGTAGGCGTCTAAAACGCCTGGCTGTTTGGAGAATGGGGGAGTGAAGAGTACTCCATAGACAATTGCACTTGAATTTTGAATGTAGCTTTTTTTCCCCTCTAGCTTTTTAAGACAAGAGCCAGGTTATTTTCCATAATGGAGTATGACGGTGAGCAAATGGTAATTTATTTGAATGAATTGCTTGTATTTGCCTGTTTCAAGCTGCGTCCTTGAATATTTGTTTGCAGTTATTGAATATGAAAACAAAGACGTATAACGGCTGTCGAGTAGCCTACACGTGTCATAATGTAGATCAGCATATATGGCCATTCACTCTTGTGTTAATGTCAAAGGGAAAAGAATACACTGATGGCACGGAATTTCCGGTGTGGTTGCATATTTGCATCTGCGTGTGTAGGTGTGCCTTTGGCATATTTGTCTGAAGCCGTCCGCATCGGCCGTTGTGCCTTTTGCAAAAGGAAACTGTGCGAGAGAAAGACAGCAGACAGAGGATGTGTGTAACAAGAGACAGTGAGGAACAGACACAGAGTTGTGTGTGTGCATGTGTGAAATGTATAAGCATGCACCAGTATGTGTTCAAACGTCTCCGTGTTCAATGGCTAGTGTAAGCAGACGAGGGGGCATGTGGCTTTGTATGAACACATACGTGAGCAAGAGTGTGTTTCTGTGTGTGTGTCTGTGTGTGTGTGTCGGGGGTCCGGGCAAGGGAAGAGCGCTGGAGGTGGAAGCTGCTGAGTGCGCTCACTGTTCCACGAGTTCGTGCTGCATAAGCACAAATTCTGATTGGATTACAACTTGGACTATGTGCATGTGTGTGTATATATATATGTATATACATGTGTGTGAGTGTGTGTGTGTTTGTGTTCAGAGAGAACTAATGTGGTGTATACATTTAGGTCAATATCTGCATGTAAGTTCAAGGGTGTGGCAGGCATTTTAAAAACTAGAGCGCCGTGAATTCATGTCAGACCTGCTTTTCTTTTGTGTGTGTGTGTGTGTGTGTGTGTGTGTGTGTGTGTGTGTGTTCTATATGTCCGCTGACTGTGTGAGCGTTTGCTTGGTTACTATATTTTGTATGAGCTGTGCCTTGTGCTCTCTATCTTTGCTTGTTCCCTTTTCCAAACGAGTGTGTCTGTGTTTAGGTTGGAGGTCCTTAGGTGCTTACGCCCCAGTTCCTCCGATTTTCCAAACCGCAGTAGATCCCGGCCCCAGATAAAGGCTCTCTGTGTGTTTTTGTGCGCACAGGCCACCTTGTCTTTGTCAGAGATTACCACGTGTTGAAATATGTGTGCGGTGATTTTTTTTTTTTTTTGATTTTTTTGGCCCATTTGGAGGAAACTTTTCATGAAGGATCTCAGATACTGACAACTGGACCGCAATTCGAACTCAACTCATATTCACACGATGATGAAACTGAAATGTGTCCTCTGGTTTGTTATTTTGCTGTTTTTGAAATCGTCCAGTCTTCCTCTCTTCCTTTGTTTTTCATCTTCTATTTTTTTTTTTTCCATTTCATTCTCATTTTTTATGCCCAGCTTGGCTTTCTGCCACGTCCATCACTTTTTCCGTTACGCCATAGCGAAAACACGAGAAGACCTCTTCTGGCGTCCTGTTGGCTGGAAACAGCATTTCCTGACTTCCCTTCTCAAACTCATTTCCTGACCCTGCTATGTCATGTCTTATTGGTAAACTGAAAAAAGTGGGTCCCGACTGGTTAGCATATGATAACAAAATGTTTATGAAAATTGCTCTTAAGTTAAACCATGACTTCCTTGAGCACTGTGTATTTATTTTCCCGTGGCAGCCGAGTGTGTGCAAATGTGAATGCCAGCATGTCAGTGTGCAGGGAATGGCCCGCGTAGGAAAAGATACCTACACGCACTGAAACCCCCACACATGCGCTCAACCCATGTGTGGTACAGTACAAAATTTCACACAAATTCACTCCCACTCCCCTCCAGGTTCCTTAACCTCAAAGGTAGCCTCAAACAGAAATCCAACTGACACAGATGAGCTGCGAGCGTCTTTATTAGGTGATGACCGCTCCTTCTCACAGCCCTCATCCACCCGGCTAGCCCTCGATCCACAGAGCTGGTTGACACACCACTTCCTCCGTATCCCCTTTCCATCAATCCACTTTTTATGTGGACACAGATGTCTAAGATCTTACACATTGTGAGCGGGCACAGATGGCTCCTATAGCAGCCCGTCAATCAGAGCTTTGTCGGGAGAGCACGGAGATCACAATCCACTGGACTGTATACTCTTGTGCGTGTTTCCAGATAGATGGATAGATAGATAGTTATAGCAGTATACAGTGAAAAGCGAAAATGATGGTTGACATATTGGATATTCATTTTTGTTGCCATGTAATGATGTTACAGAGTTTTATTCACAATGATAATTAAATATAATCTAATGGGTTTGGTCAACGTATTCTCTCCACAACAGAAATATGTAATAAATAAAAACATCACATGAATGGCCGTACTAAAGTGTTTTTATACACAGTAAAGGATTTTCTTTCATATTTAATTAGGACTGCAAACAACAATCTTTTGATACATATTTTCTTTCTTATTCTTGTGATAATTATTATATTATTATAATTTAGTTCACGTACTAAGCAGTTAATCTAATATCCATGTCAGGTCATGTCATGCTGTAGATTTTTTTTTATTTTTTTTTTATGAAATTCCCTTTTGACTTTGCATAATTGAAAAAATTGGTTTTCTTGGTTGTTTCGGGCAAGTAGGTTCACGAGCATAAACGATTAGATAATCCGGGGTGGGAGTGCTGTTCTTTGTTAATATAATACTGTTGCTCTTGTGATAGCTGACCCTGCAGAGTCTTTGCTGATTAAACTTTAACTGACTGGCTAGACTTCAGCCAATATGCCAGGTCTTTGGTTTTCATTCAGGTTGACCACATATTATAAGTTTATGCATGATAGCTTCGCACACATGTGCTGTAGTATACGTGCAGCCGCAAACTCGTTTATGTAACATAGTAACCCGTTTAAAGATACATGGACACCTCCGCACATACTTGCTTACACAAAGTGTCTCCCCTGGCCTTTACTCCATATGAATTATTCAGCCAATCACACGGCTGAGCAGTCTGAACCGCGTCCCTGATTGGGACATGCTGTGTTCACTTAAAATGTCTCACGCTATACTTGACTGACAAGTGTCCGTGCCAGTGTTTGTGTGGAAACACAATTAAGGAAACATGAAATCTCCTTAATATCCTACAACATTATCATAGATAGGGAAGAACTCTTTGTTTGTTCTTTTTTTTCCTGCCATTGAAACTTGGCTTTGATTAAAAAGCATTCACTGGTACCGATATGAATAATTGTGATTTCATGCAATATTTAATCCAAAAGATACCGTGTGTTGCAAATGCATTTTTTACACTAGTCTTTTGTGGTTACTCCAAACTTGGTGGAAGTGCGTTGGATAAATATAGACTTGTTTTTGTCATTTAAAAAAGCTTTTCTTCTGTCGTATAGCCTTTTATTCACCCTTTCTGTGCATCTAAGAATCACCGTGTTTTTCTTTTTTCCTTCCAGAGATGTTAGAGTCTAGTAACCTCATCACCTTCAATGGCTTGGCAAACAGCTCGAGCTACGACAGTTTCCTATTGGACGAGGAGCGAGGGAGACTGCTGGTTGGAGCTGAGGACCACATTTTCTCATTTGATCTCGTTAATATCAACAGGGACAACAAACAGGTAAAACTCTCGTTTCAGGTTTGTCTAAAAGTCGTCTCTCTCTTTCCATCTTTCCCTGCCTGCTGCTCCCTCTGGAGTCCATTACTCCATCACTTTCTCCCCTCCCCTCATCCCTCCCACTGTCTGTCTCTGTCCAGACGAGGCTGTCCATAATTCCATTACTCCACCTGGACTAGGTTAACAGTCTCTTTTATCTGATTCGGGCTTCTATCACAGACACACAAGACTGACACAGACTTGCCTGCAGGCTGCAGAGAGCTGAAAAAGGGAATGAAAGTGCTGAAAAATACATAGTCAATGCGGAAAGGGGAAAGTGCGTCTTTTAAATCTTTTGCCCTTGGCTCGGATGTGTATTTTTTTCCCCCGCCTTTCCTTTTCGTTCTTTTGTTCTAATCTTCGCATCATTACGAGATAAAGGCCAAAAAAGCAGTGATTAAGCAAATCTAATGTAATTATCCTAAAAAATGTGCAATGCAGAATCCCATGAGGGGAACAGTCAGCTGATCTAGAGAGGAGATAAATCTAGGAATAGAGTGAGCAGTGCGTGTGTCTATTGTAAGCACATAACAGTGTGGATATGTGTACGTGCATACATTTGGACATGGAGATATGCATACATTTCCATTGTCTGCAGACATCTGTGTGGCCAGGAGCAAAAAGTTCAGCTCTGTCGCACCCATTTTTGCGGTATAATTAAGTATAATCTTTCCCGTACTTATTACAGCTCACACATGCATGCTCATACACTTCATATGCCCCATGTGTGTTTAATTCATGTGACACCAGAGGCCACAGATGGATGACAATGAGACCTATCTCTTCCAAAGCAAAGTAGCAAAACCCTGGTTTCTTTTCATATTTGAAGTGAAAAGTACAACCTTATGGCGAGGATTTCAAGCGTAGACACGCTGTAATTTAAACCAGAACCCCTGTTTAGACTGTATAAAATGCCTGTATTGACACAGCAAATGTCAGAGAGGGCAATAAAACGTATATTAGTCAATTTCAATAAAACATCAGATTTTTTTATTTTTTTCATTTTCATGTCTGTCAATGAAACTCTTCTTTACTTCCCTTTAATGCAGTCAATCTTGCGCTGTTCTACAATCCTTATATTTATTATATGTGCACATATGTTTCTGATGGAATTGCCAAAGATATGGAGCGAAATAAAGAACTGGATAATCCAGGAAATATCTTTCTTAATCATGTCCTGGAATTACACGAGGCTTGCTTCTTTCCTCTGATTCACTCTATCGACTCACTGCCTTCCAGTTTAGTGTTTCATGAAATGACTTTTAAATGTTCCTCTCAACCTCCAGCATGATATGACTTTGCTTTTCTTCTTCTTTTTTTTTTTGTTCATTTGCACAGATTGCGTGGCCCGCCACCCCCTCTAAGAGGGATGAATGCAAGTGGGCAGGGAAAGACCTAGGGGTAAGTCCACATTTATAACAGCGTCATGATTAGAGCTGTTCCGTGTAATGTTTGCTTTTTGTCACGGAAATGACATGTCTGCTCTGTCTTCAAATTTCCCTTTTTTGTTTTTTTTAACATCCTAATAACAATATAAGACAGAAATAATTTCAGGGACCAGCAGCCGTTAAAGAAACACTAGCACGAAGAGGTATTAAATTAGCTCAGATAAAAGTCGTGGTGCAGCACTCGTGTTCCATTTCACCTCTGGCACGCTGTACTCTCTATAGGCTGTCCCACAATGACACCTACATCTAAACACACTGTACAGCAGATGTTCAGTCACACGATAGTGTACACAGCGTGTCGGGGGCACAAGGACAATGAGCTTATTTGCTTCTGCGATGTACAGTTTAATTTTGGGAGCATGTTTATCTATGTGCCTCAGAGTGCGCGTTTGTGTGCATATTTATGTGGGAGTGTATTGTTTGAGTTCTCGTTATCTGACGCGATGTGTTAGCTCACATGTCGCAAGTTTGCTGAACGCACTCTATGCTGCTGACTTTGTAAGCACAATGGTGTTAGTGTGCTTTATTTGTATGTGTGTGTGTGTGTTTCTGTTTGGAAAGGCCCTGGCTGCATTGTATCTGATCCTAATTTCATAGCTGGATGAGTCTCGAGTGCGGTGCTGCTGGGTGTTTTAGGATTATCAGGAATTGCGCAGTCTTTTTAAATCATAGTGGTTCCGCTGGGATCTAACTCACTAGCGACTTTTTGGGTTTCGCACAACCACGTAGGCAATACTTCACCTTCACTCCCTCGTGCAGTGGAAAGAGTGTGCTCTGGCAGCACAACATCACACAAAATGCAATGATGAGGTATTTGCCTGCTGTGAAAATGTTTACCCTTGAAAATGAGGCGGTGAGAGCAGAGACAGAGTACAGCATGGAGAGGCCTTGATTAGGACATTACTAAAGCATTCAGAGCTCCCATAGTGATGCATTTCCCCAAACCACAGTTTACAGCGGCAGAACAAATGTAACAGCTGCCCCCTAAAAAATGCCTGATGGCTGTATCACTATCCGTGGTAGAATGGCTGTGTAACATGGTCCAAGTTGTTGCATTTGATTCACCGAACAAAGCGTTCAGAGTGTGGATTTACGATTTCGTAGAAGTGCCTGATGTCATTTCGGATTTGCTGTCCAGCTATTGTAGACATTAATGGGAAAATAATACTCTCGAGTTATCCCACATTTCCAGTGCATTTTCTTTATTGAACTAGAGAACTCAGCATTATCTCAAAATTCATTCAAGTCATTTAAATGTTTACAAATCTGTCCACCTATTTTCCCCATGGGAGGTCAGCATTAACAACCAATCCAACGAGAGCCATTAATATCATCCGGTAATGACTCATTTATCCTCTGCGGGTGTTGCGGTTTTCACATAATGACATGGTTTGTGATCAGGGAAGTCATTTTTCTCCACAGAATAAGAAAGAGCCGCAATTTTGAGTGACCATAACGACCGTCTCTCAGTGTTTAGGTGTGACCTACCTACCACATAGCTAATGATTCTAGCTGAGACAGCCGTGTAAAATCCCAAACAGAGCTGACCCTGGAGGGGATTATAGAAGCTGATGAAATGTATATAACGAGGGCCGTGAGAATGATGTGGGGGGACATGCGCGCTCGCTGTTCAGCAGTACACAGAGGGAAAAACCATTAGACCCACAGACACACAAAAACTTGCAGGGTTAAGGTCAGTCACAGGGCTTCAAGTTAAGTTAATGATAACACACATAGTTAAAAGGTGTTTAAATACATGGAAAACCCCAGTCTGTTAGCACGTCACAGATTTTATATTAAGAGAACAGTTAGACTTAAAGGAGATAGAGTTATTTGCTTTCTTCCAAAAGTTAGACAAGAATATTGATATTACAGTCTGTAAGATAAATTTTAAGATGCTGTAACAGCAAACAGACAGGAAACAGGAAATTAACCAGTCTGCCCATTTCAACAGGTAACAAAATCTGCCTGCCAACACCTCTAACACTCACTGATTAACATCGATCTAGTTTGTTCAATCAATGAAATATAAGTGGAAAGGACTTAATGGAGTCTCCACCACAGACGGATAGATGCACAGTATTGCGCAAAAGTGTTGGTACACCCCTTGTTTTTTTTTATTTTTTATTGGAAAATGTAAATAGGTGCAGAGATTTACTGAAACATCTATAAATATACATTATATATACAGTATTATAGGGTAAAGCTGAGTTTTTACAATTCTAATGAGCTTGAAAATCAATATTTGATATGACCAAAGCTTAAACTCTCCTGAGCCTTGATTTAACTTGGTTGCACACACGGGCATGGATAACTGGAGATACAACAGCCCAGACATTCCCGTTATAGTTCTTTGAAGTCCACTCGAAGTCCGCGGCCTGGGGCACATGCATAGTTAAGGCATTGAATTAATTCATCAACTATGCATGTGCCCCAAGGACGGCGAGACCACATGCTCACAAAACACAGGCAGGCAAGTGGAGTCCAGTGGACTTGTGGATACAAAAAGTTTTCATGTAATTTCTTGAAATAATCTTAAGGAAAAGTTCTCCAGACTTTCTCTTGAAAAGCATTCAAAGGCTGTCTTTATTTCCATCCTCTGTCAAGGTGACTCCTTCAATAATATTGAGGTTCAGGCTCCAGGGAGACAAGCAAATGACTGATAGTGTTCCCTTGTGTGTTTTTCTATCAAGATATGCTTTGCATTGGCAGTGTGTTTGTAATCATTGTCATGCTGCAGGATCAAGCCGTTTCCAATCAAATGCTTTCCAGATGGTACTGAATTGTCTATCAAAATCTCATGGTATTATTAATAATTCCATCAATTTTGATAAGATCCGCAGCACCACTGGCTGAAATGCAGCTCCAAACCATGACAGAGCTTCCATCATGTTTTACAGATGGCCGTAGACACTCACTGTTGTTCCTCCCTCCTGACCTCCTCCTTGACGACTTGAGCCAAACATTTAAACTTCGCATTTATCACTTAATAAACGCTGCTGCTTTTGTTTCCACTTCTTGAGAAGTATAGCATACCACAGTCTTTTCTCCATATTTGCCTTCCATAAGAATGGCTTCATGACAGCTACCCTTCCCCTCAAAGCATTCCTAATGATGTTTTGATGAACAGTAGATTGATCGACTGATGGGTCAGATGCATCATTCAGATCCTGTGTCAGGTCAGCTGGAGTTTTTCTCATTTCTCATTAAGCAAATGATTCCCAGATACTGCTGTAGGTAGTTTTTAGGCCTTGAACTTTTTTGATATCTTCAAATTATCCAAGAGCATATGAAGGGTGGCTCAAACCTTTTGCACAGTACTGTGGTCAGTATATGGTTTTGAACCTCATATTTTGAAGCTCATTAGCAGTTTGGCTAATGCCATGCTAGTTTGTTTGAAATTACCATATTTATCAGCTAACACTAGCAATCCCTGCTAATTAAGGCAATGTACCAGAAATACTAGAATTTAGCTCAGCAGAACTGGAGCCTCATCTTCTTGGATGGGCTGTACCTCACAGTAGGTCATATTATTGATAATTTCATGTTTCAGAAAAACTAACAGCATAGCTATTCAGTACAGTTTGTTTTTCTACCTTATGCTGTAGCGTCTTTTTTCAGCTATCGTTACAACCATGAGAAAATCAATGAAGTAGCCTCCTGTAAAACCACAAACTCTATTTTTTTTTTACACTTTTTACAATACAAACAAATGCATGGACAAGCTCATTTTTTTAACCTTCAAACAGACCTCCAGCTAACAACCTTGCTAAGCTATTTAACTCTCGGGCACAAAGATATGTGAGTGGTATTCATGCCTTTAAAAACAAAAAGTCAGTGGTTTTCCCAAAATGTCAAACTTTCTCTTCGTGCAGGTTACTGCTGAGGAGAAACAGTTAGAGCTAAAACAACAGTTTTTACCTTTTAGAATAATTACAGAAAATTCTGCTTTTTTTTGAGGGGGGGGAGGCGGCTTTGCAGTGAGTGATCCCAGAGTTTATTTTGAGCAGCACTGGAAAATGTCAGCATCCATTTACGGCTCATATAAGAGACACCATCAAATCATCAAAGCGAAATGTCTGCGAGCTCGAAAAGACTGAACAGATACATGTGTTTTAGGGAGGGAAGAAGAAGGATAATTTGGCTGCCTGTGTGACGAGGGCTGTATTTGCAAATCCCTGAGCAAATGTGTACTTATTTGTTAGGTAGATATCCAGCATGTATTTATAATTAGGCAAACCCCAGCCTAATCTCTTAAACACATGTGGCCAAATCAGCTCCTCAAGGCTGCTAATAGGCCTCCTACATTAACCAATCCCGTTGATTAGCACTCTAATAAACAGTCTCACACCACTGGGACTTTCAACACGCACTGCAGCGCCAACCCAAATATCCTCAGTAAATTCAAACATATGGGTCGTTAAAGATCTGTGGTAGATTTGCCTGATTTTCCTTACAGGTGGGATTTCCTTAAAAGAGACTCAATTTCACACACCAACTGGAAAGTCCCTGTTTAAAATTAAATTCCAGCAAATCTTTGCTATATTATATTCTGCTTTCTATTAGTCTCTATTTTCAGTTTTTCTCTAATAAAAACGTCAAGTTTATTTTCACAAAGCATACCAGTTAATTTAAACTTTATGATATGAAGGTGGCAATTGGCAGAATGAGGTTACTGTTAACATATTGGATCTTTCATGAAGACCAAAGGTCACAAAGTTGCATGTGGCTGTATAATATCCTACCCTGGTAACATTACAGCATAAACAAAGATAGGTATCACATTAACAAAAATGTATTCAAAACAGTTTTCCAGCCTTATATCTCACGGTATCCTGTAAGCCACAGCCTTATAGCCAAAAACTTCACATTTCTGGCCAAAATTTAGGTCTGTTTTATGCTAGTTTTTATGATTGTTTAACTTTATTGTCATGTGAAATGTGGTGTAAAACTTTATGCATGCTGTACAAAACTCCACCAGCCTGTAACAAAATTTAACCTTATGCCTGCAGCATAACTGCAGCATATTATAACCTTAGGATATATAAAAGTTATAAATAATTCAGTCTTTTAAAGTAATAGTTTAGCCATGCAACAGTAACTATAAAGTTATGCACTTCACACATATTGACATATAAACATATTAATATGAAGACGAATTATTATAGTCAAGCGATCTTCATGCATGCTGTAAATATAATATTCATATAATAAAAATATATTCTCAGTAATTGCAAGTTAAAAAAGTATTTTTATTATATTTAGGATTTGTGAAAAATTGTTTGCTTGCCACACTCCAGTCTCCAAAATAAAGAAAGGTTCTTATTTTTTACTTTTTACGGTCATAAAAATGCTTAAATTTCTAGCAAACTGCTATTAGAAGAAATGCAAATTTTACGTCATAATTTGGTAAAAAGTATTTGCATTAATATATCAAAAAAAACAACTATTTACATTTGACGATTACCACTGAAACCTGTGTGAACTTCATCACTAGAACAAACTTTATATCACCAACACCAGCTTGTGTAAAATTGGATTATTCACTGGAAAATCATGTTTTTTTCCACAGATAAACACAGTTTTTTCATTTGAATATGCCTGATCCGTATTAAGTTATTATAATAGCGGAGGCTTTATGTTCCTGTGTCTCATTTCTTTTTTTAGAAGGAGTGTTCTAACTTCATCCGTGTCCTTCAACCATACAACCAGACCCATCTGTACATCTGTGGCACAGGAGCCTTCCACCCCATCTGCGCTTATCTGGAAATGGGCAAGAAGGCAGAGGTAATTCATTCGGGGCTTTTATTGTAACCAAATGTTTTGGGGTTTTAATCAGTTATATATATGCAAAGGGTCATTTAAATCTTAAACTGACCATTCATTAAGAAGGCATGAAATGTGACAACAGCGCTATAGTAAATTCATGTGAGAGAAAGTCTGAGTATTGTCTGAAGTACAGCCGTGTTCATTCTCTCTGACGATTATCTTCTCATCAGTGTTGTCTTTTGTGCGAAGCAGTGGAAAAAAGCGGTCACTACATGGTTCAATTACAGCTGTCGAATATTTAACAGCCTTCCATCCTGCATTAAAGTTTAATCAGTCATCTTGAGAAACTTCTACAGGTTAATCAATGTACTAGCATGGATCCTGCCGTCCAGCAGTAGGGAGGGGTAGACCATAGAGGCGTTCACTTCAGTTTAAAGTAGTGCTGACAGTCTGTAACTGATTGAATAAATTAAAAGCCACCAAAAACTCACTCGCTTTTCTTTAAAAGACTCAGAGGTCGTGTCTGTTTTTACTTAATTTTACTGCTCATATTCCCTTTTTTGGTGCATTTGGTAACCAAGGGCAGCAGTGTAATAAAACATTTCTTGTTTCTCCTGTGTGGAGGAAGTGTTTTTTTGCATCCCACTCCCCCAAAGTAGCGCGCTATAATGAGAATGTATGGTAACTTGAAACACGTGCTATAAATGTACCTTTAACCATGCTCGTTGTGGCTTTCACTGCCCTCATTTCGATCTTTGACCTTTTCCCACCGCAGGACAACATCTTCCGACTGGCCTCACAATTTGAGAACGGCCGCGGGAAAAGCCCCTACGACCCCAAAATGCTCTCAGCCTCACTTCTCCTTGGTAAGTTTGATGTGTGCTTTTATTACTTCCAGGGAGGACGCAGTCACTTCAGAGCTGGTCATGTGTTCCTAACTATCCTTTCTCGCTGGCAGATGGAGAGCTGTACTCGGGCACATCTGCTGACTTCATGGGAAGGGACTTTGCCATTTTCCGTACGCTGGGAGATCATCATCCAATCAGAACAGAGCAGCATGATTCAAGATGGCTGAATGGTAAAAAAAAAATAAAATAAAATCGTAGAAGATGAGCTAAGAGTGAATTCTTTTGTTTCTCATGTTCAATTCAGCAGTTGAATTTTTCATCATGGTGTATTCTGCTGAACACTTCTCAATTATATTTATTCCTAGTAGCAACAGTTAAGTATAAACCACTTGAGACTGCAAAAACTAGATAACATGACTCAAAATACTTTGCTATTAAGGTAAAATTAGACCATTGTGGTCTCTATAGACCTCAACCTTTCCCTAAAAGCTGCATGGAAATCCCTGTCATTGGCCATTATTTGGAAAAGTATACCATTGAGCTTTTCAGCAGACTTTGAGACATTAAATTCTCTCGCAAGCCTCAAGTCTCCAATCATTTCCATTCATGTGCAGACATCAGATATCAGAGCCCATTCACAAAGTCAGTGGATTTGCCTGTGCTAGCAAGATTAGCGCTGCAGTGAGGGTTATTGACTGCTCAGTCTGTCTGGCTATCTTTCGTCACCGCAGAGGACTTAGGGAGCCACAAAAGGTCAGTTTGAACCTTTCCCTCAAGCTGTGCCATCCCCCCCCCCCCCCCCCCCCCTACCCTCTTTCCCACAGAACTAATCCGCTCTTAGCTGTTTTCCTCCTGTAGTGGAGTCGAATTCCTCCCAGTCCCCCTCAACCGCCCACGTCCCCCTCCCCAGGCACCATCAAAAATCACAAACACTGGTCTCGCCAGTGCTGATTACTGTGACATATTAATAAAGAGCAGTATAAACCGAGGAAGTCATTGTTATAGCGTTAATCCTCATCGATCTTTCACCTTGTTCAAACAAATACGCTGGGGATTGTATCCATTCGGCTCGGCAGAATCCAGCGTCTTCTGCACAATGAGGGGATTGTAATTGCATGGATTACCGGGGTGGAGATATTCTATTGAGGCTTTATCAACAAGGTTATATGGTACTCAAATGTATCAAGAGAGAAACCAGGGAATGAATCCCTAATAGCAGCTGATTCTAAAAGGATTTGGGGTTAAACTGTAGTTTGGTAGTCCAGATTCATTTACGCATTCCTTCACATTTTAATGACCTCTTGCTTATATGGATGGTTGGATTTCCTTTGAATAAAGCAGCTTTTTGTTTGGATTATAGGTAATCAGTGGTATGACTTCAGTGGTCAGCAGCTTGGTTTTGTTTTATCTGTGGTGTGCGCACACAAATTTATGGTGGTCTGCATATAAGGGCAAACATTCATGATGGAAGTATGAAGTGTGTGCGGGTTGGGGGTACACACAATTCACAGCAGAGGTCTCGCACCTGCGCAACCCTTATAAATCTGCCTCCCACTTTGGCCACATGCTCCTTTTTCACAGCTACTCTATATCTGAAACGCCCATGGAGGTGTAACATGGCACTGCTTGTTTCTCTCCGCTTAAACCCCCGAGCTTTTGGACGTAGGCTCACTGCGGCGACTTTTCCTCGATTCCTACGCCCCCTTTATGCCAAAAGATCCCAGCCCTAAGGCCTTGGCTCCTACGTTTAGCTTTGATTTCCTCTTGCGCTTAAAGTCAGGATAAATTTATTCAAGTGTTACCCGGGACAATCAGAGCCATGTGTGTTTGCGAGGATGTGGTCTAGAGACAGGGTTTATGTGGGATTTGGATTTGGAGCGCTCACTTGAGGTAAAGTCACATACTATAACACCATGGTGTAAAGTGACGGGCTGCTATTAGCGAGCCGTGACTGGAGAATATCGTGGGGGGGGATTGGTTACAGAGGTGTAAAATAGGGGTGAAATGATTGTCACCGGGGCAGAGGTTGGATTGTAAAATTGTATTTGTGTGTCTGCTGGGGTGAGTTTATGAGTGTGAACAAAGTTTATGTGCTTTATTTGTTTATTTTTCCTCTATTTTCTTTCTTGTAGATCCCAGATTCGTAGGCATACACCTGATCCCTGAGAGTGACAACCCCGAAGATGACAAGATCTTCCTGTTTTTCAAAGAGAACGCCATGGACGGGGAGCACACTGGGAAAGCTACTATTGCCAGAATAGGACAACTGTGTAAGGTAACATCACACACAACCCCACAAAACTGTTATAACAGTGTGATGTGGTGTCAATACGATTCTGTTACACAAAAAAGTAGCATACTTCTTATAATGTGCCTTAGTTATCAGTTTATAAGCCCTTAAAAAGCCAGTTATTAACATGTACGTGTCTTAATGAGAAAATCAAAGTAATAATGAACAGCCAGAGTCATAGTTGCTGAAAAAAGTTAACGATCATATGCCCATAGTTAACCTTTACCTTCCTTATAAATGCCTTATATAGTATAAGTTAGAGGTGGGAATCTTCAGACACAACGCCCCACAATACGATATTATCACAAAACTTCACACATGATACAATATAGAAGGAGACTGCAGTCCTATTTTTATTACTGCAATATGTTTTATAATCAGAAACTTAATACTTCTGTAACATTTTTAATAAATGTGATATTTGCAAGGACCTTACTAACAAAAGTGCATACGGAGGTTTGAGCTGACAGCACTTCAAATGTTGTTGCAGAATGACATGGGAGGTCACAGGAGCCTGGTCAACAAATGGACCACTTTTCTCAAAGCGCGGCTAATATGCGCGGTTCCTGGCGTCAATGGCATTGACACACATTTCGACGAACTGCGTAAGTGCGTTTTTATTTTATTTATTTGTGTCTTTGTTCGATGTGGAAAAATTCCAACCTCACCTCAGAGCTTCACCTTCACACATTATTCTTCTCGCTGTTTAGAGGACGTGTTTCTCATGAGCTCCAAGGACCCAAAGAATCCAGTTATCTACGCCGTATTCACCACATCCAGGTACAGTCTTTTGCCCTTGACCTCCAAAGTGAGCATGCAAGGGTTTCAAATGTTCAAACTGCGTGACAGATGCTGGTAGTATCAGAATTGTTTTGTTGATGTGTTGCTAAGAGATCAGAAAGACTCGATTATTTCAACGGTCAGCCTTCCTGTATAGGTTTCATCCTCTGCATTTGAAAAACACGCGCCTCGTATTTCTTTTCAAGAAGCCTTTCTTTTCTCCTCCTTTATCCTGCCCCTTTATCTGTAATTTCCTAACCATTTTAAATGGCACGGCACGATGCAAGCGACCAAGTGCGCCTCTGTCAAATTCCCAGACGGCGCTCTCGTAATCCACTTACAGGTGTCTCACGGATGCTTTTCTCTCCGAGGGTAGCCCTCCCCTCGTCTCAGATTTGGAGATTGCTTTTATCCGATTCCCCAATTCCTCACTACCTGTCCTGTTTTTCACTGAAACCTTGGCAGGCTTGTAGGAAAATCAGATTATGGAGCAGGAGGGAGCGAGAGAAACATGATATTCACTTAACAGAAATCCACGGGGGTTTTTTGTTGTTGTTGTTTTTTTTCCTCCCACCCCCCTCGGCCACCGCCCCAGCTTCGAATGGGGTTTTCAGAAGCCGGGTGTGTCTCTACTGAAGCATGTGGAGAGGTGAAGGCATGGGGCAGGGCAGATAAGTGAGTTGAAATGGCACAGATGGTGGCACTTATCGTGATGATGAAGATGATGAATGTGATGTGTGTGTGTGTGTGTGTGTGTGTGTGTGTGTGTGTGTGTGTGTGTGTGTGTGTGTGTGTGTGTGTCCGGTACTGTTTCTGCACTGCTTCATCAATCACTGCTAATGATAAGACGAGCTGAATAGAGGAGCGGTGCAGGCTAACGCATGGTGACAGGCGCCTTGCTTTACCAGACCTGTTTGGCTTTTCACTGCTTTCAGGGATGTATTAAAACCCAGAGGTTGGTGGGCGCTGGTGGGCGTACACCCACGTATCCACGTCTGCCCACACACGCACGCACACACACGCGTACACTTTAAAATTCAATTATGGGGCATTGAGGAATTAGAGTGGTTTAATTGGTTTTCTAAGTGGCCGGTTTTCAGAGATGAATAGAGCAGAGATTCAGAGGGACCGGCTTTTAATATCACTGCTTAATGAGGCACAAAGAAGCTGCCACTGACAGATCAGTGTCTGATTGTGTACCTCTGTGTGTGTGTGTGTGTGTGTGTGTGTGTGTGTGTGTGTGTGTGTGTGTGTGTGTGTGTGTGTGCGTGCGTGTGCATTCTAGGGGTGAATTTGCATGCCTCTTTCTGTGTGTCTGTGTGTATCTGCACAAACACATTTTCACCCTTCTTCATAAGCACAGATATTGGAGCGTCTTTTTTTTGCCCCTGGAGTTAATTGAATTTCTCTGTAATTAACATTTTCAAATGCTAATCCATTCATCTTCCATGCTTTGTGGAGTACTGTCGGCTGTGTGTTTGCCAGCCACATCCCTAATTAGGCTGATACAACTTCCCATTGCAGTCAGCAAGACAAAGGACATCTCGAATCATTTTGAAGCATTCGGTTCCTGCAAGTGAAGGAGATTTGCTGTCCAAAAGAAAATCTGTAATTGTAAAATGTGACACCTGGAAAGTAAATGAATGATTATTTGGGGGGCATTTATCCTCATAAAGTAAATAATTCTAAATCTATAAAACTGTGAAATAGATGAATAGATATGACGGAAGGTTTATAGACTTCACGCTCTCCAAAGACTGCAAGCATCGTGCTTATTCTGTCATAATCTCCACAAGAATATTTAATAACTCTTGTGGAGTATGCATGTTGGAATATTCATGTGAAACTCCCCGATTCTCCCATTTAATGACTCACGACTCAAACTGCTGTCTTCTGGATGACCCGCGAAAGAGCTTAAATTGAAAAAATAAAATCCACATCACTTCCCTTTTTTTTTAGCATGATTGATCGACCTTGCCTGCTTTCCTTGTGAAAGCAAAATCCACCCATCTGGCTCAAGCAAATGCTCACAAAATATTGGAGGGGATTTCAAATATGCTCTGAACCAGGTCTCCTGGTTTGTTGGTGGTGTGCCCAAATTCCTGTCTGTTCTCAAGAGGCTGGAAGCAATCAGAGAGAAGTTCCAATCTGTCATTGCTGTACTCAAGTAATGACAACTTTGCTCCGCTCTGTCTTTGTGCGACGATGGGTCATTTTGTTGTCTTTCTTCAGTTTTTAACAAGCTCCTAATCCCTGTCTTGTGACCGATCATTTATGAATCCCCTTTGTTTGTCTCTGTCATCTCTTTTATTTCACCACCCTCTTGCTTCCTACCCCTCTTGATCCTTAAACTCACCCCTTCTGGATTTATTTCTTTTTCTCTCCTTCCACAGTAACATATTTAAAGGCTCAGCGGTGTGTATGTACAACATGGCAGACATCAGGAGGGTTTTCCTGGGTCCCTATGCCCACAGAGATGGACCCAACTACCAGTGGGTGCCCTTCCAAGGGAGGGTGCCCTACCCTCGCCCTGGAACTGTAAGGCAATTTAGCAAAAATGTTGTAAATTTTTAAGTAATAATGAGACATTATAAGACGATATTAGAAGAAACAAACATATCACGTCTTGATCTCAGTGCCCCAGCAAGACATTTGGAGGTTTCGATTCTACGAAGGACCTTCCGGATGATGTCATCACCTTCGCCAGGGGTCACCCTGCCATGTACAACCCGGTGCACCCAATAGGGGGACGACCCATAATGGTACGCACAGACGTGGACTACCAGTTTACCCAGCTGGTGGTGGACAAAGTGGAGGCAGAGGATGGGCAATATGATGTCATGTTCATTGGCACAGGTATGCAACAGATGACACTGCAATAAATATACTGCTTCTATATGTTTATTTCAGGGTGGTCCGCCATAGGTACTTTTGGCATATACTGCAAACAAAATCTGTTCAAATAAAATCCAGTGTATTGTTTTAAAATTAAAGACATTTTTAACCACAGATAGATTTTTACAGATATTTCCACTCAAAAACAGACACTGAAAATTACAATAATATTTTTCTTTTTTTTTAACTGACTTTTAATTAATTTTTCAATTTTATTTTTATTTACAGTGTACTGGCATCAGTATCTAATACTCTTAAAAAGCTTGATCTCACTAACAAATGTCTATGTTGAAATAGGGGGAGCTTGGGTGAAGATGGGTTTCAAAGCAGCTTGCAGAATCCAAATTTCACTTTTTGAGATTGCAACCCGAGTGTGTAAAAGGATATCATCATGAGCCATCACATGGCATTAGTATCAGTTGATGTACCAGTTGATTCCAATTAACTTCTTGGCCTGAACCACTGAGCTCAATTTGTTTTTAATTAAAATGGGATTAAAATAATCAGAAATTTGGGGAAAGACAACTAACGACTAACAGGACCGTTAGTCATAAATTATTAGGGATTTTTAATGGAATATCTGTCTAGGCACACAAAGACCCCTCCTGTGTTCCAGTGGTTCTTTGTGGTACTTAATTCCAGTTTATCAACTTTATAAAGCTGACTGATCGGTGGGAAACCCCTTTCTCAGTGATGTTAGCACATCTGAAAACTGTTGTACTGATTAAAGGAGCAAAATGTTTGGATAGTTGAGCATCTGGATTATTGTAATGGACAAAGAAAAGACATTTCTTTGAAACTCACAGAGTATCATTGTTCCAGGAAATAAGAATAGAGAGAGAAGTGGGAGGCCTCTTTGTGCACATCTGAGAAAGAGCACATCAGAATCTATAGTTTGACAAACAGATGCCTCGCAGTGCCTTTACCTGGCAGCTTCATTAAATGGCAACTGAAAAACACCAGTCTCAGTGTCAACAATGAAGAGAGTCCTGGATGCTGGCTTTTCTCTGCAGAGTTATAAAGAACAAGCTGTGTTTTAGACTGGGCAATAAAATAGAAAGATTAGGATGAGTAAAAGAACACGGACGTTGAACAGAGAAAGACTGGAAAAAAAACCAAACAGAAAGAAAAGTGACTGAACAAAGGAAAATATGCTGGAAAGCTTAATGCACTTGTCCGGCATGTCGAAGATTCCAGAGAATCTATTTTAATCATTTTTAATTTTTTGATCTATTTCCATGTTTCTTCTTGCACTTAACATGTATTTTGAAGAAGGCACACACACGTATTTCTAATCTATTACTTAAACCGTACATACATGCACCACGGATGTTAATCTATGACCAGCACAGGCCTGCATGTACACTAACTGTATGCTGTCTTTTGCATTTCAGATACAGGAACAGTGCTGAAGGTGGTTACGATCCCCAGAGAAAGCTGGCATGACCTCGAGGAAGTTGTATTGGAAGAGATGACTGTCTTTAGGGTATGACGTTTTGTAATTGCGTGCTAATAGCCTTCCTATAAAAACACATATTGTCCGTAGAAGTGGTGTTAAATGGGGTTTATTTGCTTTGTACAGGAGCCTACTCCCATCACTGCTATGGAGCTGTCCACCAAGCAGGTAAAAACTTGCTTTCTCACTTTGTAATTAATCCAAAAGCTGTTGACAAGGGTAAAGGTCCACGTGAAACAACAAAGCGAGAAATTCTCGGTCTTTAAACATACACTGTTACCCATAAGCAAAGAATGTGCCCACTGAGAACTAAACCCACAAGCACCTTCTTTTTGCAAGAACCCTTCCAACTGAGGCGCACAGGAACATTTAATTTTTACATCCTTGCTCTCTCTCTGACTCCCACAGCAACAGCTGTACCTTGGCTCAGCCCTGGGTGTATCACAGATGTCTTTACACCGTTGCGAAGTGTATGGGAAAGCTTGCGCTGAGTGCTGCCTGGCCAGAGACCCTTACTGCGCCTGGGACGGTGCTGAGTGCTCGAGATACTTTCCTACTGCCAAGAGGTAGGAGCCGGCAATCGCTAAACACCCTTCTTTAACCTTTATGTATCCTCGGAGGGTTTGCTGAGCATGCACGCTGCTTTTCAACAACATCCTGTATTAATGTCGTCACACGCAGTCACACCTGGGACTTATCAGTACACCTGCATTCTGCTGTTTTGGTTGGCTTTAAAACAATTGGTTTTAAATGTTATGCTCAAGGGCATCCTGATGTGCAGCCTCATTTCTCTAGCGTCAGACCTCCACTGGCTTATTAGTAAGTGTGGCGACTCCCAAAAAACAGACACAGATAGCCATTGTATGCCAAAACTTCTAAACATGGAAGTAATCTGAATATTACACCAGCACGAAATTGAGTCATTAAACACACATACGCACTAATTATGCGTTCCAAGAAAGTACAATCCAGCAACTTAGCCAGTAACAGTTGTTCTGAGTTGTGCTTCAATCATCCTACCAACCAAGACGCATTAAGAAATATGCACAAATATCCAAAGACAAGCAAACACACAATAAATTATAGCCACCAGGAGCTGCCTGACCACTTCACCCTTCAGCCAGGAGGAACATACACTCCCTCAAATTACCCTCTGTTGTACCCAGCAGGATTAAGCTGACCACTACACCACTACTACCCTCCCATACACACACATGGCGCGACACCCCCACGTCGTCTCATTCATCTAGAACTTCTCACACCAACAGAAGTAGGCCAGTGGGTATACTCCAGCTTGGCAAGATTACAGACGAGGTGGCACACCCCATGTTTAAAGTGGGGACAGGCTTCTCTCAGCTCTCCACTGCACTGCAAATATTTTCGCTACCAGAATGAGAACCAGACACCCAACCTTGCACGTGCTCAGATGGCCAAAAAAGACAGGAATGTTAGCCCAGGAAATGTACAGACGAGGGACACGTGTGAAAAAAGTGGGATGTAAGTGGTCATAATTTTGTGTGGAGAATTCACACAAACATGCTGAGCATTTTTTATCTTGTTTTTTTTGTTTGTTTGTTTGTTTGTTTAGTCTTTTTTTTAAACCTTCAGTGGTTCTACTTTTTATCCCTACCTTGGTTCTTTCTCTTCTTTCCAGCCCTTGCCTCATGTTTGGCTCGCACCCAATTTGAATTTTGCAGCCGCCATCAGCGTTTTTTGAACCATGACAACTAGGAACTAGGGAGCCATTCACAGCTAGTCAGTAAAGCCAGACTTTGAAAACGCCTTGCCATCGCATTAAAAAGCCAAATCACACAGTAGACTTTTTCATATGGAGAGGACAAAGACTGGGCCTGCTTTTACAAGGCGTTTCAAGGGCAAAACAATGCTGTATGTGTTTCATAATAACGGCTCATCGGAAGGCAATGAAGCGCACTGTTTCACTGCTCAGCAGGTTTATGTTTCTTACATTCTGCTGTTTTGTTTTTTCATCCATGTGATTTAACAGTGGAGTTAAAGGTTGAGTTAGTGCCTGTTTTCTTGGGAATTGGGTAAACATTGCCCCCAAGTGGTGAGAATAAAAAAGTACATAAGAAATAACTTGTCATGTACAGCAATGATTCCCAACCAGGTTACAAATATACCACTGGATACTTGCAAAGCTAATCTTAGATAAGTTAAGTAAAAGTATAATTTACTAAGTAGTAGCAGCCAAAAGAAATTCATAGAAGATATAAATAAAAAAGCAATGGAAACAAAGTGAATAAACGGTTAAGATCTCTTACTGTAAAACAGTTGAACAGTTTTTACCTGATAGCATGGGTAATGATTTTCAATAAAATTTTATTTATATAGCCCCAAATAACAACAACAGTGGCCTCAATGTGCTTTATATTGTAAGGTAATAACCCTGCAATAAAGAAAACTGAGAAATTAAACAGAAATCTAATGACATGGGTCAACAAATGAAACAGTTGCAACACATTCAGTAACTAAAAAGATGTTTTTGTTGGGGGTTTTTTGCTAAATGTACAACTAACTATTAGCTAATGTTGTATGTTAAAGGCTAAATAGCATTTGGATAAAAAGTGATTTGTTGAATTTGTTAGCTAACAGTGTCGGCTAACTCTTAGCTAAACGTTATGGAGAAGCAGGTCAAATCTGTTCACTGTTTGTGTAATTATATAGCTATGAAATCAAGTATTAGCTTACAGCAATGGAATTGGAAGCTAATAGTTACATGTGGTTAAAAGAGTTAACTGACAGTAATTGAAACATTTTAGGATTGTCCAGATCCACTTTAATTAGTACAGTTAAACTCATTTATGTACAAAAAAGAGTTGGGTTCCACATAATTCCACAATCTTCCAGCAAATTCACCCCAAGGTCAGACCTCGCAAGGCTCAGATAAACTGTAAAAACTTTAAGGGCAACATCTCCAACCCTAACATTTAGCATGCCAACTGAGAGTAAAGATGATAACAGTACAATTGAAAAAGGACTCAAATATGTATGCCTTGTGTGGTGTGATCACCTGGAGAAAGTTTCTTCACTCTAAAAAGAACATGACAGCATAGCTTAGGTTTGCAAAATTGCATGTGAACAAACCACTAGACTTCTGGAATTGGCCATAATGCACAGTACCATGTTTGGAGAAAACCAAACACAGCATATCAGTGCAAACACCATAAACCAACAGCCAGCACGGTGGTGGGGTATTAATTTGGGTTTGCTATACAGCCCCAGGACTTAAGCAGCTTGCAGTCACTGAGTCCCCCATGAACTCCTCTGTGTACTAAGGTATGCTAACGTGCGGTCATCTGTCCGACAGCTGAAGCTTGGCCGAGACAAGATCACCCAACAGGTCAATGACTCCAAGCATAGCAACAAATCTGTAACAGAATGGGTGAAAAAGAAAAGAGAAAAGTGTTGCAGTGATTCAGTCTAAGTCCAGCCCTCAACCTGATTGAAATTGATCTCAAGAGAGCTGGACCTAAATGAATGCTAACAAATCTGAATGAACTGCAACAGTGCTGTAAAGAAGAGTGGGCCAAAATTCCTCCACAATGATGTGACAGACTGATGAAGTCATACAGAAAACTAGTTATTGCTGCTAAAGGTAGTGCTGCAAGCTACTGAATCATGCAGTTTACTTAGTTTTCCACAGGTCCTCATAGCTGTCTGTTTCCACCACTTCCATTCAGTTTCACTGTCGTTTTTTCACAGGCGAACCAGACGGCAAGACATCAGAAATGGAGATCCTCTTTCCCAGTGTTCAGACCTTCAGCATCACGGTACCTTAATAATTTCATACAAGCACATACACACTGTCTCCTCCTCATGCCATTTGCGTCTCATTAGTCTGTCTGCATGTGCTTTGCATTGAGCAGATGACATGGATGGCTTAGGGGACAGCGTGGAGGACAGGAGTGTGTTTGGTGTGGAGAACAGCAGTATGTTTCTAGAGTGCAGCCCCAAGTCTCAAAGAGCGCTCATCTACTGGCAACTGCAGAAGCCCAACGACGAGCGCAAGCTTGAGGTGTGTATGCCTAAGATGACTTGCTAATATACTGCTAGATGATTATAAAATATATTACACATAGTTAGATTTCTTCAGACAAAATATCTCCATCCAGGGCTCCACCTTTCCTGCTCCATCATGTAGTGACTTATGACACTTCTAATCTTTAACCTCAGAGACCCAAAAGGGTGAAAACCACTGGGTGTGGGTGTTTAGATTAACTTTTGTACTGCGGCTGTATTTTTATAGCTGGCCTTTCTAGGCGTGGTATTTTAGGTACCAATAAGCAAAGAGAAATACGATACAAAAAAGTCCAGCTGTGTAATAGATCCACAAGTCAGAGGGTGTATTAAATGTGAAACACAGCCGTTAATAATTTTATATGGAAGGATATTACTGTTTCAGCAAAAAATAGTGTTCAGCTAAGAAATTAACCTAATAAGAATTTGCTGTGCCCACCCACACTTGCTGCATGATTTGCTGCTAAGTTTAAGCCAGCTTCTACTTTTTCTGGACAACATCACTCTGTGCTGACAGCCCAGGTGATTGATGTAGCTGCAGTTTTTCCAGTGTGAAGCAGCGTTAGCTTGAAAGGAACCTTTGGAGTTTGCTTCAATCTTTCTTACCAATACTCATGTATTCAGTGAGACCTGAAACAAGGCATTTCCTTTGAACCCTTGTTCATTGTTCTTCTTCTTTCCTGACCAAATTTGACATTATAATGTAAAACGGGTTTTCTTTTTCTGATGTGACTTTCCTCGGTTAAGTGATACCAGCTGTAGAGATATATCCCTTCCCCTGAATGTAAGGGGGGTAAATGGCAGTATCTCCTTCCAGAAATCCTGATCTGATTATTAGAAATTGGTTTGGGGGTGTAATTTAATAGAAGGAATATTGTATAGTTCTGTCACAAAACTTCTCACATCAAACTTTATGGATTTTTCTGAGTAACTGGGTCATGATTTCTGGAAAGAGTTTTTCTAATGGGTTATTTTTGGGTAGTTTTGAGCAGTGCAAGACAAGTGTGAATTAATTGAGTCAGACATCTCTGATATAGATTATCGAATATGTACGTTTAAAAACTCTGGTTCATTCTCATGTTCCATCTTTATTTTTTTCAGTATTTTCACCCATTGTGTTCTTTGTCTTCCTCTTTGTTTCATTTCAGATAAAGCTAGATGACCGAGTGCTGCGTACAGACCAAGGTCTGCTGATACGCAGCCTCACTCAGTTTGACACCGGGGTCTACCATTGCCAGGCTGTGGAACACGGCTTTATCCAGCCTCTTCTACGCCTCAACCTCCAGGTCATCCCCACCCAGAGATTGGGTGACATCCTGCCTGGAATTCCTGGCGCGGGAGGTGGCGCAGGTCACTCGGCCAAGCACAGGATGTGGTACCGAGATTTCCTGTCTCTCTTGGACCACCCAGAGCTAAACAGCGTGGAGGAGTTTTGTGACAGAGTGTGGAAGAAAGAGCGCAAACAGAAGAGGGTGAAGACACCTAACGGCAACAGTCAGGGCAAGCCTGACAGCGCAGGCGGGTCCAACTCTGCATTACAGCCTAGAGCTTTAGCCCCCACTGCTCAGAAACAGCAAGCCAGTCCACCTCTCAGTCGGCCATGGCATCAGGCTGGAGCTCTAACAGTAGAAGAGCCAACACTCAGTCAGAATACCCAAAAGGGTATATTGAGCAGTGAGGCACCTAAGAACAACCAGAAAACCCAAAATGGCCAGAAGGGGCAGGCCAGGCTAGCTGGTTCTCAGCTCGCAGGGGGATCTCGGGCGAGCAGCCAACATGCAACCAAGTGGAGACGGATGCAGGAAAATAAGAAGGGACGCAACAGGAGGACCCATGAGCTTCAAAGACCTCCACGCAGCGTTTGAAAAAAAAGAAAAGGAAAAAAAAAAGGACACATTATACCAGACCGACACACATGCAAGCACAAACCCACGCATCCACACAAAAACACACAAATACGTTCTATAGATGCAATGTGTGATTCAGTGACCTCTCCATAACAGCAGAAAAAGCAAAACATCTGAAACACTTTTTAGGTAGAAACATGAACTCCACACATGTAACGTCAGTGAAGCTCTCATTCAGACACAAAAGCACACAACCTGTGAAAAGGACAAAGATGAGAAGAGGACTGAAAAACTGGAATGCATACTGTAAATGTGTGAGGATATGCTGGTTGCCTGGGATACTGGCTGGCAGACACTTCAACCTCCTGTACATAAGCTACTAAAATAAGACCGGGACAAAAAAAATGTTTAGTGAGGTGTTTGTTGGTAAGCAAATGGACATAGCATGCTGGGAGGACAGCCGTGGAGACGTTGAAAGAAGCGGGAATTCAGTGCGAGCCGCTGGCCCGTTTGACCTGAGCATAGAACTGCTAAAAGAAAAGGATTCAAAACTCTTATTTTGAAGAACTGCTTGAGAGGAGAATAGAACCTCTCATGTCGTCTTTCAATTCAAGACGAGCAGCACGCTCACAGGAGGGCACAGAGGGGCTGCGGTTCGCCTCGACATGTGCACAGATGGCACCGGTGTTTTTCGCAGGACAGAAGCATTATTAGATGGAGAAATGAAAAAAACACTGCAAAGTCATGCAACTGTGCAAAAGTGCTTCATCATAACCCTCTCCAACTGAGGCTCGGAAAGCATCGTGCATGTTGTTGTTATGTTTTAATAATAAGCTAATTATTTTAAGAGGCTCTTTTTTTTTACACCCTTCCTAAAAAGCAAAAAGTTACTACTTTTTTTAAAATTTGCTTTCCTTTCGAAACCAGTGCTTCTACTTTTGGGGGGCAAAAATTGCAGGCGACATAGTAGTCTTCAGCGTGCGTAACCCCTTCTGCTCCCAAGGATTCTGTGTATAAGTTATTTTGTTGTTGCTTTTTCTGGGATTTATAGGGCACAAATCCCAGTTGTCCGCTATGCTAAAAGCCCAGTCTGAAACAAGACTGCCAGTTGTTTGTGTACATATATACGACAAACGTAACTCTCTGTGTATATACAGTACATATACAGTACAAGAACACCACTTGATTATTATTTATTTGCTCATTGTTTTGTGAAAGGGTTGCATTTATTTTTGATATTATGGTATTTTTGGCTCATCGGTATATTGGAGAAACAATGGCAACAGCAGCAAAAAAACAAAACAATTTTGATGGACCAAGTGGCCGGATGTCTGTGTGTCAAGAAGGAATCCCCCTTTTTGAGGGAGCTGAACATGAATTAGAAGCATGAGTGCAGGGGTTTGCGTGTTCATTAAACAAAACGTCTGACAGAGATTCCACCAACAATAAGCACAATTTTGTCTCTTTTTGCCTTTCATACCAGATCATCTCACTGTTTTCCTCTTCTTTTATTTTCTCCCGATCCCATCAACATTTTTCATCCAGTAGCTATTATGTGTAAGATAATTTCCCCAAACTGAAAAACATTAGCTGTGAATTTCTGTAAGAAATAGTGGAGAAAAATGTTAAATCTAGTCTGAGGAGAAGACACATTATACTGCATGTGAATGCTACCTACAGTAAGTGCATCTTTTTTATTGTCTTTTTACGTGTTTTGTGTGAGAGGTTAAAAAAAAAAAAGAAAGGGAAAAAAAAAATTCCTCAACGCAATGTGTGAATTAATTTTGCCAAACAGTGATATTAACAACTCATGATATCCTAGCCAAGGCTGTTTTAAGGTCCAAGCTCCTTAATCTTTGATTCAACAATGGTACCTCCTGTCTCCCCGCGCCCTCTGAGTTCATGACAAGAGTAATGTGTCAATGCAATAAATTAGGGCAAGATAGTGTTCCCTACCAACGCTCAAAAGTTTGTTGTGTCCCTAATCTGGTCTTTCCCTCAGAGTTAGAAATGTGAGAGAGCTGAAAGTTACCACTGCTGTAACACAGTTCTTTTTGGCATGCATTCAGTTGTCTAAATAAACATCTCTGTTACAAGAACAAGGGTCTTTGTTCTCATTCATGCCAAAAAAAACCTTTCGATCCACCCTCACCCTCCTACAATTAAAGGTCCCAAGGGCACCCTTCTGACCCTGGAATGTGTCTCTCAGGTTTCTGCTCATAACACCATGTAGATTCATTCTTTCATGTGTGTATACACCTGTTTTGTTGTTGTTGTTTGTTTGTTTGTTTTCAAGTTATGCTCTAAAATTGATATTCCTAATGTCTGTTGCGTTACACTCCGCCATTCCAGAGCTGGACTTTCCTGAGGAGAGGTGACTGGCCATGCCTTTCAAGACATCACAGTAGGCTGCCAACCAAAACAGCTCATTCAGGCACTTTATTACTGATATAAGGAAAAAAGCATGGCCTTTTCTCTGATTTTGAGAGCCTATAGAAGAAGTGACTCTTGCATAATGGAACCCTTTTTACAATTGAGACAGTTGTGTGTTAGTTTGAGAAAACACAGCTGTGTCATTCTGATTAAATAATTACATTTTTGTAATTTTGGATTCTGACTGCATTTAAAGTCATGTTGGAAGTCTAGACCCACCAGCATTGGATTCATCTTCGGGGAACGTCCACACAGAAAATGAATTTCTGGAGAAGAGTCACTGTTTATTTATGCTCAACTTCATTAGGTAAACTGGCTGAACTAGGTGGTTCGCATTGCACCATCAGCCTGAACTTCTGCTACATGGCAGAAAGGATCCATGCTTTCACGTTGTTAATGCCAAATTCCGACCCTATCATCCAAATGTTGCAGCAGAAATAAAGAATCAGCAGACCATACAATATTTTTCCAATCTCCCGTTGCCCAATTTTGGCGAGCCTGTATGAATTGTAGCCTCAGCTTCCTGTTCTTAGCTGAAAAGAGTGGTGCCCAGTGTGTTTTCTGCTGCTGAAGCCCATCTTCTTCAAGGTCTGACATTCAGAAATTCTCTTCTGTATACCTTAGTAGTGGTTATTTGGGTTATTTGTTGCCTTCCTTTCAGTTGGGAGCAGTCTGGCCCTTCTCTGGATTCAGCAAGGCATTTTTTGCCCAGAGAGCTGCCTTTCAATGGATATTTTCTTTCTTTCTTTTTTCCCTCAACATTCTTTGTAAAGCCGAGAGATGATTGTGTGGAAAAAACATTCAGATCAGCAGTTGGTGAAATATTTTAATACTCTATTTGAACTTCAACAGGTAGTCTTCACCATACTGAAATGCATCGAGCTGCTGCCAGAAATTGGCATTAACATACAGTTGGACAGGTATCTCTAATGAAGTGGCCAGTAAGTGTATTTTAGACAGATGAAAGCTCTACTGGTGATGGTAAGGGAGCATAGCTAACATTTCCACAGCAGTGTATTAAACTCTGCTTATTAACTTCGCAGAAAACACTTTCCATCGGGACTATTTCTTGGAATAAAAGTTTAGCATAATAAGCTTCTGGTTTTAAAGAGTCATTACAGACATTCTGGCAAACCACAGTTGGAATATCCCTGGCACAGCACATAATGAGTTAGGTGAATTAGTTTGCAAGGTTCTGTGCATGTCGGCTCACTGGCACTGTTTACTGAGGCATCGATACCAAAATATTGTCCCTTGTGCGTGCCCGGCTATGACAAGTGTCCAAATGTCTGCCTGTTCTGGAAAGCTGGAATGTCTTGGTGTTACATTTTTAAAGTGCAATCTGCATAGTGCTTTAATAATGAATGCGCCTTTATTGTGTTGTGATGCTGCCAAAAATCTCAGGGGCAACTTGTGCAATAGAAACTGACTGCAAGGCTCGATGCCACTTGAGATAAGTGAGATTTTTATTTCTGGAATTTGACTGAACTAGCTCTTCACTGCTAGCAAACATCTACACCCACATTTGAAGCTTTCTGGGGAGTTAACTCGAGTTTTGATGACTTGCAAAACTGACCTTTTTACTTGCCAGAGTGGATGCATTGTTGATGTTTATTATAATATCAGCAATCTTCCTGTTCTATATCCTGAAACTGCAACGCTCGTCTTTCTTTAAAAATATTGTTAATTATGTGTTTTCTAGTGATCACGTGCCATCTATAGACAGCCTTAAACTCAGACCCAAATATGCTTCTCATGAAGATCCACCAGAGGTCGCTGCTGGCCCACCACCTTATACCCTTATAACTATAACATATAGATAGATAGATAGATAGATAGATAGATAGATAGATAGAAATAGAAATAGCTTCCATTCAAATCCAGGTGCAATGACTTCAAAGGTAACATGTGGATGTGTAAGTGCATGCATGTTGTATGTCAGCTGAAGTGATTAGACTGGTGCAAACAGTTTCCCTGCCCCTCAAGTTTTATGCACATTGTGAATTTACTGCTCCTGTTACCATGACTACTGTCCTTGAATGTCCTGTGTGTCAGTCTGAGTTCTTAAGATACTCACTTTCAGCTGTAGAAACAGGATGTCTTGACCATTATGTTTGGTGATTTTATTCCTCTTTCCTTTGCTTCAAGGGGGCTTCTCACTGTCTGAAGGGCTTTCCTCTAAACGTCTCCTATCATATCCGTGCCTCAAAGCTACATTTCTATTTGAAACCATATTATTTCTTTAGGGGGTGGTACTGATAATCCACAGTTTTTTTAAACTGTGGATTATTAAACTGTGGACTGCTTACGAAAGTGTAAGAGCAACATAATGTGTGAAAAGTTTTTGAAATGTATTACTAAAAGTCTACACACAAATGTATTATAGTAGTATCTCAGACTGTGTTTTACAGTAGGTACTGGTAGAGTCAAAACATCCAGATTCAGATTTCTTCTAGCTAACTGTACTTTATTTAAATAAAGTACATGATATGTGCTAGTGCATTTGCAATATATGTGTATTCACATCCAAAGCGCCTCACGACTTTTAGAAAGTAGGCTCTGCACTGCTCAGAAGCTCTGACTCATTCCTTCTTGCCCAGGAGCTAGCCCAAGGGATTGTGGGAAATAAAGTCTGTGGGCAAGGAGAGAGGAGGAGATTTAGGTCAATGGCAGGACATGATAGCGGCAAAATGCTGAGCTCACTGCTAGTCCCCTCTCTCTGCTACTTTAGTATATTTCAAAGATACAGAAGATACAGTGCAGCTTCCCCCCCCCAATTTATAATTTTTCATTCTCTTTGAACTCAGTTTTACCTCAAGGGGTGCTGCTCAACTCTTACTATACCCTGGATGTAGTCCTGCATGCTTCAGCCATTAAATACAACTGTCATTTACTTGTAAAAAGCTGCAGTGAGAAGAACTGGCACACATGTGGTCAAGCAGCATCTCAAAAAAGAAGGCAAATTTCAAAAATTGCAGTTCCTGCACCGACCACTTGGGGCCGTTTCAAAAAGCAACACATGCCATGTTAAAGTGTTTAGCTATGAAGCATGAATGAACATGTATACAGTCTGGTGCAAAAGACATTTTGTTTTCTACAGCTAATTTAATTCTTCAGTACGACTGTGTGGAGGTATTTATTTTATAACTTTCCGATGTAAATGTTATTAAGGCTTAAAATGAGCTTTTTGGGGGGCATCGCTGCTTTGACTGACGGGTAGCCATTAGCTCTGTCCTTTAGCTGTCCACTAGGCTTAAACTGAGCTCATTTGAGTATTGACTTTGAATTATGAACAACTAAACCATGTTGATAGTGTCAGTACTGTTTGGAACATTTCAAGGCAACTATCAGACAAATATTTTATTACTATGTTACACTGTCTGTGGGTGTATGATGCATTTTGCCACACTGAGCAAGAAGAGAGAAGAAGCGAGCAACATCAGGTGAAAGAAGAAATATGCTGGTCTCTGAGGTCATCTTCTGAGGTTTGGTTAAGGTTATCTGAGCTGCTATTGGTCTGTACACCCAAATATTTGTTCAAAGAATTTAACTCTCACATATTTTCTGCAAAAACAGGACATAATAATGTTACATTTTAGAAACATTTTAGGCTTATAGACATATTAATCATTTTGTAGCATTTCAACATTTTGTTCAATTAAGCAAATGCAGTTTTGTCAGCTTCTGGTTATGGCAGAGACATGGTGCGATGTGCCAAAGATCATCCAACAGATGTCTGTGTTTGTGTGTCCGTCTGTGTGAGAGCGATAGATAGATGTCGTTAGGCGTTAGGATGTTATGGCGAACTGTGGAAATGACAACAGAAGGTTCTCGTGCACGTTCATTAACTGTCCACTCCTGCACATGCTCGTGCATCAAAAAAATTTCTTAAAGCATAGACACACAGTCTATAATGTTCCTTAGCTGCAGTATACTTCATGCAACTGATGCATGTTGCAGTAATCTTCTTCTTCTTTTTTTTTTTTTTTTTGACCTGTCCCATTTGGCTCTTTTGCCATCAGAATTATTGTCTAAAGGCAAAGAAAGATGCCCAACGGATTTACTTTACCAAATCGACCAACCCAGCCTTGCCGTATTGGTCTATTTGATTCGCCTTTTATTGTTTATTTTATTTTAACCTGCTAAATACGGGACAGACTTGACTGGGGAAAAGAAAGGGGAGAAAGAAGGAGGGAAAGAAAAACAGCGGGGAAGAGGAATGGTGATAAAGGGCTAAAAAAACAAAAACCAACAAAATAAGCAGACAAAAAATACATGTTGCAGTAATCTTCAAGAGATCCCATAATTAGGAACCCTGCAGCTGAGTGGCAGCTGGAAACCATGGCAACTGGGGGAGGGATGTAATACAAAGCAGCTCTTCTTGATGATAGATGACATTTCCCATCAAGACTGAACCCTACTGTGTTCTCCAGGTGCAGCTTTCTTTTCTTGGCTACACACTGATTTAATTTACCGGATTTGGCACAGTGCTGAAAATTTTCTAAATCTTCCAAGATCTAGAAAGGTTTATGGAAAATAGATTTAAATGAATATATATTTCCCCACTGCTCAGTCTAATATGTATTTAAAGTATACTAATTGATCTGGCTCTATAATTCAAATTAAAAATTAGGAGTTCTTTAATATAAAGTCCTATGATTCTGCTCTTAACAAATAGCGGTTTTATTCCATTAAAATTCTATTCTATTAGTTTAGTATTTTACGTACAGGTTGGATAAGATTCAGGAGTAATAATAATAATAATAATAATGAAGCATATCTATGGTCTGTACATAGGATGGTTGTAGATTTGGGGTATGAAAAGTGAAGTGAGTGAAATCTTTAAACCTGCATTCTTTCTAATGACCAGCAAGAGGCGACTCCTCTTCTCCTTGTATGGTCTGTGATAAATCATCCTTACTTCTCCTTTGATCTGTACCCTCGGTATACACTTGCCATGTCCAGTTTCAAAATGGCAATGTGGTTTGTGAAAACACTCAGCTCGATTTTTTAACAGTGATTTTTTTTTAATCTTTTAAACACAGTCAGAAACCAGACCTTTCATGTTTTTACCGTCTAATATCATCAAATCCAAAACAGTGGATTTGAGCCCACATTTCCCATCATGCATCTCAAGAATCACTAGAATTATTGCTTTATAAAATCCACATCTTTCAAAATAGTTACATCTTTTTTGTACTGTTTCTGCCCGTGGTGCTTGTTTTGTTAAGTATGTGGATTTTAGGGATTTCTTTATTTACTTATAACATGCAAATGAGTCACAATTATGTCTCTTAACCAGTGTTGGTCAAGTTACTTGAAAAAAGTAATCAGTAACTAATTACTGATTAACACCCCAAAAAAGTAATCCCGTTACTTTACTGATTACTTATTTTCAAAAGTTCATTGTCATGAGACATTCTCGCAAAAAACTCACGGTTTTAGTAACGCAGTAACGCAGCGTTCCTACAGGAAAGTAACGGTAATCTAATTACCGTTTTTGCGATAGTAATCCCTTACTTTACTCATTACTTTAAAAAGTAATCAGATTGCAGTAACGCGTTACTTGTAATGCGTTACCCATCTCTGCTCTTAACATACTTGACTTTAAAGATACCTTAATTTGGATTGAACTAAAAGCCATTCAGTCATGCATGACTTCCATATTCTTCTCAAACACCAAGTTAATTTGCCTATGAGGGTGCTGTTTGTTGGTCTCTCTTGTGGAATTATGATTTATTATTTTGATCCGTCCTCCTTATTGCTTTGGTACAGATATAAACTGATACGCACTCACCAGTTTGACCTCAGCCACGTACCACTCGCTGATTGCTTGTGATTGATGAGGTGATCAATGACCTATTCCTGACCATCGCTGGAGAGAATACTGAATCAGAGGAGATTGCAGAGTTACACTCAAGGATTGGGTAAATCTTCAAGGGCTGCCAAAGCTCTCTGGTCCAAGCAGCTTTACAAGCCAAGGAAAATACTACATGAAAAATACGGTAGCATGTAGAGAATGACCCCAAGTCCTGTGGAGTATTTTATGTAACCCCCTTCTTAGCTCCAAAATATGATGTGTTTGAATGGACATGCTCAGTTGAATTTGCCCTCACTATGACTCATCTGTGTTTAGTTTAGCTCAACACATGGGACTTACTCCCCTGTGGCAAAATGACGATGCCACGATCTGTGACGCACTGCCCTGACAACAGGTGTGTGTTGTTAATGATTCATAAACCACGGGGGTGTGCATGACTTGATTGGCATTTAAAGCCACATTACTTTGACATTAACCCTTTCACCTCTCTTTCCAAAATGAGCACTCTACCTCCCCCTCTCCCCCAACAAAGGGCTACTCCCAGTCCTGTACCACTACTGATGAATCAGCTCATTAGATCCTGGAGTAGCATTAGTTAAGATGTCAACTTCTGTCAATTCACTGCAATGAATAAAAGAGGAATGTGGAGTGAGAGTGGGAGAGGGGCACAACACAAATCCATTATAGCCGTGAGTCGTGCTTTAGGAGAGTGCTCTCAAACTGAATATTTACCCTGAGAAAATGAAATATGGAAGGAAATGTAAGATTGATATCTATTATCTGACTCACGGAGATATTTTTGATAAAGTAACAGCGATTAGAATTGCAAATACATAGTACATATTTTGATGCGCAGCAGCGCAGATGAGTTGCTGATGTAAAGAGTGACGTGATCATTTTCAAATTGAAGAATAGTTTGGGGCGGTGCTGTGGTGGCAATCTTGATCTAGATCCTGGATTTGGTTCCAGTCTGAGCCTTTTCTGTGTGCGGTTTATGTGGGTTGTTTCCAGGAATTCCAGCTTCCTCTCACAGTCCAAACATGTGCACGTGATTTGGTATTGAAAATGTATTTAAATTTATAAATCCAGCAACATGCAATGATTAGCTAAACTTTCAGATTCTTTGACTTTATGTGGGTCCTTTATTTTTTTCAATCTTTTCTATTTAAAAGCTGTTGGTAGTTGAATTTTGTTAGTTTGGGAGACTTTTGGCTGTTTCCCATATGATTCTAGTTGTCTCCTGTGCAAGGATAGCATGCTTCCATGTCATGGCACAGGAGAGAAGAACAATAAGGGAGGAATAAGGCTAAAGCAGAAAATGCACCAGGAATCACAACGAATAATTAAATAAAACTTAAAAGTCCAATAAAACTCAACCCATGACCATGACAGCCATGACCAGCCTCATCATCTCCACGCTCCTCTTGTCCATGACTCTTAAATTCATCCCAGTGTACCATCTTGAAGGGTATCTCGAATCCTAAAATGCATGTGGCGAAAAGAAGAGCAATGAGATCGGACGCCTGCTGGAGGAGATGTGAGAAGGATGCACAGGTATATCCTTAACATTAGTCTTTTGGATCCGTGAAGTATAAAAGAGGTATGACACAGAAGAGGAATAAAATAAATAAATACATTTTTTTAAAAACATGGTGGAAACAGGACAAATAAATGTTCTTTTTCTATTCGTGAGTTATATTAGCTGTAAAGATAATCAGCTCTGCGTGAATTTCAAAGCCCTTCACTGTTTGTGGCTGTTTGTATGACTTTAATAGATTCTTGTCTCACTAGACCTCGTTGTGAGTTCAATTAAAAGTAAAGAAGTTGTCACGAACACTGTCATGCTCAGAGATCATATAGCAGCAGGCTTTGCGACTGTGCCATACGCCATAATTAATTGACATCACTTTAAAATGACAGCTCCGAAGCAGGGATGTCTCATTTGCTTAAATGCCTGTTGAGGCGACTCCCCCCTCCCCATATCTCTTCTATGACTTCTCAGGAAACAGAAAGAAATTCTAAGAAGCCTTTTTAAGGTAATAATCTATTTATTTACATTAAAATTAATGCTAAATCACAGGAGCTCACCGCTGTTTTAAAAACCCAGTTTTTAGGCAGTTTCCCCCCTGAAAGATCCTTGCGCTGTGTTTTCACTCGACTGCAGCTTCTGTGGAATGCGCTGCAGAAAGTTTCTCTTAATTAGCACGGGCTGCCGCCTCCATTGAGCAGACTTCGCAATGACTGGTATGCTCACAGGAATTCAAACTTCCGAGGAACACAACATCAGAGTGCTGTCACGCTGACTGATCTCTGGGAACAAGTGCCTCTCACCAGCTGAGCCTAAAGAGGAAACTGTGGCTACTTGTGCTATAATTACCCGCTTTCCCTGCAGTTTTTCCATATCCAGACCCCGCTGTAACCACTTCACCTTTATTTAGCAAGAAGTGTACGCTGCTGTTACATCAGTCAGCTACTGGAAAATTGGCTTGGAGATTGGCTCCCAGACAATGACCTGCAAATCCTATTAACAGTTCTGTTACCAGTTAAAGTCTCCTTCCCACGCCCTTCACCCTAGCACCATAACAACCTCCGGGAAGCAAATCCGACACACATCGATTTTAGATTTTTTTTTTCCTGCAATTTTTTTAAAACTGGAAGCCTGAAGTCCTTTGAGCTGACCACTGTGATACTGCAGCGAGTCTGTGATCCTTTTGTATATCGAGGAGAAGATGCAGATGAGGACAGGTGTTGTGAGACTCCATCTCCTCCTCCGTGCAGTTGAAGCAAAGAAAAAGTCTTATTTGGTTTTCATCATATTTCAAGCCACATTTCAAACATGATTTCAGGCTTTTCAACAGTTCATCGCTCATATATACGTCGACATTCTCAGCTCTTTGTGTTTGTGCTGCTGTGTGTTTGTATGAAACAAAGGGATTTATATAACTTGTGTTGAGTCTCTGAATCTGACGCCTTTGTGTGTCTTCAGGGAGCGAGGAACACTATTCACAGAGAATTTAGCTCCAAGGAAACGGCCTCAGCAATACTCTGAGAAAGAAGAGCGTCCTATTTCTTAAATACCATAGAGTAATCCTATGTTTTCTGTAATGCTGCTATCATGTCATCCACTGCTACCCACTCCCCTTGTTTGTGTTAACTGGGTTCAACAGATGGTGGTGTCGAGGCCTCTCGGTGCAGTTTTGGAGGCCAAAGAAATGAGGGGAAAAATGAAGTCTGGCAAGAGATGAATAATTGATGATGGATCCTTTTTTTTCTTGCTTGTTTGTTTTGTTTTTGTTTGGGTGTTTTTTTTTCCCCCCACTGGGCTAACTTGACCCTCAAGTTTGGCACCAAGCCACAGCAGAGATGTGCTCAGATGAAGTCTGTGTACAAGAAAACAGCTTACAGTGCAGAGCAGTGTCTGATTGGCCTATCTTTCAGAGGGAAAGCGGATTAGAGTGGCCGCTTATGTCTGCGCATGAGTGTGTCTTTGTCTGTTAGTGTGTGTGTGTTGGCAGCAGGTGCACTCAAGCACACCTACCACGTGCTCCCGCTCCTGTGCATAAGGTTAGTAAGATTGAGAAACGAAAGGAAGGGAAGGCGCCTCTGTGACTTTAAAAATATTTTTAGTCCATCGTGCCTCAGTGGTCAGGAAAAAATTGGCACTGAAGGCGGAATTAGGCTTGTGCCAGGACGCTAATAAGGTTAAGGAAAGCTCAGTCCTAATGTACCAGAAATTAAACGTCACTTGCAAGTACACCGTCACCTGGGAGCTGCTTCACCTCATCGCACACAGACTTTGGAGAGAGAAGGCGGCGCATATTTGTGCACGGTAACACAGGTATGTAGCTCTTGCTTGCTCTTCTTAGAATAAGGACAGCAATTTGGAGGAAGTTGGGAAATTTCTAGCAGGTTTTTTTTTTAATTTCAGACAAGAATATAAGAAAGGAAAAACAGGTGTTGCACTGTATTCACAAAGGAATAAATCTACAAGGCCGTGTTTGGGCGTATTTGGTTCATTTTCTGACAGTGTAAGCCTATTCTTGTGCTTTGGAAGTTGTAGTTTAAACTTGAGTTTTGCAGTGGTGTGCAAGAGCAAAATACATATATATGTACATATCGCATTTGTTAGCTTCTTTGCTTCATACCCCAGCTGACTATTCAAATTTAATGAACACAGCCCAGTGTGTGTTATCTGGTTACCAGACTCAAGTTACACTTATGAGGCTACACAGCACGAACAAACATACCTCTCGGAGTGTCCAGAAGAGCACCTGATTCAGTGTTGAAGAGTACCTAAAGTACTACTAAAGTTTAGTTTTATTGTACTTTTAAGCTACACTTTAAGGAACTTCTACTCTAATACAGAAGGAAGTATTGTACATTTCTAGTCCAGAAAGCTGTGGTTGCATTTTTGATTTAAGGTACTTCATAAAACATAAAAAAATACAAAAACAAATATATGTCTCCTTAAAGGCTAAATCAATGCTTTAGTGTATGTTTGCCTCGTGAGTGTGAACATGTCCAGTGAAGTGGTGTATTGAAATTACTTTTCATGGTCCTGGGAGTGTTGGATTTCTACTTGTAATGCAGCGCTTTCAGATTGTTTTGTATTGATTCATTCTCTTAATTAACAAGATGATCTGAATACTCATTTCACTCCTCTGCAGTTTTGCTTTTTATAACAGAAGCATGCCTAAAGGGCCCTGGTAGCACTGTACTAATAAGTGTATGTGTACACTGTATGCAGGTGTGTATGTGTCTGTATAAATTGCTGGGTTTGCACATGCCTCAGAGAGTGCTTGTCCCTAGGCCTGTGTTTGATGTTGCGCCTGTACGCTGGTTTGTGTTTGTGTGTGTGACTGTCTGCCCGTCCGTCTGTCTGGGTGAATGCTTTTGCTTTGCATCACTGAATACTTCAGTCAGTGTGTTTATGTGACTATGTGGATGAGACATACACACACACACACACGCCAGAGACGGAGGCGCATGTATGGACTGCTTCCGCCTCACAGCGTAGAGACAATCAGGGCATGCTTCGGCAGTCAGTGGAAAGAAGGGGAGGAACCGAGCAATCGCTACACCACCATCATTTATCACCGAAGACAGACACCGAAACTCACCTCTGCCTACACGTACACATTCGTTTAGGTGAGGAGGAGGGTGAGGAGGAGGAGAGGAAGCAGGAAGAAAGCAGAAAGAGGGAGACAACTATAAAAATATCCACATCTGTGAAAGCCAAAGAGGTGAAGTTAGGGTGAAGAAAGCATGTTTTTGCAGAAAGAGGTACTAAAGGCTAAGAGAAAAAGCAAAGCATTACAGGAAACAGTGAAAGTGATGGAGTAAAGCGTGGATTTGAATGCTGTAGCCAAACCAATTATGGTTAACATTTTCCTACTCTAAAATATAAGAAACAAAGAATGTGACATTTGGCCTTTTTTCCCTTCTTCTGCAACTAAATGAGATGCCTAACACACATCTTCACTTAAATGTGAAGCTACAACCAGGAGACGGTTAGCTTGGGTGTCAATAAAAACTGGAAACTGGAGGGGGGGGGGGGGGGGGGGGGGGGCAGGCTATTATAGCTCACCTGGTTGTGTGGGGGAGCCATCTTTACTATCTTGCCAAAAAATAATAGCTAAACACACACCCCAAAAATAACCCTACACACTCATTGTTTTAAGAATAAGAATAAGAATAACTTTATTTATCCCGAGGGAAATTCTTTTGTCACGTACATGCTCAAAGCAGCAGAAGAGACAGAGGAACAGATGAATAAGATATACAATATATACAATAAGAATAGTAGTATACAGTAATATACAGTAGGATAGTGCAAGACATAGTATCAAATAACTCTAACGAAGTAATATATATAACTATATCCTGGAGAATAAATAACTATCAGTGCAGGCGATTCTAGAAAGTGACATAGTATTGTGCAATAGAATAAAGGGAGTAGCAGCGTATTATGGGGGGATGAAACAAATATTCAATAAGGTACTGTTGGGTACTGTTGGTGCTGTTTCTTTAATCAGCACTGAAAAAACACATTGTACAAATCATGTGCTGGACTGTTTCTTGACCTATGTTTTGAGTAACTTTCTGGAATCCTTGCTGGTTTTTAACTCTGATGAAATAACTTTTTTTCTCCATAATTTGTGTACATGTTAATATAAAAAAAACGCTAATTAAAAACTCTAAATTTGAGAGGGTGGGGGGGCTGTTTGCCCCAAATTTTGGTCTTAGACACAAGAGTGATCATCTGATCTAAAATGTCATCTATACCAAACTTTAATTAAATAATCTCTCTGAATAGATTGTATGGCAGATTTTTATCAAATATTTTTATCTAATTATTTCTATTCCAACATATTTATAGCAAAAAATCAAAAGACTGTACTCTCGTGTGTAGGCTTATGGCTTTCAATGCCTAAAAACAAAGATATCTGAAGGACAAACAAATATCATCCCACTTGCAGGGGCTGTCATGACATGTAAACAGTGGTAAAATGATGATTTGTAGTGCCACATGCTCTTATTCCTATCAATTCTATTATTAATAGAACAGGAAGAAATAGACACAAGCACTAAAGCTCTGGTCTTTGTTGTTTCTACCGCACTGTCTAGTTACCCAGTTTTTCCCTTTACAAAGCTAGTCCAGGTACTAAGGGCTTTGAACTGGGTAAAGTGAGGACACATTTCCCCCCTCAGAGCTCCACATGCAAAACAGCAAATGAGCACTTGCTGTCATATCGTGACATATCTCCTTGATGTACAGCAGAGACGACATATTTTAATATCCTACTTGCCAAATCTTGTGGCCTGCTGTGCATGTTCTCAAGACAATAGAGCTAAATACACTGTAGGTTTAATTTGCAACATGTGGGCAGGTTTAATGTAATTCTGTTTACAGCTTTGGACTGTTGTGTGTGTGTTGCTGTGGTGGTGTTATGGTGTAAAGATGCAACATACTGCTGCCTCTGCGTTGTCTTTTCATTACCCTCCTTTTATATTACGCTCATTTGATCCTGTGCTGTGTTCTTCATGATAACAACAGCAATTAAATCTTCACAAGGAGAGAGGAGATAAAGAATTCATTGCAACTTATCTGGCTTCAGTCAGTGAAACCTGATTTTCCCAGCCAGCCTTCAAATGCACATTATCATATCTGACAATATAATGTATTTTGGATTTTTTTTAAAAACTGAGAAAGAGAGGTGTACAGCTGCCAACTGAGAAGGCATATGAATTACTCTTCTTGTTAGGAGTCATCTGTGGACTACTGCAGATGTCCGTTACATACTTTGTGATTGTTTTCCTCCTTATATTAGATCTATATAATTTAACTATAACTGAATGGTTAGTCCAGGTGTGGGCATTATACAGCAACATCAACAAACACTTCCAAGGAGCTCCAAATGCGTTCAGCTGTCTGATCTGTTTTACCTGCTTTAACTTGTGAGAAGCTGAACATACGACTCAAAATGAAGGCATCAGTGAACCCGCCTGTTCCATACATTATGACGAATAGGTCTCCTTTAAATCCATATTTTCCCCCGCTGGTGTCTTCGGATCACCTGTCAGAGGAGGAACATGCGCGGTGGGCATCAGAGCTGAGAGACTGGTGGAAAACCTGCGTGAAAACGTCAAGTATCACAAAGCGGAAGTCGAATTCCGCTTCACTATAAAGGCATCCAAATGTCATAATTGAAGATGAAACGTTTAAGGATCAATTGGTTTCTTTTTTTCTTTCATTTTCATTTACGAGCCTTACTAATCCGTTTTTAACCTTCACTAGTCCAAATACGTCGTTGTGTGCTCAGTGTACGTTTTAAATGCTCAGTAAAAAACGCTTTCCTTTCCTCTTCATTTTGATTTTATTTTGTAAGACTGTACCGGAAACCAGCTTTTGTGGCTGTGAGCGGTTGTAAAAACGGAGACCCCTTTTACGGAAAACTGTGGTTAACTGTGCTGTAGCTACAGCTGCAGAGATGCGAGGGACAGAAAAACGTCGAGAAAGGAAACAGAGGGCAACACCGAAGCTGAACGTAAAGTAACCGCCGTCACAAATCATCTGAGATGTTTCGAGAAACCGAGGAGCAGCATCTTCGCAGCGCTTTCTCCCGCTGGAGATAAAAAACCGAGAAGAGGATCGCGCATTGATCCGAGAACAGGGGGACGGGAGGGGCCGATCATGGGGAACGAAGCGAGCCTTGAAGGAGGCGAGGGGCCGCCGTCTGGGCTACCCGAGGGGCTGGCACCTGACGGGAAGGGGGGCTTTTACCGGGTCTCAGACGGGACACCGGTCAACCTGAGTGAACTCAGCGAGGAGCAGAGGCGGCAGCTCTCCGCGGCGATGTCAAGGGCGCAAGGCAGGCAGCCCGGAGGCGCGGCGGCTGGACGAAGGCAGGGAATTTAAACCGCATTTATGATGCACTTCAAATACCCACACTAACCAGGCCATTTTATACGACACGGAGAGAGGATGGGCACGAGTGGATGTGTTGTGGTTGTGTGAAGCATCGTTTGGGAATCTCTGAGATGCTCTAAAGGAGGCAGAGAGCCCGATCACGCCCATTAAAAAAAAAAAAATCATGTCAACCGCTCCAGAAATGATTCCCTTCTTAGAGCTCGCTCTTATGGATAATCACCGAGATCTGATGATCTGCATGGCTGAGAGTGATGTCTCTGTTGGCAATTAAGTCGTACAGCCATTCGCGCTTCTAACGCAGACATGCAAGTCTCATTTTAACCCAGCAAACGATTTGAGTGTATGTGTGTGTGTTCCGTATTAAGAAATATACAGTATTGGTCACTGTTTATGTGTGGTATGTGCGTAAGAGACACACCTCCAGTATTTATGCGAAATTTTCGAAATGCCTGCTGGGTAAGAAAATCTGTCGTGCCCAGTGTGTTTTTCTCCGATCGAACGATGCCTTAACACCCAGCTAAAAACAAACCCGACACCGTCAGCCGTGAATGCGCGCCCCGGTGTCGCCACTTAAACGTTTCCCCCTGAATTTCACCGAATTGGATTTTAACCGATGGTGTCGTGGAGGAGGAGTGGGGGGGGGGGGGGGGATGCTTGGTTGTGAAACTGGGGTGTAGAAACCTGCCGACGAAAACAATATGTAGATTTGGGTTTTACGTCATGTTTATCACGGTGAAAGGTTTGTGAATAAGTGTGGGATAAAATGCCAAGATTTGCCTTACTAATTGGCTCCAGCGGGAGGGGGGGGGGGGGGGGGGTATTTATATCTGAGCAGAGGCTGAGAGTGGGGGGAGGGGGCACGTCAATATTAATATGACTATAAATAGAACAGAACAGGCGTTAATGTCATCACTCATATATGTCTTCGCAGCTGAACGTTTAACTAAGTCGGGTTTCATCCTCTGTTGTGGACACATCTGCCTTGGAATGAGGCTGATCGCTGTCCGTGGTCCTGAAATCCACGATCCAGCGGGCTGGCTCACAGCAAGCATTGCGCCGCCACTACTTTTCACTGTTTGCTCTGCTCTTAAAGTACCCCCACATAGCCTGTGCTCACTATAAAATAATCACATGTATTCATTACTGCATTAAACTTTATTGCCTGAGGATGTAATTTAATAATGGCCAAAGCCTCAGAGACTTTAAAACAGCAGAACCAATATATCTCGGCTGTATGTTGCATACACACACGGTGATACAATAACAAACAGTATCCAGTCGGTCCATTAGCACATTGATGCATTTCTCTAAATATCCTGCAGTCCTTTGGCTAGGCTTGTGCTTACTGCATGTTGCCTCTCAGTCTGAGCTAACAAACGCGTCTCAGCTTACCCCTGTGGAGCCAAGCGTCTCCCCTCTCTATCTCAACAATCTACACTCCCATGTCATTCAACGGTATTCACTTTCCTGTCAGCTTTACCCCAGGGCTACTCACTACACATTTTGTGCTCACTGATGTGTTGAATAGGCCTGAGAGCTACGGGCTTAGCTTGTGTTATTAGCAGAGGGATGCTACAGGTTTTGTTGTTGAAAGGATTAATAGCATAGCATGCAAACAGTCCAAGAAAAAAAGGAGATGATAAATGTTCCTATCCTCTGTAATTCACAATATTATTGGAAAAAGGAAGCTTTATTAAGCATTAATGTACGCGTAACTAAGACAAAAGGCTCAGGTAGATGTTAAAGCGTGTGATGCTGATGCGATTGGGTTTTTTTTAGCGTTTGTTCAGAAAATGTGTTGGAGTGTCAAAGTGAATATGAATGATTCAAGCAGAAACAATAACACAAATGAGTTGTTTTTCAGGGACATTGCACATTTATCTGAAGCTCTATAAATGTGTTAATTTCAGCCAAAAGAAAATTTTCAACTGTCGCCAGATGTTGGTTTGTTCTCTAAAAATACAAAGATTAATGGATGAAGGTGGAGTTGAAGTGGATTTTGGAACTATCCAGATATTAAAGTCTTCGTTTCCAGTTAGGTGTTATTATCTATCTGTCTAACAGATAAACCTATCTGTGTCTGTTTTCTTTCTTCCAGACCATCAGAATCTGACGCACAGCAGCGTTCCCAGCAGGTAGGAGCCTCCAGGGGCCCAACAGGTCTTAGCAAAAGCCGAACTGTTGACGCCTTTAACCAGGGTCCACTCGGAAAGCCCACACCAGGCCGCAGCCCTTCGTCTCTCAGCCTTTTTGAATCAAGATTCCGGCAGGAGCCAAAAGACCCTGAGACCAAGTCATCCGGCATGTTTGGCTCCAGTTTTCTCAGCGGGGCCAACCCCCTCAGCGCTGTATCTTCTATGACTTCGTCTGTCTCCTCCTCCATATCCTCCATGGGTGATACCGTCAACATTCCCAAATTTGGACTGTTTGGGGATGAAGAGGAGGAAGGCTTGCCTGCAGCTTCTGAGTCCAAGCAGGGAGGGAAGCCACAAGGGAAAGGCCCACAGCAAGGGCCAGGTCCGAAGGGACCACAGCAGGGAGGACCCCAGAAACAGAGTCAGGGCCCTCCTGGACAGGGAGCAAAGCCAGGACAAGGACCCCCTGGTCAAGGACCCAGACAAGTTCAGGGACCACCAGGCCAAGGGCCAAAAGCAGGCCAACGTCCTCCTGGCCAAGCACCACCAGGGCATCAGGCCCCCAGACCAGGTCAGGGACCACCGGGTCAAGGAACCAAACAGGGAGCCCCTCTCCAACAAAAAGGTGGTCTGCCACCACAGCAACAACAACAACAAGGACCTGGGAAACCTGGACCCAAACAGCAAGTGCCACAAGGGCCTGGTGCACATCCTGAAGCCCCAGGAAAGACTGCTGGGCCCCCTATTAAGCAGGGAACTGGAAAGCCTGCAGCTGGGATCTGCCCACTATGTAAAACCACCCAGCTGAACGTTGGCTCTAAGGATCCACCTAATTACAATAACTGCACTGAGTGTAAGAACCAGGTCTGCAGCCTATGTGGATTCAGCCCCCCAGACTCAGCGGTAAGACACGACTGTTCATTCTTTTCTTTTTTTATTAATTTTTTTTCCTCGAACCCCTTTCTTGTCATGAAGACTTTAAAAGCGTTATCACACCTTGTATAACATCCCAAATGATTCATTTCATGTCAGCACCCACAGATCTGTGCTTTCCAGACATCTAAAGGTAAAAAAAACATGTATAATTCCTATGTTAGTATACTGGCATTTAACTAATATTACACAATCTAGTTTATGTTATGATGACAGTGTGTGGAAAAGGCCAAGTATCATTCGATTTTATGTCAGTGAAACATCAGTTTTTCTGGGGTTTTTATATATAATCTGCCAGTAGGAAGACTTCTTGGCTCTGCATTTAAATCACCATAAAATGACTAGTCAAACCGATTTGTAAACAATGGAAGTTAGCGTCCTCATCCTAAATAGACCAACAAAGAAAAAATGATTGCAGCATAAAAAAGAAGTCAAGATAACTAGCCAAGGTGCACATCTTTGCGCTGAAGCTGAATTCAGCGCTCGCCTGTTAACAGCATATCGCTGTTCCGTGAGCCTGGCAGAAGGAGCGCATTTAATAAGAGTTGCAGACGATTTGAGGAACAGAGGGACCATATGGACCCAGGGAATGTTGATCAAGGTGACTCATGTCATGGCCACAGGAAGATACTGTGCCAGCCGTGAGGACACTCAGTCACACATGGACTGTAAACGCTAGTAGGCCATGATTATAGCAGAGCAGAATGGCTGGTTCCGTCTGCTCGAGTTTCTTCTTGGGATCGGCTGATGTGCGTAATAACACTGGGGATAGTTCAGAAGGCACATTTTTAAAACAAGAGGCTTTGATTTTTGGGTGCATGTTTAGACAGACACTAGGCCTTTAAAATATCCCCAAATATGCAAAGGGGGAAGTCCACCAAGGGTGTATACAACTCTTAGAGCGTGCTTCTATCGCTGCAAGTGGCAGCTGATACAATAATATATCAGCACCTACGTTTATTATTCTTATCTGCAACAGACTCTACACAGCTTTGCCATTTATACTTGGGTTGTTCTTCGAAAGCCAGCGTATTTGCATATGTTGGACGGATTGATCTGTTTACATTTACGCAATAAATAGGCGACCATTACACACAAAAATACGCACACTGCTCTACGCTACAAATACAAATACACATTCTTCTAGATAGCGATCAGCCTGTCAGCACTGACCCTTTTGAACACTGTACTTTGCACACAGTGGAAACCAAGGAGATAGCCAAACACTGAACAAAGAGCTCTCTGCTGTAAACCCAGCTTTTTTAAGAACAGGTGTTGATAACTCCTGTATGGTGTAAACAAAGGCAACAAAAGACAGCCAGTTATCATCAACATATAGACCACCTGTAATAAAGCTACTATAACCTGGCATTGATGCATGAATAGTATTTGCTTTTTTTGACTGATTAGTATTTGTGTAAATGTTGTTGATGAAAAAACAGGAATTAGCATCATTTGAGATGCAAATTATTTGGTTGTGTCTTTTATTTGCGATTAAAGTTAGTTATTGGGCATATACTGTACTTACACTTGTCACTGGTGCATCTAACTAATGCTTTGTTTGTATCTTTTCTTTCATGCACAGGGTAAAGAGTGGCTGTGTCTGAACTGTCAGATGCAGCGAGCCATGGGAGGAATGGATCCCCCTGGTGTGACGAAGCCCAAGCAAGGCTCCGCCCCACCCTCTCCTCAGAGACAGGCATCGGGAAAACCTGGAAAGCTCCTGATAAAACAGCAAAGCACCTCCGACCAAGGGTTAACACCACCAACCACACCAAGGCAGAAATCCCCAGGTCCTACCTCTCCAGGACCACTTTCACCAGGCTCCTCAGTCGCGGGATCCCCCAAAATCGACCCCAAGACAGGTCGCCCCATTATTCAGAAGTCCAGTCCTCAGCAGTCCCCAGCTAAACCCAAGCAGGAATCAAGCTTCTTTGGAGGGTTGGGAGGTATCAGTTTAGGGGGGCTCACAGATGCAGCTAAGCCACCAGCAGCTGCTTCACACGCTGCTGAGTCAGTCACGGGAAAACTGTTTAGTGGGTTTGGTGGGTTGATGGAGTCGTCGAAGCCTCAGGCCCAGGCTGCTCCAAAACAGGAGGAATCTGTTGCTGGGAAGTTGTTTGGAGGTTTTGGAGGCTTGACAGAGTCCACTAAACCTCCTGCAGCCACATCTCAAATGTTTAGCTTTGGATCATCCCTCTTGAGCTCAGCCACCAGTCTTGTCACGGGAGAGGAAGATAAAGCAAAGGGTTCACCTCCTGGGTCACCACCTGACTCCCCTGCAGACTCTGGTCCCGGTTCACCACCTGACTCCCCCCTCTCTGGCCCTGGCTCTCCCCCTGATTCAGACTCTGCTCCTGAAACACCGCCCCCTAAGACCAAGAAACCCCCCAGAACCATTTCTGTGGAGCGGGAAGAGAAAGCCCCGGAAACCAAACCCGTGCCCACTTCAGCTCCAGCGACGAAGGAAAACTGCCCTCTGTGTAATGTGGAGCTAAACGTTGGCTCGACAGACACGCCCAACTACAGCCTCTGCACCGAGTGCAAGAAGACAGTGTGCAATCTGTGTGGATTCAATCCTACTCCTCACTTAGGAGAGGTAAGAAACCCTTATCATTGTTGCTGTTTTCTTACGCCCCTACAGCTTCCTGCGCTCTCAGCACCGTGCACCTACTGCTAATTTATGCATTCTGGTGTATATAAATAGAACACAAACATCCTCTAGATGTTTCGTTGAAATAGGTCACAGTAGAAATACAATTAGGACTATTCAGTTGAACGTTTTCCCCACTAGCATCTCGCAAAAATACCCTTTATTTCTTCTTTTAAGTCTATTAGTTTGACTCAGATAGACAGTGTAATGGCATCTGCACATATTTGACTGCTGAATTAATGGATGTGGTCAATTATGCAGCGTTTAAAAAAATCTGTAAGCCTCATTACTGTCAAGCTTTCTTTAGCTGAGAGCGCGGCCAGACACGTGAAGATAAATAGCTTTTTTGGAGGACTCATCATCAAAGAGCACTTGACTGAACACTGTGTGTCTGTATATGTGTGTATTTGGCTGTGTGCGCTTGTGTGGTCATGTGTAGCGAATGCACGCTTTCCTTTATATAGAGCAGTCTTTAATTGTGAAACTGGATACATGCGACTTGGTAAATCTGTAAATGCCAATGCTTATTTGTCTGCTTTTCTGCATGTGAAAGCATCTCCAACCAGTCACTTCCAGCCTGGTTATCTATCAAGGTGCGGGGACAGGTTTGCTGGTGTTTTCCATGTGTTGTTCCATGTGGAAGCAGCACTGTGAGACCGTGCTTTGAGTTCCACACAGCAGATGGTACTCTGTGGTGTTGAATCAGTATATAATGGGAACAGAGGCCAAAAAGTGCTTTTGGTTGAGCAGTTTCCCAGCATGCAGGCAAAGCATAGTCACATATGCTGCACCCACGTGAACATGTGAATTGTCCCAATTTTGTTTATAGCGTATCTGAGTCACATCTCACAATTAGATCAAACATCCATTGAGAACTAAAGTATAACATAACTAAAGCTAGTGGTCACTTGGGATGGCTAATATCCTCTTGACATGGTCATGCCACTCAGAGCGCAAACACGTGTTTGCCAGGCCGAAGCCGTATCCTGGTTTCACGTGATAACTGCTTTGTTAGGTCAAGGTTTGGTAATCTGCTGTGTATTTCTGGCTCTAAGCTGAGAATGAGCTTGTGAACGCTGCCAGTTCAGAGGCAGTTTGACATTATGAAAAATATCCTTATTCCCATTTTCCCATTCCGCTTTCATATATGTCTGTTAAAGAAAATGCTACAGCCAGCAATCCCAGGAGTCTCCTGGAGTTTGGCACACAAACAACCTTTAAACAGGGAGTTTCTGTGTTTACACTCAAGTTTTTGCACCCACCCCTCACTCCCATGTCTGGCAGTCCAGTGACGAGAGTCCACAAGCAGGTCACGGTCACATCTACACTCCCCTTTTATATATGACCACTATTAGTTTACAGTGGTGACAGGACTATTAAAGTTTTTGTACTGTTGTCGTCTTCTGAAGCTCGGATTTTTTTTAATTGCACATGCTTGCTGGGAGACTGAGGAGCTGAATCACTTAATTGAGGCCAAGCATGGAGGGGGAAATGTAATTACAAAGGCGAGATGGGCATTCAAGCCACTGATGCTCTAATTGGACATAGATTAGTCCTCTTAACATCCTCTTTTCTTGAAGCCTGACTCCGTTTTGTTTTTAGGACAGGCGTAGCTAGAAATTCTTACGGGAAGGGATGACTATTTCTTTCTCTTGCAGGGCTGAATAAGACACATACGTTGAATAAAAATGAAAGGTTCTGACTGAAGTTGTGACCAAGCTTTTGAAGGTTTGGCATAAAAGACACGCACACACACATACACACACACGGCACCTAGGTTGAGTCATCTGCCCCCTACGTAGTACGCCTCACTTGTGTGTCATTCGCTGCCATAATGTCGGCTGTCAGCGAGGGTTTAGTTGCTGACGTGAGTGGTGCAGAGTGTGTGGTGAGTGTGTGTACGTGTGTGTGGGAGGGGACAGTTTGTTTAATTTGTGAGAATGTCGAGCTATTGACATTTGGCTGAGTAGGCTCAGGTGAGCCTTCACACTTCAGGAGAGTTGCTTCTTTTAGTGTGTTTTTGTTCTCACGGTGTGCATGTGCAAGGATTAGAAATAAGGCATTTCAGGGTCTGTTTGCTAAAAATGTGTCATTTTGTTGAAATATTGAAGGGTGAGCGTCCATCTGACTGTAATGTGTCAGCATGTGTAGCCATAATCTCTGTGTCCTGAAAGGATTTAAAGGGCAACAGGAAGTCTGCCATTTCTGTTGAGGCGTGAGCCCCGACTCAGGTGTTTCTGCTTAATCCCATCAATATGAGTTGTGAAAATAGCCACCCTGGAAGGAAAGGCACTCACCTTAATGTGTTTTCTCTGTTGCTTGCTTTCTTTCAAACGCAGCTCCCTTCCTTGCATTTTTGTCCTATTTTCTCTGTCTTTTTTGTATTTCCCACTCTTTTGTATTCTTGGTCTTATCCTTATAAGACAAAGAACGACTTTCCTAATACCTGCATTTTTAAAGACAGTGTATTCTCTATGAGAACCCTCCCTGAACAGTGCTATCCCCCTGCTTTTACCAATGGGGCCCCCTTTGAAGTAGGGAAAGTAGACAAAATGGCGCCGGTGAGGTCGGCTGCCGTGCTGGATGCTCTGCCCTAACTTCTCCACTTTTTCGTCACTTTTTGCTATATCTGCGATAATCTTGCATGGGCATCATGCAAAACACACAAATCCGCTACAGTAGAGACACTTTGGTTTCTATTGGTCTGCAGTACACGAACATTTCACCATGTTTAACTCCGGACCCAACCTGGCCAAAGGAGATCCTGAGAGAGAACAAAGGACGCGACCCTAAGCGACGGCCTCGAGGTAAAAGAGCCGGCATCAGGAACAGGCTACGGGCTCGCGCACACCGCGCACCCATGCCCAGTATCCTGCTAGCCAATGTTCAATCCATCGAGAACAAGCTTGATGACCTCAGAGCCAGAATCAAGTTCCAGAGAGACATTCGGGACTGCAACCTCCTCTGCTTCACCGAGACTTGGCTGAACCCAGCGATACCAGACCACGCCGTGCAGCCGACGGGGTTCTTTTCGGTTTACCGCATGGACAGGACAATGGAGTCGGGGAAGAAAAGAGGTGGTGGAGTGTGTTTGATGGTGAACAACAGATGGTGCGACAGTACAAACATCTCCCCACTCACACGCTCTTGCTCGCCCAATCTGGAGCTTTTGATCGTTAAGTGTCGCCCTTTCTATCTCCCTCGGGAATTCACTGCGGTCATTGCCTGCACTGTTTACATTCCGCCTCACGCGGACTCGGACACTGCCTTATGTGAGCTACATGAGGCTCTCACACATCAACAAACACTTCACCGAGATGCCGCACTCATTGTTATGGGAGATTTTAACAGAGTGAATCTCAAACGGACATTTCACAACCTTCACCAGCACATCAACTGCCCCACCCGGGGCACGAGGACATTAGACCACTGCTACACCCCGTTCAAGAACTGTTACAAGGCTCAACCCCTGCCGGCATTTGGAAAATCGGACCATTCCGCCATCTTCCTCATACCTGCTTACAAACAAAGGCTAAAGCAGCAACCACCAATCAGGAGGGAGGTCGCTCGCTGGACAGACCAATCGGTGGCCGCGCTGCAGGACGCACTGGATGACGCAGACTGGGACATGTTTCGGCGCAGCTCTGATGACATCAACATGTTTACGGAAGCGGTTGTGGGATTTATCGGGAAACTAGCGGACGACACAGCAGAAAGAACTATCATCCGAACGTTTCCCAACCAGAAGCCGTGGGTGGATAAAAACATCCGCGACGCTCTGAGATCACGCACCGCTGCCTACAATGAAGGGCTTGTCTCCGGTAATATGGACCTATACAAGGCTGCGTCCTACAACGTGCGCAGCGCGGTCCGAAAGGCAAAGCGGAGCTACGGGGAAAAACTAGAGTCACAGCTACGACAGACTCTAGGAGCCTGTGGAAAGGACTGCGGACTATAACGGACTATAAACGACCAGCTTCTTCAATGATGAATGCCGATGCTTCACTGGCTGATGAGCTGAACACGTTTTATGCTCGCTTCGACGCCGCAGCAATTAAAACGACAAACGGCTGCGCGCGCTCGGAGTGCACCAGTGAAGAAAATGCATTCGTCATCACAGAGCATGCCGTGAGGAACACCTTCAGGAGGGTGAACACCAGGAAGGCAGCAGGACCAGATGCAATCCCTGGCCAGGTCCTTAGAGCCTGCGCTGATCAACTAGCACCGGTGTTCACGGAGATCTTCAACCTCTCCCTGGCCCAAGCTGTGGTTCCCACGTGCTTCAAACGGTCCATTATTGTCCCTGTTCCAAAGAAACAACAGCCCGCTTGCCACAATGACTACCGTCCAGTAGCACTGACTTCAATTGTGATGAAGTGTTTTGAAAGACTGATGAGAGATCACATCACTTCTTCACTTCCTCCCACCATCGACTCACTTCAGTTTGCTTACCGGACTAATCGTTCCACAGACGATGCCATATCTCACCTGCTCCACACATCCCTGAGTCACCTGGACACTGGCAGAGGGAATTATGTTAGGATGCTGTTCGTGGACTACAGTTCAGCATTCAACACAATAATTCCCTCTAAGCTTTTCACCAAGTTGACGGATCTAGGACTCAGCTCATCACTGTGTCAGTGGATCCTCAACTTCCTCACAGACAGACCCCAATCAGTGAGGGTAGGAAAACAAGTCTCCCCCTCCATCTCACTCAGCACTGGAGTGCCTCAGGGCTGTGTTTTAAGCCCCCTGCTGTACTCACTGTACACTTATGACTGTGTAGCCACATCCGACACCACCTCCATTGTCAAGTTTGCTGACGACACTGCTGTTGTGGGCCTGATCTCCGACAACATCGAGACGGCCTACCTGGAGGAGATTAGGAACCTGGAGACCTGGTGCCAGGAGAATAACCTGCTCCTAAACATCAGCAAGACTAAGGAGCTGATCGTGGACTTCACTACAAAGCAGGCGAGGAATTACAAACCCCTCATCATCAGTGGCACGCCAGTGGAGAGACTGGACAGTTTCCGATACCTGGGTGTCCACATCACTCAGGACCTGTCATGGTCCTGTCACATCAACACCCTGGTTAAGAAAGCCCGTCAGCGTCTCTTCTTCCTCAGAAGACTTAGAGACTTCCATCTGCCACTGAAGGTGCTCAAGAACTTCTACTCCTGCACCATCGAGAGCGTCCTGACGTCAAACATCTGCACCTGGTTTGGGAACAGCACCAAGCAGGACAGACGAGATCTGCAAAGGGTGGTGCGCTCGGCAGAACGCATCATTCAATCAGAGCTCCCTGACCTGCTGTCCATCTACACCAAGCGGTGCAAGTCCAAAGCTAGGAAGATTATGATGGACCTCTCCCATCCCAACAATGGACTCTTCTCACTGTTGAGGTCTGGGAAGCGCTTCCGCTCCCTTAAGGCCAAAACAGAGAGAATGAGGAGGAGCTTCTTCCCCCAGGCTATTCGGGCCCTGAACCAGGTGTAGGACTGGACTCTCCCAAACACGTCACTATAAGACTGGACTCTCACACACGTCACCACACGCACCACCACACATTTCCTATAATCCTATAATTCCTATAATTTATAATCCTTATCTTTATAATCTCTTCTGCTATTTGCACATTCTTTACTGTAAATTCCCAAGTTAATTTGTAAATTTTTGTAGTAAATTGTAAATATTGTAAAACTTTTCTTCTGTCATTTAATGGTCGGGCATTGTACAGCTACAAGCATTTCACCCCCATGTCATACTGTGTATGGTTGTGTGTGTGTGACAAATAAAATTTGAATTTGAATTTGAATTTGAAAGTGTGTAAATGTGTGTCTGCTGCTCAGCAGTGTTACTTTAGCTCAGGCTCCATGTCATATTGTCCTTATCAGTAATGAGTGTGCTTTTTGAAGGAGCCTTACGTAAAATGGGAAGTGCAAATCAGAGAGTCAGAGCTAAGAGTAGAGTTGTGAGTTACACTCTGTGTCACCTCCACCTCCATAAACCAGCGAGATTTCCACCTTTTTTATTTAAATTCTGCAGAAGGTAATCTGTGGTTTTGAAATCGAGCATATTAATGTAATGTTCATACTAGGGTTGGGCGATATGTAAAAAATTTTCCAACCGACACTCGTCAGTCCAATAATCGACGATGGGCGATATATTCGCGCATGGGCAGACATTTTGATGGGTGGAGCAATGTAATCATGCATGGACTGATTTGCGCCTTTACAACTCAGAAGTCCAAACATGGACAAACTAATTTCCACCACCACCCCCCCCCCCCCCCCAGAAAAAAAAAAATAGGACTGTCAGCGTTAACAGGTCATCATAGTTAACGCGATTAAAATTTTTAACACACTCAACCCATCTGGAGCGCAGAATAAACAAACTTTGGACAAAGTGCCCGAATAGCTCCATCATTATTAGCAAACTTACTCATGGGCAAATGAATAAATAAATCGCCTTTGTAAAAACGATCGCCGATGGGCTCAGCCTATCATCGATTGTCGATATATTTGTTCAATCGCCCAACCCTAGTTCATACTCTTAATGCATTTGGACTATGTCAATACAAGCTCAAGTTCAAACCAGGAATCAGAATGGCGAAGAAAGGAGATTTAAGTGACTTCAAACATGGTGCTTTGAAGTCCAGTAGATCAGCTGAGTATTTCAGCTGATCTACTGGGATTTGATCAAACAACCGTCTGTAGGGTTTACAGAGAATGGTCCAAAAAGGAGAAAATATATAGTGAGCATAACGCCTCTGGGTGTAAATGCTTTGTTGATGTCAGAAGTCAGTGAAGAATGGCAGACTGGTTCAAGTTGATAGGAAGGCAACAGCGATTCGAATATTCACTCATTAGATCCAAAGTATGCAGAAGAGCATCTTTGAATGTGGAACACATCAAATGCTCCAGCAGCAGGAGACCACGCCATGTACCACTCCTATCGGCTAAAAACAGGAAACTAAGGGTTCAGTTCTCACGAGCTCATCAAAATTGGACAACAGAAGGAAAAATGTTGCCTGGACCGATGAGTCTCGATGTGTACTTCAACATTCAGATAGTAGAGCCAGAATTTGGTGTCAACAACATGAAAGCATGCTGCTTTATATCAACTGCTGTGGCTGGATCCTGGAGGTGTGATGGTGTGGGGTATATTTTATTTGCACACTTTGGATCCATTAACAGCAAATGAATATCATGTAAACACTACAGCCTGCCCGAGTATTGTTGTTGACAACGTCCATTCCTTTACGACCACAGAGAGGATCATCTGCTGGTGGATGCTTCCAGCAGGATAATGCACCATGTCACAAAATCACCTTAAGCTGGTTTCTTGATCTCAACTGGCCACAGTACACTCTACCAGCGAGCCTTGTTTAGATAAATTAAATATGAAAAGATGTATAAAAACATATAAACGAGAGTTATGAAGATGCATGGTGTTTCCTCTTTTTTTTGCTTTTTCCCCCCACTTGACATTGGCCAACATCTACAAGATTATGCTTTGCTATCCTGTATCAACTGCTCTCCCTAACTTAATTATTAAATACTTTCTGGCTGTTGGTTAATGTATCCTAGAAACTGAACTGCTTTATTCCAGTTTGCCATTTTTGTATTTAGTCACAACTACAAGATCTTAAAAAGTCGTCATCCTGGAAAATGAATAAGCAATGATCATAAAGTGTTGAGTACACCTATTTTTGTGGAATTGTGGAAAGAAATAGTTTAGGATTTTGGTAAGTAGGTCACCCTTGTCTGCTGTCAAACTGACATTCGGGTTAGGAGGCTAGCATCACTTTCTTCTCAAGATTTGTTTAGCCTCAAAGAGAGTAAGCAGAGCAAAATGCAAATGCTAGGCTAGTGGTTTCTTGGCGCAAAAGTAAACACTTCCTTATTTATGACATAAAGATGTCATGAATCTACTCCTCTGGGTCAGACAGGAAAGGATCATTTCAGATTGTTTCGTTAACTTCACCTCTCTTAATATCTGCTTAAGTTAAGCCGTTAGTTTAGGCTTGTAAAGTTTCGGTTAAAACCAAAAAGCCACTTGAGCGCTAGGTCCCCGTGTTGGGCATCCTCATGTTTCTAAAACCTTAGCCTGCATTTATTGCAATGTGTTTCCCGTGTCCTCCTTCCTCATTGTTATTCTGCAATCGTGCCCACGCCTCCGCCCACAGTCTGAATCCTCTTGAGTCTGCACAGCCAGATAAAGGCTCGCTCCGTGGTCATACATACACTTATGCACATGCTTGAATATGCTTCTGTGTAGCGCTTGGTATCTCTGAACCCCCCCCGCTCCAAACTTCTGCCTTATTTAAGTCACACGTCATTGCAGAATCCAGATATTAGATGATTCTGTTGTTTACAGTACTTAGAAACTAACCACAGTTATATATCACAGTTATAAAGCTTTCAATCCGCTCCATACAGTCCAGTTGTTCTCACAGCTCTCCCATCAGTTGGTCAGGAGGCTGAAGCATACAAAAATAGCCACAGCCACCAAAGAGAGCCACAAAGAGGAGAGGGAGAGAGAGAGAGAGGGGAGAACACAAGGAACTGCAGGGCAGCCCCCCCCACCCCCTCCTCAACACTCCCTTTTGTAGCTCTTTGTGTTCCCTCTTTCATATTCACTCCTTTAACTGTGTATTTTCTTCTGCCGCACCAGGCAACCCACAGAGACCCGCACATGGCCACATTGGAAGGCTGTGAGGGTATTTTTAGACATTAAGGTGAATGTGTGTGTCTGTGTGTGTGTTTGCGGATGTGTTTTGGTTGATTTTGTTGGCACCTGAATAAGAATATATCTCACAAGTTAAACTGATTTTATTTATTTATTTTTACTGAGAAATGCATCTAGCAAGTTGCTGTCTCAGTTGCCATATTAACAGATCTTACACCTTGGTTAGGCTATGAATGGTAGATCCTTCCTTTTTATATAGAACCCTTCATGCTCTATTCTAGAAGAAATTCTAATGATCTCCTTTCGAATTTGCAGTTTTCAAAATGTATTTTAAATGCTTAGCAAGACTTAAATTTTCACCACCAAGCGAATACGTCAAGTGTGCCAACAGTGGGGCCTCATCACACTGAGAGCAAAGGACAGGCAAGCAGAGACACATGAAGACACAGATTCTGGCACTTGCCCCTTGTTGTCAGCACTGCAACACGTGCTTTTACTTCACCAGCAGGGAAGGGTCTAATTTGAATAAAGCAGAAAGTTGGTTTTGTGGATTTTGGACTATCTCAGTCTGACTATTAAATGACCTTAAGTGGGTGAGGGGAAACAGCTTAGCTTCACCTGTGAAAAAATCATTTTCATGCATTTTTTGGAAAAAAAAAAAAAAAAGGCAAGAGGATTAACTTTTATCCCACGTTTAAAGTGGTCCCTTTCATCTTTATTGGAGAATAAAGGTATTGGTAAAGGAAGAGCAGTTGGAGGGAGCTACCTTGACTGACAAGTTATAAGAAATAGACCAGAAACTTCACAAGCGTCTTTTTATGATTTTGTTTTTTAATTAAAATGTCAAATATTAAAACCACAGTCTTCTTTTTAAGCATGAAATGAAAGTAAAAGAGCACTGAGATGAAAAAACATGCAGACAGATAACATTTCATTGCAGAATGGAGGAGGACAGGCCCAAAGCAGAGGCGAGAGGAGACAAGAGATATGGTTGTGACAGAAAGAGGAATCCCATGGGGGGGTGGAGGAGGAAAGGGGTGTCACAAAGGATATGGGTGCCAGCCCATGCTGCCCTAAGCAGTGCAGACCATGACAACCTGACTGTTGCGGTTTGTTTTAGCACTCGTGACTCACGCCTGCGAGTCACATGAACAGCACCTGTGGGCAGAATTGACTGTCAGGCAGAAAATATGATAATGCAAGAATCCTAACATAATATAAGATTTTATTAATGTATAGGAAACAGCCAGCCCTAGTTATGCCAACATAAAAATGGTTGTGCACTATATTGTCGTGCTAATAGATTCTGGAGGTCAAATTGTGCCTCTTTCTTTTTGCATTGCCTGAAAAAAAAATCTGTCATATGCTGAGACATCGGTGTAATATGCAGGCATTTCTGGCTTTTGTCTTGAATTGTGTCTCTGTCGTGAGTAATGTTTGTTAGAATACACACTTTTCTTTTTGCAAGTTTGAAGGAAACATGTAATTGGAGTATAACCAATATTGCACTTGTGACTTAAAGGTGATTGTGTGGTTTGCTTTAAAAAAAGAGAGTTGAGTATGTGGGTTGTGGGTATGTGGGCTACCAAATAACTTATTTTGCTATTGATTGTTGTTTGTTGTCGTTTATTGCATTGGATGATTGAAGTCTGAAGAAACAAGACAAATTGCCAACTTAACAATTTATTCATTTAACAAACAGGGGCGTCAGTAGAATGTAGAAAAAACCTTACACAGCCCCAACAGCAAGGCACCTCATCCTCGTGGTGGTCACCAGCATGGTAACACACTGTTAGTCAAAAGCTCCAAGCTCAAGCTAATCCCATAAGTGTTAAGTGGCCTTGACCCTCTGATCAACTGCAAGAGGCAAAATCTGGACTCATTGCTGGACATAAAGTTTCTCTACATATTCAGGTTCCACTAGAGTTTGGCTGTCTGCAGTCTATCCCAGATTGTCTGGGTAGAGAACAGTCGGCTATAACATCCTCCAAACCTGTACTGTAGAAGACTGCCTATGGTGCTTGACTGCCGACAGGGTGAGGGAACTGTCTTCTTGTGTTGTCGTCTTCTTGGGACGTCCACTTCACGGCCTGTCTCTGACATCCTGATTATATGGGATTTGGGCTTTAATTTGGAGATGGTAGCAGGGCTCACTCCAAATAATGCTGCAACTTGGGTTTGCAGAACACCAGCTTGCAGTTGCCCCATGGCACAGGTCCTATTCAGATCAGTCAAACATGGCATTCTTGGAGCAGACACCAAGTGACCTCTGTAGAAGTGTCCATGCTCACAGGTACTGCTAACCAGGAACCTGGGGTACCAGAAGCTCAAAACAACAGTCAATGGCAGAATAAGCTGTTTGGCATAGGCAGAGAATATTTGGCAAGTTTTCATGGGTGTTACCCACATACTCAATCTTTGCTGCTTTGGGATGTGATGGAATAGGAAATTGGCTTCATGAATGTAAAGCCACAAATCTACCCGTGTGATGCTGTCATGTCAATATGGACCAAAATATCTGACAATCCAACAGTCAGCTATAGCGACTATATCAATGTTTTGAACTATAAAATCAAAATAATGACCTTGAAGAAACCAAAAACTCTTTATATAGCCGAGGGGATGTGCAGAGTAAAAACTTCTCTATAAAGATTCTTTCTTTGTTTTGAAATGTAATTCATAACTGCTGAAAGGAGCGAAACACTTGATTTAAAATTTGAACAAAGCCCTGTCACTTTTTTGATTTCGATAAGAAGCTGACTCATGCAGACAGTTTATGAGATAAACTAGATAAACAAACACAGATGCACACAGAATATGCACTGAAACTTCTCCCTGTCCTTAATCCCTAGGCTAGAAGTGTATATATATTGTGTCAAACCCACTTTAAAAACAGACTTTTTACACATCAACAAACACTTTGTCCTTCTCTCTTCCTTCTTCTTTCTTCATTCACCTTCCACAGTGGAATGAAATATTCTGACAGTATCGTCATGACAGAATTGAAACACTGAGGCTCTTTTCTGTCAACTGTCAGGTTTGATTTGAGTAAAAGATTTGTATTTATAATGGGATAATTGACCTGTTAAACCTTCATTTATCCAGGGAATATTCCTCAGTAGGCTTATACTTTGTCCTGCAACATTCTGCTTCACTAACATTTTGCTAAATGCATTCCCAGAGGATGGTAGCAGGATGGGACTTATTCAAATTCCCCACTCAGGTTTTGCTTCTTATTTTGTCATTAAAGCCTACAATCTCCTCGTCTCGAGCCCAGTTCTCAAACCTTAAGGCGATTACCACTCATGTAACGTTTACTTTCATGATTCATTTGAGAATTACATAAACATTTGTGCATGTAAGTGTGAATACAACACATTGAGACCACGATGTTAACATCCTTAACGCGGAGACATCGATTAGAACAAAGATCTTTTTTGGCTCGCAAAGGAGCTGATGCTGTGATATGCTGCTTGCGGTCTAGTGAATTGTAATTAAGTTGGCCACTGAGCATGCTCATCAATGGGAAAAGGGCAGAGACTTCCAGATTTTAATTTGAGCTAGAGCTTTATGACAGAAACATGCACGAGCGGTGCTGCAAAAAGAGCATTAGCCTCTTGCCTTTTAACCTTATCATTCATATAGTGGATTATATTGTGTTTTCGCTAATTATCTGGTCATATACATCCAGATATCACCATTGCCAAGACATGTCATTCATTTGTGGGCTTAAATGTAAAATAACATTAATATTAAAATATTAAATGAATAGACCCATAAATGTCCTTTTATTCCCCTTTCTTGCCAGTACTTGACTGGAATAGGTAACCCCAGCAGGTGGGTATTGGCTTAAGCATAAAGAATAGAAAGGGTGTGAAACAGCTAATCTGGCTCTTTCTGAAGGTGGCAAATTTAACTTGCTAGCACCCAGAAACATCATCATGAGTAGGGATGGGTATCGTTTAGGTTTTATCCGATACCGGTGCCAAATCGGTACTTTTGAAACGGTGCCGGTGCTCAAACGGTGCTTAAAGAATGGAGAACACAAAATTGGTCCAAAAACCTCCCATGTTCAGCTGGTTTTTGTAAAAAGATAATAATGTTAGCCTTTTCTGCAGCTATGGGGCATATATGGTATCACTCTTGGCTGGAAGCAGTGCTTAAACAATGGAAAAAACACAAACTTTATCCAAAAACCTCAAAAACCTAGCCGTTTCCCTCTTTTTCTTTGGTCATTTTAGCCTTTTTGGCCAGGGTGAAGGGAGTATCTGCCATCAAACAAGAAGACAGCCGCATGTAGCTATGATGATGTTTGCTAGTTCACCTTACATGCATTAATGTAATAACGTGGTTAGCCTACTCAACGTAAATTCCACACGAACAACATTAAGCTACTCACACAGAGAAGATCGGCTGCTGCTGCCATCATCATCCGTCATCATTTCTGCTACACTGGCAGGGCTAGGGGCCAGGACTCTCCTCTTCGTGTTTTTGGGGATGTTGCTAACTCCGGGTCTGATAACAGGCACCACACCCGCAGTAGATGCGCTCGGTGTGAGGTCTCGCAGGAAGCTATCAAATACAGCGCATTTCTTGGCTTTTAAAAAAAACGCTATGCGTCGCCAGGTGTTTGATCGGATTCGAGGTGTTACCTCCTTTGACAGTATCACAGTATCAGCTTAAAGCACTTGTTGCAGGCTGCTGAGTTTGCATATTTTGCTGTGAAATACAGCCACACTTTTGACCGCTTCGCCTTGGGCATTTTTAATCTGTAGCTCTGCTCTAAAAGAACGTACGTACCTGGACCCGCCTACTATCCTCGGAAACGTAAAATGATTGGCTAGAAGTGTATCACAGCTCAGGAAAAAAAAAGCACCGAAATAAAGCATCGAAATAAAGCATCGAAATGTGCGCTGCTTTTCGGTCTGGTTACTACCGTTTATGTCAGAACGGACACCAGTACCCATCCCTAATCATGAGCACCTTTTAATTCGCATGCTTAAGGAAAAATTACAGTGGTGGAAACAACTCCGATGCATCTTATTTTTTAGAGAAATAGAGGGTGTTTTAGCGCATTTTACTTTTTAAAATCAGCTAACCAAGATGATGAGAGCAATGAGAGTAACCAGGATGAAAATGATCATCTACTTGACATAAAGACATGAGGCAAGTTAACTGCAATATGGAACTATCTCTACAGTCTGCATATGATAAAGGAAAACCTAATTAATGAAAAGACACTACAAAAAAAAAAGCTGATGAAGAGGCGTTAACCTGGAAGAATGGCAGGAACTTTTGCCAATGTATGTACAAATGACGTCAAAAGCATTCACAATCTCTAGTGTAACATTTTAAAGTCATTCTGGGCAGTGACAAACTGCAGCTTGTCCTGTCCTCTTGGCAGTTGATTTGCAGATATACAGGGTGATAACGTTAAGCTTGTTGGCAGTAGCTGATGTTGAGTCATTTCCAATGGTCATTAAGCTCCTTCCCTTTACTGTTCAGCTTGTCCTTCAGTGTGCTCTATTATGTTCATTTTCTCCTTCTGCCTATAGCCTTGACTGTTATTCTCCCTACTTATCATCTTCCCCTCATTCTTTCATCCTGTCTTGCATCTAACCCAACATTATCAGTCTTTTTTCCACTGCCTCCCTTTCATCTGTTTTATCCATCTGTCCCATCTTCCTCTAAATCATCTGTTTAAAACGACGCTTCTGAAGTTCAGAGGAAAAGTCATAGAAAGAAATCTCATCAAAATACACGAAAAGTATATGTATGTGTGGATATGTCCAAGAATGTGTAAAGTGCAGGCAGTGGTAAGAGGAAGCGACTTCACCAAGTCTGTGGGCCAAGCGCTGTCTAAATTTAGATGAGCCAAACCCTCATAGGATCCTTCGTGTTAATCAAAGAGCTGCGCCGACCTTCACAACACTCCTACTCCCAGTTGGAGACAATAACCTAACATGGGTATGGTCAGCCTCGTCCCAGCATCTGATTCCTGTCTGCGGTTTTCAGTTTGTCTTCTTTCTCCGTCCTTGGAGGAAGCCTGACGGAGATGGAAAATTTCTGAGTCTGTCATGATTCATTCATGTTTGAGCTCGTGCTTGTTTGAGAGCTTCATGTAGGAAGAGAGAGGGAGTTTGTATTTATTTTCCAAGGTTTTTTATGCTTTTTATCTGAGTATATGCATTTCAACAACATTGCCACAAATTCATCTTTGTGGGTGTTAGTGTTTGTCAGCTCTTTGGTGCCCACGTGATATCAGAAAATCCTTGACGGTGATGTGCGTGAGTGACTCCCTAGGTTACATGAATCATCCATGATGCGATTTGCAGAAGCCATCACAGCTATCTTACAGAGGCATGTCATATTTATTTGAAAGCTGATGTAGAAAAGATCATTATGTAAAAAATTCAGATTTTTTGTTTTTGTTTTTGTGGATAGATAAAGTACTGTGCAAAACTCTTCAGCCATCTTTCCTTTCTCTATATTTAGTAAGGAAAATAGAAAGTAGGTCCAGCAGTCTATTGAAACATGACAACACACATGGATAACACACAAGGATAAAAGGCAGTTATAATGAAATAATGAAAGTCAATATTTGGTATGACCACCTTTATTTTTGTCTGTGAAGGTTCTCAGTCATCCAGGTCATCGTAGTCAAAGGAGCTTGCAAAGAAAAGCGTCTGGACTTCTTTAAGTTACTTGAAGACGTTTCACCTCTCATCCGAGAAGCTTCTTCAGTTCTAAGGTCAAATGGTGGAGAGTCCCAGATATGAACCTAGTGGGAGTTTCCCCCCACAGAGGGACAAAAGGACCCCCTGATGATCCTCTAATCGCCTGAGCCAAGGTGTGAAACTGGGTGTGGGTCCCAATCAGCCAGAGTTTCGGGTGAGTTCATTGTGAAACCTGGCCCCACCTTATCATGCGAATTCCTGAGATCAGATGGCCCAGGATGTGAGTGGGCGTTAAGGCGTCTGGGAAGGGATCTCAAAACTGGATTATAGATGGCAGAGAGTTGGTGTCGTAAACCACCACCTCTGTTCAAAGATGGTCGCTCACAGTGTACATAGATGGCTTCTTTCACTCCTCTTTCAAACCATCTGTCCTCTCTGTCCAAAATGTGAACATTGGCATCCTCGAAAGAGTGTCCTTTATCCTTAAGATGCAGATGGACTGCTGAGTCTTGTCCTGTGGAGGTGGCTCTTCTGTGTTGTGCCATGCGCTTGTGAAGTGGCTGTTTGGTCTCTCCAATGTAGAGGTCTGAGCATTCCTCACTGCCCAGCGTGTTGCTGGGTCTGAAATACACTGGGATGTCGTGCTTGGAGAAAACTCTCCTGAGTTTTTCTGATACACCGGCTACATAGGGGATGACAATGTTGTTGCGCCTGTCTTTCTTATCCTCCCTCGCTGGTGTCTGATCTTCTTTTCTGTGCCTCTTTGCTGACTTTAAGAACGCCCATTTAGGATAGCCGCACGTTTTGAGTGCTTCCTTTACATGTGTGTGTTCCTTCTTTTTTCCTTCAGGCTTAGAGGGAACATGTTCTGCCCGGTGGTGTAGGGTCCTAATTACTCCAAGTTTGTGTTCCAGAGGGTGATGGGAGTCAAAGAGGAGGTACTGGTCCGTGTGTGTGGGCTTCCGGTAAACTTCGATGTTGAGTTTGCCATTCTCTTCAATGTGCACAGCGCAGTCCAGGAAAGGCAAACAGTTGTCCTTTGTGTCTTCCCTGGTGAACTTGATGTTTTTATCCACAGAGTTAATGTGCGCAGTGAAGGATTCCACTTCTTGTGTCTTGATTTTGACCCAGGTGTCGTCTACATATCTGTACCAGTGGCTGGTTACTCTTCCTTTGAAAGAGCCAAGAGCCTTCCTTTCCACTTCCTCCATGTAAAGGTTGGCTACAATAGGTGACACGGGGGAGCCCATGGCACAGCCATGTTTTTGTCTGTAAAAGCCTTCGTTGTACTTGAAATATGTAGTGGTGAGGCAGAGGTCTAACAAGAAGACAGCTCCTTGGAGGACAGGACCAACTTCACACCCGATCAGATTTGCAAACTGTTAGACCTCTATTTGTCCACCTTTATTTTTCCACACTTTTACCTGAACTCTCTTAGGTAAGATTCCTTTCGATTTCAAGTAGGTTTCAGGAATAGTTCTCCAGGCTCCTTGAAAGACATTTAAAGCTCTTCCTTGGATGTTGGCTGGTTTTTGTGTTGTTCTCTGTGAAAATAATTCCACACGGTTCAATAATTTTGAGGTCCGGGCCCGAGGAGGCCAATCCATGACTGACAGTGTTCCATTGTAGGCTTTTCTATCCTGGTATGCTTTTACTTCATTGGCAGTGTTTGGCATCATTGTCATACTGCTGCCAATCAGGCCCTTTCCAGATGATCTTATATGGTGAATCAAATTGTCATGGCATGATCCCCAACAACCTCAAACCATGACATGACCATGGACCTCCACCATTTTTTCCAAATTGCTATAGGGTTTCACTGTTGTACCTCTGTCCTGGCCTTCTCCATACATGTTGATGGCACTTTGAATCAAAATGTTCAAATTTGGATTAATCACTCAGTAAAACCTTTTGCCTCTTGTTTTGTGACAGGCTGCAAGTAAAAGAATGCCTAAAGATAGATTTTGAAATTGATTCTTCGCCAACTTGCTTGCAGACGGAATACTGTTTTTTTTCCTTGAGTGAGGTACCTTTTTATGCTTGAATGACTCAGCAGTCAGCATTAAGTGGTTTGGCAAACAAGGGAATAAACACCCAGTATCCAAAGAAAAGCACTGCAAGACCTTCACTATTTCTCAAGACCACTTTAAAAAAAATTCTAATAAAATAAGAAATCAGCGGTAGCTCAGTAGTTTTGCACTGTAAACGGAGACCCCGAACTTTCTTCTTGGTTCTCGTGACATCACAAATTCCTGATGTAGTTTGAACTTCCCTAGTGTGTTCAACTCATTGGATTTGTGCTGATGTAGAAATAGTACAGGTAATATTCCCACTGAATTCCCAACAAGTAAGAAGTTCTCACCTGTTCTGCGTCATGCACACTCTAATCTGAAATAAGAAAGCAGCTAATGCCAACTACTTCCTGCTGTGAAACAGATTCTGGCCCTTTGTGATTTAGTCAGAGAATGGAAGCTGTCGATTGATGTTCATCATTTTTCATGTACATGGATATACAGTTGTCATACAGTCTGAGGCCAGTTTGTCCATTACACACAAGTCTAAATGCACTAGTACACAAAGACTGCTTTCGTGACTAATTCAGGTTTCACCATGAGATGAGATGGCTTGATTACGTGGTGAGTCTCAGAGAGTAGTGTAAGATTCTTGCTAATTTAGATGCTGTTTCATCACCCTGTAAATAGAATTTGTGATGACTTTGCTGAGACCCGTGAGAAATCTTTCCTGATGGTAGAAATAGATGATGACTGTGAATGAAGTATTACAGTCTGACTTCTAGTTTTCTTTTGCTAAATAAGTTTGAGAATACTCTGTCCCTTGTTACTTACCAGAGCCCAAGTTGCTCATTTTGTCAGGCATATGCTAAGCCAAAACTCAGATACCGAAGTTACTTATTCACTACATATTTTCTGGGGCCAAAGGACATCCGGGATGTGTATTAAGGTTCTGACATCTGCAGTGACAAAGTTGCCTTGTCTAGTTTTGTATAAAGCTAGAGGTAAGATCGGAACTGCATTTGAGATTGCCAGTGAGTTGTATTGTAGATAAAATTAGCACATTTAATTCAATGGGGCAGTGATTCAAGGCTTAAAAGGCTTGGTTTGGTTTATCTCACTAGCTATAAGAGACACAATGATTACAGTAAGTGTATTAAAAGGAGCAGTAATAGCTGTAGGTGTTCCAGCTCTGATGTCTTGATAACGTTGGTGATGACTGGCTGTGAAGTGGCTGAGGCTGACCGACAGTCTGAGTTGATTTCCTGCATTTCCTATCGGCGGCCATCACTCCAGCTATCAGAGCCTGCCCTCTCTGGTTTAACTGATGCAGCCCTCAAGCCGGAGGAGCTCCTGTCTCAAGTTGTTTGAGCAGGGACCCACAGAAGAGGTCAAATGGATAATACTTGGACATACACACATGCAGTAATATCATTTTTGAGTTGCTATTTCATATATACTAAAATATTGTTCCTTCGTGAGTTACAATACCCAACTGTCATTTCGGGTAAAGTGTACAGTACGGTACAAGAGTAAGGTTTATTTTATAGGCAAGGTCTAAAACATGGCATATCATGTCTTATTTAATCTGACTGTGCTGCTGCAACATTCCCTCTGTCATCTTCTCTCCTCCCCTCCCATCTCCTTGTTTCTTTCTCTCTGTCTGCGCTTGGACAGAGGTGGCTTGTCTGCTGCATGGCTTAGCATACAGCCTGTGATCTTTTATGAATTTAGCATAAACCCTGCTGCTAAGCCAGGCGAAGACATTCACAAGAGAGGTTCACAGAAGAATATCAGTGCACTTGGCAAAATGTGAAATGAGGTGTTTTGTGGTTTGTTTGTTTGTTTTTTGCTTTTCCAGACTACTTGTTCTGGTCTTGTGTCCCTACATTAAATAGTTCCTTGCTCCCCAAGTGTCCTCTGTTTACATGAGTGCCCAGGACAACCCAGCCATAATAGGATTGGCATTCCAGCAGAGCTTTATTGGAGCTCAGAGACAACACATTAGAAGTTAGAGTTATGTCAGCACGTGTCGTCTTCCAGAATTACATCCCATGCAATTTTAAGCAGGAAGTTATTGCGAAAATATTGCAAAAAAAAATTCTTTACAGTTTTTTGTGTATCACAATCATATTAGAGATGTAATGAAGGTAAATGACATATTTAAGAAGCTGAGGATCTTTGGAAAACGTGCTAGCTAAGTAGGAAGGGGGGGTGAGGAGGGAGCTTTTTTGCAATAGGACAGTGGAGAGAAGACAGGAAAGCTGGGGGAAAGATATGTAGTAAATAGGGCTGGGCGATATATCGAGTTTTTTAAAAATATCGATATATTTTCATACGAGATATAAGATGTGACAATATCGTTTATATCGATATAGTCTATGTTACGTTATAATTATACTTGTGGAGCCGCAGGTTTGCCTCTCTTTCGTCCACTTTTGTCTCTACGCAACGTTACTCGGCCTCGCCTCTCCTTCACTGAACACAACTCCCCCTCCCCCATAGCTTAACCTGCAGGCAATGACAAGATAAAAGAGGAAAATCTCTGTTAGCGAGTTACCGTGCGTGGGGCTGGACGGCGTCAACGTGTTAGCGAGCTAACCGCGCTAACGACATGCAGCCCGGAGGGGCTGCACGGCCTAAAATCCTTTCATTTTCTCAAAAATCGCGCCTTATGTATGAATTCTGGTTGTGCTTACTGACCGCGAACCGATTTTATGTGGTACACAGCGCTCAGCAATCTGTCAAAAAATGTTTTAGTATGACTTTGCTAAGCTACGGAGCTGCACCGCTTGATGGATTGTCGGAGGATTACGGCTACCGGGGAGGAGCCTCGCGGAGTGATACGTACTGTGTGTGTATAAGGACCACAAATGGCACCTGTTCAGAGACGTGGTGCAGCTGTGAAATCTGTCTCTTTGTTATTATGCTCAGCGTCTATTAGTTTACATTTTGACTGCACAATTGTGAGCTTTTTGTTATGCACAAAAACAACATTGTTTTCTTTTATTTATGGACCATGATTATTTAACCCTTGTATGGTGTTCGGGTCTGTGAGACCCGTGTTCAGTTTTTTTCAAAAGAAAAATTAAACAATTAATTATTTTTTCACGTGTAAATGTGTTGTGTCTTTCCACTCACTCCACTTGATTATAACTGATTTATTTATAACATTTTATATAAAAGAAAAACGAGAAGCACATTAATTCATAAATGTGATCTAACAAAGGTAAAGGGAAAAAATTAACCATGTTTGCTGTTCATATGTCTTGTAATTGGGATGAAGTAAACATCTGTTGAGTAATTTAACATAAAATTGTTTGATAGTGTTAATTTGGAAAGCCAAAACTCTAGCGGGTCCACCAGACCCATGAACACTGGCTGAGTAACAAAAATACGAACACCACACAAGGGTTAATAAATGCTGATAATTTATTTTTGAGTAATTTCTTCATGTACATCTACGCTGTATGTAAATAAAAGTGCCCGTGTGACATCTGTGACACAGTGTGACTAGGAACTCTCTTTTTGTTCTTAACTTATGGCTTTAAAAAAAAAATCGAGATATATATCTTATATCGCCATCCAGCTAAAAAATATCGAGATATGAATTTTGGGTCATATCGCCCAGCCCCAGTAGTAAATAGTAACAGGGTGGATTCAAACTTGGACCTCCATGTTAGGTAACTGGTAAATTAAACCAGTACCCCTGAAATTGCTAATGTTTGAAGTGTTTAATTAACATTTTGCTGATGACAACAGATGCAAAAATTCTGCTGATACAGATGCACTGTTTATGTTCATATATACTTGTACACATACACAGCAAAACCTATAATAATGCAGTCTCTGTGCTTAGTTTGCCTCATAAATGTCTGCATCGGCCACCCAACCCTTTCTGACATGCCTTGGTAAACCCCTGGTCCCATTACTATGCATTATGCATGGACCTATCTCTTAAGTCCCACAAAAGTAAAAGCTCCCCTTGAAAATAGAAGTTATACTGTCACAGGGTAACTTGTCACAGTGACATTTTAAATGTGCAGAAACATTTTGTTTCACAGTGTTAGAATTATAATGATAAAAAGAGCATCTTTTGGGCAGAGTCTCACCAACCTGCAAAACAGTTTCTAAATTGTTGAACAATTAATAATAAGGATACTGTTCCTCAAAATTGTAAAGACTTTGAATAGCTTACAGTATACAAATCTATGTGGGCAAGGAACAAGGCACAACATTAAAAACAAGCCTGACTCTGTCATGGAAATCCCTGCATGGGCTCAGGAACACATCCAGAAATCTCCGTCTGAGAACGTGGTTCACTGTGTCATCCGCAACTGTAGGTTAAAGCTCTGTCATGCAAAAAAGAAGCCATATGTGAGCATGATCCAGAAACACTGCTGTCTTCTCTGTGCCAGAACTCATTTAAAATGAACTGATGTAAAATGGAAAAATATTCTGTGGTCAGGTCAGATTAATCGAATTTTAAAAGTCTCTTTGGACGCTGTGTTCTCTAAGAGGACTAAAGAGGACAGATCAGTTCTCAAGCTTGCATCTGATGCCAGCCATCAATGCTGAAAGGTATATATATTGGTTTTAGAGCCGCATATTGTCTCTTCCCTCACAAGAAGAGGGGATGCTACACAGTTGGACTTTGGGTTGTAAAAACATTCAGGCAAAATTACTAACAGTGTTTTTTTAATGTTTGTCTTACAGAAAGAATGGCTTTGCCTCACCTGTCAAACTCAAAGAGCGATGTCAGGCCAGCTGGGAGATGTTTCACCATCATCCATGGCTTCCCCGAAGAAGCAGCCTCCTGGTCCTGTTCCCTCCTCCACACCTCCCCCTGCTGCTGTAGATAGCAAACCTGTAGTAGAACCAGCAGAGCCAACCCCACCAGCTTCTGAGACCAAGGTAGTGCCCACAACCCCCTCTGAATCAACACCTGATAGTGCACTAATTTCACCTAATCATAGTATTCCTCCTCCTGAAAACAGTTCACAATCAAAAGAACAAAACCAAACACTAGCAAATGAGAATATTATTCTTTCTGAGAAAGACGTTCCTGTAGTAGAACCAGCAAACCTAACCCCACAAGCTTCTGAAACCAAAGTAGTGACCACAACCCCTACTGACTCCATGCCTGAGAGTGCACTGATTTCGCCTAATCATAGTATTCCTTCTCCTGAGAATGGTTTACACTCAAAAGAACAAAATCAAACACTAGCAGATGAGCATACTATTCACCCTGAGAAAGAGGTTCCAGTAGTAGAACCAGCAAACCTAACCCCACCAACTTCTGAGACCAAATTAGCACCCCCTGAGGCTGAGCTTGATAGTGCGGTAATTTCACCTAATCATAGCACTCCTCCTCCTGAGAACAGTTCGCATGACCCACCACAGACAACAGAACAACAAGAAGAAGATGAGAATGCCATCTACCCTGAGAAAGAAGTTCCTGTTTCAGAGAGTTTAGCTGATAGTACCCATGTAGCCCCACCAGCTGAGGAACAGCAAAACAGCTCTGAGAGAATAGCAGAGGATCCCCCTCAGCCAGGGAAAGAGCCATTTGATTCTGATCAACAAACTGTCAGTGAACTCCCAGCAGCTGAGCAACAACAGAGTAGCTCTGAGAAAGAATCAGAGGACCATCCTCATCCCTGTACAGAGATAGCTAATGATGGGCAACAAGCACAGAGTGCAACTGTCAGTGAAATCCCAGCAGTTGTGCAACATCAGAGTAGTTCTGAGAAACCCACAGAGGACCTTTCTCTCCCTGTGGAAGGTGAGACACAAAATCCATTGAGTAATGCAGGTTTAGACAAGACAACAGACCCTGCTGGGGCAGAAACTGAGCCAAATCCCGAGATTACGCAAAGTGAGGCTGCCGCTCCCCTGGCAGATAGTAAGAAAGTGGAACCCAGTCAAGAAAAGCATCCAGAAGTGACAACAAATGCAGCTGAGCCAAAGCCTGCTTTGATCCCTGAAGCAGTTAGACAGGAAACAGCTCCTGCTCAACCTGATACTACGGCTGCAAGTGTGAAAGAGGAGAAAACAACAGAGGTTTTAGCCGAGAAACCCCTGATAGGTGAACCACAAGTTACTCCAGCAGATCACACTCCACCTGACAGTGGAACAACACCTAATGTCAAGAGTGATGTTAGTGCAGAAGTAGAACCGAAAAACTCTGCGTCCCCTGTTGAACAAGTTGATGTCCCTGAACCTGATAAAGCTGATGAAGAATTAAAACAAAAACAGGCAGCAAGTGCAGAACCTGAAATTTCTTCTGCAGTATCAGAAAACCATCCTGTCTCAGCTTCAGAGGGAAAAGGTCAGGCAAACGAAGTGAAAAATGAACAGTCAGAAAAAGATCAGGAGCCCACATTACTTGATCTGGCAGATAAATCCTCTCCTGTTGCTCAGTTTGAAGGAGAAACGAAAGCTGTGGAGAAATCAAATGAGGAGAACATCGCTGAAAATAAAGTTTCTCAGGAACTTAATAATGAGGTAGACACAACAGCGCAGAAAGCACCTGAGGGAGCTGATGAGGGAACAGTTGAGATTAAAACAAATGCATGTGTACCGATAACTACTGAGGTAAAACCTGATGACGAGGAAGCTGCTGAAGAAAAAGAAAATGAGGAGAATACAGTTCATAATGAAACTAACCAGAAACCTCTGGAACAGAATGTTACTAATACAGAAAATTCGTCTCCTCTTCTCGACAAGAAGGAATCTGCAACGGGATTAGAGCCGGCTGCAACTGTTCCAGAGGAAATGCCAAAAGAAGAAATAGATATACAGAACAAGATAAAAGCAGGAACAAAGAATGAGCCAGCTGAGGAGAGCATTATTGAAACAGCATGCTGTTTGTCAGAGAAGTCACAGGAGAAAGGAAAGACTGTGGTCGAAGAAGAGTGCACACCCGAAGCCACGGTGTTAAAATCAGATAATAAATCTGACAATGCAACGGTTATCTCTGTTCCACCACCCCCTGACTTCGAAGAGCCACAAATGGTCAATGAGGTGCCAGTGCAAAGTGTAGACAGCGCGTTATCCTCAGCTGTTACCAGTAAGACAAATGTCAGCGATCAAGCCAGTGAGGGGAACCTTTTCCAAGATGAGTCAGAGATGGGCTCACAAAAGACAAAGAGTATTGCTGAAAATCAACACGAAGCAGAGGAAGATACATCAGCTGTGACAGGCGGCGATGAGCAATTGTCAATCAAAGAGAAGAACGAAGCAGAATGTGACAAAAAAGACGATGAGTCACAACCTGTTGCTGGCAACATGCAGACAACTATTTCAGTATCAGAGGCAAACGCAGTGTGCGACAAAGAAGGCACTGCAGAGTTTGATGTAGGCGAGGATGCAATATCAAAGAAGGATGAAGTATCAGAGACAGCTTTTGAAAATGGAGGTGTGCCTCTATCAGTATCTTCAGCTCCTGTCACAGAACCTGAAATCCCAGTTTCTGTAGTAAGTGAGCAGGACAGCAGCCCGAAGGAGGAAAACACTAACGTGGAGGAGGAAAAGGAGCCCCTTGAAAAACTCAATGATGAAGCCGAACTTTCTGAGGTGACCATAGTATTTAGTAGATGTAGAGGTAGATTAGAAAAAATGATCTTTCAGAACTGCTTGACCATTGCAAAAACAAAAAAACTTAAATAACTTAAATACAAAACAAGAATTTACAGTTGGAGGAAATGAAAAATTGTTCATTCCAGATGGGTTTTACTAGAGGTTGAATGAAGTATTGGTAGAACAATATATCCTACTGCGTCACCTTGCAATAAAATTATTGATAATCTTGGACCAACTATTAATATTTCTTTAAAAACATGCTGCTACACTAAATAGATTCCTCCTCAGCTAATTTGATGTATCAGAGTTGCTTTTAATGACTTCTTGTTGTGCCAAATGAATGACAGATAGTGAAAGCAATATTACTCACATGTTAAAATAGAAGAAGCACAAATGAGGGAAATACAGTAGTAGACACTTCCAAAGAGCTAGTTAAATGAGCTGACATGTTATTACACACACATTGAAACACAATGAGTCATTACATTACAATACCATGATTATCTACTTCAAGTACACAAAGATATTAATTATAATAAAAATGCTCACTTAATTTTGTGCCAAATTAAACAATGTATGTCTAAATTGTTAAATATACAGTTTAATGTTTGGATTACTCATTAAGCATATGACATTCCTGAAAAGTGGAATAGTAAGAGCTGGATAATAGTTCAAGGTTTTGCTCTCATATGGTCATTGTCGAAAATACCCCACACTAGTCATTCCTATTAACTCCTGAAATATATTTTAAATCTTCATTTTTCATTCCTGTCATTCCTAAATTCATATGAACTTGCATGTTGTGCTTATTTAAAACAACTGTCTTCGTAATTGTCAGAAATTAAGCATATATACTGAAAAAGTTTGTTTTTTTTATTCATCAGGTGAAAACAGTGGAGACCTTGAAAGAGCCTGGAATTAAAGAAGCAGCTGTCAAGGAAGGCAGCCCAACCAGCCCATCAGACCTAGCAAAGCTAGAAAGCACTGTCCTGCCCATCCTTGAGGCCCAGGCAACCACACAAGAAGAGGAGAAAAAAACAGACACTCTAAAGGCCAGGCGTAAATTAGAAGTGCTTCCTCTCTCACCTGACTCTCCTAGCTCAGAAGAGGACAGAGTGGTTTCTGATAAGAACGGCAATGGTACCACAAAGAAAAAGCTCCTTGTGCCCATGGATGTCAAGGCAGATTCCCTGGACGATAGCAGTGAAAGCTTTGGAAAAGAAAGCCCTATGTCAGGAGATGATGAAGATTTTATCCGAAAACAGATAATGGAAATGAGTGAGAATGAAGATGCTTCACAATCTGATGAGGAAAACCTAGTTCGGCGAAAGATCAGAGAGGACGAGAAGAAACAAAAGGAACAAAAGAAAACAGAAACTGTAGAGAAGGGCACGACAGGGAAAGTCAGACGGCTTACCAAGAAAAGCACCATAAGCCCAGATGATGAAGATAAGGAATTTGGTACTTTAGTGGATAAACCTGATATAAACAAAGATATGGAAGCAGAAACAAAAGAAGGGAAGCAACAAAGTGGTACTGCAGTTCGCAAATTCCAAACTATGGAGCTGAATACAACTAGCAGCCCTGTGTCTATACCCAATGATGATGGAGAGCCTGAAATGGAAAGCCTGACAGATTCTCCAGATGATCGGTCTAGAGGTGAGGGGTCTTCCAGTCTACATGCGTCCAGCTTCACTCCTGGAACTTCCCCAACATCCCTCTCATCACTGGATGAGGACAGTGATAGCAGTAGTCCGAGCCATATCCGCAGTGGTGAAGGTAAACAGCACAGGAAAGCCAAACACAGACAACCTGGTCAAATGCTGCCAACTATCGAAGACTCTTCTGAGGAAGAAGAGTTACGGGAAGAGGAGGAGCTGCTCAGGGAGCAAGAAAAACAGAAGGGCTCAGGGAAAAAATCCAAAAAAGATAAAGATGAGATTCGAGCCCAGAGGAGGCGAGAGCATCAAAAGACACCGCCAAGCAACCTTTCCCCTATTGAAGATGCCTCACCAACTGAAGAGCAGAGGCAGGAAGCTGAAATGGAGGAGATTAGACGATCATCTTGCTCAGACTTTTCACCCAGTATTGAATCAGATCCTGAAGGATTGGAAATCCATGCTGCAAAGATTGCGGCAGTCCAGAAAACCTATCAGCTGCCCATGTCTGTATCTCTTCACTCCCCAACAGATGATCAAAATATTGATAAACCACAGAAAAAACCTCTCAGATCTGCTGATGAAGCCTATGAGGAGATAATGCTGAGGGCCAAGTCTCCAACAGCTGACAAAGGTGAAATTCAGCCAGAAAAAGAGTCCCTATATGGAGGCATGCTCATCGAAGATTATGCATATGCATCTCTTATTGACAATTCGACAGCTGATCTCGAGGACACAGAGAAGATTACTGTTCCCACTCAGCCCAAAAAGCTGCGATCGCCAGATGAAGTTTATGAAGACATGATAAAGAAAAGAAAGGAATTCATGCAGCTGGAGCAGGAATACCAAAATATGCAGGCAAAAAAGGAAAGCACTAACCCAGAAATTGTGCTACAACCTGCTGATATTACTGTTTCCAAAAGCAGTACAATAACATTAGACATGGATGGGAAGCCATTGTTGGATGCTGAAACTGCCTATGAAGAGCTAATGAAAAGAGTCCTGACTCCTGGAACAAGTCCAACTCAGCATGAGCCAAAAGTAGAAGCCACTGCATCTAGAAAGGCACTCCACCCTATTCCAGACTTAAAAGTAACGCAGTGCTCTTCAGGAGAGTTATCTTCTGATGATGAAATTATACCTAAAAAGGAAGTGGAGAAAAATCCTGTATCAGATGTCTCATCAGCAATGGAAACTGAGCCTGTGAAAGAAACGGTTCCATCACCCACATCAGATCAGCAACCTGAAACCACAATCAAAGCAACCCAAGGTGATATTGTGGACTTGACTAGTGCATCTACAAAAACATCAGCTCCTGTGATTGCCAGTGTATCACCCTTGCCTACAGTCCCCCAGTATACACCTGGTATACCAAGTGTAGTATCAACTGCCCCACCTGTGCCCCCGAAGCCAACTGTCCTGCGTAGGGCTAATTCTCAGGAAAAAACAGAAGAACCTGTTGCACCGCCGCTCCCTCCTCCTACTCCTCCAAAACCTACTGTGTTTCCCAGGAAAGCTCCAGTTCCACTTCCACCTCAGGCTTCAGCAGCTCCAGTAAGGCAAGAGACAGTGACTATGACTACAGCTCAAGCATCACCTACAAGACAAGTAGTTACTCCAACATACAAACCTCATGTTCCCCCTCCTGTACCCCCAAAGCCATCCATCCCTGTTGGAATTGGGGATAGCCACAAACCAGGACATGGTGTTAAACCACCAATTGCACCAAAGCCTGGCTCACAGCCTTCATCACCTGCCCATGCCCCACATCCACAAAGACCCTCTGTACTTCCCACAGGTCCTAGTGACATAGCCCTTAATCTAAGCCCCACTTCTGAAAGCAAAATGTTTCAACCATCACCAAAGTCTCCTTCTTCTCCAAGATATGCCAGCAATCTTCGTGACACATATGTGGTCATCACTCTGCCATCTCAGCCTAGCTCTCCTGTAGATAGTGTTACCACTCATGCTCCCTCTAGCCCTGGTCCAGCATCTCCTTCATGGCAAGCTCAGCCTGAGACATACCACCATCAGCAGCCTCAACCTCAACCATATTCACAGCAGCAGCAGCAGCAACAAACACCTCCTCAAACAACCAGGGTGCCTCTGGCATATACACGAGTCACAGAATCCATTGAAAGTCAAGAAATTTGTGGGCCTGAAAAACATGTATCTAGCTCTTGTCATATAATTGAGGCTATATCAGCCTCAGCACAGCCACCTGTGGTGATGCCCAACCTCATCTCTCAAGTGGTTACCACAGAAGTCCAAAGGACCACTGTCTCTGTTGTTCATGAAAGGACACCACCACCAGTGCCAGCTCCAAGGGCAAATGGTCTCCCAATATCAATGCAGAAGCCTATGCCCCAGTTGCCAGCACAGAATGGACAGGCTATTCAACCTTCTGAGGTGGTAGATCTTAGGACTATGAAAGTGGATCCAGAATCAACCACACGTGGTGTGGATCTGTCTGCTGGTCCAGACTCAAGACATCAGTCCCTTACGACTGATGTCAGTCGTCACAGCAGTGCAGTGCAGTCCCCTGTGGTCAACCTCAGTGCTGAATCATCTACAGTTTCTATAGTAACTGATAGCATTACCATCGTGACCTGTGCTGCCACAATCCAGCGACGCGACAACTTGGACACCTCTTTGACCTCTTCAGTACCCCTTCAGCTAACAAAAAACAAATCATTTGAACCCGTTTCTCAAATTATTTATCGACCAATTGATTCTCAGCCGTCTACTCATGCTACTGCTGAGATCCCTATTAATCTCTCAGTTGGATCTAGTACGAGTGGAGGAACACTCCAGGCCACCCCTGTAACAATTGCACCCGCTTCTGTTGCAAGTTGTATTGCTAATGGATTAACTAATGGCACAACCACAGTGTCAGGAGCTGTTGACCTTAGCACAAATAAACCATTCAACACTGTGGTTTCAGTGGATACTGCGTCTACCGAAGTGGTTACAGCTGTAATCACAGACGATGGCAAACCAGTGGATCTGACTGCAGGGAAAAGAGCTGTATGTTGTGATGTTGTGTACAAGCTTCCATTTGCAGGAAGTTGTGCAACTCACCAACCTACCACACCCTTGCCTGAAGATCGCTTTGGATATCGTGACGACCACTATCAGTATGACAGGTCGCCTTATGGCATGAGAGGGTTTGGTGGAATTAAACCTTCTATGTCAGATACTAACCTAGCAGAGGCTGGTCTCTTCATTTACAAGAGTAAAAACAGCTATAATTTCAGTGGCACAACTGAAGGTGCAGTAGATCTTACCTCAGCAAAGATTTCTGATGCAGGTCAGTGCAGTGACATTGCAGACCTGTCACTTAAATGTCACTTTGAACTGCTTCCACTTATTCATGGCTAATGTGGAAATAATGGCTACTTTTTGTTTTTATTTTGTTTTGCATGGACATTTTTTCTTTTTTTTTTAAATCATTTTTTTTGTTTTACCATTATATTTTTTGCATGTACCTGCATGCTGTTACTTTGTTGAACCTCATTGGAGTTTTTTTTGGTCTTCCACCTTTTTTCATTATTTGAACAAGGCATGGCTTGCTGCAACAATTAATAATTCTGTAATACTGGGACTGAAATGATATCTTTGACTTTTGACAGGTGAAGCTGTTGACTACTCCAAGAAAGGAACTTACGCTGGAATGACAATTCCTCCCTATTCTCAAGATAGAGTCACAAGTGCTGTTGGCACACTCTTTGGTACAAGCAGTGTTTTGAGATCATCAAATGGAGTGGTTTATTCCTCTGTTGCAGCCCCAGTCCCATCTACATATGCCATTACCACCCAGCCAGGGTCCATATTTAGTACAGCATACAACACCTTGTCAGGTATGCATACCAGCGACACCATGCCTTCTCTTTCCAACCTCCAGAACCTACCACTTACTCGATCCCACAGTTTTCTATCCACCATCTCTACTACTGCAGCAGAAGAACAAGCAGATGCTCCACTCAATCTAGAGATATCTAGAGGAGGCACTACTGCTGGTGATGCTGCAACTACTGCAGCAACTTCTTTATCTCTTGACACCTATACTGATGCATCTCTGGAGGCTATAGCTGCTTCACTGGAAGCGCTTTCTTCACCCATGGTTCCTGGAGACAGCCAGTATCAGGCAGAGCGCGAGAGACTAGAAATGGAAAAACTCAAGCAACAGCGCCTGGCTGAGGAATTAGAATGGGAACGGCAGGAAATTCAGCGGTTCCGAGAACACGAACAACTCATGGTGCAAAAGGAACTGGAGGAGCTGCAGGCCATGAAACAGCAGATACTTGCCCAGCAAGAAGAGGAAAGACAGGCTCACCTTATAATGCAGAAAGAAACTTACGCTCAGCAGCAGCAGCAGCTTGAGCAGATTCAGAGACTCCAAGAGCAGCTCCGTCTTCAACTGGAAGAGCAAAAGCTTCGTCAGATGTACCCAGGTGGGGACATACAAGAGGCAGTTGTCTTAGGACCTGATGGCACTGTACTGGCCCGAAAGATCACAGATAGTGGGTGCCAGACAGATGAAGAGGATGAAGCAGTCAGCAAAGCTTACACAGCAGGTAGAAAAAAGAGAACTGCTAAAAAGAGCGTTGACAGTTGTGTGCAGACTGATGATGAGGATCAAGATGAATGGGAGGCTCAGAACAGAAGCAGACAAAGCCGTCCACGTACTGCCAGAGGTGATAGGGGTGGGCAGTCTGAGATGTCTCTTCAAGCCCACACTGAGATTTCTATACAAACTGATACAGATGGGAACATTAGAATGGATACCAGAATGGAGCTTTCAGATTCTGAAAGGACCTCACCAAAGAAACGACCTACCCCCTTAGAAATAGGGCAGTCTGCTAACCTCAAAGCTGATTCTTCTACTCTTCAGGCCCCTCCTAAATCCCCCAAAGTGCTCTATTCCCCTGTATCCCCTTGTATCTCACCAAGCAAATCCCTTGAGTTTGTGTCTTATGATAAATCCCTTGGTGATACAAGCCCACAAAACCTAAGAGGAAGTCCTGATCCATCAAAAGCCTCTCCAGCAAGTCCCAGAGGACAGAAATCCATGCAGAGATCTATGTCTGATCCTAAGCCCATGAGTCCAACAGGAGAAGAAAGAGCAACATCTGGAACCCAGTATGGTGAAGGCTATACTGTAAGTACTACCATCGTAATTGACATAAATCCAGGAAGCAAAACCACAAGCCAAAAATATGAATTTATTTTAACTTTCAGATGGTGTGATCTGTGTTTAAACTTTTCTTTTGGTTGATTAAGTTTGACATTTCTGGAGAGTTATCTTCAGCTTAATCCCATTTCTAGGTAAAATATCATGGAGTATTGTAGTCAGTTTTCTGCCTGGGCAATTCACCACTGAGAATCTCATACATACATAAACAGTTGGAAATAAGCTGAGGTTGCAGGAAACACTAAGCTGTCAGAGATCCATCAAGGGTTTGTGAATAAATTATTTCTTGTGCAACAGTAGTGTGGAATATTTATGGGCAGAAATACATATGTTACTGTTACCTAGAAAAAAGATAATCAACAATTTGTCTTTCAATCACTCTACTACAATACATCCTTATAGAGGAAGACTATCAAACAACTTAAATTTATACAGTTTGCTCTGTTTTAATTACTCATAAAATGCAGCAGTTATCACTAATTAATTTATCTGAGTAACATATTGTTTATGAAGCTGAAGGCTCCTTAAACAATTATTTTGGGAACTAAACTACTTTTACAACACTTTTTTTCCTACAGGGCATAGGCTCAGGTGGTACACCAACAGGGACTCAAAAGAAGGTGAAGAGGACTCTCCCAAATCCTCCATCAGAGGATGAGTCAACAACCACTGGACAGACAGCATATAGCACTGGCTCAGCCCGTCGAAGAATGTGCCGTAATTCCAACATGGCACGCGCCAAGATCCTACAAGACATTGATCGAGAGCTAGATCTGGTGGAGCGCGAGTCTTCCAAGCTCCGCAAAAGACAAGCAGAATTAGATGAGGAGGAGAAAGAGATAGATGCAAAGCTAAGATACTTGGAGATGGGCATTAATCGTAGAAAGGACGCACTGCTTAAAGAAAGAGAGAAGAGGGAAAGGGCCTACTTGCAGAGTGTTGCAGAGGACAGAGACTACATGTCAGACAGTGAGGTTAGCAACATCCGAGAGACTAGAGGAGGTGGTGAGGATGAGGAGATTGAAAGTCATGGTCTTGAACGTCCCAGGACAGCTCCTCAGTCAGAATTGGATGACTTTGTCCCACCGCAAACCAAGCACGAGTATGGAAAATACTCTCAGTACCAATACGCTCAAAGTCAATTTCAGCAGTCTCTCTACCAGACACCTCAGTCCTACCAGTCTCATTCAATCTACTCCTCTGTCCCTTCGCTCACTACCTCCCAGCAGCAGAGTTACCACCAAATGCTTTTGTTGCAGCAGAAAGCTGCGAGACAAGCAGCCCTACTCTCAGAGCTCGATGCAACGAAATATGATGTCATTAGCCGTCAGCCTGATCCCACTTCATCAGCTTACCTTGGTGTTAAGTATGACAAATATGGGAATCATCTTGATCTCAGAGCCTTAGAAGTGGGAAGTATAGCAGGTAGCCCAATGTCAGCTGTCTCTGATTCCTACTACACAGATGTAGATCACCACACACCTCGGAGTTACATGCTGCTGGAAGATGCTGCAGAACTAGCTAAAGGCTCCACAGGTCTGTCCTCATCTTATAGTCTGGCTGAGAGGGAGCTGGCAAAGGCAGAGAAACTGCTTCGTAGGAGTGCTGCTGATCTGGGGTCTACTGACTATTTGGGATCCACGTCCAGACTTCATACCTTTGGAAAGACCCCTGACGAAGAGGATACCATGGAGGAACCCTATGAACTGAAACTTTTAAAGCAGCAGCTTAAGCAAGAGTTTAGGAGAAGTACAGGTGGGACTGAAAACTTAGAACAATTGACAGGTCTCTCACAGCACTACTATACACCAAGCTCTAGCATCTCTGGTTACTCTCAGAGACACTATCCAAAGTCAGAAAAGTATAGCATCAGTCGACTTACTCTTGAGAAGCAGGCAGCTAAACAACTCCCAGCATCTATGTTGTACCAAAAACATAAGACACCACTACTAGATCCTAAAATCTCCTCCAAGTATTCCTCTATTACAGACAGTAGAGGTTTAGAGACTGACTATACTAGCTATTTGGGGTCTACCAGTGCATCCCCAAGATCCAGCCGTCTCTTGCAAGATGAGATTACCTTTGGTCTTCGGAAGAATATTGCAGAGCAGCAAAAGTATTTAGGATCCACCCTGGGTGCTAACTTGGCTGGGTCACTTAACTTGAGTCAGAGCTTGGGTTTGGATTCTGCCTATCCTAGTGGTAGTCGTTCAAGACCATCCTCCAGGCCCACATCTTGCTATGGCCTGGACTTGTCTATCAAAAGAGACCCATCAAGCTCTTCACTCAGGCTGAAAGGAGATGGTGAAGCATCTGGAGACGGCCCAAATTATCAAACCCCATCTGGTCGCACCAAACCTACTAGCCTTCCCATTGTCCAAAGTGGGCGCGGCAGAATACCCATAGTGGCCCAGAATTCAGAAGAAGAGAGTCCACTGAGCCCTGTTGGGCAGCCTATGGGTATGGCCCGTGCATCAGCGGGACCTCTGCCTCCCATCTCAGCCGATTCAAGGGACCAATTTGGTTCTTGCCTTTCATTGCAAGACTCCCAGCAGCAGCAACATATCAGGGAAGAGCCAACAAGGGGTAGGAGTTATGTGCTGCTGGATGATCTTCAGGGCACCATGTCAGATAGCGAAGGTAAAAAACAGACTTGTTACACTGCCACTTCATTCCTAATTAGCGTTTCATCATTAACACTTTTTGGTTATGGTTTGTCTTGCATGAATTTATTACTAAAGTGGGTAAAATATAGCTTGTGTTTCTTCATTCAGACTCAGCATGTCTTTTGAGGTGTTTTTGTTTTTCCTTTGCATTCTGTTGAATGTGTCTTCTTATTCCTTTCTAGTGCAAGTACATTTAATATTGAGTTCCTTTGTGCATGCAAATCATTTGTAAACTTTTCTGTTTCCTATAGACTTGAATGTATCTTTATGTATACACTGTTTTCTATTTTCTGTTCTATTCTCATCCCAATTATTGTGTAACATCTTCCTATATGAGTTCACTGCACTGTACAGTCTGACATCCTGTTTCAGATACATGAAAGGCGTCCCCCAAGAAATACAACTTTAAAACTCAACATGATGTCACACGTAGCTGTTGAAATGCTTGAAGTATTTTAAATCCTTCTAATTAAGCATTTAGACGACAGTAGTATATTGATCCTTTAAAATAGATCACATAGAGAAAATGTTTTCACTGTAAATGATGCAATGAAAAAAGTGCCTTTGCCACTCAAAAAGTTAGAGTTCTGTCAGTTTCAGTCAATTTCTCTTAAGCATAATAGTGTCCTGTCTGCATTTTCATAGACAGTAATATACAAATATATATTTTTGGATTATTGATGTGCAATGTGAATACAGGATATTTACTTAGTTATTCCATGATTGCATTTAACTTTCTACTAGTACCCAGTAAGACTAAACTATAGGAAGATTTAAAATGTTTTTTTTGTTTTGTTTTGTTTCATTTTGTTTGAAATGCATGATATTTCTTTGCAATACTTCTGTGTTAATAAATATAAAACTTTTACATGCATGTCTTGTCTTAAATATCTGCTTTTGTGCACTGTGATACATGAGTGATTTTATGCTGCATGAAATGCATGCATGCCTCCTTCATGTAAGAAGATCACCGAAAATCTGATCATTTGATTAACTTCTGTTAAGCAAACATAGTTCATTATTTTTGCTGCAGCTTCTATAGCTGAAAGCAAATGAGCTGTCATACATATGAGGACAGTGTTTTTTTCCAAAACAGTGGTTCAAAAGCACTATTACAACAGGAAAGGGGAAAAAACATTATTGTTGCCAGCACTTGCTGTCGTGATAGCAGTGGTTCGCAATAAATCATGTGTTTCAAAAACGACTTCTATAAAGCAGCTCTAGAACTTCTAAACTTTAAGCTGAGGACAATGTATTACTAAAACAGGATGCAAAATGGGCTGTCATTAAGTGCAAACTACATTCATAGTAACATTTCCTATCTTTTTGTTTCATATGCTTAAAGATGCCATGTCTGAGTTGTCTTGAATGCAGTTTAATTATTTACCTATTGATTCATATGGATCCCAATATTTTATTCATACTTTATAATACATTAAACCCGTTTGCCTTGATTGCAGCCCTAAGTGATTCCCTGATGGCTTTGAACAGAGACGATGCAACCAATGGTAGAGTATTAGTTCAGTTCTCTACGCTAATATATTAACTTGCACCACAAATAAAATGCATATCAACAAAATGGTGTCTAAATGTTGGGGAGGTTTAAGACATTTCAAATTTGGTAATACAAACAATACTTATATTGGAAATTTAAAACAAATTTAAATGATTTTACATTTTTTACAGTTTTCATAAGATTCATCACACACTTGTTGGGGAGGAGACTCATTCACCTTCCTAACAACTGGAGAAAAATTATAGAAATATACCCAACATTTACATCTATCGACAAGTATGGCAAGATAGATTTAGTTTATGCTACTGTGTTGTACTAATAGTGCTTTAATCGTTCTCAATCTGCCTTATTTTCTGTGCATACATATGGAATTGTTTTGGTTTTTGGCATCATTTTCCTACTTTGCAAAAAGTGTAACAGATTAAACTTCTGTTTGGCTCATATTTTTTCCTCATATTTTTTGCAACCTAACAACTAATATGTAGACGTTTTTTCAATGGCATGTAATCACCTTTAAATGACCTGATAACCATCCTCTGTAAGTGGATGGAAAAGTCCAGATTCTCAGATTGGTTTTGAAGCTGTGCTTGTTTTTATCCCTGAAGCCTACCACCTTAGACGGGAAGAGACAGATTGGTTTGACAAACCGAGAGATGGGTGGTCGGAGAACGGACAGGAGAAGAGACAGGTGAAAGAGGAAAAAACACATACACTGTAGTAAAGTTCTCAAAGTGTCATCTATGAAACACCAAGCTGCATGCATTCACATGGAATCATCTTGATATATATAAATATATATATAAATATGTTGCATGAATGGTGTATGGTTTTTGTATAGTAGCACAAGGCACTTAACGTCTTACCATTGTGTATGGGCCATAGGGAAAAGGTCCATACTACCCCTTCCCTCACCTCAGGGTCAAACTGCAGAGGGATCCTAAAGACCGCAGTGTCTCAGGTAAAGTAACACAGTTTACAGGAGCATCATGTTAATGGTAGAGTGACTGACTATACAGTCAAAAAGGCATGTATGTTCATGTGTTATTGACTGTTGTACAGTCAGTTAGGACTGCATCAAATATAATTAGGAATAAGAATGTTATAAAATAAACGAAATAAAAATATTTACAAAGGATAGACAACAAAATATGCATAACAAAATATAGACATTAATCTAGATCTTTTTGGGTTTACAGAGCATGACTAGTTAGCTTAATGCATATTACTTAATATTCAAGCCAAATCTCAGCAAACTAGCAGGTCACTTTGCTAGCCTATATGTTGCATCACACAACTCTTCCAGGCTCAAAGCAGCCCAGCATTTCATTTCCTGGCTTCCTTTTCGATTTGGCTCTCCTCCATGCTCATCAGTCATTGCCATGCTCAAAATGGCGTATCCCTCACACTCAGGATTATCTTATGCAATTAACAAGCAGCCCAGAAAGGAAGCCTTTTGTTTACTAGCGCCCAGTGCTGAACTGAGTCATTTTGCTGCAATGTTTTTGTTCTGGCTTCAATAACCATAAAAAATGGTTTCATGGTTCAAAATTAGTAAGGTTTCTGTTTTTGCGTAATTGAAAGCCTCTTTATGTAGGCTGAGAAAATCAATACAAGGGTAGTGGTTTAATCTAGTTAACAGTGTACTGTGTGTAGACAGTGTGCTGCCTACATATGACCTAAACTGCTGCTGGACACAGAAAATCTGCAAACAAAATGATGCACACATTTCTTTAAGACTGTGATTTAAATTAACATATCAATTTAAGCTATTAAGCTTTACCTGGAGTTTAGCTGGGTTTTCTCATCAGTTTTGGATTAAGCATCTAGTAATTTAAGTTTCAGAGACTGCATCAAAGTGTATATATTTCAGTCAAAAGTTTACAGCTAGCCAAAACCAGCAAGTATGCTATAATGAGCTTTAGCTTTAGCTATGGCTAGTTCTGGCTAGCTCCCTAGCTCCCACGATATCTAAACCCATAACTTTTAGCTACATTTTACCTGCTTATCTCTGAAAAATTATTGTATTTTTAGTAAATAACTTACATGTTTAATTTGATACAAAATATCAAATTACAGGCTTAATTCTATTTTGACCATAGATAGTATAAAAGATGGCCACAGCTACGTCACCTCTTGGTTTGTGAAGTCTCCTTAGGAGCCTCAAGATGAGGATTTTCACCATGTTGGTCTCAAAACTTAGAGGTTTTGAGAAAGGGGCACGTCTGGCTGTGAAACTGCATGCTCATTGGGCGTTGACTCGTGAATCACAAGTAGTTAGCCAATGAGCTTATTTCTAATAATCCTCAGTTCTGGACCATGGTATGACAAGGGTTTAGAAAATGGACCTAATGCTTTATTAAATATGGTCTAAAACAGCGATCCCCAACTTTTTTGCACCACGGACCGGTTTGTGCCCGACAATATTTTCATGGACCGGCCTTTAAGGTGTCGCGGATAAATACAACAAAATAAAACTAGTACCGGTACCGAAAAAAGAAGATTTATTCATAACACACGTGAAAAGACCCAGGAAAACCGAGTTAACGAAAAAAAAACCGATAACAAAATAACACTAAAAACTGATAAAAACCCTGAAAATCATACATTTCACACCCGAATCTCACTCTCACGGCCCGGTACCAAATGACTCACGTACCGGTCCGTGGCCCGGGGGTTGGGGACCGCTGGTCTAAAACAAGTGACTGAGACTCAAAACTGACTCAAACTCAAAAGCACTTTTCCCTTTTTTGAAACCATAGGCATTGCCCCCTTGTGGCCATTAAAAAGAATTCAGGTCATGTCTTTTATACAGTCTTTATTTTGTCTGACTCTGTAGTCAGTGTATTTGGCTTTCTACATAATAGTCACACTTTTATGTTATTTGACGAGGTTTTTTTTGTGTACAGTCATACAAAAGAAATCATATATTGAATTATAAATGTTGTAGACTGTGGGCTACTTCTACCATAAACACTCACCAGTCTTTCTTTTGGGGCATTAACAGGAAATGGTCTGGGTATCCGAGTGGTCGGAGGAAAAGAGGTCCCTGGTAGTAATGGAGACATTGGAGCATATGTTGCCAAAGTGTTACCTGGTGGAGCGGCAGAACAAACAGGAAAGATTCTTGAAGGTAAGCTCTTTCATCTAATTAAATCTCTTATTGTGAAAATTAAGTAGAGTAAATGGAGTGTAACTACAATGTGACTGATAACTCACTAGTCTTCTGCCATACAGTTAAGGGGTGCCATAAGGTATTGTGCGATACAAAATTAAGATACAAAATGTTTCAGTCTTCTCATATAAAATTCAACAAGCATGCCAAACAAACCTTTTCTTCACGCGTGTAATTTGGGTGCATTTACATCTTTGGTCGTTCGCAGCTGACAGACTGAAAGAATCGAACATGTAGTTGGAGTGAGAGAAACAGGGAGATTACAAAAATAGGTCTTCATTTGAATTTAGTTTTATCACCTGCAGGCGACGGGCCATGACTCACATTTGGTCATGAGAGATGAGAACCAAAAACAAGAAGCTTATGGGTGTTGAGTGTTTAAACCAGCAGTTATATTTGTATCATTTTATTATCATTTTTCACCTTTTGACTAATTGGAATGGAGATAGAACCTAATGGCTGTGTCATGATAGCAGAGTTATTTTCTTAACAAATCTATTGTATTATTTGATGACTGTTCTAAAATACCAATCATTATATTATAGTTCTTAACCCACAGATATGGCCTTTTTTTTAACAATAAATTGCTTGTTTTGTGTGTAACAGGAACACATTATATTGATTTTTACATAGGGGAGTATGAGATCAGTGAACTCCTAGTCATACTCACATGAAGGGTGTCACACATTCAGTAAAGCTTGAGGTTGGACAGTTTAGACGTGTATAATCCATCTGCCTGTACTCTGAGGATGTGTTTATGTGCACTTGAGCATGACCACTTGCTGCTCTTGTTTGCCTCTCCTCCTGTTTCCTTTTTATTGTAGTACATGGCTGCTTTACTTTGCTTTAACGCTCTCCACTTTTTTGTAAGCACGCTATAAAGGGTTCCAGAGAGAACAGTGCCATGAAAAGATAGAAATATGATACTGAAAGTTGTTCTTTAAGTCAAAGGCCAGAGGATTCAACAACATCCTACAGAGCAATTGTGTCATGCATTTTATTCTAACACAGAGAAAAAACTAAAACTGTTAGCGGCTGCTGTAGTCCAAGAGTCAAGGTACATCTGTGGTGCCATTAGCCAGACACCTCAACCATAATAACACCCGTAACCCTGTCATCAACACCGAGCAGAATGGCTGCAAATTACTTCGGTTCTGCCAGTGGGAACACGATGCCTCACTCTGTCTGGTGCGAATATGGAGAAACGTTGTCAGATTCAACAGGGGTAGAGGCTCTGTGTCTCAGAAGGAGTGTGTGTGTATGAATGGGTGCTTGTTTGATCGCTGGAATTCAGCCTCCAAAAGCTACTATATACAGTTCAAGGGTGTTGATGAATAATACCAGTGTGGGAATACAGTGTACTCTAGCTTTCCTGTCACATATGCACGCAGCTCGAGAGTACCGTCGAAAACAGAGGACCTTCCTGATGAGCTGTTTCAATCCGTGTAAGTCCTGCCAGCGTGCAGGGTGTGTTTTGGAGCATGCGGTGGGTTTGCTGTGCTGAGTGGAATATCACTGCGCTATTTTATATATAGAAATGATCAGCCTGTCCTGGGAAACATCTGTCACTGCTAAAGCAGGTTGGAGAAAAGTGTATTTGATTGTAAATGATATATTTTTAAGATTAAACAGACCCTTTTACTCTGCTTGCTCTTAACTAATAACTAATGACTAAAATGAATGGACTGATTTTTTTAATCATTTGATTGTTTTATGAGATAGGTTTTGATTCCTTTTTTTATTTAGAGGGATGTGTCTGTACAGCACTGGATGTGGGAAAATACAGGATCAATATTGATTGCTCTTCTGGGTGTGCAAATCGTATATAGGAATGCAGGTCCTGGAGTGGAATGGTGTTCTTTTGACGGGGAAAACCTATGAAGAGGTACAAGGGCTCGTTGGACAGCCGTGTAATGAGGCAGAAGTGTGTGTCAGACTGTGAGTATAACCTGTGTCACTTGCAATCTTTCTCTTGTGCACTCTGTTCAACCCGCCATAATGTCATTCTTGTCTTTTCTTTTCTTTATATTTAAGATGGATCATTTTAACCTCTTCATGACTTTAATGTCTAATATTTAAAAGCTAGTCTTAATCACTAGCTTTGCTGTCCTGTTTTTTAATTAACTATTGTCACATCATTTTTTTCTCCATTTCTGTGATGTTTTTGTGGCTTTTCTGGTACCTTTTTTTTTTGTCTTTTTTCCTTGTCATTTAATTCCTTTAGTTTCACTTTTCAGAAATGTATGAAATGTAATTTTTCCAACAGGGATCTCAACATGTTGGCAGAGTCTGAGGGTTCCCAGCACCTAGATTTCCAGGAGCACAGCAAAGGTAAGTTGTTACCTAATTATTTTTATTATAATTTCAACTGGAACTGATTCCACTGATTCCTCCTCACTCCTGTTCCTCTGTCCTCAATTTTTCCCTATTAACTTTTGTCTCTTGTTATTTTCAGATGCTCTTCTCATATTCTTCTTCTTTTTATCTTCAGCTCTCTTTTTTCTCTCAAGTTGAGCCATGTTTTTTTTTTCTGTGGCCTAGTTCCTCAGTCTGTTACACAGAACAGTTCTGGAAACATGCGATTGTTTTCACAGAGCTGTCTCTATTGTGGCACTTTAATATTCACTTTTCTTTTCCATTGAATTTGACTTGGAAGTGAATTGGGTTAAGAGCCATAGTGATGATTCATTTGGTCCCTAGACAGATCATTGTCAAGATCCTTTGGTTTGTTATGTGCAGCGATGATGATCTGTACTCATAGTTAACTCATGTTAACTTTCTAGGTGACAGACCTCCCAGATCTCCAGGTGTTGATCCCAAGCAGCTAGCGGCCGAGCTGCAGAAAGTGTCACAGCAGCAGGCTCCACTGTCCACCTCCTCCTCCAGCCTGCCTGCCACCACTTCAGCAACCTCCAGCCCCGGTCAGCCAGGATCCCCCTCAGTCAGCAAGAAACGTCACAGCAGCAAGGCGAGTTTAGAGGCACGCTATCAATCACATTCTTTACGTTTTAGGCAGCCAAGCAAACATGTCAACCCCAGCCACAATCCACAGATACCGTAGAACATGCTATTCACACAGGCTTTTTTAGCTTACCCACAGTTGCTGCAAAGCTGCAAGCTGCTTTGCAACCAACCTTCGCCCCAGCTCCTCCTTTTCTCCTTTGCTGTTTCTGACTCTGTGTCACAACCTTTGATATTGATGCTTGCTCTACTCATGTAAATCCATGGAGATGGAAGTACATGGTCTTCTTTTGACTATAGCAGTCCTGGCTGCACTGTAAGCACCATTAAGATTGCAATATTGAGTTTCTGGGAAAGTTTATTTTGAAGCTATGCCTCTGTCTGCAGAGAGTTTCTGAAGAGCTCTTCTAAACTTTGTTTTAACGTTTGCTAGTAGTTGTCTTTGATTTCATAAGAGATATATCTACCTCTAACTCAATATGAATTTAAGATGTGTATAATATAATTATTTATTAGTTAAAATTAGGTAACAGTATATGTCTTTTTTAAAGGATGTCAATTATCTGAAGGGATCCCTGAAACAGATGCACAGATTCTATGATTTGGAGACTTCACAGTTTAGCCTAAAGTGCAGCATAAAGTACTGTACACCACCTTATAATCAGCTACCAGTACACACAAAAGTTCCACCTACACTTTTGTCTGTTTCACCATGTTGTTTTCATCTTTTACAGATTGCAGAGGGAACAAAGAGCCAACCCCACCCTGTATCTGGAGAGATACAGGTTTGTGACACAAAACTATTACTGTAAATCTGTAATCTGTGTAGATTTAATTCTAAGAGTATAGAATCTGAGTAGATGGATGTTATTTTTGCTAAAATTAGATAGATGCAAGACTAAAATGCAGCCGAATCTATTGTAATTCAGTTGTGTTTCTTTTTGCAGCTTCAAATCCACTATGACAAGCAGCTTGGCAACTTGATAGTTCACGTCCTGCAGGCCAGAAACCTTGCCCCGCGGGATAACAATGGCTACTCCGATCCATTCGTTAAAGTGTATCTCCTGCCAGGGAGAGGGTGAGTTAGTAGTGTTTAGACTGAAAGCACATGTTAAGGATTTCAGAGCTAGAACAAGTAATTAAGTATACAGATTTTCAGAAGCAGTAGCAGCATTCTAGCTAAGATCTTTTTTCCCATCTAGGCTACACAGACAGCCAGTCTGTTAAGCAGTAACTTAGTTTCCATTCATTTTAAAATCGATGTACAATTGATTTTGGCTTATCATGACATCATTCAATGTGCAACACATGGATGTTTCTGATATGAACTCCATAACGCCTATGTGCTACTATGCATAAGGTCGTCTTTTATTTTGACATAGTATAAGTCCAAAACTCAGCAGCCCATTTCTTTTGCTCCCGAATGGCATAAACATTATGTAAATATAATGAGGCACTTGAGTTGCCCCTGTTGATGTGTGTTCCACTGTAGGTGTGAGTGCAGTCAAAATCAATAGCTCTCATATTTACTTGCAATACAATCCAGACTCCTGCTTAAGTCTACTGCTCCCTTTCCCGCTGTGATTGCACTGTAATGCAATTGACTCTCCCACCTTCTCTTCGGCATGAGATGAGGTCCCTCGAGAGAGTGTTTTTTGTTTTTTTCCAGGGATCATTTCAGATAAAAGTAATAATATACTGTATAGCTGTGGGGTTTTTAGCTGCCACTCTCACACGCCTTCGGGTTGACTCATGCACCGATGCCACTGTGAGTTATGAACGGGTTTGGGGCTATGCTAAAGAAACTGAGAGAATGGCAGCCACAAGCCCTACGGCCACTTTAAAGTGGTTATGGAAACATGCACACTTAAAGGCATGTGTGCACATACTCGTGTATACCCTGTGTGTGTATACATGGAATCTCACAGCTATCAATGCCAGCTGCAATCCATAGAGAGGCTTTTCAGTTGCATCGCAGGTCTTCTGGCAACTACGTGGGACAGCGTCTCAATACTGAGAAGCCAGAAAAAAAACAGTGGGTTTTATTTTGTTTTACGTAAAACAAATGTTGAGCCTTCAGCTCTTGCAGCAGAAACTTTAAGAAATAAATCAGACTGCGCGATCTGGCTCATGAGTGACAGATCTCCACTCCGGTTGCCACAAGATCTGTCACGTGACCTGGGAGTCCTCTCAGCACACATACATGCAGTCATGTACACACTATAGCAAAATTTCTATCCACCACTGCAGCAGACCGCAGCTTCCTGTTCATGCCCCTTTCTAAAAGGCACACTTGACAAATCACACGCTAAACCTAAGCTAAGTGTAGACTCAATCTCCCCTCACAGTCCACAGACACTTTTTGACCCGCCCCCCACCCTCCCTCTGACTATTGTTTCTGTATGTTGTTCTCTATATTTAATGCATGCTGGACCCCCTCAGTCAGGTCATGGTTGTCCAGAATGCCAGGTATGTGACTTGCCCACTTTGGCACTTTGGTTCTGTTTTGGTTGATAATTAGTTGTCACTTTGGTTAAGGCAAAAAAAGAGCAAGGTTAATTTCTCTCTGGAAGTTTATTGATAAAAGTCACTTAGTTCAGTCCTACTAACTCCCTTCAACCTGAATATATTTCCCTTAGTATCCATTATTTCATGATACTCTCTTTGGATGCCCCAGATATTATTATTTTACCATCTGTTTTCCTTACTACATATAAACTAGTAGTCCCCTGTGTTGTTTTCAGAGTTAACTGTTGTCTTTTTCTGGTAGATGGTCTGTTTTTCCTTTCTAACCATCGTAATTTGAAACCCTAACATCGGCCCCAATACCCTAGATTTTGACCCTGTTTTGTTATTAAAATCCCTCAGTAATATCCTACATTGTGCCCTGACATCATAATGTACCCTCAGTGCCCTGCATCCACATCCAGTGTACACTATTATTTTGCCCTACGGCCAATTCATACCATTGTTGTCCAGTATAGAGTAGATTGTCCCTGTCTTTTCCAACCTAACTCTTCCAAACTTACTCATATGCTACAGTCTGAACTCAAACCCTACACACTGCAAAAATATCCATGTCAACAAGTCATTTATTGATGCCCAGCATAACGTTTTCATGTGAAATATCTTAACTCAGAATAGGTAAAAAAAAAACATTTGGTATACGGTCATTACATTTGTTTTTGTCATTGGGACTATTGGTGCTTTTCTTCTTACTGGAGACCTGAAACATTTGTTCTTTCAATGCATAAAAATTCTGTGACACTAAATGACTTGATGGGCATTGAAATGGACTTTTTTGCAGCACACCCTGACATCATACCCTGCTATCCATGCACATAGGCCCATACATTGTTACCATCCAAACAATGTGCATCACATTCATTCTTTTCCCTCTACTGTGACATTGTGCCCTACTCCAGTATCTTCTGCTCCCTGCAATGCGTAGGTTCACTGACACGCATGTTATTTGCATACATGTCGTTGACCAAGTGTGTGTTGCTGTGATGTGTTCCCCCCAGTGCTGAAAACAAGAGGAAGACCAAACACGCAGGCAAGACTATCAACCCTGAGTGGAACCAAACTGTCATCTATAAGAACATCCACCTGGAACAGGTACTGTGTGGTCAGAGACACTTGATTACACTAAAACAGTTTGAGCCTAGTTTGAGCCACTGAGCTGGGCCTCACTGTACTGTGGTGTTGGTGCTTTTTGGAGAATTATTAATTTAATTATCTGACAAATACAGTAATATGACTCACTTTGTGTAATTGGGATTAATCATACCAACAATGTTTCCAAAACCTTTGTCTCCCAGCTTTGATTCTGTGTCTTTGCAGTGCACATATACAGTATCTGTACCATTTTTTTTAACTGTATGCAACCTGCTAACCAAGCTTGCTAACATTAGCTGATAACTTTGCTCTTTACTCTCACATCCAGATATAATTAGAAAGAAAATACAATCAACATATATTGCTTCCTTACATGCTGCTCTTTATACTCTAAATGGTTGGGTGGCGGTGCCTCTTTTATATACAGTCTATTATTCACGCATGGTATTGATATTACTGTCTTAATGCTAATATTTTGCTTTGTTTAAATGTTTTAGGGTTTTTTCTAAGCAAACACAATTGCATCAGCATGATAACATCATAAGCTGGAGGTGTCTTCATCATGAGCTTGTTAGCATGCCCTGCCAAAGTACAGAGTAACAAAACCATTAGTATAGCTATAGACTCAAGCAACATGTGAACCGACACTATGAGCTCAGACACTCAAAAATGTTATTGTTATCTTACGCTGTTTTTTTTAAATGGCATTTTTCTATAACTCTGTAATAGTTCATATATGAATGGACAAATAAGAAAGCCCTCAACTGATTAATTTCCAGATTGAAAATAACAAAAAACTGCAGCACAATATATTGCTTTTTTTTTTACTGCTTCTGTGCCAACCTGTCATCGTTGCCACTGGTTTTCAGCGGAGCAGATGGATGTATCGCTGAGATTTATTATATCTGTTTAGATCCCATTTTAGATTCAGTGAGCCTGTATCAATCACAGCAAAACTGCCAACTTCTGTCGCCGTTTCTATTCGTTTTTCGGCTGCTTGAAGGCGTGAAACTGCTTTAACTTTAGCTTTAAACTTGAAACTTTTTTATGAACTCTTCAACTGTGTGTACATTTTAGCTTAAGAAGAAGACTTTGGAGGTGAGCGTGTGGGACTATGACAAGGGCTCCTCTAATGATTTCTTGGGGGAGGTAAGCTCCTTTGATATTATATTTTATACATATATGAATCCATAAAGGTTTTCTATAACTTTTAAAAACTTTTCTATTTGCTTGTAGGTGCTTATTGATCTGTCCAACACTGCCCAGCTGGACAACATCCCGCGGTGGCTCCCTCTCAAGGAGCAGAGCGAGGGGGACCACCACAGACGCTCGCACTCAGGCCAGGGTCGTCACAGTTCTTCTAAACCCTCCTCACAGCACTCCTCCCCTAAAACCACTGGTTCCTCGCATGATAATCAGGATTCCCCAAAATCATCTGTCATCAAGAGTCGAAGCCATGGGATCTTTCCAGATCCGGCCAAGGGTAGGACACGATGTATTCCCCTCACCTCGAATTAATCACCATCTTCCCCTAACAACACTCTGCTGCTTCTCTGCTGTTTCCTCGTCTCTGTAGTCTGTTCTTCTTTATCCCTTTCTTTCTCTTTTTTGCTTTCTTCCTGTCACTGCTCTCTCTATTTCTACCTCTACCTCTGTCCATTTTCTCTTTACAGTCTTGTCTCCTTTATTACCGCCACCTTCCTCTAGTCATTTTTGCACCCATTCTAGCTTTCGCTTCATGCTTTTTGCTTTCTCGTGGTCTGTTTTCTTGGTTGCCATGATGTCACCCTGCTTAGAGGCCTTGCCTTAGCTTCCCTCTATCTTTCTCCTAACACAGAGGGCAACATGGCCGTGGAAGGCTTTGAATGCTAGTTAAAAAATAACCTCAAAGTAACATCAAATTTAATGAGCACGATAGACTATAAGACACACTGGCTAGATTCAGTATCTCACTAGCCAGCAACTCAGCTCGTTGTGAGTGGTGCGCAACAGGTGACAACCACTAAGAAAAGCAAAAGGTAGCCTTTTTTTTGGTAATTTGGTGAATCTGGTTGTTTTAGACACACAGGTGCCCTCTATCGAGAAATCTCACAGTAGCCCTGGCACATCGAAGCCTTCCCCGTCCGAGGGCCAGAGCCAAAGCCACAGCCACGGACACAGCCAACACTCTCGCTCACACGGCGCTTCACGCTCCAGCAAAAGCGCAGCACGACAGCACCATCAGGAAAGCCTCAATGGAAGCAGAGGAGGCGCTGCCGTAGCAACGGGCGATGCCCAACAGCAGTCACAGCAGCAGCCGCCACAACGCCTCCAACCAAGTAAACCAAGACGCAAATGAAGCCTACGCAGCATGGCCTCCTCGCACTCATCTGTTCTACCTTTTGTTGAGTTTTTTTTTTTTCCCGTTCCTTTATTTCCTTTTCCTTACTTAGTTTCCCCTCACTCCTCACACTCTCTGGTTCTCTTCAGCATTGTATCCACAGTGTGTCAACCTTTCATGGCTTCTCTTCTGTATGTATTCACAAGTGTCAGCAGCCAGCACCTCACCTGTAAGGTAGCACACTGTCTTTGACCCTTACTTATTTTGACCTCCTTCCAAATACGCATAATGCTAGCTAATAAGTATCCAGTTCTAACTATTTAAAATCCTATTAGTGTTAAAAAATATGTAATAAAGAGGCTTAAATGTACTTTAATGGAGTTAAACTTAAATATTAGCTTTCGTTTTGACTGACATTAGCTTTTAATTTTAAGATGACAGTGTAAACAGTAGTAAATAAATGAAACAGAAAAAAGCAGATTTGCACAAGATGTTCAAACGAGCTTGGCGATAATGTCAGAGCAGCTCGCTCTAATGATGAAAGATTACTGATAAAACAGTTTCGTAACAGAGGACAGTTCATCAGGAAAATAATTCTTCAGAATTCAGAAAATGACTTTTGCTGCCTGCTAGAACTTAAATCATTTCATTTAACTGATCCGACTTTAAAACCGAAGACAGTTGCAGTCCCCTCCCTTATATCATTTACCTATTTGGATTTTTACTTTGATTTTATTATTATTATTATTTATTTTTATTTTTTGAGTTCTGTATAATTTCCTTTTTTGTTAACAAACAACGACCAGCTTTTCTGAAGCTCCTCCACCGAGATGGCTGTGCATGCAGTCCGCTACACCCACCCTCCCAACCCTTTTTTTTCTGTTTAAACAACTACCGGACCCACGATGCACCTCAGTAGATGCTGCACGCCCCACCCAATAGTGATGTGGGAGGGGCACTGCACACTGTGGCTGCATGTGATTGACAGTCAAGCTGGTTGCCATGATGAAGATAAACCGCTCTCTGAATCTCCATCTCGCTCCTCCCTCCTTCTAATTTGAATTCCAACACCATGACCTTTGTTTCCCGGCGTTGACCCCTTGACATCGTGCCTGTGAAACTAAACTCATCCAGGCCAAAGAGGCCGCCTCTCACTGAGGCACCAGAGACACAGCGTAGTGGGCGTGCTCACCATTCAGAGAGCCCAGTCTGACTGGCTGCCTGCCCTGCCATCGATTGTGTCGGCCAAAGGGAGCAGAGCAGACGGCAGACACCTGACCCTCAGGAAAGCCGTGTCAGAAGAGAGGCCGCAGAGCACCGGAGGTGAGAGTTTGCCCAAGAGTCTCCTCTCTGTCGTGTGACTGAAGCACAGATGGAGCAAGGAGAGAAAGAGAGAGTGAGAGAAAGAGAGGATGCAGTACTACTAACGCACACCTGCAGAAAGAAAGAGGGGAATATTCATAAAAGAGACAGGAAGATAGAGAGAAAGTTGCACTCAGCCACATCACCACAGATTCATGCACACACGGCACACACTTTTCTTGAAGGCCACCGACACAGTTCACTAATACCAGGAAGTCAATATCCAAAACTGTGAGATGAGTCATTGAATGTTAACACTTTGCCACTGCCACATCTGCTGCATCATTAAACTGTTATTAGTGAGCTTTTTCGCAATCCGGCATTGATGCCGTGTCGAGTGGCTTGAAAGAAAAACGTGTCGGCATGGATCCTCTCGTGCACCGCATCCACGCATCTTACTTCATTCATACTCTTATCACACTGCCTGATCAGCAGTTTGAGAGCAAAAAAGCTAAAACATTGAAAATCATCTCAAATATCCTGCATTAAACAGTTAAAAAGATTATAAAGAGACAGTCGTAAACATTCTTTAAAGTCCCGAAAATATGAAACTGAAGCACACTGAGGCAGTTTCACTTAAACTTGAGGAATCGGAACGCGATTCTTATTTCATGTAGACGACTAACGATGTCAGTGGAGTCTTCGTGTCTCTTGTTTAGTCTGCATAAACATATACATGTGATATCGCTCTGGTTCTATGTGTGCGTTTTAAGTTTTAAATTTTAAATGTGACTTTTTACTGTCTTGTCTTTGCCGAGAGAAAGATGTCTGTCCATGTGCTTTCAGTGTTTGTGTGCTATTCATTGCGATCCAGTCCTGTGTGCTTTAAAGTAGCTTTCTCTTTGACTTTAGCAAAAACTTTTCAAGTTTTATAGCAGATTTCCACTGCTGCAAATAAGTAATGCTACCTGGCCCATGTTTTTTTTTTCTTTTTTTAATTATTGGAACCAACCGAGGAGGGGAAGGGGCAATTTTTCTTTCTTTGTCTTTGTCGTGATGGGTGTGGTGATATCTATGCACAGCTCGGTCAACCTACAAATCAGGAGATGCCCCGGTCACAGCAGCCTCGTTAGATAGTGGCTTGAGCGGCAGCGCCTACAGCCTACTGGACGAGGAAGCAGAGGCAAACGAGGTGGACAGTGCTATCTTCCAAGTGCCCCGATTGTGAGTCAATTTATTTATCCCACAAAGAGCGGCATTTTAGCATTTTAAACATGTTAATTTGCTTAACTATTCCTCGCTGTACTAAAGATATACTGTACTACATTGTAATATGCTATGCACTTAAATAATTTATATTTTTTTTTCTCTTCCTCAGTGGAAAGATCCCAAATGGCACAGATGTGATAAAATCATCACTGGGACACAGTGACACTGAAGGTTGGGCATGTATCTGTTATACAGTAAATGTTTTTTGTGTGTGTTTTTGGTGTATTCATTACAACATTCATGACATGATTATCTAAGAGTGCAATTAGCAAATGGCTCCTAAAGTTTGCATGACCAACATTTAAACTAGTCCCTTGATGTTATGTGCCATAAAGGGGTTGGACATGGTAGGCAGCTACTGACAGGTAGCATTTAAATAAGACTCACCTGGTATTAAATGGGCTCAAACGGTATCAAGAAAAGTGCCCTATGCCATTTCACCACATCAGCCTGAACCATCGATATAAGCACACACTACATCGATACTTTTATCTTGATTCTGACCCTGCGGTCTAAATGTTGCGCCAGATATCAAGACACACCAGTCAAATTAGGCAATATTTTTCCAATCTTTTGTCCAATTGTGTGCAAATTGTAGCCTCAGTTTCCGGTTCTTAGCAGGCAGCTGAGTGGCAGTCGGTGTGGTCTTCTGATGCTGTAACCCATCTCCTTCAAGGTTGGATGTTTTGTGCTTTCACACAAACGTCCAACCTTGGAGAAGATGCTCTTCTGCATACCTTGGTTGTCACAAGTCGTTGTTTGAGTTATTGGTGCCCTAACTATCACCTTAAAGCAGTCTGGTTATTGTCCTCTGAACTCTGGAATCAACAAGCTTTTTTTCCCAAAGAATTGCTGCTCACTGGATATTTTTGTCCTTTTCTGGCCATTTTCTATAAATCCTAGAGATGTTTGTGTTTGAAAATCCCAGTAGATCTAAACTACTCAGACCAGACTGTCTGGCACCAACAACGCCACATTCAGAGACACATAAATCCCCTTTCTTCTCCATTCTTGATGCTCAGTTTCAACTTCAGTGGGTTGCCCTTTACCATGTTTGCCATGTGGCTAAATGCACTGAGTTGATGCCATGTGATTGGCTAGTTAGATATTTATATGAGCGAGCAGCTGAACAGGTGTACCTAACAAAGTTGCTGGGGAGTGTATATATTTTATAACTGCTCACAATAGTTACTCATCCAATTTTAAGTCAGCTCTATTGGTCTATTATATGATTTCTTACTCCTTCTTATGTTGTAATTTGGCTTACGACATACCACACTGTAATTATGACACTGTAATTTTAAATGGACTTATTTTATCTTTTTATCGTTTCACCATCTGCGCTCTGTCTTTTTGTGCCACTGGATTTCTCACTTTTCATCACTTCAGAAGACATTACATCCACTGATTTAACCAAATCCCTGCCTGTATATGACTATATAGTCAACCTTAAACCCCAGACTTCATCCTAAATTGTAAAGATTTATGTTATTGTCCTGAGAAAGGAGCTGCTTCCCCACAATGTAACTGTGTAAACAGATTTATGTCCCCACAACATAAAAGGGTAATAAAAGTGCACTTACACACAGCCTACATTTGCCAGGGACTTGTTGACCCAGCTTTCACAACTGCCACTTCCATTCAGTTGCCAAGGCAACTAGAGGCCAGGCAAGGCTCATCATAACTTCTCCTTGTCCTTGTTAAATCAATAAATGTGATTGCTCGCAGACCATGTCAGATATTAGTCATCGCATTCACACACTTTGTGCTCTGTAGAGTACGTCCACTTTGAAAGATGCCACATTTAAAATAATTGTAATAATCGAGCTTATACCCATCCTTATTTTCTTAAATTAGCTCTAAAGCCCTTCCTATTTTCAGTAGCTTTTAACTTGAGGTCTAATAGTTTGCTGAAGTTCACTGTAAATACATCCTATTGCTCTTTTATTTGACTTTTTTCTTTTTTACCCATTTAGAAGGTGCCTGGAAAGCACCTCTGTTGTTTTAAAATGTGCCATATAAATAAGGTTAACTTGACTAGTGCATATTTAGCTTCATGTGTGTATGCATTTAGGTAAGACTCAGGTAATGGGAGAGATAAAGATCGCTTTGAAGAAGGAAATGAAGACGGAAGGTGAACACCTGGTCCTTGAGATTCTTCAGTGTCGTAACATCACCTACAAGTTCAAGACTCCAGATCACCTGCCTGGTAACTGAAAATACCTGATCTATGCACATGACCGAACCAATGCCAAGCTAAAGTACACCAACTGAGCAAGCTGTTGTGACATATCACTTATTGTCATCCATTCTGTCAAGAATCGTGTTTTAGGAAGAGGAAGGTGAAAGAGAGGAAAAAGTATATTTACAGAGAGTTTCCATGATACGCATAATTTATATCGCATTTAACAGCTGGGAAGCCCACACAAATATGTGTTCTGGCATCTAGCTTCCCTTCAAATGTTTGCCAGTTTTATAGCAGTAGAACAACTGGTGTTGCAATAAAGTGTTTCCCAGCCCACGTAGAGCATTTAACCCTTAAGTAATATGTACTGTATATGTGTAAGGCTAAAAAAGAGACTGTAAAGGCTCACTAATGACACATAAGCCTGGGCAAATAAGATGTGGGATGTGCCATTTATGAGTTATATTTGACAGAAACTGTGTAGTTCGAGTAGTAGCATACATTACAGTATGTAACTCCCTTTAATTGAAAATTAATTAAAGTGTTAAAAAAATACAAATAGCTTCATTAGAGTACAATCGTATGCTATTTAGCCTTTAAAGATTGCTCTGTGCATTATTATTTAGACACATTGGATAAATGCGTTGGGAGTTATATAGCACAATTACATGAATCTTTCTGCTGATATAATGCAGATTGTTGCCCACACTGCCTCTGCTTGTAGTATTTACTTCCTTAATACCCAAGCTGCCGGCCACTTGCTTGATTTGCATTTGCTACCAGATGGGACCTGCACAAAAGGCTTTATTTCAGCTGAGAATACACTGTCACCCTGCAGTACAGAATCTTGCTCGGTGTTTCATAATGGTAACACTTTATAGTTATGACAGTTATATAAACTATTTATATGTTATATAAAAGTATCGTTTTCAGTGCAGCTGTGTTCGCTATAGACACCCAGTGTCAGGATTCGAAGAATTGGGAGTCACACTCAAAAAGGCAGATTGAAGCAACAAAAGCCATCTTATTGCACTGATACAGAGAACACAAAGTCCAAAACAAACCATCGGGAATCCAAAGTAATCACAGAAATATGCAAGTGAACCACACTGTGAAAGAGAGCAGATGCTGAGGCAAAAATAAAGGGAAGGCATGGCTATTAGTACACAAAGGGGTAATCAGGGAAGTGGACACAGGAGGGTAACGAGAAAGCAGGGAAGTGAAACTAAAAGCAGGTTGCAAGAAACAACTGTCAGAAGAAAACAGGAAATTATTTAAAAGATATCTGCTTAAATCCTGAAATATGATACAGAAGGAAAGGATCAAGCCTTTATTTACAAGCTTGAAACTGAAAAAAAAAGGCACATTTTTATTGCACTAATAAAAAGTTATTAAAGATATATGTTCTTAATCCCTAATCCTAAGTGGAAAAATAGGACGGAACTAAATAAACCTTTTAAAAAATACCTAAAACAAATGATTATAGGAAGACATTTTCCTGCAGATGTCAGAAGTCACACTCAGAGAAATCGCATACTTTGTTTTGTTTTGCTTTGTTTCTGTCCACAGATCTTTATGTGAAGCTCTACGTGGTGAATATCGCCACCCAGAAAAGGATCATCAAGAAGAAGACCAGGGTTTGTCGCCACGACCGTGAGCCGTCCTTTAATGAGACCTTCCGCTTCTGCATGAACCCCACCGGACACGCGCTACAGGTAATCCACACAAAGTGTATGTTCACAGTCACATGCCACGTTAGCATCCCATTAAGCACGCACAAAACTGCTGCTTTTTGTTCTTTCCAGCTATTCCTGGTGTCCAACGGTGGCAAATTTGTGAAGAAGACCTTAATAGGCGAGGCCTACGTGTGGCTGGATAAAGTTGATTTACGCAAGCGAGTGGTGAGCTGGCACAAGCTGCTTGCCAGCACTGCCCAGATCCACTCATAGGAGGGGACTCAATCTAAAAGAAATAAGCTTAAGCGGAAAACAGGTTTCTGACATCTGGGTTCCACATCTGGAACGCTGATTCAGTCTTCTGGAAGGTCTGGGCACGGGAAGAGGGGGGATTTTTTTCTTCAACCTTTGTTTCAGGGCTCGCATAGCTTGCTATTTGGAAAAATGCTTTCAGCAAATGATGATATCTGCTCTGATTATGTGAAAAACTTTGAGGAAACCATTATGTGTTTACAGGGAATAAACACATGTTTACAGGACATACAGTGTACAGCAGTGTAGCCAGGACTTAGAAGAAGAACACAGGTGCTGAGTTCAGAGGTCAAGTGCAGAATCAACCAGGTATTACACACTTTATCTCACATACACACACACATGCTCACGACATTGCACACAGTCATTCACACAGAACTTCAAATCTAATAGATACAGGGAATGGACACACTTATAGATTCGAATTGATTTATTTTGACGTGTTATCCATTAAATGTTCTTTAAATGCTCATTGATGTATTGATTTACAAAGCGTTTTGGGAATGAAATAGTAAAGACTCTGCTATAGAGACCTCTTATTTATTTTTGTATTATGATATTAGCGTAGAGTTCTATGATTTGTCTTCGCCTCACTTATTTAAGTACTTTAACAATCTATTCTGGGAAGGAAGTATATTTTATAATACACTACCTAGCATTCCAGTTCAATACAAAAAAAAATATTGCAAGCATGTTTTTGACTTTATTAACAAAAACTACTTGTTCCCTACCCTTTTAATCTGATTTTTCCCTGATGTTATCCAATGATGACTATTGTTTGATATAGCATCAATATTAATATATATCAAATTGGACATTACATGTTGTGCGCATGAGTCTATCTATTTGGTATGGAGTGCCACATGTTCAACAAAAACAAAAAAACAAAAAAAAAACACCTCCAAGGTTCACTTTGTATATAGTGAAGTGTCATAGCTGGACATTATTCTACATATATAGATATAGATATATAGATATATATAGATATCTTTATCACAGACAATCAAGTCTTGATGATTGTGGCATAGAGGTTTTATTTATTCATGATGCTGCCCCTTAGAATGTGAGACGTTTACTATATGAGAGTTAAGCATTTCCTCTTTTTCCTTGTAAGATTGGAGCACATTAGAAGTCTTGCATCAGTCTTGCTTTCGTTCGTAAGGGCAGTCAACTCGACGACACTCGCTTTTGTAGTATTTTGCACTTTTTCTGCTTAGAATGTAAAACTAACATCATCATCCTGCTAAATTATTATTTTTTCACTGGGAAAGTGAGAAACTATAGACCAGGAACTACCCAGAGTTACGATCCTAAGACGCGATGCTGTAACAGTAGCATGATGATGTTTCGTCCCACCTCCACGCGCACTTCATTAAACGCCTATTATGCCCATTATTTCATGAGACAGGTCCTGTACAGGTGTCAAAAGACTGGAAGGCTGGTTCATTTAACATTTTCAGTGAAATATCCGAGTGATTTCTATGCAACATCTACTATATAGCGTAAATAACTGCACCCTGACTTGCCAGAAATATGACACTTGGTTTGAGAGGAAGCATTTCTGTTTATTTTGCACTGCTATGTTTTCATGTCCTCCACGAAATGGTTACTGCTTTAATATGATTTGTTGTTTTCTGTTTGGTTTTTTTATTTACCGTGTGATTTTTTTGTATTGCTATATGAATCTTTATTTATTGCCTGTGAGACAATTTCATATGTTGTATTATATTTGTTTACAGTACATATGAGATGTACAGAGAAATTAGGTTTTTATACACTATGTAGTGCTTGTTTACAATATTTAGAGGGGCCTGAAACTCAGAGAACCAACTTTTTTGCCCTTGTGCACGAACACACGCTCACATTAAAAACGCCAATTCCACGTAGCTATAAATCAAAGGAAGAAAATCGAACATTCCTAGTCATGATTCCTATCTTTGTTTTGCCCTCCCCCTTCGATTTGTTTCATTTTCCAGTAAGTGTATGAATTACCAAAAAAAAGCAACTAAAGAAAACCTTGTAATCAGTGGACTTCACACCTCAAACGTAAGGTGCAACGTGCATTTTTGGTTGCTTTTCTTAACTTTCTATCCATGTGCTCGTGTGTGTGTGTGTGTAGCATCTTCACACCAAGTCCATGCATGTCATTAGCTCTAATGCAGTATCCCTTCCTTTACATGTTATCTGTCTAAATTATCTAAAATTTCTCATAACACACAATGAATTATACAAACACACACACCCAGATGCCATCTCTATCTTCAACCTTGTAAATAAATAGTTTTTTTATACTGGGGTTTGGGGAAGCAATAGGTCTTTTAGCAGTCAAAACTAAACAAAAAACAAACAAAAAAAAGTCGCGTGATCTTAGAAGTAACAGGGAGTTGTTTCTCCTTGGATCGCTGTACAGTGGATAGGCCGAGGGAAGAGCTTCTGTCTGTTTTTAGGGACCCAGATTTACCCGACCCTTTACACCAAACACTAAAAGTTTACCAGAGTCTAACACAGAAGTCTATCTTCACAACTCAAGTAGTTGCAGGAGAATTTAAATGTGCTCACACTGGATGTTGCATGTTTTGTTGGTGGTTCATACTATTTTTGTGTCCGGATATTATTAAAGAAAAAACAAGAATGGTGTAGAGAGAGATATAGAACAAATGTTATAGAGGGGGAAGTTATGAAGAAAACTTATAATTGATGATGTATGCTGAGTGTACAAAGAGTATGCTTGTAAAACCTGTCTGGTTTTTCACTTGTAAGTAAACAGAAAAAAAAAGAAATCTAATGTCATGGTTTTGTGATTGTATACAGGAGGTATTGATAAATTATGCAAAATGTGCTGTAAAAATGGCTGTTGCCCCATGTCTAAATATTAAATATCATATAAATGAAGCATCATTAGCGTGCATTGCGTTTACTGCATATTCCACTGTTAGATAGCACGATTTTATTTTGAACGTAGAAAGTGCAATTTCTGGGAAACTGCAGTGTTTTTATATATATATGTCTGTGTATATATTTCCGGGGGGTGGGGGGGGGGGAGGTTGCATACATGGCTTGCATATGAGGAAGTAACAGAATACAGCCACAAGATGGTGCCATCTGCTATCGTTTTGGCCAGTTGGAGCCCCGTGGTGACGTCCAAGCAAGCCTACGCGAGCCTGCAGTGCTCACACATGTGTCTTCACTTATTACTGATTAGTCTTTTCGTGACTGTGTGGGAGTGTGCAGATGGGGCTTGCTGACAGATCCTTCTGTAGCATCATTTGGTCCGGCTTCATTGTGAGACAAATCAGCACCAGGTGTGTGTATATGTGTGCTCAAGGCTATTTGTTGGTCCTTGATCCCTTTGTATGCATAATGCTAAAATGTGCTATAATAGGATATCTGACATTTGCTCAGATGTGTCTATAATGCTATGTTACTTTCATATATATATATATATATATATATATATATATAAAATATAATAATATGGTGCATTATACCATATGCACTATGGTAACATATGGTATAATGTGGCATGTAGCAGCACCATATAGCGTGCCCTGTTTGATCCTCCTTGTTAACTCTAATGGTGTCACTACATCAAGTAAGATTAACATAATGTTGTATTCAGTAAGACCATAAGAGCAAAGGAGAAGATGGAATTCCCCCTGTTGGCCGTCAGAAACAAATGCAATTTTAAGATGTAGAATCCTCGCCCATTTTTTATATACAGTCTATGGTATGAGACAAAATTGTGTTTAAAAAAAACGAAGAACCAAACCTTAAACTGAAGCAAAATGTAACCATCCAAAGAAAGATAGATAGATAGCACACAATGACAAAGATGAAGACTAAACTACACAGCACACCAGGGAGACACTATAAGGCACATATAAGGATGAAAGTAAAATAGGCAGTACCTGACAGCAAAACAAAGAAAGTCATGGAGACAAACAGTAAGACACCAGCAAGCAAGCATGGGGAAAAGGAAACACAATACAACTAAAGATTACAAAGGAGACTGGGAAGTCTGAAAAAAGGTGTCTGACATTCTCCACGGACAGGCTTTTCTCATTAGCTTCACCCGGCAACATCATGAAGAAAAGATTCAGTTGTTCGGCTCAACAACCATGGGTCTGAAATCTTGCTGTACTTTCACCCCTGGAGGGCTGTTCTTTAAAGCCAGGAAACTCTGAAAAAAGCTCAGAGGCGACTAATGAGAATGACAGGTTAGCACTAAAACCTTCTAAAATCAATATACAGTCCACTGACTCATATTTAGTAGATCTGAATTTACTTCATGAGTGATGGTGGAATAATGTGTTTACTGCAACATACAACAACCTAAAAGCATATCCAAATCATAGAAATAATCTGTAACAGTTTTTCATTTTAAAAAATGTTTTAGACTTTTTATACATATGTATATTACACCAACAGGGGGCGTAAGAAATCCATTTTACACAGTCACACAGTTCTCTGTAGTGGAATCCTTTTGGACCTTTGACCTTAAGTATTTCTGAGTTCAAAATAGAGATCCCATAAGCTTAAATGCATTTAAACTTATAAATAACTTACTTATTATTGCATTTTTTCAGGGAGTAGTGCGAGTCTGTGTGTGTCTGTGTGTTTACCGACAGGGGGATGGATCACCTGTGTCAGCACCTGCTGAATGTTGACTCTGCAGCTGAAAAAAAACACCTGCTTCTGCCAGCTGAGTATGCCACAAAAATTGTAGACCACCTACAGTTATAATACCTACAACAAAAGAAGGATTTTATCTATTATTTTATAGGAATGAGCGATCTATACAAATGCACAGTAATGAAAAGGTTTAAAAGCTGTAATGAGAGCTGCTACGATTCATGATTTGACGGTGACACTGTCAAAACTACAGGAGGCTGAGCTGGAGGTGATGGAGTTGAAAATACTAAGGTTTTTGTTGTGAGTGACCAGGAGGGGACATGGTTAGATGCAAGTATATCAGAGAGGCATTTCAGGGTGAGTGGTTTGAAGGCAAAGTTAAGGAGGAAAGGGTTGAGATGGTTTGGACAGGTGCAGAGAACAGATAGTAGATATACTGGACAAATGGTTGAAGTTGAAGGTGCCAGGTAGATAGCCAGGAGACAGACAACCCACTGTGGTGACCCCTAAAGGGAGCAGCTGAAAGACAAAGAATATGCAAATGCACAGTAACTATATGGTTAACAGAAAACAAAAATCCTTTCCTCTGTCTACACAAGTACTATTTAATGCTTGGCTTATTGGTGTACAGTAATAGAGAATTGATCAGGCATTTGGTGTTGATGAAACCAAGCCAAAGTTACTGCTGTGAAGCACCTTAATGTTAATTTGTGCCCTAAAAAAGAATTAATTATATATATAAAAAAGCAGATGATGCTAATCAGGTACATAAAGCAAAAAGATGACTAATGTGGGGAACCTTGATCATCGCTGGTGATCTGGTACAATTGTAATCTTTCTGAGAACACCTGTTGCAAACACTACACCAGATATCGCTGAATGGGGCAAAGTGAGCACTAATGAGCCTCAAATTGATCTTTTGGAGAAAAAACTTTAAGTATAGCAGGATACTAAGCTCTTAGCTACTGCATGCTAGAACAAAAGCGTACCCAGTAAGCTTGACAGTTGGCTAATGTTCACATGAAGTATTGTCCGCTATTTAAACTTTGCATATTTGTAGAAGAAGTTCACCTTCAGCCAGAGGTTTCTCCAATTTTACCTTTATGTGCTAAGCTAAGCTAGCCAACTGCTAGCTGTAGCTTAGCTTAAATTTACACAATAATACATTTAGAAAGAAGCCTGGTTCTGTCAAATAATATCCCACAAGTTAAGTTAAGAAGCTTCATAAAGCAAAAATATGCTTTATGTCTACAATTTGTATAGTCTGTAATGCTGCAGCTCTCTGTATAAGTTCTTTCCAGAAGTGTTCATGAGAGAAAGATAGAGGACCTTAGATTATATGGTTTGATTAAGTTATGATGTGCTTCTGGCTAAAATTTTCCACAACTTGATCAAATTATGCCAGGCTCTCTCTGCCAGGTTCTTCTCTGGTGTGTACTTTATTCCCTTTATGTCTCCCCTGTTTGTTTCATGTTCCCTGTGATCTCTTTCATATTCCCCCTCTTCATACCGCTTCTCAGTGAGTCCCCCTTTGTTTTCCCCCCTCTCTGATTCTGATAGATCCCTTACATCCTTCGCTTCTAAAGATGTGTTTGTTCCCCTCTTTTGTCTTCAAAGATGTGGCCTGAATCAGATGGTGGCTTGGAAACATTGTGCTGTTGTCCTGCATCTGTGATTCACAGAGCGGTAACTTTGATGAAAACAGAGATCTGACGAGGCGGGATCAGGCAATGTCGTTGGATGCATCAGCTTATGCAAGGTTAGACAGAGGTTACACATCCATCAAATATGCCTTGATCTCCAAAGAGGTGCTGCAAACTTTCACTTGAGATATCACTTGGAAGCACTGCTTCTTTAAGACTTTTGCTGATGGGATAAACTACCCTTGTAACACAGTGGAGGATAAGGGTGCCTAAATTGGAATACTCAAGTAAAATACAGGTATCTACCTTTAATTTTTGCATTGATTGAGTAAATGATCTTAGTTACCACTGCAGAATAGTGTAAAAGAAAGCATCTGGATTGTGATTGAATTTCCATAACCTTGTTCCTAAATTTGTTCTCTTGCTCTGAAATTCACATCTGGTAAAGTCCAGATGTCCAGATGATACACAGACACGGATGTGCTGTCTCTAACCAGTGACTGATGGTAGTGTTTTGATAAGAGGAGACGCCAGCATTTGGACACATGAATGTGAATTGAGAAAGGGATCTTTGCTGGCAAGTGTCAGAAGATGATGTTGTAGATCATGAGCTTTAGCTGCAGCGGTTGTATATGATGCAGAAAACATATGTTAACATAACTATTAGGATAAGACATTAATCAGAGTCACCTGTTACATATGTGACAGTTTACTGCTCTACATGCATGTGGTCACACGAGTCTTGTCAACAAAAATTCTTTTGAGAATTTGAGTAGGAAAATGTAATTTTTTAGAAAGGATTCAAGATTTTGTGAGTTAAAAAAGAGAACAGGACAGCTAAGACCCTTCATATCTCATCACCTCAGATCCCCCCTGAAGACAGCTTCCCATCACTGGATGCCCAGTTTCACCCTAAGGCCATCCTTTGCTGGGCCATGACTTCTCTTACTGACAGAATAGTTTTCACTAATAGTAATGTGATCAGTCAGTGCACAGAGGGGACCGAGGCTGCCCCTGTCCCAAACGAGACATCATATCACACACACTCTCCGTCACTTCTCTTTCACTGAGTCAACAAGGTGTAACCACTCCAGCCATCACCTGAGACAAGACTGTGGTGCAAGAAAACCAGTGTTGTTTTTTATGGGGTGACCTACAAACGCTGTGTCTCGCAAAGAAGAGGATATTCAAGGAATTTGCAAACACAATCTTTAAGATTATATAAATATCAATAAGTTTGAATCAATCATAAATAAATGATGTGACGTCTCAGGAGAAAATCAGACACTTGCATATACTGTATGCTAACAACAAATAGCATCGCTGTAGAGCAGGGGTAGGCAACTCCAGGCCTCGAGTGCCGGTGTCCTGCAGGTTTTAATCGCACCCTGGGTTAACACACCTGAATCAAATGATTAAGGAGACTTGAAGGAGGAGCTTGGCCATTTGTTATTGTTTTGGGAGATTTCATGCTGCTGTACAGTAACTTCTCATAGACTAGTGCATATCAGACCTAAATAGCAGAGGCACCAGTTGCTATAAATATACAAATATAGAGCAAGACTGGAGGAACAGAATGAAAACACAAAAGGGAATTACCTAATTAATCCAAGGAACACAGAACCCAAACTCAAAGATAATCAAAAATGTTCGAATGAATTTCAAACATAAAAAACCCAAAAGCTTGGGTATAAAATCCAATGATCGTGGCAAGCAGCCATGCAACAGCTAGCTCATCTGAAGCTAAGCCTGCGCTGTGTGCACTGACCCTCACGTACGTAGCCAGCATAGCTGTTGGTGTTTTGGTTCCCTAGGACTGACATTGTGCAAAATATTATCACTCTTTCCTCACAGCAAGAACCCATGGCCTTTCTGTGTGTTTCTGTGCGAAGTTTGCATGTTCTCCTCATGTTTCTGTGGTATTCCATGGGGGGAAACCCACACATCCAAGGACTTTCAAGGCTAGAATAATTCTCTTGTCACTGTTTTTGACCAATGACCTATTGTACAGCTGGAGTTATTCCCCTGGCACAGCACAAAGGCTTCACATTTTCCTACTGCTCATTATATGTTTAATGGAAACAAAGGATATTGGTCCCGTTCTATTTTATCATTCTATTTGTCATTTCAGAATTTGAACTCTTTTTTGAGTTTGGTTAAGTGGTAGAGCTAATGTTTAAAAGTCCTGTGATTGGACATTGTAAGAAATCTGTATTCTATTTTTTAAAGGCAGATTGTCAGACTTATTCATATGAGATACTGTGTGAGTAAGAAAATCTTTCAGCTATGATAAACACAGTGCAGTGTGATGAACAGAATCAAGAGGTTTCAGTGTGGAGGGTGAAGCATATGCAGTGTGTGGGAGTTTTTAGTGCATATTAGAAATAACAGTACTTAAGAATAATGGGTGTATTAGTGGGAGGTATTTAAGTAACAATAGGCCATGCAGGTGTAGTAGGCCTCTTTGTCCTCCTCAACCAAGAAAACCTGATTCGACTGAAAGATATCTATATATTTGTTTATACTCGTGGTATATTTACTGCACAACAAATCTTATTTGTTGTGGCTAATGGAGTATGATTTTCTCCATCAGGATAAGTTGTAAATGCAATAGTGCCCCAGACTGTGCTGCATAAAACCATGAATGGAAACTAACTAAGAACATGTAAATTCTGCAGAGGTCCAATTTGCTTTCTGTTATGAATGCAGGTAACAGTAAACAAGAAAAGGCAAAAGAAGCAAGACAAGTATGAGCGTTTCAGGAAACTTCTTGTAAGTGCCTGGAAGAAATTGAATGAAATAGGTCAATTTGTGTGTGCTGACTGTAGGTTGAGAGACCGAAGTGACAAATCTTGCCAAGAAATCAAATAAGCGCATTTTCAAAAGGAAAAAAAAAAAAGACTGTCGAAGTAAGCTTAGATAAAAATCATCAACACATCTCTTAATGTTCTGTCTAGATGAACAGATTCAACCTTTTGGCATCAACACCATCAACAACCACCAACTCGAGTTGATGGTTGAACCATCTAACACGGAGTCTGATGTAAAACGGGGTCAACAGAGCATTCATTTGTTAAGGAACTGAACTTTTTTTTAAATGTTAATAAGGAGATTTTATGTCATTTTTATTGTTCGTTTTATTGAAAGTCTTTTAATATTTCATCTTGGTCTGCTGGTTTAGTGTTTTATCTATCGAACATAAAAACTCCCTCAGCAACATTAACATCTGCTTCAAAATCAGGGTCAGTCAGAGAGATTGTTATTCACTCTGAAAAATCAGGTTATAAAGAAGGAAAACAAAAACATTATTAACCGTCCTTTCAATGTTTTGTCATCTGAATTCAGGACTGTGTGGGTAAGCTGCAAACAAATTGCCCTTTTGTGGATTAATAAAATGACCTGAATCTGAATCAAAAGACTTCATTTCTTTCCTTGTACTCCATCATTTTCCTCTCTAGAAGCTGGAACTGACAGTGAAGACTACATCCTTGTTAGCTCATGCTGAGATAAAACGCATGGCCCTTAATCTTTCCCAGAAAGATGGTGTGTGGGGAGAGATGTGATTAAAGTTGGAAATCATTTATCGCCACAGTACCACAGACGAGTTATTAAATGAACTGCGTTTGGCATCCTGTGGGGGCAGGCAGAGTGGGTGCATGAATGCAGAGTTTTGCTCTTTGGGGAAGATTCAGCAGTATGTATCAATTTGTTTGTCTTGCAGAATACTGAAAAATGTGACAGGATCTGACAGTGACATTTAAACTTTTGAGATGAAAGCCAGATGCGACAGATGCCTCATGATATTTTATCATGTTGCGTGGCTCCGAATGTTCTCCATATGCTTACAACCTGCATTTTTCGGTGACATCAGCATCATGAAAAAGTACCGGCAAAAAAAGTCATTGGCGATGATCAGAAATGCAGGAAGTAGGGAAAAGAACACACAGTGTTTGACTTGAAGTGGTTATTTGATGTGAAAAATAGCCATAGGTACATATTTGTTATTTGAATATGATGCAAAGCATTTTGCCCTGCAAATGTGTTTTAATGAGCTTATACATTTAGTAATTAAACCTTATTGCTTAATAGATCTTCCTCCTTTGTGCTGTTATATTAAGAAATTGTGTATAAGAGCTGGTTGATTACACTAAAAATGATGTGGTTATATCTAGGGCTTACAGTGGGATGTTGCCGATGGGGAAACCCCAAGTTCCGGTGGAAATGTGCAAGGTGGGGAAAATAATTACTTAGAAATAAGTCACATAATAATAAGTCACTGTGATCAGCTGACCTGTGCTGCTACACAGAGATCCATTGCTCTTTGTAGGTTTACCCAACTGATTTAAACATCATATAAGCTGATGTTATGCAAGCTTAAATGGCTGATTTCCAATCCCTACACACTATTAAGTATGAAAGGCACAACCCAGTGAGTGAATCTAATCAGCGTCATTACCCTAAATATAAGTTTATGTCTGGTACTTTAGTTGTAACCTGGTAACAGTACCATAGATGTAACTAGTCCTCAATCAAACATCCCTGTAAACTTTGACAGAATAATTCAAACCAACCGGTGTTGCCTGCACTAAACTACTTGGTGCAGGGGTGGGCAACTACAGGCCTCGAGGGCCGGTGTCCTGGAGATCACCCTGGGTTAGCACACCTGAATCAAATGATTAATTCATTACCAGGCCTCTGGAGAACTTCAAGACATGTTGAGGAGGTCATTTAGCCATTTAAATCAGCTGTGTTGGATCAAGAATACGTCTAAAACCTGCAGGACACCGGCCCTCGAGGCCTGGAGTTCCCCCACACCCCTGGCTTTGTGTTTTAATGGAATCGTTGAGCAACAAAATTACTATGCTTCGATTTGTTTTTGCAAGAGCTTTTACAAAAACACAATTAGGCTAAACATTGTGTATAGATCTAAAACTCCAAAATGAACAAGGATATTAAATATAAGATTTAAAATTTAAATCTAATTTGCTGACCTTTGAAAATAATCTCTGATCTTCCCTACTAGTGAAATACACCAGCTGTACATTTAGCTCACAGGCATGTTTTGTGACAGACTTCACAGAAACAGTTTGTGTGTTTTGGTGAAATTTGTTGAGCTGTTTGAAAAGTTGCATTTGGAATCATGTAGCATTAAAAAAACAAAAAACATGTTACTCTGTTTATGATAGCTCCTCTTCTGTAACTAGTGAGACGCTGAAGTATTGCAACCACAACTTTACATCTGCAGCATGAACACATCACAGGGATGGGAGGGAAAGAGGATGCGCTGAAGATGTTAAACGGTAGTAGCATGTGGGGGCTGGAAGGAGTGCCAACAACAACAACAACAACCTTTATTTATAGAGCACATTAAAAGCCTTAGGCATACCAAAGTGCTTTACAAAAAACAATAAAATAATACAGTTAGAGCATTAATATCAAATATAATAAGAACAGCAGACAATGTTCACAGTAGAAAGCCACTAATAAAATGGACTGCAGCACATAGATTATAGCAGACCCAGTGCCGCATGATAGAGAACACCAAGAATGAAGGAATAGTAAAAAGTTAATGCAAAAGGTCGCAGTTAACAGTCAGCATTTAACGGGTAGAGAAGGCAAGTTCAAAAAGATACGTTTTAAGGCGTGCTTTAAAAGAAAAAATAGAATCAGACTCCCGAATGCCAATCGGGAGGCTGTTCCATAACTCAGGTGCAGCAAAGGCAAACGATCGATCGCCTCTAGATTTCAACCGAGATCTGGGCTGAACTAACAATAACTGCGAGGATGACCTTAAAGCCCTGGCAGGGACATAAGGGTTTAAAAGTTCCTTAAGATAGGTTGGTGCAGTATTATTGATAATTTTAAAAGTAAGCAGCAAAATTTTAAATTGAATACGGTATTTGATAGGCAGCCAATGCAGCTCAGCAAGAACCGGAGTAATATGGTCAAACTTCTTGGTTTTAGTTAGAATACGTGCCGCAGCATTCTGAACTGTCTGTAATCTATGTAGAAGGGTAACATGGAGACCAGAATAGAGTGAGTTACAGTAATCTAGTCTTGACGTTACAAAAGCATGAATGAGCTTTTCTAAGTCATTATACGGGATATAGTGTCTGGCCCTGGAGATGAGACGAAGCTGATAAAAACTAGATCTGACAACAGCAGACACCTGTTTATCAAGTTTAAAGGAGCTGTCAAACAAGACACCCAGATTCCTGACAGTATCAGAGAAAGAACTAGTAAGAAAGCCAAAGGCATCTTGAAGTTTGGCGCGAAGGGCATTACTGCCAAAAATCATGATTTCAGTCTTTTTTTCATTGAGAATAAGAGTATTTGCCAACAGCCATTTCTTGACCTCACTCATGCACTCACGAAAGTTATTTAAAGATAAAGCGAGATCATCATGTAACTCAAAATAAATCTGGATGTCATCCGCATAATAGTGAAAAGCAATGTGGTATTTCTCAAAGATAGCGCTTAAAGGAAGCATATACAGTGAGAAAAGGGTCGGGCCTAACACAGAACCCTGGGGGACACCACAGCAAACAGGTACAGGGGAAGAGGAAGATGAGGCCAGATGTACCGAAGAAAGCCGATTGGAGAGGTAAGATTTGAACCAGTCCAAGGCAGTGCCCTTAATGCCAACAGAGTGCTCTAATCTTGCGACTAGGATGTTATGGTCAACCATATCAAATGCAGATGAAAGATCCAATAGAACTAAAACAGAAGGACGACCATTATCAGCCATAAGTAAAAGATCATTAAAAACACGAAGCAGCGCTGATTCAGTGCTATGATGTTGTTTAAAGGCTGATTGGAATTTATCATTTATATTATTCTCGTCCAGGTAGGTCTGCAGTTGAAGTAGAACCACCTTCTCAAGGATTTTAGCCAAGAAAGGAAGCTTGGAAATCGGTCTATAGTTGGCCAATAATAAAAAAACAAAAAAAAACAAAAAAACAAATGTAAAAATAATATACATTAACCTCATTAACTAAAGTTGCCAGTGTGCCATCCTGAATCAATCAGGCCTAGTTTAATTCCTGGTTTTATGCTTCTGACAGGAAACTAAACTCACATTTTGAATGATGATCTGAATAAAATTGACGACACACACTTGTGAATTACAACCTCAATTCCAAAACAGCTGTGTTTGTATTTAGTGCATCATGAAACAAAAATTATGACAAGAAGACTGCCATCAAATTTAAAATTAACCAATAGTCTTTAAAAGTGATACATTTTCTATGTTTAAATATTTAACTTGTTTTCTATCTTTTATTGTGGATAAAATAGGAGTTTATAAGATTTACAAATCATTATGTTTTTTCTTTACACACTTTTTTTGGAATTGGGATTGTAAATTTGATTGTCTCTGCAGCTTCATTTCTACAAAGACATGTTAGGCGTGTCCTCAGTGGATGAGAAAAAACAACCTTGTGGCTTAGTTGACGACAAATGCATTGCTAGGCGACGGCCGGGGGGGCTATTCCCTGGACAGGTGGGTGGGATCGCGAGCTGATGACAGAGGCCACACCTGCTGCCCGCCAGACGCATATACACATTTCTAATTCACTCAGAAACAGACACACACCTGTCTCACTGTTACACACACACACTTGCGCTGATTTTTACCTCCTGCTCTTTTCTGGAAACATGACCTGAAGCAAATTGTACTTTAGTGGCCAACAGGTTAAAGCAAAAGTGCAGTGAATCGCATGACTGAAATCAACACAACCTTTACACAGGGTACAATCTTAAATGCCAAATGAAGAACATTTTTTCTATCTGTGTTCATAGTATTGTCTTTTTAACCTATTTAATTTTGTCCTACAATTTCCCATCTGCTGAATATGCTCACTTAAGTGTGCTGCCATCAGGGTGCATTAGGATTGGCTTTGAAATGGCATTTAAAAAAAACAAAATAAGTATATTGCTCCAAAATACTGAAGCCTTAATTTAAGGAAATAGATAGTCAAGCAGCTGGGTTTTTGTTAGCTTGCTTTGTTAAACCTAAATGGCTGATGGCAGCTATCAAGTCTCCCAGAAAACACCGGCTTTCTGAATCTACCATTAGAACAGAAACAGTAGTGTTGTAACCAGGTGACCTATTGCAAACAGCTGCATATTTCACACAAGAAGACTTGCATGACTTGCATGGTGCCCTGCAAAGAACTGAACCACTGGGGTAAACGTGACAAAGTTACCCGACTAACCTCAGATCCTGCTTTGCAGTGCAGGCCTCAGCAGATTAGCATTCGTGTCATATTGATGGCCATATTATTCATTCTCTTTGCAGCTTTCTTATTCTCTATGGGGGGAAAAATATCTGCTTTGCCTGTGCACTAACTTTTGGGGCAGGGCAGGTAGTGCACATAAATTATCAAGACTTTGTGTATGAACATGGAGCAATGAAAAAAAAGGAGAAAAGCTATAGTCAAAGCAAAACAATGAGCCAAAATATATAGAGGAAGTTTAGTTTGTCACTTAGGTGTCTCCCTTTACATCACACAGAGTCATTTGATCCAGTGTTAGCTTAAAAATACTGATTATAGCATGAAACAACATTGAGTCAGAGATTTTATGAAAATTGGATGTATTTAGTCATACTGAATTTGCTGTTTTTGAGAGGCTTTTGTAAGCCAAAACTAATCTCTGTGAAAAACCCATATAATCCTATTTAAGAGAGTGTTGCATTTGCTGGCCTGTTTCAAAAACACGAGCAGCATGAGGGATTGTTATGGTTTTTTATGGGAACACATTGTACATTTTTTTTCCACTTAGAAATATCTTCAGAATTAATTTAAAAGTCGACCTGTGGACGTTCTTAACGGATAATTACCACATATAGTTCATCTCTGTGGGTTTTTTTTTTTTAAATAGTGTATAGTATGTTAGCCCTTAAACCTTTAAACCAGCGTTCCTCTCTCCATATGGTCAACACTCTTTCCAAACCGGCCCCTCCTCTTCGCCATTGCTCGGTAAATACACTTCAATCCCCCACCTCAGAGCCATGCCAGGCAAGAGGTCCCAAAGGAACAGCTTTTATATGAGCTATAGTGAAACCTGAGAGGGGGGGCATAGACAGCTATTTGCACAGCATATCTATTTGTGGGATTCACGTAGCAGGTGGGCAACACTTTGCCTTGTTTGTCTATTGTGACCCACACAGCTCATCTGCATGCAGACATCCATGCACACAAAAACAAGCAGACAAAAATTCAAGCCAAAAAAAGAAAAGAATTATCTTTGGGGGGTTGTAATAATGGAGGAGCTTGAAGCAAATTAGTGAAAGATTAGTTTTGCATCTGACAAGGGGCTTTCAAGACAAACCCGTTAGAAAATACAGTATATGCTTCTGGTATTTACCTTGCTGATTGTCCCAGCAAAGGGAAATGTCACTCCATATTAAGTTTGCCACAGCCCTTGGAGCCAGTGGAATTTATTATCACATTTCTGCATAAAAAAGAGGCACTGCGCTATTGAAAATTAAATGAAGGTTCATCATGATACACATAATAAAACGGAGAGCTTTTATTGGACGGGAAGAGTGTATTATTTTATTTATTTTTTGAGATGCTTGACTGAATCTGACATGGACTACAACTGGGTTGTGGGCCTGAAATGCTTTAAGCAACGCATGTGACCAGACAAGAGCAAAGTTGCCCTGGAAGTCACCTGACTTTGTTGTTTACAAGAATGCACATGAAAAAACATTCAAAAGTCAGCTCTGTGAGGAAGAAGATCATTGTAGGAAGGATAATATAGACGCACAGTCAGTGGAATGTGTGACTTATGATGATGATCAGCTCGAGGTCATATCGGGCTTTAAGGTTATCAGAGGAAAACTTAAATCTAAAGACACGGGCTGCAGTGTTGTTAGAATCTCCCATGTTTGATAAGGCCAGTGTGCCGTAAATAACTGTTGCTGGGTGACGTGAAGGGCGCCCGGAAACCCATTTGCGCCTCAGCAACACAAACATAAGAGACCACACACACTGCAAAAAAAACATGGGAAAAAAGTGCCATTAAGGGTTGTGTATTCTGATTTTTTTAAGTTACCTAAAATCTTAAATTAGGTCACGTGTACATGTCTACGCATAGATTGACTTTTCCCATTTGTGTAAAGATTTCTAAAAGACTTTCGAAATAAACTGCGAGGTTTTTTTTTCCGAGCCATGCAAAACTTGGGTGAAATCATCACAATCACTCAAACACACTTCCACCCCTCGTGTTCATCCCCGCGAACCAACGATGTTTTTTGCAGTGTGCGGAGTGGCACCGCTCTGCCGGCCGAGCTTGAGCTCTACTGTAAATGCGCCCTCCCCTTTTCTCCTGTTTTTTTTATTTTATTTATTTTATAAATCTTTTGGACACACGCTTGAGATTTGCTCTAACAGCCTATTCCAGTTTGAAACACTCACTTAAGAGTGTCTCTCTCTCACACACACAGATACACACGCTACACCCCCCTCCCAAAAAAGAACACACTCCTTCAACTCCATCGGTGGGGAGAACATAGCTATCGGATGAGATTTGTTTCCAAACGCGCACCGATGGCGGTGTGAGGCGTTTGGTTTGAGAAGTACGAGTGGCGCTTTGGATTTGTGGGCAATTCTTCTTCTTTTTTTTTCTCCATTTTTTTTTTGTTCATCTGCTGAATCCTGCTTTAGGGAAATTAACAAAGATATGGATTACTCACTTTGTCTATTCCTACTCTTGGCGACCGTTTCGTCTGAGTCGAGCGGGCAATTCCCAACATCGCAGATGTGAGTACTGTACAGCTGAAAACAGCCTGTTGGCTTTTTAAAGTAATACGGTGTTGTATCATAGAAATTTTTATGTGGCTCTTTTTTCTGAACCTGTGTCATTATATGGCATGTTCGGAGATATACGGTAGATGCAAAGCAGCCTGGTAATCACTTAAAGAGAAACGTGGTGCTAAATATGCTTCTAAAGCTTACATTAAGTTTGTGAACGCGCACTTTGTGGGAAATTCTCTCGGAAGCAGAACAGTCCTCCTTCTTGCCAACTGATGATGAGGATTGTACACGGGCTTTGTCCGTTACTTTAACTTTGTGAAATATGATATTAAAAGCTGCTTCCCATTTATTGCCAGCCTGCAGCAGTGTGACATATGGCGGACTGTCACATGAATCATCCCAAGAAGGGAGACTAAGGTCTGAACTTTCTCTTAACCATGTCCACAGATAGTTCTGACATTTGGCTATATGTGTAGATTGCTGTAATGAATCACATTTGTTTACAATGCATGAAGTTTGAACTGTAAATAGGAAAGCATATAGAAAGCATACTCCTCAGTTTGCCTTTTTTGACAGCAGTTGGTTATTGACGGGTAAAATGACAGTTAATCCATTATTTATCCAGAATATTGATATTTTCGTCTTCTGCTGATAATATTGATGAATAATGGTAAATGTATTCATCATGACGGTTACTTAATTAGTAGATAATACAAATGATGATTGGTTTTCCAAATAAAATATTAGTTCCCTATTTTGCTGGACACATTTCAATATCACCTTGCATTGATTAGGCAATTGGTGATAAAGTTGTCTCAAACCTTCCTTAAAAGTTTAGTTTCTTGTGATTTCCAGCATGCAGACCAGTACTTCAGCTCAGTGTGGAAAACTCTGTTTGCCCTGCAAGATGTTAACTCGGTTTACAAACCCATGCCATCAAGTAGAGATATCGCTTGCACAGTCAAGCTATCTCTGGCTCTGTCTAAATTTGACCTTCCATATTTGCACTGCAGCATTAATAGATGTAACAGATGATCTGTCCGCAGCCCAAATTAAGCAAAAGTGTAGGAGTGCAAGCCTGTTCGGCTGACATGCTGAACCTCACACTTAATCAACAGGTTTAAGATATTCCAGATGGTTCTAAAGGAGCCAGGACTACAGGTTTTGGTTTTAAATGCAGCCCAAGTTCAGTCCTAGAGAGATGATGAGCTATGATGGCACTTAGCCTAATGGCTCAATATGGTGATGTCAGACTCGCAGAGTGGCCAGCCTACTCCCTATATTTCACGGGCACTAAGTGGATTGATCTGTGGGTTGTGTACATGATATTCATGTTGGTGTGGACGTTCACTCGCGGGTGCATGTTCACTCTTTTATTTTGCAAATATGAGTATTTATTTCAGAAGAAAGCACGCCAGAGTCAAACTATAAACCCACAGTTGTAATGCGCCTTCTTAAAAACATATTCCTAGCCACCAGTAATAAAAAAAAAAAAGCATCAGTCAGTGCACAGCTTCTTTTAATTCTTGCTGTTTCACTGTGAGCAATTTCAGCCAGTGTTTGTATACTGTTGTAGTGACAGTGATTTTGAGTGACAAGCTTCACGTCGACTCCTCAAGGTGAAAGTCACAGAGCAAAACAGAGAAAGTAGAAGGGCAACGATGGAGAGACCGACCCAGCCCGTTTCCCTTAATTAAAGAAATTCAGAAATGTGGTTCTTAAGTAGCTCAGTGTTTATGACTACATACACTTTCTATACTATTATTTCTTTCTGTGTTACTTTCTTTTTTCCCCTTTATTCCTTGCTTCCTTCACTCCTTCCTTCTCCTCCCTATCTCATGGACTCGAAGTGTGACTGTATCTCTAGGCTCCATCTCTAACCTCACATGCCAGCATCTGTCTGTTCTCAGATCTTCATGTCCCCTCTCCTCCTCTCAGCCCCCCCTCCACGCCTTCTCACTCTGTTTCTCATCGCTCTGTTTCCGTCTCGTTCTTCCTCTGGCCGTCTTCTCCCTATGTGTCTCTTTAGCTCTCCCCTCTCGGCTTGTTTTGTTGCCAAAAGGCAGATGATTAACATCATCAAATCTGAAATGCAGTCTGATGTCATAGACTGTGCCCCAGAGATCTCTGCACCATTCAAACACACTGTTAGATCAGGAACGATAAAAAGACATGATGGAGATAAAGAGAAAAGGAGACAAGATGAAAATCCAGACTACTTGGCCTTATTGATTACAAACATATATAATATATGGACATTTTGCTACATAAATCCTGCCAACGTGCAGCTGACTGTTACCACACTTGCAGCCAAATACACAGAAAATGTCCAAATGTTTTGCTGCTATGTGCCATTTCATTGTGCTAACGTTCCCTTCTGATCTAAAGCTTGATCATATGCTTGTTCCTGGCTTCTACCCTGGTCACTGACACATATAGCTTGTTTTATCTTCATCCTACTAATTTCCACACTTTCTGTCACCCTCTGCTCTGTTTCTACCACTCTCACTTGCTTTTTTTTTTTTTTAAAGCTAACTAGATTTCATGCTCAACCAGCTAAAGCGCCATGCGTCTTGTGTTTGTGGCCTCATCTCTGGCAATTAGTTGGCATAATGTGAGGAAATGCTTGATATCAAAAGAAAGCAGCAAGATATAAATCATGTACATATATATAAGTATATAAAACCACACTTAAAGTGAAAGCAAGCTTCACATTGAGCCCTCTGTGAACTTAAAGGACTAGTTCAACATTTATTACCAGTTCATATTGAAAACAAATTGTAAAGATACAATTTTTGTTTTTAGGTTCGGGGATTTGTAGGGTTTTTTTTCAAGCCAGCATAGGAGCATCAAAGTTCCTAGGAACAAACATATCTTTGTCTTTGCTGGCACAAAAAGTGCCTTGGTATCTGTCTAATTCACAATAAAGCAATGAAATCTTATAGAACTCACCTAGTGATACTGCTTATTATGGTCATTGCTTTTCTTTCAGTGGCAGACAGATGCCAACAAAGGCGCTTCTGTAGCCACTAGAGGCGTCACTTCCAGTGATTTAAGCCAACGAACCACACCTTTCAACCGTTTCAACTGAGCATTTTTAACATAACTGTGTGTTTTGTTTAATTTTATTTCGTTTTTAGGACAGACATTTGAGCATTTCTTCTTTAGTCTGTTCCTTAGCACTAATTAGCTGAAATCTGTCTCTCTCTCTCTTACACCCATACTGTTTGTAAATGCAGCCAAACCAGTGAGTGGCGTCCCAATGGCTATGTCCATCTTGTGTATACAGTCTGGCACTAACAGCCTGCACAAAAAAAAAAGAAAAAGGAAAATCTGTGCTCAGATTTTGATGATTTGTGTATTATTTATTACTGTGTACTGCATTAGCAAGTGTCTGTGCATTGGACACATGCTGTTTGTTTATGGTTGCACCATGCCGGCCTAGTTTTATGATGTTAGCTGATAACTTTGTACTCAACCCTCCTGTTCAAATCTGGTTTATTTAAGACAACAATAGCCGAAATGCTAAAATCAAAGTTGAAGAAAAGGACTTTAATAATAACGCCTACATCCATAAAGGTACAATGTATTTGCAGTGTAAGCTGGGGAAATTTTGCTGGTTTTTACACTTAATTACTTGGAAATTAAACACTCAATTATTATTAATTTCATCTTCTGTGTAAATTTTTAGTTCATCGATTAGCTGAGTGGTAAGGGAGACGATGCCTTCTAACATGAGCAGATGTGGGATGTATATATAAGATTTAATAGGATCTGAAATATTAGTCAGTTCTTTAAAAGTGCTTTTAGTTTGAATTTGTTAGGCTATGATTATCCTTTACTAGTTTTCTTCATAAGTTTCCCCCCCCCTTTATTAATCAGGCATAGTTTCCTTGAGGTTTGACTCGACACTCAATCATCCCAGTAGGCTGGCACCAACAGTGGCCTGTAATGATGGCTCAGTTTCTAGAAGACGCCAGACGTGTGCACCTTAGTTCACTGCCAGACTTCCTCTAGATCCCAGGTGCTTGGTGTCACTGCTGCTGAACAGCTCAGTCATAAAATGGAATAGGTTGCAGGAGCAAAAACAAAGTCTAATATGCTGATAAAGACAATAATCATGGCTTTAATCTGCTCTAATAATACAATTAGTTGAGTTTTTGCCTTGCAGCAAAGAAAACGTGTTAATACTTTTACATGCAAATTTCCATTACATCATCACTGAGCTGAAGAGCAGGCTCAAAAAACTTGTAACCCTGGAGAATCATGCTAGCCATAGCCCCTGTGTCCAAAACATTATTACTTTATGATTTTTATTTTTATAAATTCTGCTTTATTTTAGTCAAAAGGCTGTGGGCTTTGTTTGCTGATTGAGTCACAGAGCCGTAGAGCCTTTCTTCTTTCGTGCTTTGGCAAAGACTGGGCGATTAAGAATGTCTCATCTAATGAAAAAACAAAACAAAAGAAAGACAAATGCATTCATTAAATTAGATTTCCCTTCAAATTTCATTCCAGTGTCAAATCTAACTTGGATTATGACACTGATAATACGGGAGAGATTTGAAAAGGATGAATCGAATGTAGTGAGCAGCAGATGGAAATAATCTGCTCGGGGCCGTCTAGGGTTTCCTTGGCTGTGACTTCGTCTTGGCTGTAAGGGAGTTAGTGCCAGCAGGTATATTTCAGGAGGCACGCTCAGAATCAGGCAGCTGACGGGGTAATATCTGTTACACATAAACATGCAACAGTGCAAAATCTTTGACCGCGAATAACGTTTGCTATTTACTCACTTTATTTTCCTTGACTCTTTCACATTTCTTTTGCTTTTTTTTTTTTTTTTTTTTATACACCTCACCCTTTAATTTCTCACTCATTTGTGTTTTTTCTTCTCATCTACTCACTCATTTTCCTTTGCCCCAGTCTGAGCTCTGACTATATTTATCCAGGACCTCTGTCTTTGGGGACGGGGGTGTTAAGTGTCCTGACACAGCTGTATAGGTAAAGATAGAGAGGCGTAGAGTGGCAGGGGGCTTCCCATAAATCGCCCTCCCCTCAGCAGAAGTTTTGAGCGTTCTTCTGCGTGAGTTTTCCTTAAGGTCTGACTTGGATTTGTAAGGAAAAAGACACACATACATACACATATGGTACATTAACACTTCCAACTTACGTGAAGAAGAAATGTGGGGAGGAAAAAAAGCTCACATGAAAAATCCCAAGAATTTTCCATTGCACCGTTGCCTGGGAAACCCTGGGAATAGTTAACAGCTGTTGGGATAGCAGCCCTCTTTGGTACAGGAAGCACATCTGTATGTTGAAACAGAAAGCAAGGGCACTACAGTTCAAGGCAGAAATTTAGGATATTTCAGGGAAGCTATCAAAAGTTAGTCAAGTAATATAGCGGCAAAGATACAGAAGAGCAGTGTGAAAGCGGCAGATGTTTGAAGAGAGAGGCTGTTTGTGACTGAAAGTTGAACATCATACCCTGTGGCTTCTCTTGTCTGTTCTGTCTGTATTTGCATGAGCCAGAAATGTGTCATCAAGCTTGATACATGGCACAAGAAAGCAACATGATCATGAACAACATAATCATTTAATTAAACAATTTGACAGAAAGAAAAAGTATCACTGCCTTATGAAGAATTTTAATTTGTGAGAGTTCATTAAGTGTTTCCTATAAATATTTAGAGCTGTGGTTAACGACTCAGTAAGTTATTATAATAACGCACTAGTAGCACTAGTAGCTTTAAGTGGATAAAACACACTGTAAGCCCATCTGATGTGTTATATTTTGAGCGAGGCCCATGATGGCTTGTGATGGTGCCTCTCGAGCCCCTTAATGGAGCTGCATTGAGACATAAGAGCAGCGGTCCTCAGACACCAACACTGGCACTGTGTGTAGCTGTCAGGGGAGACTAGTACTCAGTGTAGCACTAACACTAGTCTGCTTGTGTAGGCGTTTAGAATGACGTTAATTGGACATTGTGGCTAGAGGGGGCTTTCAAATCTCTATTTATACACATCGTCCATCCAAGATAGTCTGTATGTGTAGTGAGGCTGAAGGGTAGGGTCTGATGTATGGATGGCTGGGTAGGGAGTTTGCTCAGAAAGTGTGAAGGTGACAGAGATGTGGAGGTTTAGTCATCTGAGCAGAGTTCAAAATGACATGTCGCACGGGGAAAGACAGCTGGAGGGGTGAGGATGAGTAAGAGGAAGAGTAAATGCACTGAAATAGTTCAAAAGAATAAAAACTTTTGTTATAGCTTTGTTTTCAAAGACTAAAGGATGAAAGATTGTACATAATGTCATGAAATTAGATTTCCACTACATGCTTACTGTGGCCAAAAATGTACAATAATAAAAGAAACCATTGTGATATTGATACAAGAGATGTGAATCAATTTCTACCAGCCCTGTTCATCTTTACGTTAAGTGCTGTGTCTTATGGATCAAGAGGCTTATCAAGGTGACAATGTGAGTCAAGGTGGTATATTGTGACGGTGGCTTTGACTCGGACGTGCAGTGAGAGTATGTCCGAGTTGACAGTGATTCAAACTGGTTGTACATTCAGAATGTGGATATAGTGTTGTGCTCTTGGTAAATTCACCAAAGAAGTCTTTTTTTTAAAAATTTAGACACAAGTATGTCTGATGGCAAACCTTTTAAAAAGTGCACACAGGAAGCGTAATCTTAATTGAGTTACTGCTGTTTTTCTTTACACAGTGCTGGTATCTCACCAGTAGGTGAAATTTCTCTGCAGCAAGTACAGACACTTTCAGGTGTCACAACAATTCTGCTTTCTCTGATTTAATGTGTTGAGACACCTGCAGGGAGAGGCTATACAATGGAAGCTGTTAAATACACGGCGTTTGACATGGATGGTGGGGAGGAGGTCGACTATTGGCTAAGAGGACAGAGAGTCAGTCCCAGCTCGTCGTGCTTCAGAGTGTGAGGTCAAACGTGGGCAAGGGTAGGGAAAAAAGTCTGACCCCAGTTCCCCTGTGGCAGTCTCATGCTGTCAGAGACAAACAGAGCAGTGCTCAGATAACCAAATGGCCCAGTCGGAATTTGTTACCTTGTATTTCTTGTAAATAGATGAGTGAAGGGAGGAAGGTTGTTTTTTGTAGCACAGTCGATTTATGGATGAGAAAAAAGAATTAAAACAACTAAATGTAGAAATAAGAACACTTCAATACACCACAATAATGGCTTTTTAGACAGGTAGCCCTAAGTTAGATAAGCGGTTAAGCAAATGAATGGATATTGCTCTTAACTACCTATTTATTCCTTCTTCCACAAGACTCAGTTATTTCTCTACAAGAAAATAAAGTGGCATCCACAGTGGCGGCCTTAGTCTGTTTGGTGCCCTGGGCGAACACTGTTCAAAAGATTCAGTAAGCTACATCAGTGTGTACTGTTTACTATCATAGCCAAGTGGCTAACAAACATAAACAGAAGTTTTTGCTATCCCTACTAATTAATGTTATCTTGTTGTATCTCTGTTGTGGTCAGTGCTATCCTCTATGCCAGGGGTCGGCAACCCTAGGCACGCGTGCCAGCTGTGGCACGCGAAGGGTTAACTGATGGCACGACGATAGCTGGACTGGCTATTGGGCATATCGGGCATTTGCCCGGTGGGCCGATGGTGATTTTTCGTCTTTATGGGCCGATGATTTTTTTATTTTTTTTGTAACGGTACAAAAAATGAAAGGTGGTGGATTGGCCAGGTGCTGGCCGGTGTGTAAAAATAACTCAGTTGTTTGGTGGTGGCTATGGCGTAGCTTCCACAGATTCAGTCACATTAGCAAGTGGTGGAGGCCAGCAGGCGGATGAGAGAAAGGGGAGGCAAGAGGAGAGACCCGAGGCAACCGCCGGTCCGAGTGTCAGGTGAACTGAACTTCAGGTAAGAAGTTATAACCTGCAGCCTATCTGGGTCAGATATAAACCAAGTTTAGGTGTAGTTTATTTTCGTTGTGCTGACTTTTTACAGTCAGTTACAATAACTCGTACTGCGTGCTGGCTAGCATGACGGAGTTTCTATACAGCTGGGTGGGTGCTATGATGTTACTGATAGTGAACTTTATTTTATCCATAAGGTTAGTTAGTAGAGTTGCCAACCGTCCCGTAAAAAAACGGAATCGTCCCGCATTCAGAGAAAATATTACGCGTTTCGTATTGAGCTGAAAAGGAACGCAGTTTGTCCCGGACTTCAGCTAGAATGGAAAAAGACAGAAAGCTGGAGTTATTCTGTCTTTACGCTGCACAGCTGCCTCTTCTTCTCTCATTCTCTCACCCTCCCTCTCCTGTTGCTACTGAAACCAGGAGATGTCCTTACTGAATCATCAGAGCTGAACACGTGCTGGAGAAACAGGTTTACCTTTTAGGTGACATGAATTAGTTGAAGGGAAGTTATGAACTGTTCCTGAGAGACAACTTACACCAGGAACCTTTTCTACGTAGCTGACAGCTGGTAACTGTGCAAGGGCGGGTCTAGCAAAGTTTTGCCAGGGGGGCCAGGTAGGGCATTAACAGGGAAAGGGGGGCACAAAGAAATACTTTCTTATTCTCATTTAAAATGTCTGGCTGTTATTAAATAATTATATGAAGCTTAGAACCAAAGTTTTTATCTGATGTAAAATGTATAGAAATCATACATATACCAACAAGACCGTGTACATCACTGTCACAACAGCGTTAGTTTTCATTCAAAGGCTTTATGGCTTTAATACCTGGTGGGCCGGTCTTTAGTCAAAATGTCCGGGACGAGTTTTTTGTCCCAGTCCAGCCCTGGGCACAACCTGCAGTGAATTAATCTGAGAAGGTACATTAAAAAATAAATGGCGGTGCACATCGCAAATAGCTCGCATTGACACATTAGTTGTGCCGCGTCTTAATGACGGTATCTTAGCTAACAACCCCAACTATCAGATTCAACTTGTAATTGGCTAAAAATAACTTAGCCTACCGGTGAGAGGGATGTTGTTAGCTTTCCACATTTCGACACTTCAAATGCTTCAGGAGCTGTCCGCTCAGCATCAGCATCAGCACCACGGAAATACACGGATACATCCATAGACTCGAGACAGAATTCACAATGCATTTTTGGGATTTTCAGGTGTATGTATGAGCAGCTAGATTTGTCTTGCATTAAATGGCTGAGTTAATGCCAGTTAATGCAACATCGAAGCAGCTGGAATCCATAGCTGTGCGTGTTCATGGAGCTTGCATTTTCACCTGCTGGACATCACTACCTGACAAGTTTAACGGTCTTCAGAACATTGCAGAAGCCCTATTGACAGTATTTGGCTCTACATACTGTAAACTGACCCACAAGGCCAGTAATGTTGTGGGGATGGAGCTGGACTCTGTATATATTAGTGCTGTTTCTTAAATGTGTAAAATCTGTAACATAATTTATTGTTTGGAGTGTAGTCTGTTACTGTTACTATTTTTCAGATTCTTCTTGGAGCAACTGTAACCCACATAATTTCCTTAGGGATTATAAAGTATTCTGATTCTGATTGTTTCAGGATACATGACCTGTCATTATCCAATGACACATCTGCTTACCTGCATCTTTTGCTCGTTTAGCCTCCTCTTCTTTTCTCTTTTTTCTAAACTGAGCACCTGATGGCTTTGAACATTTCTTGTCCATCTTCCATTGGTTTTAATTTTGCACTCCAGTATGAACACCTATCCCCCAACCCGTGGATCACCACGACATAACACCAAGGTACCTTGGTGTTCATCTGAACAACAGACTGGACTGGACTCATAACTCAGACGCCCTCTACAGGAAAGGGCAGAGCAGGTTGTACCTGCTGCGGAGACTCAGGTCGTTTGGGGTGGAGGGCCCACTCCTGAAGACCTTCTATGACTCTGTGGTGGCTTCTGCTATCTTTTATGGTGTGGTCTGCTGGGGCGGCAGCATCTCTGCTGGGGACAGGAAGAGACTGAACAGGGTGATCCGAAGGGCCAGCTCTGTTCTAGGATGCCCTCTGGACCCAGTGGAGGTGGTGAGTGACAGGAGAATGGCGGCTAAGCTGTCATCCCTGTTGGACAACGTCTCCCACCCCATGCAGCAGACTGTGACAGCACTGAGCAGCTCCTTCAGTGGGAGACTGCGGCACCCACGGTGTGGGACGGAGAGATTTCGCAGGTCTTTCCTCCCCACTGCTGTCAGACTCCACAACAAAGACTTTAACTGAACAAACACACACATCCATACATATGCAATAACACTAAGTGCAATAATCCTTTCTGGCATCGTTGTATTTTTACTCAGTTGTATATAGCATTCGTATTCTATTTTTATCTTATTGTATATTTTTATTCTATTTTATTCTACTGTATATAGTATATTATTTTATTCTATTCTGTACAGCTGTGTACTGTATTTATTCTTATTGTATTCTAATTTTTGCGTCATAACTTTTGCACTGTCCACTTCCTGCTGTGACAAAACAAATTTCCCACGTGTGGGACTAATAAAGGTTATCTTATCTTATCTTATAACCTAATAGATCTACACCTTGGTTCACAGATTCACTTTGTCTTGGATTTATTTCTGGGATTTTGCACAACCCAGGATTCAAATCATGAATACATAATGGGCTTGGATTGACAACATTATGAATGAAATGTGCTCTATTTGGAAGCACCTGGCCCCCCTGCCCTTTCGACAGGTTGTGTGAGACTTTAAATCATTAAACTGTAAATTATACATTGTTATTGATCCCTTTACCCCTAGTCCTAAAGTGTATATTTATATTCTTACTCTTCTTATATTTATTGTTTGTTTACTTGCACTGCTGTAACTGGAGCCTCGTTGTCTCGCCACCGAGGGCTCTCGCACTCACTTTTCACGTATAGAATTTCGAAAAATCTTCGATGCAAATTATAAGCCTGTATCATAATGTCTGGTGTTTTCCTGTTTGTTGGTTTGTTTTTATTTTGTTTTATTTTGCGGGTAGATTATTAGATGCCACTCCAGCCAGTCAAAGAATCCCCCGCCCTTACTCCCAGCAAATGTGCGATAGAAAACCAATCGGTGCCTATGACATCTCCAAAATGTGCTGGCATGATGTCGGGAGAGTATGAGTACGAGCAACTTTTTTGCCGATGCCCGTGATGCCGCCCCCACCACGATGCCACCCTGGGCAACCGCCCATGTCGCCCATATCAAAAAACGCTACTGGGTATCAACAGCGGAAATACATTCAAGAATTGGTCAAACAGCGGCAGCTTTCACTTCCCTCCGATGGTACATCTGGAAGAAAACAAACGTCACCCTTACCACCAAAATTCGCCTGTACCGCACACCGGTATTGCCCATTCTTCCCTATGGGTCGGAGATCCTCAATCATGACCTCAACAAGCTTGAGGTCTTCCAAATGCGCTGCGATCCCTCTGTGATCATCAGCAGCGTGATACGTAGTCAATGTCACCAGCAGGCCCAGTGGAAGAGCTGATTAGGAAGCGATGACTGCAATGGTTTGGCCACATCTGCCGCATGAGAAATCATCGCCTTTTGATGCAGCAGCAACCCGCCCACTGGAGAATCAAGCGTGACGCGCCCAAGCAGACTTGGATCAAGCAAATTGAAGACAACCTTAGACAAGGACGTCTAACCCTCGAGCAAGCAAAGGTGAAGGCAGGAGACCACAAGGCCTGGAAGTGCATCGTTGACCAAGATGGAAACCCTACGGCACCCACAGCGACGTATTGGCTTTGTGAACAACCTCCCTTGCCAGCCACCAGCTAGGGACAAAAGAAGAAGAAGAAAGATTTCTCTGCCAACAGGTGGAGGTATCTGAGCTAACGGGAGAAGTTTTCCTGCAGTTTAGGCAACAAAACTATTTGGTAAGGATTGGGGCAAAGATCGTGCATTGGTTAAAATATACTGATTGTGCCTACTATGCCTGGTGTATTATTGGTTAGTTATGTCACCCGCCTGTTAGTATATTTTATTTGTATTTTGTGCTTTATATTTGTATTTATTATTGCTCTTAACTCATTCTGTGAAGCACTTTGGCATACCTGTGGTTTTTTAAATGTGCTATATAAATAAAATTGTATTGTATTGTATTGTATTGATTACCGTCGTTTTCGAGTGCCTATAACATATTTAAATATTTTGATTAATTTGATTGACAGTCACAGTTTTGTCAAGAGTCAGTCCTTAGGTTTGAGAATCTGGAATAATGTCTTTGGATCATTATCTATCTATTGATATACAGTATATCAGTTTACACTGATATGTGATCTTCCAGTCAAAACATTTAGAAAAGCCACAGCCTCAAAAAAACACAAACAAAGAAACCAACGCCCCCCAAAAAACTATAACAAATGTATGCTCTCTCCTGCAAAAGTGTCCTTTTTGGGGACCATTTCTCAGGCTGTCACTTTGAGCTCATCTTCTGTGACAGCTGTAATTCTTGGACATCTTATGGGTTTTTTTCTCTAGTTAATTTCACAGAAACTCGGAAGACACTATCATCTTACTTTGAGCATCATTAATTTATTTTTTCTGTGACATCCAAAAGTGTTACACAAGGCATTAAAATTAAGCTGTGCTAAAGAAATGAATAACTGAAAAAGAACTTGAAAGATTTCTGTAAATATACCTTGTGGTTCTTTTGGTGCTCAAATTATCTGATTATTATGTAATTGTCTTTGACCAGGAAGCCCCACACAGTTAAAACATGAAGCAACATCCCACAAATCCTGCCATTCAAAGCTAAGTAAACACCTGAAGTGTTGCTCAGAAGTTCAGTTTAGCATAACAATATAATTCAATATTCAAGTTCACCTATAAAACCAGTCCCAGTGGAATCAACTTCCTGTAACCTACACCTTGTCTCTCCATGCACGACTGCCCACCAGCATTGCCCCATCATTTCAAAGTTATCTCGTGCAATGTCAAGTCAGCTCTTCCGCAACTGTAATTACCCTCACGTAAGTGCTTGATAGAGCACAAAAAATAAATACTGTCAAGGCTTTACTTAAACAGAGCTCTTCAGAGCTAGGCAGGGGGCTAGGCTAAAACGCTCTGCATGACTCGCTAAGAGGAAAATATAGAGGAGAGGCTGAAGCATCAATAACGTCCTACCATAGAGGATAATGAGGCCGAGAGACATTTACAAAGCCTGCAATTATGGTGTTATTGACCTCAATAAAGGAGAAGATATCATCACTTGTCTCCTTTGTACTTTGTTGTGCTACATGTAGGAGGAGGAAAACCAGCTGGGGGAGGGGCAGAGGAAGGAAAGTTCTAGCACTCCGAGTTCATTTAAACTTGGTAAGGAAGCAATAGGTAGGTTATGTGATGGAAATGTAAGCTTTCACTATATGAAGTCCTAATTTGCAAAATTAGACACAACAAACAGACAGACAGCAGTGTCACTGCTGGAGGGAGAAAGACAAAATAAAGTGAATTAAGAGGAAAGACCCAAGCAGAAATAGTATACTAAGCCATTAGTGGTAGCTTTACACCAGAGGGATAAAGCCCATGTAAGAAAGGAGGGAAAGGCACGAAGAAAAAGACAGGAAGAGGGGCAGAAAGTGACTGTTTGTCTTCTCCAATGCTCTGTCAAGCTTGCTGCTTATTAGATGCACTATCCCCCAATGGCTCAATTACATCCATTCTGGCATCCTCAAACATCCCTATCCTTTTTGTGCATGTTCTCAGCTTCCAGTAATAGTATCAGGCTTGTTCTTCTCTAAGAACAGATTAGAAGCCCAAATTACTACTATTAGAGGAGGATTTTAGCTTTCAAACTGTCGCCCACTCTTGGAAACCATAACTCAACTTGATGGGACTTAAGGAGGGAGGGGGTTTGCTTTTGGATGCTTTTTCCGTGACAGTTTTGATGGAATTAAGAGATCAGATGTGGATCTGCAGACTGGCTTCAGAGTATAAAAACATGAGGATGTTTACAAGGCAAGAGGGCGCTGGAGTGGAAATTCTGAGATTGGATATTGAGCCCTGCTTGCACACGAGCATGTTGGGCCTCTGAGGTGGTGTGAGGCTGATTTTTCAGTGATTCAGTAAGGATGACGTCCAACAATGCTTAATCAATATTCTAGATTTTCACTCGGCTCTGGGTGTCAGATTTGTTTGCTTTTTTTCTCTGTGAGTAAAACAGAAGGAAAGAAAACAAAAAGTCTAGCAATAAGGCTTGGAAATGATTTGGGCGTACTTGAAAACCCCTACTGCTGAATGACAATGTAAGGTCATGTTTGAAAACAAAGAAACGGATGTGCTTTTTCCTAGATTTACTTCATGCTGCATGAAATTGGACTATTAATACAATAGATTTCAAGTGAGATGAGAAGACTTGGCTGCCATCGAACTGCTAGTGCCTGCTAACCAGTGAGATGTGAAAAAAAAAGTGTTTAATGACAAACTCTTCAAACGCTTTGACAGCAAAAAACATAAGAATACAGTCTGTGGGGTATTTATTTAAAAATCCCTTGCTGCTTCCTCATAAAGATGTAGAAATACATTTGGTATAAAAGTACAGATAGGAGAAAAATACTGGGAGGAAGTCCTTCTACTGAACTCCATCTGGGAACCGTCTTTTAATGCTGGATTACAAACTCCACACCCGTTGAAAAATTCTGTGTGCTTTTCATGTAAACTCTGAATGATGGGGCTTCACTATTTGAAAAGTAGAAACAAAGTCGTATTCAAGGACAGTTTGAGACATTTATCTAAAAAATGTGTTCATGTTGTTAAAGCATATTGAAAATACCACTTCCTGTCTAGGGGGCAGGAGTTAGCCCCAGTCAGTCCGCTTATATCTGATCTTTACTTATGTTGATTTCCAGTTACCCTTGGCCCAGTAACCATCTTTCTAAGTAAACTACCTTTGAAGACAACAGTCTCCTCAATATCTCTCCCCGGGGTAATTTATTTGCCATTGTAGGATCTTTCAGAATGGTCCTTATCTAAGTATTTCAGAAACTCCTCACCTACAGCGATTTCTGTCCACACAACCGTCTCTGTGGTTTATAGAGAATGGTCTGAAAAAGAGAAAATATCCAGTGCCTGGCAGTTCTCTGGGTTAAAAATGCCTTGTTGATGCCAGAGGTCAGACGAGAGTGGCTAGACTGCTTATAGCTAATAGGAAGACAACAGGAACCTAATTAAATATATAGCAGTAGAAAACACACCAGTTTCCACTCCTGTCTGCTAAGAACAGGAAACTGAGGCAGCACGTGACATGGGTTCAATGAAATATGGCAATGAAAGACTGGAAAAACACTGCCGAGTCTTTGATTTCTGTGGCCTCCTTCAGATGGCAGTCAGAATTCAATCTAGGCAACAGGAAAGCATGGATCCATCTTTCATTCTATCAACAGGTCAGGCTGCTAATCATGTAATGGTGTAGGGGATATTTTCTTGGCACACTTGTCCATCCCTTTATGACCACAGTCTACCAATCTTCTGATAGCTGCTTCCAGAAGGGTAACGTGCCGTGTCACAAATCATCTCAAACTACTTTCCAGAACATAACGATCAGTTCACTTTACTCAAATGGCCTTCACAGTCACCAGATTTCAATCCAACAAAGCACCTTTGGGATGTGGTGGAACAAGAGATTCGCATTACATGTATGTGCAGTTAAATCAACAGTGAATGTGTGAAGCTTTTATGTGAAGCTTTTATTTTTCTACGGAGAAAAATCTTGGAGCAATGTTTCCAGCACCTTGTTGAATCTACACTTAAATTTATGCCATGAAGAAGTAATGCAGTCACTGCTAGAGTCTGTGCATTTGATTTGGAATTATGGATTTGCTAAGAAGTTGAAAGTCAAAAGTCTAAAAAAACAACTTCTGTTTACAGGATTACTAAAGACGTTTTAATTATAAAAGGTTGACTTTTGCATTTCCTCCTCCAACTTTTTCTTGGCATGTCTCACTGCCCGCATTCACTTCTTAACGGAATGATGGCCAAAAGCCTGACATTAAAATCCAAGTTCCAGAGTGAAATTATCATTAAAATGTCAATTTTAGTTGACAGTTGCACTTTTAATTAATTAGTACTTATTTCATGACAAGTGGCTTTAACGGAGGATTACAGACATAAGTCTTAAACCTCAGAAATAAAAACTTTTAATGGTTGTAAAGCCTGTAGTTAATAAAAGCTTTAGATATGTTTATGGTCTCGACATGACGTATGTATATAAATACCCCAGATGTGAATTTTGAAGCTATTATTCCTAAGACGATTTGCTAATCATACCTTATTTTCTGCAGTAAAAATAAAAACACCTGTAAAAAGAAATCCCACTAAAATTTTGTCAATGGAAGCTGAACAATGCTAACTTACTGAAGAACAATAATCCTTGCTGCATTATATTTACTATTTTTTAGCATAGAATCACATTTATCTTCTCTTAATGTATGAACCCCACTACACTTGTGTATGAAACCTCATTATCGGTTATAAAAGGGTATGAAACCTCAAGCTGATTGCTGCACAGCACCTAACAGCTTGAGGTTGTGGTTTTGAAGTGTACAAATGGGAGAGAGAAGAGCACAAATTTCCTCGGCAGTCACACATAGCTAAGCCAGAGGGGATAAAGTGGTCAGAAGTAAGGCAGCTGTGCTTTCATGCTGAGTCGTGTTCTCTATTCTGGGATTGTGTCCACTTCCCAGCATTCAACCCTTGAATATGACAGTCTACTCTTAACTGGCTCAGCGAGGCTACTTGGCCTTCATTAAGCTTGTTATGGTGAGTCAGGATGTTGAAAATGATGTTTTTTCACCTCCCTTTTCCTTTCTTTTTTTTTTTTTTTTTTTTTTACCTTTTTTAAAAAAAACAACTTTATTGTAGTTTAAAAAAATTTTTTTTTTAATCAATTTCACTAGTAAGGGTTTTGTCATCCTTTGGTCCATCACTCAAAATGCGCAGGCATAAATGTGTCAATTTCATCAATTTCATTACATTAAAAGCTTCTTGAAATGGTCTATGCTTTTCCTGCTGACCTTTGACCCTGGCAACTCCCATCTAACCTCTGTACAACCCACTTTTCTCTGGTTTCAAATGAACCTGGACACACACACACAAGGACGTACGCACGCATAGACACACGTATACATGACAAATGGCCTAAGAGAGGCAATCATTAGAGCAATGGAGGCTAAAAGAAAAGGGGGGATGGGCTACTTTCCCCTGTGGCTGTGAGGCTACCACTTTCCTCATGGTCACAGGGGTAAAGCACAAATTAAGACACATCATTTTCGTCAAGGGAGCAGCTCATTTAGTAGTGAGGAAGTGTCATGCTTTGTGACATACACACTATAGTTTCTGCTGCGCTATCCTTCTGTTGTAGCAATATTGACATTGCTGGCTAGCACCTCATTTAATTTCACACCGTTTAACTCATTGGCACACTTATGCATACAGCTGAGGACGTGGAAAAAACGTGATGAAATTTTAATGTCATCCTTTCAGAGTTGGAGCGGGAGCCCTCAGATGACCTGTTTGTCTAAACTCCAACCAAGTGTGTCCCCAACTGTCTAAATTCAGTGAACCTGGGATGATCTGTACCGTATGTGCACTGAGTCACATTTCACTATCATAAACAAGATGCGTGGGTGAGATGGTTCGAGAGCTTCTCATTTCGTGTCTAACGAGTATAAAACTGTTCCAGGCTCAAAGTGTGAGCATGTTTAAAGTCCAGGGAAGTCAGTATAAGCTGACATGAAGCCAACTTTTATCTAGTAAACTTTTACTGTCAGTTTGCCTGTTGAAGTCCGTTTGTCCAGCTGCTGCCCCCTCAGCTCATTTGTGCTGCTGAGAGACAGCTGGTTCTGACGCTGAACAGAGGTCGGAGTCATCGTGAGGGCAAGCATCACTGTCAGTGCTTCACTAGTCCCCTCTTTTTTTTCTTTCTTTACTTCTTGTCTTTATCTGCCTTTGTGATTACTTGTGATCAATCATCTAATCAGTAACCCTCCTGTTAATTTTTGTTTTCTTCCACTGGAATCCAGTTTTCTTCTGCTCCAGTTTAGGTTTTCTATCATAGTTTCTCCTTTTTCTTTTCTCTCTTCACTGGGAAGGAACATTGACTTCATTACCCCCTCATCTATTCTGTCCTTTGTCATCTTGCCTCTGAGCCGTAAATCAATCTTAGCATCATGTCAAAGTTGCATCTAAAGGACAGAGGAGCGAGGACGATTGGTGGAAAAGCTATAATTGAGGAAGCGTAGGTGTATCATAGAAGTGTTTTTTTTACCTGTGACACAAGAAAAAAGTTTTTTTTTTAATTAACTGTTTCGTCAGACTTTCTTTTCCATTTAAGGTACTTTTCCTTCTTCTTCTTTTTCCTTCTTCTTCTTCTAGGGTTACCATAGAAGAAGCGGGTTATCTGCCTCCATCTCAGTCTATCACTAGCGTCCTCTTCTGTCACACCAAATCTTTGCATGTCCTCCTTCACTATATCAATCAATCTCCTCTGAGGTTTTCCTGTTTTTGTTCTGCCATGCAGCTTTACTTTAACATCCTTTGTTCCTGTGGCTACAATGTAGCTTGCCGTCACCAGTGTGTGAATGTGTGTGTGAATGGGTGGATGACTGAACGTGTAAAGCGCTTTGAGGTCCTTAGGGACCAAGTAAAGCGCTATACAAATGCAGGCCATTTACCATTTTTTTCCAATATATCCATTACCCCTCTTCTGCATATTAAAGACATGTGTTTCACACAAACTTCACTGTACTCTACTGTGGCTTTAAGTCCGGTGAAGCAGGCTAAATGTCATATACCCAAGAGCAATGTGGGGTTCTGCATTTCCCATAACTCACAAACTTGTCTGGCGACATTGCTAAAACAGATCAGTAGTACTCAAACTACTCAGACTAGAAATTGGGCAGAAAAAAAGGGCTTCAATAACTGCCTGTCATAAAATAACTGCCCAGTGAGACAAGTTTAAGAGCCAAAAGTCTTGCAGTCCCAGCAGGTCTCACACTTGGCTCAGTTGCATGTGGTTCCTCCTTCTCGTGGCCTTGCAGGCAACAGGCTGCGTGGCATTGCACAGCTCACTGACCCTTTTTAGATGGTTTCTCCCTTTTTTTTTTTCACAACCGTTTTCACCATTTCTTTTATTATAGCAATGGGATCAGGAAAAAAATCTGATAAGAGGAGAATGTTTGTTTATGGATGTAACTAATCAGAACACTATTTTTACTTTTAGCAGTTACTCTGGTGATTTTTAAATAAAAATCAGACTGCTTACAAAAAAGGCAGAATGAGACATTAGCAGTTCGTTTTAGTACATGATGCTACAATCTATCATAAAAAGGGTCTAAGGAGCAGCAGACACAAAAGGGAAATGGTCACTTTAATTCCCAGCTACCCAGCTACTGTAGTTAGATCATTTCTCAGGACCATATTTTATTGTTTATTGCCCTTACACAAAAAAGCTCTAAACTCACCCTGCAACTTTCAATGCTTCACACTTAGATTTAATTCAAATATACTGTTCACTAAAAAAAGTGATAATTTTTCCAAAGGATAAATAATTATGAGTGAAATCATGCTTTGAAGATGACATTTTGTGTAGCTGTTCAAGACTAAGTTTAACTCTTGTTGAAAAAAATGGACCAATAAGTCTACTTTATAGAGCACAGCTACAGTACACACATCCACACATGCTCACGGTTTCCCCATTAGTCACCTGTTGCTATGCCCCACCCCTTCTTCCTTATGGACAGCTGGGCTCACAAACTCTGCTTAATGTGCTCAGTGAACCTTGCTTTGACCGAAGCATTGAGTCCATGCAGTCATAAATCCTACAAGTAAAATCTAAATCATCTTGAAGGCTGCTTCCAGGTGATTATAGCATATTGTCTTATTTTTAAATTAATTCATTAGGATGTGTGAACATGTACATGTACAATGACAATAAAGGACTATTCTATTCTATTCTAGTCATGTGTGCTGACCCTCTATCATTATCTGCTATCAGCGACTAGCAGCTGTTGCTCTAATGGAAACCAAGAAACCAGTAACTTTAAAATGGTGATAGCTATCTTGGAGGGCATTCATTTTCCTTCCAACTGTTTAGACATACTGAATTCATGGACAAAGAAGGCATCACTTAAAGTAGATCTCATAGCATATTACTGACTGTACTGATGTGTTAAAATGCAACAAGGCTGATAAATAAGTAAATAATAAAATGAATAATTTATTTTCGAATTGAACAACGAAATCTCAGATGTGTTCTGATGTGTTTTGAAGTTACATAAATCTAAAGCCTAATAAATGCTCATCTGTCTCTGTCTTGCTCTTTTATGTCTTTCTTCTCTTTCTGTCCTTTTTCACATCAGAAGAATACATTAACCAGCATCTCACCCCTGAGGATGTGATACTCTCATGCTGCCAACTTTGAATAGGTCTTGCCTTAATGCACAGCTCTTGTGGAGTAGAGTAATGCATTATCTTGTCTAACACTTATTATATCACGCTTCCCCTCCAGTGGATCTATATAGATAATCTAGCATAGGTATTGATATAGTAAACAATAAAGGCCAGCTTAGGTCATATGATTGCAATGGCTGCATTCAAAATGAATAAAAAATTTTTTAGACTTTCTATTAGCCAAGGAATGATCAGCTACTTTCTTTTTCTGTTCACAGGATAAAGGAATGGGTGGACCAAATGCAAAAAGATTTGATCGCTTTAACAGACACAGCCACTGGCATGCAGGACCTAATAGAGGTAAGACTGCCTGTCATGCATATACGCCAAGTAAGATTTCAAATGTGAACTGAAATATGAGTGAGTTCTCCTTATTTGTGGATAAAGGGGTGCAACGCTCTTGGTTGATGTTTTTGATCAGAGCAAAGATTTAAGAGCATCCACACAGCCAACACAAAGAGTCCTACTAATTCTCTGCCTGCTTTTTTTGATGGGTGATGGAGGCGACACATACGTTTGTGAATGCAGTGACTCAAGAACAAAGCGACAAATACATTTTCAAATTCATACAATACTTGTATCTACTAAACATCTCAGATGAGTTCAAATCTCAGTGATCTCAACCTCAAAGTCAAGGCCAAATTTTCTGAAAATCTTGTGCCATAGCTACTATGTTCATCCCACAATATAGATTGAATGGGGGTTAACCCAGACTAATAAATATCTAACAAAACTGAAGTTTTTCATGTCTCACACATAGGTATCATATACCTATCATACACCCCAAATACCAGTACTGACACTGTGCTTAATAAATCGTTATTGTTTTTACAGTTTGCACCAACTGTGCACAAACGATTTCTATAAATAAATTTATATCTATTCAAATCCATATTTACAGGACGAGAACAAAATATTATGTGTAATTTCTGTCACTTAATACTCTTAGTCTCATTAGCTCTCTCTGCACGACCTCAGGTGTCACAACACATCACCAGTCTTCATATAGTAGTCTCTCATTAGACATAACGCTGCATCTGCATCATTTCATTTCACCAGCACACTGTACACACTCACATGAGATTAACTTCACTTCTCTACTGTGATAGCTACAGCTCCTACACACACGCAGACACTTAAACACTCAAAAACACAAACATATGAGAAGGAGAAGAAGCTTTTTAGATCCACATTGATTGATATAATGCATGTGCTACTTTGGATCCATTTGAGAATAAAAGCATTCAGCCTTAAAACATGGCAAAAATCATTACAAAACCTATTTTCATTTGATGTTCTGGGATGGCGTATCACTCCAAACAAGAATTAAATGTATTTGGAAGTCTTATGGGCAGCTGAATGAGATTAATGTGCAAAACGGGGGGAGTTGAAAAGGGGTGTTACAATGCTGCCTGAACAGTTATGCTGACTCATGTAAATTACAACCTCAAATGCTGGTATCAGCTTATGCACACGAGTGCGGAAATTTCATTTTCAGCTTTCAAAACACCCCAAAGCTATAGTAATCACTAGCATTAATATGTTCAATTCAAATGTATTTATACATACACAAATTCCAAATATAAAACAATGTATTAGTACAATCCGAATCAAACATTTAATAGTATCATTTTTAATACCAGTCTTTCACTGAGTGCCTACATGAACATGCCTCAGCTCTGTGTTTTGAATGTTGGACAGTGAAATCTCTTTAGGCTTCTAAATAATTGGCTGTTTGGCATTTGTGCTTTTTTATTACTCTTGCTGGGACATATTCCATAGCAGAGTAAATGGTACAGTTACATAAGGCTTTTTTCTTTTCTAAATCACTGTGCTTTGGTCAGTGAGGCTGATGAAATATAGAAGATGGGCAATAATGCAGAGTAACGTTCTTAATTTTAGTTACACTACATCTGTCTGTGAATAGAAAATAGACAGATGTTACATTGTTTCTGACCCACAATTTTTATTGTGACTGTCTTAGATGTATCATAAACACAGAAAGCACTTCAGAGTGGAGTCCAACAATGCGCAGGAGCTGGTGGCAACGGCTGCTGGGAACATAGAGAGACTGCTGGCTAACCGCTCCGAAGCCCTAAAGGTAAGTTTAATCTTATGATCTTTTGGCAATTTATAGGAAATCAGTTAAGTGGAAGAGAAGGTTTTCCCTTGCGTCTTTTGTCATGGTGACATAATTCTTAAGATGGAATCATAAAATGCAAAATGTACACTGTTTGCAAAATTAGGTACAGCTTGACTTCTTGCACAGCGGCCCAGGAAAACACACAGAAACAGTCTGTTTATCTTCATTTCTCTTTGGGACAGCCTCTGGAACAACATCACAGCTGATCTATTATAATCAAACATCCTCCACCCACAATACTTGATTCAGAGTTAGCAGTCTGTGTTGGTACACGGTCACGAATGACCCTGTTTAGTTTCAACTTTGAGAAAAGCTTTGTCTTTCTGACTTCTGATGCCTGTTCTGCCCTCATACCTAACCTATACTGGCTGGTTTTATGGCTCATTTGTCTGAGCCCAACAGACAGAAGTGTTCCTGAACCGTGTTCACCTCACGCAGGTTATTGAAAGGCTGCGAGGACAATTCAGAGGCCTTGGAAGAGGAAAAAAAAGAAGCACAAAAGCATTTTTCAGTCCATGACAGTAATTAGTTTGACTTTTTAATAAAACTCATCTATTTAAACTGTTATACATCTTAGACCTAACTGTTGCTAGGGTTCGTTTGCCAGTTATTGAAGTGGACCTTTTCATTGTATTTTTGTCTTGTGAAGCATTTAAAATTCACTTATCTCATATATAATGTTTGACTGTGTCAATTCTGCAGCATGTTAAAGTGTTTTTACAAGTTGCTATATTAGTGGAGTGATCTCAGATGCATCTATACAATTTATATCCACATACTAACCAGACTAGCAAGAAATAGTTGAAAACTTTACTTTCTTGTCTAAATATGGTCAATTGTGGCTCAGGAAAAACACAACAAAACAAACAAACAAAAAAACATAGACAGTATAAAAGATGAACATAGCTGCCATGACCTTACCCAATGTTCTTGGACTCTATTCCCAAGCATGACAGAAGTTATGCTGGACCTTTGAGAGTTACGTTACATGGATGGAAGGGTGGCGTGCTACATTATCGGCTAGTACTTGCTATCTTAGTTAGCATGCTACATTCCTAAACAAAACAGTTCCAATACAAATACACATACATTATCTACTTTGTAGGAGACTAGTAAAATACTAGAATGTCTAAGGAGTTTGGAAAGAAGGCAACTGGACTTCTTTAAGTTTCTTGGAGATGTTTTACTCTCGTTCGAGAAGTAAAACCAAATGGTGTTTAAACCCTAGTCTGGATTATCCCTTAGGAGCCAAGGTGTAAAAATGGTTTCAGGTGAAACCATTGTGAGACCTTGCCTGGCCTTATCATGTGATCTATTAAGGTCACCTGACACACGATGTGAGTTGGGGTTGAGGCATCTGGGAAGGGATCTCAAAACTGCACTGGCAGCACAGCTTTCCAAACTTTCCAAGCTTCTTAGACTATCATGACCTGGATGACTAAATACTAGAATATCATTGAATAAAAGTGAAGCACAAACGTCTCGGATGGCCTTTACCAGACAACAAACTATATTGTTAGTAAGATAATCCATTAAAAACGCTCTAAAAGGCTCCAAGAGCACTCACAGTAACTTGAAGTTCAGTTTAATGATTCAGGATAGTGGAAGTAAGGCCTGATCGGCCTCACTATATCTGGTCTCCTGCCAGTCAGAGCCGGCACGCCCTAACTGAGATGAGTTATTAGAATGTGAAACTCGCTCTAAAGTTAAGTACTTCAATGCAGGAGTCTGTTGGGATTGACTCAAGTGGCACCTAGAGGAACTGCAACTTCTGTCACTTCTATAACGTCTTTTTTTTTTTCCAACTCTCGAATTTTGGGGGCAAAAAAGATGATAACAGCCATAATGCTTTCTAATATGGTTCTGATTGCTCCTCTACCACTGCTGTGATACTCTCTGGAAGTCTGTGGTTTTGAAATGCTTCATAAGCAGCTCAATGCTCAATAGATATGCATTAATGATTCCTCTATCATCTGCATTTGTCCTGGATCAAAATTTGTATAGCCTTTGCTGTGCTTTGTATTTTGTACTGTATAAAAAAAATGATAACGCTCACTTAACCGAGGTCTTGACCAGTATTATTATTTTCTCTTGGACACACTTGTTTTTTTTTATTTTCAAAGGACAGCATGTGAAATTGATCCAACCTTTCCCTGTACCTTTAAATTACATTTAACAGTATCTCACCAACTAAATTAGGACCTTGGGATGCTACCAGCCTCGATCAATTTGACTCAAAGGGCCCGGAATATCCAATTAAGGCTGACAGCTTGTTGCCATAGCTACAATCTAATTGATTAACCCATCATATCTGCCAGGCATTTTGTTTTTCTTACATCTTCATAATTGTCAAGGGATTAGGGACAATTAGCTTTCGGTGTTGTTGCTTCACACCTGGGGAGACTAAATACGACTTATCTGTGAGTTGATGACAGTGGAATATAGATGTTGCACTACAGACTGTGTTCTAACATTTCATCAGCACCATCTGCTGTGTGTTTCACCTGTGGAAGTTAGTGCCAGTTGTTTAGTCTTTGCTGGAAGCAAAAAATGAAAGAGAGATGATATAAGTGTAAAAAAAACAAACACCATATGCTCCTGTTTTAATGTCAGTGCATTAGCATTGAAGAATATAGGTTGTGGTGGTGATGTATTTTGTGTAATGAAGTTGAACGGAGTCAACTTTATGGCAGTCAATTTATCTAAAGGACCATAAATTGTTACAGGGACTACTTAGCTAAATAATGAATGGAAATCGAAGTCAAGCATCTGTAATGTTTTGACCTGGCCTACGCTAATATAATAGCTCTCTATGAGGTAAAAAGCACTCCTCTCTGACTTTACACTCCTTTACTATCCTCTGTCGTTTTTCCCATATCATCATCCCTCATATCTTTTTGTTTTTATCTTTAAGTCCTCACTTTTTCTCTGTCTTTGTTCTGTTGAAAGGCTGATTGCGCACATCATAACTGAACATGTGAAGGAGCAGAGCTTTTTTTGTCTGGGAGAAAGGAAAGAACTGAATTGTCTGATCTTTGAGAAACACAGATGATAAGGAAGTGGTAGGAAGTCCATGAGTGCTCTATATGCTACACTTCCTTTGAGGCCCTAAACAAGAGACTAGAAGCCTAATGGATCTTGGCATCTCAGCAACAGGCAGCACTCTTTCTTTGTTCACACAGCACAGTTTGAACCTTCAAAGCTATTAAACTGACACACAGCCCTGCTATAAACAACCACGCACATGCAGGAATAAATGAGGAAACACACACAGATATGTAAAAGTAGGGTTTCAACTCCACGTGAGTCATTCTGATTTAATTTCAGGTATTTTGTGATCAGATTCAGGTATTCAGACCCTTTAAGATCAAAACGGTGCAGTAAGAATATTTCCACTTCTTAGAGTAATTCACATGATTTTTAAATTTGAAAGCTGAGACAGTATTAAACTGTAAATTTTTAAAACCAACCAAAATCATGTATATTGTAAAGTTTAGGCAATGCTGCGCCTGAACTAAGCAGTGGCATTTCTCTTTACACTGACCAAACTGCTCTCCTGGGCGGTGCTTTGCAAATGTCCAATTACTTTTGTATACGTGTCCCTCAGTTTATATGTGACTGATATCAATTGTCAGTGAACACAGTCAATCTTGCTCCAATCTTTTTCTTTTATTGTACAGACTATATACATTTGCCTTTTTTAAACATCACTTTTTGCTCATCTGTTTCAACCGTTCCAAGTTAATGTTTCCAAAGTGCTGATGATCTGACTGGGGACATGGTTTTGTCTCTTTACAGCTCATGGGTGATCAAAGAATTTGCCTCTTTTATGTCATGCCACAGTATTTTGTATTCAGTATGTGTCGTTCTTAAAAGGATGTAAAGTGAAACTGAAATTCCCAGCAGGAAAGAAACCACCACGGTACTGACAGAGAAATCCTGAAAAGTTGTCATCGACAGCAACTGTACGGTAGCTAGATTATTATTATTTTTGGTTATTTTTGAGGAAGGTATTGATATGTTTAGCTCTGTGTGTGTGTGTGTGTGTGTGTGTGTGTGTGTGTGTGTGTGTGTGTGTGTGTGTGTGTGTGTGTGTGTGTGTGTGTGTGTGTGTATGGCCGAGATGAGAGGGTTTTCTTCCTGATCTCTATATGACTCAGATTCTTTAGGCAGCTGCTGTTGTGGCTTAGCTTCACTGCTTCACACACAGGCTAAGCTCCACTTGTGACCATCTGCGTGCTCTCACATGCATAAGTGCATCGCCATCCTTACCTTTTCTTATCCAAAATCAGCTTTCTCTTGACCTTTTCCTCTTTCTTACTCTCTGCTGTGATCACACATTTTATCTTTCATGCCAGCCCTGTTCTTTCTTCCGCCTCAAACCCTGCTAAATTCTTTTGCCATCACTTCATCCTGATTCTGTGTCACTTTTCATTCCCAATTTCCCATTTTAGCCTTGCCCTCTGCTCCTGTGTTAGCCCTATCTGTCCTTTTATATATCTTCCTGTTGAATATAGAAGTATGTGGTATCCTTCCGCATTACAGTGTGTTAAAAAGAACTAGCAAAAATAGTTTCCCTGTTGAATTTATGTTAAATTACAAAACTATAACTACCTGAAACTAAACATTTTTCTAGTTGAGTAACATTATTTGATTTGGTAATCTGCATTTGCCATGTTTTCTCTTCTGATTAACTGGCATATAAGTAGAAGGTATCCAATCATCTGGTTGTGTCAGTCATGTGAGCCAGTGTTTTAGCAGAAGTTGAGGTTTTACATTGTGGATGTTCACATTAATTTCTTCCAGGGTGATGCTGCAAGTGTCCATCAGCTGCTAAAACAAGTACCTCATCCATGTTAAGAAGGTCTGTTAAGGAAGAAAGTGGCAGAGCCTCACCAATATAGGATTTTTAACTTCATTTTTTTCCCCCTTAATGCACAAAACATGTTATCTGTGCTTATTTATGTTATCTTTCTTTGATTATATGTTGCATTTTAAAATGAGTCTAGTTTTATTTCAAAACAATTCATAGATTATTTATTTACGCTTTGCCAGACTCGGGTCACCCCAGCTGGTTTTTAGTGTTTTTGGTGTTTTTTTTCTCTTATTCTTATTAGTCTCTTGTTTACATTTGAACTTTTCATATGTTGGCTGTTTAAAAATGCAAATATTGGCAGATAGATCTGCCTGCTGATGACGTATCGAGTGAGCTCTGGATAGTGAAGTGGTCTCAAACCACAATGGCCAGGTTTTATTTCAGCTAAAGATGTTGCTCCAAGGGAAATTAATAAGCTTGATGTTGGTTAGGTGGTCAATATCAACTTGCTTCAATGAGATAAAGTCAATACACTTAGAGATAAATGTACAGTTGGCTTCACAGCCTCTGAGGATTCTGTAACCAATATGCACCAGCTAAATGCAAAGAAACTTTTATGGTATTTGGTAATGCAAACATACTCTAACAAGTTATTTTTCTCCGTAGGCAAGGTTATAACTCACAGGTGGACAACTGATCTTCCTAAGGAGCCACATGAGAAACTGAGACTGTTGTAATAATCTGCTCAATATTAATTTAGTCTCTTTATAAGCTTATTGGTCTGACCCTCCACAACAATCCCAGTTACTCATGTGGCCCCTTGGAAAAATGAGTTGCCCACTGCTGTGGTAAAATAACAGCCTACTTTTTAATAGCACAAGTCTTTACTGTAGCATCTATTACCCAACACTGTAACAGTCTGTAATCATCTTCATGAGTAGCTTTACATCTTTATGTTTGAACAAGAAGTGTTTTGAAATACGACATTTGCCCTATGTTAAATAAGACCGCGTATTTCCACCTTTTCTGAGAAGAAGAGCGTCATTGCAGTCATAGACTGTATCTAAAGAATGGATGTAGCCACTGAGACATCACATTTTGGATGTGAAGCATTTGCCATCTTTTTTTTTTCTTTTTCTTTTAATTGACCGTGACGAACAAGGGGTGGACCTGACCTTACACACCATCTCAGACACAGTGATGAATAGTCTGTCACAAAGCAGGCCCATCTTACTTTATAAATCATAAATCATACATGCGTTTATGTCTGTTTTACTCCCAATAGGACCGTAATGACAAAATAAACATCATGCTACATTAAGTAAGTTGTTAAGTGAGACTATAATCTCATCAAGAGTAAAAGTTTCAAACTCTCCATAGGATTTACTTTTCAGAGTATGTCATGTTTTATAAGAAGTCTATAGTTGAAACATGAATGTGGAGAATTGAAATGGTTGGGTGGGTGTAAAGCAAACTAAGACCCGAGACTAAGGTAATTTCCCTACTGAACATCTATCATGCACATGGTTTATTATGAATTTATCTACACATCGCACACTTTTTGTGCATGCACACCTTTGTTCATTACTTCTTTTTTTACCTACCTTGACAGCAGATAGCCTCCCTCTGATATTCAGGCCACCTATGACTCTGTTTTCATCAATTATTGAAGCTTTCCTCTTAACCAGTACTCTTTGATGGAGCCAGTGGTTAACTTCTCCCAGTGGAATAGATCATTTCACTCCCCACAGTGACACCAGCAGAATTTTCTCGATATTTCTCATTAAAAGTTGTGTTTCTTAATGTTTACAGGCCTCCCAAATACTGCACAGACTTTTTTAATGACCTCAGTGAACTGCTGTCTGTGATCTGTGTTGATTTTGACTGTGTAATTATTGCTGGGGATTTTAACATTCATGTGGACAACCCTCAGGACAAAGGGACTAAAGACCTGAGTAACACTCTGGGCAACTTTGGGCTGACTCAGCATGTAACAGAGGCCACATATAATAGAGGACACACTCTTGACCTACTGATCTCCAAAGGCCTGAGCATTTCAAAGGTTACTGTGTCTGATGTGGGCCTGTCTGATCATTACTGTGTTTTCTTTGAAAGTAAAATCTCAGCCCACACAAATATATCAACAACAGTGATCACAAAACGGTGTATAACTGAACACAGTAGTGCAATTTTTAACCAGGTCTTCCCATTAACACCTGACCTGCCCAGAGGGTCAGTCAATGAGCTCGTCAATAGCTTCAATGCTAACATGTTAAATGTAATGGACACTATTGCTCCCATTAAGGTGAAGGTTATCTCTGGAAGGAAAAAGTCTCCATGGAGAAACTCCACACTGGTGAAAAATGAAAAAAGAGAGTGTAGGAAAGCTGAGCGCAGATGGAGAAAAACAAACCTCCAGGTTCATTATGACATTTATAAAGAGAAACTTCACAATTATAATTTACAACTGAGGAATGCAAGGAGGTCCTACTTCTCTGACATCATCACTAAAAACAGCCATAATGCTTGGGTCTTATTTTCTACAGTTGACAGGCTAACAAACCCTCCTGTGTCAGTGGCAGCTGAACTTCATTCGACCATGGCCTGCAATGACTTTGCCAAATTCTTCACTGAAAAAATCCAAAAAATTAGACAAGCAATTGGTACATCAACAGCAGATCCAGGATATGTACTGTGTCCACCAAAAAACTGTTTAAACACCATGAAACAGTTTCAACCTATTAACAGCAAAGACCTGGAGGACATCTTAGGTAAACTGAACTCCTCCTCCTGCTGTTTAGATGTCCTGCCAACAAGTTTTTTCAAAAAGGTCTCAAAGACTTTAGAGTCAGACCTGTTACAGATCGTCAACTTTTCTTTATTATCAGGTGTGTTTCCAGAATCACTAAAAACTGCTGTAATCAAACCTATACTGAAAAAGGACAATCTTGACAAGACACAAATGAACAACTACAGGCCGATCTCAAATCTCCCGTTTTTAAGTAAGATCATTGAAAAAGCAGTTTCTCAACAGCTCAATTACTTCTTAAAACAGAATAACTGCTACGATGCCTTCCAGTCAGGTTTTAGACAGAACCACAGCACTGAAACCGCTCTGACAAAAGTGTTTAATGACATATGTCTGAATACAGACAGTGGAAAAATGTCAGTCCTAGTTTTACTGGATCTCAGTGCAGCATTTGATACAGTTGACCACAACATATTACTCAAACGACTGGAGAACTGGACAGGTCTTTCAGGAACTGTACTAAACTGGTTCAAAACATACGTAGAAAACAGGAAATACTTTGTATCAATAGGTAACTTCACATCTGAGCAGACAAGTATCACATGTGGATTCCCCAAGGTTCCATCTTGGGACCCCTTCTGTTTAACATCTACATGCTCCCACTGGCACAGATTATAAACAACAACAAAATAAACTATCACAGCTATGCAGATGACACACAAATATATATCACAATGTCACCAGGAGACCGAGGCCCTGTACAGGCTCTTGGTAAATGCATTGAGGAAATCAATGACTGGTTGTGCCACAATTTTCTCCAGCTAAACAAAAACAAAACTGAGGTAATAGTCTTTGGCGCCAAAGAAAAACGATTACAGGTCACCAGAGAACTTCAATCTATACATCTAAAAACCACAAACCAGGCGAGAAATTTGGGTGTAGTGATGGATGCAGACCTAAACTTAGAAAAACACATTAAGACAATAACAAAGTCAGCTTACTATCACCTCAAGAATATATCAAGGATAAAAGATCTGATGTCTCAACAGGACCTGGAAAAACTAGTCCATGCATTCATCTTTAGTAGGCTTGATTACTGTAACAGCATCTTTACAGGTCTACCTAAAAAATCAGTCAGACAACTACAGCTCATTCAGAACTCTGCTGCTCGAGTCCTCACTAAGACCAAAAAAGTGGACCACATCAGTCCAGCTCTGAGGTCCTTACACTGGCTGCCTGTCCGTCAGAGGATAGACTTTAAAGTTCTGATGCTGGTCTATAAAGCTCTGAATGGTTTAGGACCAAAATACATCAGTGACCTCCTGACCCAGTATGAACCATCCAGATCCCTCAGGTCATCTGGATCCGGTCTTTTATCAATCAGTTCCCAGAGTCAGAACCAGACACGGAGAAGCTGCATTCAGCTTTTATGCTCCTTATATCTGGAACAAACTCCCAGAAAGCCTCAGATCAGCTGAAACACTCAGTTTATTTAAATCCAGGTTGAAGACTCACCTGTTCTCAGCTGCATTTGAATAAAGCACCAAATCCACACTTTAAGCTTAAATTTCAAAACTTACATTTAACTACTGATTTTATCTACTGTTCTGATTTTATCTGTTTTGATTTTATATACTGTTTTGTTTGTTTGTTTGTTTGTTTGTTAATTAGTTAGTTAGTTTATTTGCTTGTTTTAATCAATTTTAAATCATGCTTTTTATTTGTTCTTGTTTCTAATGTCTCTGTAAAGCACTTTGAATCACCTTGTTGTTGAATTGTGCTATACAAATAAACTTGCCTTGCCTTGCCTTGCCTTAAAAGAAGGAATTTTACAAGTGGCTGCAAACCAGAATGGCAGAGTTACTGAAGCTGAACTATTAGCAATTAGCGAAATATGCTGAAAAGCCGTTTTTAAAGCTTATCCTAATGAGAAAAAAGCTCAGATGATAGCTTTTGCTATTGTCACTGTTTTTCCATTAAAATGTGTTCAGGAAGCAGGTGTTAGTATCAGAATATTTATTTATCTATTTTGTTTGAAACTTTGAGGAATGCTGGAAACATAGTTGAAACTTGCCATCTAAACACAATATTAAGACTAAATGCTTAATACATTGTTTTATTTGAATATTTTTCATACTGTGTGCAATGTGACATCTGGACATGCAGATGTTTTTGTGATCGTGAATAACTAACTGATGTATTCTGTTTTATTACACAGTAGAAACCATGGATAAATATTTTTTCCTATATGAATTCACTGCCAAAAAAAAAAATCCCTTTGTCAAAGATGACCCATGACCCAACACTGATGATAACCACGGACAAATTAATTTATTTTACATTTAAAAACTTTAGCTGCACTTAAGATTACACAACTTCAAAAGCAGAGATAAAAAGCAAGAAGTATTAGAGTAGCTGCCATTATTAGCTTTAACTGATGGATGGTCTCAAGATGACCTAAGACTTAACAGGGATGACTGACTTGTTGGGATAAGTGGAAGGTTATTCTCTGTGAGTGCCCTCGAGGAACTCCTCTTGTTGCTTTGTGCCCACCTTGAGGGATGCTTGTTGACAAAAACACCTGCTTATGGTGATATGGCAGCCTGCCATCTCCCACAGACAGACTGCTGAGAGAGAGCAAACTGGCTTGCAGAAAAGTTGTTGTGAAGGAATAAGAGAATGAAAAAAAGACTGAGGAACTTGCTCAGGGATGGTCTTTGTTGGTCTGCAAATATTTCTCAAGGAAAGTAAAGGGAAAAGACAAAAAAAAATCGTTTCACCATCCAAAAGAGAAAGTAAGACTATGAGGGGAAAAGGCTGTGCAAAGGTACAGCGCAGACAGGCCTGGGCTATTTGAATATTGATTGGTGAGGGTTATTTCAGGCCTGGGATTGCATTAGCTCTTTGGCAGCAGATTCATAAGGCGTTGGCTTCCCACCAAAGTCTGAGCCACAATTGGTGGCCATTTTGGAAACAAAAACAACAGTTGTTCTCCAACCCTGGTTTAAATCACTCTCAGAGTGGTTCTCCATCGATAAGAAACCCCATTTCCTTAATTGTGAGTGGGCTGTTGGCATTACCTTCAGTCAGGCAGGTTTGAGTTGACTTTTAATTGTAGAGGAGAAAGACGGCTCACGCTTTAGTGGGGAGATAATGAACAAAATGTTTCTAGTCTCTCGTGTTGCCCTCGCATGGGAGCTTTTGCTCTCCACTGTGCCTGGACCATGGATGCGGCAGGTAACCATGACACCCTGGTTGCTAAGCAACATGGGCATCATAAACAGATTCCTCACTCCCTAAGTGAATCACTTCTCTCTTGCTTTCTTTTTGTTACCCCGGTTAACATTCCACACTGTTCAAACAAAATGAGAAAACTGCCATTCAAGTACCCTCATCTCTCCTAATCTGCCACATGCATGCATTAAACACAAAATTGGCTGTCTAGGAGCATTCATGTTCATTAAATTGTCCAAGAAGGATGAGAGCATGAGTGCAAGCACTTAAACAGAGCTCTTTTAAGTGTTGCGTTATGTAGCGGTGCGTAATTACAGAGGAGTCACTGATCTCTAGTGTGTGCAAGTGCGTTATTAAACCTCCACTGGATGACATGCTGTGAGTCATTAAACTCTGCTGTTAGAGTCCCAATCATAGGGTAGGCGCACACACACACACACACACACACACACACACACACACACACACACACACACACACACACACACACACACACGACAGTCATTGCACTCCTCATTCACACGTTTCTTTTTAAATGATGTTGTCCAATAAAATAAGAACAGTTTTGCTTGTACAGTTTCACATGAGTGTTTATCCATTTGTGCTCAAGTACTGAGTTACTTTCATTTCTGAGAAGAAAGGATACATCGCATAATGACTGATTTTCTAACAGCTGTCTTTCACTTGAGTGCTGGTGAAAGCCCAAAATTGCTGAATAAACACAAATTTTCTGAATGTCGCATGCTGTTGATGTATTATTGGCGGGTTAATTATGCTAATTTAATCTTACACAAGTGTGGGCCTTTTTGAGTAATAAGCTTATTGCAGTAGGATCTTAAAGGTTTTGATTCATATAGTGAATGGGTTGGGGAACCCCAAGCCTCGAGAGCCGGTTTCCTGCAGGTTTTAGATGTGTCCTTGATCCAACACAGCTTATTCAAATGGCTAAATTACCTCCTCCACATGTCTTGAATTTCTAAGGAGGTCTGGTTAGGAACTAATCATTCAATTAAGGTGTGTTGACCCAGGGTGTTATCTAAAATCTGCAGGACACCGGCCCTCGAGGCCTGGAGTTTGACACCTCTGTGTTAGAATATTGCCTCTTGTGAGAAGCAAGGCAAGAAAGGCAAAAATAAACAATCAAACATGGCATTGGACAGTACTCAGAGAACACACATGAAAATAAAGTTATGGGAAATCTCAGATTTTTTCAAATCTTATGCTAATAGATGTAGAGAACCTCAAGAATTCCCACTACTATCATGGGGACCTATGTCGATTTATTTGAATGTTTTTGGTGTTTTCTACGTAACAGTTTTGCATATTTTTGAACCATATTTATACAAGCAAACACTTTATATACATAAAACGTAACTTACATAAACAAAACTTAAAAATAATATTTTTTGGCATTTTCAGAAATAAAATAAAAATAGATTGACTAACTTGAATAATTTTTGAGTGTGTTTTTCACACCTTAGGTGCACTAAAACTGAGATGTGGATTCAGAATCTCTTCTGAATATGAAAATGTATATTGTCATCATGCTATGATATAAAAAAACTCTTTGTAAGCCCTTTTTAAACTGTGAATTTGTGTGAACTGAGAAAATATTTTAAATCAAAATATTTAAAAAAAAAAAATCATCACACTTCAAAACAGTCTTCTAGAAATTGTACAATTGAAACGAGCAAAGTGGCGTTATATTTGGCTGATATCGTACAGGCGATAACTGCAAATATTGGTGTCAAATTACAGCATTTCGCAAAGGCATTAGACCACCTCTCAGGAAAAACAAGAAATTATTTTAGAAAGGAACTTTTAAATTAAACACTACTGAATCCACTGACTTGATTTCGTGTTTTTATAGCCGCTTCACTGCCTCGGGGGTCAGGCAGCTCACAGTTGATATGAAATCAGACACCATATAAACATAGCTGAAGAAAATGTAAAGATCTTGTAAACTATGTTGAGCAAATCATTCAAAAGGATAATAATTCAACGCAATTTTCATGTGTTTTCACTGTCAATTTAATGACTCTATAAAAGAGGTTTCTTGCCCAAATACTTAACAAATCCAATAATGGGACGCACTTCATCACATCATAGGTGAATTGTCTTCAGTTTGTCTGCTAATTCTGTTCTGGATCATAAGTTGCTTGTTTGGTTGTAACAAAGTAATCCTCCAAAAAATCATCACATGTCAATTATCTGCAGTCATTACAGCATTTCATTTAATCACTGAATGGTTATGAATGGAAAATGCCAGACAATTCCCAACTGTAGTTCCTATACTTGCAGTTAATCTCAGGACACTGTGCCCTTAGTCACTGAGTAATGCTATGTATGCCCAAGGACTCTAAAACATATAAAGTGAACAACAACATACACACATATGCAAAGAGTATCCAAAACAGATAGTTTGGCTCCGGAACTTTTGCAAAACATATTGCAGTTTAATAGATTTCATTTGATGTTACAGCTTCAGTATGGAATTCACACAGTAGGGATTTTAAGAGGCTTTAAATGACATGATGCAATATTGTGCAAACATAATCCTGTCTTTCTTAATGAGCATTAATATTTGAAATATTGACTCAATGAGATAAAGAGTGCACGTGTGTGTGCGTGTGTGTGTGTGTGTGTGTGTGTGTGTGTGTGTGTGTGTGTGTGTGTGTGTGTGTGTGTGTGTGAGAAAGAGAGAGAGATTTTGGCCACTAGTGACTCATTATTCACCACTTCCTGGACTGTGTGTGCTTGTGTGTGTATTTGTGTGTCTAGCTGCTTTTGTCAGCCCAGCTGTCGCAGTGCTCCGGCTTTGTGTTTGTCATCTCTGTTTTCCTACATGAAACTTATCAGATATACAGTATATGTATACAGAGGGGAGTGCACATTTGATTTCTTGTTCATTATAACTCTATCTCCCTCTGTCTGTCACCTTTAGTCCCATTCAGATATAGGCAACAATAGCAGTGCCTCAGAAAAAGACCGTTTTCATTGTTTTTGTTGTTGTTTTTTAAAAAAAAATTGCTTTATATTGGTCAAATTGTGCTTTTTAATTGAATCAGCAACAGTAGCTATCACAGTGTGTGAGTGTTTCGATCAAAAACACTGCCTCTGCTCCGTCACGCTTCAGGAAAGAGCTAAAGTAAGCACCATTCAACTAGTTCTTGTTGTGATCCGTAAATAGTTATATGTAAAGCCAAATCGCTGACGATCAAAATGGTAACCTTTCTTTCGAAACATACAGCGAATCAGTGAGTGGCTGTAGGTGTGTCCATGTGCAGAACCGTCACATCAACTTTCCAGCTGGGTACAGCTGTAATTGGGAGTTGTTTGCAGCCAGCTGGCACACAGATAGCATGGTCGGCTGGAAGAGTTTGCTGCAGGAGAGATGAGCTGTCAAACCACAGCACAGCAGTGGATCAGCACCAGTCTCTAACAAGTCACTTCATGCTAAGTTAGTATGTTGGTGAGAGTGATGTCTTCTCTAAAAGACCAGAGTTGTGTAGATAGGGTTAATTTGTCAACTTGCATGCACTCACTGTACAGTTGTTTTCCTTCTGGTGCCAGTGTGTGTGTGTGTGTGTGTGTGTGTGTGTGTGTGTGTGTGTGTGTGTGTGTGTGTGTGTGTGTGCGCAATGTGTGCAAATGTATGTCCTCTCTCACCACTTTTTTCTCACCACTCTCCTCCTGGCTCCCTACAGGCTGAGCAGGATAGATCTGACTAAAGTGCTGCCAGTCACAACAGCAGATGCTCATGTTTCCTCTGCTCTCCCGTGCCTCCCTACACATCAGTGAGATGGCAGGTGTGTGTGCTGTCCTGGCAGTACTAGATGCTCTAATCAGGCTGCCAGGAGCGTGTGTCAGTAAAGCAAGCATGTTTACACAGTACATCTCTGTGTGGTGCTTACAAAATCACAGGAGTTTCAGAGCACAATATTTAATCCAGTGTTCTTAGATCACAGACAAAGGATAAAAAAGAGAGAGCATGTGTGAGGGACTCAGTGATTATAAGAGTTTACATACATTAACTGTAATTTTATCAATTTTCTTCGGCTTTAAACTCTTTCCATTGCTTTCTATACTCCACCCTTACTACGACATATAAAGACTCATCTCCATCAGGCAAATCATCCTTGCATTAAAACATAATGTGAGGTGTTATTGATCAGTAGAGAGCTTCTTCCACATTTATCCTCCAACAGTGTGCTAAAGATAGCAACCCTGACTAAAACAAATAGAAAATATACACTATAAATCTACAGAGTTCTTGTTTGGAGTTAGTTGTTGTTGTTTTTGGGCAAAGTTACACATTATTTGTCATTCTTTTGAGGCCAGCTCAGTTTATACATGCCATAATGTTTATAGATCACATAGTTCATGGGTGTTTATTGCTCTGGGTCCTCAGAAATGACATTTTTGTAGCATAACACATTCAGTTTGCCTCATCGTCGAGTGACATCAGAAGGAGATTAAAGGAATTACAGAAGACATGACTCATTTTCTCCGAGCAGAAGAAAAACACGCGCAAGCGCACACAGGCTGTGTCCAAGTATTCAGTGGATTTATGAAAGATCTGTTCTGAAGTGGTCACTTGAAGCTTGTTAAACATTTTTTTCTTTCTTATTTGCTAAATGTCAGCGATGTAGCGCCAATTTGAATTTAGCATTTTGGCACATATATCAGTAAAACTCATATTCAGTAGCATGTCTGTCCTAATGAATTCACCTGTATTTGACTGTCCCACAAAAGTGGATGGTCCCTAACTTGAAGTAACTTGGTTCTAAGGCATGAAGCTACATTTTCATTATCTTCTCACTAACGCAACAATGTTCTCATTAGTCTTGCTAAAAGAAATTTGCTCATATTGTATATTTCTATGCCAGCTTGTTAGCAAATCCTTATTTCAACATCTTCTCATTATGTATTGTAAGATAACTGGTGTTGCATTTTTCTTTTATGTACTGTTTGACATGTGTTTATGTTGCACTTTGAGCAGTAAATTCTAAAAAACCTTTAACTGCTTAAAGGAGTAGAAAGGCACTGCGAGGCTGTGGATTCAACATAAAAGAGAAGCTACAAGGTGGAAGAAACTGCTGGGCACTTTTGACCCCTTCACCTCCCGATCTGCTGCTGAGATCCTTATAAATGCCTTTTCCTGTGCCATGTGTTTGTGTGTGTGTACAGCTGCTTGAAATTCAACCTGGCACCTTTAACTACTGGGTGAAAGGAGTCAAAGGTAGGTCAGCAGGTCTCGCCTGCAGGGAAATACCAAGTAAAATGATAGTAAATACAAATGCCTGTGAGAAGGTATCTCTCTGTAATCCATAGCTTTTAATTAAAAAACAAAGAAATATTTCAGTGGAAGGAATAAGATCAGTATGCATACCCTTTTTATTTTGTTGGAGCATCTTTTGATTGTGATATAGCAGTCAGTCTTTTTGGGTAGGAATTAGCATGCCGCATCTTAACTTGGCAAAAATTTGGCCACTCTTCTTTGCAGTATTGCTCCAAATCTGTCAGAGTGTGAGGGCTTCTCCTGTGCACAGCCCTATTCAGCTCATTTCACAGATTTTCAGTGGGATTCAGGTCTGGGCTCTGGCTGGGCCATTCCAAAACTTTAATCTTCTTCTGGTGAGGCCAGATTTGGATGTTGATTCAGATATACAGTGGGGCAAAAAAGTATTTAGTCAGCCACCGATTGTGCAAGTTCCCCCACTTAAAATGATGACAGAGGTCAGTAATTTGCACCAGAGGTACACTTCAACTGTGAGAGACAGAATGTGAAAAAAAAATCCATGAATTCACATGGTAGGATTTGTAAAGAATTGATTCGTAAATTAGGGTGGAAAATAAGTATTTGGTCACCTCAAACAAGGAAAATCTCTGGCTCTCACAGACCTGTAACGTTCTCTGTAAGAAGCTTTTCTGTCCCCCACTCGTTACCTGTATGAATGGCACCTGTTTGAACTCATCATCTGTATAAAAGACACCTGTCCACAGCCTCAAACAGTCAGACTCCAAACTCCGCCATGGCCAAGACCAAAGAGCTTTTGAAGGACACCAGGAAAAGTATTGTAGACCTGCACCAGACTGGGAAGAGTGAATCTACAATAGGCAAGCAGCTTGGTGTGAAAAAATCAAATGTGGTAGCAATCATCAGAAAATGGAAGACATACAAGACCACTGATAATCTCCCTCGATCTGGGGCTCCACGCAAGATCTCATCCCGTGGGGTCAAAATGATCATGAGAACGGTGAGCAAAGATCCCAGAACCACACGGGGGGACCTGGTGAATGACCTGCAGAGAGCTGGGACCAAAGTAACAAAGGTCACCATCAGTAACACACTACAACGGCAGGGAATCAAATCCCGCAGTGCCAGACGTGTTCCGCTGCTGAAGCCAGTGCATGTCCAGGCCCGTCTGAAGTTTGCCAGAGAGCACATGGATGATACAGCAGAGGATTGGGAGAATGTCATGTGGTCAGATGAAACCAAAGTAGAACTTTTTGGTATAAACTCAACTCGTCGTGTTTGGAGGAAGAAGAATACTGAGTTGCATCCCAAGAACACCATACCTACTGTGAAGCATGGGGGTGGAAACATCATGCTATGGGGCTGTTTTTCTGCCAAGGGGACAGGACGACTGATCCGTGTTAAGGACAGAATGAATGGGGCCATGTATCGTGAGATTTTGAGCCAAAACCTCCTTCCATCAGTGAGAACTTTGAAGATGAAACGAGGCTGGGTCTTCCAATATGACAATGATCCACAACACACCGCCCGGGCAACAAAGGAGTGGCTCCGTAAGAAGCATTTGAAAGTCCTGGAGTGGCCTAGCCAGTCTCCAGACCTCAACCCCATAGAAAATCTGTGGCGGGAGTTGAAAGTCCGTGTTGCTCGGCGACAGCTCCAAAACATCACTGCTCTCGAGAAGATCTGCATGGAGGAATGGGCCAAAATACCAGCTACTGTGTGTGCAAACCTGGTAAAGACCTATAGTAAACGTTTGACCTCTGTTATTGCCAACAAAGGTTATGTTACAAAGTATTGAGTTGTATTTTTGTTATTGACCAAATACTTATTTTCCACCCTGATTTACAAATAAATTCTTTACAAATCCTACCATGTGGATTCATGGATTTTTTTTTCACATTCTGTCTCTCACAGTTGAAGTGTACCTCTGGTGCAAATTACTGACCTCTGTCATCATTTTAGGTGGGGGAACTTGCACAATCGGTGGCTGACTAAATACTTTTTTGCCCCACTGTATGCTGTGTGTCATTGTTCTACTGAAAGATAAAATTCATCATAATCGCCTGCTTTCTAGCAGATGCCTGAAGGTTTTGTATAAAAACCGAGTGGTATTTGGAACTGTTTATAATTCCATCTACTTTGATTAAAGCCTCAGCTCTAACTTGTGATCGTGCATGACGTCATGCATGTAGTTGTCTGGCTTCCTGACCAGTATTGTTGGTTTCAGTTCAGTTTTGGAGAAATGTTCATACTTGGAAATGTAGTAATTCTTCAATTGTTGATGACTGTCTCATACCTTTCAGGAATAAGATCCCTTTAATGATTTTGTAAGCTCTTTGCATGCCATAGTTATGCTGTGACATGCAAATCCATAAATGTGAGGAAATATCTGCGTGATTGGTTAATTTTGTATGCTGTCATATCCCCACTTATGAGCGTGTGCAAACTTACTGTATGCAACCACATTATTGTTGTGTTGTTACGTGGACATCTGTGTATGGTTAAGTTGAGCAGCTGCATTCTGTATGTGTTTAAGTACTGAACACTATGTTTTCTTAGTAACGTGTGAGCAGGTATGCTGGAATGAGTTTCATTCACCTGCTGCGACTGATATCTAGACTTACATGATGTGAATGTGATGAAAATGCTTTGCAAATTGCTTTTGTGCGGACAACAGAAATGCACACAAAGCCCTTGTCTTCTTATCATGTTTCATTCTTTCGATAATGCTTGGAGCTGAAATGGGAGTGCTTCCACAGTAAATGGCCATCTGTGGGTTTGTGACCACAGAAACGACACACAAACTGATTTGTCTTTGCACCATTAGTGACCTGACTGGAAACTGACAGGATATTCCCATTAAGTCCATGCAGCCTGGTTGCCACTGGCAACTAGAAACAAAATCTACAAAGGCACTGTGTGTTTGTGCATGTGCAAATAAAAAGACCAGAATGACCCCACTGCCAAGACTCATATACCTCAAAAAAAAAAAAAAAGGGGGGGGGGGGGGGATTGTGTGCATGTGGAGAGTCATAAACATAAAACTTGTCTAACAGAGCAATGACAGAGCAGGTGGCTACCAGGAACGTTGTATACATATTTTCCCTATAAGTAGCCCACATGCCGTGTATTAAAGCTATACCGAAGCCTTTTTTCCCCCCTACCATAACTGCACAGACATAGCGGTAGCGCGTTTTCACCTTTGCTCCCGCCATCTCTTAAAGCTGCTGCTAAATTTCCCCCTAATGAGACACAACCAGAGCGTGGTTTGCGATGCTTTCAGCTTCCAGAAAGCATAATGGGGTACGGAGCACAAGCATAACTAGTAATGTGAAGTCAAATATGTGAGCAGCTGCTACTCTTTCTGCTTGTTTTATCTAATTTCTTTCTTTCTTTCTTTCTTTTTATGGACATTGATATTTTAAATCAGCAGAGGCTTTTTTTTTTCTAGCTTTCCAGTAACGTGCAATATTTGGTGCATGTTCATGCTTCTTACTTGTGTTTTGATATGAAGTTCTGTCTACCACCAGGAAAATGTGGGGCCAATTGTTCAACGATAACAGAACAAGTGCTTTTGTTTTACTTGGTAACTAATGGCAACTCTCCCAAATAGCTAAAATGATGTGTTGCGACTTTAAAGTTTGTCTCATTATCTGTGATTTCCGTTAGACTTTTGTCCCTTGCATAAAAAGATCAGCTCTGTGTAATATATCTTATTGTATGGCAACAAGAATATTAGCTATCTGGTGTTATATTCAGTAATTTTGTTTAAGTGATTCCAAATCGTGCCTAAATCGTGTTTGAAGCTTGATTTTTCATCACAAACACTGTGACTAATATCCCATCCTGGGATTCACAGTCAGACTTTGTGCTGCCTCGCTGATTCTTGCGACTGTCGTGTTTAATCTTACTGCAAAATTATATTATGGAATGAGAAGAGGAGTGGGTTGATACAGTGAATTAATTTACTCCTTTGCCCCCATCAGATTACGTGCCTATTGTGTGTGTGTGTGTGTGTGTGTGTGTGTGGGTGTGACACGAAACTCATAGCGACATACACAAAAGCAGAAAGAGCTGGATTTCATATTTCCCAAGGGCAGTTAATAATACAGTGAATTTCTGGACCATGTACAGATTAAAAACTGGGACCATTATAAACCCATTAACCTAGTCATTATGATCAGATCTCGGGAGAAGATGGAAGGTGGGTGTCTAATTTTAGCACAACTCGGTGTCAATGGTTCTAATTCATACCTGAAGGTATTCGAGGGAAATGTGGTATTTTCCCTTGAAATACACTCTGGCTAAGAATCATATGAAATCTGCTGCATTTAATTTTTATGATCACCATTTCTCTAGCTGACTTAGTTGTAGTTTTTTCGTTGCTGCCTTAGAGTCAAAAGAATTCAGAGGTTTTTATAATATTAAAATGGTCTTACATAATGTGTTTTTCTCTTCTACTCTCCTTCTGTCTGTCTTCTTTTAGAGGCTGGCAACAGAAGCAGAAAAGCTTCAGATGCAACACGTGTGGCAGGACGACAGCGACGTGAGTGAGCAGCCAGGGCATGATCTATCTAATATGTTCATTAACAAGGCTGTCTACATACAGATCAAGTGGTTCGATGAGCTCCATATGTAGGGGAGGTGCAGGGACATGTGATTCATAATCCTTATCATAATAATTGGAAGGAAAATCTAATTCCAATCACAATAGGGCTATAATGACTATATTGATTGAATTTTATCATTTTACATAACAGGCGGAAACTACCAAGGTAGTTATGATGAATAGGTGCACACTCACACGCACACAGCGATTGTTCTACAGTAATCTTAGTATTACTTACAGCATATAATAAGAAGAGTGTTTACTCATTGAATTGCTTTGCCTGAAAGCAAGCCCAGTGTTTTAGATCTAACTTTTTCATAATAAACGGAAATGATAAATTTTATCTCCTCCAGCCGATTTACACATAAAAAATGACCTTCTTTATACGTTTTATAGTGGGGGAGATTTGGAGGAAAAATCAGCTTAAACATTATTCAACATTATATTTAAAGATTATTCAATGCCGTGCATACTTTCTTGTGCTTTGAAAATAGACAGCGAGATATGGATCTCTGGGTTTTGATTTATTTATTATATTACTCACTGAGTTCGATATCCTTTTCGCCCTTTATGTTTGGCTAGCAAATGTAATTATTCTGGAGATAATGTGACAGGGATTCTTGAACAAATTAACCAAAGAAATATAAAATATAAAAGCTAAGAGTCATGCAGAGTTTATTGCATCTAAATGTATTCACTGTACAAACATCATGCATTGCAATTGTTATGCGGTAAACAAAAGGTGATAGTTTCATACACCTCAGCCCAATTCAACTGAAACAGCTTATCCCTATGTGAACCTGTGGCTCTTTAGTGTACTTGTCTGTGTTTAGGATTCTTTAGCATTAACAAGAGGTTAATATAATACTCTGTCCAGATTCTGTGTATATCATTCATGTCTTCCCTTTGGACTCAGTAAGACTATTATTTGTAATATTACTATAAAGTATAACTTAGGATGTGTGTTTTCATATTGTATAATCAGTCAGTTGTCTGTCAATTCTATGATTTGTGCCTTTCAGGACATAATAAAAATGATCTTGTCTATACCAAGTCCAGTAACATAACAAAAACACATAATACACCATGCTGTTATCTATTTAACAAAAACGAAGCCAAAATGCAGAGGAAGCCTGTGGAAACACCAAATACACAATAGATGCTAAGAGCTACTTTAGCAGTTTTAGCATTAGCAGCTAAAGTTGCTAAAGCTATAAATTAATCGTTTTTTGTATGACTTTGTGTGGAGGAGTTTTGGTCTACTCTTCATCACAAGTTTGCTTCAGTTCATTGAGGTTTGTGGGCATAGATGTATTCACAACTCTGTTAAGGTCCCAACATTTTAAAATGAGATGAGGTCTGTGCTTTGACTGGGCTATTGCAACACCTTGATTCTTTTGTTTTTCAGCCATTCTTTTGCTTGGGATCATTGTCCTGCCAAGCTTTAAGCCACTGGACAGATTGCCATTTGACTCTGAAATAGTTTGGTATGCTGAGGAGTTCATGGTTGACTTAGTGACTGCCCAAATCATCACCCGTGCTTGGCAGTCGGTATGAGCTGTTTGTGCTGATGAGCTTTGGTTCTCACCAAACAAGGTGCTGTGCATTATAAGCAAATGTCTTCATGGCTTCTTCTTGGCATTTTGTTACAATAACACACCTAAATGTTCCAGACCAGGTGTATTCTTTTTACACACTGCTTCTGCATTTCGTCTTTTTTACTTAATTTTTGTTAAATAAATGATGACATGGTGCGATATGTCCTGATGCGCAAAGAATTGACAGAGAGTGTACTTTTACCATGACTGTTGCCACCATACTAAGACATGAAAAATATAATAGTGATAATAGTACATTTATTGAAATAGCAAGTGGAGCATTGTGAGTGGTGTATGTTTGTGTGTGTATGTGCCTGTGTCTTCTCTGTCTGTCACCTTTGATAACTGGGTCAGTAATGCTGGACACCTCTTCCTGCTGACACTTGAAAGCCAGTGCCAGCTGCAGTAAGAACAGCACATTTGCATGTGTCAGTGCATCATAATCATTTTTAATCCTTTTGCTGTTGTTTGTGTTTGCATTTGGTATTCACTTATCGCATTGATATACTTCATGTAAGAGTAGGATTAAAGTCCCAAATGTTATGCTGCTTAAAATGTAAATATAATGCTTTACGACCTACCTGAGAAAACAAAGGTCGCCTTATATGACTGTTGACAGAAAGTAGTGATGGAAAGCACCATAACTGGTGGGAACAGATGATGTTCAAGTTTTTTCTAAGTGGATAGCACATTAAATGAGTCATTTGGTGTTTAAAAATGTAAAAATGAACTGCAGGTGTACCTGTGTGAAATGAGATGCAATACATTAATAAGCATATGCATATTCAGATAAGATAGATCATACACACAACATACACGTTTGTTATGTATGTATTCACTTTTTGGTTCTTACGCTCCCTTCATCTCCTTTGCCTGTCTCACACATTAAGTGTTCTTGCACACGCACAGTTTTCTCCTTTGGGAGGTATGATGGTGTGACCTTAATGTGCAAATTGTCTGCACTAACGTCACCTGACACAAAACATCATGAGACAGTCTGCTGTTATTAACTTGTGTGTATGGGTGTGTTGTGGCACACATTGCATATATAGTTGATCTCATAAGTTTTCTGGTATATTGGAGCAGTCAAAGCAGAAAAATGGAGAGCAGATGTTTGTGTTTGGCACAGTTTGCCCTGCTAAATCACTTGTGTGTGAGATAATTACAAACTCTTTAAGCTAACACAGCAGTGTTAGTGGCAGGAGCAGTTGCTGTCCTGTTGGCGTGCCACTTCAGAGGTGGTATGCAGGTGGTTGGAATCAGTGAACCATCTCTGTGGCTCCGGGGCATTCTTACGTCAACAGCTAGGCTAGCTTGTTATCACTCTGCTAGCCCATGTACCGACAGCAAGCCCAGCAGTGTAAGAGCAAAACAACACCACTTACTTCACTGCTGCTCAGTATCAGACGCAAACTCACTTGGATTGCAGGGAAAAGTAGCAGGTGCAATGTTAAACTGAGAGATTCAGATGCCCTGTTATGGTTTTTGAGACTAGCTTTAGCATTTTTTTTTTAAAGTTTTGTTCATCTGCTTTCTGTTTCTTTTCTTTTCTTTTCTTTTTTCTTTTGAGGTTGAACATGATTTATTGAGATACAGAATTTTATTAAGCTATTTGGTGATTAGCCTCCAGTGACCCATCGTTGCAGAATGGAATCCCAGTGGTAACAGGAATTAGGATAGGAACCTTAATTTTTTAATTGAAATCTTTCGCTCTTCGTGCTACGTGTAGAATTAGGACATTCATGCTCTCCTGATGATAAACCTTTTCTGTTTTGGTCACTGAAATACACACTTTCTGCTGCTGTCAGTGACAGGTCAACTTGTTAGCTGCTTGTACACTTAGTTTTACACTGCACTGACATATACCAGTGTGTACTCCAGGTAGTGCACAATGTGGCAAGACTGGGAGCAATAAGGAAACACCACACCCTTTTAAGCATGGCCATCTGTGAGGGTAATCTTGGTAAAACACCTTTAAGATTTGGACCAGCATTAGATGCTTTGTTTGTGTAAGAGTTTGTGTATTTCTTGTCATGCGTTATTGATATTTTCCTGTTTTGGTGTTTTTGCAGGTCGAGAAAATCAATTACTACAATGCCAAAGACGGCGTAAGTACAACTTGAGCAATTTGATGTGATGCCAATTCTCCAGTAAAATCCTACAAGCCATCCACATCAAGCAGCATTGTTGCATTGTTACAATGGGGAAAAACTGATTTGAGTTTTCATTGTAGCCTTTAAGAACTGTAACACTTTAAAATTTATGCAAATAAATCTCTGTTAGTACAAATTTGTGCATGCCACAAAAGCTGTTTTGTGCTTGTACTAATATTTGACTTGTGTTTATGAGACAGGGTTTTTTTTTTTATGGATTAGGGCCAGTTCATGTTTAGTGCATCACGCATTTAATGCCTCTCCTGGCCTTGGACATCATTTGTCTGCTTTGATAAACAGATTTCGACATCTAATTCCTCTCCACAGCCCCAGTGGGAAACAACCACACACCCACTGCACACTAATGTCACTCTCTGTTTGACTCTCCCCTTTCTATCTACTTCTATCTAGATACTGGCATTTATCTATCACTGCATAACATTTAGCATACATTATCCATTACATGAAGATACTACACGTACTATGCAGTAATTTTACAGTGTACACACATAAAGCCAAAAATGTTTTCCATGCGATTTTAAAATATCAAATTCTGCTATTCTTCTTTATTTTCATGTGTAGCTTAGTGGGATAGAAAGCGAGTCAGATACAGAAGGGAAGAAAGATGGAAAGGAGAAGAAGAGGATCCCATACATTCCCGAGGATTTCAGTTTTGACCCAGACTTCAAACGAGACGTCTCCTACAACACAACTGCCGTCCACATCCCAACGGATATATATGAAGGGTGTAAGTTAAAAAAAACACACACGCTTTCTCTCTCTCTCTTTACCTTTCGTCACAATATGTACTATTTACAGTACTCAGGATGTGACCTCAGCCTTCCAGTGCTGTCTGCACTGTGTAGACAGTTCCACGTTAAGGCTAAACCATTCCAGTCTATATATAACCCAAATGCCATCCTCCCAGTGGTCAGCAGTCTGTAGCTCCCACTTTACCCTGGTCACCAGCTGCTCCTTTCCCTCATGTCCACGATGGCCCCACTGACCTCTCAACAGTTGCATAGAAGGTCTGTATATTGGCCTTTGGCAGGATGCTTTGTATTTGCCTGAAGCTGTTCACAGCTATTTGACCATGTTTATCAGTAATCTTTTAGTATCTTTGTCCAAGGGTATTTATTTACTCTAATGTTCACACCATAGAATTATTAAGTGTGCCTATGCAAAAGCACACTTCTTATCATTCGTCGGATTAAAGGCCCTTTCCCATAGGACGCAGCATGCGCTGCCTAGAGCGAAGGCCCCAAATTTTGTGTTGCGCTGGCTGTTGCACTCTGCTTGTACGTCATTTTATTGTGGCCGTTCTACATGACGAATCATGGCACTATTTTTGCAAAATTTGCAAAACACTTGAATTCTTTCTTCAAAAGTGCACCAGAGGATTACCCAGACCAATTTGAAGCCCCCAGCACAGAGTCGGAAAACAGAATGGTCGGGTCATTGATCATACTAAATTTAGCTTGCTGTAATTAAATGTAACAAGTTTAGCTATAAACTTTTTCAGAGCTATATAACTGACGTTTGATCTACTAGGACCTTACAGTGTCAAATACAAAATGGGCATCTACCGTGTGAGTATAATGACTGGACACTGGTTCACACAAATATATAGCTATAAGCATGCCTGTACGTACATGTGCATAGAAATACTTGCATTAAATGTCCTTGCTGGTAGATATGCATGCATATAGATTATATGCGATATAGAAACTATATACTATATTAGGACATTTAGAATTAAGAGGGCAGACAACATAAAGGGAAGCTTGTAATTTGAGAAACTAACAGTGAATTAAAGGTCATAATTGCCTCACCATAATAATCTGAATGAACTCTACTATTTCAGTTCAAGCTTTAGAAAAGCTTTTCATAGTCACACTTCATCACTGACTGCAGCTTAACATATCACGTTACAGTAATGTGTCACAACTTCATTACAAACTACATTAAACTACACATGATAGTAACATTTATCAGAACATTTAACTAACTTTTTCTAATCCAGGCGTTGGTGCAGAAACATTCATTATCAATTCCAGTGATGATCTTCTCTGTGGGCCCGTGGCTAAATTCGGTGGACTTAGTCACATGACTTTAATGCCCTTATACAGCGAGTCAGTCAACATATTGGACTATAAATGTGCACAGTGACGGGCCTCTGACTGTGCAGACATTTTTGTCATAGCCAAATGGGCAAATGCACTCAGTTATTTTTACAAGCCGCAGTTATGACGATGAAAGGACAGAGAAGGGTAGGGGGCCTGCGTGGTAGGAGGGGATTGTTCTTAGTGTGATTCGTTCAACTGTTTTTTGCTTCATCACAGTATTCATGGGCGTCTGTCCTTCTGTCTATTTCTAGCGGGACCATAAAACCCTAAATTACTTTCATGTTAATGTTAGTGTGACTTGAAAGCTACTCTGCTAACTCTGCTTATTGTATTACATAATCAATGGCCCTTAAACCTGTTGAATTGTGGGCTGGTTCTCAATTGAGATAGAACTGACTCCACACTGTTGTTGTTACTAACACCAGCAAAGAACTGGTGAGGAAAAGTACAAATCTGTGAATGTTAATTTTCGTTTCTAAATTAAAAACCTGACCTAATAGACTGCGTTACCGATTGCATTTAAGGTAATATTTTCAGCGATTTTCAGTAAAATACAGCTAAAAAAAATAACTTTTACCATTATAGGAGCAGGAGATGGAGGGTGGGGTCTGGGCAGAGTCCCTGTTAGCGCAGTAATAAAGCTGTGCTAGTGCTGTTGCTTTCTATCTCCAAGGACAGGCTGCCACATTGCTGCCTCTCCTTCTGGGTAGTACTGTCAGCGTTGCTATGGCAATATCTGTGTGTCTTTGGGTGTGCGTGTGTGTGTAGGAGGAGACACACACACTTAGCCACGCCCCGATGTTCTATCTCGTTGTATGGAGGAAGGATTGGTAACTTGATTAGGGGACTTTGTCTAGACAAGGCTGGCGTCCTTGTGGCTATACTGATGCTAAAGGAGCGATGCATCATCCGACCCTTTAATTGCAGTAGACTTTCTCCACAACCGCTACATCTTCCCATCACTTCCTCTTTTTCTTTTTCCTTTCTCTTTACTTTATGCTTTAGTTCCTTTTTCATGCCTTTGTGTGTACCTTCTTAGCTCTGTTTTTTTCTGTCTTCCTCAGTACTTTGCTCTCATTCCCTTCACCCCACCCTCTATCACTCTATCCTCTCTTCCCCATCCCTCGCTCTATTATATTAGGCATATTAATAGTGTGCTGTGAGGAGACAAATGTGCCACCGTCTTTCTCCTCTGCATTAGTCTTACTGATTGGTATCCATTCCACCCACTGCTCCAATGTGGGTGGTCAGACTGGGATTCATTATCATGTTTACGTGTGTGTGTGTGTGCATGCTTACCAGAAAAGGCTAGGTTTGTATGTGTGTGTGTGTGTGTGTGTGTGTGTGTGTGTGTGTGTGTGTGTGTGTGTGTGTGTGTCGTAAGGAGAAAGAGAGGAAGAAACACTTTGGGTGTGAGGGCTGTGTGCATATGTGTGTGTGTCACATCATATGCACCTACTCTACTGTATATGGATCATGTGTATGCATGTCTCCTCTCTCATTAAGCAGACTGGCATGAATGCGATGAGAAGAGATGAGAAGAGAGCATTGCGGCCTTGGCAGGAGATCCGAGGCTCGTCTGATGCCCGTTTGCATCAACACTGTGTGGCACCTGTCAGCCCCAGACACACAAACTCTCTGACATGCTGGGATACTGTGACACCGTGTTTGCGTGTGTGTGTTATAGTTACAGCCCCTTTGGCAAAGCTCACAGCACATGAACTGATTTTCTTTTCTTTTTGCACTCTTGTGCCACTTGATGCACGTCCTAATTTATTTACGATGCTGGCAGCCAAACTTTGAGGTATCTTCATTTTCATCTCTGTCTATCTCTGTGTGCGTATCCTTCCTTCATCTTTCTTCCCATCTCACAGTCATTACATTAGTGCAGCTTTAAATTGTGTCCTTGCGACAAGTTGGATGCCTTCCTGTGATTTTTTTTTTTAATCAGCTGATAGGAGCATACCTTTTGGATTCTCCCCCAAATGAGTAGCCAAACTGAGAAAGTTTCTTTCTTTTAATCCCATTTCACCTTTTCTTGAAAACTCCTAAGAAAACAAGGAGACAGACATTGGTGTGTGGGGGTTTCTTTCTTCACAATCTCAAAATGTTTTTCCTGCAGATTCCATCTTTCTTGTATCTGTGGTCCCAGGTCAGGTTATGCTTATACATAAATGTAATGTGTACAGAGAGTAATTTTACTTAGTATTTACTCAAGTGTGTTATCCATCTGGTCCACAAACCACCATCTTTTTCAAAACTCATCCACTGGATTCGAAGTGAGACTTATGCACAGTCATTTTCTTTTTTTGTCTCTTTCTTTGATCACGTCATCTGATTGCAATGGCAAGGACAAGATGGAGATAGTCTGGCCAGTTCTTTGATTCAAGCATCACAGCTAAATAGATTAGAATGGAGTAGGTTTATCAACACAATCAGCAGGATCTTTACAAATCATATGGAGTGGCTGTGGCGTCGCAGCTCAGAGATGGTACACAAGAGCAGCAAATAACCAGTAAAACCAGTTGTTAAAGTAGGGTTACTTACTGCTAAAGTAAAGCACTGTGACAAAACAGGATAACAAAAATCATTGGAAACAGTCATGTGACAAACGTGTGCAGTCCGGTTACAAAGTATGCACAACCTGATTGAAATGCTGTGGTGGGACCTAAAGATAGTTGTGCATAAATTAATGTCTGCAAATGTCAGTGTTTAAAAAGAGTGGGACAAAATTCCTCAACATCAATGTGAGAGATGGATGGAAGCCATACAGAAAATGATTGCTTGAAAGTTATTGGTGCTTGAAGGGGTTCTACAAGCTATTAAATCATGGGGTGTTCTTAATTTTTCACAGGGCTGAAAGAGCCTTGTAAAAGCTTTCTTCTTTACATGCCAAACCAAGAGAATGAAACCAGCTTACTACATAGATTACAAAAAAAACGCCAGTAAACCAAAACAGTTAAACTTCCTGCCCAAATCAGACCACAGAGGAACACCTCTATTTCTAGTTTGGTTTAACAACTAAGTGTGAGCCTGTGTGTAGTGTGGCCGGTAAGGCTACATGGAACTAAATCAGAGATAATGGCAGAGTGGAAAACAAATCAGATTATGGTTTACAAACATTTCTCTTAGTAGTAGAGAGCTCTTAATGACAAGAAGCATAGGAGGAGAAAACTGCTCACATTAGACTGATGGAGCACGACATCCATGCTCCATTTAATTGAGGCAGCAACAGGGTGGAGCCACTGATTAGCAGGATTGGTCATTGGAGAGGTACAATCAGTGAAGTCAGAAAAGTCAGGGCCAGTGTGTGCTTCTTTAATATTAACTGTACATTGTTCAGTTGTTCTGTGTAGTTTCTTCTTCAATATTGTTATATTATCAAGAAAAATACATCCTGGGTTTTGTACCCAGAGTTTTCTGTTTTGAATAGAGTTTTGTGTTTGATGTTTCCTATTTAACTTTGTAGTTTTCAGTCTAAGTATTACCTTTGCTTTGGTTAGGTTGTGTTTTCATTTTGATTGGTATTCATAGTTTTCTTTGTTAGTTATCCACAAGTTTTTCCTATTCTCCTAGGTTCCCCTTGCCTCGTCTGTGTTTCTGTTATGTTTTCCGTGTTTGTCCAGTTTCATCCTTGGTCTGTGTACTCTGGTTCATGTGTTTTAGTCTCAGTGTCAGTTTCTTGTTTTATTTTGACAACCGCTTGTCTTGTGTGCTGTGCTCAGTTTTGCTTCCCCTTAGAGATGGCACGATACCACTTTTTTATGTCCGATACCGATACCGATATCATAAATTTGGATATCTGCCGATACCGATATGAATCCGATATAGTGTTTTTTAATCAACAAAACTGTTTTTTAAAATATCTTGCTGCATTTTGCAAGTCTGCAAGTTCATACTCAAGTTTAAAACAACAACTACACTAAAGCTATTCTGTTATACCTGTATACAAAAAAAATATTTCATAGTTCAGCAATACTGATCAATCTAATAAACTTAAACCTACACCATCCTCACTATTCTGGTATTTTAAAGAGTACTTAGCGTAAATATTAAGCAACCTAACTAATAGGGTTCCAACTCCCAGCAACAACAAAAATAAATAAATAAAAAATAGGGAACCACCCCTCACGCTCCACCTCATGATGCTTAATCGACGTAATCAACCTTAATTTGATGAAGTGTGAAAAAAATGCACAGAAATCAATTATTTTTCAAGAAATATTAAATAGATTCAACATCTTTCTTCAACAAAATTGCAGACTGCACAGATGGTACCTTCCCAAAGTAAAAAGTACTATAGCTTACTAGGGTATATATATTAGACTTAATAGTCACTATATACAGTAATTGACTTCTATTCATTTTACATCAAATTAAAACTTTGGGTGTCAGATAATGTTTTATTAAAAGCTCGACATTTTAAATGAGAGTAAGAAAGAAAAGTATGTCTTTGTGCCCCCTTTTCCCTGTTAATGCCCTATCGGCCCCCCTGGCTAAACTTTGCTAGATCCGCCCCTGCACAGTTACGTCAGCTACATAGAAAAAGATCCTGGAGTAGAAAGTAATATTAAATAAATTCTAACAACAGCTTATCAAGCTTAAACGTGCTGCTGTTGTTCAGCCGCTGGTTTCCTCTTTCTGGTGCAAAGTGGGGCAAAAACAAACATGACAGACGGACTCGCGACAGAAAAGCCGATCAGCTGATCATTAAGCAGTTTCACGATTGAAGTAGCAGCCGGAGAGCAAGAGGCAGTCGCTTGTTAAGCTTAATGCAGGAATGCTTTACAAACATTCAGAGATGGACTTACACACTTGCTTTACTTCTCTCGGGGATAACTTTGTCGGAGATGAAATGCCAGGTTGCTAGCGAAGCTCCACATGCTAGTGATGTGCGGATCGATCCTGAAATATCGATTCCTCCGATACCAGTCATTTATGTTCTAGAATCGATTCTCACATTAAAATATCGATATTTTAATAATTTTGGGTAAAATTGTAGTTTATCATTAACAGGAACACAGTGGAAAGAAACTATAACATTTGGATTGTCTACATTGGTAGGAACTACTTCCTCTTCCGCCTTCCATAGTCATGTGCGAAATACAGCTGTATAACTGTGTCGCAGCCCCTTTGCGTGTGCACTCACAACAATAGCTGAGCGTAATTGGAGTCATGTGCTGACGTATTTTGCATCCACAAACAGCCGAGACGTGGTTTGCGATACATGTGGCAAGAAAGTGAGGTGTTGTGGCAACACCACTGACCTTGTCAAACACCTCAGAGTAAATCATATCACAGAATATAACGAGCGTATGTAGAGGCGAACTGAAGAGGAGTAGTGGACAGGGACAGGTGCTGCTAGGGCGAGACAGACGTCTTCCACGGAGTCCTTTAGTGCTGCAGGCAGGCAACATGCTCAAATAGCGCACAACTTCAGTTTTTTTTTTTATTTCTATATGATGAACTCTGCATTATTAAGTGATAAGAACAAGTAATCTGATGTCCCGTAATCATTATGATGCTATAATTTGAGATTAGGGATGGGTATCGTTTAGGTTTTATCTGATACCGGTGCCAAATCGGTACTTTTGAAACGGTGCCGGTGCTCAAACGGTGCCCAAACCGGTGCTTAAAGAATGGAGAACACAAAATTGGTCCAAAAACCTCTCATATTCAGCTGTTTTTTTGTAAAAAGATAACAATGTTAGCCTTTTCTGCAGCTATGGGGCATATATGGTATCACTCTTGGCTGGAAGCAGTGCTTAAACAATGGAAAAAACACAAACTTTGTCCAAAAACCTCTCATGTTTAGCTGTTTCCCTCTTTTTCTTTGGTCATTTTAGCCTTTTTGGCCAGGGTGAAGGGAGTATCTGCCATCAAACAAGAAGACAGCCGCATGTAGCTATGATGATGTTTGCTAGTTCAACTTACATGCATTAATGTAATAACGTGGTTAGCCTACTCAACGTAAATTACACACGAACAACATTAAGCTACTCACGCAGAGAAGAACGGCTGCTGCTGCCATCAAATACGGCGCATTTCTCGGCTTTTAAAAAAAAAACGCTATGCGTTGCCAGGTGTTTCATCGGATTCGAGGTGTTACCTCCTTTGACAGTATCACAGTATCAGCTTAAAGCACTTGTTGCAGGCTGCTGAGTTTGCATATTTTGCTGTGAAGTACAGCCAGACTTTTGACCGCTTTGCCTTGGGCATTTTTAATCTGTAGCTCTGCATAAAAGAACGTACGTACCTGGCCCCGCCTACTATCCTCGGAAACGTAAAATGATTGGCTAGAAGTGTATCACAGCTCAGGAAAAAAAAGCACCGAAATAAAGCACCGAAATGTGCGCTGCTTTTCGGTCTGGTTACTACCGTTTATGTCAGAACCGGTGCCATCATGGCACTGGACACCGGTACCCATCCCTATTTGAGATACAATAAAAGATTAGAGTTTTTGTACAAAGTATCGGTATCAGATCAGTATCGTCGATACCACCCTGAATTTTACTTGGTATTGGATCGGAAAGGAAATCAGTGGTATCGCACATCACTACCACATGCTATCCAGACCACCGACAGGTCCCGCATGCCACAGCCGCTCTATCACGTGATGCATACTGCTCCGACGTGCTAACGTTCTGAGGTGAGTTACGGCTTGTTGCAAGTTTTGTGAGGTGCTTTCGTGATATTTAATGGATCGGATTACATTTTTTATTTTTCTCCGATATCCGATCCAGTAATTTAGGTCAGTATCGGACCGATACCGATACGTAATATCGGATCGGTCCATCTCTACTTCCCCTCTTGCTCGTTAATTGAATCTCTTCACTTGCACCTGTCCCCCAGCTCATGTGTGCATTTAAGTCCTCTATCGCCCTCTGTTCCCTGTCATGTCGTTCTCTTATCCCCTCTAGCTGGGTGAGCCGTCTGTTTGGAGTCTGTCTGCCTTCTGTTTAAGTAATCTTGAGTAGCTGCATTTGTTTATCTGATGACCTGTAAACTCAGCAGTGAAGCTGCTTTCTAGCTTAGTCCTGCTCCCGAGTCCTGCATTTCGGGTCCGATCCTGCTTTGCCTCGCACAGCGATGATGCCAATGATGTGTGAATTGCTGCAAAAGGGATGCGTTTGTGCTTATGTCACAATCAGTTGTGAGTGGCAGGGACTGGAGGGCCCCCTTCTGATATGATGATTGCAGGTTCTCACCACATCAGTCCCCAATGTGTAATTACTTTGAAACACATAGGCAGTTTGAGCCACCAGCTAGCTGATGACAGGGGAACACTGCAGGGCATCGCTTGGCATTGCACCTTGTCGCTTTCTCTGTTCGTCCTGAAGCCAACACCCTCACTCATCAGTCTATGCCAGAATCCTGCTTGATGTGTTATTGGAGGCATCTACCCACCACAAAGTGAATACTTTCAATTATCTTTTCCATAATCAGTTCCCATAACTTCTCTGGACCAAGAATCATTAATTTTTTTTTATCTCCCACTCTCTCACACTTTTTATCTCCCATGTTTGAATTTGAATCGTGTGATTTATGAGGCTGCCATGGTTGTTGTCAAAGCATCCTTTCTGAATTAATTATTATCTGATCGGTCAGTAATTAATTATCTACAACAAGGACTGGTAGTTTTTTCCAGTGTAGCAAAAGTCTGGTGGCATACAAATAAGTCCCATACCAATTTCTGAGCTCAGAGCGCTTTTATTATGCATTTTATAAAGTTTTCACTGGATCAAATTGTATATAATCAAGAGAGCTAAACAGGAGAGAGGAGTTTATATCATAATACAGTTCTTGTGAATGGCAGTGGATGCAAACACACCACAGGATAGCAAATCTCAGTATCTCCACCTGACTAATAGAGCTTTCCAGAGTTTGCATTTTTGCTTTGATGCTTCTCATTTCTTCCTCTGACCCTTTTGACCTCAAGCCTTCTATTGACACGTCAGCACTGAGATGGATCTGTTTACTGTAATTTGTTCCAGTCTATAGCTGAGATTAAAGGACACAGCCCTGCAATACTACAGTGTTGTTGCTAAGGGCTTGTCAGTGGTGCCTAATCTGCCCATGTGGGTTGTGTGAGCTCAATTGTTTGCGATATGTGTGTCTGCATCCATATTCCTAGAGGAGACTATAATGAGTTTGTCAATTGTATAAGATGCAGCTAGGGAAAAAAACATGCGTAGTGAGCGAGGAGCTGCTCTCTTTGTGAGGGATTCATTTTGTCATTATGTATTGACATTCGCACAGATCATGTATCCTGTGGCAGTGAATTGAATGAAATAATAAAGATGCTCTTTCCCTGTTATTCCAGTGTACAGTATGAGCAGCGTGAGGGCATAACAGTGCGTCTTATACTGAGACTTCTTGTTAGTCGTAGTGGAGAAACCAGCAGGAGTAATCCATTAAGGGCCACTTATCACTGGGACACACACATTACACTATAGTACCAAAGTACCCCAAACTCCCTCTTTGTGGTACAAAGAATTACAGGGCTGAGTAAAACAGGCTTTTGTGAGGAAGGCAAGGAGTTCTAGATTTTTTTATACATATAGAAATATATGTAATTGGAAAGTGGCTCATAGACTGCCAGCAACTGCAGGCAGGTTGAAGAGAGTCAAATAGAGCACCTTATATAAGATTTGCTATAAGATCCTCCGAGTTCGTCTTTGCCTGCTTCAACTGACATTATTATGTGTCTTTATGTGAGTTTGTGTATGTCCTGATTTGACTCCATAAAAGCTGAAAATGCTCATTTAGTTTAGAATTAAGTTTCAGAGTTACAGGTACATCACTCTAACCTTTCTTACATTTTAGCAGACAGCCTAACTGTTAACACGACTGCCTCAGCAAAGCCTTTATCTCCTGGCTGCCCCCTTTTTTATGTTGATGTTTTTTTCCTCTTTTAATTCAGTTGCTCTTAGAACAATCTCACTTTGTTGGAGGCATCTGCATAGGCCACACAAGTATGAGTCATTTCAACAAGTAGCCTACGCTTCCAGGAAGACTGTGATTTCTTTGTATCTAAAAACATTGTCTCGGATTTAAGCCAGCGTGAGCTTCTGTAGACCAACAGGTAAACAAAACAATGCATGTCCAGTCAGTGAGTACCTGGAAGATTTTTTCTTATTCCAGAAATACCAAATTGAATCATACTTTCCTTTTTTTACCTTCATGTCTCTCCTGTCTTTGTTTACCTCTTTTTTTGCTCCCCCGCTATAGAAAATGTTTTTAGAGCAAAAAACTAAAATATAAATCTCACTGAAGAAGCCAGACATCACTTTGAACATCAGTGAGGAAGCTTCCTCTTTGCCGTCAGTGTCAGTAGACTAATACTGCCAAATCCAAGTGTGTGTGTGTGTGTGTGTGTATATCTGACTTTCAAGTGAGGTTTTTTTTCCAGAATTGCTTTTTTTGAGAGTAAATACTTTCTGAAACATCTTGACATTTTGTGCTTGTGTGATTTTTATGATTTTATACTTTTGCACAAGTATGACTCATTTCATCTTTATTTCTATGTGTTTGTCCATGTGTGTGTGTTTTTCAGCTACCATCATTCTGAATGAGTTAAACTGGACAGAAGCCTTGGAGGATGTTTTCCGGAAGAACAAAGAGGAAGATCCCTCTCTCCTCTGGCAAGTGTTTGGCTCTGCCACAGGACTGGCTCGTTACTTCCCAGGTAAGCAGCCCAGCTTGCAATGGGGCTTAGACCTGCAACTATGTGACTATTTGGTGGTGAGTCAAAGGAACACAAAATTTCCACTAAAGGGAAATCATCTTACAGTCAAATGCATGCAAATCTGGCACAACTCGGGATGGGAAATAGGCAAAGTAGTCATTAAATAATTGTTGTAAAACATATGCACTTGCAAGTGTTTCTTCTCTTTTTTTATACTTTACATAGGAAATTCCTGGTTCCTGTAAAAATAAATAGTGGCATTTTAAATGTCAAATTAACAGTTGCAAACAATAGTTGCAAAAATGTATAAAAGTACAACCTTTTATGTCTTTTATTTTATGTACACTGGGCATTTATATACAATACTTGAGTATAGGAAGTGTTGTTGTCGTCATTTCTCCTGAAACTACTAGGACTCATGGGTTACAATTAATGCCCCTTCCTGCAAATAAAGGAACACAAAGACTGTTTAGTTTTGACAGAGCCTGCTGTAACAGATCAGTGTGCTATCTCAACAGAGATCTTACAGGACGAATTAGGCATTTGCATAAGTTGACAGACTAGAAAAGACCGTGGTTTTAATCAGTAGGAAACAGGACAAATTATCCACTAATGGCAGACTGGACTGATGCTTTTCTCAGTTGAAGTAGACATGATGCTAAGATCACACCACAAACACAACCTGCAATACTGAAAAAAGTGATAAAAAAAACTCAAGGGTAACAGCTTTTGAAATCTCTACAACTTGCTAAAATGTTTGTTCATGCCTCCACTGTAAGAAAAACAACAAAAAGGTATTAATAGAAAAACAACATGAAGGAAACCACTGCTAACCAAACAGAAATATTGCAATATATCTCAATTTTTCAAATTACATGTAGTTTAGTCATAATTGTGACTTCAATTAATAGCAGTCCATATTCTCAATTCAGAAATTCTGGTAATGTTAATAAGTTCACAGTTTTTGTAAAAGCACAGATTGATTTTGAATCATTCAAATCCTCTTTTGTAGTCTAAGGAAGAGTTTATCATTAGGGAATCCATAGCAAAAGACAGAGTCACACAAGGACCAAGCACCAGGAGCATAAAACATACCAATATTATAAGACTTTGCTGTTTTATCACAGTAAGACTCCTCTGGCAATGTCACAGTGACAAGACTTGAGGAAGTCTTACATTTTCGATTGTGTACAATACTAAAAAGAAGATGCACTGTAAAGACAAAAGTAATGGGCAACACCTTTTGATTGTTGAATTCAGGAGTTTTCACCCTAACCCTTTACATTCACCCATCAACATTATTAAATTTTCCAGGTACATCCATGACCACAGGTGTATTCTCTGCTTTCTCAGTAAATGCATTTTCAAATCTACTCTGGCATTAGCATCAGCCCAAAAATTGTGCACCACAAGCTTAATGGCATGAGTGTCCATAGGCGTCAGGTCCTGCAGGTGTAATGTGACTCAGTGCTTTTGTCCATATAGTGTATATATGTTTTAGTACACAGTTTTACAGGTTTAGCTAAAGCGGTTTTGAAGTTTTTAAGAGTGACAGACAAGTTGTCTGCTAAAGGCTCTGAAGACATGTGTTTTAAAGTGTGCCCCTTGAGGCAAAGTTTAAAATGGAATGTAATTTTATAGGTAAGAAAGTCCTATTAAGCGAAAATGTCAGTTATCGGTGTAAATGTACTTTTTTAAGGTCTAAATCTAAATAACCATGTTTTTTCCTTTTGTCAAAATTTCAGCATCCCCATGGATGGACCTAAGCAAATCCCAGAATAAGATCGACCTCTACGATGTGCGCAGACGACCATGGTAGGTGCATCTACTCAGTGTGGTGAGGTTTTTGTGCCTTACTGTCATCGAGCTTCCATATTTATCTGGTGTTTTTGAGCAGTTGTCATGTGAAACATTTATTATAATAACTGTATTTGCATGTTTCATTACACGGTTTGTCATAAGAGCATCTGCATGCACGCATAGTTTAAAACAATCACATTCACATCTGTTGCCAAAAGCAAAACTAATTTAAACAAACACATCAGAGGACTATGATGATTAAGCCACTGCAGATCAAAGGGTAGCAATACAAAAGCTTAATTAGTTGCCTGAAAATTATTAAAATCTGGCTGGAAGCCACCAGTACACTTTTAAACATGTTATTAAATTTCATTAGCTTCAGACAGCCTGTTAGCATCTGAGCACTCTAACAAAGACAACCAACTGTTTGCTTATTAAAGAAATGAGAGCAGACATGTAATTAACTATTACAAAGTTCAGATTGATTTGAAATGCAAAGCAATTGATGTAAGTTAGTAAGTTTTTGCTTTCTTGCTCACAAAAGGTGAATGTGAGAAGATTTCAAATGTACAGCCTCAAAACTAATATGTGCCTCTGTCTTTGTGCTTTGCATTTTAAAAATAGCCTTTCTGCATTACAGTTACTGACTGTTCCTTTGTGCATGTGTGTTTTTCCACTTCTTTGTGCACATATATATCTGTATGTGCTTAGTAGCCACAACCTATGTATGTGTGTCTGCTATTACTCACCAGGTACATCCAGGGGGCGGCCTCACCCAAGGACATGCTGATCCTGGTGGATGCGTGAGTGACGACCTTATGATTCATCCATTACAGTCAGCTTTTATTTTCTTTGGTGTGCCAGAAGGCCCTGATGCTAACCCTCTGACTGGCCTCATCCCGCTGGGCGCTGCTGCGATGTACTCGCATGTGACAATGACAAAGATAGAGCAGCCAGTGAACTGAGCAACCTCGATGTTCACAGTCCAGTTATTTTCTCCTGAGATTTATGCTTTAAAGTTTCCATATTACAGAACTACATAGGATTTTCCAGGAACACACATGTTATGTTTTTGATTTCCCAATTCAAGGTAATCCTCTATTGCGTAACTTTAAAAAAAAATATATATTATTGTTATTGTTTTTTTTCTGCATTATCGATTCTCCATTTTCATTACCTTAAAACAAATGCGTAGCACTATCAAGATCGTGTAATTGTGTAACTGCTTCTGATGCCAAAGTGATATTATCCACTCAGGTGAATGTTCATTATTAGAGACGGTCATAATCCTGCTCTAGGGCTAAATAACTGCAAAATATGATGAATGAAGAACTGAACTAAATTTGTACACTTGCAACTCTTAACACAGCTCTGGTAATTGGCACATATAAGATTAATGAGGCTCATTAAAAGCTGTCATCACTATGCTTTATTGAAAACCACATTAAATGAACGCCACCTTGATTTTTCCAGTTCTGTCCTCCTTTAGTCTGTTGCTTAGAAGAAGCAGTTTTATTATTTGCTTATACATTATAGGCTCCATTTTTGTTTTGGGAAGAGATGTTGGACATTGCTGACACAGATATTTTGTTATTCATTTTATCCTAATGTTCACAGCAATTAAAAACGTAAACAAAGTGTAAGTTATTTAAGTTCTGTTGACTTACAGAGTGCGAAAATTATTTATTGTGATATGACTCAAGGATTTCAAATGCACTTTATTTAATGTCACACAAACATAAAGTCACATTGTTTGACATCTCTGCTTAGTGCTGACAGGTGGTAGTAAAGTTAAAAAAATGTTATCAGGTTTGTCATCAAAGATATTCATATTTGTGAAACCTTGCGACTTCTCAGCTGCCTGGTGCACGTAAGATTATTGTGAAAGGAATAGAGGTTCATTAAAAGAGTCTTTCAAGGCAAGGCAAGTTTATTTATATATCACAATTCAGCAACAAGGTGATTCAAAGTGCTTTACAAAGACATTAAAAAACAAAAACAATAAAAAGCATGATTTAAAATTGATTTTAAAAAAAGTAGATAAAATCAGAACAGTAGATAAAATCAGTAGTTAAAATATAAGTTTTGAAATTTAAGCTTAAAAGTGTGGATTTGGTGCTTTATTCAAATGCAGCTGAGAACAGGTGAGTCTTCAACCTGGATTTAAATAAACTGAGTGTTTCAGCTGATCTGAGGCTTTCTGGGAGTTTGTTCCAGATATAAGGAGCATAAAAACTGAATGCAGCTTCTCCGTGTCTGGTTCTGACTCTGGGAACTGATTGATAAAAGACCGGATCCAGATGACCTGAGGGATCTGGAAGGTTCATACTGGGTCAGGAGGTCACTGATGTATTTTGGTCCTAAACCATTCAGAGCTTTATAGACCAGCATCGGAACTTTAAAGTCTATCCTCTGACGGACAGGCAGCCAGTATAAAGACCTCAGAGCTGGACTGATGTGGTCCACTTTTTTGGTCTTAGTGAGGACTCGAGCAGCAGAGTTCTGAATGAGCTGTAGTTGTCTGACTGATTTTTTTAGGTAGACCTGTAAAGATGCTGTTACAGTAATCAAGCCTACTAAAGATGAATGCATGGACTAGTTTTTCCAGGTCCTGTTGAGACATCAGATCTTTTATCCTTGAAATATTCTTGAGGTGATAGTAAGCTGACTTTGTTATTGTCTTAATGTGTTTTTCTAAGTTTAGGTCTGCATCCATCACTACACCCAGATTTCTCGCCTGGTTTGTGGTTTTTAGATGTATAGATTGAAGTTCTCTAGTGACCTGTAATCGTTTTTCTTTGGCATCAAAGACTATTACCTCAGTTTTGTTTTTGTTTAGCTGGAGAAAATTGTGGCACAACCAGTCATTAATTTCCTCAATGCATTTACCAAGAGCCTGTACAGGGCCTCGGTCTCCTGGTGACATTGTGATATATATTTGTGTGTCATCTGCATAGCTGTGATAGTTTATTTTGTTGTTCTTTATAATCTGTGCCAGTGGGAGCATGTAAATGTTAAACAGAAGGGGTCCCAAGATGGAACCTTGGGGAACTCCACATGTGATACTTGTCTGCTCAGATGTGAAGTTACCTATTGATACAAAGTATTTCCTGTTCTCTAAATATGTTTTGAACCAGTTTAGTACAGTTCCTGAAAGACCTGCCCAGTTCTCCCGTCGTTTGAGTAATATGTTGTGGTCAACTGTATCAAATGCTGCACTGAGATCCAGCAAAACTAAGACTGACATTTTTCCACTGTCTGGAAACATGAAGTTATGTTAAAAGAACATTTTACTGCCCCTTTTACAAAATAGAAGATGAATTTCTAATACTTGATTATTCTGATAGATATCGTAACTAAGACAAAGTTTGTTTCCGTTTTTGATCTTCAGGAGCGGCAGCGTGTCGGGGCTCACGCTCAAACTCATCAAAATATCTGTCAGCAAGATGCTGGAGACCCTCTCGGATGATGACTTTGTGAACGTGGTTTCTGTGAGTACTCACACAGCTAATGCTTTGATCTCATCATCTGTCTGTTCAGAATGAATGAATGAATGAATTTCCAGGCAAGCGCAGTGATGAATCTGAATGCGGACTTCTTGTTAATGCGGTGGCTTGGCTGTTTAAGCAGCCTTGGCCTGGATCGAGTCATTGGTCTAAACATGGCAGCGGCCTTTCTAGTAATTTCATGGACGACACATGGATAGATCTTCATTGTGGCTGCATTCGTGCGTGGATGCATGCATGCTTGTAAGCTCATTTATCTGACACATACGGTGTGTGTATGTGTGTATATTTATTTAGTATTTTATATGTGACAACACAAAACACAGCTTGGGCGAGCCGCAAAAGGCCACAGGATAAGTTTGATGAATCAAAGTATGCTTTTTTTTCTTTTCTTTTTTATTTCACTTTGAATCAGAGGCATGTAGTGGAAATTGCCCGACTGCCCAATTGAAATACGGTAGGACTCTCAGGCATCAAAGCTTTACTGCCATGGGGATAGGGGAAATATTCATCCATCATCATTTAGAGCTCCATCGCCTGGTCAGTTAAAGCTTTTCTTCCTCCTACAGATATTACTTGTGGAAAGAAAAATAACACAGTTGAAAAGGGTTATACTAATAATGTCCCCCAGCTGAAAGAATTTGAGTAGTCCCAAAGAGATATTGGAGACAATTATATTAGCTGTGATAAGGGCTTAAATGCAAACACCCTAACTTCATTTGGACCCTTTGTGGCAGGGCTACTTAAAGGCAACCCTCAAACGCAGTTTTTGTCTGTCCCTTGGTGTATGTAGTGAGCTAATATCTTTTGTGATGTAGAGGAATGCGCTCTAGAGACATCTCTCTGTAGATCTTTTTGTGTGAAGGAGAAAATATCCAAAATCAAATCCAAAGAAAGTAACTAGAAAATTGCAAAAGATTGTTTCAGCCAGAAAGCATTTGAGCCATGTTTTTCTCAAGCATCGGTCTTTCACACAAACAGTGGAACTCTATTAGTCTGTTGTTGTATAAATGGCATAAATCCAGATGCAGAATTATAAAGTTAGTATATAAGTTGTGAAGTGTCAGACTGTGTCTCAGTATCTGAGCCTGGCTTATTGTAACTCCGACTGTAACAGTTTGTTATTCAGATAGAAGTGATTACTGTAGGTGTCAAAGGTGGGACCTACCTGTGCTGTTTATGATGATGATTCATTAAAGATAACAGAGCTTGACCAGAGAATTTCTTTATTTAACTCTGAGTGATCGATAACCCATTTCTATGCCTGTGTGGGGACAGCTAAAACACAGCTTGTGTTTAGCTTTGGCAAGATTTTGTCCTGATAGGGCCCAGATAGCTTTCAGCTGGACTAAGCAAACCAGAGACTGGATGTAATGTAAGCTTCTTCCTTACAAGTCCATGCATTAAGAGGTACGCAGGTACTTAGTTTCACATCACATACTTAAGTTTGAATGTGTTCTATGTTCAGCGTGGACATAAATCACCTGGGTTTATAAGAGTAGCATTTATACTACAGATTGGTTGCCTGGGATCAAGCATCTCTGCTGCAGTCGAATGAATTGCTCCACTTGCTTAGGCACAGAAGTCTTCTGGTCCTGTCTAAAATCTCCTTTATCCGCATTGTTATCTTTGCCTTTCCTTCACATTCTTCTAACAGTAGGAAATACCCATTATGTTTCAGTTTTCTTTCCATATTAAACATTAATTACATTTTCTTCCACTTCCCCTAATAAACCAGCGGTTTCAGCTGAACATTTGGTTTGGGGCTGTCATATCAGCTAAGTAGAAAGGCCCTTGAAGTTAATGAAATAAGGCTCAAGTGTAATAGGTATATTGATCAAATCCAGCGAAGTTTGTAAACTGTAGACTGCATTTTGAAGCTTAAAAATTTGATATGTGCAAGTCTAATCGATTTTTCAAGTTGGCTTTCCCAGAATGTTGCCATGGCGACCAAGGGTGTTGCCTCACATCACACACCTTTCTGACCAAATTCTATATGGCTGACAGCTAGTTGCCATCTAACCATTTATAATGGAACATGTATGCCTTATACTTGGACTCTCTTATTTCATATAGTTCATAATTTTCTAGTAGATTAACGGAAAGCTTTCTTGAAAGGAGAAAGTATTTTTTTTAAATAACTGGAAGGAAAGTGGAACCAAACCAGCAAACCAAAGGCTTCTCAGTTATTTTAGAGTTGAAAATTCCTGTTAATTCAATAAGTAACAATCTTAAAATGCATCCATCCATCTGTTTGGTATGCTGTATGTGCTTTATCTGTCAGTCACTAGTTTAACATTATCTTTATTCTGTATGTATTTAATTTGTTGTTTCTACTTAATGCCATGTAAAAAGGAGATTTTGCAAAGGAGTCTTGTGACAAACTAGATATACCCTTACTGCTTCCTTAGGCTTTAAGAGGTTAAGTAGCAGCCATGAGCCACTAATCAAATGCTCTTGAATAATTGATCTGCAAGTGTAACCACCTCAATAAAAGCAGATCTTTCAGCAGTTTGTCTTTTGGACAGATAAGAATTAAGTGGAGCTGTTTGGCTATAATGTATGGCAAAAAACAAACAAGCATGGTGATGGAGGGGTGATGATTTGGGATTCGTTTGCAGCCACAGGACTTGGACATCTTAATGTCTAGGACTCAACCATGACCTCCCTTGTATACCAAAGTATTCAAAGCTGGATCATGCAACAGGATAATAATTCTTTCCACAGCAGCACAAAAAAATTATGAATCAAGTCAATATGAGTGAAGCTGTTCCAATGCCCCAATCAAAGCCCAGACCTCAACCTGACTGAAGTGCTGTGGTGGGGCCTTAGGAGAGCTGTACATAACCTAATGCCATCAAACCTCTGTCAACTGAAACAAGATTGTAAAAAAGTTGAAATTTTCTTATGTTCAATTACAAGTTTATTTCTTTATTTTCAAGGTATCAAGGCTGGTGGCTTTTTATTGCTGTTTCTATGATATTTTCAGGTCTTTATTATTAGTTAGATGAAGGAAGTTTGTACATGTGCATGTGTGTAGGCATGTGTCTTTGAGGATGAATGTCTTGGCAGCATATGCCCTGAAACTTCTGCCAACATGTTGAATATTTGGAAACAGATACTGCAAGCTGCAAGCCTCGAGTGTTCTAAAAGCATAACAGAATTTGTCATTTGCCTGGTTTTTGTTCCGTTTTGTCTCAGATTGAAATGTTTCTACGTAAATAGAATTATTATTTCCATTATTTCCATGTTGTTCAAGCCTGTTTTCTGCTAGAGAGTGAGTGGTGAGAAAAAGTGTTTGCCCCCTTGCTGATTTCCAGTTTTTTTTGTATGTTTGTCAATCTTAAATGTTTCAGATCATCAGACAAATTTAAATATTAGACAAAGATAGCATAAGTAAACACAAAGTGCCGTTTCTTAATTTATTATTAAGGGTGAAGAAAATCCAAACTTACATGGCCCTGTGTGAAAAAGTGATTGCCCCCTAAACCTAATAACTGGTTGGACAACCCTTAGCAGCAACAACTGCAATCAAGCATTCGCAATGACTAGCAATGAGTCTTTTGGAGCACTGTGAAGGAATTTTGTCCCACTCATCATTGCCACATTAGTAGACAGCAGTAGTTTTGGTACACAGCAGAATTCATGGTTCCAATGACGACAGCAGGTCTTCCAGGTCCTGAGGCAAAACGACCCCAAACCATCACACTACCACAACCATATTTTACTGTTGTTATGAAGTTCCTTTTCTGAAATGCTGTGTTACTTTTATGCCAGATATAACGGGACTCAGACCTTCCTAAAAGTTTAACTTTTGTCTCGTTAGTCCACAGAATATTTTTCCAGATGTCTTGGGAATCTTTAAGATGTTTTTTGGCAAATGTGAGACGATCCTATGCTCTTTTGGCCAGCAGTGGTTTTCACTATTTTTGGCCAGTCTCTTTCTTATTGTTGGATTATGAACTCTGACCTTAACTGAGACATGTGAAACCTGCGGCTCGTTAATGTTGTCCTGAGTTGTTTTGTGACCTCCTGGATGAGTCATCGATGTGCTTTTGGAGTAATTTTGGTAGGCCGACCAATCCTGGGAAGGTTCACCACTGTTCCAAGTTGTCTCCATTTGTGTATAATGGCTCTCAGCGTGGTTTACTGCCTTAGAATCTGCCATAGACATTTGTAACCCTTTGCAACCCTTTCCAGACTGACAGATATCAGTGACTTTGTTTCTCAGGCGTTTCTTTAGATCGTTGCGGGATTTGTTGCTTTTTGAGCCTGCTTAACTTTTTCAGACGGGTTCTATTTAAGTGATTTCTTGATTGTTTAGTGAAACTGAACTCAGCTTTCCAAAAAATGTGGTTAATCACAGTTAATTCATGATTTAACAAGAGGGCCAATTACTTTTTCACAGAGGACAAGGCAGGTTTGGAGAACCTTTTTTCCTAATCAATGAAATCATCATTTAAAAAGCTGCATTTTATATTATATTACTCGGGTTATCTTTGTCTAATATTAAAATTTGTTTGATGATCTGAAACATATGCAAAACACTAGGTGATCAGGAAGGGGACAAACACTTTTTCATACTATTCTACTTATAGATTTACATAAAAGTGCTGAAATGACAGAAAAAGCAGAATTTATTTTGCACCTCTTTCGTATTTGCGCAAGTTTCAGTGTTTGTTTTTGGTGCCAGTGTTGAACTTGATCATGATTGGAGGGGTGCACTCGAGTCCAAAACAGATGTTTGGCATTAATGAGCCATGTACCAAAGTCCGTGCTCTGTGTATGTGTGATTATATGTGTGCATGTGCACGTGGCGGGTAGGTGTGTGCATTAATTGACTGAGTTCCATCTGTTCCTCCACATTAACTATTCACCAATATTAACATGAAGATACTTCACGTGTGAATCTGTGTAAATGTAATTTAACCTTTTAATGTGATTTCTGCTTCAAGCAAATAATTCCTTCATAATAAAGCTTTTGTTGTTGTTTTGTTTTTACCTCCTTATGCCACTCGTTTCATGCCCTTACCTGCTCTCCTTCCAATTCTTCTTTTCCTATAGCTCCCTTCGGTCAGTCCAGATTTGATTAAAACTGATTTCATTTCACACAAGTGACATATGTCAGTAATTACTGTATATTGTTTCAAATGGAATCGCTTTAATCTTTTTATCCTGAATGTTGAAGCGTCTTTACATGGTTCTGCAATGAAGGGGGGGGAGCCACATATTTAATAGAAAATATGTGTAAGTGTCTTCCCTGCACTTCCCGTCATCCCTCCTTACCTTTTCCCTCCAGTTCCAAAATGTCGCCAAGAATGTGTCGTGCTTTGGGAACCTTGTGCAGGCTAATGTAAGGAACAAGAAGATACTGAAAAACGCTGTGGAGAACATCACTGCGAATCTCAGCACCAATTACACAGCTGGCTTTGAGACGGCCTTTGAACAGCTTAAACAGGTAACGTGTGTCTAGGGCAGGGGTAGGCAACTCCAGGCCTCGAGTGCCGGTGTCCTGCAGGTTTTAGATATCACCTTGGGTTAACACACCTGAATCAAATGATTAGTTCATTACCAGGGCTCTGGAGAACTTCAAGACATGTTCAGGAGGTCATTTAGCCATTTGAATCAGTTTAAACCTGCAGGACAGTGGCACTCAAGGCCTGGAGTTGGACACCCCTGGTTTAGGGTTATACTTGGTTGATGCATTGAGCTTTTTGCGTTAAATTGCATTATACACTATTGTTCCTTAAACAGTGCTCAATAATAATTGTAAGAATAATGACAGCAAACACTGTAGGACACACTAACAACTCAATCCCAGTGGGCTTCTCCTGAATACTGGGTATGTGTCGACCTCCTCTGGTTGTTTCAGATATTGCAGGTTTGATTTTATTAGTATCAGAGCTGCCGTTTAATTCCTCTTCATCTTTTTTAACAGTAGCAGCAAGTTGAATTCTTTTTTCATCGTCTTCTTTTGGCTGTTTTTATTTATCCTTGGTTAAATAGTGGTTCGTTTTATTTCCATCTCCTTGTTTCCGTTAGATGAATTACTCAAGGGCCAACTGTAACAAGATTATTATGCTTTTCACTGATGGCGGAGAGGATAGAGCAGAGAAGATCTTTCAACTTGAAAACCCACAAAAAAACGTAAGCCTGTAAAAAGTCTTTTACAATGTTCAGAGTGAAATACCAGAATGAGCCTTTTAGAATATTTGATTTGATTGCTTCGTCTTTTCCTCGTAGGTGCGTGTCTTTACATTTTCAGTAGGTAAACACAACTACGACAAGGCGCCGATACAGTCGATGGCCTGCAACAATAAAGGTACATTACAGGGTCCGTTGGAGGTTTAGAGAGCTTGTGACACGTTTGTTTCATTCACCTGAATTTTCCTCTGTAGTATAAAATGTATTCTATAGGTACCATTGTAACACCTTTGTAAATAACATATTTTTATTGTAACAACAAGGTTTTAAATGCATACTCTCACTGCCCCCTTTATTAGCTACACCTGTTTAACACAAATATCTAATCAGCAAATCACATGGCAGGAAAATCAACATACTTGACATACCTATCTACCAATCGCTACATTCATAATCTGATGAATGAGCTGGAGAACAACTCTGGGTTATTTTCTTGCCCAAGGATATTTGGTATGCAGCATGGAGCAGCCAGGAATTTAACTACCAACCTTCTGATCAGCCTGGTATGTGAGTGACTGAAGGTTCCATGATGATGATCGCAGGAAGAAGGCAGGCAGAGGGACACAAGTGTGCATACAAATACAGAGCAGAAGAAACTTCTCACCTATGGCAGCCATCTCTGCAGTTTACAGACAACGATCTGAAAAAGAGAAAATATTCAGAGAGCAGCAGTTCTGTGGTTTAAAAACACAGAACTGATGTGATAGTTCACAAAATATGACAATAGAAGACTTGAAAAACGCTGCCGAGTTTTATCAGTCTCAGTTTCTGCTGCTATTCAAATGATAGAGTCAGAATTTAAGTAACATATAAGCATGGATCCACCTTAACTTGTATCAGCTGCTAATGGTGTGGGGGATCATTTCTTGGCACACTTTGTGCCCCTTAGTATCAGCTGATCATGGTTTAAATGTCATAACTTACCTGCATATTGATGTTGATCATATCAATTACTAGTAACCAGTGTACCCATCTTCTGATGGGCGCTTCCAGCAGCTCATATAATCTCAAACTGGTTTCTTGAACACGACATTGAGCTCAGATGGCCTCCGGAATCACCACAGATCATTCAAATAAAAGGACTTTTGGGACTGGGAAGGTGGAATGGATGAGTCACATCATGGTTTTGCAGCTGACAAATCTGCAGCATCTGTGCGATGCTATCATGTCAGTCTGCCTTAAAACATTTTCCAGTTCCTTCTTCAACCCATGCCACAAACATTTAAGGCAGTTATGAAGGAAAAGTCCAACCCAGTACTAGTCAGTGAGGCTAATTGTAGGTAATTGCGACCAGGTGGAGACTAGATGATAAAGTGGTAAATTTTAGCGTTTACACAGCATCTGGAGTGAGGATGATTATTAACATGTTTTTTTGCTGTTCAATATCAATACGTTTTTCTTTTCTTGGGGGGGGGTGTTCGTTTTTTGTTTATAAAATTTAAAAAATATTTTTCTTCCTTAGGTTATTACTATGAGATCCCATCTATAGGTGCCATTCGGCTAAATACTCAGGTAAATACACATTCAGTCACGTCTTTCATGTCAAAGTCCCACCTCACTTACTTAACCACTTGTGTGCTGTGCCCTCTTGTGGTAGAATGCCTCGTGTGCAGGTTCAAAAGTAATATTCTTCCCTTCATCCTCTTGGCAGGAGTACCTGGATGTTCTGGGCAGGCCTATGGTTAAAGCTAAACAAAAGGCCAAGCAGGTTCAGTGGACTAACGTCTACCTGGATGCTTTGGTATGTTAAGTGTTGTAACCAAAATGCATTGCATTACATTGAAAGAGTGTGGAAGCAGAGACTCTGTGCTTGTGTAGAGCTCTGGAATTAGAAGAAATCTGTTTTATGTCTTCTGAAGAATTTCAGATAAGTACGTTTTATTTAGTTATACTAAACATGGTGGTGTCATCCTGCTCAGCCGAACTCTGCTGAAGTAGTGTTTGCGAAACATTATTTGCTAAAAAAGAAAATATAATAAAATAAAGAAGATCATGGTCGTTAAGTCATTAAGATTTACTTCCCAGTTGAAATTCAGATAAGAATACTGATAAAGTCAGCCAACTGGTTTGGATACTGTCAGTGTTTGGAACAGTATTGACCTCATGTCAGCGTTGGAAATATCTGTCTTTTATTACTGGAGACATCCTGGATTTTATCTGACATCTAGTCATTAAAGCAGTATAAAAAAAGGGATCATATAAAATGCATACAAAATTGACATACAAGTTACAAAATTGCACAAAAACAGAAAATGACGTGCAGTAAGGCATTGATATCATATGCTAAGACTGCGTTAGACACCACTAAGCATTAATCTTCTGAGAGCATCTGTTTCTGTCTCTCATATTGTGTCTGATTTTTGTGTAGGTGTAAATACAATTCCAAATTACCTTAATCTAAAATCAAATAAGCTGGGTTTCATTTGAACACCTGACACAACAGTCAATGTGGTTGTAAAGGTATGCCCCCAGACATACAGCAAACATCAGTGAGATTGGTGAGACATGCCGTTTAGCATGATTAAAGTCTACCTTGACCTACTCCTTTAATCAAAAGGGGTCACCACAGTGGGTACCTCCACATGTTTGATTTGAGAGATTTTATTTTTTATGCCGACTGCTTTTCCTGTTTACTTCTTTGGCTTATGTGTTAACCACTAGCACCAATAAATTTCCTGTATGTAAAGCATATCATGGTGTGAACCTGAGATTAGAATTATGAGATTGCTTTTGTTTACACCTGGGAGCGACTTGTGTTTAAACTGTGCCTGTTTAACCTTGCAGGAGCTTGGCCTGGTGATCACTGGAACGCTGCCTGTCTTCAACAAAACCGGCATAGGCTCAAAGGTATCCAGAACCACTGTTGGACTCCTATGTTACCATTTTTTAAAAATCACTTAAATCATTCTCGCCTGCTTTTGTTTTGTGCCTTAACTTATTCATTCTGTGTTCTTTTACATCCTTCTTTGTTGCATTTGACTCACAAAATAAATGTACTGTATGCCTGACACTTTGACCCCATGAGAGGATTTAAGTCTGTGGTTTTTGGATACTCCATAAAGTTTACCAGACCAAAAAGTAAACATACAATTACAGTCTCATCCTTTACTTTTATCCTCTGCTCTCTTGTGGCTCTAACTTACATCCTCTGTTGATGCGGTGGTCCCCCGAAGCTCGCCACAAGAAGAGAATCTAGCATGTCGTAAAACAGAAATCAAAATGAGATCAAAACTGCAGATCAGAGTGAGAAATGATCCGGTAGCTAAGTGCTTCAAGATGAGGTCACATGTCTACCTCGAAGGACTCGGGCTTACCTCCACTGTGACTGAAAACAAGCCTGGAAATGCCTTGTCAGTGACTCATTGCAACACGTGACACTATTGGGAATTAAACTGTCCAGATTTCTGTTGCACCCCATTTCCTTGAAATTGTTCAGAATGCACAAAGGGACTTGACTCATCCAAAAAGAGCAGCAGGATATAAAGTAGGAGTTCTTGCAGTGATTTTTTTTAACTGTTCTTTCTTATGGCTTTCTCTTAGAAACCTCAAAACCAGCTTATCTTGGGGGTTATGGCGATAGATGTGTCCCTGGATGATATCAGGAGACTGACTCCTCAGTACACTGTAAGGGCAACACAAATAAAGACACACAGATCCTGTGTATTAATAGGGTAGATATTACATTTGATTATTAGTTGCAGTCCTCTTTCACACAGACATTTGCTCCTCTGTTCTTTTTTTCTTCTAGTTTGGTCCAAATGGCTACTACTTTGCCATCGATCCAAATGGATACGTGTTGCTTCATCCTAATCTGAACCCACAGGTAGGCAGAACTTGTGAAAAATTGATTTGTTTCTCCAAAGATTTGCTTCTTACGTTAAAAACCATTAGATGGTCATAACGCCAGTCAAACAGTCATGAAAAATGGCATTCCTGATTATCAACAGGCTTATTGTTATGGTTTTGCAGCCTGTGGGATCACTTATGTTGAGTTTTAGCAATCATGTTGCAGGATGAACCTTTGCAGAAAGGTTGTGTTTCTGTGTATCAGATGTGAGATGTTTCTTTTTTTTTTTTCTTTGCTTACCAGTCTGCTATAGTCATTTCTGTTGCCAATGGGATGTTTTCTTGGATTTCTACACTGACTGTGTTATTTGGCTGACTTTAGTTGTTTATTATACACAAGTCAGCCATATGGCTCCAGGATGGTGTTTGTTGAAGCGAGGCAACACGGGCGGCATTGAGATATGCATTTTCTTGTAAACGTTGTATGCACAAATTGATTACAGATGATTACAGCAAATTATTTCATAATAAGACTGCAAAATATCAAAATAGTTTCTTGGAAATACATCAGTAAGAGATGATTACTAGTCTCTCCTTTTTTCTTTTTTTCTTTTTTTCCCCCTGCCAACATTTTTGGTACGCAACACTAATTGCTCGCATTTCTGCGCAGACCGCCAAGTTTCATGAACCTGTAACACTGGATTTCCTAGATGCAGAGATCGAGGATGACATCAAAGTGCAGGTTTGAAAAACACATTTCTCTGACTCCTATAATTGCAGGAGGTCACATCAAAATCAGATAAACTGTAATACAAGGTTGCCAAATATATGGCCTGGATCCAAAAAGACTCCAATCTGGCCCCCTGGACATCTATCAAATGAGTCCTAATAAGTGACGTGTCACTATAGTATCATTTATTTGTAATGTTTGGTCAACAGATAAGAAAGCAAATGATTCAAGGTGAAACAGGAAGTGCGACTATATCTACACTGCTGAAATCAACAGATAAGGTAATTTTATTTGATGATGCGTGATCATGATAATTTGGTCATTTTGTCAGCTTATACACATATATATATATATATATATATATAGTCATAATATTCTTGCCTAAAGCGTTACATCGATCGAGGTCAGAGGATGTACACCTTTGCGCCGGTGAAGGGGACTGACTACAGGTACGCAAAATATTTTGAATATGATTTCGGCGACGGTAGATTTGGTGCATGCAGATGGTAGGCTTTTTAAACCTCGTGCATGTTTTGCATTCGTACTTTACATAGTCATAATTCTGTTTTGTGCTCATTAAAAATGATCTGTGGTAAGGGCAATATCCAGACACAATTTGGAATAAACTTTTGGAAAACCAGAGTGGCTAGTGTCTGCGCAGCTTACTGCATGTGAACTGGTAAATTATGCTTCCTGCTAAAAATACTTTGCAAGCCTTGCTGAAAGATTTGTGGTGGAAGACTGAGGATTTTTTTTCCAAAGCAAAATGTCATGTTTTTATCATTTGTCCTCTCGCAGCCTGGCCCTAGTCCTGCCCGAGTACAGCATGCATTACATCCGTGCAACAATTGGCGACACAATCACCCAGGCTAAATGTAAGTGCCACACTAAATCAGTTCAGTCTCTTTTGCTATTCAAGGTTTTCCACTCATTTATATATACAGACAGTAAATACATGGCAGTGGGTGGAAAATGACTGTTAATATTCTCCAGTGACATCAATGCTCTCCATGTAAGGGCTAAAAAACACTTGTGTGTCTTGTTATAGTTCCTATTCATCACTTATAGCACACCCCATATTTGCTCACACAGAGATAATATATATACAGATAATTCATTTACATGCTCTCTCCTTTCCTGCACTTGTCACTTGTGTATCTATTGCAAAACCCATGTTCAGTTGTGGTGGTGTTCAAAGTTTTTGTCACCAGACAAGCGGGACGAGAGGCTCCAGTGTCCCGTTTGGCACATATAGTACTCATCACTTCATTTAAAGCCAAATACCTCAGCGTGTGTGAGCCTGCCCGTGTGTGTTACCAAGAGGGTATTTATACATTTGTGCTCAGTCGTGAGATGATATACACCAGATCAGAGCGTCCATATGTGTGGCATTGTCGTCATGTCCCTTTTAAGATCTGTCTGTTCCCACTAGTAAAAGATGTCATTGACTTATAGTGTTACTCAAAGGACATTTTTATTGTGTGTCTATATTCATTGCAGCTAGGTTGGAGCCATGCCTGGTTAGAGTCTGCATTCAGTGGACATTTGTGGATCTTGTAAATGCAATATTACTTTTGATTTTGCATATATTACATAAACCTTACAGTCATACTGGTCAAAGCACATTTTAAGACTTCTAGGCCACCACAGCACACTTCTTATTTCAGGAAAGACACAAAGCCTGCTGGATTCTGGCAGTCTGTTATATTTCATCACCTTTCAATAATCATACATGTGGACAGTTTGAAAATGTCTCTTGGAAGGGCTTTTTGTAACATCTGAGATTTTGGTATTGGCTGAAAGTTTTAAAGTTATAACAGTTGATTTCTTTTTCATTACAGTGATTAGTTTTTGATTGCAGAGTAACCTTGCACACACTAGCAACATTAAATAGTTCAGAATAGAACAAATTTAGCTTGATTCTAACAAATTAAATTAATGCAGAGTTGCTTTTGTGCTGAAGTGTGATGCTGTTAGTGTGAAAATTCAGTTTGAAATTAGTGTGCACACACACTTAAAAATGTGTTGTTGTTTTTTTTCTTAAAAAGTTTTTTTTTAATGTGTTTATCCATGAAAGAAGAACCTGCCCATGATCAGTTTAATGATCAAGTCAGTGTGTGAAGGTTAATCCCTACAAGCCTCAGGATCTATAAAAGAGAATGGTCATATTAAAAATGGTCACAGGTGCACTGCAACTGTAACTCTGAGCATTGAAGCCCCACCCACCTGCTGTTTAAACCTTCTGTTTTTTAAGCAGCAGCCAATCAGATTAAGTTACAGAGAAGGAAAGGGAATAGATTAACTGAGGAACTCCACCAAGTCTAAATGTGAGGTAAAAGGACCATAAATAAGAATTCTTTCAGTTGTAATTCATGCAAAGCTTCTTCAATAGAGTCAACTAATAGAAATATGGTAATGACAATAAGAGCTCCACTTTAAATGTAAATGTAAAAACCATTTTGTTCCTCAAGACAAATCAAATGAAGCTTTTATAAGATGACTGAATGAACAGATTTTTGCCACATATCATAACGTTTGTTAAACTGCCCCTTTGTGCTTTCCACAAACTGATTACTTAAACGGTTGGGCACTTTCGTAGAACAATATTCTTATTCAATTTCCCTTTGAATAAAATATTGTGTAAACCCTGTTGGCTTACTTCCTTTCCGGCTCTCTTTTCCCAATTCCCTCTTTCCTCTCCTCATCTTTTCACTGTCCTCCCTTCTTACGTTCTCCTGCCTTCTTCAACTCTTGACCATTCCTGGTGTGTTGGACCCCTGCAGCGTTTTTGGGCAAGTATTCTCCTCCTGTTTTTTGCCTCACAGCCCCTGTATTCTTTGTATTCTCTTATCACCGGCAGACTTTGGATGTAACGTCTTTTCCTTTGGTTCACTCTGTCTGATGCGGCGGACTCACAAAGACGGAAGCATTTTGTTCTAATGATCTGTTTTCCTTCGTATGCTGGTTTCTGATTAATAATGACAGTTCTGTGACACTGAATCAAGCTGCTATTTGCTCTGAGAAGCAGTGCTTCGCATGCAATGTGGACCCACAGTGCGGCGCAGACAGTGTGTGCGGGTCTGTGTGTGCAAGTGTGTATTTAACCCCCCACCTGTTCCAATGGCCCTCAGATGTGGTTTTGGCACTAACCTACTGTAGCAGGAAGAACAGAGGACAGGATGTTTGCATTATTTAAAGGTGAAACCATAAAGGAGAAAGCTGTGAGTCTGTACCCCGAACATGAGTTAGTGTGAGTCTTTGTTTTCCTCACTTTTCTCCTTTTTGACTCACTTTGATTTTTACAACCTTGTTAAATAACTCCTAATGAAAGACAGGATACTTCTGAACACACTAAGCCTCGCCTCTTCTGTCTGCCCTTCTGTGTGCTTTGTCATCAGTTTTGTCTTGTTTGCAGGCATCGAATCCAAAAGTCTCAGCAGAACATCGTTAATCTCTGAAACTGAAGCCTGGCTTGTCTGCTTTATTCCTTTTCAGAGAGTCAGAGCACTGTAAATGTCAGTTTAAAAACACAGTTCAAGTCCAAACCATAATCTCCCAATTCCCTCATCTATTTATCACGCATTTGTTAAGTCGGTGCAGATTTTTATTTCTTGTTTGTGTATGAGAGATCGATTTATGCTGAAATCCAGAGTTACTATGAATGAATTTAGCATTTTAAAGAAGCTCACAAAACAAGCCAAGGGTTTTTATTACATTTTTTATTTAAAAGCCCAAAAAGTAAATTAATTCCTCATTTCCCAAATCTCTCTGCTATCCATCATTACTGGATACTTTGTGGGATTAGTAAGCAGTGACTGAATATAAAAGAAAAACCACATCGCCAGAAGAATGCTAATCCTAACGCTAAAAACACATATCAAACCTAACTTTAGAAACCGCATTTTAAGCCTCTCTTTGTGTTGTCCATCAGCGCTGTCTCCATTTGCATCCAAAGGGCTAAAAACCTTTAGTTCGAAATGCAATATTTCTATTCAGGACTCGTTCTGTGAATAAAATATTGTCACCTTTGACCCCTGTGGTTTTACCCTGTCTTTTCTTTCCCCTTTCTTTTCCCTCTCGTCTTTACCTCCCTGGGGGATGATTCGCTTGTTCATTCACTTTGTCTCTGCTGGGATTTTTTCCACTCCAGGGAAAAATGGCAAGTATTTTTTCCTTTACTTTCATCTCTCTCCTTCTGGTTCCGAGTCTTAGCGGTCTTTTATACGGCACATCTGGCCAAGTCTGTTCTGGTGTATTTTTATTTTTGCCTTTATACCTGATTTTCACCTGTTTGTGCAAAATTTGAATCTTTGCGGTCTGTAAACACAACTTTTGCCTCAGTTAGTCTAGCTGTACGAGTTATCGCAGCCCCTTATCATTACCAGAACACCAAATGGTGTGTTTGTGTCGATGCTGCTGGTGTCCTGACAGATGCAAAAAGTATGTTCCTTGGAAACTGAGCTGTGACTGAACATAGACGATAATCAGATAAGCTTCTCAATTGTGACGCTTCGCAGCAATTTCTCGTATTTAAAGAAAGTCTAAACGTGTTTCAGCATGCAGTGTTTTGAAGGGACATATTTCAACACAAATTACAACATTTACCTTAAACCTAACCAAGGAGTTTTTAGTTACAAACTTAAAATAAATTAAAATACCAAATGTAAACAAAGTCAGGGGAATAAGGAAAATGGAAAGCTACCAAAGAGAAAACAGACTGCGGATGATCAAACTTGTGACTGTCTTCATTGACATACCCACAACCTTCTCATTGTGGGGACTTTTTTTAAGAGACCTGTTATCTCTCATTGCCAAGACATACAGGGTTTTAGATCGTTTAATACATTTAAAACAAGATAACCTGATAAATAAATACAAAATGCAGTTTTTAAGGGAAAAAAGCAAACCTAAAAAAAGTGGAAAAAGTAGCCGCCACCTAAACCTAATAACTGGTTGTGCCACCTTTGACAACGAGAACTATAATGAAGTGCTTCTGCTACAAGTCTGAACTTTGACTAGGCCACTCCCAAACCTTCATTTTTTTTAATTAATTAATTAATTTCTTTTTAGTCATTCAGAGGTGGACTTGCTGGTGTGCTTTGGGTCATTGCTGTGTTGCATGACTCAAGTGTGCCTGAGTTTCATGGGAAAAAATGCCTCCTTCATGATTTTCTGGTAGAGAGCAGAATTCATCATTCCATTACTGCAACCTGTGCAGGTCGTGAACAGCAAAGCACTCCTAGAACCCCTTGAAATGCTGTGTTAGTTTTGCTGCACGTAATCTCTTCATTTCAAATAATATTTTATCAAAACTCGTGAGGATCATCAAGATGCTTTTTTTTAAATTTTGGTAAATTTAGTCAATCACAGTTAATTCATGTTTAATAAGAGGGGCAATTCCTTTTTCACATATAGCCAGGTAGATTTGGATAGCTTTTACCCCTTCGTAATGGAAGTCATCATTTAAAAACTGCATTTTGTAATTTCTCTGGTTATTTATTTTAGTCTAAAATTTGTATTATGACCTGAAACATGTAAACGTGAAAAATATTCAAAACATATGAAATAAGGAAGAAGGTTATAATAATTTTTTCACCTTTTTGAGGTATCAGTCTCGCTCAGATGGAACATCTCATCTCAATCTCAATATAGTGACTCTTATTAACTTGTCTATTCTGAACCTAATTTTGAACCTTTATTGGGGAAAACTCATATTACTTTATACTTATCGCAGTTTCTGAAAGCCTCATGGCTGACAAGTTTGATGAATATGGCTACACACTGATTGCACCGAGGTAAGAAGGCACAGACAACTTTTTATAAAGTTACTTCTAACATAACTTTTACTCAGTATGACTGGAGAATTGTTCCATTGCCAACAGAGATTACTGCAAGGACTTAAAGCCTGACGCCAACAACACAGAGTTCCTCAAGAGGTTTAACGATTACATTGACAGGAAGACTCCAAACAACCCCATGTGTAAGTATCAAAAAATGAAGAAATATTTACCACAATTTTTGTCCATTTTGCATGTTCTTGGTGCCTATGGTTATGATGTGAGCACTGTTTGTTATAGTAGGTGTACATGAAAAAATAATTTTATTTTTTTACTGGAAGAGTGCCAACCCAAACATACTCCCAGAAGTCTCTCTTTCCAGTGAAGTACAGGTCTGGCTGGATGGTTTGGTGTGCCTGACTAGGCAAAGCTTTGTAATGTTGAACCCCTCTGTTCGTGTTACCCATTTGATGCTAACTCTAAAAGTCTGACCATCACACGCCTGACTGCACATGTGTGAGGCACGTCGGCTTAGATGTGACACACACACACACACACAGTATTCGATAGCAATATGCCTTCCACACCCCACCTATAGCCGCTCGACCTCATCCAATTACTCTGTGTTTGTGAGAAAGAGCAGGACACGTCAAGCCGAGAGCGTGAGCGGAGCAATAAAACACAAATCAGGGACCAGTGGACCTTTTCCCTAACATCTGACCAATGCATTAACATCCTTGCCATTTCTTACATGCGCTCATTGATATGGATCACTCTTTTTTTTGGGGGGGGGGGGGCTGAGTAAACCAAAAGGTCCCCTGATATTTATAAAAGCTCCTATATTGTGTTCCTTGGTATAATTTGATGGTGTGCATTTAATAACTTACTTCAAACATCTCAACAGGATCAATCCAATAAAACTTTTCACCCAATTGAAATATTACTTTCACCATTATTAGCTGCCAGTTTAATGGAGTCCATAGAGAGCAGAGAAGGAGAGAGAGAGGAGGCCCATGTGGACTGTTGGGGGTTTGAGCATCGTTACACGCTTTACTTGGTTAAGCCACTGCAGTGGCGAAGAAGTTGAAGTACATTAGGAATTCCTGGGCTGCCTCCAATAAAGAATCTCTAATGAAAAACACTGCACAGAGAGGGAAGGTGGAGTAGGAGGGAAATAAAGTGTTACACCAGCTGTTTTCTCTGATGTGTGTGTGGCGTGTCATAAAGGTTGGAGGAGGTGGAGGGGGTGCACCGACGAGCCTCGATGTTAATGGACTGAAGAGGGTCGCCTGTGGGTTCAAAGAGGCGGGCATAGCAACAAAAAAAGAAATGGACGAGCAGCTTGTATCATATGTTACCTTTGTCATGTGGTTTTTCACAGAAGACCGCAAAATGGTTTTTTTTGGTAACACCTGTGCTACCCTACCACCTACCCCAGAGAAGGAGGCGTGTGCATGAAAATGCGTGTTTCATTCCTACAGTGCTTTAATACTTTTTATCTGTTTCTGATTTTAAGACGCTCTTTTCTTCAAAGAGTAATATTTGTTCTGAAAATTTTCATTTGTGACATTGCTTCAGCTTTATTTTTTCAGCTTTGTTTCCATTTGGATCTTTTTAGGTGTTTGTGATTTTGGTAATATCTCAGTTTAATCTTGTTCCCTTCTCTCAGTTAGTGATTTGGTTCTGGATACATAAAATGTGATGCAAATGTTAAAATATTTCCAAGCATGTTTTTGTTTCTGACAGTATTTCTGTTTTTCTCACAGCAGAGTTTGTGGTTACTCTCTATTAATGCTCCACAGTTTTCTTTTGTTTTTATTCCACATAATTTTCTAAAGTGCAACATCAGCTTATTGAGATGAGACAAGACTGATGCCTAACAGAAGTCTACCGACTCACTCGCATATTATTCCAAAGGTAAAATACTGAGGCTCAAAATTCTGTTTTGCTGTTTAGGCAATGTGGATTTGGTGAACCGATTGCTCCTCGATGCTGGCATCACCTCCGATCTAATCAAGATATGGAAACAAAACGATCCGATGTAAGTGAAGCACCGGTATTTGGTAAAGAATGACCAGGTGGAAAAAATTGAACACAGGTGGTTCAAGTATTTCAGTTAATGTCAAAGATAAAGCACATTCCAGTTTTTGTAACGGTATGCTTTACAGCTTTATTTTACTCTGCTTGTCAGAAACGGTGTCATGTCCAGATATGTTGCGACTGAAGGAGGGATCACACGAGTCTACCCCACAAGGTATTTCTTAGATGATCAAGGGCAGGGTTGATTTAGGATCATGGGAAGAAATATGTAGTATGTTTAGGATTATCTGATAAAGTATTATGATGTGGTCTGCTTATAGAGCACCAACTTACCAATGTAGTGCTTGATTTTTAGTGGTTATGGCATAAAGTCAGATTTGTTATGTATGTTTGGATATAAATGTTTATCCATTTACTGCTGTATGTCAGTGGGTGATGGTGGTATAAGCTGAGGAAAGTGGCCCATTGGACCTTATACTTTGGTCCCTAGGTGCTTGACCCAGCTTCTCCTGGGGATTGCCAAGGCTTTCCCAGGCCAGATTGGATATTTAGTTCCTCCAGCAAGTTCTGGGGTTTCCCTGGGGATCCTACCAGCAAAACATGTCTAGAATACCTCTACATAGAAGCATTCCAGCCATCTTAACTGGTCCTTTTCTGTGAGAAAGTCCAGCTACAGTATTCTGCCCCTCCTCTAGCTACCTAAACTTCTAGAGTGATCCCACAAAAAAGTCAATATCCAGTTAGTTCATACACCTTGAGTAAAGGTCGAGCAATAGCTTGACAAATAAATTTAGAACTTTGTCTCCATCCCTATATCGCTCCTATCAACGATAGTGGAGTCAAAAAAGTGGCATCTTACTATATAAGTCACATGACTAGAACTCAACATCCCGTCTGTTGTTTAGGATACGATGGAGATCATGAAACTGTAAAGAGCTTTTAGAAAATCCCAATAATCAAACGGATGGTGACAGTAGGAAGAAAAAAAACTCTTCTTCGGTTGGGGATGAGGGGAAACAGAACAGAGAGAGAGAGGACAAAAGGTATACTAGAGAGAGAGAGAGAGAGAGTCCAATCTATTTTTTTCTCAAGGATTGTTGCTGAAAAATTGTTTGCTTTCATTTAGCACCCTTCAGAGTGATGAGTGATTTATGGGTTGCTTCCCATTCTGGTAAAACCTGTATTTTACTGAATCATTTCAGGTTCAGTTTTAAGGAAGTTTTATTCTTACTTACAGGATAGGGTAGCACGATCTGATATCCTCGTGTTGGTGTTGTTCCCAGATCATCATACTAAATGTTGTTCCAGGATCAACATTGCAAGTGACCAATCAGAATGTTGTGACGTCATACTTTTGCGACTTCGGGAAAAACCGGCGTAAAACCAAAAACTGTACTTAAGCTGCGAGAAACCGCCTCTGTCCGCCGATCAACGGACCCTGACCCTAACCCTAACCGTAACCCTTTAATAAACAGTAAGCAGAATTGATATTGTCCTTGCAACATTGGAATTGCATAAATGCACGAATGGCTTGGCGCGCAAAAGAATAACGTCACAACAATGTGATTGGTCACTTGCAATGTTGAACCTCGAACAACTTTTTCATGATGGTCTGGGAACATCACCAACACGAGGATATCAGATCATCCGGATAGGGTAAGTCATTGGCAACTCTGGTCTGTGGGGTACCGCAAGGCTCTGTCCTTGGACCACTTCTGATTTCTTTATGCATATTACCCCTGGGACAGGTTATCTGTAGGCACAGTGTTTTCACTGCTATGCAGATGACACAAAGCTTTACATCTCTTTAACACTAAAGGCAGTCATCAAGTTAATTAACTAATTTTATATCCAATATATTGAATGCTAGATGGCACAGAACTTCCTGCAGCTAAACATGGATAAGACAGAAATAATCGCTATCATCTCTTCTTAGCAAATGTTTAAAAAAAAATTTTAATTTACCTGTTTTTTTTATTTTCTTCTCGCTTTTTAATCTTCTCCTGCTACCAGCATTCCCCTAATACTGTTTCATCTTTATCTCTTCTTTAAATATTTTATTGCTATTTGTTTCCTATCTTGTTTTTGATTTTTGAAAGGTGCTCTATAAATACATTTTATTATTACTGTTATTAAATGTGAGCGTGATAAACAAAGAACTGCAGTTAGAATTAGATCTATAGATATTAGAGTCAAAAATGTGGTCGTGGTAGTATTAGATTGGTAATATTTGAATGCACTCGTCTTTATTTTTACAGTAATGGCCTGGACTGGACTGGACAAGCGGAGACGTATGATTTAAGCTTCTACAAGCGAAGTTTGGACAACGATCTGTACATCTTCACTCCAACTGTATTCGAAAATATTTGTGAGTAACAGCTACTCGGTTGTGTCATCACCTAAGAGTTATTCTCTCCCAAAGACAACTTTGGCTAAAATACCCAGAAAGCCTCTTTGAAGATCCAGCTCGTCCGTTACTACTCCACGTCACTGTGTAACATATTTGTGCAATGCCGTACAACCTGCAAAGTAAGCTAAAGAATGACTGGCTACAACGCAGTCACCAGGGTGTTCAACACAGTTCAGTGTTCACAAACATATCAGTGTCAAGCTATAAAGAGGCAGACACTGTCTGAGCTCTAAATAATTAGCTGTTAAATCTCTCTATCGGGGGCTTGTGGGAAATAAACCCACAACAAGGCTTGAGCCTTTACCTCAGTTCTCACCTTTGTCTTGACTTTCACCTTCACAGAACTAAATGGTTACAATGTATTGTGATCAGATCTGGTTCTCTTGTGCTCAGATTGTGATTCTAACTTAGAGTCACACTCAGTAACTAACTTATTTTTTCTGAAGTCAAAAGCGCTTCAGTAGTATACAGTGTTTTTATACAGTAAACCATACAGTTGTATGAATGAGTCACTAAAGGAGCATCAAATGGACAGTTTAAAAGAAAGTTGAGTGTAGTGGGTGAGGGGACAGCAGTAACAATTTTGTGAATTGTCTGTGAAGGTTCTCTGTCATCTAGGTCATGATAGTCCAAGGAGCTTGGAAAGAAAAGCGTCTGGACTTCTTTAAGTTGCTTGAAGACATTTCACGTCTCGTCTGAGAAAGTACAACATAGAAGAGCCACCTCGACGGGACAAGACTCGGCAGTCCATCTCCATCTAAAGGACAAAGGTCACTCTTTCGAGGAAACCAATGTTGACATTATGGACAGAGAAGACAGATGGTTTGAAAGAGGAGTGAACAAAGCCATCTATGTCCACTGTGAACGGCCCTCTTTGAACAGAGGCGGTGGTTTACGACAACAACTGTCTGCCATCTATAATCCAGTTCTGAGATCCCTTCCCAGACGCTTTAACTCCCACTCACATCCCGGGCCTTTTGACTTCAGGAAATCACATGATGGGGTGGGGCAAGGTCTCACAATCAGTTCACCCGAAAGCTTGGCTGATTGTGACCCACACCCGTTTTCACACCTTAGCTCGTGTGATTAGGTAGAGGATCATTAGGGGGTCCATGTCCCTCTTGTGGGGACACTCCCACAGGGCTTAAATCTGGGACTCTCCACCATTTGATCATAGAAATGAAGAAGCTTCTCGGATGAGAAGTGAAACGTCTTCAAGCAACTTAAAGAAGTCCAGACGCTTTTCTTTCCAAGCTCCTTTGACAGTTTTGTGAATTGTTAATTTGTTTAGTTTGCTAACTTTTAACGATAAAGCCAGTAAATTGTTAGTAGCCATAAAATGAAAATGTGCACATACCATTTTCAATGCAGCGTTTCCTTGGTTTTTCTTGTAGCTCAATATGAGGGTTCAGTTCTAGTGAGTAAAGCAGTAAACCTCAAGATTGACGATACCACACTCAAACCAGCTGGTAAGAACACACGTGCACAAATACAAATCACAACCCAATGAGTGTTTACATATTTAAGGCCCATTTCTCATGCTCCATCTTTTATTAAACCGCCTACACATAAACACACTTACGCTTAAAGCGATGCATCTTATTTATAGATCCACACCCTATAATGTGAACTTCTTTTCCTCCAACAACACTTGCTGCTTCTAATTTAATAGCCACTACGTTTGTCTATTTCTTCTTCCCTCTGCCATAGATACACAAACACACATACACAAACCACACATCAAGTTGTCTAGTTGTCTGTGATCTTTAGCCAAGTTCCATTTTCTGAGTTCAGAGTGGAAAGTTGACACAGAGGTCCGGTATGATCTAGGATGTCTGGCTTTTGTGTTTTAACCCAGTGGTCGGTGTACATTTGGACATAGATATGTGGAGAGAGATCTTCTCCAACACCTCACAGAGAAAAAGTGTGAGTAGATCCTATCTTGATGACATATTCAGCATGTGCGCAATTAGATACATTTTGTCGTTCCTATCAGTTTTCATCATTTTGCCCCTTTATGTTTTCAAGTGCAAGGATGAGCTGTGTGGCTGTACGATAGGCGATAAGGTAAGAGGTTCGGGTATGTAGAAAATGTTTTGCTGTTAGTTTTGGATGAAAATCAGCGCTGGTTTAATTATCTGTTTAATTCCAGAATTTAAACTGTTATATTCTGGATGATGGAGGCTTCTTGGTGATGACCAATCAGATTGACCATTTTAATGAGGTGGGCCTCTGGATTTTGTCCTTTTTTTTCTTTCTTTTTTTTTTCCATTCACACAGCAGTTGAAAATATAGTGATTCTGAGTGCCTGATTTAATGTGACCAGAACTCTGCAGTCCTGCGAAAGCTTAACACCCCAATTCTCCTCATCTGGAAACTGCCACAACTTTGTATCTAATTAGCAGTACCTGGCTACTACCTACCTTGGGAACAGTAAGGGTGTGTTTAGTTTTTCACAGGACATAGAACCCTATAAAAACATAACTTTTCACATGAGTGTATAGATAATGTAACAACTGATCAAATTCTGTTCATGAAATGAAATTGGAGGTTCAAGGTAAGCTGGATTTAAGTTGAAATATTTTGTGTCAAAACAATATTTCTTTCATTTTTCTTTACCTTGAAAGAAATTCTTTTTTTACTGCCAGAGGACTTACATGCTCAAAGTTGAATTGAATTCAACAACCAGTCATTTTACACACAGACTGACCTTTTCCTGGACTCACCTAATGCAGTTTGTCTTTAACTTGCCAGCTTTCTAATACAAAGCCCATAAAATGTTTGAATATCACAACAAATCTTTTGTGAATCTTCAGTAAGCCTAAATTTGCTTTTTTATTACTAAAAAAAAAACATAACAAGGGAACCTAATAAAGTTTTCCCATGGCTTCCTATTATTAGCTAATTCAAAAAGCCCAAATACAGAAAATAAATGTTATTGTCCTATTCTAAAGGCTGACACTGGGCCTCTGTTGTCATCTGAGTAAATGTTTTCATGCCACCTCAACTCCTTCCCTAATCAGAGTTGGGTGTATGGTGGATAAATCAGTAGCCTCAGCAGTACTAAAAACCCAGTGACCTTGTTTATAAAAGGCAGTGTGCCCTCAATCATATTTCTCTCTCTGTGAGCTTCCCCTTTTCTCTCCCTCTTACTATGTCCTTCTCTCCCCAGCTTATTCCTTTGCTCTCTCCAAAACGCCCTCCGGGAGTCTGCAAGCTAGCAGTGCCGGGACTGTTAATTCATTATTTGCGTTATTGCACGTGGAAAGAAAAGAAGGCTCACTTTACCTTTATAGATTAAAAGATTTATATACTCTGCGAATGTTAAGATAAAGAGGAATGAATATATGGAGGACAGCTTGTTAACAGTGACCTGAGCGATTGACTGCATTCATAAAGTACAAACACACAGAGCACTACTTACTGTACACACACCCTCCTGGAAACACTGTTACTTAAACACTTCCATGCACACAGTCATGTGATACCTCTGATATACTGAGGCAAACTACTTCCCCCAAGTAAAAATTTATGGCTGCCCGATGGACTGTGTTAATCAGATTATACCGAAGTCAGTCATCCTGGTTTGAGAGTGATTTGCTGTCTGTTTGTCTTTAAATTCTCTGAACTTTTTTTGCACATGTCTACAGTTTCACGACTTTTTGTTGCACGTGTTTTACTTTGTGTGGGGTTTTTTTTTTTTTCAGCAAATTTACAATCACTGACCACTTTATTAGGTACACCTGTTTAACTGCTCAATCAGCCTATCGCATGGCACTAACTTAACACATTTAGGTATGTAGACATGGTCATGATGGCCAGGTTCAAAGCAAACATCAGGCTTCTGTCAGCTGAGAACAAGAGGCTACAGTGAGGCTACAATTAACATAGACTCACTAAAATTGGACAGAAGAAGACATTGCCTATTCAGATGAGTCTTGATTTCTCCTGCAACCATTTGGATAGCAGTTCAGAATTTGGCATGAACAACACGAAAGCATGCTGCCTTGTAGGCGGCAGCTGGTAGTGTAATAGTGTGGGCACATATCACGCCCCCCCCTTAAGTATTATGTCAATGCCATAGCCTACCTTGGCATTGTTGCTGGCCATAATTACATGATGGCTTGATAACATTATCTTTTGATTGCTGGTTCCAACAGGATAACGCACCATGTCACACAGCTCGGATCTTTCATAATGGTTTCTTTAGTGGACTCAAATGTCTTCCACATTCACCAGATACTGTAACTGTCGTCAGTGGTGAAATGGAGGATTGGCATCATGGATGTGTAGCCGACAAATCTGCAGCAATTACTGTATATATTTCTGTCATGTCGGTATGGACAAACATATCTGAGGAACAGTTCCCACACATCTTTGTATCTCTTCTACAAAAAAATAGGTGGTTTTGCAGGCAAAGAGTGTCCAGTTCAGTACTAGCAACGTGTACCTAATAAATAGTTAGGCAAAAGTATAATGATAAATTCAAATTATCAAGAAGCTTAGGCTCTCTGTAAATGAACAATCCCAACTACAATATCAATTTTAAAAGTTTAGTAGTTTTGGCTGTGTTCAACCATTTATCTGCGGGCTGTAGGTAGTTTGTGGACCTTGAGGCATGTTTACTACTCATGTATTAGTCATGTAAATTATATGATTTCTTTGTGCAAGTTCTTATTTATTTATTTTTTAATTATAATTATTATTCTGTGCCCTGAATACCTGATCCCTGCTGCAAAACTAGATTGGGAAATTCTTCGGTGAGATTGACCCTTGTATTATGAGAAGCTTGATCAACTCGTCTCTGTACACCAATAAGAGTACGTATAACTACCAGTCGCTCTGTGATCCCAAGAAAGAGGACAAAACATCTGCCGGGTTGCGATCCGTCTACGTGGTAAGTTACATAAGCCAGAGACTATAAACACACGCAAAACCTATCACACAAACTGAGCCACGCATTACAGCACACCTACACGTTCTGATATCCATACGCAAATTAATTTCCCTGCATGAACAGAAGGATAGACGCAAGTAAATATGATGCAATTTGTACTCATACCTGCTTGATGACATGTATGCACACATACACATATACACACGTCACTCTAAAGGGAGCCATACATCTGGATAGTGCAGACAGTAGGGAAAGCAGAGGGAATGGTGAAAGCATGGCTAAAGTGGATGTTTCAGAGTAAAAGATTGCTTGGCTAACACATCAAGCAATGTACAAGCTGGCACTTTTTTTTGTCACTTACAAAAAGTGCAACTTCCAGTGGAATGATGTAAATTATCTGCCGATTTTACAGTAACACTGATGCTTTCCCTTGATGTTAAAATGTTTCCTTCATAGGAAGAGGCAATAAGCCGAAACTTAATAGAGGTATTTGTATTTGTAAAAATTTCAAATCATTTACTATACAAACAAAACTGTCATTTCCCAGCTGTTACCACATATTCGTACATGGTCTAGTGACCAAGGTGAGATGAAAGACGCAGATATCTTCTGATCAAAGACTCTGTCAGCAGCCAGTGTAACACGGTTAGTAAAGCCTCCTTGATGACTGAGGACACCGTCAACTAAAAGGAAAGAGTACAGCACTGATTCACCGAAACAAGGCCCTCGCATGCTAACTATAATCAAAGCAACATGTTGGGGCTTTTATTTAAACTGTGTGCTACTTTGTTTTCTCACTGGTTCTTTGTTTACATAGTTATCCTCACATCTGTTGACGAGGACTGTGCTCTAATTTCCTCACAAAGGAGGAAAATAAAACCTCTGGCTGGAACTTTCGGTCTTTGTGCTGTGCAAAACTAGACAGCTACTGTAAACACAAACAGGATATTCAGACAGGCTCAACCAGCTTAAAATGAATGCTAAACTATTCATTGTAGGTTTTATTTGGTGCTCATCTAATATTCTTTTCTCATTTTCTCCCTTTAAGCCCACAATAGCAGATATATTAAATTTGGGATGGTGGGCAACTGCTGCTGCCTGGTGAGTTCTTTTTGTTATTTGTTTGATTTTTAAATTTTTTTTTAAATAATATGGTCTGAAATGGTGTCTTTCCATTATTAGCTGAAATATTCTCTATAGAAGCAGGAATTTTAAGTCCTTAACCTCAAAATACATGGAAAGCAGGATTTGTTCCTCCACATGGACGTATAGCATCTGTTTAATAGCTGATTTTTTTTTTCCCTAGACAGTCTACATTCCAGGAAATCATCTCTTGATTTATGTGCTGTGTCACTGTCTTGATGTCATTACAACATGTTTAATAAAAATTTATTTTAAGGCCACTCAAAATGTACCCATATTCACGCCCTTAAAGCAAATATTAGGACTTTTCAACTACAGTATGCAAATTGCTTGAGCTAAACCTCATTTCTTTATATTTTGTGTCAAGGAGCGAGACTACTTTTTAAAGTACTCTCTAGCTTTAGATGTCCAGGCTTTGCGAAAGTCTCTCAACCTTGTTCTTTGGACATTGGCTGCTTTTTCGCTACATTTTCAGTCCAATTTCTCAACCATTTTCAGATGAGTGTTTTGTTGGTTGTTTTTTAAGCCACTTAGCACCTATGAATCATCCAAGCTTAAAAGGGCTCTTAACTCAAGAAAAAGAAATCTGCATGACTGGAAAACAATCTATGGAAGAGTCGCTGTCAAGAAGCCGATCTTAGGGAAGAGAAAGAAATATATTGTGGCAGTGGCAACTGGTCTTATGGATCAAAATTTGACATTTCTGGTTAAAATCAGCAATATATGTGGTTAAAAATATATGGAGGAGGTTGCCAATCAGACCTGATTGCAGTGGCTTCATTCTTTAGCATAACAATGATCCCAAACACACTGGATAATGGATTGGATTTATATAGCACTTTTCAAGGCAACCAAAGCGCTTTACAATGCCACTATTCATTCACTCTCGCATTCACACACTGGAGGCACACAGATACGCTTCCCAACCCCCTGAGCCACAGTCGCCCCGATAAAAGCATAATGTAAAGAAATGTATAGAAAAGCAAACAATGGAACGCTATTAGTCATAGATTGGCCTCCCCAGAGCCTGAACCTTAGTATTATTGAGGTAGTTTGGGATCATCTTAACAGAGAATGAAACAAAAGGCATCCAAAGAAGAGCTTCGCATGTCTACCAAGAAGCTTAAAGAACTAATCTTTAAGACTATTTAAAGAAATTACAAGACAGTTGTCCTAAAGTCTCGACTATAATGTCTGCTTTCCATAAGCCTGCTTCGGTCCACGTGTGTCCGAGTGATTTTTATCATCAGCTTGCCTAAAGGTGATCATACCAAGTAATAACTTTCAAGCTGGTTTGAATGATACGAACACTATTTTTGACTTACATTTCCACCTACGTTTTCACATTTCAAGAAGTCAGTGTTCCTATTTCCCATTTTCCTAGCAAAATATAAAAAAAGAGTGACGGCTCAAGACGTTTGCACAGTAATGAAAATATGAAAATTGGATTGAATTTAGTTAGTTTAGCAGTTTGGTTTTAGCTTGCATGAGTACTTAAATAGATTTTTGTTTTAATGTATATAAAATCTAATGAATTTAACTATTTGTTTGTGTCTGGGATTGCTTTTTTGCTCTTAGGTCAGTAATGCAACAGCTAGTGGTCAGCATCACATTACCTAACTTCGGGGAAGCAGGTTGGTTCCTATTAATTTCACATGAGAACAAGGGGGTTGAATTGTTTCTAAGAAATGTCTGCAGATCTGTACAGCCTGGATTGCCTCCTTATGGAGAATTAATTATGATGGATGTTCTTTTTATTTTGAAGTCAGTGTCATTTTTACAAATAGTTACAACCTCATCCTTAGAGGAACTTAGCAGGCTTAGGTTTGTATGTATTAGGAAAAACAGAATACCAGGCCTCCCTCTCTCTTTGTTAAAGACACTTCTTTTCATATGACTTTGGCAAAATAGAAGTTTTAGTTTATTAAAGCTTTGGAATTAGTTTTATGCTGTCATCCCCATGAAAATGCGAGAACTGGTGTTAATGCCCAGAAATGTTCCTTTTTTTTTCTCTAAATTTAAATATTACTATTTACATGGCTGGTTTCTCCTGGGAGGAGGGCAATAAACTTTATCTCTTAAGCTGCTTTAATTGTCACATATGAACAAAGGATAAATGTACTATTTGTACAGCACTCCCTTCATGTTGAACCTACAGAGAATGATTGTCTGTGTTAGGTTTTCTTTAAAGCTCAGTGTCATAGCAAAATGTAGACACAAACAAAATCAAATGGAATGGTAAAAGAAACTGTAGCTTAATCAGCTTTACAGAGGATAGCAAAATTCCCTTTAAATACTCAGGAAAAAATGCTCCAATGATTCCTCTATCTTTTCCTGTAGCATATGAAACGCTGGAAAAATCCTTATGAAGGGAAAGGAGATGATGCTGTCGATTCAAAACGACACAAATGCCCACTGTTAACGAAAATATCAACAGATTGACAGAAGTGTCAATTGAGGAATGTGCCAGAACTTGTGCTCATAAGCAGATATCCTTGGAAACTTTCAAAAGCTCACAGGCAAACTATGAATGTTACACTACTTAAAATTTACAATCTACTCGTTATGACGTTGTTTCGTTGTGTGAAGCGCTTTGGGTTCACACAAGTGCTCTCTAAATAAAAATAATTCAAAACACAACTAAATGAATGCTAATGTTTGGCGTAGGTATAATAGGTGAAAATATATCAGAGCTGTTGTTTTAATTGTGTGTTAACCAAAAATATACCTGAATGTGCTTCTACAGCTACTGATGATGCACCGGATGTGGAGAAGGAGGTCTGCATCAAGGAGGAATATCAATACTACTTTGAGAATGACAGCCTGTCTTTTAGAGGCGTAATCGACACAGAGAAGTGCTCAAGGTAAACCGTAAAAACCCGTCCCAGCTACACAATAGGCACTTGCTGTGTAGACGCTGACAGAGAATAATATCTGTAAAATACCTGATGTGGGCCTAAAACCTTTCAAAACATTTGCATGCCATAAAAGTGAAGTCAAGTCACTTGGCATTTTCATGTGTGATTTGTGCATGTGCACGGGCATGTGTGGTGTTTTAAGGTCCCTCTTGCCGGCTAATGGAGTGCCTGCCTGCGTGCCGCGTGGAATTCCTGCACTTTAGCTGCACACACGTTTCTTTTTAACGACCACTATAAAAATAAAATAAAATAAAAAAGCGGAGCAAATCATTTGAGCACCAGCAACATGTGGGTCTCAGTAAAGTTCTCGGAGGACAGCGGCATGGTAAGGCAGGTTTGTGTGTCCTTATGAGCATAGTTGACAAACTTGACTGAGTGATCCACTGTGTGTGCAGACCAATAGCTGACTACTTTTGTGGAAAAGAGATGACAATTACTGCATCTTCACTTCACTGCTTTCTGGTTAAACATTCAACTTCCTTGTATCTCTTGTGAGCATGTTTGAATGAAATCATATCTTTCCTGGACTCAAGCCCACGTGTCAACAACTGCTTTTGTGTCTCTTGTGTGTCTTCCCTTCTCCAGGCTCTATCACGCCGAAAGGCTGCCCAAGACGAACCTCGTCTTCATCGTTGCAGAAACAGAACATGGCTGTGAATGTCAGGAAAAGATATTAAAGCAGGAAGAACAGGAGTGTATCCTTTTACTAAACACCAGCTATAATCTGGTAGACAGTGTGTACACTTGACTCAGGGAACAGATGTTCATAAAGTTTGTGCTTTGGAGAACATAGGCGCTGATTATGACTGATATTTTTCACCACTCGCCATTTAAAGAGGACTTGTGGTAAACAACTGAATGTTCATTCTCCAAGCTTCTATAAAAGGGTTGTTTTCCATTATCGACAGCGGTTACCGTGGAGTATTTCCCTCATTTGTGTCCTTTAGAATCCCACACCCACAAAAATGATCATCTCCGCCATAATTGACATTTACAAATTGGCCCAGAATGAGAGACTTGTAATGCTTTGGTTTCTAAGTCTGTATGGCAGATGGTTTTGTGGGATAAGTCTGAATAGCTTACAAACAAATCAATGATGTTCTCGCAAATACACAGAGCTGTGATCAATTAGAGGTAAAGCCTCTTGGAAAACACCATTGTAGAACATGATGGCTGCGTCATTGCAGTATTAAGCAACGTATTCCAACTAGTGTCTTTGTTTAGTAATCAAGATGTATGATTTAACACTATTCCAGCTGTACGTAAAAACTGTGTCTTCTGAACAAAGCACTATTTGTTGCTGCTATTACTAATGCAGAATCAATCAGAAGTTGTCATGTTCCTGACTTCAGTAATCCAGCACAAGGGCCTGATCCTTGTCAATTGGCTTCCGAGCCGCGGTACAGGAAGGGACCTGCAGCTTGTTTTGATAACAATAGTCATGTAAGTGCCTTTAATCAGACTTGGATGATGTTTTCCCCTTTTTTAAAAAAAAATGGTTGTTCTGTGCTAGTTTATCATCTCCAGTCTGCAAAGACCTTTTGTCTAGCTTTCCGGTGAATGGGAGACAAATATTTTCTCTCTGTTTATCTTCTAAGGAAGATATTTGGATTCTTTGTTGGGTTCTCTCTGGGGTACTCTGGCTTTCTTCCTTAGCCTCAGACATGCACTTAGTGGGGTTAGATTAATTGGTGATTAAAATTGCCCATAGGTATGACTGTGGCTTTGAATGATTGTCTGCCTCTCTATGTTAGCCCTACGACAGACTGGCAACCTGTCCAGGGTGTAATCCGGTTCTCGCCCTATCATAACTGGGATAGGCTCCAGATCCCCGTGACCCTGATAAAGATGAGCAGAAGAGAATAGATAAATGGATGGACTGATAACAGCAGACTTTTTCAGAGAAGATCTGCAACACTCAATGACCTTTAACTAGATATACAACCAACAAGCCTTTACTGAGTGTAGTTATATTGGAAAGAAAGACCATTGCAAAGCTTTTTGTACCATGCACTCTCCAGGCACTTTAATAGGTACACCTGTTCCTCTGCTCAATAATGCAAAAGCGAAGCAGCAACTCAATGCATTGAGTCACATAGACATGATAAAGATGACCTGCCGAAGTTCAAACTGAGCATCAGAAAGGACAAGAAACTTGAGTTTGTCTTTGAATGTGTCTTTGAACGTGACAGTTGTTCATTCTAGTATTTTCAGAGTATTTCGGAACTCCACAAACTAGGTTTGCAGAAAATGGTCCAAAAACAGTCTAAAATACCCAGTGATTAACAGTTGTTTAGATCAAGATGCTTGTTGATGCATGAGGTGAGAAGAGATTGACCAGACTGCTTTGAGCTGATTTTAAGACAACGGTAACTCGTTACAACCATGGTATGCAGAAGAGCATCCTAACACATTGAACCTTGAAGCACTTGGGCTACAGCTGCAGAAGACTGCAATCATGTCAGCTAATAACAGGAAACTGAGGCTGCAATTTACATTGCCTCACCAAAATTGGACAATAACAGATAAGAAAAATGTTGCATGGTCTGATGTGTCGCGATTCCTCCTGTGACATTCAGATGGCTGGCTCAGAATTCAGTATAAACAACGCTGAGGCACTGAGCCTGCCTTGTTCAACCTTTAAGAAAATGTTGCGTTGTTTATTCACTTTATGACTACAGTGTACCCATCCTCTGATTATTGATAACGCACCATGATACAAGGTTCAAATCACCTCAGACTGGTTTCGGGAACATGACAATGAGTTCATTGTACTCAAATGGCCTCTACAGTCACCAGATCTCAATTCAATGAACTCCTTTGGAATGAGGTGGAACAGGACATTGGCATTGTGGATATGCAGGAAATGTGCGATACTATCATGTCTATATCCTCCAAAATCTGTGAGAAATTTCTCCAGCACTCTATTGAATCTTTGGCATGAAGAAATAAGAAATAGCCATGAAGGCAAAAAGGGTTCCAAGCTGGTACTACATTAGTAAGGTGTACCTAATAAAGTGTCCAGGGAGTGTAATTTTAAGTTTTCACGATTCAAGCCTGTTTTCAAAATGCCTTTTTTACTGTGCGAAAAGCATTTTAGCGTTTTTTATTATTAGAGTAAGAAGTACCAACATAATAGAGGCCAATTAAGGAGAGACCAGAGTCATTTTGGTCAAAGCTCAAGTCACTTCCTCAAAGTCCTTAAGACTCTCTCCCAGTATGGGAACAATGTATCAGTGCTGAACCCATGGCACCTTTCCATAACTAATATCTTTACATCGTGCATGCCACTTCTCTTTTGGATTCTTTTGTCTTTTGTGAAATCCCTCAAAAGCTGTATGTGCGTAGGTTTCCCATGCAAAGATAAACAGTCAGTTGTTTCTTGATTTATGAATAACTAAGCTAAACAAACATTTTTATGAGCAGCACAGAATCTTTGCGTGTGAAACCCCTGTGCTTGAGTGCTTTGTTTGTTTTCACTCTATAGTCTTTTTCCAGCGTCAAAGTTTTAAAAATGAACTCTTCTGCCTGCACTGTTGCTCACTTACACACGCATATGCAAACACCCACCCATCCACCCACACACTAACTTTCTCTCACACTTGTCTCTGAAGGGAATGCATCTGCCTTGTACTACTGTTTGTGTATGTAACCTAATTATTTCTTCCTTTTCTGCTCATATTTCCTTTCTAACCTGCTAACTATATGGACCCTTTGCTGCATGATTCTCTTTCTCTGTTTTCTCTGTTTCCCGCCTTATGATTGGCTGTTGATGGTTAGGATGAGGTCATGTGCCGAAGGAGCGCAGGCTCCCCATTGGCTTCTTCTCTGCTCATGTTACTGCTGCCACTGTTCATGTGCTGTCTCGGGTCAGTCCCATAACGCTCACTCGTTAACACTTTGTCATTATTTTCGAATGCTCGATCTTGTTCGTAACTCTTGCTTCTTTTTCCCTTGGTGTTTCAAGTCTTGTCTCCTCCCCCATTTTCATGTCCCTGCTTTGTTCCACTATTTTATCTTTTTCCATTGCTTTTCCACACATTTTCTCACCTGCTTCTCCTTCTTATTTTATATCACCATCTGACTTCACCTTCCCAACTTACATCCCTGTCCTTAACTGACTTTGAACTTCAAGCCATTCTCTTTGTATTATTCCCCATCAATCATTATCTGTCTTCAAATGTCTACTGGTTACTGATGTATCCGGATGCTAGCAAAAACAGACCGCTCACCTATCATCTACATCTAGATTTTATTTTCTTTTGCCAAAAAATATCAGGGGAATTCATTTATCCAAAGTTTTCCAGTCAAGTATGAAAAAAAACATCCTGATATCGTTTCATATTTTATGACCACATGTTTGATACCTGCATAGCTCATTTAGGGCGCTTTCTATGCTTCATTGTCCTTTGTTAATTCTGTTGTACAATTGTAAAAAACCTGCAACTGTCAAGCTTTAGAGGACAGGATTTAGTCTGCAAAAGGAAATGTCACCAGCCACAGTGCTGTGCAAATGTCATGAGCCACCCCTCATTTATATTTTGCAAGGACAAGGGATTTATTGAAACAGGTGCAAACATAAATGGAAATGGAGTATGGCAATTCTTGAAAGTCGTTATTGCCGCCGTTATTCTTAGCCTGAACCCTCTGAGGCAGCTTCTTGGAATTTCTTGAAGTAGTCTTCAGAAACACTTCTCCAGACTTCTTGAGGAACATTCAAATATCTTCTTTGGATCGTGCCTGCCTTTTGTTCAAGAAGTCAAGATGATCCTACCCTGCAGAGCTCCGGACTCTGGGGAGGTCAGTTCCTGACTGATAGTGTTCCATTGCGGGTTTTTCTAGTCAGGTATGCTTTTACTGTACTGCCGATGAGTTCAGGATCATTGTCCCGCAGACAAATGAAGCTGTTCCCAATGAGGCACTTTATATATGACGTTGTATGTAAGCATTTATGATTCCATCAGTTTTGATACGATTCCTAAGACTACTGGCTAAAGTGCAACTCTAAACCATGACAGACCAACTCCACCGTGTTTTACGCATGTCTGTCAACACTCACTGTTATACCCTCTCCTGACCTCTGAATGTATTGACGACACTTTGAGCAACAAATGGATTCGGCACTCCTTAAGACCTTTTTCAGTCCAGTTCTTGTGTACTTTACCATACCTTACCTGGATCAATTGAATGTTCACATTTTTTCTATTTCTTAAGAAGATAACTTTAAGATATTTTTTTAGTTAGTAGCTCTTTGGGAACCAACTTGTTGGGTACAGCATGCCGTAACAAACAGCCTAAAGATACAATTTCAAAGTGGTTCTTTGCTAAGTGGTGTTTTGTGTAGACACAATGCTGCCTCATCCCTTGTGTTGGGTCCCTTTTTGCAGCTTGAATAACTCATAGGTCTGTGTTTGAAAAATCAGCCAATGTCCAAAGAAAGATTTTGAAAGACCTTCAGAAAAGCTCATTAACTATTGCTTGAGACCACTTACAAAAATTACAGGAAAGCCTAGCTGCTCTCAGCAAAAGATAAATTAAAATAGGGCTGGCTCAAAACCTTTTCATAGTACTGAAAAAAGAAGTGACATCATCAGATTCAACCTGTTAGATAATGAAGCTCACATTCATTTTTAAAATGAACACGCCAGTGTTGTAAAAAAAAATGCTAAGAAAAATAGAAAAACAGATGTAGATATGCTCAGCTGTTTGTTTAGCTTATGTATTTCTTTTCTTTATTCCCAAACACAACATTAGGAAGTAAAGCTCAGTTACTACTACTGTACTGGTCACACAGCAGTGATTTTTCAAAGCAACTGCACTCAAGGCAGTCTTTAGGTCCTTTTCAAGGGAAGCCATAAATATGTAAAAAGACATTCTGATAAACCTATCTTAGAGTTTTATATAACTAAAGGCACAAGCAGCAGGGTAGTGAAATAATATTTTTAAGAGAAATACAGTGTTTATTTTTCTTCATCTGGTTGACTCAGCATATAACTGTCTATAAACATCATTTCTCCTTTTAAGCTTAAGTTACAGAATTCCTATTGGTGTATATATATCAGATTCAGTGCACTCAGAAAAATAAAGTATTATAAGAGTATGTACTTGTAATATATGTAAATGTTTTAGTGACTTTTTTTCTGTTACAAAAAGAGCAAAAGCAATGGAAAAGTTGTTGGTGGACTGCTTATACATATATATATATATATATATATATATATATATATACGTACGTACGTATAGAGATAAATGTATTCTCTGTAACAAATACTAACTTTAGTTTCTTTTTTCCCTGCTTGCCACTAGGAAGATAACGCTGACTGTGGCGGAGTGTCCGGCCTGACTCCGTCGCTGTGGCTAGTGCTGTCCCTTCAACTGCTACTGGTCTGGGTTGTGACTGACACCAGACACCATGCCATCCCATCATGACCTCCGAATAACATAATCCAACCCTGTATCTCCACCCCTTCGTATCTCCAACATGGCAACCAGCATGCAGCGCTGCCACCAAAATGATGAGCGCCCGATGAAAAGCGCTTTAAACAGACAAAAAAAACGTGAGCCCCGGGTTCTGCCAGTTTCTTTTGTATTATCAGCGGTTTCTCTTAAGGATTTCACCAGGGCACAAGTGACGAAAGAAATGCATATCAGAATATAATGATATGAAAGCTAGGAAAGACCTCAACCTATCTGTCCGTCATCCTTAAGTGGTGCCCGCCAGCTGAGATTAGAGGAATCCAAAGATTCGTTTTGATTGGCGAGTTTTTGTCTGACTTGGTTTCTTACAAAGAGACTCAACTGCCTTATAGTATCAGAGGGATTTGAATCACAATGGGTGGACTTGCTGTTTATTGAATATGCTGGGCAGTTATATTCACCACTGCCAGAAACAGCGCAGCCCTTTGCAAGAGTATATTTTGAATCGATTTGCAGTGGTTAGTTATTAGGTATTTATTGTTTTTTTGGTTAAGGAATTGGCCAAGATCAGAGCAAGAGATGCCAAATCATCACATCATCACGAGCTCTTGCCCTTCGTTTGCCTCATCTGGGTTGCTCGTAATAATATTGTCTCAGTCTGATTTTTAGGTAACATTACCCAGAGCATTTACACAGTGTCTCTGAGGACATTGTCTTCACTTCACTATGCTGTTCTTTAATGTAGATGCTGTTTTTTGCAGTGTGAAAGTCATGTTCATTGTTATGTTTTTGCACAAAAGCGGAACCTCCTACTGCCACAGAGTGCTTGTTTTTGAGTGTACAGATTTTGACATTGTAGCTGATCATATGGATTTTCTGCCTTGGTTTTGGATTGCCCCGGTAAAAACTTTGCTGCCATAGCACGCATAAACCAGTCAGGACAAGCTTGGCTGGTGTCCTGTACCTACTCAGTGGACAAAATCTCTAGTGCCATGTGGACTCTGTGACTCATACAAACCCCTTTTTAGATTGTGGCTGCTGAATGGGAAATGGTAATAATAGTATTTAATTATTTAAAGGTTATTTGACCGAAAAGTCAGGATATCATTCTGCTTTTTTTTTTTTATTATAGCCACAATTTTTAAAAAAAAGAGTTACAGGAAATTTGTATTCAACATTTATGTCAAAATTTGGTCAAAATGAAGGGAAAAGGGGTATATTTGTATTCACTGCTGTCACTTTTTAAATTAAATGACTACTGTCGGCACTGCAATTCAAAGTGCAGCTGCTGTTTCTCTTCACGGTTTGATCTCCTTGCTGAAGAGCTGAACAGCCTTTATATCTGTGTAGTGGTGAAGTTGCCTCTGTCATATTTATTATACTGTGATATCAGCTACTATACAAGAGCTTCATACTATCACTCTGGCTGATATATCAGTTTCTCAACAAAAAAAGTTCATCCTTTTTCATTTTGTGTGCCTTCTTCTCATATTTATTACATATATTAAAAATACCTACATAATCCATGTGATGTGCTGATACTACTGTACATGGTTTTATTAAATTTTTGTGATTGTAATTGCCAAAGAGAGAACAGTAAAGTACATTTCTTTATGAAGGGAAAAAAGCGCTAATCAGTCGAACCACTGCTTTAAAGCAAATAGATCTGCTGTAAAAACAATAACAAATTTCACAGGGCCAAACTGGATTCCTATCAAAGCCAAATATCAATGTCAACGAATGAAAAACACTTCATGAATTTTGGGAGGAAAATATTTTGAATATGCAGTATGTGGAAAACCACTTGCTGCAATTATACAGCTCATTTGCCTACTTATACACAGACTTCAAACTTGGATGTGATTGTTTGAAACAAGTTTTAAATCTTTAAGATAAAACTGCCATTTTTACATAAACAAGCTGACTTGACCGTTTGTTTTGTCGATGATTAATATTTATGACTTTAACAGGAACCAATCACATCATTTTAAATAAAATAGGACGTGTGTGACGCCTTTCATTTAGAAGTTGGTCATATCCCAGGGTTGAGACTTTTTTTTTCTTTTTGTTCCTTGTTTAGTAACATGAGATAGTTCGGGATGTGTACTCTGTGGTTAAATGTGAAAAATGCTTTCATGCTGAGCATTCACACCAAATGTTAGATTTGAACATTAAAACAAATCAACAATTATTTGTTTATGGCACTCGAAATGTTAACAGTGTAGGAAATTGTGGACGCTAGGAAGCGAGACCGAGGAGTGCGTCTTTTTGTGTATACTCCATAAACACTGGCGGATGTTTCCAGAGAACTACTTAATTCTGTGGGGAAGTTGAAAACCACACAATTTAATCTACACGTATCACATTACCACTAACATTCACCCTCTTCAGAATCCTTTTGTTGGCTAAACAATTACATCACAATGACTTATGTCAGTTTTTTGTGTGACGCATTTCTGCAAGTCCCGTCAAGACATACTAGCTCTTCTGGCTTCTTTTGTGGCAAAGCTCCACCGGCACCACCACCAAAACCATCATTGTCAGGAAGTTTCGCAAAGGAACTTTTTATTTCCAATGTTTTCCTCTATCTTTAACTATAATCTTCCAAAAAAAATGTGGTGAAAATAACAATGGCATTTATGCTCTGCATTTATTAACCCTTACGAATATCAAGTGCCATATCCAGTAGGTCTTGTATTCTCTTGTGGAGAAGCCTATTACTATAACATTTATGCAATGTTACCAAGGCAAGATACATTTCAAATTGTTTCAGTGTGCTGCATGATATTCCTGCTTTACTATGTAATGATAGAAAGCATAATATACTGAGTGTCCGGCATTAGTTCGTGATATGTTAAGGTATGACCAGCTAATACTGCCGTCTCTTGAGGGGACAGCATTTGGCTCTGCTGAGGAACAAAAGAGAACCAGATAGGTAAACATGATGTTTGAAATCACTATTCAGTCTTTCTGATCGATTCAGACCATGTTGTTTACAATTATTTAAGGAGCATGCCAGTAATTTAGCTCATTTACTACAATTCATGAGTACTTTATCCAATTGCCAGTAGTTTTCCAAACCATGTTGCAATGTTTGGTATTTCAACTATCAGGTGAACGCAAACTGATGGCACTCAGAGGATTAAGCCTTCCGGCTTTGTTGGTCTTTTGACTTTAAGAGCTCACGTAAATATTTTACCAATAAATATCCACAGTGATTAGATTGAACTGGACTCTGAAGCATCATGGGCATAGTCTTTACTGAGTTCACTTCCTTTTGCACCATTCATTAATGGGCTTTAGCCACTGGATGGGTAGACATGGACATTGGTGTGCTTGTCCCCTAAAATGCCTTTTGACTTTTCTTTTGGCAAACCCTTTCAAACCCTGTCTCAGTTTGTTATTTGGAGGCATGGCGCTTTATGTGATAATTTGTCACTGACAAACTATCCACTAAGGCCTCACCTCATCTTTACTGGAGTCAGCCTGGGACCATCAAACATCTTTGCAGTGTTGGGCCCTATAGAGGCATTTTTATTGCAACTGCCTGACAAATAATGCAGTTAATTGTGCTAGCAGCTGTCTGTGCTCCAGTCAGTGAGTGAAATTCACTCTATTGTATTTGTATATTTATTGCATGTATGCATGATACTTCTGCACTGTCCGTGCATGCACCTATGGTTAGCCATTTACGTCCTTGTCCAAATATGGTAATATTTGGCTTAAAAAAAACTATTTTTATTTATTTATTTCTGATGGACATGATGTGTCCCTCTGTCACTGATTTGAAGCAGGACCTTATAAACCAATGGGTCATATAGTGTTGGCTAATCAGTCATTTATATACCGTATATGGCCATACTTTGTTTTTATTAGTAATTTGGAAATGTTACAGTTATAACACAGGAAATCACAAAGGAACATGGTAAACACAATACCTGCCAACATTAGCATGATACAATGGTGACTGTGAGCATGCTGCATATTAGTGTTAGCAGTTAGCTTAAGATATCGCTCTACAATATATTATCTTAAAGCAGCTAGTATTGCTGTAGTTATTTGTCTTGTCTTACCCCTACATTACAGACAGCAGTTAGTTTCCATGCGTTTGTATGAATATAAAATAGAAGAAACTTGATACTTACTTAATGTAATGATCTTTAATGAATGTAAACCAATGTCCATGCAAGTGTTAACAAAACTGCAAAACAGTTGGTAGTGTAGTAACTCTAGTATTAAATGTTCTGAAGTATACATGAAATGTAGTTATTTAGCTAAAAATGCTGGCATGGTGATTCAGTCGCTTTGCTCAAAGAAGTAATTTGATCTGATGAAACGCTTAAACAGAATCCCTTTAGAGATGCATGGAAAACAATGGAGAAAGAACATAACCTCCACAGCCATCCAGATGTTTCATTCTACTCTTAAGTGCTAAAATCAGATGCTGTCACCTCAGGAATAATGTACTCTAGATGTGATATGAAGTGTTTTTGATTCTGTTGGTGCTCTTGGTGTGGATCGTGTGGGTTGGCCTTTTTATTTCTGGAACCTTTTGTGTGTATGCGTGTCTATTACCTTCCTGCCAGTCTGGCAGATGATTGATGGGCCTGTCGGTCAGTCTTTCTCTGCCTTTGTTTTTTACGGCAGGCCACCAAGTACTTCGACAGTCTCAGCTTCAGATGGGTCTAAGTGGGCCTCTCTGTCAGTCTCCCTTGATTGTGGTTTAGTATGTTACACTTGATTTTCCAGAGTGAGTCATGTTAAAACAAAAAATGTACAATAGAAAAAAAGAACAATGTTTATAATCCTGGGAAAGAAAAAAGTTTTTGTTCATGTGCAAATAAGGTATATACAGAATAAAACTTTATCATTACTAGATATTCCATTGCGTTAAGACTTCTGGCTGATGACCTTTTCTTATAGAATGACTGTTTTTTTTCCCACAGTGGATCAGATTTCTGTTAGTAACTTCTGTCACTTTGCCAACACACATTTCCCATCCAAATGTGTGTGAGAATGTGAAGGAAGCACCCCGAGTCTGCTCTCCCAGTGTCTAGCCAACATCAGAAACTTGCATCCAGCCAAAATCAACATTGTCCAAGAAAAGAAACGAAAGATTCTTAGGTCCATCAACATCTCTCCTCGCTGAACACTGAATTTGACTCTGCTACACATCCATTAACAAAGGCCCATAATGGTCATAAATTTAGCGATTCCTGATTTCCCTGTTGCACGCTGATCAAATGGTAAGTGAGTTTCTCATTAAGATGGTCCGATTTACACTTAAAACCTGAAACCAGCTGTGCACACAGTTTCAGAGCTACTATTCCTCACTGCCCCCCAAAGGCAAACTACAGGCTCATTTTACGCTTTATTATGGACGTTAAAACTAACCGTACTCCTGCACGGTGTGCTGCTGAAACATAAAGAATAAAGGGATGCTTTGGGGCATTTTTAATGAGACCAATTACAATGACTTTCTTCTTTATAATGCCCTATATTGTTGGTAGCACGGCTGGTGAATGACTATAAAGAGACTAATATGATTAAATTCTTGATTATGGTGTCAATCAAAAGTGACATTTTAGACAAGTATAATTTGTACGTCTCTGCAGCAAATAAGAGGCGTACAAATTTAAAATAGAATTTATTATCATATTAAGACAGAGAAATTGCTAGCTCATAAGTTTATATTTTATAACTGATGCATATTTTTCATCTCTGTTTTTAGTGCTTTCCCTTTCCTTAATGTACAAAAGATTTAGTATCATGCCTGAAAGCTGTATTTTCCAGTGACAGCACAGTGTCTATGTTGGACTCCATTGTTTTCCCCCTCCAAACTCTTCCTCTCCGAAAGTATTATTCCTTGTCTGTCATGGATGACTTGCGATGTCAACAGCACACGGTGGATTTCCTGCCAAGGGTTCTGGATTTCGCGTCTGGCAACAAGATGACCCTGTTGGTTTACACTAAGAGGTCACTCCTGTTGTGCTTTTGATTGTTATCCTAAGTCCCCGGGCTTGCGTCCCTCTGTCACTGATTGATATCTGGGCTGAAGTCCCAAAAGTAAAAGGCTTCTAATGTAAATATGAAGAGTTTATTATGTCGGTAATTAAATTTGTAAGTATTAACAGTCCTCTCATTACAAGATATTTATTTTCCTAAAATGGGCTTTCCAAAGATTATAGAGACGGAATCGTATTTGTGCACCAAAGTGTACCTTTTAAGTGCTTTTTCTCCTTCATTTACATGCATGTCCACTCTTCAAACCCCTACTGTCCCTCTTCTCATCTAATGCTTACCCTCGCATTCCTCACCGCACCAGATGAAGAAGATATAGTTTCATGGAAGTACTCTTTAAAGCACTGCCAGTTTTAGATTACCAAAGAATACATTCTCCACATGGATGACGCTTTGTGCCCATGGACAAATACGCTGTCCACCACTGAGAAAGTCTTTTTGTTGTTGTTTGTTTGCTTTGTGCACAGATGTTTCAAACAATCCAACAGGCACACACTTATTGGGAAGGAAGAACAGCTCTGTGGGTTGGGGTTGGAAGAAACTGCATTTTGAGCTTCATCTGGCAACAAAGAACAAGAATAAGACCACCAAGAAATTGTTGAGGTTTTGTTTTATTTCCACGTCTCCTGCTTTTTAGCTCCTTTGTGTCATTTTAAAGGTTGTTACTTTGACTCGGGGGCTCAAGAGAGACATCTGTAACCACCCCAGTCCCAAATGAACTTCCTACCCTTTCATTTAAATTTCAAACACCTCATAAAGGCATTTGTTTGGCAAGAGCTCAAAACCCAATCACAACTGCTGCCATAAATATCTTGTGATACTTACAAGGCACCAGAGGATCTCATTTGGGAGAAGCTGAAATTGATATGTTTAGCATATCTTGTTCTTTCCTACAGAATTTGTGTTTTTTTTTTTTAACCGCCGCATTTTTTATTCATAAAGGCTATACCCTGAGGGTCAGCAGTCAACTGCATGCAACTGCCTACGTTCTTGTGCTTTCTTTTTCTTTTTAAAGATATTAGATTACGATGAACGAGATTAGAGTAAAAGTATGGCTTTCTTTCATGGTGTTTAAGTAGTTCTCATGGCTCACGGTTTAAATATACGGACAAAAAGATGGCTTTTATTAAATAACAAATCATTGTAAATACTGACATGATCTGGTTTTAATTAACAGTTCTGATTTCTCATCACAGTCATTACTATATGGATTCTAGAAAAATCCTTTCCCTTTAAGCTTCCGAAGGTCCCGTTTGTGTTGGTAACAGATTTTTTCTAAATGTTTTAGCTGAAATTTGTTAGATTTCGTGTGTAATGTTTGCTTTGAAATCCAGGTGTGGCCTAACAGCAGCCAACTTTACATGATCTATGGTCCAGCACAAAATGGTGGTCTGTGGTTCACGCCAAGTCGAGCTGCGTTTTCCAGATGACTGCACAAGTTCTCTCTATGACTGTCCTTCGCGAGAATGTGTTGCGTAAGAATTACAGTAGGTAGGGAGGTGACTTGAAATCTGGAATACAGACGATATTACGCCATAAATGGTCATTTCTCATCATTTCTATGGAATCAAAAATGTTTTGCACAATTGACTTCAGGTGTGATTTCTAGAAGCTGATGAAGCTGTAAGCACACTGGAGAACATCATAAAAGTTGAAACAACTATGAATAGTTTTAATTTTTCAGTTTTAACTATTTATTCATGCACTTACGTGCCCCTGTGGCCTGAATGCATGAAAATAAGGAGTCCTGTTTCTACTCTCAGGCATTTGTCACCTGTGTCACTAATTCTGTTTATAAATGTGTGTGAATGTGTGTGTGAATGGGTGGATGACAGGTTGTGTAAAGCGCTTTGGGGTCCTTAGGGACTAGAAAAGCGCTATACAAATACAGGCCATTTACCATTTACCATATAACTTTAATGAACAGAAGTCCTTGGTGTAGCAAAAGGGTGGAAGCTTTCTGGTTCAGTGGTTTCTTGCAAATATGTGGTTCTTCTTGCTTCGCTGAGCATTGACTTTCAGCTCATGCCAAGGCAGTTTGCAGCTGAGGATGAAACAGGAGATGAAAATTAGCACCTTGAAATCTGAGACTGAGGTTCTCAGATGGATGACATTTAAATGTTATTTGCGGAGGAGCCGCTGCTGCAAGTGGATGGGTTCAAGTTTCTTGCGTTTTTGTGGCGGAGGAGAGTGGAGCAGAAGATTGACAGGTGGATTGGTTCACCGTTTGCAGTAAATGTGAACGCTGCTGAATAACTTGAGAATCGAACCCGATAAGGTCACAAATATAAGCAGTGTAAATGAGCTTTCTTCTGAAGGGTGTTGGGGCTCAGACTTTGAATTAGGATCGAGATTGGTGATTGATGATTTGAGATTAGAGACTAGAGTTGCTCCCCCATGTTGAAAGTAGACCGCTGAGGTGGTTTGGGCTTCTGTCTATGATGCTTCCTGGGTGCCTCCTAGGTGAAGTGTTTTAAGGCCTTGGGGTGGACCTGAGGCCTCCCGGAGGGATCATATCTTTCAGCACACGTGCAAACATCTCAATATCCCTCTTGAAGACCTGGAGGACGTGGCTGACATGTACCAGGTTGGTTGAAGATCTAAAGCAGCCAAATGAGCAAAGAAATTATCAGAATAAATAAAAATCTTTTTTTTTTTTTTTTTTTAACAAACAACCTATAAGAACACAAATAAACCAAAATAAACAGATAATCAAAAATAAACAAACGGGTGTACCATCTAGTGTGTATATACACACACACACACATACACATACACATCCATATACTTAGACATACATACACATACCTACATACATATTTATTCGCCTATACCCTCATACATACTGACATATACATATATACACATAACAATTCAGAAATGTGGCATACATAATTACAGAGATTCAAACAAAATCGGGTCTCCTTGACAAAATGTAATGTTTCCATTTAACCCAAATATCACTAAATATGTCATATTGGAGTCTATTAATGAAGGTAATTCTTTCCATTTTAAACATCCCATAAACAATCTCATACCAGTCATTTAGTGATGGAATTTTTGCACTAAGCCATTTCTTGGTAATAGTCTTACGGGCAGCCAGACTCAGAATACCATACAACAGCTTGGACGTTTTATCTACATTCATTGAGTATAAATATCCAAACAAAAGTTCATCCCAATTAAAGGGAAGTTGCATACTAAAAATGGTCTGTAACTCAGAATGAATCGATACCCAAAAAGTGTTGATCAATGGGCAGGACCAAAACAAGTGGAAGTGTTTTATTCCTTGGGCCCCACAGTTTCTCCAGCAGCTAGTGATTAGAATAATGTTTACTTTGTGCAGGAGTATTAAAAAACCCACAGAGACTCTTCCTACCAAAACATCTCCATATATTAGAACTAGAAATTCTCCACTGAAAAGCACACTGCTAATACCAAATGTCATTTGAAATTGCTGTATTTGTTTCCCTTTCCCATTTTTTTTTAATGTAGGTAGTATTCCGCTTCTTAACCTCTTGTATACCCTTATACAGTCTAGAAATCACCTTGAGGCCGGGATCTGCCTGGTAAGCCTTGACAAATATATTCAAAACAGGTAGAGAGAAAAGATCTGTTCTCTTAGGTATAAAGTTATGTAGGTGATGCCTAATTTGAAGAAACCTAAAAAAATCCATTTTGCTTAACTGGTATTGATCTTTTACTGATTGGAAGTCCATAAGAATTCCCTTATCGTAAAACATACAATATGCCATTAAGCCTTGTCCTGCCCATTTTTTATATCTTACATCTAACTTATTGGGTAAAAAATCAAAATCAAAAGCGCACCATCTTAAAATCCTGGCCTCTTCATTCCAATCATTCTTATTAAGAAATTGTAACCAAAGTTTTAAAGGCAAGTTAGTCCATTGGTTTCCTTGATTAATTTGTTTTTTAATGAGTGTCACATCCCCTAAGCTTGCCTGAATTGGAAAACCTCTTAAGGCCACTGTTTCTGTTTCTATTTCTTTCCATCTCGCTTGGTAGTCTACATTACACCAACACACTAATATCCTCAATTGAGCTGAAATATAATAATCTTTCAAACATGGGAACCCCAACCCCCCTTTGTCTTTAGCCAACTGGATAGTTTGGTACTTAATCCGTGGTTTTTTCCCCTGCCATATGAACCTAGAGATTATTTTGTCCCATTCCTGAAATTGTTTATCAGTTATTTCAACTGGGAGTGTTTGGAACAAATAAAGCATCCTGGACAAGATATTCATTTTATCTGTATCAATACGTGATTCAAAATTTTAAAATGCTAATAAGTTCCATCTTTTAGTATCCTCATTTATTTTATAACACAAAGGATTAAAATTTGCATTATATATCTTAGAGAGATCTTTAGTAATATTTACTCCAAGATACTTCATCTGCTCCGACTCCCAGTTCAAATTGACTTTAGACTTAATTTCCTGATTTGGCTTATAATTAAAAGTTAATATGTGAGTCTTCGATATATTTAGTTTATAACCTGATAGTGAGCTAAAGGTCTCCAGAAGTGATAACAGCTTGGGGAAAGTAATGTTTGGATTTGTCAAGTAAATCAAAATATCATCAGCAAACAAGGAAATCTTATGCTCTCGACCCATGATCTTGACTCCAGTAATATTATTGCTTTGTATAACACTTTGACTCAGGGCCTCTATGAAAAGAGCAAAGAGTGAGGGACTTAAAGGGCAACCCTGACGTGTCCCTCTCTGTAAATTAAAAACATTAGAAAGCACCCCGTTAACTTTAATTCTTGCCCTTGGTGATTTATATAGTGCTTGAATAATCCTGATAAACGATTGATGAAATCCAAACTTGCCCATGACTTTATATAGAAATTCCCAATTAACCCGATTGAAGGCCTTTTCAGCATCTAAGCTCATAAGGACCATCTGAATTTTATTTTTTCCAACATAATCAATAACATGTAATGTTCGGCGAACATTATCTTGCGTTTGTCTCTGCTTAATAAAACCAGTCTGATCCAAGCTAATTATCTGAACAAAAATATTTTCAATTCTTTTGGCAAGGATGTATGTGAATATCTTATAGTCCTGGTTAAGAACACTAATAGGGCGGTAATTTTCACAATCAAGCCTGTCCTTTCCTTCTTTAGCTATTAAGGAAATAGAAGCCTCATTCCAAGATGGGGGAATTACTCCCATCTTTAAAATATAATTGAATGATGTTCTCATCAAGGGAATCAATAACTCTTTCATTTCCTTATACCAATCTGATGGGAATCCATCCGGGCCTGGGAATTTATTAGGTTTTAATTTTGAAATAGCTTTTTTAATTTCAATTTCAGATATGTCCTTGATTAAGATTATATTCTGGTTTTCATTCAGCTTTGGTAAGCAAAGTGAGTCCAAGAAAGATATCATACCTTTAACATCCAGATTGTGTGTATAGTTCTTTGTAAAATTTTAGAAAAGCTAACGGAATGTCTTCCAATTTATACACAATGTTATTTGTTTGAGGATCCTTTATTTCATGTATTATATTTTCTGATTGTTGTTTTTTTAATTTATAGGCCAGTAATTTTGCAGATTTGCCTCCTACCTCATAGTATCTTTGTTGTAAAAAAAAAAAAAGCCATATTTTTTTGTATTTCACTTGAAAAAATTTCATCAATTTCATTTTTCTTCTTTTGTATTTCTAATTTCAAATTTATATTTGTGCTTATTTTATGGGCATCTTCAAGATATTGTAGTTGCGCCTGGAGTTTTCTTAAATGCTCATTTCTCTTCTTTTTTAAGTTAGTACTGTAGCCTATAAGTTTTCCTCGTATAACCGCTTTTAGGGCATCCCATAAAATACTCGGAGAGACTTCTTCATTGTCATTTTCCGCTACATAATCTATTATATCTTGGCTAATTTGCTCTTTCAACGGACATAGAGTACTTGTATTTAATCTCCAAGATGTAACTCTTCTTTCGTGTCCAAGCACTACTTACAGATACAGTGGGGCATGATCCGATAAATCCATCACTCCTATCCTGCAATTGACCACACTGTTAAAGTCTTTTTGACACATAAAGAAATAATCCAATCTAGAATAAAATGAATGTGGGTGAGAAAAAAAGGTATAGTCCTTCTTGATGAGGTTTAATTCTCTCCATACATCTATAAGCCCTAAATACTTTAAAATTAATTTAATATTTTTGGTTATTTTATTTAATCCCGGGGCGTGTGGGTTTGATGAGTCCATAGACGGATTGAGTCGAACATTCCAATCTCCTCCCAAAATTAGAGTACCTTGTGCCTCTACAACAATCATTTCAAAAACCTGTTTAAAATTTTTTAACTCTGATCCTGGGGGAGCATTTATAAGAGTAGTCAGTGTACCCTCCAGATACCCCTTAACTAACACAAACCTCCCCTCCTTATCACCGATTTCTTGAATGCATTCAAAATTTAACCTACTCGAAATTAAAATTACCACACCCCTTTTTGAACTCTGAGGACAGGAAGAAGAATACTGGTTCAATTTCCATTTCTTTAGTTTTTCATGCTCAAACTTCGGTAGGTGAGATTCCTGTAGAAAGGCAACTTCTATTCCTTCTCTTTTTATTTTTGACATAATTTTACTTCTTTTAATATGACTCCCCAAACCATTTACATTAAATGACACTACTTTATTTACCTTACAAGGCATTGTTATACGACCTTATATGATTTTAATCTCTGCACATAGCCAAAAATCGAAAAGTACATCCCGAGTCAGAATAAATAAAATAAAAATCAATAAAATAATAATAATAATCACCCTCTCTTTAGCATTAAGCATTAACTGAGGGGTTTCTAGTTAAATCAACCAACCAAATCTTATCCTGGTGGAGAAAAGAATATATACTTTTGGCAGTACACATAAATCCTATAGACTCCCATTCAAAAAATAAAACAATTAAAATTTAAATTACAGTCATTACAGATATCAGAAGCCACAGTTATAGGCTTAACATTACTTTCAGCAATCATACAAACCAGATACATAGTCATTCAAAGCTTGAACCAAATGAGGTTCCTAAATAAAAACAGAGGTTTACATAATTGGCTTGGCAATGTTCTAGCCTTACCCCGGCATATCCAAAACAGCTTAAATTCCAAATATCCTCCACTTGCTTCGTTGTCTCTGCACTGCCTCGGATCCACGTTGGGAGTTCCGTTACTTTGTGACTCATCTGCTGGTTATTAAAGTACTCACTTTGTTGTAAATGCTGTCTGGTAACATTGGCTTTTCATGTTCCTTTCATGTGTTTTTTTGGCCACAGAGAAAGTGAGGCTAAAGCAGAGGCCCCAGCTGTATCAGGAAACCAGAAACATAACGAGTACAGATGTGGGATGCTCTTCCTCAGCGGGCTATACAGTGACCAATACCAGAGGTCTGATGTGGTTTTTGAATCACCAGCAACACCCACAGTTTTGTATCAGCTGTCTTTGACTGGAAATATGAGTGGTGTTTATCTCAGGGGAGAAAAGAGCAGGAGAGGAGAGAAAACAGAAGAGCACTTACAAAGATTTGCGCACAGCTTGGAGGTGAAAAAGAAACAAGCTGTCAAAACGTTGCCTTTAAATGATGGTGCCAGGGATAAGACAAATAAATGTTCAGCTGCTCTTGAAGACGGAAAATACATTGCACATTCCCGGCCATCGAGAGTCGTAAAAAATATTTCTTTATGTATTACAGATTTTGCAGATAGAAACCTGTGTGGGTTAGCCTGTTCTGGTCAAAATCATTAGGATAGAAAGTTTTATAAATTGTTACTATCATTCACAAAGACAAATAAAATAAAATAAAATATACAGCTGTCAGATGGTTACATACATTTATAATGGGCATGAATATCACAGTTTTAATCATTTCTTTGAAGTGTTTTCTAAGATGGAATGATTGTACAAGCGTATATGTGTGTAACACCTCAACCAGGTGTTTTTGCTATCCCTCAGCAAGCTTCTGGCATAATTCTTCTATGCATAATTGTTTGGTTTCCTGGTGTAGCTTTTAAACATAGTCCAAAAATTTCAATAGGGGCATTGGGAGAGCAAAAAACTTGACGTTAGCCTGCTTTATCCATTCCAAAACCAGGTTTTGTGCTTTTGATATAATTCCTGTTTCAAGCATTTAGCTGTTTATTTGAGGTAAAGTTGAAGAATCTGGAGGTAGTCGTCCTTCTTCATTATTCCAGTATCATTAGCAGCAGAACAGCTCCAGAGCATAATGTTACTACCACCGTGCCTAATGGCTGCTATCCGGTTGTTAAGTCTGACGTCACTAGCCGTGTCTGGGCCTAAACTCCGCTGCAGGTCCATATATCAAACGATCACTATGGCACTACTGAGAGTTGAAAAACTGTCTAAAGTCTTTCGTCTTTAATAAAATGATCAGCGTTCTGCTCTACCAGGTGTAACAATTGAGTTTAACATCCAGGCATCCATGAAAACGGAATTTATGACATTTAACGGAGTTAGAAGTTAGCAGGAAGTTAGCTCGCTAGCTTCTATCTAAATACAATATAGCATGTCCTGACTGCGGGGTTTTGGAAACAAATTAAAACGTACAGCTCTGTTATCACTTCCAACATAAATGAAGACAGAAAACTAAACAGCAGTGACGTTTGTAGGGTTACTGAAGTTTGGCTAGCTGGTATATAATGATGTGCTACGTGACCGCTAGCGACACAGGTATGTTAGCATAATATAAACAAGCTAACTTTTTTCCCACTCGATAAAAGTTAACGTGAGTTTTCTCGGTGGTCAGGAACAAATGCAATCGCATGGCTGGATGCTGTAAAAGGACCAAACTTCAGCCAGGAGAACAACTGAGATAATCCATCCACAATACGAGGTTAGTCATTCATATACTGCTGCATGGGCTGGGCTGTAGTTACATCCTAAGGTTTTAAAAACTGAGCTTAAATAAATGATTAGCAGTAATAAAAGCCGAGGGAGGTCAACAGTGATCACTGACTGTTTTAGGAGCTTTTTGAGATTAAATAGAAGAAAATACATAACATTAAACACGTTAACAACACAAAAGCCATATTAAACGCAGACTACTTTAGGCCCGGAAGTAGGATCCGTCACGTCATCACTTAACGACCGGATAGTGTTCTTGGGTTTGACCTTTACTCCTCCAAACATACCTCTTGTCATTGTGGCCAAATAGCTTGATCTCTGTCAGGTCTCCAGCAACCATTTGGCTTGTCCATGTGTAACTTTAATTTCAGTCAACCTTAAAGGAATCCATTTTAAAACAATGGCTACTTTTTAGGTTGGATGGTGATGTAAATCTCACTTTACTGTGGACAGTGAGGTAAGTGTCAAAGCAGTTTTCTGGATAGACAGACTGACACCAAACAGAGAAAGACAGAGAACTTAAATACACAGGGAAAGTGAAACTAAATACAGTGAACATGGAGACACCTGACTCTGACTGTGGCTACATTCACACTGCAGGAGAAAGCGCATCAAATCCAACTTTTTTGACCCTATGCGACCCATATCCGATCATGGTATGACAGTTTGAAAAGCACAAATCCAATATTTTCAAATCTGACCTAGGTCACTTTCGTATGTGGTACTGAATCCAATAAATATCTGATGTTTTAGAAAGCGACTGCTGTTTGAATGGTCATGTCGCATTAAATCCGTCTTTTACATCATTGACACAAGACGGACGCCAATTATCAGCGCCGGAGAAGACAAACCTCTGCACAGAGGTAGCAGCCACTGCTCCAAACAAAGCCATTGTTAAAGCACGGGCTCTCTTTTTTCTCAGTGTCCTTCTTTCTCTAATTAATTTGTCAAAATTCTGTCGATTACGACTATGCAGAAATTGATAGACTGCTGCAACAACACCTACTAGCTCTGTGGCCGTCATTTTTACTTCCATAAACAGAGAGCGTTGTGTGTGATGTCGTCTTTTGCACATGCGGGTTGCTTTGAAGGCCATGAACCGTTCACTCTAGAGCGGGTTTGGTGTCACATTTTATTTGTAGTGTGAACAACCAGACAAAAAAAAAATCGGATTCGATCAAAAAAATCGGAATTAAGCATTAAGACCTGCAGTGTGAACGTAGCTTAAGATGTGGATTTAAAATGGTGGACTGACGAGGAGCGTGAACATTGTAGAAACATACAGAGGGGGAAAGGAACTGGAGATATGAACATAACTAAGAGAGGAACACAGGGTGAAAACACAAGGGGAACTAAATCAAAAAGCAACTAACATGGCAAACTAGACAGAAGAGAAAGAGCTTTAAATAACTACATGACTTGAGCATAAACAATGAATGTCAAAATACAAGAAACTCAAAACACTGGGTCACACAACACAGGACCGTGACAGTTTCCAGTTCATGGCAGGCTTGATTCTTGGTGGTTCCTGGGTTGTTCCTAAACATCCTAACTAATTTTCTCTCATATAAAGGTGATAGTGTGAGCCTTCTACTAGACCACAGCAAAAGTGCTGACACAGCCAAACAACTTGTACTTATTTACAGTTGTTTGAAATGATCTTTGAATCTGCAATTAGTTGTTTAGAAATGGCTCCAAAAGGCCTCCCCAACTCATGCAAATCTACAATTCTCCTTCTTGGCTTATCACTGAGTTCTTTGGACTTTCCCATTGTTCTGAGTATCGATCAATCCAACGAGTCTAGTCAAATAAATCTTTTTTTTAATCCTGTCAAAGAGAAAATACCAGTCGTACTTAATCATGATCACTAACAAGTAGTTAATATGGTTAAAATACATTGTAGAAAGTGAATGCATGCATATTTCTGAACCTCTGAAGTCATTAAAGATACAGGGAGTGCAGAATTATTAGGCAAATGAGTATTTTGTCCACATCATCCTCTTCATGCATGTTGTCTTACTCCAAGCTGTATAGGCTCGAAAGCCTACTACCAATTAAGCATATTAGGTGATGTGCATCTCTGTAATGAGAAGGGGTGTGGTCTAATGACATCAACACCCTATATCGGGTGTGCATAATTATTAGGCAACGTCCTTTCCTTTGGCAAAATGGGTCAAAAGAAGGACTTGACAGGCTCAGAAAAGTCAAAAATAGTGAGATATCTTGCAGGGGGATGCAGCAGTCTCAAAATTGCAAAGCTTCTGAAGCGTGATCATCGAACAATCAAGCGTTTCATTCAAAATAGTCAACAGGGTCGCAAGAAGCGTGTGGAAAAACCAAGGTGCAAAATAACTGCCCATGAACTGAGAAAAGTCAAGCGTGCAGCTGCCAAGATGCCACTTGCCACCAGTTTGGCCATATTTCAGAGCTGCAACATCACTGGAGTGCCCAAAAGCACAAGGTGTGCAATACTCAGAGACATGGCCAAGGTAAGAAAGGCTGAAAGACGACCACCACTGAACAAGACACACAAGCTGAAACATCAAGACTGGGCCAAGAAATATCTCAAGACTGATTTTTCTAAGGTTTTATGGACTGATGAAATGAGAGTGAGTCTTGATGGGCCAGATGGATGGGCCCGTGGCTGGATTGGTAAAGGGCAGAGAGCTCCAGTCCGACTCCGACGCCAGCAAGGTGGAGGTGGAGTACTGGTTTGGGCTGGTATCATCAAAGATGAGCTTGTGGGGCCCTTTTCGGGTTGAGGATGGAGTCAAGCTCAACTCCCAGTCCTACTGCCAGTTTCTGGAAGACACTTCTTCAAGCAGTGGTACAGGAAGAAGTCTGCATCCTTCAAGAAAAACATGATTTTCATGCAGGACAATGCTCCATCACACGCGTCCAAGTACTCCACAGCGTGGCTGGCAAGAAAGGGTATAAAAGAAGAAAAACTAATGACATGGCCACCTTGTTCACCTGATCTGAACCCCATTGAGAACCTGTGGTCCATCATCAAATGTGAGATTTACAAGGAGGGAAAACAGTACACCTCTCTGAACAGTGTCTGGGAGGCTGTGGTTGCTGCTGCACGCAATGTTGATGGTGAACAGATCAAAACACTGACAGAATCCATGGATGGCAGGCTTTTGAGTGTCCTTGCAAAGAAAGGTGGCTATAATGGTCGCTGATTTGTTTTTGTTTTGTTTTTGAATGTCAGAAATGTATATTTGTGAATGTGGAGATGTTATATTGGTGTCACTAGTAAAAATAAATAATTGAAATGGGTATATATTTGTTTTTTGTTAAGTTGCCTAATAATTATGCACAGTAATAGTCACCTGCACACACAGATATCCCCCTAAAATAGCTAAAACTAAAAACAAACTAAAAACTACTTCCAAAAACATTCAGCTTTGATATTAATGAGTTTTTTGGGTTCATTGAGAACATGGTTGTTGTTCAATAATAAAATTATTCCTCAAAAATACAACTTGCCTAATAATTCTGCACTCCCTGTATATGCCGAACAATCAAGACACCCTAGAAGAATAATGCTTCAAAGAAATAATTGACAGCCCTAAATTACCTTGATATGAATCCCTATGATAACTGTGTGTAATCATCTGATCACAAATGTATCTACCTTAACAGGAATAAAGGTAAGTGAGCAACCAGTTTTAGTGTGAACCAGCTCACCAGAAGATTGTTTATTTAAAGATAAGAGCAATTTCCTGGCAAACTGGTGATGCAGCATAAGTCAGTTGTGCGTTCTGAGAAAATTGTGAAAGTAAATCAGATTGTTTATGATTGTGTGACTATCTGGATTTGTCTTGCTATAACTGTTGTTCAACTGGTTGTCTAACTGCCTTAGTGACTGACAGTCCAAACGGACAAATTCCTCCTCAGAGTCACAAACAATGAGTCACTCTACTAAGCTAGCACTTCTGATGACTTATAGGTTTTCTCCTTACTAAGGCACATATCAGATACATCAGCTGCATCTCAGTTACATAACCCAGACATATAGTCAGACCAGACATTTTTGTTGTTAGACCGTGAGTTATTTCCTCCAGTGTGCGAGCCCCAGGTGCCTGATCACAATAGCGAGTCAGCATATCAACTGTGTGTCATAACACAGCGTAATTAACCGCCAGAGTCTGGCACACACAGAAAGTCGACCCTCTTAAAGATCTTCTGACACGCCAAGCCCTCCAACTACTGTGGCTAAATTAACCTACAGCTGGATCTCACAGCTGGAACTATATGCAGATGCTCCCATTTCTCCAGGCATACACACAAGCACACACAGACACATTAATACACAAAAGCTGTGCAAAAGATAAACAACCTTCTCCGTCTTTACACATACTTGAAAGCAAAAACAAAACACACGACTTTCCAAAGCGCAGGTGACTCCTCTTACTCATTTGCAAACCGCCGTGGAGCACTCACGCAAACATCCATGCCACCCACATTCATAGTTCGAAGAAAAAATTAGAAGCATTCAAGACGAGAAAGTGAAAAGCTCGCATGTGGGAACTTGCAGGAAGTCCATTAGATGCTGAGTAAGTGAAAAAATGGCGTTAATAAATAATTAGTGCAATGAAAGTGCGTGAGCAGCTCAGGGCAGTGTAAGTGTTATTGGGGTTTTTTTGTTTTTAGAAATAGATATAAGCTAATATTGTTGATATGGAGTGAGGATAGATGAACTACTATTCTTTCCTTGAATTTCTTGTTGCATCGCATCTGTCTGTGCAAAGCATGAAGCGGTCCAGCGTACTGTTGCAACCAGCTCAGCCTGTTCTCATTCCCAGGGTGTCATACATGTCTTTTGGCATATCAGAATTCCACACAAGTTGTCCTTTGACATCTGTGTCATGACTCACCAGGTGTATGGCAGTTGTGAAGTGGGTCTTTCAAATGCGTAAAATCGCAAAGGTCCACTTGTCTTGATATTTAAACAGACTCGTCCAGGGTTTATGTTGCGAGGAGGCATATTTAAAGTAAACAGCAATTTTTTCCTAAACCAAAAGGAGAAAACAGAGCAAACAAAGTGGGAAAAGGAAGCTCCCAAATGTCTCCTGGATGACAAACTTTTCCCAGTCATCCCGGTCAACTATTTTACACACACTTTCACCTCTTCAAAAGAGGATTGCTACCTCTCTGCTACCGTGTTCCCCCCTTTTACCTGTTTTAAAACTTCATGTAATGCATGGCTGTTGTTGTCATCCCACCTCTTTAAGAACTACAACATTGTCGTTTGCTGTTTTTATCAGCTTTAACACGATATAAATGAACTTTCTTTCTCATGCTTGTAGATTATACTTCCAAACCTTAACTTTGTTTGATTGGAAAGAGTCAGGTGTCAGGTCCCGATGAACTTTACAGATAACTACTTTGGGCTGCTCCCTTGTTCTCAAAGGTAGCTTCACATGTTGATTTTGGCAGATCAAATGCTTTTCCTGATGCAACTTCAAGGAATTTGTGTCACCTCCCAGAATCAGAATCAGAATCAGAATCAGAATACTTTATTGATCCCTGGGGGAAATTATTTTTTGTTACAGTGCTCCATTTTAAACCAACATTAAGACAAGACAGACAATACACTAACTAAGAATAGTACAATATATACATATATATACATACATACATACATAAGTCACTTATAAATAAATATTTGGAAAAGAAACATGTGTAGTTGTAGCAGCAAACAGTGTGTTAAGTGGATGCGTTGTACAGGGAGATGGCCACAGGCAGGAATGATTTCCTGTGTCGTTCAGTGGTGCTTTTCGGTAATCTCAGTCTCTCACTGAACGAGCTCCTGTGACTGACCAACATGTCATGGAGTGGGTGGGAGGTGTTATCCAACATTGTCTTTATCTTGGACAGCATCCGCCTCTCCGACACCACCTTGAGGGAGTCCAGCTCCATCCCCACAACATTGCTGGCCTTACGGATCAGTTTATTAAGTCTGTTGGCATCTGCGACCCTCAGCCTGCTCCCCCAGCATGCAACAGCATAGAGGATCGCACTGGCCACCACAGACTCATAGAAAATCCTCAGCATTTTCTGGCAGATGTTGAAGGACCTCAGTCGCCTCAAAAAATAGAGACGACTCTGGCCCTTCCTGTAAAGTGCTGTGGTGTTTTTAGCCCAGTCCAGTTTATTGTCAATGTGTACTCCAAGGTATTTATAGTCCTCCACAATGTCAACACTGACCCCCTGGATTGAAACATGGGTCAAGTGTTTCCTGAAAACTTGTCTTATGCAAATGTTTAAACTGCTTCTGATTAACTTTACAGATACTGAATAATTATTCAGGTGTCTTAGCAGCCTTAAACTAAAACTCTGACATGATATGCAGCAGACCAACCAAGCCGCCTCATGTTTTGATGTTTTATGTTATCCTGATTATTTTACATTAGTTTTCGCATTCTGATATATTTTAGAATTTATTTATGTATTTAATGTAATTACTCTTAGTCTTGGGTGTTGTTTATGTTTCTGCAGCACTATTGTGCTGAAGAAATTAGTAGTTTAACATCTAGCTCACTAGTGTTGACAAAATGAATCCCGTTTCTTAGGGTTTGCTGCGGTGACATGCATGTATTCTTCTTACAGGCCCACTCCCTGGGGGGCCTTGAAAAGCAAGGGAACCCTATGTACTTTTGGCTGCTCCCTTTGTTCCTAAAGAGATTGCCACAGTGGCTTGCATGTTTGATTTGGTACAGATATTAGGGTGGATGCCCTTCTTGGAACAACCCTTCCTTTTAGCAAGGACTGGGAGTGGCACTAGGAGTACACTATTGTGACTCCCCTGAGGCTTGAATTGTGACTCCACCCGGCCTTGAACCGGGTTCTTTTTCATCTAAGGCGAATGAATGACATTGAACCACTGAAAAGACAATTGACATTTTTGGCATTTAAAGTGGAGACATGCTTCTCATGTAGGTGTCAAATAGGGACAAAATATATAGCATACAACAACAAGTTGACAATATCAAGGATTTGTACAGTTAAAACAAAGGTGATAGAATCTAACAGTCAAAGACTACGGTGAGTAAGTAACTGCCTTCTGTTAATCGGGATTATTACCAGGACAAATACGATGTTAAAGACAAAAGATTCTATCTTCTGAGTCCATCTCAGTATTATTCATCACTGTCCATGTGGCTAAAACTGTATTGTCACATTAAATAAGTACCAAAAACTGTTTTATTTTACTCAGCGGATTTGGTATGGACCAGATCCACTGAGTAAAATCCCTTGGACCTTATCCCCTTTTCTATTCTTTTGTTTTTAGCTAACCTTCCCAGCTCTTTGACGTAGCGTAGCTCTACCTGTTCTTCATCTGGCTCTTATGTTCTCTTGTGTATCGGAACAACAGCTAATCTGTTCTCTTACTTTTCCATATTTTTGTTTAGCTTAGGCATTTATAAGCATAGAAGTATCAAACACACAACTGTTACTCTGTTTCCATCTTCCAAAAGTTAGTGCAACAAGATTAGGAGCATTTTTTTAACTTTGGACATAGTGAGGACATGCTGTTCCTCCCTGCATCTCATGTTAATTACAAGCTAGCTGCGATTCCAGCTGCAGACACGACAGTGACATTAATTCTCGCGTCTAACGTTTGGAACCATACCAAATGAGCGCATTTCTCAAAGCTTTTGAACTATTTTGACTTTATAAATGAACATAAATATGAATTTGTAAGGCCACGTCAACACTGAGGATGTATGTTAGCAGATCTAACAGTGGGTGTGTGCACACATGTCTGTCCCCTCTTGGTAAGTGTGTATCACAGGCATGCGTCTGGGGATCTGTGTTGAAGGAAGGTCAAACCTCGGTCCGGGTAATTTGCCACAGATGAAACTTGATTCCAGTCCAGGGGACGAGTGCAAGTAAACGTTTCAAAGCTGCAGGAAATCTATTAGCACCTGGTGGGACTCTCCGCACACCCTACTCCATCCCTGCTCCCCCTCCCTACCTCCTTCTATCCCTTACTCTGCCGCCTCACCTCTCCACTCTCCACCCTAGTTAATAAAGCCACACAAGACCACCACACTCCTGCTGTGCCACTAAAGCCAGGGGATTAGTGAGTGTGTGCTTGTGCACATGTGTCTGTCTGTGGCGTGTGGCAAAGCATGCATTTAATGCCTGTAATATGTGGACCTCAAAAAGAGCATGTAATGTATCTGGACCTGTCTTTTTTACACACGTGGAGCCAGTTAGCAGGGAATGAGGTGCCAGACAAGCATGCAGCAGCTGCCACATGAGAAACAATAGCTCATGATGCAGGCACAGTAGGTTGCTGTCACTGCTGAATGCTGACTCTAGGTCAGATAAGATGTCCTGCTAAACCTGGTGGGACGATGTTCGTAGTGTCGGGGGAAAGAGAATTATGGTCAGCTTCACCACAAATATACAGCTAGATGCTCAAAGGAGGAGAAAAAAATGTCACACTGTTTTTTCATAACAACTGGATTTCACATTAAACATTTAGATGAGAAAATATGGAAATATTTATGATACTCATGCCAAATCTTCTTCTGCACTCAAGCAATTCCAACAGAACTTGTTAGATATTCTTACAAACCCATCGGTTAGACCTAATCCTAATGATCAGAGCCATGCAACGCATTTCCATCTATTTCACGATCCACTCCAGAGACAAATACCCGTTCACACTTTTTATTTATTTCTCTGGACTGTGGGAGGAAGTCAGAGTACCCAGGCACCATTTAACTTAACATGCATGTTGGGCAGAACATGCACACTCCACACAGGAAGGCACTCCGGACCCTTCATTACCTGAAAATCAATTTCTTTTTGGGGGGAAACACTCAACATACATCACATAGTGTAAATAATGAGTGCACGGTTCATTAAATACATTTTCACTAGTAAATTTTCAACTGTTTTCAGTATGAACTGCATTGTCACGTGTTAAAATGGAACGCTTGAAAACTAGGGAAGACTGAGTCATCCATTGCGAAATGTTTGTGCTCGTGTCTGAGTCAGACTTTGCACCTGCAACATGCCAATAAGCAAGCACACCTCGCTTAAATACATAAACAAGGCATTTGTGAGTTAACTTTAATTAATAAAGGTGTTATCTTTTCAGTTATACCGAATGCCAGTCACTCAAAACTGTTTCACTTATTGTAATCACTAAGGTATGTGTCTGTCACTTTGTACTCACATGGCTCATAACGTTTTCTAAGATGAAGCCTCAGATGAGGGTCAAATGAAAAAGATTTTTCTGCCTAATGCTGGGCAGACACTGTGCGATTTTTTCAGTCGCGCGATTCAGCTCCTACTCAAACTGTACGGTTGACTCGCAGGGGTTAGATGTTCATAGGTCATGATGCAGGGTCTCACACTATATGGCCCGATGCTCTGATGTGACCTAAGTGCTCACACTGTGCGTCCATAAAATGAAGGTTATAACAGAAATTCTGTCGCTCGCTCTCCCTCTCTGTCTTTCAATCACACAGACACGCACACCACCACCATCAACTTTGCTAAATTGCTAATGAAAAACATTGATCAGGCAGCTGTGATTGAGCAGCAGTGTAGATCCAATTATTTTCACGGTTGTTGTGGTCGTGATAATTTTGTGAGGCCACATCGAAAAGGCTCGGATGAGCTTTCCAAAGTTCTACAAGATGTGCCTCCATCGCTTGTGTCCAGATCACACGCTGCACTGCCGTGCTGCTCCGTCTTTTTCGCTGACATTTGTGTTTGCGCGTGCGCAGTGTGACAAACTGCGGTGACACCCTCACGACGGTCGCGACGGTCGTGACACCCTCACGACCAAGCGATTGATGATCGGGAGCTGGTCGTGGGGTGTTAATCGCATCTCGTTACCCCACGTATACTATACGATGCACGACGCACGATGAAGGCCAAAATCGGGCCGATCGCCAAAACGGTCGCACGACTCAAAAATCGGCTCAAAATGGGCCAAAAATCGCACAGTGTAAGCCCAGCATTAAGATATTTTGGCATAGAGATCCCATAATTATAATTGTGCATTTTATCCTGGGGCAAGTAATCTGGGTGGTGTTTCCAACTGCTGATACAACTTGTGACAGTTTGGGTGTGCTTTCAAAATGTTTTTGTTAAATGCAATTGCTGATATTTTCCGCGTAAATTTTCTCTCTCTGTTGCTAAATGCTGACTCCAGGTCAGATAATGTGTCCTGCTGAAGCTGCTGGGATGATGTTGGTAGTCCACAGGCAAAACTAGGTACACAAACACAGCCCTAACCCTGATTAGACCTCATCCGAATGAGAATACCTTTATGTTAAAACATAACATTTCAAAGGAACACAGGATCCTCTTGCTGTGAGGCACTTTTGATTTTTTGCTCAAGGGCACCTGTTACTGCCTCTTCTTCTTTGGGAAATCTCTACATACTGTAGGTAGTATGATATATACAATAAGCATGTAGTTCATTAGATAAATATTCACTGGTAAATTTGTAACTATTTTCAGTTTGAATTTCACTGTCTTGTGCTAGAATGGAAAGAATGAACTCGAGGGAACACTGAGTCAGTGGGAAATACTTGTGCTGATGTCTGAGTGACAGTTTGAAATAATGCCTGCAGCATGCAAACAAGCAAGGTATTCATCATTTACGTTGCGAGCGCTTAAAGCTATTTATCTTTCTGTGATCATGAAGATATATGTCTTCCACTTATGCAATTTTTTTTTATACTTGTAAGAATACTTGACTTTTTTTGGGATGGATCCCAAAAGTTGCAAAATACAATGGTTTTTTTTTTTTTTTTTTTTTTTTTTTTTTTAATACGGGACAGACTTGACTGGGGGAAAGAAGGGGAGAAAGAAAGAGGGAAAGAGAAACAGCTGAGAAGAGGGACGGGGGAGAAGGGCAAAAGACAAAAACCAACAGAACGGGCAGAGAAAAAAAAATGCATATATCAATCACCTGGATCACCTGCTGAGAAAGAAAAAAGAAAGCAAGCAGAAGAGAACAAGAGTAATAGAATAAACAACATCACAATGATATATGGGAATATGACAGTAAATACTAAATGTTAAACATTATTGTGCAGCACATAAGATCAACAGAACACAGTGTGCTTTGAGGTAGGAGCCAAAAAGGGTGTAGTTTGTGGGTGTGATCACCCGTGTGTACACCTGTGAGCATGGACGCGCTTGTTTTTTGTTTTTTTAAAAGGTTCCTTCATGTAATAATCTGCTAGAGGGTGTGGGGGGGGCCACAGCCCCGTCCTCCAGGGCTTGAAGCAGGTGTGGAGGAGATCAAAACTCCAGACATCCAGAGGCCCCCAGAACACAAGAGACCAAGGAAGACCAACAGAGGGGCAGCTGCGCCACTGTCCCAGAAAGAGCTGAGGACAGTCCCAGATGAGGGCTCACTCAGCAGCCGCGGAGCAGAAGCCAGGGGGAGTTGCAGTGACGCGCCCGTGAGCTCCGCCGGCAGCCAGCTGCGCCTGAGTGACCGAGCCCCAGGCCGAACAATGGTTTTTCTACCTCAGGGTATATTCGGCAAGGTGTCAATGCATAAGTATGAACTTGCACCATTTCATCCTGGGGCAGGTGATCTAAGGAGCTTTCCCAATTGTCTCACTCGTGATATAACGTCGGCCTGAGTTTTAAGATCAAAGCGTGCTATGTTGTTAGATCCAATCAGTAATTTTTTTTCTCATACATGTCGTTCTCCATGGTGGCTTAACTGGTTTTATGTTTTGTTTTGATTTGTTTTTTCTTGGTTATTTTGAACCACCTAGATAACGAAAAACCTGACAGCAGATACTGAGCCGTCAGAGCTTATTAATCGACCCATTTTTATAAAAGCAGACAAACTGAAAAAAATTTGTTTGAAAAGAATTGGAAAATTCTGCATTAGAACACTGGCTAACTCAAACGTAGTCTTTAAGCATAATTAACTCTACAGCTTCTTTTTTCCTGCAGTGAAAAAATCAGATAATTTAAGTCAACTGAGTCTGTGGAGAGTTTGGGCGGTCGTGAGCACGCTCGCCTGCTCACCAGCTAGCTCGTGTTCAGGGTCCGACCTAATTGGGTTTATGTGCGGGAATGTTTTCCAAAGCCACACTTGTGAAATACCTCCACATCTGCTGCCCATTAGCGGTGGACATAACACACAACAGAGAGAGGAAAGCCCCCAACCCATTGATTCATTGGACCGCAGCCCGACTTTTATTGCAGCAGAGAAAAAAAGGCTCGCTGCAACACAACGAACGCTGCATTACCCATCTCTATTTCTTCCTCCCCAGTTCTCTATTTCATCTGGTTTTTTGTTCATTTATTTATTCATTTTTATTTTGGACATTTAATCTTTCTATCTATTTGCTATTCCCATGAACAACATCTTGCTCTCTTTATCTTGAAATTAGAGTTCCTGCACCAGTCTTTTCTCCTCAGGTGCAGCCAATCCTCTTTGAGAATCTACCCATTTTGCGAGTCTCAACCATCAACTTTTCACACCTATATTTTCCTATTTTCATCAAACAGCTCTTATTTCCCACACCCGCTTCCCAACTCTGTGAGCTTCAGTGTCTAGTTTTTCGATAGCTATTTATCTATGTCGACATTACTTCCATCTCTTTCTTCTTGTCACTCCCCAGGGCAAGGACGTCCTTCTGTTTAATCCCATGGTGAGCATGAGGAGAAACTAGCAAGGGGGTCTGACAGCCCCCTGACCCCTCATCTGTCATCTGCAAGGGGAAAAGCACCCTCCTAATTGGGGAAAAGCGTTGAGGGGTTGTGGGGCTGGTATGGAGGTTGTTATTCTAGTGTTGGCGGGGTCAGAGGTGAAAAGGGGGTGATCACACCGGTGATTAGCCTCCTTCATGTGCAGGAATGGAGGGAAGCATGGACAGGGGGAGTGTTTGTTGAGCAGCTGGGGTGTAAAGTAATTAGAGAGAAATGGGTAAAGCCCTGCAATAAGCATGGCCAGTGCAGCAAATGATACCGCCCTGGTTCAGGGCACGGGGTTGTAAATAACAGAGGTGATGGCTGATGAGGCTCAACGCTGATAAGTTGAGTCCAGGTACAGATAAAAGCAAGAATAATCCAAGCCAAACTATGAACACCAAATATTTGCATGCATATGTACACATATGATCAAAGTGTGCATCACTGAGCACTTTATTCCCACTAAAAACTTTAACACTGTGAGATTTCATGTAGCAGTTCACTGAAAAAGGGTTATTAATATTGCTATTGTAGCCCTTTGAACTACTTCCTCCCAAATGCTCAGAATATCAGTAATCAGAGACCTGGAGCTTCCAGCTGGATAAGCAAATTAGCTGTGTTTAAAAAGCATTTATCTTAAACAGCAGTGTGCTGGCATTATGCTGCAAGCAGTCGAATGAGTCTCCTTTTAACGAATGCAGTGTGAGCAGACAATTTAAAAAAGCACCTTTCCTCCCTGAATCCACTTGATGAGCAACGCTACCAATCTCTGAAGGTCTCTCTGCTCTGCACTTCCCCTGTCCACACCTCTTTACTTGACTCAGCAGGCCATTAAATGGATGTGTGTTTATGTAGGCATAAATGGAGAGAGCAAGAGTAAAAAACAAAAAAGACAGCCGTATATACTCACACGTGATATGTAAATAATATGTAACATGTAAGAAAACTACGTCTTTGATACCTAAGTGGTATAATTTTCACTATATGCATCTATGTGTATGGCGATGTTTAACTCTGCAAAAATTAGAATTAACAAATGAAAAATGTATTTACAGACAAAAATGAATCAATTTCTGTCACATTATATAAAGGCATCTGTGCCTAAATAAATTTTAATTTCAATTACGCTCAGTTTAATGAAAGATGAGTTTATTTATTAAGTAATTTTCTAACTTTCCCCCCTTTTTTGATTTGACACGTTCAATCCTCCATATAGGAAAATAAAAATAAAATTTTACCATTTCAACCTCAGCGTTTGATCGGGAAAATAAGCCCATTTGGTGTTTGGGGTTTTTTTTTTAAACAAAAGTAGAGATTGAGATCTAATAGGAAGAAGAAAATTGTTTCAATCAATAATCACATTTGTTTCTTTTCTGCCTGGAAGCGTATTTTCTTAATGTGGCAGAACCAAAGGACTCGAGAAAGATCAAGGTTGCAATTATTATCGTTATCTCCCCTGGATGACATTGGCCTGCTGGAATTTAAGGGCGATCTCACATCAGCTTGAAGTCATCTGAGAATTATCTTGCTATCAGATAAAAAAAAAAGTAGCTTGTGAACACGCTGTCATGAACTGGGCCATGTAGTTTCTGGCAGTTGTGAAGTTTATGTCAGTTACACTGATTGCGTCTTAAACTTGTATTTAAATAAAACGATCATATACATCATACATAACATCTCCTGCTCTCATTAACAGTGCTGCAGAATGACTGACATCTTGGATTCCTCAGCACCAGGCCTGGAGTGAAAAAAATAAATTGTGGAAGGCAATACTCCCATTGCTTTGGTCTGTTATGAAAGCGCACTCCAACTTCCAACATCTCCTCCCTCGATGCATAATCAGCTGTCAAACCTAACTTATTCACGCAAGGCTTGTGAAGCACATGGGACAGGGCGCGCTGTAATTCAAAAGGTACCAATCTACAGAAATTTCCTCCAAGACAGATTTCGAGTGTCTGGATTTCTTCTTTGCTCTACCACTGATTGACAGGTTGTGTGCATGCTGAACAGCGCACCTACACGCCTGCTGCCAGGGCCTACAGAGTTCCAGTTTGAAGCCCCCTGAGCGCACGCATACACACACCTCTACACCTGCTGGTACACTTTTGTACCACATACGCATACGAAAGGCAAGCAAAGGGACCAAAGAGAAATAAAATGACCTGCACGCGTCTTAATGAGGGAGGGCTGGGCGTCTGGCATTTACCTCAAACCATTTCTTCCCCCTCCTGCTCTCTCTGGAGGGCTTTAAGTCTGCCGCCTGTTAACGGCTGAAGTGTGGATTTCCTGTCAAATAAGGGTTAGAGCCCAACAAAAGTTCTGTACTCTAGTACCTAAATAGGATCACTTCCAGCTGCCCCACCTAAACACACACATTTCATGTCTTATAACGTCCCTATAGGGATTTATACTGTTCCTGTGGTGCTCAGTGTTGTCTTTATAGTGACCTTATTGTACCTTTATGGCACTTTTAAACTCCAGTGATCAGTGCAACAATAATAAAGATAGAGAACATTAGAAAGTTCTATGCTGCATTTTGCTCCAGCCAATCGTATCCCTTTATAAAGCAAATAATATAGTTGTTAGGACTGTGTAAGGTCACTTTACAATGTGCTATTACCATACGCCATGACTCTTGGAACTGTTTTCACCTCATATATATTTTTATCCTGTCTGATTCGCTCAGTCCCTGACAGATATTTTTCATTTTTGTCATTTGACTTCCCTGAGAACAATTGACCCTGTATGCCTTTGAAAGAAGATGCTCTCCCGTGATGGCGAGTCCGTGCAAATTTGGTGGCATGTTTGTCACTGTGAGGAGCACATTCATCATAGAGACAGTTATGATACGGACATGCACTGACACGCTGAATGACTGAAGAAACTCAGTGTTTTTGTATCAATTGGCTGGAGTTCAGAGATAAAGTATTTGCTGCAGTTTCAGTGTCTTGCTTCAGGGAATTTAAGTGAACTATTTCTTCCTTGTTTTATGTATTCTTTTATGTCTGTGCACTGTGTCTGGTACATTAGGTATTTTGCAACTGGCTAATCCACAGAGGATGCAATCAATACCTTGTGCCAAGATCTCTTTGATGCAACATGTAAAGAATCCCATCTGCCTTTTTGGCTGAGCCACACTGAGGCAAGTGAGGAGGGACAGAAAAGGGGATCTTTCAAGAAAAAGCTCTTGCCTCATGATCACCAGACCAATAAAGGTCCTTTAATTATTTTTGCATGGCCTCAAGACAACACACTATGGCCACTTCAGCCTCAGTGCTCCACTGATGTAAAAGGGTGAACAGCTTCTACCAAGTAGCACTGGAGCCCCCCAGGGGTGTGTTCTGAGCCCCCTGCTGTACTCTCTGTACACATATGACTGTGTGGCCACTACCAGCTCCACCACCATCATCAAGTTTGCTGACGACACCGTCGTGGTGGGCCTGATCTCTGATAACAACGAGACGGCCTACCTGAAGGAGATTAGGAATCTGGAGAACTGGTGCCAGAGGAACAACCTCCTTCTAAACGTCAGTAAGACAAAGGAGCTGATAGTGGACTTCAGCACTAAGCAGGAGAGGAACTACCAGACCCCCGTCATCAACGAGTGCCCAGTGGAGAGAGTGGACAGCTTCAAATACCTCGGAGTTCACATCACGCAGGACCTGTCATGGTCCTGTCACATCAACACTGTGGTGAAAAAGGCCCGACAGCGTCTCTACCACCTCAGACGCTTGAGAGACTTCCAACTGCCCTCCAAGGTGCTCAGGAACTTTTACTCGTGCACCATAGAGAGCATCCTGGCGGGAAACATCTTAACCTGGTTCGGGAACAGCACCATGCAGGACAGACGAGCTCTACAGAGGGTTGTGCGGTCAGCTGAGCGCACCATCCGCTCCGAGCTCCCTGACCTGCACTCAATCTACAGCAGGCGGTGCTGGACCAAGGCCAGGAAGATCGTGAAGGACCTCAGCCATCCCAACAACAGACTGTTCTCTCTGCTGAGGTCAGGAAAGCGATTCCGCTCCCTGAAGACCAACACAGAGAGACTGAGGAGGAGCTTCTTCCCGCAGGCGATACGGTCTCTCAATCACACCACCACACAGAACTGACCCACACATATGGTTCTTACACACACACTGGACTTTCTGGACTTTGGTTTTGCACAACACTGGTCACTATATTCTTCATTTCCGGTTAATACTTGTACAGCTGCTGTTATTGTGTATATATTTATTTATATTTAGATTTCTTCATACATTCTTATATAGTTCTATATTGTGTATTGTGTATTTTGTTGTACAGTTATTTTATTTCCAACTTTAATTTATATATTTTATCTTATTCTTCCCAGTTAAATTTACCCTTCATTCTAATTTGTGTTGTACAGTTATTTCATTTTTAACCTTAATTTATATTTTATTCCTTCCTAGTTAAATTTACCCTTTTTAATTTTTCATATTTATTTCCTATCTTATTCATAGCCTTTTCCTTTTTTGTTTTCTTTAGGTCACGAGCAGTTGTCCAAGCATTTCACTACATATCGTACTGTGTATGACTGTGTACGTGACAAATAAAATTTGAATTTGAATTTGAATTTGAATTTGTATCATTTTATCTTTTACCTTAATCACAACAATTTAGCCATAGATCATGAATAAAGGTCCTCACCTTGGCCATGCAGAGTAGTGTTAGATCATAATTAGTTGCAGTCACGGATTTCTCAGCAGCAGATGGTCCAAGTGCAAAAGTTAGTGAGTTGTCTGTTTTTGGAAATGATGCATAAAGTATTTTTAAATGTAGCTACTAAAAAATTGTTAATAAATGAGTTTAATGTAGTCGAGTAATAAGTAGTTTATATGAACTTATAAATAAATAAAAATAGACTGCATCCTGCATGTCGATGGCAGATTAACAGCAGATCTATAAAGCAATATTAAGTTATTTCTTTACAATTTATAAACTTCTTTTTAAAGTTAAAGGTTAAATTCTACACAGCAACCACCAAATGAGTTGCCAAAAACGGATTATATGTAACATTAATTCGTTTTTCTTTTCCTTATTTATTGGTTGACAGTAGAATGAATGTAATCCATTGCTTCCGTTTAAAATTGGAAATTAAAAAAAGAACGGCATCTGGTTTTAATTTGAAATGATTAACCGGAAGTCGTGCTATTTGCCCTGCTGCGCTTGACAGCAGAGAGACGCTGATAGTACAAACTTGAGAAAAAGGGGGTTGACCCGAGGACGTGTGGGTTTTTGGGAAGGTGACATCTGTGTGAGGAAGATAAGTCTTCTGCTCACCATCAGCCACTCAGAACTTCAAACAAGCTCCGAGTGCGTCGCTCTCTTAATCCGGATTCTAACTTGCACCCAAATCTTTAACCATGAGGACATACGTTTGGATTTATCAGGCTTTGCTCTGTGTTCTGCTCACTATTGTGGATACAGGTAGGACTTGAACGGTTCCAGTGGATGATAAATATCTGCACGAACTGGCTGAAATCTGATTGTTTTCCGTCTCTGCTTTTCATGCTTTCAAGTGAGAAATGAATAGAGAAATTGAGAATTAATTAGTGAGAGTGAAGAAACTTGCAGGGGAAAAATTAAAAGTTGGAAATGGGAAAGGTGGAGAAATTCTATGTTATTTTTTTAAAAAGGGGGATTCTGACAGTCGTGATTTTTGCTTGAAGTTTGTAGCTGCACTTCGTTTTGTACAAATAATCAGTTTTTAATTGCACACCATGACACTTCGTGCTATTGAATGACCTTGATCACAGACCTCCTTCAGAAAAGTTCCTGAGAAAATAATAATGACTTACGTTGTTGTTTTTTGGTTTGTTTATTTGTTGTTGTTGTTGGTTTTTAGAAGGAATCAACTTTTTATAACCTTTGCGCTCTTTAAGACTTTGAATGAAATCATCACTCTTTTCACTTTACCTGCTGCTCTAACAGCAAATAGTTCAAGAGTTCACATTGGTGTGATTAAAGTTTCTGTAATTAAGACGGGATCTACAAGTTTCTGCCTCCACATTGAGGACGTGCACGGTTCTAAATTCCAGCTTCAAACCCGTTCCAGCGCACTTTTTTGGAATGACTCTGCTTCTTTGTCATGAAAATCTTTCATTGGTCGTGGTCCTTTTAGTAATAGACACTCCTGTGTCTGTTGGGCTTATGCCAGCTATAGAGAGTTTACCATACAGCCTGGGGTTCACACACGGCAACCGGTCTTGTAAACGAGCACCGTGCGGGCTGCTCCTATGTTCACCAAGCGCTGATTATCTGGTGGCTGTCCAGAGTCACATCCGCCCCGCTGACATCTGACCACTGAATCCGTAGTTACCACCTCCAGGGGTGCCGACCCTGACATCTGACCGGCCCGGAGGTGAGGGGAAAGTAATGCGCGGCCCGGACTTTGGCTGGCCCTTTCGTGCGTTTCTAGAGAGAGAGATGGAAAAGGTGTGTGTGCGTATATGTGTGAGGGAGGGGAGGTGTGTGTGTGTGTGTGTGGAGGGTTTAACATCTGGCTGCTGAGCCCACTACCACATTTTGCGCTCTCTGAAGCAGATGTAATGTCTGCGTAATTCCCAGACAGAGGCGCACCTTTAACCTGTTACTTTCCTGTTGTTCATGTAATACAGATTTTCGTCTGCACTGTCCTAACATTTATATTCTTTATAATGATTATTATTATTACAAAGTGAGGTATTGTTATATAGGAAAGCGTGACTAAAACGCTTATCCAGCTGAGAGTTAAATTCTTTGCTCAAGGGCACCTAAGTGGAAGTTTCTGAGGTCAGAGTGTCGGCATTTCACCTTAGCTATCTGCATTTTTCAAGCTCAGCTAGATACTCCGAGCTGTTCCTCTAACCTGCAGCTGCCTCTTCTTATTAAATCTGATGTCTTTCACTCACTGAGCACCTTTTATTATAATCTTCAACCTCAGCAAATGTTTAGGATTTGGAGATAGCAGAAAGCTGAGTGCAAGGAGAGGAAGAGACTAAGTGAAATCTAATTGAGCAGCTTGGCCAGACATCAGGGCTGAAACAACACTGTGATGCGTGCCAGATGTCGTCCAGTGGAGCCCAAAAACATTAATAACACGTCCTCCCCGAAAACCATTTTCAACCACGAGGAGCCTCTAAACGCTCCACAGTTTACAATATCCTAAGTACACACACAGCGCCATGTGTCGGATCTTGGCACAGGAGCGTGTAGCTGTAATTCAGTAGCATAAGATCTTCCGGTGTGATTTATGTTGCACTTGCTCTTAATTGTAAACTCGAAACTATTGTGAGCAGACACACAACCCATCTAAAGATGTTCAGAAGCGTCTTTTACAGAAAGGTTTCATACCGCTGAAAGACGGGATCTTAACTTTTTCCAGTCCGTAAAAATGAATGATTTGCATCACTAGGGGGATTTAGGCTTTAAAATATGGTTTTGTCCTGCTTTTGAACCCAGTTGGAGCTCATATGCATCATGCCACATTGTTCCGATAGTAGAATTTCCTTTTGATGTACTTCTTTCTAGGAAAAAGCTCTCAACAAATGCCTATAAATAAAGCAAGAATGAATTGTGTATTTGAAGCGTTTCCATTTTTCCACATGAGCATCCAGCCAATTGCCAATAGCTGAGAGACTATGCATAAAATTTGATACATAAAATTTTACTATATTGTAGAAATTATGAGTGATGTTAAAGTTTTCCTATGAAACAAGATCTGCCCCACCCCCCGTTGGTTTTGTTTTTTTGGCTGCCCAATCTGCTCATTTAAAGCACCTCAGACTGATGCAGGGCTTTGCTTCCGGCCACTTTTCGTACTGATTTTTTATCCTGAAACATAACCTGACTTACCTGTTACTTCAGCTGAGGCTGCACATTGTATCTAAAGAATTGCAGAACAGCTGAGCTTGGAACAGCTCCGGACTTGCACAAAACACTTCAGTGTGTGGATGCTGACGTGCCAGCAAACACAAGGCTTGAAGCAAACTATATTTGAAGGATGTTTTCATCATCAGCTGGCCACCCAGTTTACTGGATGATGGGGAAATAATTTCATCTTTTCTCCCTGTTTGATGCCAACTCGCTGAAACCAGCCGTCACGCTGCCTGATAACCTCAATGGTGACACCATGAGAAAACTTTAGTTCTTGGCAGTAGCTCCTTAATAACAGCACTAATATTAGAGCAGTGCATGACTAAGGTTTTATACTTTGTTAATGAAGATGCAGTATAGAAACCAAGATCCCTGGCCCACATCAAAAACAGTGGTTACAAATTGGCATACACAATTTGTGATCCATCCGATTACCAGAACGGCCCAAATGCTATTAATACCCCTGAGTGGAGTGAGGCTTTAAATGCTAATGGCTTCAAAGAACAATGCCACCTCAATGTCTTATAAGCAGCTTTCACAGAGCTGAACATTGTGCATTCTCATACGAAGATATCTGTGACCAGTCTTCAGGTGCAGAACAAAATATGTGGTGCTAGAAGCTTTGTGTTTTCTGCTTGTAGTCCAAGCAGTACTGAGCATCACCTTTAAGTGGACCTTGGTTACAGGCAGGTAAATATTCAATGTAGACAACAAAAGAGGGATTACATTTGCCAGCCCTAAAATAGTATTATCCCCAGGGGTCATCGGACTGATGACTCCTGATGATGGGCTGATGGGTTCCCAGACTGACCACTGATTAAATCAGTCCTTGCCAGCCAGCACTTATACAGTGTTCACAAGGACGCCAATGTTTAAGGCTTACGTGCAGTCATATTAGAAGACCCTGAAAAAAATCTCTGGGGCAAAAGTAGTTGCCAGCTATATATTATCAAAGTCCAACAATAAAACAAAATTGGTTTACAAGTTAGATATGCAACTTTTATGGCGATATTAATGATATTTAACCTCTTAAAATCCAAAAGATGAGCAGTGATTTCATCTAGGGTTAAGGATAAGGTTTCAGCCAGATGCTAAACTATGAAATGTTGTCATTGTAAATTAAAAGCCTTGGCTTTTAATCGAGGATGCTTAAAAAGACGTTAAAAACCAAAGAGCAACTCCATTATGAGGTGATCCTTGGCGTAAACAGGCTTATTATCTGATCTAATGGATGTTTTAACATGTGCAGATCTCATGTTGTGTCCTTGTGTTTTGCAGGTTGCTGCAGAAAGTCTCGTCAGTTATTACAGAGGTATGAAAAGACTGAAAGCCACATGCTGGTTTGCACAGACTGTCCTCAGCTCCCATTGATACGAACCAGCAACTCAGAGGAACGCTGTGCCCGGAAATGCAAAGTGAAGAAAAACTTCAACTGCAGGTGAATTATATTTTGTTCCTGTGTTTATCTGATTTCCCGCACATGGTTTTTTTTATAACCAGGTTTCCTCAATCCTCTTGTTGTCCTTCTGGTATTTACACATTTTTCTTGTTTTATCAGTTGTTTATCTCTCAACTACTTCCTGGGTGTTTTTCAGAGCCTTTAACTTTCAGCGGCACAGCAAGAAATGCCACTTGCTTCCTTTTGACCGTTTCACCAACAATGTGCAGAAGCAGGCCAGCATCAACTTTACTTTATACGAAAAAAAAGGTAAATGGCAAAGCCCCAAAAATAATTCGATGTAATTCGCTTTTGTTTTTTTGTTTTTTTCTCATGAGAACATTCAGGTGCGGGGAGGTATTTACACGGGCAAAATGTGTAATTGCTGATTGCTCCTCAGTTTTTTAAGTCTTTGGTTTCTCTGTTGATGCAATAAAAGGAACCGAGCCACCTCTCCTCCCCGCTGTTTAATCACCCCAGCGGGGAAAGTCGTATGCAAAAGCACGTCAAAGACCTAAGTGGAATATAAACAACAAAAAATCATTGCTTACAGTCAGAGCGCAAAGCTCTCTCAAGAGTCAGCTATGGAATCTAGCACTTTAGACTGTGCTACAGAATTTACAAAAGCTCCCCCCGGTGACATTTAATGAACTTTAGGGAGTCGTCTGTTTAGGGAATAACACACAAGCTGGGATCTACTAAATGCTGGCTGTGAAAAAACAAAAATACAAAATGTACCATATATGGGAAAATAAATTCCAGGAGGTCAAGGCTGTAAAGGCAAATTAACTTTTAATTGCAGGAATTATATCTGAATTAACACATATACTTTTTTATGCCTTTGCTGTTATTTAGATTACATAAGGGAGTGTATCACTGGCACCATGGACAACTACAGAGGAAGGAGGTCATGGACAAAGTCAAATATCACTTGCCAAGCTTGGTCAGATAATAACATCAATGAGCACACGTAAGTCATCTCTCTTTTTTTAAATTTATGCCTTTATTGGTGAGCAATCACAGATACAGAGAAGGAAATGCAACTGAAAGGGAGCAGCGCAGCCCCATCTGGAACCTACCATTTCGGCTGATGTGATTTACGCTATAATTGGGATGCTCCGAGTCCCGTCTTTTACACAGGGAAGTCAATAGCAAGTGCATTTTTCCATTCAGATCGTGTTCGAGGAAGAAGAGTTACTTGTGATGCCTTACTCAGCTGTACACCAGAGGGTTTTTTTTAAGGAAGAGAACATGTTAATCATTCACTTCCCCTTACCAGATTCTTGTAGATTTGAAACAACAGGCTTCAAAGCTTGCGTCTCTAATCTCCATGCTTCCACCACCTTCCTGGATGCTCCTTCTCTGTGTCTGACACTGAACAGGCCTCGGAAGCTGATTTATTGATGTTCAGTTCATCCCCTTGCACCTCTGGGGTTAAGGGAAGGCGGAGGCTCAGAGACAGTTGAACGTTTATCCAGAGTTAAGTCAGATTTCTTTCAACACATGTAGCCACCTCCTCCCCGGTGGGGCTGTTTATTTTTTTTGGAGCACTCCAGACCATCAGGTGTATCCCCGAAGATGTTTTCTCCCAGGCACAGCAAGGCAAAATCAGTGAATTTGCAAAGATGGTTCTGTGCCAGGGCCTCATTAGTGGTGCTCGTTAGTTATAAGATATTTTAACTGCAGCTAAGGCGGCGGGGTGGGGGTAATAATAACCGTTTGAAGAAGTGCAGTGTGAAAAAAAGTAGAATGGAGGTAAAAATGAAAGAAAGAAGGTGCAAAGACTTATAGACTGAAGTCATGTTCTGTCTGATGTCCAGCTGAGCTCACAAAGCCACAATATTACTGAGAGAAAATACAAGGTCAGTAATACAATCAAGAGAATGAAATGTTGATCCATTTTTACCCCCCTTCTTCCACATTCCCCTTAAGTCCTATTTTCATTTCAAGAAGCAGTTATTCACATTCTGAATCCTTTGTCATTGTTTATTTGGCACATGGTCCCAGTCTCCTTCTCAGTTAGAAGGGGACTTCTACCGTTTTGACTTTCGGAGGGTCACAGGGAGCTTACTTAAGGAAGATTTAGTGGGTTACCTAACATGGGACTATCCCGCTGTGTGAGAATTACCACCATAATGAACCACGCACCATTTGAGTTTCAGGTAACTATTATTTTCACGCTTGACTGATCAGTGTGGGGCAGGGGTGATTTCTCAGGAGGTTCCCTTCCCGGAAAGGGACTTCCACCTGTTATCTATATTTAGTGTTTGAACCAAGGCTCCGAAAGAAATGTGCACTGATGTCCAGCCAAGCGTGGAGAATGGAATATTTTTCTTCGTATTAATAATAATAGATAATATTGTAATCATTTATCTGTACCCCTAGGGACTTTCTTTTGTTTTTCTACTAATTTTTCCAATGGGATGTCAGTGAATGCTCTCAGCTACAGGCACACGCATAGTTACAGCTTTGATTTATGATTTTCTTGAATGGAAAATATTTAGCATCTTAGTAGTTTAACCTTTGAAAGTTTAACCTTTCAAAACATAGGGAAAAAGAGATTAGCAACACGCTGCACAGAGATTAATTATTCTAAAAAACAGGGAACTATTTTTCTGTTTTCGAAAACATTTATTTAACCTCCTAGGACCTGGCATCCATAAATGTGGACATCACATTTTGGGTTGTCTAGACCAAAATACTAAATTTTGCTCTACAAGGGCCTCATATCCACTTACGAGGACATTATACTGCCACTGTTCTACTGAAATTTTAAACAAATATCCTCATATGTGGATCTCATTTTTCTCAGAAACAAAAATCGGGTAAAAAAAAACATTTGGTAATTCTTTGTTTTTACATTCATCGGGTCCCAATATGTCCAAATATCAAAGAGAAATTAAAAATGCATGCCATGGAAGAGTTCAGGTCTTAGGAGGTTATCAGTGCGGTAGCTAAAATTGTTAGCTAATCATTTGGCAGCTAAAATTGTTAGCTAATCATATGGAAAGTGATAAAACCAGTGAGAGTAAAAAAATAGTCTTTGGCTGAAATAGATAAAAGTATGCATTAGTAGTTGGCTAACAGTAGACCTATCCACGAAGTAAAAATTAATAGGCCTCAGTTAGAATGCTAAATGATACATTTCATGATAGTGCTATTATTAAAGAAAGACTGAACAAGTATGGCTAGCAGCTAAAATTATTAGCTAATAATATGGAAACCGATTAAACCAGTGAGAGTACAAAATAGTCTTTGGTTGAAATGGATAAAAGTATGCATTAGTAGTTGGCTAACAGTAGACCTATCCACAAAGTAAAAATTAATAGGCGTCAGTTAGAATGTTAAATTATACATTTCATGATAGTGCTATTACAGAAAGACTGAACAAGTATGGCTAGCAGCTAAAATTGTTAGCTAATCATATGGAAACCGCAGTGGTTTTGCAAAGGGGTATCTGAACAAACAACAAGACTTCTTAAAAGGCATCTGAGACCAAAGAGGAGACTTTGTCCAAAATGCAAGCTAGCAAGAAACTAGCAACAAAACCTCATACTGATTGTCAAGCAAAATGGTGGTGATGATGGGGGCTCTTGAAGCCACAGCACCTAGGCACCTTGCAGGCTGCGACTCAACTATGAACTTCTCAGTATATCAAATAATTCAAGAGTCAAATATGAGACCATCTGTATGACAGCCAATGCTTGTCTGAAACAACAACAACAATCTGAAGCATAGCAGCAAATCTACAACAGAAAAGCTGAAAAAGAAAAAAAAATCAAGGTGTTACCATGGCCCAGTCAAAGTCCAGATCTCAACCTGAGTGAAATGCTGTGGCGAGTCCTTAAGAGAGCTGTACATAAACTGCAAAACTCAATGAAGTGAAGCAACATTGTAAAGAAGGGTGAGCCAAAATTCCTCCACAACAATATGAGAGACTGATAAAGTTATACAGAGTTGTTGCTAAAGGTGGTTCTGCAAGCTACTTAATGGTGGAGTGTAGTTAGTTTTTCACAAGACTGCATAGATTCTTGTGACTACAGTGAGTTTGCTTACCATACAAATTGGAAACAGAAAAATACAGCTGTGCATGGTTGATTTAATTATTAATTAATGAGCAATGCTGTAGGCGTAGATGTGCTGGTTCACAGATGTTGTCACATTTGGATAGCGTCAGGCCAAGCCAGACTAAGCTGTAGCCATATTTAAAAGATGAGACTGAGTTCTCATACCCTCTCTGAAGTAGCAAATTTCTTTAATTTTATATCATTTCCTTTCGGCACAGAGTTTCCCATTGCACCTTGCTTCCAGAAGTAATTATTTATGCACAAAGATAAATTGTGTCTTGGTCTGCTTGCTTTAATCTCCGACTGCTTTATTCTTCGGATGCTCTAGTACTAAATCACAGCATTGTTCCACCAGGTGTGGGTATTGATAGACATTTTGCAGCAGTTACTTCAGGTCTAGATTTCATCTTGAGTGTTATCCCAAATCCAGCCAATATGTTTAGTCGTCCCCGAGAATGAAGCATGTGCACATAGTGTCTGCCTGTGCTCCGCTGGGAACAGATTTTGGCAAGGAGATGAATAGCTGGTCAACATCTGTTAGCACAACATCATTATGACTAACTTGCTCCCATGCTGGGTCCTTTTTACAGAGCTTCAGCAGATGCAGACTTTTCTTTCTTTTTGCAAAGTGAGTAACCTTGTAATTCCATGTATAAATTAAGGATATTGTATTATGATCGAGATACAGTCTATTGAGCTTTTGATTTACACTCAGCAGATGTGAGTTTTGGCCCGTGGAAACTGCTGCTTTGGAGGGGAACAAGTGTTTTTGTTTTAGTTTGGGCTACATGCATAAGTGAGAACTTGGTGTATGGCCTGTTATATTTTGACACATGTAGGTAAAACTATGCATTTTAATGGTCCTCCCTTTCGTTCTCCTTTGCACTCAGCTTCTCTTGACCAAGTCAGATGCCTGTGATTTCTCCCACCTCTGGGCTGACTGATGTTGTACATTATTAGAGAAATCTTGCATAAGCCTCTGGGCACAAAGGGGAAAGCAGAGCAGACTCCCTTAAGAGTCATTGCCTGAGGTAGTTTTTAGACAAGCTGCTAAAGGGAGGGTGGCCTCTACCTCTTTTACTTTTTTTAATTGTTCCTGCAAGTTGTTTCTTACGTCATTAGTTAAACAATGAACTTATTCCCTTTTGCTCACTCCATTAAGATTTTTGTGTGTACTGGAATCAGTCTCTTCACTTGTTTCTTTTCACCTTTTCTTCTGCCTTGCTTCAATGTCTCCCTGGGTGGGAGGGGGGATAGTGGTCGGCATGTATCAGGGAGTTGCTGACATACCGGCTTTTGGTCGCCTTGCCACGAAAGAAGACAAATTTCCCACACTGTCGATTTAGTATGGGAATCCCCGGACTGTACAGACTTGCTTGGACGGTTCTGTTTCTTAAAGTCTTGTTCACTACATGGAGCCATTGGGGATTAGGTTTAAACATGTTCACAGGGCAGCCAGCAAAAGACCTGCATGGGATGCTCCAAGTGGTGCATAACGGTGTTCTGTGCTATTGGAGATTGCTGTGCTGTGACAGTTTCGCTGCTTCATACTTGAAGGAGGGGAGATGTGGTTGGAGTCACTAAGGTGATTGTGCAGGAGGTGCAAATCTGGCTAAAGCAGGCATATTGATGCCTTATTTGCATAAGATTGCTGCGAGAGGATGTAAAATGTAACCCGGTCTTGCTATCGTATTTCACAGAGCGGAGGCATACGCCGTAATGTAAATGCCTTTTGAATTTATTTGGGTTGTTACTGAGAGCACTAGCGTGCAGGTGTGGTACTGTAAACAAAACCAGAGCAGTCAAGTGTGCAAGTACTCCCAGAAATGTATTTATACAGCTTACAGTATCAGGTAACACTTTCAGTTATGTGTGTCTACACCCCTGTAGGTTTTATCCAGATAGGTACCCAACGCAAGACCTGAGGCACAACTTCTGTCGGAATCCTAACAACGATCCCGGTGGTCCGTGGTGCTACACCACAGATCCCAATGTACGAGCTGAGGAGTGTGGCATACCACAGTGTTCAGAAGGTGAGACCCATGAAGTATTAGCACTAGAAAATAAGATTTAAACAAATAAAACCAAAGGAGATTTATCCGTTGCGTGGTTCATTTTTTTCTAAAAGACACGATTCTTTTTCGATTTCCTTCATAGGCAAAAGAACATTTTGATAACTGTTGCTTCTTTGTTGACAGATGTCTGCATGACATGTAACGGGGAGGATTACCGGGGCAAAATGGACCATACAGAGAGTGGCAAAGAGTGCCAGAGATGGGACTCGGCAAGGCCTCACAAACACCCCTTCCAGCCCAAGAAGTAAGCTGCAGATCACATAGTAATCTTTCTCACAGATAACAACAGCACACATCCATGACACAGGCTTAAAAAAGAGAGGTAAATCTCATGATTTGTTATGGCTTACTTAAATCCACCTTCTTTTTTTAACATTCTCTGTCCCTCTTTTCAGGTATCGGGACAAAGATTTAAAGGACAACTACTGTAGGAACCCGAATAACCGCCTCCGTCCTTGGTGTTACACCATGGATCCCAAAACTCCATGGGAGTACTGTAACATCACTGTGTGTGGTAAGAGACTGTGCACTGTATATACTCCAAATCTGAGGCTAGGGCTTTGAGGACAAAGTCTTCAAACAAACTGAGAGCAACAAATTATTGTTTTACTCGGATTTATGACTTTATATTGGTTCAAAATGCATTACCCTTGCAGCATTTATGTGTCACACATGTAAGAATGTAATACAGGATTCAGAAGTGAACATATGATTGAGCAAGCTTTGGTTTTTGGATTTGGTTTTTACCACAAGCAAGTTGTTTAAATGTTCAACAGGGAATCGATACATACAAGTTTTGGTGTCTTTGGAGCAGTTGTGGTCAACTGAGCTAAAAAAAAAAAATGGTCCCCTTCTCCCCAGCAAAGTCTCAGGAGACTTTTGTTTATCCGGATGGTGTTTTCATGTGGGCGTTTGCTCCAAGTCATTCTACCTCAGCAAGGGACATTAAATAGGCTGTTTGCAAGAGGGCAGTTATAACTTCACAAAGCTTGAAGTGTTTTACTGAAGCCATTTAGGGCTATAAAGTGGAGGACTACAATAGAGGCTGTTATGCCAAAATACCGCACATTGCAATCGGAAAGTCTAAAAGTTGTTTCAGTGGTGTAAACATTGATTGCAAAATGATGCAATTTTATAGAGAAATTAGAGAAAAGACCTGAAATAATGCACAAAGAGCAAAACAGTTGCATATGCTTCCTTACAGGGCATGTTGGGTAAAGGGATGATTTGTTGAACAGGAGAATGATGGATGTGAATTATATTGCGTGGCCATAAAAGTAACACTTTTTTGGTGGGCTCTTATTTTGATGCCTTAACTTTCACATTATGGCTGTTGCCATCTGCCGTGATTTCCCACAATCCAAGATTAGACAAGAGATCGTAGTTTTACGCTAGCAAAGCACATTCGTATGAGTGCATCTAACAGACAGTAGTATCTTTGTTCTTGGTGGTAAATACAATATACTTAGAACAGACTTCTTGTACAGTCTTTTAGTACAAGTAAGCACACTCCGAAACATATTTGTTGTCAGATATTTGCATAAAGATTATGTTAAAAAAAAAAGGTCCTCCCAAACTCTAGCAGACAGATAGAAGTGTACTTGGCACCTGTTTGTGGCTTACATCGGCCAAGCCCCTTGTAATGCATAACCTTGAGCCTTTATACAATTTAAACAGATGAGCAGCACGGTGGAATCGTTGCCTCACAGCAAGAAGGTCCTTCCACCGTCAGGCCGGGGTCTTTCTGTGTGGAGTTTGCATGTTTTTCTCATGTTTGCATGGTCTTCTCTCCGGGTACTCTGGCTTCCTGCCTCAGTCCAATGACATGCAGTTAGTGGGATTAGGTTAATTAGTAACTCTAAATAGCCCATAGGTGTGAATGTGAGTGCAAATTGTTGTCTGTCTATGTTAGCCCTGCAGCACTGGCGACCTGTCCAGGGTGTACACTGCCTCTCGCCCTAAGACAAGTGGGACAGGCTCCCCCCCATCCCCTCGGCGAGCCAAAGAGAATGAATGGATGAATGGAGTTATATTTTTAAAAAAAGGCCCATATATTTGTCACAAAGGGGAAAATTATATATATAAAGTTTGTTTTTGTTTTTTTACACCAGGCAGTAAACATGACGTTAAGCATGTTAACATGTGTGCCTTTGACTGATTCATTTTTGGACCCAGGAATTGCAGTTTTTGGCATCTTTGCGTTGCCTCCAGAAGTTGGATCTAAAATGTTAAACAGTGAGCTTAAGAGGTGCTAGTAGAGATATTTGCTTTGACAGTTCCTACTGATTCCAGGTTTTGCACTAAGGAAACCCTTCTGGGGTCATTCTCTGATCAAAAATGACTGTCCTGGAAGATGGAGAAGGTGGAAATCTGAGTGATACTAGGTATGAATGTGCATTTTATAACAGACAGGTATAGCTAACTGGGTTGTGCAGATGAACCATTTGCCCAAAGTCTTCTCCAGGGGCCTGGGTTATAGTCCACGCTGGACCCTTTATTGCACGTTGTTCCACCCACTCTCTCTCCCTATAAATATATGTATATATAATTCAGTAATTAAAGTATGTGTCTGTTATACACTGTTGTATTCTGGATGTTAGTTAAACTTTTTTTTTTTAGTTTTGTCCCATACGGGGACAAGTATATATAACATGTTGCCTTTATATATAATTGAAAAGACAGAGGGAAAATGAAATCAATGGAAATTAGAAAAGATGTTGCGAAATTGGAGAATTTGCATTGAAATATTCCCATATGCACACCCACAACCTCACAGAGCATCTCTCTTTGTCTCTGTCAGACACATACACGCATTGACTTTACTGTACAGGTTATGATTTACAGCGAGCATCTGCATTTGTCCAGATGTGTGTATCCCTCAATGCCTGCCCTTAGAAAGATAAAAACCACTGACCTGTGCTACACTGTGCACACAGATACTGGCATGCATTACATCAAGCCAAAGAATCCTTTTGCACACGCCTTCTCGTTTCAACCTCGAAACATTCCCTCGCCTCCTCCATCTTCCCCCATCCCATTTGTCAAAGGCTAAAGAAACAAAGACAGAAATCTGGAAATTGCTCACTGTGTAGTGCTACCCCTGCACTGCTATGCGGAACACCAGAATTCCATCTAAAGATGTTTGGAATAGTCTGATAATATAGTGGATAATATCGACCAAATCAGACTGGGTTTGTTGCCATTTTCTTTAGTTGGCCTGCAATAGAGAAATTCACAGGAATCATAATGTCAGTGTTTAATTTTGAAGCAAAGGTATAAATAAGATCAGGCTTCGAGCTCTGCGACTTGTTCTGTCAGCAAGTTAACCAACTTCTCATTGTTGTGGATGTCCATACGTGAAAGAATGTCAGGCACCACTGGTATGAACACACAGTAAGTTTCTATTACTATACAAGCAGGGGGAAGGGCTACTGTTTTTGATCATCTGCCTCTAGGTTAAACATGACACATTCTTGTAGGGATTAATATTCTCCTCCTTCTCTTCCTCCCTCATTCCTGACTACAGTTTGCTTTTTCAGTGACTTTCTCTTTTTTTGCATGCTTCCACCTTACAATGACATTTATCTGTTTCAGGTTCAGACCCTACCGAGGACTCCGATGTTGAAGTAACAACTTCCTGTGTCCAGGGAAAGGGCACAGACTACCAAGGCACAATGAATGTCACCCCGGAAGGTGTGACATGCCAGCGCTGGGATTCCCAGTTCCCACATAGCCACTCATTTCTTCCGCAGAACTACAAATGCAAGTGAGTAACAGCTGCTTCATAGCTGCTGACAACATGGATTCACTTCTCTCAGGAATGTCAAGAAGAGTACTTGATCATTGGCATCATCATTTAAATTGTAGTTTGTGTGTGTGTTATAGAGACCTCAGAGAGAATTACTGTCGCAATCCTGATGGTGCAGATTACCCATGGTGCTTCACTACAAACCCTAATCAGAGGATAGCCAATTGCACCCACATCCCCAGATGTGGTGCAGAGGCTACACAAAAAGCAGGTAAATTCTATGAAAATTAATTTCTGAGAATTGCTCAGTGTTTTGGGGAATGCAGCAAGCACAGCCAATCGTGTTTATTTAGTGTTTTAAAAAATGTATTGTAAAAACAACTTAGAGTCTTGTCATCACTTCTGAGTAAAGGTTATGGCTCAAAGCCCGGTTCATTTGACATAAAGCCAAAATCGGCTTTGTTAAATCTTTTTTTTGTTATATCAGTTTAAAGAAATACATTCTAAAGTGTTCAATGTTGTTGCTTTTAGACAGGGCCAGATTGCTTTCTTCAGTCTTTAATTTTGAGAATATATATTTGCAAAAGTGTCGATCTTTTCTTCTAAAATTACTAGAATATTTTAAAAGTAAATAACAAAGTACATTCAATCAATTACTAGGAAATTTCCATGTTGAATTCCAAACTACAGATGTTTTAAAAGAGATGTCATGCTTTTGTAAAGTAGAAGAATACTGCTCTCATAAGACTGAGCCACTTGGCAAAGGGCTGCCCAACGAATTCCATTTCATGCAAGAATAACAACACCAGACTTTGGCAATAGCTGCTCGTTGTCATTTCCCATGTTTCTCTGCTTTGCATTTTGTAGAACACACACGTCTCAAAGCAGCCAGTCAGTTTGCAACTAAAGACCCTTCTCTGATTCTATTTAAGACCAGAAATAATGAGATTTGGGAGACACCGTTTACACAGAGACCCATAATATTAAATGGTCCAAACCACAAAGACAAGCATAGACCCAAATTCTTTCTCTGTCTCTGCAAGTACATGAATTTGTGTTTGTGAGTATTCCACCAACATGAAGAGGTGTTTAACCAGCTGTTGGGCTCACTAAGCTTCAGCGCTTTAACAAAGTCATCTGAATAATTTTATCCTGTTCTATCTCAGAGTGTTATGAAGAGAATGGAGAGACTTATCGGGGCACTTTATCCATAACTCGATCGGGGATTCCCTGTGCAGACTGGTCACATCACATAAACAGGTAATGAAATAATTTGTTCTGCAAAGACTTTTGTTGCATTTCTGTTGTTGGCTCCCAGTGCAACTCCAGCCGTACCGAGCAACCCTGCAACTGTTTCCTAGAGAGATTGACATTCTTTTCAGCTCACTTGATGAGTGTTTGTTGATAACTTAGCTCCCATTGCCTTGTGAAAATCCCTTTCAAATGAATGAGGCTAAGCACTGAAAACAAACAGCAAGAGGAAATCAGGGGTTCCACAGGGGTCAATACCAGGTCCAATTATTATTCATCTAGCTGACGAGAGGAAACCCGAGGGTGCTCTCAAAGTGACCCATACTGGGGGAAAGACTGCCCGCTCCAAGGCCGTTACTTCACGCTGAAGTCAGCCTGTTGGAATTACTTAATTTACAGGAATTTTAAAAGCCAAAATGGCACAGACAGATGGACATGTTCCAGAGCCGACCCTTGACCCCAGGAAGTGCTTTCTTAGGAAAGTAGATCAAAGCCAATCAGCTCCCTCCCGTAGAATGCAGCCAGCGAGTCTACTCTGTTCAAGGCTCAGGGTCATACTAGGAAACATGCTCAGAGCTACAACATTGTTTAACATTCTCCTGGGAAGTAGAATTGTCTTCACCCCCTTACAAATTATCAGTTGATTAGAATCCTTTTTGTGTGCGCGTGTCTGAACTCTTACCAAGTAACTGTTTTTTTACGGGTATTGTGGATGGCTTAGATGACACACAATTAGATATAAATTCCTACAAATCAGAAGCAAAACTGCATCATTCCATAGAGGATGTGGTTCCTGCTGGTCTGAACCCTGCTGAACGCTTAGACTGCATACTTTTGAACTCCCATGAGCACTCTTCGCAAAACTCTGCGTTTCCTTCTACAGGCTAAGCAGCAAATGTTGAGGATTCATTGCATTATAGGAGAGCCAGAGTCAGAATTTTCTAGGCATTCCATGGTTACTTTCGTGTGTATGTAATATATGTGCCTGACAGCATTTGTGCAACTCCGTGTACACATGTGCCCACCTTTATGCGATATGACCCAGTATTAGTTTTCGTCTTTCTGCAAAATAACACATGGGATATGATAATCTGTATTTGTGTGTTTTACAGTGGGGATTCTCACTCTACGGTGTCCCATGTAGGGCTGGAGAAGAACTACTGCAGGAACCCAGATCGCGACAGACACGGCGCTTGGTGTTACACCAGTCCAAATAACCGCCTGGCCTGGGATTACTGTAAACTAAAACACTGTGAGTTCCTTAAATAAACATTTACCCTATGTAAGTTTCGGTAAGTAGATAATATCTGTGTTTACCCAAGTAGAATGAGAATGAAAGATATCTGTGTATGTGTGTATGTAAATGTGTAGTCAGTGCCAATATCTGATAAGCTTTGAGAGCCAAAGACCAACAGGACCACAACTCATCCATACTAATACTAAATACTCACACATACTAAACAAGTGTGATATAACTGTTGACTTTCCAGAACAGATGGATGTTTATTATATCATCCGGTGGTTTGGAGGCCACAGCTTTGAAGCCACAAATATTTAATTTTGCCATATTGGGCTTTTTGATGTTGGATGTGATGATATTTGGATGAGAAGGCAGACCTGCAGAGCTGCCAGCTAACACTAGCTTGGTTTGTAATTGGTTCTGTAATTCACTATATTAAATGAGATGCTATTATTTGGCTAATGACAACAAGCTTAAAGTAAAAACTATGTACCCGAGTGACTTTAACTGCAGCCAAACCCAAACATAGCAAAACAGCATCATTTCTGGCAGCCAACTCTTTCCTAATGCTTACATTTAAGTCATAAATTTGATGTTTATAACTTGGGTAATATATAAAAAGAAACACCGCCATACAGTCAGTGTAAATGTTAGCTATTAGCCATCAAATCATTTTCATTCTTTGCTGTAAATGTGTTTATTTTAGCTTCAAAGTTGGGCATTTAACATGGGAGTGTATGCATGCACAGTGTAATAGATGGATCACTTTTGAAACCTCAAGATGAGTGATCACCATCTTGGTTATGAAAAAAGATGTGATTATAAAGGGTGGGTCTGACTTAAACCACAAGCTTATTGGCTAAAAAGTTTTAGCTAATGACTTTCTGTACTGGGTTCATTTTTCATACCCAGAAGCTACATCCATGTTTTGTACCCTCTTTGGCCTTTGCGGATTGATTGGCTTTCTGAACCTGTCTTAAGTGGCCATTAGAGCAACTGCAGTTTTTGGCACTTGGGCATTACCTTCTTTTAAAAGCTTTAAAGGCTGCTTAGGAATATATGTCCCTATTTAATTTTGTGCTAAGCTAACCAGCAAGGCTGTGTTAGGTAGCCTGTAACACCCAGGAGAGAAGCATTGCTCGCAAATCAATAACATGGCTGTCTTTAAAGGCAGAGAAGCTTGTTATGAAACTGAGGGGTACTAAATGTGCTTCCTTTTTATCAAACAAAGAAGAAGTTTTCAGAGCCTTTGGGACTGTTTAAATGGGACATCTGAAAGAACATTTAGAACAGAAGAAGTGCTGATATGTGGGTGTAGTACATTGAAATAACACAAGTGATTTAGCTTCGTAGCGTTTACTGACTTCAACCAAAATATCATAATTGTTTTCTTGCACAGCTTTCTGGGCGGCTTACGTAATCTGTTCGCTGTGGTTTAGTCCAATTGGCAGAGAATGCACGATGCTCAAACAGCAAACAGATGCGAAAGTCTGTTGCCATTTCATTTGAGAAAACACACACTTGGGCCACTGGACCCTGCATGTTCTTTGGCTGGTTTCAGTGAAGCTGCATTGAATATTTTCCATAATGTAAAACACGTCTTCCGTGAAGTTTTAAGGTCTCGAGCAAATCTATTTGTTGCGGTTGCTGACTAATATAGCCTCCAGCAATTATTTAGATCCAGAGATAAGCCTTTATAAAGTATAAAAGGCTGTCATATTTACTCAGGTTTCATGTTTTGTATGTTCCCTGCTGCTGTGGGGTGTATGTTCATATTGTACTTTGCTTTACTTACATCAGGTGATTCAGCTACAAAGGCTCCTCAGACAAATAGTGAGTATGTCTTTTTCTTTCTTTTTACCAAAAATGGTCCTCTTTCTCATGTGCTTATCTCTGATCTCCTTCCTTTCCTCTGTAACTCTCTCTCTCTCTGTAGATCAAGTCAGTCTGTTGATATTTACCTAACTGAACAAATAGTTTCCTTTTGAAGTTTTGATAAATATTTTCCAATGGAAATGTTAAAAAAACTACATCTGTCTAACACACAGTATCAATTATATCTCCTTGCTTAGTTCAAACGAGGCCCAAGATATCATGCTTTGTGCACATAAACACCAGAATAGTTGGAGGACATCAAGTGCGAGGTACAGATGGCAGCTGGGTTGTAAGCATCCAAAGACAGTAAGTGTTTTCCAGTCTTTGTTCTTTAGAAGCCTAGACCTTCATCCATGTTTATGCTGTGTACTGTGATTGATCCATTTTTCCTTCTTACCTTTTCCTAGGAAGGTCCATTTGTGTGGTGGCTCACTAATCAGAGAGAACTGGGTTTTGACAGACCAGCAGTGCTTCACCTCCTGGTAATTTCTCTCCCTTTTCAGACTTTACTTTACTTTCTTTCTTTAAAAATGCTTCCATTGCTGCTTCTATCTATAATTGCTTAAAGGCTGCACAGCGTACTGCCAGACAGACTTGACCTGAGATAGGGACCGCATGTTTTGGACTGCTGTTTAACCTGCAGTTGCTTATGTCAGAACTAATCATATTGTCCTTTTGCAATGTCTCTGTCATGTGTAGTACTGGCTTTGATTTAAAAAAAAAAAGATCCCTTTTTTCTGTAGTAATCTGCAATGCTGCAAGTAATACATATGGTGTAGATCAGCAGCTTTTAGCAGATATTTTGATTTAGCGGGGAGCCTCGAGGTGCTTGAGGCCTTGCCTTTTTTTTGGCTTTTTTCTCTATGAAAAAAATACACATTTGCCATTCAGGAAATGTTATTTTAAGAAAGTAAGTGTATTTTTGAAAAATATCAAGAGCTAGTGGAATGTGTTAACTAAAAAAAAAAGTAGTATTTGTAAAGACAGTTTTGTGAGATTTGTTTAAAAGAGAGGCTGCTCTAGATCTGGGCAGGATTTCCTATTGAATCCGGTCAGTTGAATCATCGTTTGGCTGTAATCCACTGTACGACTCAAAAAAACTGTATGACTCTGTCTTACACTGACTCTTGTAATCATCAGCGTTCCAGATCTCCGGGATTACAGTGTGCAGGTCGGTCTGCATCACCTCGATGAGTCTAAAAACCGACCGCGACTACGAGTCTCTCGCCTGATCTGTGGCCCAGACGGCTCCAACCTAGTAATGTTGAAGCTAGCAGAGTAAGTGCTCAGTTAGTGGCTAGTGTCAGCTGATTTATGCTTCTAGTTAAAGAAAAAGACAGTGATAGAAAATACTGTGAGTGCTTTAAATTTAAAAAGAAAGGTCGTGCAACATGCTTTGGCTTTTATTTGTGATGATTTCTGTTGGTTCTAGTCCTGCCCCTGTGTCTGAAGGTGCATCCACCATTCATCTTCCCGTGAAAGACTGTCGCATCCCTGAAGGCACCAACTGCACCATGTATGGATGGGGGGAAACCAAAAGTACTGCCTTCTTTCAACCACATGCTGTTTTCCATGTTATTTTTTAATGACAAAAAAACCCACTGTTCCTTTTACAAATTGCTTATTGTGTTTTTTGTATCCTTCTCTGTGCAGATACTGGACACGATGAAGCCCTTAACTCTGTAATCATGCCGATGGTGGACAACGACATGTGCTCGCACATCAAAGAAGACGCCGGGGAAAGCAGAATATGTGCTGGCGGGAAAAGGGGAGAAGGCGTGTGTGATGTAAGGATCTCAAATCGCCAAATGCATCCTGAAGCAAAACAACATGGATGTGAACTGAATGCTCGGTGCTTAAAGGATCATTTCACCACAATTGTGTAACAAACACCATTTATTGGAACTACTTTCTACTGAAGAAATAGTTCCCTTTGTTGAGCAGCAGGTGTTTTAAAGAGCCAAATAACACCTAAGCCTTTTGAAGCCAGTAAGGCTTAAATGGAAAAATATGTTTGTTTTGTGGGTGAACTGATATTTTAAGCATTATATTATTATCATTATTATTATTATTACTATAGACTTGCTTTGGTGTAATTATTGCTAATCCACAGTCTGTCTTTATTTTGTTCTTGCAGAGGGACTACGGTGGCCCACTGGTTTGCCAGGAACATGAGCGCAAAGTCATAATTGGTGTGAGCATCCAAAGGACAAAATGTGCCTCATCACAGCCAGCACTTTTTGTTAATGTTGCTTTCTACTCAGAGTGGATATACAAAGTCTTCAGACTTTACCCGAATGTGTAAAGAAACTAATGGAGTGGTGTGAAAAGCAACCCACAGGGGACTACCATAGCTTGCAAGAGCTGACAGAGGAACTTGGGCCACAAATCTCCAACATGGATTATTGGGTGGCATACAGAAAACGACTGTATGATAGTGACAAGTTTGGATTTTATGGTGGAATCTGTCGCCATCTGTAGATGACATAAACTAGAAATTGGAGACTGGATGCATCTAATTGGTTCTCACCCATTCTTCGATTTTGCAAATGAGGAGATCTCGGCATTTTCGAAATCAAAGTCTTGTGCACATAAACGGAGTGCGAATTGTTTTTTTTGACATGTTCAGAATTTCTGAAGCCATGCAAACAATGACAGTGAGGAGGACACTTGTGATTCAGTATTATCTCCTGGAATATACTTGAACCCAACTCTTTGGTGGTTATCACTTTAGGTAGCCTTCATTGACTGGGACCTTTTCTTTTTTTTAGATGAAGAAGAAGAATTTTTTTAAGTGTCGAGCTGGTCTTTTTACCTTAAACACAAGCGATGTGGATTGACATAAATGTGGCCTTCATGACATAAAAAGGTACTTATCTGGTATTAAGGTGATTATCACAGCAACTAAAGGTGTCCATGTCCCAGAAAAGAAAATATATGCGTGAAAATGTCATTACAATCTGCCTATTATGTTCCCTTTGTGAAAATAGCCTTTCAGCCTGGCAGTGCTAATTGTGTGCAGTAGCTGAACTACCTTTTCCCCAGTTAGCTGTAACTATTAGTTTTCCCCATGAGAGGGTCTAAGTAAGACGGAGCAAACTGCTCCAAATCTTATGCTAATATTTGTAGCATGAGAGAAAGAAGAGCCATGCCAAATATAACATGGCTATTTGGTCTCCAGTTTGGAGGGAACTGTGGCCCCTGGCGGGCTGTGTGTGGTCAGTAGGATATTTTATAGGTTTTGGGGTTTTTTTGTTTCATGGAAAGCGACTCTGTATGTGGATACCTGCAGATTTGTTTTGTTTCTGCTGTGCTGTATAAATTTATAGGTCTTATAGATCTGGAATATTTTTGGGTCACTCGGTAATGTCAGATTGGCTTATTTGTGCTTAAGTATGTTTAATATTTAAAGAGACTGGTTGCTTCTAAGTAATGTATATTTATTTTTCTAAATGAAAAAAACTGTTCCAAAACGAATTTGTAATTCCACATGATATTTTGATGATAATTTCTTGTTTCGAAGAATTACAGACTTTTAAATAACTGTGGCGTAAACCTGACATTTAAATAACACAGACCAGAGCAGAATATTAGGTACAATATGCCTCATATGGCCAAACTTTAAAATCAAGGATCTTTGTTTCATGGTATTATTTTGCCCACAGGTAAATTTTGAATCTAGGAGGAGGGGGGATATTTTCTTAAGGCAGTGATAGTTGAAATGGGGTGAAGGAGACAGACTACAATTTAAGTTCACATTCACTCCTACAGCCAATTTAGCATCTCCAGTTAACCTAATATGGAGGAAGAGGAAGCTGGAGCACACGGCGAAAACCTACTCAGGTACAGGCTGGCTGGTTGATTTGAACCTGGGATGTTCTTGCTGTAGCACAACTACTGCAACCACTCTTCTATACTTTATTTTAGCTCATAAAAGGACCTGACAAGAGACAAGAGTTGCCGATTAATCCAGTTTTCGCTCATATTAATAAAGCTTCTTTGGGCTGATCCCTTATAAGGGGTCACTACAGCGGATGGATATGCATATCTGATTTGACACATTTTCCTGCACCCTCTGAGGGATTTGTGTGTCCTCTCAAGCTCAAACCAGTGATCTTTTGTCTGTTAGGTGAATATGTTAGTCACATTTTTTTCTTTAACATTGATATTAGTTATTAATGGTGTTCCACGCAAAGGGATAAACAAGATGAACAAAATCATCAGGGGAGGGGAAAATCCCTACATGAAAAATCAGAGCATAATTGACTTTTGACACTTTCAACTTAGCATTACACAGATTAGAAAAAATAAATATGCGGTTTGCTTACAAGACTCTCATTCCCACAACTTTAGAATAACCAGAACCTAACCTAATGATGCCCCAAGTGGCCTTGTGTTTCTCAGCTATCAGCAGCAAAGTAGCTGTGGGGATGTTTGTGCATGTCGCAACAGCATTTAAAACCTAAAATTCTAACTCTCAGTTCTAAGATAACTGCTGTAAATATCATGTTGGAAATGTTACAGTAGAGTCACAAAAAATGATATATTTGGCTGTAAGTCAATGGGTTTTATGTTCTAACCAGTGAGTAAGTCATTTGGCCAGGATTCACAGGAATTCTTGTAAAGAAACAAACGGTATTCAGTATCATTGTATGAATGCAAGCCTTTAATAGTCTCACACAGGTTTCCAATCAAAGTGAAGGTCTGTAAAGTGGCTAATTTATGGAAAGGTAACTTCCTGAAAGGCTGATTAAACAGCTAAAACCAATACTCATGTGGCAGATCATGAACCACAACGAATGCTCTTAAGGTGCCGTTGCTGTTATTTAATTTTCCCTAATATAAAAAGCCTCATACAAATTGTAATTTTTGTAAATATCATACTTGAGTATTTTTATTCCTTGATCATTCTGTTCAAATGTTTGTATACTGTAAAATATAACAGCTGCTATTTTGTGTTAGTGATTTGTTTCATATTGGTGATCTTTCCCAAAATTTGTAACCCTTTGTAATTTTCCTATTTTAATAAACACCTTAACATTACACTAAGCTGTATCCGTCTTAGCGCTTGACATATTCCTTTGCGGAATATGTTGCGAGGAACATGCCAGAAACACCATCTCTGAGTCTGTTTACTCCATCTTTTGGCAGTTTGGTCCTTATATCAGTCAGAGAAGCAAATTCTAGTGTATAATAAATACTCTTAAGTGGCTAAAGCAACGGGGGTCATACATACAACAAGGGAAGGAGATAAATAATAACATGTCAGGAACATTTGGATAACAAATTTGGACATCCCAGACTAGAGTGAGGTTCAGTTGAACTTGGATGTGCTTTTCAGCAATTCCTAAAGTTTTAGTTGCTCAATATGAGATAAGATACAGAGAATCCTCCAGATGTAAGATTAATATTTCTGTCAAATTAGTATATGAAGGCTTTTAAAGTAGTGCACTAAGTATTCAGGTTTATTGCTTAAGAAAAAGAAAGCAGTACAACAGATAAAACTACCACATGAAAGCCTTGTAACAAGAATTGGGCATGCCCGCTGCTGTAGACTTTACATACTATTCACTTTGTAATACTGTAGGAGGTCAGAATGGATTTAGTTTTATTTTTCATTAAATATCAGTAGATAAGTAATCTATGAGATCCTGAATTCATGGATACATTTCTCCATCCAGAAAAGGTTAAAACAGCTGAAGAGTTTAGAAGAGGAAATGCTAGCAACCAAAAATATTGGGAAGCACAAGGGCACAATGGGTGCAATCCATATAAAAATGTATCTTGTAAGAAAACCATAGGATATTTTACTATATAAGCACAAACTGTAAAGAAATCACTGGAGCTGAAAAAAAAAAAACTCTTATAAAAGGTCAAATACTGATCTCTGAAATGTGTCATAAATTAGCATAAAAACACTTGAAAACTGCATGTAAATTAAATACATGTGTTCAGTACCTGCTGTTAAAAATTCATATGCAGTCATCCTAAAACTTGCCTCAATTTATGCAAGATTGGTGGATGTTTCAGAAACAGTCACAACACAAACGTGGAGATATCATTTGACTATCTGGCTTCGTGATGTTATATTCCAGTGGGGGTCATTTCGCCAGTAGGCCACTTCCATGCTGCTGACCAAGCTTTTTGTATTCTGAACCCAATCTTTCCCCTGCTGACCAATTATCAGGAAACTCAGAGACTTACTGTCTCCTCACTGTAGTAAAGGGATATAAAGGAACTCAATGCCTCTGCCCTGTTGCAGTCGTAAAAAGTGATACCGAGCGGAGCAGATATCAGGTCGCATTTAAACTTTAGGGTTTTTTTTAGGGATTCTCCCACCGGCTTTTCCTGGACTGAAATCTTGGAAGTGTTCCTTACGCTCCTACACTGACACAAATGTCAAGCCTAACAATATAAAGGAGATCACGTCCATATCATCGTGTGGTAACCTTAAATGATCCATGGAGCAATCGTTTATGTAGGAGTCAAGAAGTCTTTAAAACTGATATATAACTGAGGAGCACAGCAAAGTATTCATTAAAGATTATACTCAGAGATTAAAATGTATCTCTTAATAATCTCTGTCAGTACTAAACTCTACCTTCTTTAACTTGAACCTAACTTTATTGTCCTTGTTGCCCAGCAACAAGAACAATAAAGCTTTCTTCCAAGAAAAAGTTTATTATCATCCTCATCTTATCTATTTTCTCATCCCTTCTGGTGCTATAAAGTCACATTAAGTTTGCTTCATTGCAAATGGGTTTAGTGAATTAATTTAATTATCTTACCAATCAAAAATTACATTGCATGCTAACAGCACAGACCTAAGGAAAAGTGATGAGTCGAGCTGCAGTGCAATTAAGAGGCAAAGGGTGGAAAGGACAACATTGTTGGGTCCATACTTTGTCTCCCTCTACTGGTTGAAAAGTGTCCCTTCAGTCGAGCAATTAAGCAGCACTCAAAAGCTCTTCCCGCTGATCCACTGGTCTCATTATCAGTCCATGTAGAGATGCTGATTCACATCCGGGACCAACAGAAACTGCTCATTTGTTTGAAACTGACTCCAGGTAAACGGCATTCCCTGCTGGTTCCACTGTTGAATCACAGGGCAGTCTGCCCCCCCTGTCTTTGTTGCCAAAGGGCAGGTTCTCCTCATGTCTGTGTGGTGGGGAACCAGTGGAAAACTGTATCCATCTCTGTGGAGATCCAGAGGAGTTTTGTCTATGTTTTGCATGTCACTCGGCAGATGGGGAAATGAGGATGTCGGACATTCAGAATTCCTCACGGCTGTACGTCAAGGGGGAAAAGATTATTTTCTTTAATTTCTGAAAAGTTATTGCATAGAAATTAAGATAGTACAGTATGTACTTAGGAACAATTGAGAGTAGTGATTTTAAGTGATATTGTGATCCAACAGGCAGGCTTTACCCTACACCTACCCTATTGTTCATATTTAAACGAATAAACACATAAATAGTGAATAGAGTTTACCATCCCTACAAATCCCAAATGACTTGTGAAATCGACATAAATTTATTACATGTTTAACGTATGGCTTCATAGATAGCCAACTTTATATGATGACCAACAGACAGGTAGGAGGGAAAATATTAGAATAATACCTTTTTTGTGCAACCTTAAATTAGTTCATAATCAGGATCATTGGATTCTTAATAGATTTTTAGCAGTTTAGTAAATTCAAACCCAAGCCCATCACAGGGAATGAAACTTTTTATAACATGTACTCTCATCACTGACCTTTATATCATATTCAGCTAAACTACAATCAAGCTAATCTCCAGCTTCTTTAACATCATTCTTAAATACTCTCTATCAATATGAATAAAAATTAAATTGAATGAAAATCCTCATAATCAAACAGAGAGAAAGATTATTAAAGACAGTGATTTGGTCAAAGACAGTTTTCCTGGATCTCACCTGTTTCTGTTGGGAAGAAGCAGCAATTTTGCAGCTTCCTTGCAACAGTGCTGTACGAGGAGCTGTCCGCATTGATTTTTGCCATTCCAGTAGCCTTAGAAACCGCATAAACAAAGTTTAAATACCACAATGTCACCAGACGTTTGTTAAAAACACAGAAATCTCATTTGGAAATTGCCTAGCATTGCCTAGAAATTGCCTAGAAAACTATGCTCGGAAAAACATTCACAGCGGCATGTTTTAAGGGCTCTAAAGTAGATATCACTGGTTTGCACAGTACCTGTTGAGATGTGAAGCTGTATGTCATTGTTGGATTCACAGGAACAAAGTCACTTTGCTTTTCAAAGTCTTCAGCTGCTACAAAGAAACACATTTTAACATCTATGAGGCAAGAATCGATGTGTTCAGGAGGACTTTCCATTACCAGTGTGTTCAGCTCCATTTATTATTGTCCAGTGGTCAAATTATACACATTCTTAACACATCCTTGCCACCCACACTCAGCTCCCAAGTATGTGTGCATCACACACAGACACACACTCACACTTACTCTGCGTACTACCTCTCTGCTTGGCTTCTCTTCTCCATTTAGCACGTCTGTTAGAAAACCAGACCTTTGAGGGACAGAAGCCACACCTCAGGAACAGACAGCTTAAATGTATATGAATTTCGTGATGCTAAAATTGATGAAAAGTCTACCTTGATGGTGTCCTCGGGAAGTTTAATTTCAGCAGATAGCTTCTCTCTTGTGTACATGTCAGCATACTGGCTGCGAGAGAATTCTGATTCAACACAGAGAAATAGATCTTTAACTATTACTGAGTCTAAAAATTATGCATTGTGTTAGTTTGAAATAGCTGTAGAGGTTTTAAGTCACCTTGCTCAAGTGCTCTGCTCTGCTCTGGCGTAAAGGTGGTGCGGATTCTGTGCTGCACACCTTTGGATTTCTGTTTTTTACTGCACTCTGTCTCAAACTTCTCAAACTTCTTTGCTTCTTCTTGAGCCAGAGAATACAAATCTGCACATATGGAAACACACAGACTACATGCAGTTAATATTTATACATTTATGTGTTAAATTGTCATGTTCAGTGATAAAAATTCTGATCAAACTCGATAGTCTTCCTAAACCGTTATAAATGACTTCTCCAAGGACCAAGTTACTTACCCTGCTCAACCCTGACATCAGCGTTGAGGTCCATCCACGATGGTCCGCGGTCCAAGTGGATCTTTCTTAAAATCCTATTTATGGACGACACCTTGCAGAACACAGTGTGCACAAAACACCATCAAGTGCTGGAATCGTTTCAGTGTAGTTAAAGTACATTTGAATTTGAATCTTACTTACGCTGGGGACGTTGGAGGCCTTGCATATCCGCGCCGCTGCGAGACGTTTTCGGATTTCCCAAGCAAAAATAGTCGGATTTTCCCTTTTGCACTGGATGATCGTGGAGATGACACCGGGGGTGAGAAGTCGGGGGCGGCTCCCACCGATGGTCTTGGGTTCCAGGAGTCCTGTGCGCCGGTAGCGGCTCAGGATCTTACTGACGCACCCGTTGGACACCTAAAGATGCAAGTGAGCTCCACTGTGTTAAACAAGAATAATCCGTTGATGCTGCATTTAACATAACATCGCAAAAGCTTATTTTTTCGAAATCCAAAGTTGTTGTTGTTTTTGTTGTTGTTGTTTTTGTTTATCACTATTCAGGTTACCGTACCCTGAGTATCCTGGAGATCTGGCTTGGACGGACTCCCTCCAAGGCCAGCTGAATCATTTTTCGTCTCTTGGGTTGTGGGAGCGGTCTTCCGTTGAGAAACATTCCTCCTAACTGGTTGACATTTCCACCACCTTATCACAACACATACTAAATTGGTTATTTTTTCTAATTAACCGAATACAACGAGTCCACTAAAATGTCTTACTGTCGTTCATATCTAATCCATATTCACTGATTTGTAACGAATATAAATAAGTGGTTAAAAAATGAAAATGAACCTTTATTTTCCAGATCAGTGTTCGTTCCGCACATCTCTCCTTGCTCCCAGCCTTGATGATGAAACTGAAGTCAAAACTATAAGAACTTTTTTCCAGAGAGGGGGGAGACCTTGGACTGCAATGTGAAGAATGCGATAAATTAGAATTAACGAAATTGTCGCGGTAACTCCACTCCAGTCTGGTGAACGAATTACAGTGAGAGGAATCCCACCCTTCAGCAGCAATTTATAGACCTGCACACCTCAACATGACGTGGTGATCCGATTCCTGAAATGTAAATAGTCTACTGCTTTGAAAGAGAATGTGCGTGTTAAAGGCTGGACATGTGCTTCAAGTTGGTGCGTTTAAGCGGCCAGAATCTTCGGACATAGAACAATATCCTAGCTTTAAAACCACCTGTATTCTGATCCTTTTCGGCGATTCACAAAGCACGTTTCAAGTAGCCTATTTTAAAAGCAAATGCAGACGGGGGAAGACCAAGTGAGTGATAGGAATGTATTTTGTAGAAGAATTTCCCACAAAGCGTTCCGGCAAGCCAAAATTAGAGCTCGGTTTTTGTTGTTATAATAACATCTAGACATGTCATAGTGTGAAACATCCAATCAGATATAACCTACCCCCACATCATGTCAGCATCTTTGCACCATCTACTAGTGGGATATTACACACTGCACACTTGGGCAAAGCTGATGCCACCTGAGCGCACTTTACTAAATTTCTTGGCAATGTCTGATCATCTAAAGCGTCACAAACAAATAGATTAAGTCTGTTTTTAACGTCTAGTAGCCCGTGCACTGCTCCAGCAGCTGACACACAAAAGAGTAATATCCGAGCTTGGGAACTCAAAGAGCTTCCTTTTGCGCAGTAGCTGGTTGCAGTCTTAATTAGACAATGCAGTTTTCAGCGCAGCACACTTCAGTCCTTCTCTTTTCTGCTTTGGCTCTTCTTAATGTAACGAAAATACATACCTAACCGTCTTGTTTCAAAGAAACTACATGGTCAACATCAGTGTGTTTCTCATACTTTAGTGGGTCACGTGACTTGAACATCCTCTCCTAGGTTAAGTGGCTCAGATTAAAATGATCTCTGGTCTCCTTTCATAAAACAAACATTTGGAAATCTGCTCCTATGACGACTGCCATATGGTAAAGTGCTTTTGATAAATCATAAATCCATCACAAAGTCTCTTTATTACATTTTCTTTCAAAACGTGAACAAATAGACTCCTATATGGGCGCAAGGAAAGGGCCAATTGGGGGACCTCTTTTTATGCAGAAGAGGGAGGCTAAAACAACCCTCACAGATGTTCCTTGGGCAGCCAGCAGATAAAAATACGTTGTAAACGTTTCAAAGGGAAATATTTGACGAGCAAATATTAGCCTATGTGAAAACCCACACGAGGCTCGTCTTTTGGTCTGTTTAATGACTAATTGAATCATTAGTTGGGTCCACACAGATCGAAGTGCCACCGAAATAAAGGCTTAGATTTTAAAATGCCATATGGCCCAAATTATACATTAACCACGAGTTAGAGGATAATAATACTGTGTGTACAATCAGCCAGGTTGGATAGAGGACAGCCATTTTTGGACACCATCATCTCCTTGCCAACCGACACAAAGAACGACCAGGGCGACGGTTTCTATTTATTACCAGCGAGTCAGCGTGGTCATTGATTTATAGTACTTTACTGCACATACAGTGTGTGCCAAACGAGAATAATTAAAGAACTTATGCTGTGTTGTTAAGACAGCAACACGTTTTCGTTGTGCGTAAATTTTAGTATGTGCTCGCCAGGGGAAGGGGTGAGTTTCAGCGCTTAAATAGTGCCACGGACAATATATACGTTGTAGTTATATGCCATAGATCTTTGTCTTGTGTATAAAAACTTGCGTATTGGTGCTTTACTGCTTTACTGTGTCCTAAAGCGTTTAGAACTGTGAAAAACTCAGCCGCGTAAAAAGGTTACCACAACCTCTCCAAAGCGCACCGAGTAGCTGTGTGCGCAACGAACTCGTTTTCATGGTCAGTTTCCTCCATCCTGTTACGAGATGGCAACGCGATTCAAGGAATGTTGACCTTTTTGAATTTTAAGATCGTAAATGTTCCCGCATTCTGTGAATGGAGGTGATTGTTTTAGTTTTTAATCATTGTTAGATATCCTACATGCGGTTGCATGGCCGCAGATAGCAGGATAAAAGACGGAAACAGTCTGTCTTAACATGGCATTAAGTGTAAATGTGACTTAAATGCTTATTTTTATTTGATTTGATTTTTTACTTGACGGAACTAAAAAAAAACTAATGCTGATTATATTTTTAACAGCTTAAATTTGGAAAATACACGCGTTATTCACACATTTTATGCAAGGTAAGTCATTCTTGCAATGCTTCATGTTCCACATGACCAGGTTTCCCAACATTTAGTCGCAACCTAACCCCCCCACTTTTTAATCATTAGGATTTGATTTATTTATTTATTTTTACATTTTCATAGATCCCCAAACCAAACTTTATGCAAACGAAAATAAATCACTATTTATCCTTTTTTAAACACGTTTTAATATAAATATACATTTTGCGCTTTGTTTCTTCTGTGTTCTGCAGCACGGACACAGAAAATGATAAATATATTTTTATCTGGATTTCCCCCTTAAACCTTGTGCAGCTTTGCCATATCAAAGCATGCTCAATAACATTTGATTTATTTTTTTTAAATTGTAATATACCTAAACGATTAAAAATAACAACAAAAATACAAGCATTTTTAGATCGTCAATTCTATGATTTGATTTAGTTCAAAGGGTTTGATTTCACAATGGTTTAAAGCATCAAAAGTTTTATTAGCAGCTCCAATTTAACGGTCACCAGCTGCCCAAGAACAGTGTTCTGGCGCTGGCCTGCCTTTGTTTTGTTCTGTTTTGTCAATAAACCAGTTGAACCTTTATATGTTCTATGCTTGGGTGAGCTCGTGTGTGTGTGTTGGACAATATTTAGCTGTCAACAAGCTAGTAAAAACTTCCCTTGCAATCACTGATTGACTAACCTGAACATACAGACTACCAGGTTTAAGACTTGGTGATACTATTTATAGGACGTAAAATGAACGTGAAATGTGTATATATGTACACACAACATACAAGAAGATGAATACAAATTGAAATCAGATATACATGAATCAAACACAGCATTAAAACTACTGATAGGGGAAGTAAGCACTGACCTATTTTGAGGCAATGTTAGGTTAGGAAATATTAGTTTCTCCCATTCATGTGGATTTTACATTAATATCACCACACACTACTTACACTACTTACCTAAACAATGCTGACTTTGGACCACTGTCTATCTATCTATCTATCTATCTATGGAGAAGGATGACTGTCCTGCCAACTTGAATACTAACTAGAGTTTTAAAAAGCCCATAACGGAGATTAACCTTTACATGAAATATATAAATATACGTAAATGCATGAATTATAATTATAGTGAAAAGTGAGAATAATGGGGTAATTGTCCAAGTTTCTAGCAATACCTTGAAAACTGTTAAAAACTTATCTTCAAGACATTTTTTACTCTGCTGCACATCCTGCAGACTGCTGACAGTATTTTAAATAATGGAGTCAGCATCGCTGTTGGGGAGATTATCATTTCTAAATTACCCCGTATGTTTTTTCAAATAATACTCCTTTATTTATTTAAAAAGGACGTCATGTCAGTATAACTCAGTCTACATATACACCAATGCATCAGCATAGCCCAGTATTCATGTTACTTAGAGGGAAAATCCAGCTGTGGTCACCCACACTCATCATGAGCATGAATGTCATGGTAATTCTGGGCTTTATATGGTTTCTTTGAACTGCTTTTTTCCAGCATGAAATGTTTGCTCAGCTTACATCTTTAACATTAGAAAGCAAGAATGTGGTGTACAAGTTTGACTATTTGACTATATTTTAGATTTTCACTAATCCACAGTATACATATAGTTCTTTACAGTAAAATTATACATGCGGGCTTAAATATGTACATACCTCAAACAAGCTAATGGCAACATTCTGGCTGGATATTTGACTACCCTTCTTGTCTAAATTGGTCAAGTTCATTCAAATTGGTTGGTTTCCTGACATGGACTTAACTTTTAAGCACAGATTTTCAGTTGTGCTGAAGCTGGAGCTTTGAGACATCCATTCCAGAAATGTAATGCTAGACTGCATTACTTATTTCAAAACCAGTTTTGATGTGTTGTTGGAACACCCAAATGTGTTCAAGTTTCACCCATCTAGATTTTGAATTGAGGTAAAGTTAAAGAATCTGGGGGTAGTCCTCCTTCTTCATTACTCCATCCACTTTGTGCAATGTACCAGTAAAACTTTTCTCTAAAAGGCATTTGGCTTGTCCACATGTGCAGCTGCAACATTCAGTCAAGCTTGGCGGTGTTGATTTTAGACCAGAGTCTCCTTTCTTGGTCGATACAGCCCATGGAAAACTTGCTTCAGTGTGGACAGTGACCCTAGTGTTCCAGCAGTTTCCAGTTCATGGCAGCCTTGAGCTCTGATTGTTTGTGGGATGTTCCCGAACATCCTAACAAATGCCCTTCCATCTAAGGGTGAGAGTCCAGGTCTTCCTCCAGACTTTGACAAAGTGGTGAAACAACCAACTAACTTGTACTTATGTACAGCTGTTTGAACTGATGATCTTCAAATCTACAGTTGTTTAGAATTAGCTCCAAGAAACCTTTCCAATGTCTAAACGAAACACCCAATTCTTATTTTAGTCATAAAACATGTTTGCTGTACAATCATTCCCCGCTGAAAAAAAGAACAGTTCAAACAGTTAAAGCCCAAAACTATCATGATAGTGATGAAAATGAAGAGTGTTTACAAATGGAAAAGCACTCTCTAGATCTGCATAATCAGTCATTAAAGTATGCAATTTCATAACTGCCTATATCACACTGCTCATATACAGAACACAGGTGACAAACCGAAGTGAAAAAAACAAAACCTTTATGCTTGGCATTCTGTTGGAGACATTTTAGCAGCATAGTTTGATTCCACTTCTTCCCTCCCTACTGCAAATCAGTACAAGGAATTTCTGAGAGATTGTGTTTATTCATTGATGTAATTGAAGGATGTGATATATTCAGATATTCTGATGGTTTCTTCCAGTATGATTAAACTGGAGAATCAATACAGGCAGTTTGGCCTTTTATTTGAAATATCACTTACACAGACCACTATCACACCAAGACTAAGCATGTCCTTCACGACATCCACAAACCTTCTCTTTGGTTTTCCTCTGTTCCTCCTGCCTGTCAGCTTCATATTCAATATCTCCAGTATATCCACTATCCTTCCTCTGCAAATGCCCAAACCTTCTCAGTCTTGCCACTCTAAAGCTAAAATTTGTGAATATATCTGCGTTATTTCACTGTTATTATTGTTTATAATACATATTCTTTGTTTCCATCGACCAACCTTTAATGTATTTTATTTGTCGCTTTGGAGGTGTGTGACGAAATTTACGTTTTTCCGACACGGCTTGAAGGCAGCGTTAACTGGGGTAACACTGTGCTGACGTGTCGTACCTCTTGCACCGGAAGTCTTTATTTCAAGTCGCTTACGCGGTCAAAAAGCATCTCCATTAACTTCCATTGACGCTGGTCTCCAGACCCGGAAGTATTTTCACGTGCGTGGCAAAGTGTGTTTCCGGTATAACGTGTGTGTTGATCGGTGTTCAGCCTTTTTCTCTTGGCTTTCATTAGAACAGTCACTCACCTCAGAGTCCCAGCTCACTTGCCTGGTTACCCGTTAACGGCGTTGAATCTCAAACCGGTGGACATGGCATCTGTTTCGGGACCAGCTCAGACAGCCTCTGCTTCGGCTCCTCCTCTGCAAAGAGGAATCGTGAAGATGGTAAAGAGCCTAACGTGGATATGTGTACACACTGCGTGAGTGTAGGGAGGCAGCTAGTTAGCTCAGGGACCCAAGGGCTAATAAAGGCTCATAAAACTCATATAGCCTTAAGTGATCTTATTTGACGTTACAAATAATACGATCTGTTGAATGCATCTGTTGACAATGTGGTGCAGACAAGTTTAAATAACTATCTTAGGCGATTCGCCACTAAATCTGTTAGCCTGCTAGTAAGCAGAAGGAAACATTAGCATGGTCGCTATCTTGATAGTTAGCTGGAAACTATTTGGTTAGAAATTCAAAGTTTATTGGAATTGAGTTGTTTTAAAACCCACTGACTGGTTTGAGTCACATTTTCTTGTAGACGAATTACCTAGGAACTACTGCATTTTAGTAACGTGGGAGCTGTAACGACACCAGATGTTTAGTTTCTCAGCTAACGGCTATGCTAGCCAATAGCTAACTTATATTTACTTTAAAGCAACTGGTTACTTATATGAACAAAGTTCGTTGTGTCTGTAAACACTGTCCACTTTGTGTTGAGCAGTAGCGCAGACTAAACCAGTTTAATCAATGCTTCCCAGACTAGCGTATAAACTAAGTTGAGAAACTCCTGTCCTCTAGTTGCCGTTTCGCGTTTTGTCACGGTTTCCTGCGGGTTCCGCTGAAACATCTTCTAGCTTCAAAGTGTCTGTTAATAACGGCGGGGCTCCAGACATTGTAAGATAGTAGCTGGCTGATGTGTCCCGTCAGCTGAAGCCACAGACGAGGGATTTTCTCGGTGTGCTGGTTAAAACCAGCCAGAGAAAACTGACACGTAGCTGCAGTTTTCTTGCCCCCTATAATCTGCCATTCATCTCGGTTGTGTGTAACCTATGTTTGTCCATATGTTGCTTAGGGTTGAGTCATGGGAAACTTTATTCAGTGTCAGTTTTTTTTTCTCGTGTATTTTCAGTTTCAGCCTGGGCACTTCTGCTATCTTACTTTGTTTAAAACAATTTTCATATATATAATTGGTACATACAGATCCGTTTAAGCACCTCTCATGATGACAGTTTCATGGTGTGTTTCAATTAAGTCATTTAACATTTGAATGAGCTGACAAAATTAATAAGTTAGTGTTGTTGTTTGTTTGTTTTTTCAACTGCCCTTTGTGGCCCATACAGACCTCCGTACTTGAAACAAACAGACAAAAAACTACTGTCCAATTTCTGCACTCTATTAAAGAATGATGCTTCCCAGTCTTTTAATTTATTTAAATAGGACCAAATCACAACAACAGCCTTTGAAAACACTGAAAGAAGTTGATGCATTATGGTGCATGACAAGAAGTCTGAACAACTGTTTTTTTGTTATGAAGGAGTTTGTATTTGAGAAAGGTGATCAGTGAGTCAGGCAGAAAATTCAGGGTGTAACTGTCTGTTACTCGTTACAGCTACACCTCTGTTTTGCCTTTACTTGTAGGGAGTGGAGTCGGTTAGTGGGAGCACCTTTGATTTGATTTATCTAGAGCAGATCTTAGATCAACAACACCCAGTGATGCTTCCTGCAGACACCCTGGGGAGTTAGCAGATAAAGGTTGTTTGCTCAGATTTGTGTAAATGCCATGGTTGTCAAACCCGACAGGAGGTTATCATCTGTGCCATCACATGGGCTGATCTCGCCTTGCATTTGAATGACAGTCACCATAGTAACGTAGTACGAAGCTCCTTTCCAGTCAATTGTACAGGCACATTAGCATCCACACTGTTGATTTCCTCTTTTGCTGACTAATTGTATTTAATGTCACACCAATTTAAATAATTCCACAGCTTTTATTCACATCTGTGTGTGTGTGAAATTATTATGGTTTAAGAGCAGAATCTGTGGTGTTTTTAACCAATATTCGTACTTTTGCTTCTGTCGTACTGAACTGACCATTTATATTGTCTTCTTTGCCAGGTCTTGTCAGGCTGTGCCATCATAGTTCGGGGTCAGCCTCGAGGTGGCCCACCCCCAGAGCGTCAGATCAATCTCAGCAATATCCGAGCTGGGGCCTTGGCCCGCCGAGCCGCACAGGGCCAGCCCGACAGCAAGGACACCCCTGATGAGGTGAGTGGTTCTGTTGGTTTGTGTTTATATTTATGTTTGACACATATCAGTGTCAGTATGTTACCAATAATGGTGTGTCGTGGAAAAATCAGAGTCAGTGTGTTAAAGAGTAAGTGCAGGTCATATGCTTAATGAAATTTAAAGGACCTGCATTTGTTGATTTGGCTGGTTTCTCACATAAAGGAAATGTGCACACTTGCTGAGACATTGACCAAATGAATCAAGTCATTTGCATGTGCATCAGGGACATAGCATTAGTACACAATTTTAATTGTTTCAGTGACATATTTAAGAAGGGGCCAGCATTAGTGTGGCTATTTTCATGTCAATACAACACACCTTTATGCTGGTCTTGTGGCTGTGAACCTTGGAGGCTAAAGGAAGTTTAAGCTGTAGGTGGTTCCCCAACATGTTTTATCCAAAAGAAAGGATTGGATTTGTACCTGAGCCAGTATGTCTTTACTATTTGTTTACATCTACTGATACTGACATCTACTGATGAGTCAAATGTCACCTTTTCTTGTCTGCAATGTAGCCATGGGCCTTCCAAGCCAGAGAGTTCCTGCGGAAGAAGCTAATCGGCAAAGAAGTGTGCTTCACAGTGGAATACAAGAATATGCACAGGGAATACGGCATGGTCTACCTGGGGAAAGGTGTAGTGCCATTTCTTAAACTACAATTATGCTTCTTTTTAAAGTTGTAACTTTAGTTTGTATTTCTATTATAAAGCCATGTCATTATGTGGAAAACATAGGTTGCTTTTTTTCTAACTCCTGGGACCTCCCTAGGAACCGGATGCCCTGCCTTTCTTTTTACCCTTGCAATTTTCTGATGGTACATTGCGGTAGACTAGTGATGGTAATACATTTTCTTTGTCTTTCTTTTTATTTTAGACACAACAGGTGAAAACATTGCTGAGTCCTTAGTGTCCGAAGGCCTTGCCACAGTCCGCAGGGAAGGATTCAGAGGGAACAAGTAAGATTTTTGGTTCTATTCTTTCTGTTATGTATTAGTGTTTGTTTTAAGAGTTTCATTTTTTATGATTTTTGGAATCTTAAACATAGTTGTTTTTTTTTAACCAGTTGGGAGACTTTTTTTTTTTGCATGTAGCTTCTGTGTATGTTTTAATTATGTTGAGAAAAAAAAGGCACCATAGCATTGCAGCTGTGTAAAAGTAATTGTCATAAAAGTATGTAAGTATGTAGTTGAGATCACAGGCATGGCTGACACATGATTAGACAGTACTCGTGAATACTTCTCGTGGGACACAGTGTCAACACGTTTAGGTGTTGCTGCCCATCCGATCCCATTGCATTGTGGCTGATGCAGAATTTATAATAAGAGTTTAAAAAGTACACTTACTGGATAATATATGTATTTTTTTTAAATCAGAATATTTGAAAAACAAATCGCCCATAATGAGTAATAAACTTTTCTGTTATTGTTTAAAAAGTGCAGTATGTAAGTGAGTGAGGGAAGACACACCTGCAGAAATAAGATTCAAGAAAACTATCCACTCACAATGAGTTCTTCGACTGCTTTCAAGAATGTTTTGTTTATACAACATATGTTTGGGATGTGATATGGTTAAAATGTCAGGGTGATGGTAGCAGGAGTTACTCGAGTCTGTCAAGGTCAGTGCAGACGGCCTATTCAGAAAGACCAGATAGAAATGTACCTGATACATCCTTCTTCTGTGCTCAAATTGTTTTGAGGCTTGTTTTGTCTTGTCTTGTCTGGTTATTGATTATAATTGTTGTATCAATGAGTGCTCTACATCTCTAAACCCTATGTTACGTCTATGAAAGCTTTAGCTTGGTAGTGAAAGCAAAAGTAAATAATTACTCAGAATCTTCTCCAGCCAGATGACAGCACAGCAGGTCTAGACCTGATCCAAGTTGGTAATTTCACAATTCTAATGAATGGTTTTGTTTTTTTCAAAGACATGGTCTAATTTGATCTGGATGGATATAAGATATCCTTTATAAGATAAAGATGTCATCTATGTGCAGAGACTAAAACTAGGAACTAGAAACTAAAATGAGGATGTTTTAAAAATAATGTGGCCATTTGTTTTATTAACTGAGAGAAACATTACTGGCATCATCAGTCTGCTAACATGACAGCATTGTCATTCAGACTGGGTCACTTTTAGTCCTTTCAGCTTCATTGCTTACATGCAAATGATCCGTGGCAACATGCATTATATAACACTGGCTCCAGTAAAGAGTAGACAGACTTTCAAACATTAGGTCTTTATGGCTTTGTCATCAAGACAAAACGAAAGTGTGTATGTTTATACAACAGCGCTTTAAGACAGGGAAATCAGAAGCATACAAGAGATGAATGTTTTTATCTAAATGACGAGGTAGAACGTTAGGGTGTACATGCTTTTGCCACTTAGGGTGTTCTCCATGGTGGTTGGCATCTCAAAGATACACGGGAGACATGTTCAGTCCCAGTCTTGTGCATTTTATCTGCTGCTGTGACTGCAGGCGGTTTAGATGTTTGCTGTGCTGAAAGTGACTGAGCACCCTGGTAACTTTGCCATAACAGTAGCATAGACTATCCTATGATGTCAGATGTAGTAACATTTTTGCATACATGAAGCTTTCAGGTGGCATCTGCATAGAGTGCGTGCTATGTACAATTTTAGTTGGTTGTATTTTATGTGTTAGGGTGCCATAATCAAATATGTTGGCACAACAAACCATAAGTGGGTCATTATATATGTAACTGATATTGTAGATTTGTTCCACTTAAAGATTGCCGGCTCAGTCAGTGCTATTAAAGTAATTTTGATGTCAGAGAGTTTAATTTGCATCTAAACACTTCGCACTTGGAACAGGGAGGAAATCACTTTTGGCAACATGAGGTAATCTTCTTGCTAAGGCTTATCGCAGTACAAAACTGGAAAATCCGTAGGGAGATATACATAAGTCCTCAACTAGTTAGACTGTAGAGAATTGAGATGGAGCCAAAGTATCCCAGATGGTGGCAGCATTACCCTGCTGCTATATCAGTGTCCCTCTGAAACTCTTTTCTGCCACATTGCCCTTAGGCAGTAATTCTCTAAATACACTTGCACATGCAGAGCTATAGGACAGAGTGCTGTATATCCCCCCCAGTGGCAGTATTTGCACATTACACACATTACAAGCAATTTGACTCACGCTGCTACATTTATATCTTCCAATATGAACAGAGATGATGTGACTATTTTGCAACTAATGACCTATTTCAAGCATTCTGCGCAATGGCCTAGAACAAGCACTAATGTAAATTATGCTTAAAGTGTAAGCTGGCATCATTTGGCCAAAGGGGGAACCCATTATTCAGGAAGGACTCGAGGCCTCAGTTTTTTGCGAGTGCACTAACCAACAGTATCATTGCTCTTCATGACTGGCTACATTGATCATACAAACTATGGTGTGATAATTATGGAGCTGATGATAATGATGATGGCTTTGGACAGTGCAGTTAAACATGTGCTCAGAAACTGAAGCTGCAGCTTAGCCTGTTCACAAATTTGGTGCACAGCAGTACACCGTGTTAGGATGGTACTGTATTTAATGACACTTTTTGTAATGCTACCAGCGCCATTTATAAGAAAACTATGACTATTCTGTTTTTTTTCCTTTCTTTTTCTCCTTTAGAAGTTAGAATTGAAATATGTGTTTAGCTTTCATATCGAAGCTAACAGATTCATCATTTGAATGATTTTTGCTTTGACTTGATCAGTCGTAGAAAATGCTGTCTGTAGTGCTGAACCATAAGGGGACTGTATTGAGTTCAGTCATCAGTCTCGTCTTTTTAGTGTTGCATCTTAGCCTCTGTCACTATGTCTGCCTGCTTTTTCTTTGTAAATTGGTAATCTGTTTACAAAGAAAAGCTAGACCCTGAAAATTGGTTAGATTCCAGTGTGTTGCACTTTCCTTGTGAAATATTAAAGCCACAGGATGAAGGGGGAGCTCGACTTATTGGTTTATAAAGCCCACCCATCAGAGCCCCCCCCCCCTCCCGTTGCTTCTTTTTAACTGGAGCCCCAGAGGAGTACTGGTTGAGGGGTGTAACTGTCTGAGGGATAAGCTGTTTTTCTTCTAGGTCTCACTATTCACAGGGAGTGGAACCCTTCCAGTCAAGTACACCAGGGAACACGACTTACTATAACCTCTTCGAACTGTATGAAGACTAGAGGGAACCGTTTACTAAAGTTCCGCATTTTTGTATCTGTTTATGGTATTTTGGGTTGCACAAGGGAGACATGAGGTGATGAAAGATTTAGCCTACAGCATGTTCAAATATAAGGAAATTGGAAAGCTTCTCCTTGGCCCTTGTTTCTCCAGCAGTCTTGCTCAGTATTTCGCTCTCTCACCCGTCAATATCTGTTTTGATTTGAAGTAGTGTTGGTTGGAAGAGTTGCTGACCTAAAAAGAAAGCGGTCTATTTGGAGACATGGATAAGTTTGCTATCGTCTTCCTCCACACATGAAGTTATTTCTATATCTTAACCAATCTCTGCTTATGAGTTGCTCTCCTTTTATTTTGTGGCTTTATTATTTTTCTTCAGTCTGCATTCCTTGATTGCATTCTTAGTTTCTCTTTCTGTATCTTTGTAGGTTTCTGTTCCCGTCTGGTTCTTAAATACTAAGTAGCTTAAACAAAATGGACTTCTTACAGAAAAGTTTCACCATTGTTGCTCAGTAAGCAAGAAACTGTTTCAATTCAATCTGAAGTTTGTAGCTAAATCAGTGTAGAGGGGAAAGTGAACTTGACTGCATTTTGGGCGCGTGGCCAAAAGCCCAATTAAGTGCACACAGCTGGAGATGGGGGGGGATATTGTGTGTCCGTATGTGTGTGGCATTTTAAATGCGAGCCACTTTGTTGGCTCTGCAAAGTGAAGCAAGATGCGAAAAATTTCAATTTCTCTGTTTATTTTTAAAAACCTCTTGTCACAGACCGCAACTCCCAGTCGGTCGGCCTTTGCTTCTTGGAAAAACAAAAACCCGCCGGCCAATTGAAGTTCTGAATAATTAAAGTTGTGCGAGGCCTCTCAAATGGCATTAGGCTGCACAATTTAGGAAGCCAGCATGGAATTAATTATGGCGTTTGTAGCCAGCTGCGTGGCTGCTTTTGAAGGAGCTGTTAAACACTGTTATTGTCGCTTCACAAAATGCTCAGATACATTTTTAAGCAGTTGTAATCTGGTCATCAGCTGGTTGCCAATAATACAAGAGTGCAGTTTTTTTTGGAACCGGCACTTAATTTAACAAAGCTAAAAACCATTGCAAGCACATACGGTCCTTTTCTTTTTTTAATTATCACTTTTGCATAGCTTGTGACAGTTTTGTTGTGTGGGAATAAAAAACCTCCAGTTGGGGCTGTAGTTCTGTGAATTTGCGATGAAGCCAACATGACAGAAGTCAGTTGTTGTAATTGTAGTTATTGTTATGGTAATTTTTTGGCCTACTGGTATAGAGCTTTGAATCGACAGCCGGCATAAGAGAAGCATGTTGAACTTAACAAGGGTAGCGACTCTACAATCAAAACCTTTTCCTGCTTGTTAAATACAATGTGTGTGTGTCTCTCTAACCAGTGTGAAATTAATTGCAGCTTGTTAACACGCTGAGCCAGTGGTGGTTGTCAGAACGGTTTTATGGTGCTCAAAGACCCGTTAATCTTTGTAGGTGCTGTTTGTAACATGTAACAATATTTAACTCAAGCTGTTACAGCTTTAATGCACCTGTGTTCTTTAACAGAAATCATTTAAATTTCAAGGTTGGTGAGAAGCCACATATAAAGTAGTGCCGCAGTGGCAAGGTTTCATGCTGCATTGCGTTTTCACCGAAGGGAATCTTTTATAGTTGCCATGGAGTTTTTCGTTTTGGTCTCGCGGTTTGTTAAAATTAGAGAAACTCAACTGCCCCTGCAGTGATGAGCCCACACACTGCGGCTGCATTCAAGTTCTCATAGAATAGAGGGCTTGTCAATTGGCAAAATATCTCTCCCATAGTTTTCCACATATTTAAAATTGCATCACAAAGCTCATATAGAGAAAAGTTAGCGATGTTATTTCTTGCATATACATTTAGCACCATACAGATTTTACAGCTTTAAGAGCAGTCAAAATTTTGAAAAGTGTTTTTTGTGTGTGTTCATTTTTTGGTTTTGGTTTTTTCAGTCCAGAGCAGGCCAGACTGTGTGACTTGGAGGACCAGTCAAAGGCCTCTAAGAAGGGTTTGTGGAGCGAGGGTGGTGGCGCGCAGACTATCCGCAACATCAAGTACACCATAGAGAATCCCCGCAACTTTGTCGACTCCTTGCACCAGAAACCTATCAATGGTAAGGAATATTAGATGGACTTTTACCTCACTCTTGAAAAATGAATGTTTGGCCTATGAAGAAAAACAATACATGAAAATGTAAAAAGAGATTACATACATAACCTCTGTTTGTTTATTTGGATCATGGGCCTCATGAGCACTACATGTTGAATTGTACTAAATAACTTTAGAGCAGGAAAGTTTGGGCAGTGCTGTTTTTTTCCCTTTAATATTGTGATCTGTAAGATTCTTCAGAAAAACTGATCTTATTTAAAGTTAAGACTCTTAGATCATATCTTTATAAGGCAGCAGAAATCAGTTGATGTGGGCTTGGATGTTTTGTCCTGAATATCCACTTCATGGCATGTAAGGGCACACACTGTCTCGCTCTTCACCAGCTCATTCCTTTGGCCCTCATCTCGACCTATTCGAGGTGTAATGTGCCACTCTATTTCGAGAAGAGTGCCGGTAACAGTGGTTAAGCTCATTTCACCACCCTTCTGCGGAATAGAAAAATGAACAAGGGGCACTTTTTCTTTCTTTCATTTCTTATTCTTGCCATTTATGAGAATCTCAGGGCTATTTTAAAATTGGAGGCAGCAATCCAGTTGAAGTATTCTACACACAAAAAATAGCTGTTTAAAAATGGGTATGCCAGTTTCTCTCATCTGCTCATGCTACTCCCTGTTCCCATTGACATGCATGTAACACCTGTACATTCACATGTTCTATAGAGAGAAACCTTTAAGACACTGAGTGAGCCGATCGCAGAAGATTATTTAGGTGTGAAATTCCTTTTTTTAACAGTTACCTAAAAACCTGTCTAGATTAAATGCCCCTGCATTGAAGTCTGTTGTAATGCATATAAATTGGTTGTTTTTTTTCCCCCCACACAAAGAATTATGAAAGAAGTATGTACTGGGAAATTATGAAGCATACATTCAAGCTGACCACAGTCAAAGTGCTTTATTCCTGTAGTGTCAGTTCAACAACAAAAGTGATCTCAAGGGAGTTTAAATTAGAGGTGGGAATCACCATACATCCCACGATACGATATTATCACAATACTTAATGCACGATACGATATTATTGCAATTTTTTAAAAATATTTTGCGATATTCAGATTCTGTACATAAAGGTAAACTTTATCAATATTCATTTTATCTAATAACAAAGTCTCACACTCAGTCTTTCTCTCATTTTAGTCAGTTTTATTGTTGACAAACTGAACGGTTTGTATTACAGTCTAGTCCAACTTAACTGAATGCAACCATCTGGTACAATTAAATGGTAAATGGCCTGTATTTATATAGCGCTTTTCTAGTCCCTAAGGACCCCAAAGCGCTTTACATATCCAGTCATCCACCCATTCACGCACACATTCACACACTGGTGATAGCAAGCTACATTGTAGCCACAGCCACCCTGGGGCGCACTGACAGAGGCGAGGCTGCCGGACACTGGCGCCACCGGGCCATCTGACCACCACCAGTAGGCAACGGGTGAAGTGTCTTGCCCAAGGACACAACGACCGAGACTGTCCAAGCCGGGGCTCGAACCGGCAACCTTCCGATTACAAGGCGAACTCCCAACTCTTGAGCCACGAACCACGAACGATTATAGCTATTCTGAACTATGCAATTTGTGAAAACTATGCAGCCCCTTCAGCAACTGAAGAATTTGAAAGTAAATTAAAACAAAATATAATTTTACATTTTACATAATGTAAAGTTACATAATTTTACATTAAATAAAAAAGTTTTAAACTAAAATATCGATTTCTGCTGTACCTGTATCGATACATTATTAGCAAACAAAGTATCACGATACTACACAGTATCGATTTTTTTCCCCCACCCCTAGTTTAAATTATAAGGTAAAAACACCAATCATCAGACAGTCCCCCATGAAGTGACATGTGGTGACAGTGGAGAAGAAGAACTCTTAACAAGGAAGAGCAGACAGACAGAACAGGCTCTCATTTTTTGCAAATACTCGAAATAAAGAGGATTAAAAAACAGACTGCGAGAGACAGTGGATTAAAGCTGGTTAATTATAACTTTAGTATTATTATTATCATTGTTATTATTTCAAGCAGTTTTGTATTCTTGATTATTTACATGACTCTTCATTAGCTTATCATACATTTATTAAACAAAAGTGTGTTTTATAAGATAATTTGTTGGCATTTTTGCCTTTGTTGGATAGTGAAACAGTGAAGATAGACAGGAAGATGAGGAAAGAGGGGTGCAAGACATGCTGCAAAGGGCCACGGGCGGGACTCAAACCTGGGCCGCTGCTCTCTGAGCTAAATGGGCGCCTAACAAAAGTGTCTTTTAAAGGGTTTAGTTCATTCATACACAACTTAGAGAAAAGGTAAATAATACAGAACACATAATTAAAAAAAAAAAAGCGAATTAATTGCTCTATTACCACACTATGGCGTGAAGGAGAGGTGAATGAGACGTCCCTCTGCAGCCTGAACTTACAGCGCTTTCTAAATTCAAGATTGTTCAGAGTCACCTGACCTAGCCCCTAACTTCAAGGTTTATAAAAGAAAAAAGTTTTAAGGTTAGTGCGTCTGTCTCCTGAGCTCACATGAGAAGCTGTTTCCAAAGGTTAGGTTTGTGATGAGAAAAGCTCTTAAATTCAGTTCTCAATTTAACATTAGAAGAGATGGTAATATGGGAGAAATGTGATCTCCTTTTTCCGGTTAGTACTTTTTGTACAGCATGTTGAGTCAACTAAAGATTTTTAGGACAACCAGATGACTGGGAATTACAGCAGTGAAAATAAGTAATGATAGAGTAGTTTTTCAGCGTCCCTCCGAAACAGGATGTTCCTAATTTTGACAGCATTGCACAGATGAAAGAAGGTATTTCTAGTGATTTGTTAAATGTGTGTATCAGGGAACATATGCTGGTCAAACTTGACTCCAAGATTCTACAAAGTTGTCATATCATGTTAATTATATTTTTTGCAAAATCATTCGAAGCAGCAGTTTATGAACACGATGTTACTTTTAAGGGTGTGAAAAGTATTCCAGTTCATTTTAACCAACATGAGCTCAAACTGATCACAGCCTTTTGATGTCAAAAAGAAGGAAGTGTTCTTCCTTTAAATCTAGAGTAGTGGGTTTTGGATGAAATGTGACTTTGATGTGGAGTTCAGTCTGTGACTTTCTCCTCTCAGAGGACAACTCTTTTCAGTCACACTGTTCATTAAATCATTGGGTTGTGTGTGCCTGGTTCCTGTTTTGAGTTCAATAACAATCACTCATTGAGCTTTCTAAAAGCAATTGGATTGCACCCTGGATCACTAATAATTCACTCCTAGATTTCCATCTTTTAAACTCTACATTTTCCTAAGCCAGCAGTTGCGTGATTTAGTTTTGTGTAGTTCACAACAGTTACATTTAACTTTAAGAACTTGAGGTATTTAAGCACATCATAATTTGACACACAATCTTTGATTTTACATTATGTTGTCTCTTCTCCCTTTAGCCATCATCGAGCACGTGCGGGATGGAAGCGTTGTTCGTGCCTTGCTGCTCCCAGACTACTATCTGGTCACTGTTATGCTGTCTGGTATTAAGGTAACCACCACTTATTTGCTGCACATACAATTACATGTTACATAGTGTGGTTTTATTTGCTTTAAACAATTAAGTCTCTGCAGTTTCTGCAAGGAGATTGAAGTAACAACATGTAGTTAAATAAAAGCCACCCAGCTATTTTTTTTTGGTGGTTTTTGACGGTTCCTTCCAAAACCCCCACCCTTTTTTATTTCTTTTTTTTTTTTTTTTTTTTTTACATAAGTAATGTCTCTTTCTGTCACTTCCTTTAGTCTGTTTATTCTAGCAGTGGTGTTCTTGCACATTTGCCCATTAGTCTCTTTCATCAAGTCCAGCTTTGCCAATAGATCACTTAAGATAAATAATGTTTTTCATCCCCCACTTGAAGACATTTCATTCATTTCAAGGTGTTCTTCGCCTCATTGTTCAAAGACTTGTCTGCTTGTGTCGCCCATGGCGCTTATATTTGTCTGGTATTTTTCCACGCTTCAGACATGATTAGAGATAACATGCACATCAAGGTGACAACAGTTAAGAAGACGGCAGGCACAGTGAAAAGAGTTTCTTGCAAAGTGTATTTAATCAGTTATACATTTTAATGCACAAATACTTGGAAAACATACACTGATTAGTGCATGGGTAATCTATATTTCTTTTTCCGTTTCTCTTCCTCTCAGTGTCCCACATTCAAGAGGGAAGGAGATGGTACAGAAACGCCAGAGCCATTCGCAGCAGAGGCCAGATTCTTCACTGAATCCCGTCTTCTTCAGCGAGACGTTCAAATCATCCTGGAGAGCTGCCCCAACCAGATCATACTGGGCACCATCCTTCACCCGGTAAAACACCGGAATCAGTACCTAGTGGTGACATTGTTAATTCTTGGATTTTCGTTTTATTCCTTTTGGGGTTTTTTTGACCGTGCTCATTTGATTTTGTCTCAGAATGGTAACATCACAGAACTCCTGCTGAAAGAAGGGTTTGCACGCTGTGTGGACTGGTCCATGGCTGTTTACACCCAGGGAGCTGAAAAACTCAGAGCTGCTGAACGGTACGCAACAGAAAATACATTTTGACACAAGCCAAATTCGATTTAATCACCTGTTTTTAGTGTTTTCCAGCCAACTGGATATTTCTAGTCACTTGATTAAATCATATCTCCTGATATCTGACTAATGATGAGTATTTTATGTTTTTATTTTAAATTTTATTTGTCGTTGTCTTTCCAGATCTGCTAAAGAGCGCAAGGTTCGGATCTGGAAAGACTATGTTGCGCCGACAGCCAACTTGGATCAGAAGGACAGGCAATTTGTAGCTAAGGTGAGGACTTAAAGTGGTAATTTGTAGTCTTATTAAGAAGGGGCTTGTTATGAGGATCATTTTGCTTCATCGGGGGGGGAGCGAGAGCATGTGTAGAGTGTAAATCTTTGTGCATGACATGAAGGCATTGTTAAGTATGTGTAAGACTTAAATTTGGTTGTAAAAGGAAGCGAGAAAGGCAGCTTCACTTGGATTCACAAGTTGATGCCTTCTGCTGCATTTCCAATTTTCTCTCGGTATCTCAGCAAAAGCACGAGCACTCTGATGCTTGTAATGAATTATCTCTTCCTGACACTTCTTGCTTTCACGTTTACACACCCCAATGAATATATAGGGAGAAAAGATCCCCTCAGTAAAGGTACAAGGAATGCTTAACAGCAACCTTGAAGCAATCCCCAGGCAAATTAGTGCCAAATTGCTGGCGTGTGCTGTAGCAGCGGCACAGAACGACCCCAAAAGCCAACAACTAGAGATATTAGCTTTGGAGGTTATTGGCCCGGCCCTCGGGAGAAAAGAAACATCCATAATATCAAGTACAGTGGGAGTGCAGTCCATCCTAAATGTCAGCACATACCGGTTCAAACCAAATAAGATTGACTCCTTGATACATTTGGTAATATAGCTTAACCTTGTTGTCACAATGAGATAACACATTACAGGGCACTTTAATGCAGTAAAGCAACTCTAGCCTTAAAGCGTCAGCTTTAAATGTGGCCCCTTCTGAGCATTTTGGCTAGTTGCCCCCATACCTTCCCCTTAGTAAATATATATATTTTTCTCTCTGGAAACGCTTAATAAAAAGAAAAAAGTTGAGCCTTTTGGAAGTTTCTTTTGTCTGCATTTGCTCCCTCCAGACCCCAAACTTTTAAGACCCTTAAAAATTCATACCCGGCCTAAGGGTTACATAAAAGGTGTTGCTTTGGCAATCTGCTTACAGAATGAATTTGATAAACTGCACAAGCATATAGAAGGCACCAAAAGAAAACTATGAGCATGTATATTTTTTTTCCTGAGTCAGAGGGAAGAGGATTGAGAGAGGATAAAACATTTATATTATCGGTGCGAGCTGCGTTTAGATCTCTGTGAACCCCCTCAGTAAAAGAGGGCTGAATGTGGGCAGTGTGCAAGTGAGGGAACATTTGGTGGTGAGCTCAGGGGAGTGTATGAAAAGCAGGCACAGAGAATATAAAAAAGTGAGAGGTAGAGGGTTAAAGAAGACACTGAAAGGGTAGGTTTGTGTGGATGTGTATAGGATGAAAAGGAAATGAGTAGTCAGTCTTTTTTTCTTTTTATTTATTTATTTATTTTGGCCTCCTGCAGTGCACTGCTCATGCCCCCAGTTAAACTTTGATGCACTTTTGAATTTTTTCTCAGGATGTTTCTTTGTCCTTTACTTACCTTGCAGCTTAAGCTTGCTCAGTGTCAGCTGCTGCTATGTTAGCCAGTTTATTTGGGCATTAGTTTAGATATCGTACTTTGTGGATGTGGTGACTCGTCTGGGTGATCTCCTTTAAAGTGCAACTTCTTTCTATAACTTAAAATGCTGTCTGTTATAGCTTGCAAAGTAATTCCAGTGAGTGATAAGCCTCTGAGATGGCAGGAGGACCACGCAGGTCTAAAAATGTTCCCTTAAAAATTGATTTGATGGAAAGTGTCTTGTTGACCCTGCAGCTAGTTGAACTGTTTTAACGCTAAGTACATACCGGGCAGGCTAAAGTTACGCAGGCCCGTCACTCCCCTTCTGCACTCGTCCCTGTTACTTTTGTCGGCACCTAATGCTGCAGTGCAGCCACTCTCACAAGGACACTTTTATCCATCAATCCCATCATCATACACTCCTCCCCTCTCCTCATCCACTCTGCTTTTCACTTCTTATTACCTGAGTGATGGATAGAGTGGAGAGACGCAGCGGGTCCAATCCCCACAAGTCAATCCTGCTGACGCATCTTCCTTTTTGACTGTCTCGACTCTTTCTCCCCCTCCTTTGCTGGGACTAAAGAATAGGAATGTAGGCCATGTCCCAATAGTACCCCCTTTCTCCCCCAGGTAACCACTGACTTGCAAGGTGATAGACAAAGGGTGACGTACTGTAAAGCCCTTTGCCAAGCTCATCAGCGGCTTGTCAGGAAGACTGCTGGTGATGAGCTCATCCAAATCCATAAGAATCATATGTATAAGGTATCTGGATTTACTGCTCTCCAGCTGGGAGTTTTAGTAGTTGCATAAAGATTTTCTGATCGGTGTTGGGAGTAAAAAGGCTTATGCGTGTGCTGTTAAATGTAATGAGGCATAGGTGCAAAATACAATTAGTAAGTATGGCTTAATACTGTGTGTAAGACAGAAAGGTGACATGTGCACTGCCTTTAAACCAAGTCAGACAAACTGGGCTTAATATCTGACAGCTTCTTAAAATAACAAAACAAAATGACACATTTGGAGAGAAAGGCTTGCAGGTTAAACTCTAAAGTTGAGCAGCAGTAAAGTAAGAAAACAAAAAAACATCCCTGCTAGAGCAGGGGTGGGCAATCTCAGTCCACGAGGGCCGGTGTCTCTACAGGTTTTAGATGTGTCCTCGAACCAACACAGCTGATTTAAATGGCTAAATTAGCTCCTCAACATGTCCTGAAGTTCTCCAGAGGCCTGGTAACGAACTAATCATGTGATTCAGGTGTGTTGACCCAAGGTGAGATCTAAAACCTGCAGGGACACCGGCCCTCGTGGACTGAGATTGCACACCCCTGGGCTAGAGTCCCTCTAAAGCAGGGGTTGGGAACTCCAGGCCTCGAGAGCCGGTGTCCTGCAGGTTTTAGATCTCACCCTGGGTCAACACACCTGAATCACATGATTAGTTCATTACCAGGCCTCTGGAGAACTTCAAGACATGTTGAGGAGGTCGTTTAGCCACTTAAATCAGCTGTTTTGGATGAAGGACACATCTAAGGACACCGGCCCTCGAGGCCTGGAGTTCCCTACCCCTGCTGTTTAGTGTTTTTGTTTAACAGCATTGTGCAAATTAAGTGCTTGTCATATCTATGTGATATGCTTGTTATCCCTATATGCAGCTTTGATGGCATTTAAACCTTTATGTTAAACCATGGCATTTGGATCAAATCCACTGGTGTCCACATGGAACACAGTGCATTGGTGATGTGAGGCAAGTAATGACCAAATCCTGGCCATGTGGTTAAAACCAACTGAATAAACGTGAGAGTCAACCAGCACTTTCCCCGATAGTAGCCAAGATTCTCCTTGCGCTATGACTGATCTTGACCACTGCAGATGTCATGTCATTACTAGGCAGAGGGTGGCAGTAGATCCCCACCGTTCGAGTAGCAGAATAGACCAGTGAGTCATGCTGCCAGCCTGTTTGTCTCTTCTGCCTGCTCGCTCAACCCTCGTGGCAGCTAACTTTCCAAAGAGTTTTTGCTCTATTTTTCGATCTATTCTCCATCTTTTCCTCTGTCTCTGTTCCTGTGATATTTGCTGTGAGATTACACTCTATCTCCCTGGCTCGCTCCAGCTTTCTGTTCGTCTATCTTGGTGTGTGTTGATCTGTCCTCCTTCGCCTCGCTCCTCTCACCTCCTCCAGCTGATAATTAGCCAGTAAATGCTGAGCCATTTTTATTCTGCTCCCGCCACGTTCTCTCTCTTGCACTTTATTTACTTGGGCAGGCCACAAAATGACCTTGTTACAGTGTGAATGCATGTAGGCTGGTATGTGTGCGCGCGTCTATGTGCACGCACGCGTCCCCTCGCACTTACTCATTACACCTCTCCCCTTCTCCGTCTCTCTCCCTCCTGCTCCCTAAGTCTCTGTATCTCTCCCACTCAGCTCAGTGATTAGTGTATGATGTATTTTGGCTGCTTTTGCAGGCAGCCTATTTAGCATGTGGGCTGGTCTAATTTCTGTTCTCTGGTGGCAAAATGCAACGGCAGTCTGATTTGTTTTCATGGAATAATGAATCTCCCAATGAGCCTAATATACCTGGATTTGTGTCTGCAGTATCGACATAAAGTTTCAACTTTTTCTCAGTTTTTGGTTGGTTTGTTTTTCTACCACAGCTTCAGCCACACAAACACCCACGCAGTCCAAATTGTGGTTGATACATCGCTCAGACCTGCATCTCTCATTTTGAGGACTTTTGTGCCCGGCCTACATATGAACTCCACTTTGAGTGATGATGAGGCCATTTAATGCATGTGTGGGTGGCTACATGTGTAGGGCGATTGATTTCTCAGTCTGTTGCAAGTGGCCTACTTAAAGGCTCTGGGTTTGGATGCCTTCTCCGTCTAAATCACATTATACCCTCAATCTGTCTTCCAACTAAAGTGAGCACATTGGACGCCACATATATAGACTGTGCTGTGTTAGAAATATTTGCTTCACCCTTCATTTTTAATGACTTGACATGAGTACACATTTCTCTGAGATTCATAATTTATCATCTATGTCAGTAGATTTCAGATTTCCCTCTGAAGTTCTGAGTGCTTTTGTGATGTTCTGTCATTGGGAAGAAATGCTGTAGTTCTAAGCTATCACTTTTGAACATCCACACATACTTCTGAACTGTACTTCCCTAAACTCCCATTGGAACAGAGAGAAATAACATTTAAATGCCAGACATAAATTAGTCTGTGTATTTAGTTACACTTCTAAAGGTCTGCAGAACAAAATGCTGCCAGCCAGTAGTCGAGTAGACAACTGCGTAATGCTCTGCCAGTCTATCTTAAACACGATGTTTGTGGTTTAGAGCTTTTTTTCCACACGCACTCTTGTCTCCCTCCTCTACCCTCCCTCCTTGCCTGCTGTCAATCCCCCAGATTGCAGAACGTCCTCGCCCTGTCCTCCAAACCTAGCTGGCCTACTGGGATGCCTTAGCTTGCTAACTTACTCATTCACTCAAGGATCGCTCTTTCTTACCTCCCTCTTGTTGCCTCCTGCTCATGACAGCACACAGTGTGCTCTGTCACTCTCTCTCTGCCTTTGAACAGATCTCTTCCTCTCCATTTATCCTTTACCTGCTCCTTCACTTCCCATCTTTCTGTCAGTCTATCTGCTTACTCACTCAACAAAATGCAATGCCATTCTTTTTCTTACTCCAGCACCCCCACTGCCCTGCACATAGGTTTGTAATTACCCCAAGGTTTTAAGTCTTTGGACCCTTAAATTGATTTCTAATTGAGTTTCATGTTCTTATTTTTGTGCTGTATGCTCACCTAATCACATTCCCGAAGTTTTTTTTTTTTTTTGGGTGGTTGTTTTTATTTTAATCGTTCCCGCTCCTCTGTTCTTCTATTCCTTGTAGGTGATGCAGGTGGTCAACGCTGACGCCATGGTGGTCAAGCTCAACTCTGGCGAATACAAGACCATCCACCTGTCCAGCATTCGGCCCCCAAGGAATGAGGGAGAGGTACAAAAAAAAAAAAATCTATCTGCTTTTAAAGTTTGCACAGCTTTGCTTGCAATGAGGAGCTACTTGAAATTGAAGGAGTGAGTGAATGTAGTTGAATGAGTGAGAGCTTTGTGGTCAGCCAGCATCTGGTGTCAAGGTATTTTCCACCTAAGCTTAGTTACTTAAAAGCTGCACAACTATAAATATCTGTCCGCCTCTTTGTGTTCTCGTGGCCTCTCTTCTTTTCTTGCACGTCAGTCTAAATTCTTTCCAAAAGACTGTGGATTTAAGTCTGACCACTTGGTGGCGCCCCTGCAGTTGGGGCATAAGCAGATACAGTGAAACAGTAGTACACACCCAGTGGTTGCAGCACTGCAGAGAGTGAGGCAGATCGATTTTTTTTTCTTTTTTCTTTTTCCCCTTCCACACTCGCTTTCCTCAGAATCACTTCAAGACTGAAAACACACAAGTACATGCTTACACACGTATACTTGGGGACACCTGGGAAAAATACTAATTGATACAATATATGGTGTCCTTAAAAGACGAAACAAAACAAAGACTGCAATGACCTGGAGTCTGTTGTGCTCGATGTCTCTCATTCCTTACCTCCTGAGCACTCATCAGGGAAATTAGTGTTGGAGATGAAATCTTTTGCATTACTGTGCAACAAAAACATGCATTGCTTATATTTCCAGGTGACTGACGTGCATTTATTTTTGAGAAAGAACCAATCAAAGCATTTTATTTGACTGCGCTTACTTATCACAGGTTTGACCATCGTGCTTTCAGTCAGCACACCGTTTCGTGTCATATCCTTTTATATAAGCTTGTATTACATTTTCCTCCTCTAAAGGTACGAGGCAAAGGGGGTGTGGCGCTTTTGTCTAGGCAGCGGTTGTAAAAGTCAGCTTACAGCTTACATCTGCAATAACCCTTTTGTTTTTCTTCTGTTTTGGTTGTTTTGGTTTTTATTGACTCCCTCTTTGTGCATTCTGTCTGTTTTATGGCGTGCGCTTTCCTGTCTTTTCCCTTTTTATTGTCTTCTAAGTTTGGTTTTTATTCTCTGTCCTCGTCCTATTCTCGCAACTCGCTCTCTCTCCCCACCCCTGGCATTGTTGGTGCCTCCCATCATTAAGACACTAGTACTTTGTGTCTTCCCTCCCTCCCGTCTTCCTTCTGCTCTCTTCTCCCTCTTCTCCACAGTCACTTTCTGCTGTCCTTTCCCTCCGGGTGTGCTCAGTGTGGTCAGATTGTTGACCTGTGCCGTTGCCCTTCGTGTGTATTTATTCTCCTTAGTTATCTGTGGTTGTAACAAGCTTGTGGGCAAAAGCTTCTCCATTTTGTCTCTCTCCTCTTCTCTCGTTTCCTGCATTACACAGCATTTGCTCCTAACTTTTCTCAGTGTCTCTCTTTACTCTTGTCTGTCGCTCTTTTTTTCCTCTTTTTTTGCCTGCACCAGATGCTTCAACAGTATGTGTTTTGTGCTTCATTACACTGTCGTATGTTACAGGGAGCCTGGGAGAGTGAGCCCAGATGTGAACGTTTGTGTGCATTGTATTGGTGTTACATCGGCACAGTGCTGTATTGCTTTTATCGCACTTCATGCATGTTTAATTGTGTGGTCGTGTGTCAGATTATTGTGCAAATACCCATATTCATCAAAATTTGTTTGGTTTGGGTCTTGCCTCACTGAGCTACTAGAGTGAAATTTGTAGCAGGCTGGATAAAATTTGACTGAGTATAATGTACTAGCTCAGAGTACTTGTTATTACCCATTAGATTATTGTCTCCTGTTGTTTATAGAAGGATTATATAATAACACAATAATTACACTTAAACTTAGTCTTCCTAATCTAAACAATAAAGTAAGAACTACCTAAAAATTCCTTTCCATGTTAAAAACATGGAGATTTTTTTTAATTGAATTGTATATGTCAGAGTTGTTTTGTCACACACGAAGCCGTCTATGTGGAAAAGTCGGACCATATTCTCAGTTTTGATGTTGTTGCATGTAAACTGCTGCTATGTTTTAGTTTTAAATGAGGGTAGTTTGCGGTGCTGCTGCTGGTGTCATTTGTTAGGTTGTTATTTCTGTCTGTGAGCTAAAGAGCTGCCTGCATGTCTCTAATGCTGTTGACTTAGCTTTGAATGTTGTCGCTATGGCAGCAATACAGAGTTTTGATAGGTTTGCAGAGACTTTGATGAGCCCTTTGACTGTAAGGTAGAATATAGCAAGTAAGGGAAAAAAATGCCTGTGCATGCAATAGGGAATTTTATGTCCTGTCTCATTTGCAAACTGGCCCCTGTGTCTGACCACTAAATTAGGCAAGTAAGCTGTTATCTTAAGTGAGCAGGAGAACTTAATTTCATGCCCTGTCCACACACCTTTACAGACGCAGATGTAGCAGTTCCCCTTCACTTATTAGAAGCCATTCTGGACATTGTAATTTTACATTCATTACTGTTGCTTGAATGATTTAGAAAGCCCCAAAAATATTGTTTGACACCTCAGAATACCGGTGCTCATCTGTATTCTCAAGCTCATAGCTAAAAGTTGCCAGGAGGATGGATCCACACTGAAAAAGCCTAATTTTGTCAACTTCTTACCTGTGGAGGTGATTCTTAGCTTTAGATTTGTAAAGGGAGACGTCAGGGCAGGTATGTCTCAATCAGGTCCACGCACACTGACATCATGTTGGCTAACATCACCAGTGAACTGTCTTCTTGCTTACAGTGCAGCAGGCAGTCATAAAGACATTGCCACAGTTTGAGGTGCAGCTTCAAAACACACACACAAACAGACATGCTTGGTTAAGCTGCATTAGCCTATGTCAGGAAACATCTTGGAAATTGGCGTCAGAGTGTCTGCAAACTGATTATAATAAGAAGTGATATATATGGCTGTGTTAGCACTGCAGTCTGCAAGCTTCAAGGAAACAAACTCAGCAGTTACACTCATACATTGTAACTTAAATGTCACATTATTCATTACTATATAATGTTGACATGATATTGTATCTAAACCGACGAGTAGGATATTTGCTTATAGGTTCTTTAGATTTATTACAGTCGTTCTCAAATCGTGACCATGGCCTATATTTACCTGGCAGAACAATTCATTGTGAGTGAACATGCTTTAAATTTAGCTTGCTTTTCATTACTTTGATGTTGTTTTTCTTCTTAAGTACTTATGATGTCATCCCATATTACCAAACTAAAATTTTTTTGAAGAGATTAATATTAGATTCAAGCGTGCTTGGCCCAGCCCGAGTTTTCACATTTTTCTTCCTTAGGAACTCTTGTGTGATTTTGGCAGTGTGCTTTGGATCGTTATTATGCTGGAATATTTCTCTTCAGCCAAGCTTCTGGAGACCGAGAGTCATCTCATCACCCAGTTTTTCACTATATCCACAGGCATTCATCCCACCATTTTTAAATGTAATTTCCCTAGCACCTTTTGCACTTCTGCAGCCTCTTGTCATCACGATCCCATCTCCAAGCTCTCCATGTTCAGATCAGACTATGATAAAAGTCATGCTACCAATTGTTATCGGCTTCTTTTCATGTTCTTATTTTACTGTTGATGTCATCCAAAGAGATTTGCACCTTTGAGTGCAAAGAATCTTTTGGAGCTAGATTGTGCAGGCATTTTTCTGCTGGTCATTTTAGATAAGTGAGAATATTCAAAGGTTAGTATATAACCATGTCTATGCAGATGGCATGATGGGAAATTGTGTTTAAATGATCAGTTTTCTTCTCTTTTTTTTCAGTGCTCACAGATACACTTTAGTTGCATTCACTTACTACTTTGCGACCTGTATTTTCACTGTAGTCATTCTGAAATGTTTGTTTTTGATTTCTCATAACAGGAAATCTGCAACAACTTAGAAATAATACAGTTATTAAGAGGTGATACGGTTTGAATCATTTGGCATTTAAGTGATGTTGCACAGGGATGTGCTTGTTTTTGTCGTTCATACACCGTATGAGTGTTGTGTTCTGTAGAGGTCTGTCGGGATTGTGTCGTGCCAGTTGTCATTATTATCTTTGTCTGTCTGGATGTGTATGTGCCCTGTTGAACTTGGTATTCTGCAACAATGCCATTTATGTTTGTGTGTCAGGTTGTGTGTACTTTATTGGAGTATGGAGACCAGATGCGATGTACCAGTGCACTGATGAACTGTGACAGTTCCTGCCAAGTCCCTCTCCTCCTCCCATCTTCTGTGGGTCGCTTTAGTGTCCTAATGCCACATCTCCCCCTGTCCTCTCTGATGACTATGCTAATTGTGCTCAGACTGACAGATTAGTTGACCAATGGCGTCTGTTTGCAGAAAAAAATAGGATACAGAGTTCCTCACTTGTTTTTTTTTTTTTCTTCTTTTCTTTCTTTGTTTGATTTTGGTTCCTTTCCTCCCCAGTGTTATTTTGAGCTTGGGAGTTGGAGTCAGCTTTTTCTTCTCTCTATTTTCCTCTCTCCTTTCTCTTTCCTTTTTTTGGCTTTCTTTCTCCATTTCCTTTCATGTGCAGTAGGACAAACCCAGTGTAAACACGAGTGGGGAGATACGTCTATACCACAGAGTGACTCACTGTTACGCCCACTCACTCACACTCATTGTGTTTGGATGTGTTTGTGTGTTTCTGCTTCGATGATACGTGCATCAAGTCTCAAATGTTTGCGTATGCGTGTCTCTTTGTTCATTTTAATGTATCTGTGTGCTTATGCAGTTTAAGTAGGGTTAAGGACGGTGTTGATGGAGCACAGAGAGCAGTTAACTCACTGTTCTTATACTGTATACAGCAGCATGATGAATATGGCTCTTACATACAGCTCTCCCTACTTGTCCAACCTCTCCGCAGTTCACCTCAGCCAGATTGTTCAAACCTGTGGTGAAACCGCCATATTTACCAAAGTGCTAATCACTGTGGCTTGTTTCTCTAAAAATTCAGTACATGCAAAACATGTGGGCAGAATTATGACCTTTGAAGTACTTGGAAGTCACAGTTATAGTCAGAGTTATTTGACGTACTATTTTTGAACAATACTTAGAAGGCAGAGTGGTTTACCACTGATTGACATGACAATGACAGTCAGAATGTCGAGGTCTTTAAAAAAAAATGTTACAGTTGTTAAACTAATTACCAATTGTAGCATAATGATTGTTCAATAAAAAAAAAAGACACAATTTCAAAGGAAGCTTGAGAATTCAATTAATTATTCAAAGTGTATGTGGAGATGAGGCCTATATGGGAGTGTTTGTTGATTTTCATTGGTTTTCCAGAACCGCACATAATTTTTGAAAATTAGATACAGATTCTTTAAAAAAAGTCATGCTCGTACAGATTTTGTAAAGAATTACAGAGATACAGCTGTATAATTACCAAATCTTTCAGCATAAAGGCTCATTTGCTGTTGGCTGTGTTTTTGTGTTCGACACTTGATCTTCTCCCACTCGGCTCATTGTTTTGGTTTCCTCCCTCTCTCCCTCCTCCTGACTTCTGTCCTCATCCTCAAAATCTTGTGTCAAGCAGTGTGTGCGCTCGGAGCGTGCCTAAAAGCCTAGCAAGAAATGCTTTGACCTCAAGATTGGTAGCATGATGACAAGGGAGGAGGGTCACCCCACCCGTGATTCACTTATGCGCCACTGGCTGGGTGAGGCGCGCCACTGGCTGGGTGAGGCACACCGGGAACTGCTAGTACCCTTCTTCTCTTTTATTATTTATTTAATTATTTATTTATTTTGCTTTTCCTACTTTTTAGATGTCTGTACTTTAAAAGTAGAGGCTTAGATTCCTTTTGTTTCTGTGTGAGCACAAGAGGGGGCGATATTTAAAAAGCTGCATTAGAAGATTATTTGAAAGATGTAGGTTAAAGTACTGATTTGCACCTCTTGAACAGGATTTGTTTAGATAAGAGTCATTTATAAGCTTTGTGGGGCTTTCTCTTTGAGATAGGTGCAGTGTTATCTGGCGCTGAACTTTTAGAAGTTGAATGACTTTGGCTTTATTGGCTTAAAAAAAAAGGCAGCAAGTGTGATGATTTAAGTTGTTAAGTTGGTGTTTGACATTCTTATTAATAGCAGAACTATCTGAACATGGGCTGAAACCTGTCCCAGCTGTCCCAGTATATTTACCCGTGTGGTAGCAGCTAATCATGAGTCGAGAGGCTGTTTGTTTTGGTGGCGCTGCGGGTAATTTCACTGTGAAATACAGGTTTGTTTGTTGTGTCTGTTGTGAAATCAATTCAAGTCGGTTTAGCAATGACTTATTCATATCCTGCATGAATTTTGGATTGTACACTATAACGAGCAATAATTTTTCTTTCTCTCTCTCTCTCTCTTTTTTTTTTGTAGTGCTATCTCTCCACCCCAGCCTACCTCAGCAATTTATTGTTTATGCATGCATATTTTAGTAATGTTAATGGGCATACAATATTAAATGCTGACTGTTTGTCTAAGCCTCCCTGTGCAGTGCTTAATAAAAAAAACAGTGCCCATCTTGTCTGGGACACACATGCAAACCCCCAAAAACCAAGCCCCAGAGATCACGTACAAAAGATTTTTAAAACAGCGATCTGAAAACAAACTAAATAATCCCTCCCACATAAGAGAACCCGTAAACAAAATTGAAGTGCTGTCAAGAGCCTGCCAAACCAACAGGCGGCGATATAATCTAAACCCTAAAGCCATGTTGGCCAATCAGAAGCCTGTCAACATGTCAACGCTGCAGAGTTTCTGATTATCTTAACCCCGGAAGGAGTTATCCAAAAGGTCTGTTTTCAGTGACCTAAAATTGTTTTGGCGTGTGGAAGAAAGGCCAAAATGCAGGGGAGGGGAAAAAGAGAAACAATGGTGTTATAAAAACACACAAAACCCAGAAAAAAAACCAAGTGTTCATGAAGAAAGGGCCCCAAGCCCAATACTGTACACTTCCCCCAACACCAAAGCCAAGCATCACAAAGTGTGACATGCTCCTGAGTCATGATTTCACCCCAGAAGCTGCAGATGCTCCCAGCACGAGCATCCACACATTTGCAGCCCAGTACTCTGCAGCCCTGTGACACTGTACAAGTCAGCCAGAGCCATGCCTCTGCAATCGTCAGACACGATTCCTGAGCTGTAGCGGGTAATTTAGAATGAAGGGAATTTACCCCAAATAGAACAAAACTCCCCCCGAGGACACTGAGAGCAAACTGTTCTTAGTGGGTTATGGCTGAGACAAAGCAGTGACACTCTCCTCTCTCTGCAACCTTCCTGCAGCTGCATAATAGCGGTTTATGGTAGAGTCTGACCAGTAGTGGACTTTTGAGGCCAATACAGTATTTATGGGGAATAAAAACAGTACTGTGTAGATGCCACCACTGTCTACATATTGCACTTTCAATATATGGGATATTGAAAATACATTTTGTGAACTTTTATTAAAGCAACTTTACCCACTAAGGCAGTGCTTCATTCCACACCACTTTATTTTCAGTTGACAGCTGAATGTGCTGTGGGCAGCACTGAGAATGTTATAAACATTGGTGTAGTAGCTGCTCGATTGGAAAATCTATGAGATCACGCATTTTCCAAATTAATCTGGGAATGACAGCTGGGATGGGCTCTGGCCCAGTTGAATAAGTGGGAGAAAGATGGATGGATATACTTTTTTTTTTTTTTTTTTTTAATAGTTAAGCATCGTCTTCTGTGAATAACTGCATAAATGATTAAATAAATGTTTCTGTATTTGAGTTGTATTTATGAAGACACCTGTATCTCTGTAGCCTGCTATTGTTATCATTTGAATATCAAATGATAATATTAGATTGTTTGGGTGTGGGTGATGTTGGTTTCTCCACTCCAAAGTTGAAGACTTGTACTCATCAAGGCAAATAGCTTTATGTTATGCTTGTTTGGCAGGGAGAGACATTTATTTTGAAAATCTTTGAATTGCGCTAAAATTGTCCACAAAGTTGTTAGGCCTTGTTGTGCAGCATAGCACAAGTTAGACTGCAGTAACGTTGGACCGCACTGATAATACTGGGCAGTTGTTGCAGTCATTAGGCATTAGCGCTTCCTTGTCTCACTAAAGCGCTGGCTGTTTTTGTTTAAGAAATAGCTTTCCCCTTCAATTTCTCGCTTAGCATGGTGGTGACAAGAATACTATCAGCCAAGGTGAGTTTTAAGGCAAGGTTAAAGTTGTCCAGTGGATAATGCCGGACATGGGCATTGGTTTGGAGAATGATTGCCTGTGTGTTCTTCACTACCGCCTGTTTGTGTGTTTTTTTTTTTTTTTTTTTTTTTTTTTTTTTTTTTAGTTGTAACATTTCCTCTGATTGTCTCATCTTCTTTTTTTCCGACTCTTTCACCTTTCCACATTCCACTCAGTCTAGCTCTGTTCCCCGTAGAAGTTCTAAAAGATGCAGGAGAAGTACCTTTTGTCCTCTTGGTCTACTTCTTCAGTCCTTGTGCCTAATTGGCATAGAGTGCTGACATTTACACTCTTGGCCCTCAGTGACATGGCTACCTTTACACCGTGAAACAGCTTATTAGTTAGAAATGAGTCTTCCTCCTTTCTCACTCTTCTCAAGCCCATTCTTTGCTCTTCTCCATTGAAGTTATCTTGTTGTTTTGTATCCGTCTCTATCAGAATCCCAGTGTAAACACCATTATCTTGGAACTGTCTTAATGTTGAGTTAATGTGGCGTGATATGACATTAAGGAAAATATGCTCCAAATGATTTATTTCACCCCAGCAACGTCAGTCATTCTCATCCCCAGAAGTTGGATGACTGTGTCTGCAGCTCAGGCACTAAATGCAGGAGGCTTGGCTGGCAATGGTCCTAAGAGGCCCCATTATCCCAGTGCAACTGACTTGGTAGGGATGAAATTCCCAGGCGATTTGCCCCGACTGACACAAAATGAAAGACATTGGCTCCTGTCTGAGTGGTAAAGGGATTTCCACTTGGAATACTTGAGATTAGCCCTGAAGTTTGATCCTGCACAGACTCCACTAGTGAAAGTAGAAGGGAAGGAAGCAACAAATATTGAAATTCCATTATGGTTAAAGAAAGGCTATTTGAAGGTAGATTAGGTTATTCCCATTATGTGCCAGGGCAGTTGAGCGTATTTCTTTTGAGGACGTTTTGATTTTTTTCTTCCTTTTCACCAGTAAAGTTTGCCCCACCCTCTAACAAGACTAGTTTTAAACACCGTAATGCCTTAGTGCCATAGGCATGCACGCATTCTCATACATCCTTTGCTCCCCATGTGTCTCATTCCACATCCATCTGCCCAGCTGTGTGCCACACCTGGCAGCTCGGAACAACTGGAGAGTCATTAAAAATGAATGAACCCCATTGAAGACAGACGGAAATGAGGAATTAATCCAAGCCTGTGTGCTCATTTGAAGGAGACTCAGTTCTGTTTGTATGACAGATAATGATGGCGCTCATAGAAGAGCGTGGGAGGGGCAGGGGTGGCGAGCACACTGGTATTGTCATTCATAGCCTCCTTTCTCCTGTTAGTGTCTGTCGTACTTTCCCACTGCATCATTGTCATTTTGTGCATTCAGTTTTTTCCCTCTTCTTTTTCTCATACCCTCACAAAAACTACACCTGTCACTCTGCGTTTGTGCGTCCGTTTCTATTACACACGTGCATTTATTCACTCTGGGAGCAACACAAAACCTCAGCCTCCTTTGAAAATGCAAATGGGTTCTATTTGTGGCCGGCTGCTGTCACAGAGTGGGCGATCGTGTTGAGGGAAGTTTTTGTCTGCAGCTGTGTGTGTAAGTGTGTTTGCAAGAATTGGGCTCCATTGGTCAAAATATCTTTGTGTGAATGCGCAAATGATTAAAAGACCACCTTATTAGAATACTTTTTTTATCTGAGTAAAAAGCATGTGGTCATTGTTTTGATAGGGTTTGAAGAATCAGTATTTCTAAAGTGTAATAAACAAAAAACAAATATTCTGAACATTCATTTACCTTTAAAAAGGTGCGAATAATGTTTTATTTTTAACAAGTAACAGGTGTTTTTACCTGTGGTGCCCAAACTTTTGCAAGTTCGTGTAAATGAAAATGTTCCAGCTCACCTCTGAACATGTTTCTCTTTGCCTTGGTACTTTCGTGTCTTTTTACTTTGATAACGCTACATTTGATTATTTCTTTGTGTAATGTGTCAGCACTGAAAGTAGCAGATGCTTTTGTCAAGAGGAAGATGTGCAACACTCTTAATTTTTCCATTAGTTCCGGGGACTGTAATGGAAAGTGAAAAAGAGACAAATAAGTTGACCTTGTGGAAAAAATGTTTTCTCTCTGTCTGTATGCTTGAGATCAGAGATGGTGCATGTTCTTTTATGAGAGGTTGTAGAAAGTGCAATATGAATAACTTTCTCCTTCCCCATCCTTCTTTCTCTTTTCATTTTCTCCTGTCCTCCCCTCATCTTGATCCTGACCTCCTTCATCACTTATCAATCTCTTCAGGAGAAGAACAAGGACAAAGACAAACGCTTCCGCCCGCTCTATGACATCCCCTACATGTTTGAGGCCCGGGAGTTCCTGAGGAAGAAGCTCATTGGTAAAAAGGTAAGAACCACTGAGAGTCACACAAACACACCTGCATTCACCAGTTTTGCCTTGTGTATGTGTGTGTGTGTGTGTGTGTGAGATATTGTGTGAATCAAATGGTAAATGGTAAATGGCCTGTATTTATATAGCGCCTTACTAGTCCCTAAGGACCCCAAAGCGCTTTACATATCCAGTCATCCACCCATTCACACACACATTCACACACTGGTGATGGCAAGCTACATTGTAGCCACAGCCACCCTGGGGCGCACTGACAAAATGAATACCTCTTATCAGCTTTAAGAAATTAAACAATAGTTGTAATGTAGCTGCTCCAACACCCTTTCCCTCCCAGTGGTATCCAAATACATTTCAAGTTAGATAGCTATTTCTCTCAATCTCTTAGTGTGAATACCAAATACTCCTGGTAGATGCCCTAGGGCTTGGTGTTGCTCCATTTAAACAAGCAATGTTGATTTCCCCCTCTTGTGTCTATTGATCCACCGGGTCTGTACACCCTGGGGGAGGGAGCTGGGGCTGCTATGATTTACACACATCTGACCCAGCAGAAACCAGCAGTGAACTGAAGAGCACTCCAGAGAACGCACCATCGCTTGAGCATTTTATCTAGGTTATTAAAGTGAAATTGAGCTGATAAATGAAAGATGGTTTTGTGAATCTTACCAAAACGACATTTTTATCCGTCTCATACGTACAGGTTAGTTTTTGGAGAAGGGTCCCCTAAGTAAAACCGTGTAATTAGATCTATGAAGCGTAATATACCTGCTCAAGACTCCACGCAACACCCAAAACCTTCCAGTGAATGAAGAGGTTTATTCAAAGTACCTATCAAGAAAGAAAGAAAGCGTATTAAATGGAGATATTGCCAGCCTCAGAACTGACAAACAAATGAATGCTTGAGGTTCAAATGGCACACGGGCGCTTTTAATAATGATGAAAGGGAAGATGTTGGATTTAATTATCAGTCTATCGATAAATAGCGACTGAGCGGGGAGCTAATAAACGTCTGTAAGACTTAATTAATTCTAACCGGGACACATTCAGACTAATTCACAGCAATTCAGAGTACCAGCGACATCAACTGCGATCCTAAGGCATCTGATTTTTCTTTTTCTTTTTTTTTTTTTTGTCGGCTCGTCTCAGTTAGAGTCAACACGGCTCTGCTGCGCCCCAGCACAAGCTGCTATTTTGGGGTGTTACCCTACTTTTCAGGTGATCTGCCAGCAACGTCGAAGCACGTTCAGACGGGTAGAGTCAGGCGATATTAGTGATGCAGTTATGCAGTTAGAGGTCATCAAGAAAAAAAAAAGACTTTTATTGTTCCCTGGGCAGCTTTAAATGTTGTTGATTAAAGTCATTAACTTAATATGGCTTAAGAATCTGTGTAGCGCATCTTTTAACTTTTTCAAAATAAAGAACTAATTCATCTGCCCTTTTTTTCACTCTGTCACATTTAATTTTCACAAACTTAATGAAAAGCAAACATTTGTGAACATGTACAGGGCTTGCCGGGACATCCTCTTAGGTGTGGTTAAGGACTTTTGTGCTGGTCTCCTCTCAACTCCTTTGTATAAAGCTTATACTTTACTCTTTTAGACACACAAGTCCATCTCAATTAATGAATTAAACACCATAAAGATGGCAGTTATTGTCTTGGACACTCTCAGAAACCAGATTATGACTTTTTTAAAAATGCAAATAATTAAATGAAATTATTCATACATCAAATTCCACAAACAATTGCATTGAACTTATCAATTTTGGAAGCTTGAGCATATTTCTGAATGAGCTTTACTACAGCTGCGCCTCAGAGGACTTGTATAAAGAGGTGTATAGTAGACTCCAAGCGGAGCTGTATTTACATCAACTTTACACGCGAAGTTTGCATGCCAGCAATTTGCTTGTGGAACTCTAACTTTCTTCTCTGGCGATGATTAGTTTTTTTTTTTTTGTTTTTTTTTATTGGACGCATGAGCCACATTCTTCATTTTCACCATGATGAAATGCAAATAAAATGATTCCAAGAATAGCACAAAAAAGTTCTTATGTGTAGACAGAGAAGATTGAAATTGTGTTGCAACATAAATAACATTTCAGAGATTTTCAGTGCTTCAGTCTGTTTGACCATTGCAACGTCATGGTTACCATATCAGGAGACGGAATAGTGATTTGATTATTAAACTCAAGAAGCAAAGACCAGAAGGGTGAGGGATTAGATAAAGCGTGGAAACAAGGATGACCAAAGAATCATTCATCTTCCTAATTGCCGATTTCTTTAGACATTAATGTCACTAACAAATGCAGTTCTTTTCAGGACTTGCATTTTACATTTAACCAAAAATCTGTGACCTGGATGTCCTTCACAGTCCATCCTAATTCCTTCATGATTCAGATTCACAGCCTTCTCGCATCTGCCTTTTTTACTTATGTAATTAAAACACTAGGTTAGTTTTATGTCTTTATGCTAAATGATTGGTCTGTAAGATTGGAATTGTTCTCCATTTTTGCCTTTTAGTGTATAACTCTGCATCTTTCATATGTACGCTACACCTACATTGTTTTCATTGTGCTACAGTGGCAATTTTCCCACCGCCAGTGGCAGTAATGCATGGAGAGAAGGCGGCAGACCCAGAGCTTTTGTCCATTGCCTGAGCCAAATAATGGTTTATGTTTTCCCATAAAGATAAGTTTAAAACTTGTCAGATGCACAGGGGCCATATAATAATAGGGCCATGATGGAAAAGATTGCAGAAATTTACATGGAAATGCAGTTGCGAGCACAGATTGATGGAAACTGTCATTATGCGCAATCACCCTGACAAAATGACTTCCCCAGATAGAAGTTAACTCATAAATTCAATACTGTTTTGCAATTGACTTCCAAAATTTTGGAGCTTAGACCTCAACAAATCCATCCTTTGTGTGCTTTGTGAAGTCTCAGCATGTATTTCCAGTGGTACGAGAATGTACCAAACAATTGTAGCGATTTAATGGGGCCAAACTACAACAGCCTTACAATAAATGGAGCCAACATGTCACCCACACCTTCATACTTGTTCAACTGAGTTAAAAAATAAAATAAAAAATGGCAGTGCAGGCTGATAAACACAAAAACACGCACCCACTCAAAGCCAAAAGCCAATAGAGTTACTTTTGGCATTCCGTGTGAGAGTGAGATTCATATCTCTGTCCCAGCCTCTCATCACAGTCATTTTAATCATACTCATTAATGTTGTTTTTTTTTTTTTTTTTTTTTTAATGACAGAAAATTCAGCCGTAAGCCGGCTTCTGCGACTGAAGTGCGAATAATGATCGCGCTGTTTATTTGTGGTGTTTGTGTTTGGAAAGATGAGCGTGCGGGTAGGGGGAATAAAAAGATGTGACAGTGTTGTGATAAATATGCACGTGTCACCTAATGTCATGTTGACTATAAAGGCTTGTCTGTAGGGCGTGTCTACCAAACAGTAGCTCATGTGTTTATGGTGCATGGACATGCATATAGATGATGTCACAATACATATACACTTAATTTAGAGCTTATGACGTATATGTAAACATGCATCAGAACCCTCACTCGTGCGCTGTAGCCTTTAACTGTTTAGTCATGCAAGTACAAATGGCATGCAACTCAGAACATGTGACATTACTCATATCAGTCTGCACTGTCTTTATACTAAGTTTGATTTCACGGTGTTTCTTGCTTAGACCCACGGGTGTTTCAAAAGTCAACTCAGCTAAAGCCTTACTGTTTCTCTCTAAGCCTCTGGCAAATCGCTATTTTGTAGTATTTATCGCAGAGGAAAGTACGCATGATTGTGTGTGCGTCAAAAGGAGTTAGTGTCTTAAGTGTGTTGACTATGCATGTTTTCACAGGATTGAATCACTGGCTCTGTTTGCCCAGTGTATTCAAATGAATCCTGGCTGATCCAATCACATGTACACAGCTCTAAATGCAGGTGGAAGCACCGCTTCATGACACGTTGAAAGATTTGATCACTCAAGGTATAGCTGGAAGTGGTGGCCATTAAGGATCTGTTTGTCTGCATGCAAAATCAACCTTGGCCACTTAATCAGTGCTATAATATGTGCAGGGCGCAAAGAACTCCCACAGAACATTTAATACCCGAGGCAAATTACCATCTCTCTTGCTACAGTATCATCCAATAGCTTTCGCTACATGGCATTTCTCTTAAGATCTGCCCTCGTGCTTCCCTTCTCTGTTAAGTTGAAGATCATTTCAAAGAGTTAACTTCATAGAAAGTGCAGTTAAGTGACATATTCTTAGTTAGCGTATTGTCTGTCTTGTCTTAATGTTGGTTTATGTTGGTTTATAATGGAGCACTGTAACAAAAAATAATTTCCCCCAGGGATCAATAAAGTATTCTGATTCTGATCTGATTGCTGTCAAAACAGTTTGACTCAAAGTGTATTTTTTTTCTTTTTTAAAAGAACTTTGTACAGTTCTGCTGCTTTAGGCTATGGTTCATTTAATCAAAGACTGACTCTAGAGTGGTGGCTTAATTAGTAAAAATTTAAACGAGAACAAAAATGATGACTGACTAGCTTAAAACTGAGAAACACTATAAATTAAGCATAATCTATGTGATGAGAGTAAACACTATCCATATAAATATTGCATGTCTCTTTAAAAGCTACTTGTAATTGTTAACTATCTTCTTCAACACTCAAAATGTACATTTTGCTTGAAATCTGTGGCAGTTTGCAAACATATAGTGCCAGATTAGCTTGTACATTGTGACTAATGCTAGCAGTACTAACACCAGTAGCCTTGTTTCTTAGCAGGTGCAGAATGTGGTTACGCATTGCTGCAGCTGAGTGGTTGAATGTCTGCTGACATAGCCTACATAAAAGCTTTTACTTCTATATTAGAGTACTGAAGAGATTCAGAGACCAGGGTAGACAACTGCCATCGTGCCTTAATAAAATATATAATAAATTGGATAAATATGCTAAAATGGATGTATGGAGTATGAATAATTACTTTAACCGACTTATATTTCCGTTGCCTAGACAACTAATCATGCACGTCCCTACTCTGAAGACATCCCTTTATGACTTTGACTGCATGTTTTTCATACTGCTGAATGAATTTAGAACTGTATATATAGCATATGCCACCATATTCCTCACCATTTGATTAGTATTGACATTAGATTCCCCCAAGTGTGTACTTATAGGCTCTTTGAAGTGAGTTAGGTTTAAGTGGAGAGCTCTAGCCCATTTGCCAGCACTACAGCTTCCTCTCTCCTCACTAGTGAATCAATAACAGAGCAACTCTGGAATGTTGCCTTCCTCCTGTTTCTTTATTGTTCCAAAGACACAAGGTTAAACCGTTTGTCACATTGTATCATTTTTAGAAATAGTTACTCAGCCGTACCTGACTTTTGAAGGAACAAGAGTTGTTCTTTACCTGCTGTGTTGAACCCCCCAAAAATGATGATGGGGGAATATTTTTGAGCACAAATCCAACCCACGAGGCTTTAATGTTAATCCATGTTACCCTGGCCTACTTGTGGTGTCAAGTTGGATGCAGGTATGCAAGTGTGCAGATGCATGCTGCGATCCAGCAAGGAGAGGAGTTTAGTCGACCCACTTATTGTCATCCTGTCTCAGAACAATGAGCTCCAAGGAGACAGATTTGGAGCAGACTCCAAGACCACAGTTTCCCTTGAAATTTTGCTCGAGAAAGCCCCACTTTTATCCTGTCTTCCTTTTGCTTTCTGACACAAATGCAGACAAAGATTTGACCTCAATATTGTTGGGGGGTAAATTGGAAGTTCCTGCTTCATGTCTTCCCTGAAAGAAGCAGAGGATGTGATTCCCTCTAACTGCAGATCTGTCAGATAACAGTAGGTGTATTTCAGCATCATCTCGAACAGGTGTTGACCAACGCTAATGGTCCCTTCCAGTCACAAGGTTGAACTATCATATCGACCTCTGCTTCTCCTTTAAGCCCAAGAGCGCAATACATTACGGGAATTGGAAAACAAGCAGATTTCCCTGTGACTAAACCTGCTAGAACGTGACTAAGCATTAACCAGCAGTCTCAGTGTGCTCAGCTCAATACCCTAATGCCAGCGCTCTGGTTTAGGAGAATAAAGCTATATTAAATGCTTTTTTTCCCCCTTCTTTCTGTTAAACCCCTATTCCTCATCTCTATAAGGAGAGCGTGGGGCTTTTGATCTTTTATAAAGCATATCTAATATCCATATTCAAAAGACTGCTTTTTTCCCTTCTTTTTTTTTTTGCCCAAGCAGAGGCTATAACTCTCTGAGGCAAAAATGAATTGGTTCAATACCTTTTGAGCAGCTCCTGCAACTAGACATTTTTGAGTTTCATATTGACACATGCTAATTTCCTTTAATTTTAATCATGTTTACATTAAGACTTTGAAACTAAAACTTGATGATTTTTGTTTTTTAAATGTGACAAATAGTAGAAGGTGTTGGAATTTTTCAGTAACTCCTTCTATCTCATATCCAAGAACTTCTTCTGAGCTATCCCTTTATGGTAGGCTATAAATACACTAAGGCATTTTCTTTTTCTCCTTTCTTGATGTCACTCTACGTCTTTCTGACTGACTGTCTTGGTCTTTCTCATTTATATCGCCACCCCCATTGAAATGGCAGTGCTTGCATGGTGACATAATCCCAAAAAGCTTGATGTGGCTAACTTTATAAGTAGTGCTTCTTGTGCGCCTGGGTCTCAGCCTCAGCAGAAAAAAAGTAGAATGGAAATGTTGCATTAAGCCACTTATCAGGGTTGAGCACATTCGGATAATCCTGCGTGCTCAAAGTGGCTCCTGTTATGCAGCTGATTGTGTAGTACTGTTAGCGACAGAGTTTCCCCCTCTTATTGGTGTGCACATCAGTGTGTGAATGAATTGAGAATGTTGTGTGTGTGTGTGTGCGCAATGTGGTATTTGATGCAGTGTGTGTGAGTGAATGTGAAAGTTGGTTTGGGAAAAGCTTGAGGTATGTGTGTTCAAGCAGACGCAAAGCAGGTAGTCAAAGCGTCATCAGGTCCCATGGCTGAAAACCCAGATGGGGCTCCCTCTTCCTCTTCCTTTACTCCCCCCTCGTCCTCTCTGTATTGTGCTGTCCCAGTATTTTCTTTCTTTCTTTTTTTTCAGCACAGCTCACTTCATTAAATGATAGCCAGCTGTGATTATAGCCTGCTAAAACACAGCAGCAACCTAAGCAACTCTCTTGCACACAAACGGTTGTTCACTCACCCACACAGTCTCCCTTCTCTTACAGTACCTTCATACCTCATTTTTTTCCGTATTGCACTAATTTTCTTAATTATCCCTCTTTCTTTCTCCTCCATTTTTTCTCTTCGAAGCTTAAAAATGTCCAGTCTTTTATATACGATAGTCTCTTGTGTGTTGCCAACATCCAGGTGCAGGTGAGGCTGTTCTAACACCTGTGTGTATTCCTGCATGTCGAACAACTCCACACCCACCGCTTTCTTTTTTTTAATCACCTTGGTATGCATGCTGCAACAACTGAACTGTGAAATTTCCACTAAAAGCTTTAGCACTGTTAAATGCAGTCTTTGATTACAAATGAATCTTTACAAGTTTTTAAGTGTGTATTTGTTGCCATGTCCATTTTAAATAGTTGCAAAAAGAACAAGCTGTGAGGAGCTGGGTAGATAGACCGTGCAAGCAACGACATGTTTTTTTCTTTTCTTTTCTTTTTTTAGCTAGAGCAAAAATTAATCACCTACATGCTATTGGGATAAGCTGCCTGTCACTGTGCTCCTGTCTGGAAACCCCATCATGCAGAACCCATACTGGGCTTCTCACAACATGGTACCTTTCCCATATCACAGCTTAGCATAAGTTATCTGTAATAGCCTTTCACTTAAGACCATCGCAAATGGAGCTCATTCTAGGAAGCTCGACAACCCCACAGTCACGAGCCTGTCATTATGTTGCGTTATTGGCAAAGGTTGTTTGCACTGAATGCTAATTCGACTTAGTCTTCATGCATCCGTGCCGGTAACAGTCATGGCATAAGGCATTATTTTTTATTATTTGCACAAAGATCCATTTGGGCAGATGAAATCATTAGATTCAGGTATTTAAGGTTAAGTTCACTGAGCTGGTCAAAACTTACCAATTCATATGCTTATGATAGATAATAGGATGAAATGATAAATCCTATGTCCTTAAAATCAATAAAATGTCTTAAATTCACTTGGATATGAGTCTTGAATATTTTAGTCATGACCCCACAAGATTTTACAGCACACAGTGCTGCTATTTTAGCCATCTCTATACATTTAGCTTACACAATGACTGCATTAATGACTGCATTAATAACTGCTTGCTTGCTTGCTTGCTACTTCAACTTAATCGGTCACAGTGGGTTTTTTTTTTTTTTTTTTTTTTTAAATGTTTATGAAAATGTATAAAGGGAAAAATACAGTAAACGGTAACAGCAAGATGATAAGATAAAGGACATTGCTAACTTAACAGTTGTAGCTTACCCGTTTAAAAAAATATTAGAATTACAGAAATTCTCAGCAGGCCTGGTTTAGGCCCAGTGGGCCACCAGGCTTACAGCACACTGGTGTAAAGCCCATACATGATGATAAGAGTAGAGAAGGCTTTGCTAGCCAGACTGCTCAGTCTAAGATGCAAGTTTAAAGATAAATAGCTCGAGAATAAGAATTTCTCTTGGTGGTTAAAGTCGATGCCTGGAAATCCTTAGAAAACAAACTGCTTTGTATGCCAAAGTTTTTCCAAACTTCTTCACTGTCGACATCTCTCCATTGAAAATTTGGCATTATATTAAAATTAAAGTGGTATTAAAAAGACCTTTCTTATACCCTTAGACACAGAATGAAGCTGTGACATTTGATCATTGTGAATTCCGAATGTTCTTTAAGCCCACTGTGTTGGCCATTATTCAACATCGTAACTCAGAAGCAGAAAGGAAGATTTGATTTTTCGTACTGAACTAGTGACCCGTCTTTAGACTTAGGGGATTGCGGTGTAGTTTTTCTGTGCCGCAAGGTTGAAGATGCAAAATTTTTGCAGCAACATCCATTTTTCCCCTCTCTCTTGTGGCTACAGCCTTACGTTGTTTCAGAATGACCTCATTGGCTAGGCATGTGAACACAGAACTCACATTTGATAAGCCAATTTTTTTTTTTTTTACTGCAGAATACAAATTTGCAAAAAACAAAAAAACAACAACTATTACTCGAAGTCTTTTTGAAATCCTCTTCACGCTAAACCCTTTGCCAGTATACACGCAGAAACGCCAGTATATAGTAAAAAGAAAAACAAGTATTTTGTTCCTTTGGCAGAGTTGACTGAATATTCCCATGTTGCTTGTCGCCTCTGCAGAACAAACGCATTTTGTCTCTCACTTCTCCTACTGTCCTTATCACTCCCCCACTTTCTAATCCATCCACTGCCTCTCCCCCTCTGTTTCACTCTCCTCTGGGGGGTTCTTATAGATGGCTCTGCCTTATCAGAAGATCTGGTAGATGGCCCGTGGAGAATAGGCCTGGAACTCCTCTAATCTAACATTGCTGGTCAGAGTTATAATCTGTCATCACCTTGCTTAATGGGGAACCACTGGAATTTCAGATACAGAGCTTATAGCATCCAGCATTACATTTTGCTTGGATGTTGAAATCTCCCCCAGTCTCCTCTTTCTGTGTTGGATTTCTCCTTTTTACTATTTCCTGTTTCTTCTGATTCCTGCACCCGGGGTCTTGTGTCACATTGCTTTGGCTTTTATTCTTCTTCTCCCACGCCTAACCATGGATATGGGCATGGTCATTAAGAACAATTTCACACAAAACCAGTACAAAATTTTTATTTTCTATTTTTTTTTATTTTATTATTTTTTTATTTTCTCCTTTCTGAAATTACAGTTGCAGTTACTGTTGAACAGCACGGCACTCTTCTTTTCGCCTGTTCACGTCGCTACATACTCGTTCTGTCCATCTAACGACAGGCCAACGTTGTTCTTTCATGTCCCTGTAATAGGCCTGCCTCCATTGTCTGTTGGACTCATGTCTATGCTTTGGCGCTGTGATGCAAAGTCAAATTCCCACATTCTTTTTTTCCTTTTTTTTAATATTCCTCCGTCTTATCACACTTGTCTGACAAGGTTGAGACGTAGCTCTTAAACTACCGATGGTGTATACTGGTATGGCTACATCCCTGCTGTTACTGCTGTCTGCCTGTGTCTAGCCCGCAAAGCAGGCTTTCCCTGTCTCCTGCCTGCACATGCACGCAGCTGAGTGACAAAATTGTATCTTCGGGGTGGGTGGATTGGAGTCTATCCCCAGGGAGCTGTGTTGAGAACACACAGTGTGGGGTCATTTGGGTTCTATCACTGTTGTGTGTGTGTGTGTGTGTGTGTGTGTGTGTGTGTGTGCGCGTGTGCGTGTTGTCCCAAACACCCACTGTGTGTTAATACTCCTCCTCTGGGGAGATCTGCAGTACTTGCTGATGTGATTCACACTGACTAGGGGTGACCTTGAGAACTGGGACAAATGAAAAGACCCTGATACACATACATAAGCCAGAACACACTTCTCACACTAATTATTACCATAACCGTTGTTGCCATCACTTTGTCTCTCTACTCTTGGTATATTGTTTGACCTCTGCCTTATGTTCCCCCTTTCAGGTCAACGTGACAGTGGACTACATCAGAGCAGCTACTGGTCCAGGAGAAGGCACGCCTGCCTTCCCAGAGCGTACCTGTGCTACAGTCACAATTGGCGGCATGTAAGTCATGCACCACACTGAGTCGCCTGCTTTATATTCTTTTCTACCGTTTTAATCCCCTTTTCCATTAATACCTACTCGGGTCGGCTCGCCACGGTTTTCAGGGTTTTCCATTAGGTGATAGTACCTGGTACCAGGTACCTTCTCCCCTGGGGTTCCAAGCGATCTGAGGCGATCACCAGAGTATGCCACCGATTGGCTAGTCAGTGTCATCACTCGATGAATCATGGCTTCACATGGAAATGGATACACAGAAACAACACTGTGGTCTCAGAGTCTCAGGAAAAGCCACAGTATGAGAGGTATATTGATGTCTCGACGTCCACCTTTTGGATGTGGCGTTCGCGTTGTGTACTAATTATGTCATAGGACACACTCGGCTGCGTTACTATAACAAACCCACACACATTAGGTGGTACTCAATTGCAATGGAAAACGAGTTGAGGCGAGCCGTGCCGCATCGAGTCACGCCGAATCAATCCGAGTTGGTACTGATGGAGAATGGCTTGAGATAATCCAGCAATATGAAACAAGAAAGGCTAAGTAAGACATGGAAGTATAGAAAAACTGCAAATCAAAATACTTTAGGTTTGTTCGGTTGTCTTTAGTGTGCAGTAGGAGACCACTGAGCCAACCTTATTGGGAGATCACACAGCACGTAATTTATCAGTGTAAATTATTTCACTAACACATTTCTATTTTGTTAGTACAGCTGCTTCCCTATTAAACCCTTTAAAAGTCAGGTTAATCTGTTGTAAAATGACACAAAATATTCATTTTTAAATCCATATTACTCGTAATCTCACCATCAATCATAAAGTAACCTGAAAGGGTTTCTTTGTCTTTTAAGTTCATATTAAAAAAAAGAAGAAAAAGGTCACCTCAGTGCAAGCAATTATTTTCTATCTACAAACTCTGCTTTGAAGGAATTCGGGTCATCCGTCTGAAACATGTATTTTACACAGTACCAAAGATATGAGGACACATACCTACTACTACAACTGTTCAGAGGTTCAAATTTAATCAGAGAGGCGCTTTAATGCCGCAGTGCTTGAAATGAAACGTCAGAAGCCTGTTCTCACTCAAAAAAAATAAATAATAAAAAAAAAAAGTTAAAAGCCACACTTATCTTCTGGTTCCCTCTGTTTATATCACTCAACACATCAAGCACATGCGCACATGGAGACGTAGATGCCTTCTTTTCATCAAACCAGCCGTCCTGTGTTTGGTAGTGCATGTCCGTACAGAGGTCAGGTCAAACCAGAACCAGCAACTCTGCTTCAGATGGAACAGTTGGTGAGGCTCCCCATGAGGCCTGAGGTCAGGGCCTGATTTGGTCAGCAGGGCAGAGGATTTTGACCTTGTATGAGCTATTCTTGTGGTAATGGACTCGAGACTCGGTAGCTTGTTTACGAAGAATTGCGTTTTGCTGGAAACTTAGCGGGTGGCTATTTGTTCGAAATCACTCCACGAGACACTCATGCACAGTACACTTAAGATCTAACAGTCTTGGAGAACTTTTGGAGTCTTGTGCGAGTTAAGATTGTCTAAAGTGCTTCCATCGTTTCACATCATCCAATATCAATTCGATTATAAGACCATCTGTTGAGGGACCTTTTGTTCCCTTTGTCCATGAAAATGTTTTTCTGTGGCTTTGTTTCTTGTGTCGCTATTGCTTGCAGAAAGTAAAATGGGGATCAAATGCCTAAAACCTTTTCATACATAGTTTAAAGACGATTGCTTTCAGGTTATCGCCCATTTAGCTGCATTATTTCCAACAGAAGAATTTTAAAATATAGAAAAGGAACCGTTTAACTGGCATCAACAAGGGCTGAATGATTGCGTCAGTCTCCATGCCTGCACCATGTTGACAAATACTCTGAAGAGTTTCTTTCTGTCCCTTCATTTCTTTCTCCCATGGTTTAGCTAGAACACTGATGTCCAAGGGCTAGCAACTAAGTGCTACATTAAGCAGCACAATGTCCCCGTCTTTCTGCCTTCAATCCTCTCTTCCCTACATCAGTATCACACGGTAGAAGGGGTTAGTCAAGTGTGCATTGTCAACATTTAAGTGACCTTTGTTTGTAAGCAACCCCCCCCCCGTTGAGCTAGCTCCCTTTAGAGCTCCTTTGTGAAGCCGAGGGGTTTTGCTTGTTTTTTTGTTTTTAATTAAACTAATCTTTCTTTCTCTGTTCTGTTCCCCAGCAACATAGCAGAGGCTCTCGTAAGTAAAGGCCTTGCCACAGTCATCAGATACAGACAAGATGATGACCAGCGCTCCTCCCACTATGACGAACTGCTTGCCGCAGAGGCACGGTGAGGAACACACGCTCCTTCACACAAAGCACTCTCCGTCTACCTTTTACTTGAACTTAACGCTGCTGTGCACGTGGCATGAAGGGGGGCTGGGGGGTCTTTGAAATGATTAATTCTCAGAAATACACATTTTTTGCTTCAAACGAAACATGCTTGTGACGCACATGTGTGCACTCTCTCTTTTGACCTTGAGAGATTTTGCTTTTGTGAAATGTAGGAGACTAAAAAAAATGACCTTGAGGCTTTTTTCCTCCTTCAGTTTTCTTTTGAATTTGCTGTTAAATGCTGCACTGCAAAGGTGAAGTAATTCAATTTCTCAGAGTGTATTTTAGCATCACCACCGTCATAAGTTCCAGCGTGTCACAGCTATTGCTGCTTTTTCCTGCAGAAACATGTCATTACCCTCACATATTGAATCATGCATGCATTTTTGCCCTTTCCTTTTTTATTTTACATGCCAAGGGACATAAACACACATCTTCCCATGTGCTAGACATTAAATCAGAGGCTCTTTACACAGGGCCTAAGAATAATCATATGGAGATGCTGAGGAGAGATTTAGTACAGGCTTTATTACTCTGCCACAGATTAGGATCTGCTTGCTATAGGTAGAGCAAATGCAGCCACAGCCTCTTGGTTTAACTCTTTCTCCTCTTTCTTTCGTGTGTCACTGCCCAGTTGCCCTGTTTTTCTCCTTTCTCACCTCATTCCCGCTTTCCTTCTTCCTTTGCGCATTTTGTCCTTATTTCTGCACCTTAGCTAGTTTTGTCCTTCTTTGGTCTAGCTCTCCTCTTTTCCCATTTCCTTTTCTCTCTACCCCTTCTCTTTTTCTTCTTCTCTCCCTTTCTCTCTGTCCCTGGTGGGGTTCTATTAGAGTTGATGGGAGGTTTCTTTCTGTGGCCTTGACTTTATTTTTAGTTTCCACTGCACAAGGCTAGTGGCCCAGAGCCTTCAAAGGAACCTCCTCCTGGCTGTTAAATGCACATGTATACATGCTCATATGAATGTACACAGTCAATCCTTAAAGGCAGTGCTTTTGCATCCCAGTGACCCAGTTGTGGCATGTTCGCCCCCACTTCGCAGTTGCAGCCTCAGGCCATCTTCATTTTATTTGTCCCTGGAGCTGTGGTAACCATCACTAAAAACTGCTAGCTGACTCTCTATAAAAGCATCTCTCAATTTCTCCTCATTTTCGCTGGTATAACTGTAATTTTTCTTCCATTATTATTCTTCTGCCATCATTTTGACTTTTCATCTCAAACATATAGATTATCTGGCTGAGAGGAGGAAAAAAATCCTCCCACTAGTGCTTTCAGTTGTGCTGTAATGGCAGTTCAGGGAAAGAAAACTGAATGAATTTATATTCTACTTCTACAAATCCACAGTAGCTCTCCATGTATCTACAGTGATGACAAAGAAAGAGCTTTTGTTTCTCCAGGTCTAATAAACCTCCAGTCTTATGCTTTTTCCATCTAATAAAGCCATTGAGCTATGCTTGAGAGACATGTGTTTATAGCTTAACCCTTTTACTGCAGGGCCATCAAAAATGGGAAAGGGCTGCACAGCAAGAAGGAGGTTCCCATCCACAGAGTGGCTGACATCTCTGGGGTGAGTATGTTTTTGTGTATAAATGGATACAGATTGGCAGATTCTGTGTAAAGCGGAATAAAAATGTATGTACGCTGATTAACATGTAGTCATGCAGACTCATTTGCATACAACCTGAAGATACATCAGGCCAGTGATTCTCAGAAGACGCTCTCTAATCCTTGACTCACCCCTATAAGTGTCCTCTAAAAATATGCAGCATCATTAATAGAATCATCAGCGAGACTTGGTCCTAGCTTGTTTACGTGTGCCCAGGGGCTTGATAGAGGCATCGTTTGGCTAATGAAGCCTGATTGAGAGTGCTTACCAAATGAGCATCAGTGTGAGGAAAAGTATTTCAGTAACAAGTGATGGGTGATTGGTGCACTTTCCCCCCCTGTTTTTCTTTTCTTTTTAAAAATCATGCATTTTTCCTCGCAGTTTTTCAAATTTTTATCATCACGTCTTTCTGTCTTCTGTTCACCCTGTCGTCGCTGTCGCGCTCACTTTAATATAAAAATAGATTTTTTGTATTTTATTCATTAAAGATATGTAGTTTTATTTATGTGGAGTTTATGGCAATCATCCTTTCATTTATGATTGTGTTTGTCCGATTGCTTTTAAGTACAGGATTCAGACTGTGCAAAAATGGCTGTAATTGAAAGGGTTAATTCTTCTTTTTGTTAAACCCTTTTAATTAAAGCTGAAAGCAATCACATTTTGATTGCCTCATTTGAAACCCATTGTGTGTATAGAAGCAAAATTCTTAACACTGTGCTTGTCGACTCCCCGTCTCTTATAGATTTTGACAAGACCCTTAACAAGTGGAAACTGAACTTCAGAAACATTAACACCTCATTGTCTCTCTCACTATTGTAGTACTCTTGTTTGCTCCGGAGAGACATTTTGTTAAATTAATTAGTCTGTATTTCTTTTCTTTTTTTTCTTACTCATAGATTCTGTATTTTTATTCTTGGACTCTAGAGTAGCTTTGCATGATTCACAGTTCAAAATCATGCCTATTTATCTTATAATTGCCTATTTATCTCATTGGACACTTCAAGTTCACTTGCTAATGCCCGGTTGTATCCTTCTTTATCTTCAGAACTACCTTCACTCTTTGGCGCAGATTCAACAAGATGTTAGAAGCGTTCCTCTGAAATTTTGGTTCATTTTCACATGATGGAATATCACAGTTGGTGCAGATTTGTTCGCCACATCCTGGAGGTTCTCTCTTGGTGGCTGTGGAGGTCATTATCATGTTCAAGAAACCAGTTTGAGATGATTTGAGCCTTGTCGCTTGATCCATTATCTTGCTGGGAGCAGCCATCAGGAGATGGGAACACTGTAGTCATAAAAGATAATAAAGGGACCAAAGTGTGCCCAAAATTCTATTCATAGAATAGCAGCCTGAACCACTGATACAGGGTAGGAGGGATCTATGCTTTCATGTTGTTTACACCAAATTCTCCCCTCCTGTTGCCTGAATCGCACAATAGGCAATCAAGACTTACCGAGCCAAGTAACTTTTCACCCCCCCAATCTTCTGTTTAGTGAGCCAGTGCAAATTGTAGCTTCAGTTACCTGTTCATAGCTGTCAGGAGCTGCCAGTGTGGTCGTCTGCTGCTGTAGCCCAACTGCTTGTATTGTCTCTTCAGATATTCTCTTCTGCATACCTTAAATTAACGTTGGCTATTTAAATTACTGCTTTCACATGGAAGCTTTTTAAACCCCAAAGGTAGCTGTGCAGTAAAATCCCAGTAGATCAGAAGTTCTTGAATTACGCACACCAGCCCGTCTCGTGACTTACATCAACTTTCATCCCCATTCAGTCACCTTCTCCTTGTTTACATAGCTAAATGAATTAAGTTGCCGCCATGTGATTGGCTGATTTAGATATTTGTGGCAACGAGCAGTAGTTAAAAAGCTATACCTAACCAAGTGGCCAGTGAGGGTATAAGCTCTGCTCTAATGATGCATTTGAACGAATCATTAAAGCTCTTTAACGCCAACTGGACTTCAGAGTCTGGCTAATAAGTCATTAATATGTGGCTGTGTATAAGTGCTCTCAGATGTTTTGCTCTTCTACGTTGTCATCATTGTAGGCTCCCTGTCTCATTGTGTCAGCAGCACAAATAAATTACCGGCAGTCCCTGTAAAAATAATTATGACAGGGAATTGTTGTGCTGACTGAGCAGCTCTTATATTTCATCTGGGAGGTTTAATGCAATTCCTGCTTATAAACCTCCACCCAACTTAACTGGCTAAACTGACCACATTTAATATGTGGCAATGACTTGGAAGTGGTTGCACGGGGAGGTGCTCAATAATTAACTATAACAGTAGTAAGAAAATTATTATAGGCCACACAGAGAATTGCACATCACACTCGTTAAATTCTGTCCCATTAAGCCCACAAAGGTCGTAGCCGTCCTTGCATTTTTAGCGCGATTGTGCTCCATCATGTGTCTATGTGTGACATGCACATGAGTGCTGTGCAGAGCCCCTCTATAGCATTTCTGTCACTTTCAAATAAGAGATGCATGATTTGCAGCACCAGCTAGGATTGATGCCAGTGGGCGTGAGCGCACGCGCGTGCATGCACATGCACAGTTGTTCGGCTAGGCTAATGTAATGAGCATTCTAATAAAAGGACCAAAATAGCAACATTGCAACTCCACACCTCAGCATCCATCCACTTTCTTCACGCTGTTTTTTTTTTTTTTTTTTTTCTTTTTAATTTGGTATACGCCTACATGCAACTGCGGACATACACGGGCACCCTCACACACACAAGCACTCACACACTTCTTACACGCTTCTATACGTCAGCATCCTTTGGTGGTACAGGTTTACTGAAAGGGATTATGTACATTGAGTGGGATGCAGTCACAAATAGAGCAAGGATGGGTTTATAAATGTATTGTGTAGGAGATGTACAGAGGTAGTGGGAGGAGAGTAGATACAGCACTTGACTCACCTCATGCCTTTAAAGGTTGCATAATGAGGTCCTCTCCTTTCCCATGTCTCTTCATTTCTTTCTTTCTTTTTCGGAACCAAGTTAGACTGCACAGCCCACACACTGCAGGTGCTGTAAATGTGTGTACGAGCAAGCGTGCAGTTCTGACGTCTCCCACCGAGGGGGTTATTTTGGATTGCAGTGGGTGCAGTTCAGGTGGTACATCTTATGACTGAAGCACATACCCTTTACTCGAATACTCAAAAACCCCGGTGACGCGCGTTGCATGGTTTTTCTCGTCCGTCTTTTCTGTTGCTGCTTTATGTCTAGTGTAGCATTCTCTAAAAAAGGAACGGGATTATTGATATTTGTGGTTTTGAACCGCTCTGACCCTCGCATAAACTCTCAATAACAGTGGGAGAACACATGTTTTCGCTCTGACTTTACTCGTTTTAGCTCCGTCCTTTCCTCTGAGGCTTCGTGCCTACTCCCATGTCCACACTGCCACACACTGGGCAGTGACTCACTGGTCTGTTGTGCCTACATGCTCATGCCTGGAGTAGACGCATATTAAATTTTTTTTTTTATCGTTTACAAATCTTCCGCCGCCACTACATCACTGAACCGGCTTCAATACACATGATTTGGCTCTGCTTGTAATTTTGGCCCAAGCACACCACTAAGCTAGTGACTCACCCTTGAGAACAGAGACTGAAACGGGAAAAGAGAGTATTTTTTATTTATTTATTTTTTTAATTGGGTGGATCTGATCGACGTGTAAAAATATCTGAATTAAGCACACACATTATGTTGTCTATTAACCTATTTACGCTGTGTCTTGTCTACATAGCTATTTCAAATTTGAAATGTTTTGGTTTTTTTATTCCTTCTCAAAAAGTCCAGCTGTGACTTAAATTGACGATGCCATTTCTCTTTCTTTCTTTGCTGGTCAGGAGACACAGAAAGCCAAGCAGTTCCTGCCCTTCCTGCAGAGGGCTGGCCGGTCAGAGGCTGTGGTAGAATACGTCTTCAGCGGCTCGCGCTTAAAGCTGTACATGCCAAAAGAAACCTGCCTCATCACATTCCTCCTTGCCGGTGGGTATCTTTTACCTTTCTGCCGTGAAGGTCATTTAATTTTGTGTCATCTAATTGAGTCACATCTGGGTCTTGGTGGGTATTAGTTTCTTCTATGATAAAATTCCTCACCATGTCTTTCAGTAACAGAGAAGAATTATTTTCATTTAGATTGCAGCCAGTGCAGATAGTCAGCGTCACATTAGGACACCGGATGATGCAGGGGGCAAAGGTTTAGGCTCTTCCCACTCCTCTCAGCAGCCAACCTTGAGAGGGCACAGAGGTAGCTGGGTGTGTTCCAGCCCCAGCCCACCATCTTTCAGAACACCAGTGTTGGCGTGAAACATGTGCCCCCTTTAGCCTCGCCTCCCCCCTTCTGGTGTTCTGCCAAGTTTGAAATGGACTCCCTCTCTGCTCTCCACTTGGTAGTAATCTTCATTAGAAACTGGCTACTGTTTCAAGATGAAGTGAGGTTTAAACTCCAGGTTTTTAGTGCTACACTTTATAATTTCTTCCGTGCTTCAAGTACAAAACACGCCTTTTTGTCGTCCTCTTTTACCTTAAGTATGTGGCAAGGTATGTTGTGAAAACTGCAGTATATGTTCACAGTTAGAAAAGAAGAAGAAGTGGTAAACGAAGAATAAACTAACCTGAAAAGCAGCAACACAGAGAAGAATCGAAAATAAATAAACTGCTGCTGCAGTTGCTTCATTGACTGATTAATCCCAATATATGAAACTAAACTATATACAGAAGAGTGACCAAGGGGAGAAAAACAGAGAATTTTGCTGGTTCTTTCTGCTAACATGTAAGGATGTGGCGGATTTCTTTGCAAATATCACAAATCTTTTGGCGTCTCAGATAATAAAAGTAAAAATACATGTGAAAAATATCCCACAGCTATCCCACAAATATCGCTATTGTTTGACATTTTATAGAGAATAAAATTCAGAGATTAATCTCACGTGTCCTACCTTTTGTAGACCTTTATATTATTTTCAGTGAGAACAGCAGATGCAGATGGGATGAAATAGGGACTGCTTGATAGCAGGTCCAGTCATTTATTTCAGTTCCCCGACGGTGTTGACAGTTGGTGCTAGTAATAAAAACACAGAGACTGTATCTCTAGCAGCCACCAATGATTTGTGCATCCTTCCAGATCATGGGTGGTAGCAAGAAGGCTTACCCTTTACACAGATAATGCTCTTTTTGCAATCAAACTGTGTTTCAGTCCATCTTCATTTCAGGCAGACATTTACTCGCTAAACAGTTCCTCTTCATTTCCAGTAGAACAAACACAATATATTTCTGTCAAGACAGCCAGATTCAGTTTAATTATGCGTGGCTGACTTGTTGATGCATTCATTAATTTTGTAATTTTGTGTCTGATTGTCTTGCGATCCACTGATGGCTTTTTAAATTGCATTGTTCTGTCCACTGCCTGCACCAGGATACATGTAAATGACCCCATCAAAAGAAGCCATCTGTACACAGGACCGTGTGTTTGTTGTTTTGGTCTTGCTTTTCTCGCTAGCTAAATGCCCATAATGTAAACTCAGACTGATGTTTACATGGTATACTTTTGAAATGATTTTATTCAATCAAAGATTATTAGAAAATCTTAGGAATTGCATTAGTGCTGATGGGCACTGAGCTGACTTGATTAAAGCTGTTCCCAGAAGATGACCCATGATGTCTTTAATACACACATTTGGTTGGATTAACCCTGATTGATAAAAATGATTCATTTCCCTGCCTAGTTAATGTATTTAGCTCCTCTTTCATTTAGTCCTCTGCATGAATTCAAGAGCTTACATGTGTACTTATTCTTGTTGTCTCATTTCTATTCTGTTTCTTCTATTTCATATTATTTTTCTCCTCATCTTTAATGGTGGGCACCAGTTCCTTTCATCTATGTTGTGCATGGTTTTCTTTATGCGATAACAAATTTTAAACAGTTAGCCATACATGAAATGAAGCCCCACAGCACAAAGGACACCTTATTATCGCAGTACCTTTTAATCTCCAAGTGCGTCATATCTCTTTCCTCTTTCTCTTTCCTGTCAAAGTTATCTTGCAATGTTTTATTCGCACATCTGCACCAAGGGCTGTGGAAAATGACACGCACAATAAATTGGCTGCCCTCAAGCCTGTCGTGTTTATCTGTGTATGAAACTGCAGGGGCCCTTTGGACCTTTTTTCTTCAGGCTATTGCATATTTGTGACGGAAAATAAAATTTTCAGAGGAAATCTTTATTCATTTTTCCAATATGTTCAGCTAGTTTGAAAGGACTTACCGTTAATGTATGTCACGTAAGAGTCGTTCATAAAAGGAGATAATTGTATACATGACAAAAGCCTTTCTGGCACTAATTTGTGCAGATTTAATATTTATATTTTAAAGCTGTGCGATTGGAAGTTGTAACTTGATATTGAAATTTAAGCTCCTATTTATGCTGCATGGTACATATGTGATGTGTCGGAACAGTTACTCTAAGCCTTTATAGTCTATTATGTCTCATTACCATAACCATAAAGTTTTACAGCTGTGTCATTTTATGCTTTCGTAGGGTTAAGTATCATCATTACTCATCACCCCATTAATTATGGATAAAAGGTTAAAGTATGTTTTCTATATGCAGAGTCCCCTTGTTTAGTAATTTGCTCCGAGTGCTATGTAAATATTCACTACATGCAAATAAAAAGGAAATCATTCAAAGGATGCTGCTTTTAAAACCTGCCCTGCATTAGTCATCTGTTTCATTAGCTGCATTTTCTTCATACTGTATTCATCAAGGCCAAATTTTTATTCTTTAACAGTGTTGTGGGAGGGCATTTAAGAACAAAGTGTTTACAGTAGCACTGCAAATGAAATCATCCCAAGGCAGTAAGTGATGTAACGCTGCAATTCAATATTACAATACCAAAACACAATTTAAGATCTCCCGGCCTGCTTAGCCAGCAGCATTTTTATTCTTTTGTTTTAGCCATACTTATTTGTCCCGGTTTAACACGGAACCCTGCTGACTACTGCAAGGAAATTGGTTCTCCAGCGAGGTGCCTCAAAAGGCCCGGTGTCTCCTTCCTTTTCCAGAGTTTTCCTTGATGTAGAAAGACAGTTGAGGAAAGAAAGTACAGCAGCAAGTGAAGCCCATGCTTCAAACAAGACCGGAGGTGTGCTTCAGGGGTAGTTCCCCTTTAGTCTCCTGAAGCACTTTGCCTTACTTTTCTTCTTCTTTCACTCTCTGGCTGGGCACTGTCACTCCAATATGTAAGTTTGATAAAGGGTAAAGGAGTCATCCAGTTTCTAAGAGATGGGGGTACTGTATAGGAAAGGGATTTAAGGGTGTGGTGAGGGGGTCTCGATGGATGATGAAAGGAAGAGCAGAAGTAAGATGTGGAGGCTGGAAGGACATGGAGGTTAACAAAAAGGGGATACGGTAAAAAGGAGACATAAAAAAGCAATTCATGTAAGGTGAATGGGAGTAAAAGATGGTTTAAACAAAGGTGGACAAAGTGGTGAAAAGGATGTAAAAGTTCATTGTCTTCAGTGGATTTCAGAGTTTGAGTTCAGAGCAGGTGAAGTGCACTTCCAGAGTTACTTGTTGTAAAGTTATGAGCAGCAGACTGTCAAAAAGATGAACCAGCGATCAGACGGGCACAAAGATTTCCAGTGTCAGCAAGGAACATTAGCCATCACACAGTGTTTGGTTTAGTGCAGACAAAGACTGCCCTAAACACCCGTGTGTTGGTGGTACACTTTAGGCATTGTCTGAGGGCAGATTTATAAAAATAAATAAAAACAGAAAAATAAATGAGGTAGAAAATTTCAAGACACACTATCTTAAAATGTGAAAAAAAAAGAAACATAATCCCAACATAGTCAGGAGAGTATGTACAATAAAATGCTGTTGTGCCCTTCAGTAGAACCCAACCGATATATTGGCTAATATTAGCTACTTGCCAGTATGTTGGTATCAGCATTTCTAGCGACACATAAATTAAAAAGGAAAAAACCAAAGAAGATATGGAAGAAACACTCTTTAACCTGGTTATCAGCATGAAACAGTGATTTTCCTGATGTTGCATCACATGCTTGAAATATCACAAAAGCAACAGCATTGTCACATCATCTTAGTAAGATTCATGAAAAGCTATAACATTTTAGTGAAACCAATTTGTGTATCCGATAAGGAAAGAAAAGATCAGCTAATATGTCTATATATTTTTAAATCACCAAATATTGGTATCAATTTTAACAATGCAGCAGTGATCAGGCTTTACTATGGATCAGGTAGATGGCTGCCCTTCCCTGAGCCTGGTTCTGCAGGAGGTTTCTTCTTATTAAAAGGGAGTTTTTTTTCCTTCCAACTGTTGCTAAATGCTTGCTCAGAGGGGGTTGTTTGATTGTAGGGCTGTTCTCTGTACTAAGGTAGGGTCTCCACCTTACAATATAAAGCATCTTGAGGCGACTGCTATTGTAAATCAGCGCTTTATAAATAGAACTGTATTGATCTGAAGGCCCCGAAAACACAGATAAAGACACTTGCTGCTATGGAAGCATGGTGGTGCAAACATGCTATGAAGAAGACCCTCTGCCTGTAAATGGAGGGACAACATTGTTTATTGTACACAAACAAATATAAAATATAATTATACATACTAAATTTCCTAAATCCTAACTGATCCATGCAAAATGCAATGTGTGCTCTAGAGGAACGGCTCTAACACTGCCTAAGCTTTGTCTGAGGTAATGAGGCCTTACATTTGAAAGCCGTGGTGAGATGATGGTGAGGCGGAAAGACGGATTCAGAGGATGAAAGAGAGTCAAACAATCCAAAGATTTTCCCTAATAGCACGCTCTCATGATCTTACCATCAGCTGCCTGCACTCTGTGGCTTGGCCACCTGTGTGTTTACCCTCAGGTAAACTTTGGCTTGGCTTTTTTGCATCAACGGAAGTGAAGGATGAGGTGGACATATTCAAATAGGAGAATTTTACCTTATAGTTGCACACGGGGACGGACAGCAAGGATTAATGAGATGATAAAAGGGGTTATTGAGGAAAGGATTTTAGAGCTAAATTCACACACACGCTTAGGCATGAACCTCCTAGTTGTTTGTTTGCCTGTTGCAAGGCTAATTATAACCTGCCAAGAGCCTGTCAAAAATTAAGAATTAGTGACTTCATAAAATAAAACGATAGACAGTAATAGCATTCATACTGAGCTGCCTTTATCTTTTAAGCATCCATTTATACCTGCAGACATGCCAAAAACAGTACATCTGGCAGGGTATGTGTAAAAAGTCGAAGGCTAATCAGCATGCCGGTTACCAGCTTAGGGATTTGTGGCGTGTTATTTGTTTGCATAAACTGCATGATGACACTAGTGCATGACAGCCACGAGAGGCACATGTCTTTAGGAAGATACTTGTCATTTTTCATCATTACCAATGGAAGAGAAGTTGATCCACCACTGTGATCTCTAGTCACCTGAAAGCTCACCGAATTCCACAGTAAAGTTTTTGGGAGGAATTTTAACTAGGTTACTAGATGCTGGCAGTGTACATAATATTTGTCACTTATATATCCAGATTGGTTCTTTTAGGTGAGCTGTAATGATTTGGAAATAATAATTATTCTTTTAAGTGTTCATATTAAACAAATACGCAGCTAAAGTTTGACATTTTTGAAATTACGTTAATCTTGTTGTTGTTGTACGCTGTACGACAGGATCACTATTACCTTCATGTCTTCCTGTGAAGAATGAGATTGGTTCAAGGTCGTTAGCTTGGTTTATAACAAAGATTTAAAGCAGGGTAAATGCTTAGCTTTATATAAAAGATAGATGTAGCCACTGTGACCCTCACATTTGTTTTTATCCTGTTTTTGAGTCTTTAAGTGTGACATTTTGACAGTGTTCAGCTTGTTTGTTTGTTTTTTTTAAGCATGACGATGAGCAAGGTTTGGATGTGAAGCAAAGGAAACTGATCACTCATAAGTTACTTTAATCCTTTACAAAGCTGCCAAATCCATTTTGCTGTAGTTAGGATAATAGTTTTTTTTTTTAAGTAAGTTATTCTATAGTGAATATGAATTTAAACTAGAGACTGAGACTATAAACTCAGTAGGGTGGGTTTTTACTGAGGTAATGCATCAGGAGAGAAGTAGTCATTTTCTCTGTACTGTGCAAAAGTCTTAAAGTCTCTTAGGCAGGCTTTCTTGTAATTTAAGTAGTCTTTAGGACGGATTTACAAGGCTTTTTGAAGGATATGCAACTCTTCTTTGGATGTTTGCTGCCTTTTGATTCCACACTGCTTTAACATTGTTAAGGTCCAGGGTGGGGAGGTCAATCCATGACTATTACATTGTCCAGGTTTGCTTTCACTGCATCGGCAGCAAGTTAAAAATTTGAAAATTAAATCATTGCCAATTAGGCCCTTTCCAGACATTTGACTGAACTTTTATGCATTCCTAATTCTATTCTAAGCCCCAAACCGCGACAGAGCCTCCACCATGTTTACCAGATGGCATTTGACCCTCACTTTTGTACTTCTCTCCTGATGTTGTCCATACTTACTGATGGCTATTTGGACCAAAAATGTTTACATTTGGATTAATCACTCCACAAGATCGATTGCCACCGATTTTCAGTTCCGTCCTTGTGTAATTTGGCACTCCTCAGCCTTTTTTCTCCCTGCTTTCTTTCGTTGAGATTGGCTTCTTGACAGACACCCTTCAGAACATTTCTGATGATGCTTCAACAAACAGCAGATAAACAGACAGGTCCTGTGTCAGGTTTTTTCCCTGTTTCTTAAAGCCATGACTTTCAGATGCTGCTCATCTGCTGTAAAGTCTGGAGAACTGTTGCTCAAAACCACTTTACAAAATACACAAAAGTCTGTTTACAGTTTATTTTGCTTTTAATGATTCGATCTAAACCATAAACAATCTGCCTTTAATTCAAGCTCTATCTTTAATCTGGCTATTTTAAACTAGTGCAGCGGCCCCTTGGAAAGAATACAGGTTCAAAGCACTTGAGCAGTGGATTCATTTTTCAGATCTACAGTCTGTGGTTGTATTTTGTTTAGTATGCACAGCCCACACAGCAACACAAACATATGTTGAAGTTTTAATATCTTGGCTTTAATGTAAGCGACTCGTGATTTTTATTTTTATTTTTTCTTCTTCTTCTTCTCTGAAATGACAGTGGGCACAGAGAGTACTGTTAATGCTTAAACGAATGAGATTGTCATCTTTCTTGGTTGTACGACAAACAGTTGTCAAGAGAAAGCTGAAGTGGTTTAGCTTGCGTGTGTACGTTTCTGCCACAAGGTTAGAAGATTGACTTTGGTTCCATACATCTTATGTGCGAGCCCTTTTTATCGATTTATAGCAGAACGTATAGAAACAGTTGCGCCTCGTGTGGAGAATGATTGTGGCAGAGAATGATGGAGAATTTGTGAGGACCTGTCTGGATGGAGGGATAGTGTTTTGGTGCGAGGCAAAGGAGCTTAAAGCGTGTGTGTGTGTGTGTGTGTGTGTGTGTGTGTGTGTGTGTGTGTATATATATATATGACTAAGCAGGAAAGGTGTTTTTAGCTAAGGGGGCAGGCAGTATTTCATCAGTCTTGTTGCTCACCCCAAATCACAGATTAAAAACATCTTCACCACAGGGCCACCCCACCCGTCTCTGAGCCTGAGCTCTGCAGAAGGGAAGGAGGAGGAAGCGAGGCGGGGGGTGGGGTGGGCAGGGATTGGGGGTGATACAAAACCACAGCATTACTAAATGAAACTGCTGATAGCTTGTCATCTTTTACGAGTCGAGTTGCAGCATTTGGAAACGACAAATTAATTCTTTAATCTGCTCATTCGATTGTGCGTTAATTTGTTCCAAAATGAACCAGTCATTCATTACTAACAGTCCTTCCAGATCTGTCTCTAAAGTCTGGCTGAGACATTTAAAAATGCAAAATCCAATGCCCGTGTCTTACACATCAAATCTAATGATTGATGGTGGATTGACAAGTAGGCAGGCACTGCAGGCAATAATGAGGAGCAGCTGTACAGCAGAATCTGTGTGTGTGTGTGTGTGTGTGTGTGTGTGTTGTTGTTTTTTTTTTTGCTTTCGTATATAGTGTGATGTCAGGACGATCAGTGTATGTCTTGTTTGTCTCGGAGATAAGATGGATATCCTGCAGTTTGACCTAGATGTTTATCGGGGTGTCAGGCGTGAGTTATGTATCGTGGCGCAGGTTAAAATTGGCTATGCTAAGTGACTCCCTGGTTCGGTCTAAATGCTGCAGGGAGGAGACTACAGTATGTGTGAGTAAGTCGCAGGATATTGAGTGCAGTTAGGTCATTTGAGGGGACAATGCAGTGTGTATTTGTTTGCAGATACGTCTGACTCGATTAGGGGGACTTCTCATTCAGGATGCATGATTAGTGTTTAAGAAATTCTAGCTACTTGTTAGAGGTTTGCTTTTCTTTGAGTATTAATGTTTTTTAAGCTCTTTAGTTGGTTTGAAATAGTCTTCCCTGCATGCCTGGAAATTCCTTGTACTTTGTGTACTTATACAATTAAACCAGACTTCTTTGTCTGTTACATTAATGTTTCGTCTTTTCTGTGGATTATGCTAGGGGGGTGGGGGTAAAACCCTACATTTCCAGCCCTTATCATAGCTTCGGCCAATTCGAGCAGAAACTCAAATATCTCTCCCTCTCCAATTATTTCATATACCAATTTTTGCTAACGGCTTGCAGTATTTGCAAGCTGTTAACAACCTTTCCTCTTGTCTTTTTCTCTCCCCCCCCCCCTCGGCATCCCTTACCTCTCCTCCTGTCTTTGTTCAGGCAGTGTTGTAGCTACAGTGTCCCTTGTGGAAGTCCTGTCCTGGTCCACTTCTATAAATACTTTCAAATGATCTTGGCCATCAGTGTCTCCTCCTCCTACTCCTTCTCTCTATTTTACTGGAGGCTTTATTTTCTTTATGTTCTTGTTAATGTTTGAAAATAGACAAATACTTTGGAGAATATGCACAACAACTATGATACTACTGAACTATTGTATGCTATAATTTAAAAAAAAAACCCAGATGTTTCTTAATTTTAAATATATTTATTGTTAGTCTTTGGCATTTCATAGCTTTAAACTGTCTGACAGTCAAGTATATTGTAATTTAAACATCATGACCTTGAATTACTCAGGAACATGATATTTGAGCTGCAGTGAAACGATGCAAACTTCACTGTAAAAGAGAAATTCTCACGTGTCTGTTTGGCTTTAAAGCTAGCTGTTGGACACTTTAAGTCTTGCAGAAGGTTGACTCAACAGTTCTTCGTAACCCTTGGGTGCTGACTGTCCTGTGGCCTCATTTTTGCCTTTCCTGGGCCATTTTCCCTTCCCTGCCAGTGTGAATGCGCTGATGTCTTCTGTTCTTGTTCTCATAAATGGGACATGGTCACACAGGGAACAGAAAGTACTAAACAAAAAGATGAGATTAAAAAAAAGTCAGTTGGTCCTTCAGTCCAGTCTTTTTCTACTTCTATACATGAACAGTAATGTTAATCTTTTGGCAGTTAGAAAGTTTATAATGACTTCTTAGAAAGGACAAATAAATAAAATAACCTTATAAACTGCAGTAGCCAGTGTTTACACACTTTATAGGTTCATAGTGTCTTAGATTAATGACCCTGTAAACTAGGGATGTGCATATCAAGTAACATCATTATTCTTTGAAGACTTAACACCCCTCTAATATAATTGGCCATAGTTGCGATAGACTTGCAGCATGCTATCTTAAGCTGGTGGAGTTCACGCTGGATGTAATTTTGTTCATTTTAAAAGCTGTTAAATGGCTCTCGCTGTGGCCCACACGTTTTATTGGTCTGGGGTCTGGTAGTTAGCAGAGAAACACATTCTTCTTTTTTTTATTGTTAAACAGTAGTCCAAAAACAGCTTCTCTATGTGTTACCGCCACCTTTAAGTGGTAGAGGTAGGAAAAATATAAACTCACTGACCACTTTATTAGATAGAACTTTCTACCAGGTTGGATAATGTGAGCTTTGTGACGTGCTATGTTCAGGGTGTGTTGTGGTCTTAAAGGGATGGACATTATCAGCAACAATACTCATGCAGACCTTTACACCACCACCCTCAGTGGGAACTGATACAACACTAGATGGATTCATACGTTCATGTTGTTTATGCTTAATTCTGACCATCTGAATACTGCAGCAGAAATTAAGACTTACCAGACAAGCCAACATTTTTCCAATCTTGGTGAGACTGTTCTTATTCAGGAGTGGTCTTCTGCTGCTGCTGCAACAAGCTGGTCTTCTGCCTACCTTGGCTGTAACAAGTAGTTATTGCACTTACTTTTGTTTTCGTATAAGCTCAAAGCTATCCGTTGAAATACTCATACAAGCTAATCTGGCACCAACAACCATGTCACGTTCAAAGTCACTTAAATCCCCTTTCTTGACCGTGTCTGCATCAAGAAATACGTTAACTACATATTTATATTAACTAGCTTTTAAGCAGGTATACCTAATAAAGTAGCTGCTGATTGCATATTTAAAAACAAATAGTCTCTGAAATAATGCATTTTTGTATATATGAATTTGAAAACATTTATAAAAAAAATGGATATAATAAATCTTTAAATTTGAAGGCTTTATTCACCGTATGCAATTCCTCCCTTAATCTAACACACATGAGCTTTTCTGTTCCATACACACTTTCCCCCCCTTCAGTTTTGCACACAATCTCAGCAGCATATACCTCTGCGAATCTCAAATGCCTCTTACAGAAATACATCATCATTCAGAAGTTCTCCAAGGGAACACAAGGAGACCATAAATAATACTTACGAGGACGAGGAGTGAGATTCAAATCCCAGGATAGTATTAGAGGGAGATGGCCAACGCTGAGCACTAAGTCACCAGGATTCCCTAGCACATCTGATTTTACTCTTCTGTCATGTATTTGTGAGTCCATCCTGAGGCAGTATATCTGTCACTTGAGTGAAGCTCATTAAATTAAACCTTGAGTCAAAGAGGGAAGAAAAGACCGTAGGAGAGAGCTGTTGCTTTATTAGCACAGCGCTCGAGGGTTGAACTCCCAACCGAATCTATCATTAGGCTACTCTGCATAAAACAATAGAGCACCAACCTGCTTGTTTTAGTGGTTAAGTGACACTAATTGCTTATTAATTGAAGTATTTGGAGAAAACTGGATGCAAACGAATACGAAAATAAATAAATAAAGCTGTTGTGTTTTTATATTCACCGTTTCCATTTGAATCTTCATCTGAAAGAGATTCCATGAGCGTTCACATCATCATGTATGAAAGGGAATAAAAGGAGGAGGAGGCGTCTCAGTCAATGAAACATATCTTCTCCAGTACAGGTTATACATGTATAATTCAGTATGTGAACCGAGCCTTTTTTTTAAAAAAATTTTTAAGATCCTCGCATACTCATGAACTGAAGGCCGTTTCTGGGGCACCTTTAAATACATAAATTCTCTGTTGCATGCATACATATCTTTTTAGTTTCATACTGGTTGATGTAGATATTCTACAGTACAAGCACCTTTATACCTGCTCTTTCCCTTCACCTCTGCTCTCAGGCTTATTCGTTCCCTTCTCTCTTCTATTTAAAAAAACAACAACAAAGAAGCCTTTGGAAATATAGTAAAGTTCATGTCATAGGATCCAAAGACAAAAATTTATTAGTGTAAATGTTTTTCTACAGAAGTGCTTCATGCACTCAGGTATGACCTCTGACAACCAATTATCCATTTAGCGCAGATCATAGTGCCGCTGGTTAATCTCTGTTTTTCCTCTGACGTGCATTTGTACAATTGAGCAGCCAAACAATTTTTGACCTTTTTAAGAGGGACGAGGAACGTGCTTAATGTGGTCTAAGCTGTCAGGAGCGGCTGGAAAATGTGGATGTAATTTGATGGGTTTTTCCTTCTTTTTTCCTCCAAATGATAATTTGACTCAGTCATGCCTTTTTAAAAATTTTTTATTTTATTGTTCTGGCTCTGCGAACCAAATAATGTTAAACCAATTTTTGGCATCTTGCTGTTCTTTTGAGTAGCAGCTGTGCTCACCTTTAACTCCTGCAACTGTTTTGTCTTTGGCCAGGTATTGAATGTCCACGCAGTTCCCGGAATACGCCCGGAGGCGTGCAGGTGGCTGAACCCTTTAGTGACGAGGCCATGCTGTTCACCAAAGAGCTGGTGCTGCAAAGGGAGGTAAGCAATGAAGTGGAACATTTTGGCCCCAGTTCTTATTGTTTCAAAGCCCAGCTCCATGTTGGGCACTTTTGATATTCTGCTGTTCTGGCGCTTAACTTCCTCTGTTTCACTCTCTTATTCACAGTCTGAGTTTCAGTATCCACTTTGCAGCATTTTAGTTTCACACTCACACTTTAGTTTTACTTTACTTTGAACATAAGATCATTTTGGTTCAGAGATGTGAGAAGAATGTGTGTTGTGCTTTCAACAGCAGATGGGAGAGCAGCTCTTTTAGCTGAATTCTGCTATCGAAAAATCCAAGTTTTTCCTTCCTTCTGTCAAACCTAATATGAAGGCAGTTTGTCCATAGATAGGGCCACTAGCTTTAATAAGCTGATTAAATTGTTTACTCCCAAATGAGCTTTATTACAGGTGCATTAAAGTGTTGGCAAATCTCAACAAGAATTTTGACAGAAGTGGACACAATCCCAATCCACTACCCTCAAAAGCACCTACACACACACACACACACACACACACACACACACACACACACACACACACACACCATCCTCCAGTGCTTATTCCAGTTTACGGAAAACTCACCTGATAGTGGATCAGTGCTCCTGGGCTTTAGAAAACTCCATCCACTGTGTGCCTCTTCATTCACATGCTAATAGGTTTTTATAGGAGGCAGTGAACGGACCAAAGCCATGATGGAACTAGCTATAATCCTGCCACCACTTATCCAACACACACACACACACACACACACACACACACACACACACACACACACACACACACACACACACACACACACACACACACACACACACAGTCTCTCCTCTCTCTCTTTTTTTTTTAAACTACTCCTCTCTATTCTTATCTCAGTCTTAAAGGGTTTTTTTTTTTTTTGCGTAGGGTGGCTAACGCCACTGTCCTCTGATGTTTAATTGTAATGAAAATGGAGCCAGTAGCCACCGTCACAGGTGGACCCGTGTGTGTGTTTGTATGCGTTTGAGAAACCTAGATTTTTCAGAATGCCTGGACTGTTGAAAAAGTGATGCAAACAACTGGGGAATTTGGTAACAGAAGCGCAGAAGTCGAGGAGCAAGTATATGATCTGAATTTTTATTGTTTTTACAGATGCATGTATGATTAAATCTACAAGAGGCACACGGTCTTCGGAGATTACGTTTTCTTTACAGATTAAATTAAAGTCCCCCTGGAATGAAAATAGAGTTTTTAACCTCGTTCACATATCCATATGCCCCCCCCCCCCCCCCCTTTTTTTTTTTTTTTTTTTAAACTCCCCACATCTGAACATTTTTACCATCAAGCTGCAGTGCAGGTGTGCTGTTTTGGTGCTTTCCTGCACTCTCTGTCCAACCGTGTGTGTGTGTGTGCGCGCATCTGGTTCATTGACACCGTGGACATTTGTATGCCCAAATGATGCCAAAGTCAGCTGCCTATCAAAGCTGTTTTAAGACATGAAATGCTTATTTTGGTTGGGGAAGAAAAATTGACTTTGAGGATTTGCCATCATGTACATAACCTCATCCATCCATACATACAAGCTCGTGCACACACTCTGACACACATTTTCTCCCTTGCCAGTCATTGGTGGTGTCAGCAAGTTTTTCACAGGTAGGTGGGAGTTAGCAGGAAAGACCGAGCCATTTAATGAGTCTCGAGCCCAGTGTGGGGGCCGGCTGTTTGGCTGGCTGCACCGACCTCCTGTTTGGGCTAATATGAACACAAACCCAGTCAAACTCTTGAGAGGGACACATTCAATTAGCTAACAATAGAGTTAAGCATTCACACATACGAAAGCTGTCACTTATTAGAAAGAAAGTTAGTAGATGATGAATCACTGAGTAGAAAAGTATTTTAATGACGCAGTCTCATGATGTCTCTTGAATACCTTGAGGGGGAAAAAATCGTTACATTTCGGTGAACAAATTGGCTCAAGTGCACATCTAGCTGTTAGAGAACACATGTGAGAGAAAGCTGGAATGAAGAGGTGACAGGAAATGGAGTCGCTTTATTGAGGCAAGTGAGTAGCTACAGAATTAAACCGATGATAGACAGAACGAAGAACTGGTCCTTGCCCTTGAATCCATCTTTTTCTCCATCTTTCCCATCCCTGCAGATCGCAGCGAGTCTAAATGAAACTGGTTATTAAGGTGTGTCTCACTCCAACGTGAATGTGGATCATTTGATTTCATTAGCATGAGATTCTGCTGTTGGTTCATCTCTGAATAGCATCTGATTGCAGCGGCTTTTGAGGCTCCTCCTAAGGTGGCCTCACGTGAATACCATTTGATTTTGGGTCTCGGTGGCGCAGTCATTTGCATTCATAAAATATTTTTCCTGCTTACGCTGCTCGACAGCCAATTTTAGTTTTCTAGGGCTTTGTTGAGCTAACGATATGTTGACTCAGTGGCCACTACGTTCTCTCACTCCGGCACCTCCGTTTTTTGCTCTAATTAGCTATTTCTTTCTCTTTGTGGCCTTGAAATTGAGTTTGGTTGCTGGAATGAGCACGCAGTGCTCTCTGTCTCTTTTTTTCTGTTGTACCACTCTTCTGGTCCCCTTTCAAGAAATAAAATAAATCCTTTCTTGTCTTCAGCGTCCAGTTTGAAATCTTTGCCTGACATTTGCTCCCAGCTTTTTCTCTGCTTAACGCCCATTTCCCTCTACCCCCTCCTTTCCTCAATTTATCTTTAAACTGCTACACGGCTATGTTTTAATTTCTCTTGATACAGACATGCATAATTAATGTGGCACCCAGTGAGGGGAGAGGCCTTGGCTTCCATCTTAGTCTATTTACCCCCTCACCACTACAACTACCGCTGCCACCATCGTCACAGATTTGCCTCTGTGTCTCTCAGTTGTTTTCTTTAAAAAAAAAGAAAAAGATTTCTTGCGCTTTCTGATTCCCCTTGTTTAAAAAATAAAAATAAAAAGAAGACTTTTGTGTTTATCAGCTCTGTCTTCCTTTATCCCTCTCCCTTCCTCATACTCTGTGTAGTGTTAATCTCTGACAGACACTGCTCCCGTTCCCAGCGTGGGACCAAAACAGCAGCATAGAATTCTGGGCAAAAAAAAAATAAATGCATCGGTAAACAGCACTCCCCAGACATTTCCTTTTTCTTTTCTGATGTCTTCCATTTAATTTGTCTCACCTCCCACCTTCCATTGACAAAAAAAAGGGAAAAAAGTCAATTCACGAGTCGCTGATTTTTCTTTGTTGTTTTTGCGTGGCATCTTCAAAAGCTCAACCTAACCAGGAGGCAGGGGAACGGAAGAATTTTACTGCATTGACGTTGGTTTTCTGGGATGACTCAGCTAGTCTTGGGATATATTTAGAGTTGTAGTGTTAATAAACAAGATATTAGTTAGTGAAATAATATTTGAACCATCTCGGTGGCTCATTAAAATGCTGCAGGCTCAGTGATCATTCCAGTGAGATGGCTGCCGTGTGATCATCTGCTTGATACATTAGATGATGCATTGTATTTTAAGGCTACTAGCTCTTAGGCTCTGAGGATTGAACCATTTGTTTCTGTTAAAACGCATCTACTTGTGTTCTTTTTTTCTTCTTCTTTTTATTTTATCTTTCAGTGTGTTTGGAGTAATCAACACAGAAAGGATCCCTGATTGGAACTGTTGGTGTTGCATAACTGCCTCACCAGGTGGGAGAGGAGGCAAGAATAAGACGGGAGGGGGGTGCAGGGATGGCGTGTTTGAGCAGGGATAAGAGCAGGCTAAGTGGACAGTAATATGTGATGCTCTCTTCTGCCTACGTATACTGTCACTTCTATTGACCTCATTCAGTCTGGGTGTTCTCATCTAGTGTATACCGCTGACTGCCTACTCAATAACACTTACCTCTGTTTTGCATACATTTTAATAGCCTTTTCTCACATATATCAAGTTGAGAAAAACATGCACATTGACATAAAAAAGGTCCCTATCGTAGTGTGTAACCTCTCTGCCAAAAAAAAAAAAAAAATCATACTCTAGATTAACCTGAGGTGAATAAGGAAACACACACCCAATATCAGTGGTCACAACCATGTGTATTGCCAGAGCCAAAGCCTGGAGAAAAGCGAGGGTTGTGCCAGGCAGGGCGTCCCACATAACGTCTGTGCCATCCTCCCTGGGGACTTCTTGGGAAACCAAAGTACCTACCATAGTTTCAGTAACCATCCACAATAGATACAGCATTCAAATACTACAGTTTTATTCACTCGGATGAATTGCCTTCTGTTTGACTAAACCTGAAATAACACACAGTAAAAGCTACACATCATTATTCCAAGTGATTGCACATCTTCTTTCTTCTGAGCTTGAATTACTAGATACTTTGCAGTTTAAGAGAAGCCTTATTTTCATCTTGTACTTGAGCTGTATTTGACAATAAAAAATAGCTGAAAACATAGGAAGATATCAGTAATTTTAGCAAAAGAAATTTGAAAAATGAACCAGCTTTTTAACTTCCAAAGTGCTCACACACACACACACACACACACAGAGCACTTACTTCAGTTTCTGTGTAGGGGTTCATTCCCTTGGTTTCACGTGGTGTCGCATGCGGTCCTAAACGTGGCCCCCTCGTGCCTAAAAGAGGTCCCCCAAACCCCCCACCCGCATTTTCCACCTTGTGACACGAGCACTGTGTGCATCAGGCTGCCATGGGTGGGGGTTGGCAAAGGCTGCCTTCAGACCTGCAGGAGGTTGTGTTGTGGAGCGTTGATGAGTCACTGTGCCAGCGTGGCAGCACAGATGCCTTGCTAATGCCTGCCTGTGCAGATCTCTCTGCTTTATAACTGTTCTTGGTGAGCATTTTGATTAAATGCTAATAAACCCAATGCCTTTGTAATATCAAGAGGATTTTTGCCTTCTGCTCGCGTATAAAGGCACACTGTGGCAATTGGTTTATTGAAGTGTTTCTTAGTGTGCCTTTTCTATTTGTCCCTGTACATCTGTGATCATTGCAACTGTGACCACTTAATTTAGCATTCCTCACACATACAACCCCTTCGTGGATCTGACCCCTTTTTTATATGTCCTATTTTGCCACACAGCGCCGCAGGACGCCATCGAATTTCTTCACGTCTTCCATGCTCTCACATTGATTTCCGATCAAGCTTGAATTATTTTGGCGAGAGGTCGATTACACAAGTGCTGGATCTCACAGCCTTTGACCATGTCTGCTCCTCTCTTGTGCTCTCTCACACACAACTGCCCCCCCACAACTGTTCTGTTGTTTATATTGGCCTTGCCTTTGCTATCTATTTTTGACTCGAGTTTCTTTGTCATACTTCGGCATACTCGTGCTGCGTGTGCGCGTGTGAGCGTGAGAGATGGAGAAGAAGTATACACGATGAATAATTCATGGTGTGGTTTCCTGGTCAGCGAGACAGACGGTGGGGACTGTGAACTGGCCCTCAGGTCCTTTTTCCCCATCACATACTGTAGTTAAACAAACCATGATTGCAGAAGGCAGCCCCATATCCAGATTACTGCTGCTTCATAACCACAGACAGGATCTGTCCCCATCCATTCATAACTCTGGCACTAGCCTAGCAGCATGACCAGTTTGGACTATATCCATACAAGAAATATTTAATGCTTCTCCTATCATATGGTAGCTTGTTGCCAAAAGCGGTTGCACACGAGTGTGTTTTATTAGCAAAGAGTAGCGAACGACCCATATGGCGTTTTTAATGGTTTTCATTTACCGGTAAGAGATGACAGTAAAATAAATCTGAAAGGAAGCACAAAGTGTTAATGTTGTATTTAAATTTGACATAGATATTTAAAACCAATCCGATCTCAGTGCGATTATTTTGTTTCGGTTCTGATAGCAGATAAGTTTCTTACTTGAAAAAACAAACAAACCAATAGCTCTAGCTGCATGACCTCTGCAAACCATGCAAGTTTGCAATTCCAAAAAAAAAAAAAAAGAGGAAAAGTTCAAGCTTGAATCCCACATTATGAGCATAATGCTATTATTCTTGGTTTTAGTTAACTTCTGACCATAAATTTTGTTGCCCACAAAAGCTTGTCTGCATTATATTGGACTAATTGGTGTCACAGGCGGAGTCCAGCTTTTACTTTTGCAGCAGTTTGGAATTTAAGTACCGCTCTGCCTCTTTGTTCCCTGAAAGTAGTGAATTACGGTGCATTCGCGCCATCGCAGACGGGGAGATAAATGGGCTTGAATGGAGATGGAGAGAGAGGTAGAAACCTTCTCTCTGCTTTATGGTCACAACTCGTTTACAAGGGCGACCTTGTGTTTAGTGTGTGTGTGCAAGTCAGTGTGATGAAATTGCAACTTCATCGTCCACCCTGATAAGTATAACGTGCAAACTGTGCTAAGACTGCAACACGGTGCACACAGGGACCCACTGAATCCTCTTAGCCTATCCCCTACATGAAGGGCACTGCAGTGCTCTTCCACGTCAGTGAGGGCAATAGTATAATGCACTCTCTTATTGTCTTTCTCTACACTCCACTTCTTTTTATTCCCACACTACATTTTGCTGCTTCTGGATTTTTAAACATAGAGTTGGGCAAAATGAAGGTATAGGACATGGAGTATCAGTGTGAGTGCTCACATTCATAGACACATTCCTTGAATTATTACTGAACCTAAGGACAGAAGACTGGCTGTGTTTCATAAGGAATAGAAGCAGCAGGAAAAGGAAGGGGGGGGGGGGGGGAGGCTTCGGTTGTCTTTGTCGTGTCTTTATTTGCCCTTTCTCTACTTGTACTGGTCCATCTCACTTAAAAGGAAAATAGCCAAACTACATATTGGATTTTGGTCTGGCTGTGAATACCCGAGGCAGCCAGCCAGATAGCCAGCGGCTGTGTCAATAAACACGTCACTACTCGTCTTATTGTTTGGCTTCATTTATTCCGCCTTCCAGCTTGTTTGAATTTGTTATTATATCCCACCTGTCTATGCAGCACTGTCAGGGATATTCAGATATGGCAAATAAAGAAAATGATAATAAGAGCAGACTGACTGATTGAAATTCAAAAATAGGGCTTGCTGTTTAAAACTCAGAACAGAGCTGATGAAATATATGAATACCTTTTGATCTTTCTTGCATGCTGGTAATCAAAGCAATAGACAAAAGTGCGAAACTTAAACATGATCCTGAGATGATATTTGTAAGGTGAAGTGATAGGCGTGGCATCTCTGGGTCATTTTAAGAAGGTTAATAGGGTTTTGTTTTAATGCTGCTAGTTTCATTCGCTCACTTTGAACACACACAAACGCCCAAATCCTCATGCTGCATTGCCTTCTGAGCTGCTGGGTTGCTAGGCGCTTACCTAAACGCGAACATTGGTTGACACTGTAGCAAAAATGACACGCAGTTGGCATCGGAGGCAAAATTAATAGTGTCACATTTCTTATCAGCAAATATATTATGCTCACAGTTGGGAGAATTCTGAAGCCATTTCCTTCTGAAGCACTCCTGAAATAAATGTCTTACTGACATTTGCACCTGGAATAATACTATAATTTGTTTGGGTCGTCTTGCAGTTTTCTGTGCTGCAGTTTGCTCTTGATAGTGTACAGTTCTAAAAATGGTTTATACTCCGTGTCCTTCACCGTGTGTCAGATGAATCACAGATGAGCCTGCCTGAGGAAATGGCTTCGGGTGCCTATGGTTTATTGATGGTCAGATTGATCCTATTCTGTTGATTCATAACATATTAACAGGTTGAGAGACGGATGCGTATTTATCTTTGTTTCTCCGCCATACATACATCAAATATATAGACTAGTAGTGCATGTATCAACTCTTGCAGCGTTTTGCAATCCATGCCATGTGTAGGGGTTTTGACAAGGAATCATTTGCGTAGAAAATGCCCATAAATCACCAAGATCAATGCAGTTTTTGTGTGCGTGCGACTCTGGTCTCTGTGCTAATGGTTCCCTTGACAACACAGCAGTTGCTACACATCGACATCATCCTGGCTTTAGGTTTAACCACAAGGACGTACAGGCACAGAAATCAGCAGCCATTATAAAAAGAGACATTCAGTCCTTGTGAGACTTCGAAACTGGAAGAGCTGAGCACTTACTGACATTCACACACACATACAATCCGCTTGTAACCTTCCACACGCCATTAGTATTTTTGTGTCAGCGGTTCATGCCAGTTGTATGTTGCTTGCTTCCTTTAAAAAGTTTCTAAACACCTGTCTCCTGCTTCATTGAGGTCATACGTATCTCGACCAACCGTTTCCTCTTTTCTTTTCCCTCTGGCCTTTTCCTCTGCCTTCACAAAGCTACCATTTATCTGTGCGTGTGTCTGTGTACCCTGGCATGAGAAGGAAGGTAGCTCCAAATGATCTGAATAAGTAAACGGCAAATAAAGGCCATAAAGAGGAGAGACTTGAAGAAGTAATCCTTCACCAGCTTACCCCAGCATAATGTCGGCACACCTGCACCTTTATCCCCATCTCAGCATCGCCTTGCATCTACCTCTCCTCTCATTCCATTTCTTTATATCCCTTACCAACAACAGAGAGGCTATCTCAGTGGCTGTGTCAGCGATCAGCATCTCTTCCCTCCCCCTCCCTTTCCCTCTTTTTCTATGTTTCCCAGAGGACAGTCGGGGGCATAAAGGGAAGAACAAGCCTTGCAAAATCTATTCAAAATCCGAACGGAGATTGGGCTCTCAGCTTTAAATTCAGCCAGATAAAGCTAATGGTAGAAGTGGGCGACAGGCAGGAGGCTGTGTGTATAAGCATACTTCGATTGAGGCCAACTATAGAAATATAGTTTCTTTAAACCCCTTTTCTGGCTGAATCTCTCTCTCTCTCTGAATGTGCAGGGGTGTATGCAGAGTAAGTTCCCAGAAAGGCTGGCGATAGCGCTGCAGTTTCTTAAAATGCTCCCTTTTCCAGCAGAATTTCCCTTAAAGAGAGAGTATTTTCTGATGCTTGTACTGCTTCCAAAGCCTATGGTAATTTATCTTTTTGTGACATTCATTAAGTCATTTTATTAATCTTAGTGGTGGCCGGATGTATACCAGATGTACAGTTAGACAGAGGTTGGGAGTCAGAAATTGAATTAGGAAGACATGGAGTGCTTATATTCCTCTTATTCCCTGATGAAGTCCCGCCTCTCCCAGGTTATCTTCTGTTCTACTGATTTTCAGTTCTCAGTGTGTTTTCCCAAAAGTTTTCTTTCATTGCACATTATCAACAGCTGGGTTCCCTGTTCATACTCCAGAAAAACAAACAAACGAAAAAAAAAAACTAGATTGAAATAGGTTTAGCATTCTCCTACTATGTAATGTTTTGTTAGCCTTTGGTAGTTCTGCATCTGAGACTAATGAAGGCTGTAGTTGTTAGGGAGCTGTGGTCTTGTTAGCGCAGTGGCCTCTGGTGTTTCTACACTGCTGACATTTAGCACCACTATTACAGTGGCCCCTCAAATAATGCCTGTTTGGAACGGGCAGATTGCATGCTTGCTTTGACATGACTACGGCTGTGATAACATGGACTATAGGGGTAGTTTATAGTTACAAACATAGCATACAGTTTGATCTCAATTAGACAAAATGTCAAATGCAGTGAGCGTTTAGCGTTTGCTAACAATCTGATGTGCGATCCTTTAGTGGTGTTGTCGTGCCCAAATTTCAATGCCGAGTTCCCCACAGGTTTTGAACTTACCTGCGGCGGTGGTGGTTGTGGTGATGATGGTGGGCGGCAGCACAGAGTATGACTGATGTCCACACAGAGTCATGCAGTTTACCGAGGGTGTAAGTAACCCCGCATGCAGGCGGTCATTAGTAGAGAAAAGCTAACAGTAAACAGCTTTTACCCAAAGTGTGACGATGGCACTACACATGCTAAGTAGCTCAGAGGAACAATTGAGAAAAGCAGGCACATCTACAGAGACTCCTTCATTTATTAGCCTGACACACCCACAGACAAACGCTTATTTCCACATACATGTTATACTGCCACTCCATATTGTTAATTTGTCACCTCATCACAACTTGTTAGCCACTTTTGGCTGAGAATTGACATCCAGGAACACATAGAACACACACAATCACACACACAGTTATTATCTCCTGGAACAATACTAATAGATGCATGTACTGCTGTGAGCAAACAGTTTGTGCCTCTGCTGCCAACAGAGTAGGATGGTGAATAGTTGCCAAATCTCCTCTACCCTGAGCCTCCTCTATTTCTCCTCTCCCCAACAAAAACCCTAACCTTTCTGTGCCTCCCATTTCTGTTTTAATCTTTACTTTAATCATTTTCCTCTTCTCACTCTGTATATTCTTCCCATGGGCTGAACCACATCCTCTTTTTTTTTCTTCTCAAATCCCCTTTGCACATTACCACTCTGTGATTTTTCAGTTTTTTTTCCCTTTCCTGGGCTCACCAGGCTCTGATGTTTACACTCTTCGAGCACAAACTTGGTTTGAAGTTGTTTTTGTTGCGATAACAACAAAACTATAATTGATGGACAAACACAAGCCTGTCTGCACATATACGCCTTTGATGTGTCCGGTCATGTTTAATTAGCTGGAGTTAGTGGCGAGGGGGAAAGAGAAATATAACTCCCTCGCTAATTATTGGCTCCCCCGTCGGGCAGGAACTCTCATATCAGCCGGGCTGTCGAGGTCACGTACAGCTTCGGGCCACATTGCCCTCGATTCACCTGCTCTCGAAAACATCTTTGATCTGAAGTGCTTTAGAAGTCCCTGAAAAAAGAATCACTGTTCAAGGTATCTGCAGTGCTGACAATCTGGTTGTTCAGTGATGACGCGACGAATCCTACTTCCGGGTCTAAAGTAGTCTGCGTTTAATATGGCTTTTGTGTTGTTAACATGTTTAATGTTATGTATTTTCTTCTATTTGATCTCAAAAAGCTCCTAAAACAGTCAGTGATCCCTGTTGACCTCCCTCGGCTTTTATTACCGCTAATCATTTATTTAAGCTCAGTTTTTAAAACCTTAGGATGGAACTACAGCCCAGCCCATGCAGCAGTATATGAATGACTAACCTCGTATTGTGGATGGATTATCTCAGTTGTTCTCCTGGCTGAAGTTTGGTCCTTTTACAGCATCCTGCGATTACATTTGTTTCTGACCACCGAGAAAACTCACGTTAACTTTTATCGAGTGGGAAAAAAGTTAGCTTGTTTATATTATGCTAACATACCTGTGTCGCTAGCAGTCACGTAGCACATCATTATATACCAGCTAGCCCAACTTCAGTAACCCTACAAACGTTGGAAGTGATAACAGAGCTGTACGTTTTAATTTGTTTCCAAAACCCCGCAGTCAGGACATGCTATATTGTATTTAGATAGAAGCTAGCGAGCTAACTCCCTGCTAACTTCTAACTCCGTTAAATGTCATAAATTCCGTTTTCATGGATGCCTGGATGTTAAGCTCAATTGTTACACCTGGTAGAGCAGAACACTGATCATTTTATTAAAGATGTTATTTCTTAAACATCAAAATGTTAAAAATTACATTGATTTTTTTTCACCTTCCGCTGACGTTCACTTAGGCTGGTCCCACTGCAGAAGATCTTACAAACTTAAGTTTTTGTGTGTCTTCTGACTTCAATAAACTGCCACTGGGTCTTTTTGCCTGTTTTCTGAGATGACATATGCTTTGATCAGTTTTTATGTGGAGGTGGCATAGTTAGACTGCCACAGGTTCACTCCTACAATCACTCCTACACAAGCACTTTCACATAGACAAACATGCTGTCACGCATCTGTGTTTCAGTTGTTACAGGGAGCCAAATTCAGCCCTAAGATAAGAGAGCAAAAACACACTGGACATCACAGCTTTGCAGAACACGTCACTGCTCTTTTCCCTCTTTAGACCGAACGCTAAACAGATTTATTTGAAATCCGAATTAAAGGGGAGAGAGAGATGTTTGCAAAAATATGGCATTGTTTCCCTGCCACATCAGATCTGCCATTAGATATTTTTTTTCTTCAAAGTAAGGGCTGCATTTTAAGTAGGCATGCTTGGAGATGATGTTTATTTGGGCTGCATTAAATCTTTTGGATGGCATTAGTGCCTGAATCCACTTCCCCATGAAAACAGCTTGCGAGCTTATTCCCCCCCCCCCCCCCCCTTTCTTTTTTTTGAGTATACAGGAGCTGCATTTACATTTTATTCCACTTAGATTAAGTTCTTAGCAAAGTCTGACAATTTTTCAAATACCCCCTACTAAATGTTAAAAACTCAAGTGAGGGGGGAGGGGTGGGTTGGACGCCACTTTGTACAGTGCAGTGGGGCTTAAGCTATAGACTGCAAACAGAGACTGGCTATTGATTAGTTTGATCTTTAAAGATCACTGCTGACCCAACCGCACACACACACTTAAACACATGCTGTATTTTGCTGCAGCGACTGAATAATTTTGGCTCCACGTGAAAGCTGTGTTTCAGCCCCGTTGTTGCACGACGCAGCTTGTCAGTGCTTTCCTCTTGACGTTGCTTTCCTTTGCCATTCTGTGCTCAGCGGTGCACATTTTCTCAGCAAGTCTTTCACATTAGCACACTGCTTGTCATCTTGAAGTCCAGGTCAGAGTAAATGCATGAGCCTACAGTTACTACACAGTGAACTCTGAGCTCTTCTTTAAAGTACACAATAGGGGCACAATAGGGGCTTCTTATTTATTGCAATCACATTGTAAATTCTCCTTTCAGCTTCATTGCTCTGTGTTCTTATCCCTCCCCTCTGTCTGCCTCTTTTTCACACTCCTTTTCTTCTTCTTCTTCTTTCCCTACGTTCCTTCTTACATACGACGCTGCTGTCCTCTGACATGCCAAATTGGAGTGTCATAGATAATTTGGATTTTTTGCCCTCACCGTTGAGCTCAGTTCATTCTCTCTCCCTTGTCCGTTGTTGTTGTTTTGTTTTCTTCCCCCCTCCTCAGTTTCTTCTTTTTCTTGTTCAGTACAGGGCACCATTTTGTAACCCCGCTCCCACCCCTCCACGATCACCAAAATGTCTATGCTCAGATACACACATTGTCACCCTTGAAAAGATGAAGTCCCAGAATACTCTCCATAAACTCCATGCACTGCTAGTTGCATTGAGTATCAGTCTTCTGGTTTGCAAGAAAAGCTTCCTTTGTCCTCATTTCTTCCCATGCAGCATAAAAGCAAAGATTTTCTCAGTAACACTTTGTGTATGGGCTTCTTCTGGTCTTTCATGGACTCTTTTGCGTGGAAACGTACAAAGATGGAGGGCAAAAACACAAATGCAGTTCTGAAAAGTCACATTGGTGTTCTAGTTGTGTGGTCCACACATGACAGCATGAATCTAAATGAATGCCTAAATGGCTAAGAAAATTAGAAGAAGTGAAGGACGTCTCACTGCAGTCACTTCACAACACATCTATGCTACAGTATACATGTGGTGTTCTCTTTGGCTTGATAATAAAAGTGTCAAAGTAGTACAAACGTCATTTTCAGAAGATCAAGAATATTGATTATAAAGGAGGTCAGCGGTCAGAACATTTGCTTGGCAGCTTGTGCATATTTCAGCGCTAAACGGGGAGCCGGAGCTCGTTAATACATTTCAGGGTAAACATATCAAAGCAGTCCAGTAAAGATGACATAAAAGCTGAACCGCGTGGCTTTGGCTGCTCTTGTGCGTTTCTGTATAAACGTGTTTGTGTGGGTGAGTGAATGAGGTTTGATCCTGAGTGCAGTCTCCTTGGTGATACTGTGCCTGTGATGATGATTTCTCTCCAGGGCGTAAATCTCAACAAGCAGTGAAATTAATGGTCAGTGGCTTCATTCTTTTTTTTCTTCTTCCCCCCTCTCTTTGGTGTCTATGTGTGCACGCGTGTGTGTATTTATGTCTTTATTTGTGTTTAGTGTGCGCACAAACACCTCAGCATACCCCACCTCACATATGTCTCAGTCCCCTGTTTGTTGCTCTCAGTGGACATGATTTAGTACACACACAAAAACACACACACACACACACCTAAGACTCAACTGTTGGATGGGATCATAAAAGTAAGGCTTCATCGTCTCTTGCTGTTAAGAAAACAGGGATGTTTTTCACCCACCAAAAGGGCAATAAACTCTGTCTCACAGGGAGTAACACACTTGAGCGGTTAGCTCGTGGGGGGAGGAGGAAAAAAAAAAAAAAGCAGCCCACCTGTCATTCACTCTCGGTTACGGCAGCAAAATCTGTGGGAATTCGACCACGGTGTATGTCAGTCTATTGGCATACACCTATTCAACATTACAGCCTCAACTGCACTAGGCACATTGCCAGCAGGATACTGCGATGAAATTTCTTCTTCTGCCTCTGTTGACTTCAGTAACAACAAATCATATCACCAGCTGGTCACTGAATATGGCTATTTGCATCAATTTTCACACAGCTGAAGCAGAAGCACCGGCACGCAACCACTTGCCTTTCCTCTAATCCACATGCACAACTGTCACCATTACCTTCCTTAAACGTTCCTTGATTTTTCAAAATGAATATCTGCAAAGCTCGTAAAATGTATTCTCAGTGTAGCATGCATTCTTCGTGTAGTAATGTTATTAGTAAGGATAATGCAGTAAAGCCAAATGATTAACACAGAGTAAGTTAATAATCCAACTCCCTTAAACCATCAAAATTTTGTCATAATAAGCACGTCCCTGCTTTATTCTTCTGTCTTTGTGCTGTGGTTTGCCGTTTCCACCTTTGACTCTGCTCTCTGTTACAGTCTCTCTATTTGACATTAGGACCCAACAACTCTTTGGCCCTGACTCATGTTGACTCACAAGGCAGCACGCTCACAGGCCTGCTTAGAATATCCTCTCCTCTGCTCCACTAGCAAAGTGGCTAGTGTTCACACAGAAATCCTAGAGTATGCACCGTGCAGCACACATCCTTCGCTTCAACCGGGGATTCAAGGCAGTTTGCATACTCGGTTATTAACAGGAGTATATTTTTTAGTACTAACTAAACCATAAAAGAAAAATGCATGGTTAAATGTTGCGCTTATGGATATGCAAATTATGGAGTTATCACAAAAAACAACACTTGAACGTTAAGAAGCAACACCTTTGGATTTTTTGTTGTTGTTGTTTTTTGGGAGACATTTTGCAGATATGTTTTTGAGGAGTTGGCTTTTGCATGGCTGATGCTGTTGATTACAATGGCTGTAGGTGTAGGTTAAAATTAAAGAAATACTTTTACTCGTCCCAGCTTCTATACTGCACGGTAATTAACATGAGGAAAAAAACCTAATTAAAAGATTGCATCAAAATAATTGGGTTTTTGAAATGTCCTGCAATCCCCTTTTAGTTTAAAATGAACTCCTTTAGTCTTTTTTTTAAATTGAATAGAGGAGCGAGTATGTTTACTTTCCAGCAGGTTTAAGTACTTTGACCTTTGACACTGAAAGCATACACACCTCGTCCCTGCTATTCCATTTCATTCCTTTCTGCTTTTATATTCCTGAGTATCTCTTACTCAAGCACAGTGGTCCATTTCTTGTATCAGCACTTCTCATCTGCTGCACTCTGCTACGTAACCCACCCCCCCTCCTCACACACACATACTCTCCTTGTGGTGCAGATCAGGCCATTCACCAATCATGTGAGAGCCATGACGGCCAAGTTATATATCCCCTATTCCATCTGTAGCTGGCACTCTTGCATCACATTTGCTCTGTTTCCTCTTCCCCAAGTGCCTTTGCTTTTGCTTTCTTTCACTCTTCCTGAATTCCTTTCCCCTCTTTTGGTAGCTCCATTTCCATCTTTTCCTCATTTTCAGGTTAGTTTTTTTTCCAATTGCTTTTCCTCCATTTTTTTTCCTTTCTCCCACCATGCTTATCTTTCTTTGTGTCTTTTAATTAACCTCTTCTCATCACTTCCATGTTGTCTTCTGTATTTCTTTTAGTCTCCCACCACATCGAGTTCTGCCACATTTTTCTGCGTACTTATTTTCTGTGATTGCTTTCTGCTCTTTGCTTATTATACTTGTCTGTTTATCAATTTTTACCAAATTTCCACCTTCCCAATAACTTATTTTAAGTAATCTGTCACGAAATCTCACTTAAAATGTCTTTGATATATCTTAGTTTCTATATCATTACCTCTTCTTTGTCCTCTAAGTCATCTCCCTCCCTGCCCTACAGGCTCGGTGAGCTGTGGTTAAATAGGTTCATCTTACCCTGCTTCCTCTTTCAAATGGCTTCATGATTGCTAATGAAGCTCATAAACAGGAAAAGGAAAAACATGATGTGGAGGAGGAAGGGATGTGGAGAAGTGTTTTCCATGGAGACGGGCTCTTCACCGACTGGCAAGCTGATTGGCTGATTGATGACCCTGTAGCCATTTTGACCGATTAGCATGATGGAGCCTTTTATAGCACAGTGCAGCCTAATATGTGATCACATTGCACAGCATACTTTCTCTTTCTACTTCTGGGTTGAACAGTGTGATGAAGCATAAGCCCCATCCTGCTATACCTCACTGGGGCAAAGGAGGTGTATCATAGCACTGCCAAGCATATGATAGACTGTCATAACAGAGCTAAATGCGTAATATGGTGCTTACATCTGTCCAGTTAGTTACAATCCATCTAATCCCACAACATTATCTATTTAAAAAGAGCGTGCTGATCCTGCTTTCTTACACTTGTTTGAACATTCCTCTCACACGTGTCCCATTAGAGACAATCGGGAGCTCATTGTCTGGATTTGCATAGTTATCAAAACAATTACAAGTAAACAAAAGATGTGGGAGACAACGGCATGCAAACTGAGATATGAGAATTAGCTAGAAATGGTCAGTACAAGATGAAGTGGTCACATTAACTCTTCAATTTAAATAATTCAACTTGCTATCTTTTCTTTCTGTTGCATTTCTATACGTATCCCAGCACACTACAAAATGAATATATGGCAGAAAAAGCAGGGTAGGATAGCAAGAACTGTTGCTGATTTGATCTCATTTTTGTCCAGGTGGCCTGTCTGGACAGCCCTGGATGCACTGCAGTAGGTTAGTTTTTCTCAAGTTAGTCATATCGGAACATAAAATCTATTTTTTTGCATTGTGTATCAGGAGATTCTTTCCTTTTGGGCTGCCTCTAAATATTTCCAGCTCTCATCGTTTTTGTCTTGTTTTATTTTTTTTCTCCAGATGTCTCTTTTCATTGGGATGGTTATATCATACCCCTGTAATGTACAATGTTAGACCTCTAAATTATACATGCTCCTATTCTACAACAATTTGATGTTTCCAAGCACAAGACATCTGCTAAAACATTTGTAAAAAGGTGTGCTTTGCTGTGTCCTTCAGCAGTCTTTTTTGACCTCCATTTCTTACACCAGCACACTTCATCTCCATCTTGTCCGTTTCAAATTTTTAGGAACTGGACTTTTTACCCCTTCAAATAAACATCAGTCTGCTCTTCTGTTAGCCTCTATTGCATATTGAGCTGATATGCTCTCAGCTTTTGTCACACTCCTTTTTTTTGTTTAATATTTAACCTCTGTCGCTATACTTCCTGTGACACAAAGTTTGAAATGTCACATTGTCGAAGAGAGAAGTTCAGATATTTTAGGTGCTCACCTCACAAGTACTACTTTTAACCAGCTTTTTATTTGCCACGCTTACTTATTATGTAAACAGGTGTTGTGAACTTCACTACCAGCCATAAGCTTCGCTCCCAGTACACATCTGTGACTGTGGATCTTTTCACGTCTTCGTTCTAATAATGTTTTGATTAGCTAAGGAGTATCTATGCTGGTTGTGATGATTATGATCAACACAACTCCCACGGAGATCTTTTGTAGTATTCTCTTGGTCATCTCTCACCCACATGTTGCCCACTCCAAGCATGGTATGTTGCTGTTTACTGAAATGTTCTCCCAGTGTACTGCACACCACCTTCTCTTTTACATTTTAACAAACAGAGCTCGAGACACAGTATTGTCATTAAATAAGAGGAAAAATAAACATTCACAGAAAATGTTGGCGGGTCTTTAATGCCCCTTGGCCGAATTCCAGAAAGACAAAATACGTGGTTTACCTGTCTCACAATACTACAGGCGGTGTTTCCTATCCACGGTGTATCATTTTTTGTTCGAACTGTGTGGCTTTATTATGATTGAGAGGGGTGATATTGTTGAAGATGAAAAATGCACAGTTAACAGTGAGACCCAAATGCATTTGTCACCATAAAAAGACCCCATACTGATTGATGAAGCCCCAACAGCTGGAAATGTAATGAAAAGAGATATGAAGATCTATATTTTTTGGCAAAGTGCACCTTTTTCACTCATTACGTTTGTGATTAATAAGACTACCTTGCAATAGAGAAAATGAGGTAGGTAACACAGATTGGATTCTTGAAGCATTATATCATGAGCATTTCAATTAAAGTATTTGTAATGGCACTGCTGTATGTCTCTTTGACTAGACCATCAGTTCTTTTTAACCTGTTAACATGTTTGTTGAACTTAAACTTTCATCAAATGCGTGCTTTGATCAGCCACAGGCTGATAAAAGCATCATGACAGTCACTCATGTAAAAGTAAGCGAAAAATAAAAAAAAAGCAGATTGTTGCTGTAAATAATATAATGGGACGTGTGGAGGGATATTTTAAAAAAACCCATCCACTTGTGCACCATGATTCATTCTGCCTGACTCATTCAGCACACTTAGAGTTAAAGTATAGCTGCAGCATCTTACTGCAGTGTCTAAAGCATTTGGCTGATTGTTACAGTATACGCCAGGAAAAGAAGAGAAAGGGGGGGGGAAAAACATCTCTTTCTAATACTTTTTTTTTTCTTCCAAAAATCCTTTTTATTGCATTTATAACATTTGGCACAGTACAAATTCTTGGTGCTTTTACAAGATAAACCTGTAAAGATCAACACTGACCTTTTTTTTTTTCCCCGGATTTTGTTAAAGAAAGTCTTCTCTGTATAAATATTCTTTTTTCTTATCACTGCATTCTCTGTAGCATGGTGTAAAAATCACACAGAATGCCCTCTGTTAAAACAAGACTACCCTCATTTTTCAAAGTCAAGACAGCATCTTAAACAACTCATTATTTTAAATAGAAGTTACAAGTTAGAAAATAGTTTCAATTTCTTTTTAATATACGTTTCTCTATCACCAACCCATGGTAATTTTAGTTCGTCCATATATATATATTTATTTATAAGCATGTACAACAAGAAATCATCAGTCTTTTAAGTTTTGCACTCTGTACAAAAGTATGTCCTGTCCTTTTTTCGTTGTGCATTCTATTGCATGATTTTAAATGAGGAAAGGACAAGGGGCGTGTGAAAGAGGGGTGAGTAGGAGCTAGGAAACTGGGAAAAGGGGTGAGATCCTTTTGGAGGGGCCTTTTTAAATCTGAGTCTCCTGTACCTTCTCCTTGTTGTGAGTTTTTACGACATAGGGCTCAGCCATTGCTGTGATGGCACTGGGCAAGGTTCGCGGCAAAGAGTTCCCAACATTGTTGTCTGTCCATTTAGCCCCATGGCCAGTCGGTTTATAGGTATTATATTTGGGCTTTAGAGTGCTGTAGTCCACCATATGAGAGCTGTAGTCCAGTTTATGTGGACTGTAATCCAGTTTAGGTCTCTGAGTTTGTGGACTGAAGTCAGACTTGAAGGCGCTGTAATCCACTTTGTGGGGGCTGAAGTCAGTCTTGAAGGCGCTGTAATCTGTTGCAGTTTTATGTGGGGTGTAGTGGTCCTTAGCTTTGTAGGTACTGTCTGTTTTAGATCTCTGGGCACTGTACTCTGTTTTGGATTTAGGCTGAGTGCTGTAGTCGGGTTTAAATGGGCTGTAATCAGGTTTAGGTCTTGGGTGTGTACCAAAATCAGGTTTGAATGGACTATATTCAGTTTTAGGTCTATGTTGTGTGTTGTAGTCTGATTTTAATGGGCTGTAGTCATGTTTAGGTTTCGGCTGAGTGCTATAGTCCCGTTTGAATGGACTGAAGTCACTCTTCTGCCTGGGATGAGTGCTATAATCTAGTTTGAATGGGCTGTAGTCTGATTTAGTTTTTGGATGAGTACCAAAGTCTGGCTTGAAAGGGCTGTATTCTGCTTTAGGTTTGTGGGTGCTATATTCTGGTCTAAATGGGCTGCAGTCAGGCTTTGGTCTGTGAAGGCTAAAATCCGGCGTAGATTTGTGTGTGTTGTAATCTGTGATGGTTTTGTGGCTGCTAAAGTCCATATTTGGCTTATATGTGGTATACTCAGCCTTTGGCTTGTGAAGTGTGAAATCAGGCTGGGGTTTGTATTCAGCCTTGGGTTTGTGAAAGCTGTAGTCAGTCTTGTGGCTGATAAAGTCCAACTTGTGTATGCTGTTATGGTCTCGGATTTCAGGCAATGTGAGAGCTGACTCTTGGGCTGCAGATGCTGGTGGTGGAAGGTCCTCCTCATCCACCTGAATAATCTCAACAGTGCGGGCAGCTGCCACAGTGCTCCTCTGCTGGTGGCGCTTTCTCAATTTGTAGAAGGCAATGAGCATGACAGCAGCCAATAGTGTCACTGCCACAAAGCAGCCTATTATAATCTTAGTAGTCTTCATCACTTCATCAAGGCTAGGCCCAGACTTGCCTGGTTTGTTAGTCGATTGAATTCCTGGCAACACAGATGGTTTAGCTGCCCCTGGTGGACTGTCGGTGTTTTGTAACAGTACAGTTGGGGTGGAGATGAAGACTGGTTGAAAGACAGAAGGAGAGGCAGTTGTAGTTGTTGTCCCTAGGCCTACTCCTCCCCCAGCAACACCAGCGCCTGCAGCAGCTGCAGTGGTTGTTGTAGTTTTAGGTTTGGGCATCTCAGTGGTTGGCCCCAAGACCTCCACGGTCACTGTGGTAAAGTAACTTAAGTTGGATGTATTAAGCTCAGCTGCACTCACATTGAGGTAGGCTGAGGCATTAGAGTTCCCAGCTGCATTGGAGACCATGCAGGTATAGGTGCCTGTGTCTACTGCAAGGACATTTGAGAAATTAAGGGTACCATCATTGAGGACTGATATTCTCGGGTGACTAGAGGCATGTGTCAGTATAGTGCCGTTGGGTAGGAGCCAGCGCACTGAAGACATTGGAGCTGTGCGGCATCGAAGCTCAGCCACTCGCCCTGCTGAGATGTTCAAGTCCCTTGGTGCATCAGCAATGAATGGTGCAGAACACTGGACTGCAGCACCCTCACCTCGGTCCACGTCCACCAGCTGTCGACCTCTCATGCTCGCAGGGGAGTGACAACGTCCACAGCAAGTTGAATTAGTAGGGATGTACTCCCTTAGCCAGCGTGCTAACCATACAGCCTCACAACCACAGTTCCAAGGGTTATGGTGGAGGTGGAGCTCCACCAGGTACCTGAGCGGGGAGAACAAATCATGTGGCACAGCGCTCAGATTGTTATGGGCAAGATTAAGCTCCACCAGTGAAGATAAGTCATCGAAAGCATTGCGCTCTATTACTGTGATTTGAGAGTTCATCACCCATAGCTTTTTCAATGAGCGCAGACCTTTGAAAGAGCCTGGTTTTATCATTGGAAAGAGATTTTCAGAAATCTCTAGCTCCTCGAGGCCTTTGAGGGGACTTAGGTTTGGCATATCACCCCTTATGTTGCACATTCCCAGGTTGAGGTACTTGAGATTTTGTAGGCCCTCAAAAGCTCCTTCTGAGATGTACTCCAGTTTCCTTAACTCTCCCAGGTCCAGTCGCATGAGTGAGGGTACCCGGTTGAAGGCATAGGAAGGAATACTTTCAATGGGGTTGTTCCTCAACCATAGTTCTCTTAGTTTGGATAGGTATTCAAAGGCCCCACTGGGCACCACCGTCAACCGGTTGTCAAACAGCTCCAGTGTGTTGAGGCTGGTGAGTCCATTAAACGCGCCCACCTCAATCTGCCGAATGGCATTTCGCCCAAGCTGGAGCACCTCAAGGTGGTGCAGATGGCGGAAGGAGTCAGCCTGCACCGCCTCAATGGCGTTTTCCATTAGATTGAGGTGTCGCGTGTTGGCAGGAATCCCAGGGGGGACACGGGTGAGGCCACGACGGGTGCAAACCACTTTCCCCTGCTGATTACTACAAGAACACTGCGGTGGACAGCCCTGGGGTCCTTGAGACACCGCCGCCCCCGCCAAGGCCAGGGAGGCGCTGCTCCACGCTTGCACCATCAGGAAGACTACACAGAGCAGGGCGGCTTTCCTGGCACGATGCACAGCTACCCGCCCCAGGAGACTCATGATGTGGCACGTTCATAATTCAGCATCATCTGGGGGGGAGGATGGGGATGTTTGGGGCTGGTGTTTTGGGGGTGTGGGTGCAAGGAAATTAGCTGTTTGGCTAGCAGTACTGTTTATGGGGCCAAAGTAATAAGGTTAAGGGAACTGATGTGGGCAAGGGGAGAGCAAGGGTTTAGGTGGTTGCTAAGGGGCAAGAGGACTTGACCTGTCCTCAGTTAAGGGGTGATTTTATTTCCATGAACTGTGCTCAGGGGCAGAAAGAAATGGGGTGGTGGAGAGGACTGGCTTTTCTGAAATATGTGTATGAGAAGAACATGATGGCAAATTAAGCAACCAAAAACCGTATTACAAGACAGAGGGGAGGGGAGGGTGTTACAAATTGATGCAGAGAGGGTTTGAAACACTAGACACCTACCTCAAGTTATTATTACAGGTCCTTGAACTGAGATATATAGCTTCCCTCCTTTTTGCAATCAGAAAGAGCTGATGTATTCGCATCAGATGTATTTATATCCAAGAGCAGCAAAGAAAACCTTTTATGTTTGCCCTGTCAAAACGGGCATCAGTGCCAAAGAGCTTAAACAAGATGAGCCCTTTTGTAAATCCATACATCCAAAGAGAAAGGTTCGAAGGCCCTTTTGTGAATGTTTTTCTTCCTTTACGTGCCGATTACCAAGAAAAAAAAAAAAGGAGGGGGGAAACGACTGTAGCTAGGAATCCAGTCAGGCTCCCAAAGCAGCAGTGCTCCCTTGCTCGCTCTTCGCTGTCGGCTCCTCTTCTCTTGCTTGTCCTTGGAATCCGACAGTTGATCCCCCCGTTAAACACCTTAGCCAGGTCTCCATAGTCCAGGCAACCACAGAGATGCACACGCACTATTGTTTTTTGTTTTGTGCAACAAAACCCAAGGCAGGAAACAACAAAAGGAGGGAGGGAGGTAGAAGAAATTACAATTACAGAAGGATAAAAAAAACAAAAAAAAATCCAGTCCTTTCCAGTGTTCTATGTTTTTTGTTTGTAGTGGAAAGGAGGGGTTAAAAAAACAGGAAAAAAAACAGTCCTCCTTATCTGTATTCCTCTTTTCACTTTTTAGTAGTCAATCAGTTGGTCGGTTGGTCAGTCTGACAGCCCTTCTCCCTCTCTTGCACTCTTTTCTTTGCTCCCCTTTTCAACGCAGTGTCATGTCCACTTGATTCTTCTTTATTTTATTTTTTCTCTCCTTTCCTCCTGGGGAGCTCTTGGCAGCAGTTGAAAAGGCTAGGCGACACACACAGCCTTCATTATCTTCTTTCTCCTCTTAACTAGCCACATGCTCCAGCCTCGGCAGCCGCGGTGGCGACAGCAGCAATTGCGAACGCACACACACCATCCCCACGAAGCATACAGCAGCAGTAGCGAGCACACACACAGCAGCAGCTGCAGCCTGCCTCCCGTGCACTTCCCAATAATCCGTCAGTTTCTTCAGAGGGGGAGTGGGGTGGGGGATGGAAGGGGGTGCTGGGAGGAGTGGGGGTATTGTAGCTGGGTTGATCGAGGTGGGTTAGAGGGAGGAGGGATGGCGCGCAGTTTCTCCTTCCTCTCTCTGGGTTGTTTCTTTTTTCTTCTTGTTTCCAGTTCTTTTCTTTCTTTTTTTTTCTCCCCCTCCTTTTCTTGTGGTGATCAGCACCCCCTCGCAAATGCAGCGTCCAACTGGGAGAGGAGCAAGGCAGAGAAGGCAAGCGCTGGGCAAGCGCGGCTTACAGGCGTGACGTTAACAGCAGCGTCGATGTGGAAAGGATCCGTTGTAGCAGCGAAAGAGAGAGCGTGCACCGTCTCTCTATCTCCCACTCTCTCTCTCTTTCTCTCACACACACCCTCTCTTGCTCTCCCTCACACCCTCTTTCTCTCCCTGCCTCCCTCACACTCTCTGCAGTGTCCTGAGGTATTTGGGTGAGCTCAAAGCACTCAGACCTTTTTAGAGATCTACCTCTTCAAAAACCAGTTTGCTCCTGCTGTCCTTCGCTCTCCTTTTTTTTTTTTTTTTTTTTTAATGCTCATAGTCTCTTGTTCTGTGGCTTTCTGTGGCTTTTGTGGCTTAGGGGAATGGACAGGCTGTCCAAGCACAAGTCAGAGATGGACAGTGGCATCCCCACAGCAACCATATTTTAACCCCCTCGTACCCAGCAGTACTCCAAACATTCCAACGACTCTGGCAAAGCTTTCCAGTTTTGCTTTGGTGGTAAGGAAAGGCTGATGGGTCACCGCTTCTCTCACTTTCTGGTTTCCTCTCTTTTATCATGCTCTCTCTCTCTCTATCTTTTCTCAGCCCCCTCACTCTTTATCTTTGTTTTCCTTTCACTTGAGCTCTCTTTGCTCTCACTCTTTTTGCCTCGTCCTTTCGTGAAAAATAGAGGAACATGAATGGACTGCTGACGCATCCTGCTTGGAGCGGTGCTTGGGTTTGATGCAGTGTGTTATGTGCATTAACTCCCTCCACCCACTCCACCCTCACCCTCCTCACTATCTTTCCCACTTTGCTCACTCCTGATCTGTCATTGTGTCACTCTTCTGGCTGGCTATTTTTTTTTTTTTTACATGAAGCCTCTTAGAAGTTCAAGTTTACACAACTTTTTTGGTCACCAAATTCCATCTTTAGTTTTGTTTCACAGGTTGGAATGAAGTATAATCCCCATTTCTTGCTTCAGCTCCAGGAAATTAAAAGTTTACTTTGTTAAATCCATAATCAGATACTTTTACTCAACTCGGGACTGCAGTAGGACTTCAGAAGTGACTCTAAAATCAAAGAATTTCTTTAAAAGAATACTGGAAAATAAATACTGGAAAGTGAAGTACATTGTATATAATGGAGACTCTCCATCCTCTTCCACGTCATACGCCTCTGAAGGTAGTTAGAGCACTTTAAACAGGCAGGCCTTAACCCTCAATTTGAGCACAAACTGTCGCCCCGGAAAGCACACAGCCATAAAGGTCATGTTAAAAGAGGCACAATAGAGAAAACAAGACAAGCTTTACCTTCCTGATGGAAGTGGGAGAGGTAGAACAAATGAAGCAGACTGTCCTGTAACCCTCTACCTCAAATGATTTGCACCAGCCTCATGCCCATTAAACAAGGTAGCAGTGTGGGTAATTTATGCTTGGTAAAGCTAGCTGTGACACTGCTGCTAGGTGTGTGCATTCGTGTCCAAGGTAGAGAGTAAGCGTGTGAAAAAAGAGAGACAAAAAGAGGGAGGAGAGAAGGCACACGAGCTAGAAAAGGTCACACTGCCTGTAGCGCAGTACGTTATTCCCACTGGCACAGGAGTATAGAGCCAACTCCTATATTATACACACACAGACTTTCTCCTTGACTTCACTGCAGTTGAATATGAACAGGCTTCAATGAAGCACATGTAACAGCGAGGTGGCAGCCACAGGAGTATAGGGGAGATTTTCCAGTATTATGAAAGAAAAGCTATTTCGTCTCCTTTCCTCTGGGATTGCATAGCATCGCAGGCTTGCAGAGCACTGCAGCTTCTTTAGTGCATTCTCCAAGCAACTGATAATGTGAGATAATGCACTTGCATTTAAACAAGCATGCTGGAGCAGTAAGCTGGACATGGAAGCTCGCAGATGTGATTTTTAGGTACAGAAGTTAAATTTACTACTGTGTGCATAACGGCACTCCTTTGTTTGTGTCGGGTGCTGCCTCTGCACTGTTCTTAAGTGTGGTGTACCACTGTTTCATGAGCAAGTGACCCAGAATGGGTTCAGGTTGCGTTTAACCCACCCAGGACAGTACTTCTTGGACTAATGTCTAACCAAAATCATCCACTGACCCGTAGAGTGACCACCACTGCAAGGGCAGCTCTCGCCTCTTGGCCCTTATCTTGTCCATTTCTCTCTTAGCTGTCTTTTAAAAAAAAGTTCCTGCTCAATTTTTGTCTTTCCGTGGATATGCCGCTTTCTCAGTACTGATGGAGCCTGGGTCATGCCCTGCCAAATGCTGTAATGCTCCACTGACCAAAAGCGGGCAGCCTTTTGCGTTATAGTTTGATTCTGCCCCAGAATGGCCAAAACAGCCTGATAGCCGGCCAAGCTCTGCAATCACTGCAAGGTTTTCCCCAAGTCCCCCCCCCCCCCCCCCGAAAAAACAATCTATATGTGTATTTTTCTCAAGCTGAATCGAGTTTAGTAGTATACTTGAATCTAAATCAGTTGTTTGGTGGTGCAAGCCAATGTTGAAATTGCAAAACTCTCTTTTTGCGGTTCAGATTATGCCAGGATATCCATGGTGGATAGTAGCTAACATCCAGGTCATATAGTGGTCTCATATGTTCACAGTTTAACATGCACTGACTTGACAAGATGGGTGTTGTCAGGCCTCACCTTCTGGACTTGCCGAACGATTACATTTTGATGAGCTGTCAGATACGTGGGACCTTCACGCTGTCATGCCAGGCCCAATCGCCTAGTGTGCGACCCCTGCCCTAACTGCTTCACACAAAGCTCTATGGAGCCAAGCGCTGCACCAGGCCAGGAGGGCACTGGTTGTAGTTTAGGGTGCTGCACGACCTACTTTGGTGCAGTTTGTCCGCCAGCATATTCAAGGGGTATATGTAATCAGTACAGAACCCATCCCCTGGGGTTAGTGCTAGCAAATCTGGGCTACGGCCAGTCACATGTAGGTCGGCAGCCTGTCTGTTAGCGTGCGTGCGTGCGTGCGTGCGTGCGTGCGTGCGTGCGTGCGTGCGTGTGTGTGTGTGTGTGTGTGTGTGTGTGTCAACCCTGTTTGGATGAATGACCTGCAGTATGGTGTAGCAACAATCACAATGGGATTAAAGGTTGATTGATAGATCTAATGACAATAGCATTGCCTGTGTCATTGCTGGGATCAACAATTCACAGCCCTTTGTAATCCACATATGTTTTTCTGTCAGCACGTGTAAGTCAGAAAACATTTCTCAAGGAGACAAGGGGCACACTGTTTTTACAATTTGCTTTGTGCTTGAGAGCTATTATAAATTTTATTCATTTATTTCTCTGTGTTTATGAATGGGCATGTCCTCTGAGTATTGAGTAATGTCCCAGTGATCTATATCATAGTAGTGACCACCCTAACATAGTATTAGTTTTAAGTCAGTTTATTCTAGGCCATCATCCTGTACCTTAGTATGTGCTCATAAGGACACCCTAAACTCTGTGATGCTGACCTTGAGATAAAGGCCCTATTATTGGGCAGTTTGTTTTCCATTTTCATTTTAATTTCTAGGAATTAATTCTGCTAGAGATTACGTGCAATACACTTGCACTCTCTCTCTCTCTCACACACACACACGCACACACACATGCAGTGCTATCAGTGTCCCAGTGAAGGCTTAAACTGCTTGGTGGGGATTTTTTTTTTTTTTCAGTTTATTGGTTTTCTCATCACAAAGAGACACACACAAATCATATGCCAGCGTATCAAGAGATTATAATAGGCAGTAGGGTTTATTAGTGGCTTCCTCTTCCATCTGTTCAGGTCGTTGTTTCATCGCAGTACCTGATCTGTCTTGCTAATTTGCTTTCACTGACCTTGTGTGGCCTCCAGTCAATACAGCATAGGAATATTGATCACCTTGTGCTGTATCCCACATATTAACACTGTTGCATTTTCATGGAATATGGTTTGGTGGCATATTTCTTTGAAATGGTTTAAGCAGGCAGGGAACTTAATCAAGCAAAGAAAAGTGGTTGAACATTTTTTTCTTAGTAACTATTTTGCTTTTACTTTAAGACATTAGACTTTTACTGTTTTTGACTTTTCTGGCTACTTTTAATCACTCTTTTCTTTCTACCTGTCCTGCTTCTCATTTTCTTTGTTACTTTTAACACTGCTTTTGTTCTTTTTATGTTTCCTGGAAGTCTTATTTCTCCCTGTTTTGCTTTTGCTCTCACTCTCCTACTCTAAATGAATACAGTTTACAGTGTTTTTCACGACTGGTATTTGCAGGCTTGTCTCACATTAATTGTGTTTGCTCATTCATTTTATGCTCTATATGTGTCTGTGACATTGTGGGTGCTCTCTCAAGCGAGGGCAATATCAGGTCATAGCAACTGAAGGCACAGAGTAAAAGATGGGCTTTTTTATGATCCAGTGTTTTTCAGCATTTGAGCTTTGCTAGCAGCCATTGTCTCCAGACTAATGGGCTTCATTATGGTTAGCTGTGTTCGTACTGGCTGCCAGAGCAGGGATTAGCCCTAGTGCTGTGATAGCTGGAAGCAGAAGAGAAGATATTGTTAGGTTAGCACTGGTAACCCAATCAGCGTGAGCCAAGATAGCTATAGGATAGATAGCAGGAGATGCTTCATGCACATTTGGATAAGACTGTTGAACCTTTTTAATTTTGATTTTTCATTTCATTTCATTTTACCGGTTAAAGCCATATTCACTCAGAATAGAATTTTTAATTAAGTGCTAATTATAAATACTGATATTCCATATTAAACTTGTCTTAGTATAATGTGCCAAGCATGAGCTAAAATGCCCTTGGTTCCCCATGTTTTCCTCACCATATGCTAATGCCCTCCATGACCCGCCTTGGCCACGTCATTAGTCAGCTGGCCCCATTAGGATTCATAGAGCATCCCTGTATGCGCGTTCATCACAGTGTTGCCTTGCCAACTGCCAGGTGAAAGAAATTGATTTCTCTGAGCAATGTGAAGGTAAAAAACATACTAATTCACCACAGAGAGATGAGCTTAATATCCTATAATATTTTACTTCTAAAGACCCTGAGATCCACCTCCCTCTCCTCCATTACTTAGGTCAAAACAGAAACAGTGTTGTAAGATGTTATTGTGAAACATTACATTCTCCTATTTTGGATTTTGAATTAGTTGTTGTTCATTAAATTGTTTTGGTTTTAAAATCAAATTAGAGCTATACCAGGAATTATGCACTGTATTTATAGCATATAACATACTGAAAATAGTTTGCCTTTAAATGCACATATCTCTCTATATGATCGAAATAAATCCATTACTAACATGTAATGTGGTCATGAACGACTATGCCATCATCTGAGTCATACTTTATTAAAATTTCATCTCCAATTACAAAGTAGCTGCATTTGTTTCCTGCGGTGCCCCTCTTCTTAAAATCATAGTAGCTGCTGCTGTCTTTGATGTTGATCTACGACAGGGGTAATCACAAGGATCTGTGTAGCGCTCTAAGGGAGAATTACAGGCAGTTTATGTTCACCATTGTCATCATAGTGCACAGCATCATGCCCCAAAATAAACTCGCCACTGCCGCCTTGTCGTTTTTCTGCCAATTTTTGGAATCTTACGTGTGCAGTGTAGCTGGCGGGGTCAGGGTGGAGGCACACGTGTGCAAACAGGTCAGTCTCTGTAGGCGTCTTCATGATACATCAATGCCAGAAGCACAGGTAGCCCTTCATGGTGCAGAGGGAATTTTGATGCAAGACTCGGGTAAGATCAGTTGTGCAGAAAACTTGGGAAAAACTTCCACGGTCACTCTTTTCGACTTCCTGCTTCAGTGGTGAAGCAGTGGTTTTTCTGAGCAGGAGGAACAGCACGTATTGTTTGCAAGGCGGCTGCAGTGTGCTTCAAGCGGATGATGTGGACACGGTGCCATGATGACCATAACAATTGCTTTTATTCCTACTAAAGTCTGTTACAGTACAGACCGAGTGATGGCAAAAAAACAAACAAGTTTTCATTTATCCAGCAGATAAAAGGTGTCCATGTTGAGGCCAGTATTCCTTTTTCCCCCAATGGTTTTCTAGTTCTGTGTTTGTGTTTACAAACCTTTTCATTTTGCCCCACACCAGATATCTTGGTGCAGACTACACATGATATTAAAGGCTGCTTTTCAGTGGCTTTCCAGCGATGGAAAGCAGATGATAGGTAGGTAGGGAGTAAACACAGTCTGTTTCTAATATGCATCCAATTTGGATTTCATTACCGATAGTTGCCATTCTACTTTATCTGTGTTCAAATGAACCCTGATCTGCCATGTGAACATAATGAGAATCACACACTTTATATATTTAAGTATACTTTAAGGAGCTCTGAGGTCATTGTTGTGAGGGAGTCATTTTACTTGTAGAAAAGAAAAGTGGTATGTTAGAATGAGTGTGTGTACAGGAGATGATTTTTGTGTGTTGTCTTGAATGTTGACAACTCGCCACCAAGCCAAGTATTTTTCCCGTGGAGCATTCTGTCTCTCTGCCCTCTTTTTTTTTTTTTTTTTTTTTTCTTTGCATTTTTTTCCTCTTGGTACGGAGGATTTGAGAAGCCTAGCTAAGTGTGTCTAATCTATGAGTGCATCCAGCACAGCATCAAATGCTTGGTGTACCTGCGGCATCCAACAATGCAATACTTAAGCAGCTGTTTGCCCAAGCAGGTTGGAGACAATGCTGGATGGGAAGGGCTGAAAATTGAGAAAGGGACACCTGAGTGGACGTTAACATTATTGCTAAATGAGCGTGGAAGCATTAGAGAGGAAAAAGTAATGAGAGGAAAAGCAAATATTTGGGATGAAAGAAAGAACGCTGGGGGAAAAAATGGAAAGGAATACTGTTTCAAGGAAAAACCACATCCAGCTCATACACACTGTACAAATAGACTTGGTCCCATCTAAACTCCCGTTCCCGTGGCATTGCTTAAATTTGTTTTCTTTAGCAATGCAATCAGGGACTTCCCCCAAAGGTAAGCTGGGGTGGTGGTAGTGGTGGTGGTGGTGAGGGGTCTTGGCTATGAAAATAGGGAGGGAGGAAGCATCAGGCAGCACTTTCTAAACTGAAGTCAATAACACAACAGTCAGTTCTGTCAGAACCAGGTCCTCCCACACAGTCCACTTACAGCCAGTAAGAAGAGCTGAGGTTAGGATGCCAATTTGAGTGCTTGAAATTACCACAACCCATGGCAACATGTGTTTATATAGGTAAAAGCAAGTGAGGAAATGTTGGTGTGCACGTCAGAATTTTGATGTCCAAGAAAACAAAATCTCAATCTCCCACTCAGGTTTGACATTTTTTCAACAGTACTTGAATCTTAAGTAGCGTTGTGGTCTTGAGTAAGAAGAAAATCTGCAGAACTTGGAAACATTGGGATAAATTAACAAGCTCAACCAAATGCTCAAGCCTTCTACACGCAAGTGATTTCACTCTACATCTGGCCCTCGTACGAAATCTTGCGAATGCAGCCATATTTGAGACACATGCACACACAGCTTTATTTTGCCTTTAATCCCTTTTCACATGTTAGCACTTCTACATAGCTTTAGGGGATTAAAACGGGTATGGCTAGCTTTCCCTGAGCATGTGTAGGAAAGCGAAATGGGTGACTGGTAAATGGTAGACATCTGGCTGACATGACGTGCCAGTGTGTCGATGCAAGTGTGCTAAGCTTACATGCTTATGAATCTGATGACGGCTACGTAATGTTACTGACATATTTGCACAGCATGGAACGAGCACGATTTGTTTGGGAGCTAGCACTTTTTGTTCACTTTTGCTGAGCAGAACGCTAAAAAAGAGTCGGTTAACAGCAGTTTTAATACCCTGTGTTCCCAGTAGTGTGCTGAAGTGCATATGCGTGTTTTGCAGGCCAATTTTCAGTTTCTGGTATGTCAGAATTTTAAGTGCATGCATATAAATACTGCTTGTTTGAGGGTTATTTTATTTTATTTCATCCTTGTGTGACAGAATGTGTTGTTAGCTAAAGGTTATCCGTGTGGTGGATTCTGTCTCAAACACAATCACATACAGTGATGCAATGAGATGTTTAAATTTCGCATGATAGCGGGGGAATAGGCTTACTGAAGAGTGAGGCTTTTCTTTAACCATGGGGATTTTGACTTTTTAAGCATGCTGAGAATTGCCTTTGGATGTTACCATTGCACATGTAAAGCTGTCATGCTTACTATGTCATACTAGCGTGCATACCATTATCTCGTGCTTTTGTCTCTTGTAGTTCTTGTTTGGTTTGTTTTTGCTCTTTTTAAACATCCAGATATATTATAGATCCACGTTGTACACGGGCCACTGCCTACTAGTCCCCCTACCAGGTTGCATTCTGTCTGCTCTGTCAGGCCTTTGAATGATAGCATCAGTCTAGGTCACTCACACCCTGGTTGTGTTTATTGGTGAGTGGCCCTGTTATTCTCTCTCTCTCTCTCTCTCTCTCTCTCTCTCCCCCCCCCCCCCCCCTCCCCACCACACACACACACACACACACACACACACACACACACACACACACACACACACACACACACTACACTAACATAGAGACCTGGTTTGACACATGGATGAACAGTGGTAATTTCCCAAGGTGGACATTGATTTAACTTTCATTTTCTCGTCTCTCTTTGTTTGGCATCTCGCTGAAAGTTATCATTTTGAATTGAAAAATTTACCTCATTCCAAGCAGGCCTTTTTCTATTATTTTAATTTACTGTATAATATGAAAGATCTGAATTTCATATAGTGATAAGGGCAAAAAAAATTGTAGTGATTAGAAATGCTACAGGGGTTCTCAGTAAGTTTCTGCTTTTGAGATGCGTAATGTCATTATCACAGTCCATAAAGGAACACGTGCACATGCCACTGACCTCTCTTACATCTAACTGGCTATAAAATGTTAACTCAGATGTATGTATGTAAGTTTTAAATGAGGGGCCTGCAGATGTTTTTTTGTTTTTTTTCCACACATGGCTTTGCTGACACTCGAACTGCTCTAGTTTCCTGACACTTTTCTGCCATCCATTAGTTTGTTGCTCAGCTTTACTCAGGAATAAATTACTGAGTAAATAAAATGAATAAAGCCACTAAGATGCCGAAGTTCTAATTTTCTTAGGAGAAAATATTTGATCTCACCACTTTTGTTCCCCCCATCAATTAAAAATAACATAAACCAAACGCCTATGTACATGGGGTCTTCTTAAAATGTAGCTCAACCAGTAAGTCTGGGAAGCATGAGTGTTGACCTGGCCACAAAATTGCCTAAATAGCTTGTGATCAGTGTTGGGGAGTAACCGAATACATGGACTGGCGTTACGTATTTAAAATACGAAATATGAGTAACTGTATTCTGTTACAGTTACTGTTTAAAAAGGTGGTATTCAGAATACAGTTACTTTGTTGAAATAAATGGATTACACGGCAGTCTTTTCCTGTTTCATATGTTAGGCTATGCCCTCTCTATTTTTGGTAACACGCCGGTGGAAACCCAAACAAAACGCGCATTAAGAGGCTCTAATGCCTGGGTCTCAATCTCACAGCCCATGTCAAGAGCAAGCATGTAAATATAATAATAACCACTGCAGCCAAAAAGAGTGCCTGATGAGTCCAGTTGTAAGTAAGCTATTAAGACTCGATTGTATACTATGTTCGTGTTTTCCTCCGAAACAATAAGTTCGGTTGGAGCAGCCTTTCAACGCCTCTCTCTCTCTCGCTAGCAAAGTTGACCCAGACAACAAAGTAAAGCTAGTTTTTGGCTACGAGCCTGACCCGAGTTATCAGCCAGAGGTCCCTTTACTACAGTTCGGAGCTGCGGACCTGTTTTTATATATGCGCGAGAAAAGTGCAGCCTTACCTAATGTCCACCCCACTGTTACTCATATTATAGTAAGATTTAAAAATCTAGTTGGTATTGGTATGGCAAGTAACCTTCAGTAATAGTAATAAATTACACAGCAAGAGTACATTCATGTAGTTGTAAAAAGCATGATAATATATTAAGTAATCCGAAGTATTCAGAATACGTTACTCTCATTGAGTAATGTAACGGAATATGTTACAAAATACATTTTGAGGTATGTATTCTGTAATCTGGGGCCCGTTCTTCGTACCTCGCTAAGTAGGTTAGCCGGATTAGATTGTTGACGATTTCGCGTGATCCTGGATCAGTCGGTTCCCCGAAGCTCATCCGGGACTTGCTGTCATAGCAACAGAGCCGTAAGCGTAAACCTGCTCGGGAGCAGGTTTACTTTATGTAAACAGGATTAGATCGCGGCCACGCAGGTATGTCCGCTTCATTTATACGAAAGCAACAGCGATATTTTACCACTGTTTCACCATAAATAAATATTATCAATGTAACTAAAGATAATGCAGCACTTGATCCTTTTATTGATGTCACACAGATACATACAGGTCATTTCCTAAAAAAGGGAAATGTACTATTAACATTCTATTACATGTATGTGATTATTACAGATGTAATTCATATTTCAGAGTAGCAATTGTAAATTACTTCGTGTAATCAAGATGAGAGACCACGGCTATAAAAGCGAAGGTGGATTTGGGAAGCCTGTCGCAGCCATGTCCTGTCCGTATACGCGACCAACCCATTGCGGAAGGTGCAAGATTGATAAGGAGAGTCCTCAGAATTCAGCGTATATTGCGGGACAGACAGGATCCTTTAGCTCAGCGCGACAGTGTGCTCATAGAGAGATATCGATATTCCCGTGAGGGTATTATTTACTTAACCAACTTGTTGACGAGGGGGTGCAGGACCACCACCTGTCTTTTTTTCCTCTGCCCTTTTCTTGGTTGCTGTTATGAACAAACTAACAGAGTATTACAGGCCAGTATTACCTTGCCAAGAGACGCAAAGCAATCTAAGAGATAAATATTACCATTCTGTAGAATACTCCTGTATTCCACTTTTACTTGTTCCCATGTTCTTGTGGGTCCTGTTGTGGCTCTAATGTGAAAGGGGATATAATATAACATATTATAATATAATATAATGCCATATGATATTGGACAATATAGTGTCATATGATAGATCTACCCTACCGCCTACTGGTGTTGGCCAGAGGGGCCGATGGCGCGATATGGCAGCCTGGCTACAACCGTAGCTGCCTCCACCAGTGTGTGAATGTGGGAGTGAATGAATAGTGGTATCGTACAGCGCTTTGGGTGCCTTGGAAAGCGCTATATAAACCCAATCCATTATTATTATTATTATTAAATTACCTACGAGTTTGATTTGTCAGCAACTTTCTGCCAGCCCTCTCTCCTTGCTTTTGCAGCCTTTGCAGTGTTCTTTTGCGTTTTAATTAAACTCTGAAACTCCTGAAATCCCTCACTCATGAGTTCTTGCTCTGCTGCCGGAAACTACCGAGCACGCCCCTTGGACATTTTCGCCGACCAATCAGCGGGTTGCCGATCAATGTTTCTACTATCGATGCGTAGCCCCTTTTACGACACCCAGTGATGTCACATTCCTGCGTCCAGCTGTAGTAATCGTCAACAGCAGGTGTGTTCGGGGAACCGGATTAGCGAGCTCACGGTTAGCGCGATGATTTGATCTTGGATGTGTCATTTGATCTTGGATGTAGTAAGCGACGTACGAAGAACGGGCCCCTGGAGTGAAATACATTTTAAAAGTAACCATCCCAACACTGCTTGTGACTCTGACACTGTGGAATGGTAGTTTGGTGTCTGCTTTTGCCTGTGGCCGCATTGTTGAAATTGAATTTGAAGAGTGTGTGCACTACTGTCTGTTTTGAATCAAGTGTTATCCATCCTGTTTGGAAGCATAATTGTAATATCACACACCTGGTGGTGTTAAAAGCACTTCTGCTGGAAATGGTACCTTGTAAGCCAAGTGTTTCAAAGTGCATAATTGTGTGCTGTTCGTATTGTTTTCTGCAGAGTTTAATAGATTTTTACTATAAATAATGGATTTTTTTTTTTTTTAAACATACAGTTGCAGTCAGAAGTTTACATACACTTATCATGGACATGGATGTGATGGTAATTTTCAGCTTTTAATCACTTCTTTGAACTGTTGTTCTTCCAGGGTGAAATGACAGTACAGCATACATTTTTATGGAATTACAAGTTGAAATTTGTTTTCGATTTCCTCTAATCTACACAGGGCGAAAGTATACATACAGGCTCAGACGTTTACATACACCCACACTAATATTTGGTTAAGTGTCCGTTAACGCTTAGTGCACCTCAACTGGATGCTTTTAGTTGCCAAGCTTGTTCAGGGTGGAGATTTTTGCCTCTTTTTTATGGTAGAATTGGTTAGTTTGTAGCACCGGTCTGGCTTCTAAGTGTTTTCCAGTAGGGTTCAGGTCTGGGTTGTTTGCCACTGTAGTGCGTTATTGTGGTTGTTTTAAAATCAAAAAGTTTCCCTATTCTTGCCTAATATAAAATTTCCGCTTCAGAAATGAGAAGGACAGCTTTTAATAATAATAATAATAATAATAATAATAATAATAATAATAATAATAATAATAATAATAATTTTTTACACTATTATTTTTCTGATACCTAACAGCTGTATATTAAACTGAACTATGTGCAGTCCATAAACTAATGCTATATATTACTAATAAGGCAAGGCAAGGCAAGGCAAGGCAAGTTTATTTGTATAGCACAATTCAACAACAAGGTGATTCAAAGTGCTTTACAGAGACATTAGAAACAAGAACAAATAAAAAGCATGATTTAAAATTGATTAATAATTAATAATAGTAATATTACTGATACTCTGGTATATACTTTAAGTCAAACCAGCTAGGGCCTGGCCATATTATACCGTTCACGGTAATACCGATATAATGTAAGGCAATGATAAAAATAAAAAAAAAGAAATGTCGCGAAAGAATATGGAATAGGGGAGACCGGGGATAGTTGTAACATTTTTGACATTTCTGTCTGTAAATTGAAGCTCTTTTAAGGTAGTGGATTCAAAGTGTAATGCAAAGTATTTACATGTCTCTGCTATTAAATGGTGCAGCTATTTTCTCTGCAACACAATTACCCATTGCATGGTATGGTCTCAAACACAAAGAGTGAAATGTTACAATTAACCCCATAGTCTGGGTTAGTTGTAACATATCCTGGGGTGAAATGTAACACAATGAAATAAGGGTACTAACAAAACATTAACATGTAATCTTTGTTTATTCAACACATGAATGCACTTACATCCATTTATGTAGCTCTGTGTGTGTGTGTGACAGAATGCAGAAATCTAGCTTTTGAACATATTCCATATATACATATTATGGAATTTTCTGCAACTGAATATTTCATTAATTTTGGTTGGTCTTCCTTGAGTTTGGCCTCATTGGCTCAGTGGGCATTATAACCTACAACTCTTGCACCAATTTTGAACATAACAATGAAGCTGAAAAAATGTAGTTGTTCACCAGCATCGCAATTCCATTACTTTTTATCATGGCTTACCTTGGTGTGGTTTGCAGAGTGCTTCAGAAAGATGAGGAAATCTGTTTCTTGCACCCATCCTGATTTATTTCCATTACCAGTACTTCCTACTGGTCCATCTCTGACACAGAGGTCTGCATAATGTATGTGTGGGAACACAAACAGTGGAGGAATTGTCTTGCCAATGGCATTAACCGCATATACAAATGCGACCAGTGAACCTCTCTCTGCTGATGTCGTTGCCCCAACTTGTTTAATAGAAGTTAAAGTAATAGTGTGGTACGTTTTAACATCTGCGTTATTGTTACAACTGACCCAGACTCCTATAGCCATGAACTAGCTAACATTACAGCCAATGGCTAAAACATTAGCACTAAAGACCTACACAGAATATATCCCCATAGACATACAAATAACATAATTTAAGTTTGATGAGTTTAGCTGCAAAGCAGATAATGCTATTACAAATTGAAATAAAGTAGAAAAACTTACTTTTTGGCATACAAATTACTTTTTTTTTCATGTTAAATTGTCTGTGTTTGACAAAATGTGCTGATTTTTCACATGTGATAGCAGAACTGAGTTGGGCATGCACAGGATGAGTCACATCATTTGAAACTTAGCCCTGATTGGAGAAATTGGAAGTGTTACAACTGACCCATGTTACAACTATCCCCGGTCTCCCCTATAGCAGTTTAAAAAAAAAAAAAAATGAGGAAAGTGATGATTGGACAAAAGTCACAGCAATAAAATGATGTCAGCCTGAAACTTACCTTAAATATTAAGAATCGCCCGGAGAAGCTAAATTGTCTTTCTGTGGATATAGTTGCTATAGTTGCATAGTTCCCTATGCAGTGTGTTCGGGAGTGCAGGCGGTAAGCAGTTGTAACGGGTTCAAACTCAAAAAAAAAAAAAAAAAAAGCACTGTTGTCCAAGAATTTGTGCTTTTCCAAGTATGGCCCAAATATTTACTATATGTGCTAACTCAATATGAGCAAAGTTACTAGCATGAGACAACCTAACCTTCCATTTAGCTGATCTGTCTTTGAGTACTGTGTACCTAAAGGTGGAACTGCTAATGAAGTCCAGGTGCAAGGGTGGCTCTTATCTCATTTATTTGACACACGCTGATTAGATAAACTCCTGTGTGCAGGGTACTAGTCAGACTGGTCAAACCGCACAGCTGAAGATGGAAAATTGAGAACAAATTATATTTGCCAATGAATCATCGTTTGCAGGCCAGCAACAGACTAACTGCATGGCTCATAAGTAAGCATGACTTGATTCAATCTGTCCTACCCCCTCTATCTTGCGCTCACACACAATCACACACCAACACCCACCTCAATTCCCTATCTAATTTGTTTGATCGTCACTTGCCATTTATGTGATTGAATATGCGAATTGGATTGGATTGGCAAAACTGACGGATGATTATGCAATGATTTGTCTCAAGAGGTGCTCTCTTTTATGCGGCTGAATGGCGTCATATCATTTCCGATTTTATATATGTGATCTCTGGCTACCTGTTTCCACGAAAGATTCATTTTAACTGGCTTTAATGTGATCTCTAATAGTTGCCACACTGCAGTCTTGTGTATAATTTTCCACTTAAACCTGACTGTGCTTTTATGGCAGCCCTTTAGAAATGACATGTGAATCTAGAATAAACGTGTTCAGAGCAGGAACGTCTTCCTTCTGCCCAGCTCCTGGTGGCCTCCAACCTGTAATGTCGACTCTTTAATGCAACACTAGTCTATAGCAAACAGGAGTACCTCTTCAGCAGCTCATCGCTACCACTCTTCTCGCACTCAAACTTCAACCTCTGCCTAACAACGCTCCAACCAGCCCCGCAACTAGGCACTGCCTCTCCATTTGACAAGCACACAGAAATTGACAAAAAGCCATGTTGAAAAATCCTCTGTCGGCGCTTTTCCTCCCCTTTTTCTCACTCTCGTTCTTATACTCTGTCAGCACAAGCATGGTCTGGGAGGACAGAAATGGCTTTTTGAGTGACACAGGCTGGCTATGCCATTTGCCTTGTCAACTAGTGAAAGAGGATAGAAAAAGAGGTAGAGACAAATGATGATGGCCTGGCCATGATTGCCCCGTGCCCCATCTCTCTGTCACTTGCCATCTCTTCCCCCCTGAGGTCATTGAGCCATAATAACGTCGCCACTATGCCGGTAGGTGTAGAAGTGTTTGTCTCAGTGCCTTGGAAGTTTTTTTTTGTTGTTGTTGTTGGGTTTTTTCCCCCTCCCTTCTTCACTCGCAATATAACTTTGTATTAAAGATTTTTTGTCGGTACGCTGAACACTTTTTCAGTTATTACTTGGAAATTATATCTCTCTTGAAGTGAGAGGAAATTCAAGTAGGTACTTTGGGCCAGTCATAAATAATGAACCAAACCGCCTCACAATTTCTTTCTGTTGATCACCATGTCTAAGTGTTGCCTGGTCTCGTGGGGATGTTGCTATTGCTGTCAGTCTGCACTCTTTTTCTGTCTTCCATCTAGCCTCCGTTCATCTGTTCTTTAAGGCTGTCGTCGTCTACAACTGGCAGTGCTTTAAGATGTCCAGTAACACCACTGTTTTCCTGACAGATCACTATCATTGCACTCTGTTGCAGTTGGGTCACTGCAGCCACAGAATCATAAATATTTAAAATTCCATTATGAAATCTTAAATTGATTCATAAAGCTGCTGCAAGTGGAGTGAAGAAACAGCTGCTCGTGTGATGGATATTACTGCAGAGTATCACTGTAGAGATGTTTCATAAGTCATTGTCTTTTACTTTTACATGTATGTCATCGCCCATAGTGATAAGCCGCATTGGGTGGAAATAGTAAATGGGATTGATTGAGTGTTGTTAATGAGTCATCTACCCCATAGAGTACATCACGCTTATAAATCGAGCCAGTGCTGAGGCTTTTTCTTTTATGGTGGGGGGTAGGGGGGTTCTTCCCCCATGAGAATGTATCCACTGTTAACTACACTGGGGAGAAAAAAACATAGTTTTGTAATGTAGTGGAGGAAAGAGTGTTTTTTTTTTTAATTTTCATTGTAAAGCGAGCAGCTTTACAATTGTGTGTTTGAAAGCTGAAAAAAAAAGAAAAACCTCCATGTGATTAAATTACAGTTGCATTAAATCATTTTCATGATTAGAGCCGTTACCTGCAGTTTATATTATACAATGAGCTACACTGGTCAGCTGAACAATATGAGCTACCACTTTAGCGTTTACCTTTTATTCTCCTTGTTATTGTTATAGGTTTTTTTGAACCTCCTATATTTCTTTGTTGCTATACTGTTCATTGCTCATTGATTGCAGAATAGTGGCTTTACTTCATTGGTTATGTAGTCAAAGGTGTACGTGTGAATGGATCTGGAAAAACCACGCTGTCATTTTCTGAGGTAATGTGGCTTAATGTGGTCTCCAATCATTTCGTCCACCCCTGAATGTGCTCAATGCGGCTTGACTGCTCCCGCCAAGCTTTTCACTGCTTTAGGCAGCGACTTGAAGATTTGAACTGCTGTGGGTTTCCTGTACCCTTGGGTCTTGACAAGCTGAGCATCTCAACACACAGCACAGTGTAGCTCTGGGAACTAAGTGAAAAATGCTTAAAAACAAAAGGACAATATCCAGTGTTGGCAGAGAGGCTCTTTTTTTTTGTAAAACCCCTTTGTATCTATTCACAGCTATGGTAGCTACATCATGGTGTTATATTGACAGAAAAGAAAATTGTTGTAAACTAATGATTTTCACAGATGTGTGTGTGTGTGCTTTTAACAACCATTCAATAACTTAGAGCTCAGTTCAATTTGTTTCCCCACCTGTACCCTCACGACACCCAGTTAAGGGGAATTATATGATATTAGCAATTTTACAAATGTAGCTCAATATTCATCGACCCGAATGCCATGTCCCCCCTTCCTTAAAAATGAGATGGATTGTAGTTATTGCTGTTATTGATTTTAATAACCAGGCTGTTAGGGCCAGTGTGGAGCTTTGCTCTTTCTCAGCTATGTCTTGTGCTATGCAAGGACTGTGCTGTTCTTTCATCTGGATAACAAATAATCTATAAACTAATTTAGCTACAGGTTTAGCATGATTAGTTTTCCTGACCCTTGCAGTGTTACCTTTTTATCTTCAAGCCCTCTTTGAAGCTGTCGCTTTTATCATATATACTTTGTTAACCCTTTTTTCCCGTTACACACAATTCAAAAAAGCAACCCTTCCATTCAAAAATGTAATGAATTTCATAGCAAAATGGGTTTTTTTTTTGTTATAAGTAATGCAATATTCATTTGTAACTGTTTCAGATTGTGGATTTTGAAAGATTTGTTTGTTACTCAAGGGATCAACCATCCTGACAACATTACTGAGCTATCAGACCAGATTTGGCAACATACACTGATGCTGCACCTTCTTGGGTCATCATTACTCTGGCAAAGGTTTTATGCTGCACAGTATTGCTGACCCTTTGATTGTATTGGGGCCACGGGTTCTGTGATTTGTAACTGTTGCACATGTATTGGCTTTGAGGTGAAATCAAAGAAAAACCATCACAAAGATCAACGAGCATCATGAAGGCCTGCAGGTTCCAACCAGGCTGCATTTCAATTTCATGCAGTTTACTACAACCTTTTCATGAATCTGATTAATGTTACAAAAGGCACTATTCGGTCTTAGATTCACTAAATTCAATGGTAAGATCTACTACTTGTTGAAGGGCTCTTTATGGCAAAGTAGCTGCCACCATGATAGAGTGATTCAAGTCATTCTTTGGTTTCTCATGTGAAGTCGCTGGCAAAAAGATGAATTTGTTTTTGATAATACTTCAGTTAAAATGCTATGTGTAGTCAGCAATACACAGTATGATAGTCTACAGTAGATTGTTTTGGAGGACAGCAGCAGATTCTGCCCTGATCGATTCCTTGTTGACCTTTGATTTCTTTCTCTCAGTCTTTACTCTGACACGTTTTCTATGAACTCTTAGTTTTTCAAAGCCGTTCTCTAAAAAGAAAAGCTGTTCTTCTTATAATTAACTTTGTCAGTGCAGCCAGTCACTTAGACTGTGAACAGAACTCTGGCTTTAATCCTTTTCTCCCCACTTTTTTTCCCCTTTCGAGATGCACGACAGACAGAACCATCTGCATTTAAACTGGGGTATAGTAGACAAAACAAAGACAATAATGCGGTCTGTATGCATTGTTTGTGAAATTCATGCAAAGGCAGAATTGCTCTGACCCTTTGGGGCATTGACATTGGACCTCTGGGAGCATCCTGTATTGTTGGGTGCCAAGACATTAACAGTTTGCTCTGGTGACGTCCACTGTGGGTTAGGCTTGTTCTAGCATATCCTACGTATGCTCAGTTGGATTGGGATCTGGGGATTGTAGAGGGTAGATGTTTCTGAGCAGTTCTTGGTGTATGATGGGGCACGTTGTCCATCTGGGGGAGGCTGACACTGCCTGTGTTTGGAGAAGTGTGGAACATGTTAAAGTTAGATCCACATTAAAGTTGGATCAAGGTTTACATTGATTACATTTTCAATGTTTAACATGTTATCTGTCAGTGGTTTTTATATTGTGGCTAATCAAATCATTTCCTACCACTTATTCGTATCTAGGTGGTAGGGGGCAGGAGTCTAAGTTGAGATGCCTCCAGCTCTTCAGGGGAAAGTGAGGCAAGCTGAGAGATATAATCTCTTCAACATACCCTGGGTCTGCTCCTTCTTCTCTTCTCAGTTGGCTGTATCTACTATATTTCCACGAGGCTTTATAGTTACAATCCAGAACCACCTTATTAAATGACTACTTATGAAATAGGTTAAAACTGTGTTCTTGTTTTTCTCCATTTTCAACAAATACCACATGATGTGAAGAGAGTTGATCTGTGCTTGAAAGGCAAGTGATGCCAGGGCCTAATAACAGACTCATTAAAAAATAACATGTAAGACTTCTATGTTATCGTTTCTCCCATCTTTTTTACTTGAATAGTATTAGTATCACGTGGCTTACTATTCCCATGTTTCTGTTTCTCCTATTCAACTCTTTCCACCAGCTTTCCTTCATTCACGTCTATCATTAGAGTAGTGATGCATGGGAAATGTCAGTTATCTATTGATGAAAGGAAAACTCTTTAATTGGCATCAGGCAGGTTTTAATGATGGGGATCATGCTTGCTTGCTTGACTGTTAATGGCTCTGGCCATTTGAAAAACTGTTTGACTTTTCCCCAACCTCCTCACCGATAGACAGCAGCCTGCCACTGACAGTGATGCATGGGACCCCCTGAGTCACATTGATCACCCTTGGGAGAGTCAACACACTCACAAAGACGCACACAAACACATTCCTGTCCAGCTGGTATGTTATAGCTCGATGCAAGCAACACCAGCCGTTGCAGAAATAGGTCACAACTCCCAAAGAACAAATGTTAACCTTTATTTCTACAGGATGCTGAGTTTGTACATTGACATTGTAAAGCAGCATAAAGCCCTTTTCAGACATGTACCTCACTTGTCTGTTAAAATGACAGCATTCTTCTACGGTAATGACTTCACGGTTTAATTCAGATATACGCAGTAGATGAGGAAGAGAGCCATGCAAAAATATGCATTTTTCTCATACTTGCCTCTCTGTGAACCCTGTCTTCACAGTCCCAGTTCGGCCGAATGATAAAATCTCTGTCCAAGTCAGCCAAAAGGCTGCAAAGGTCCTCTGAAGTCTGCTGATGCCTGGCCTTTTTTCTTAGTCTTTTCTTTCACCGGGGAGTCGTAATCGTGTCCTTTTATGCTTCAGAATCTGGCATCACAAGTTCACCCGCTTCTCCTTAGATTTGAAAGAAATTGACTGTTTGCTTCAGGAACAGGATGTCAGGCCAGGGTGAAGCACTCAAATCTGAAAGACCGGAGCGTACGCTAGTTGATTTCCTGTAGTGCCAGTAAAAGATTTGTTTTCCTCAAAGCAGCTATGTCTATAACTGTAGATGCTGGGCATGTAAGGAAGTAGAGTGAGTGAGTCCCCAAAGTCCTTCTGGCACCAAATTGTTTCGACAGCCAGATTGAGACTCACTCGAGCTCTGCAGTGAGCACTCTGGACAGCAATATCCTGCCAGGGTGAAGCCAATCCTCACCTTACACCATACAGCAAATTGACTGTTTCTTTCTTTCTTTTAACATTTCCACCTATTTGAAGTTCTTGCACAGAAACAAGTCATTTATAGCTGTACAAACAAGCCCTTCCTTTTTTGATCCCTTTATACTACAGATATGTTTACATATTTAAACAATTAATAATACAGAATCGTTTTTCTGTCATGCTCCTCTTACCCATTTATCCTGACCCTGTGATCTGACAATTATTGAACTAACCTAGTTTGGAATTTGTTGGTGCCAGAGCTTTAGCTGTACAGTCAATAACCCACAGCCATAGGCATCCCACATCAGAAAATGTTTGTTGTTTTCAGGCTACCATTGTCTGTATTACAGCCGTGGATATGTTAAAAAATAATAAACAGAGTAAGTTTAGAAAAAATGTAGCCTATTAATATTTGCAGATATTAATAAAAGAACAGAAGTAACATCAATATGTTTCCGACATTTGATGGTTGGAGACCTATTTTACCCACTCTTCCTCTCATTACATTTTTTTTATGAAGTGTGGACTACATAAATCATCACTTTGGTCACTCACCTGTGTTTGAAATTGGCTGATGTTCTTTCCATGTGACGATTTTTTTTTTTTTTTTTTTTTTTAAATTATAGGCCCCCGTTAACAAAGTATTTAGATCTCTGCCTGATCGGTGCCATTAAGCAATCAATAGTGGTTTGTTTAATTCATTCATTTATTCTTGTCTGTCTTTCTTGCTCTCTCTCTCTCTCTTTCTCTCTCTCTGGCTGTCGTTCTTTTAAAGGTGATCTATATTTATAGATTTCTCCTGGAACCAGTTAGCTTTTTCCTCTCCTGATTCCACCACAGTAACCCGCTAACATACATAACCTGTTTTAAACTCAGGGAACCTTTGTTTTCACCAGTGGATAGGTTTTAAACACTAAAAAGAGGTGGCTTTTCTTAAAATTGCCTCATTTATCTGTAAGGAACTGTAGTAGGATTGCCTGCCCAAAAAAAAGAATTTAATTTGAGGGTTTTGCAAATTCCCCTGTTTCCCAGGCATGCTGTGTTACTGTTTCCCATTAACAGCAGTTTATGGACCTCCATTACTGTACTAACAGTAATGGACTAAGGAATAATTTTTTACAGGTCGACGGTGGCCACAACACTAGAGACATGATGCTAGCACATCCTAGCACGTTTACAGCTTATCCACACTAAAATACTAATCCCAGGTGTCTCATACTTACTTGCGCTCGCACATGTTAAAGTTCCCTTTTACATGCTGTTGCTTTAGTAAGTAATCACAACTATAAAACATATTATGTATAATTTAACTTAGTAGCAGCTTTTTCATTATTTGTCGACAGCTGGGTTCAGTTAGCAGTTTTGATAAATGACCTGCTCAAACTGTATACCTTTATGAAACTTTAATTGAGGTGTAAATCTGAACAAATTTCTGTGTGTATGTCTGGCTTGGCCGTGCACATGTGCCATATAAGCTCCTTGTGCCCTCTTAGAAAAATGATCAATATAAGCGGGAATGCGTGGGGAATTATTGAGAGATGATGGACTTTTGTTGGATTGGGGTGCTCTACCCACAAATGGAGTCTTCACGCAAGAGTGGGCTCGGAGCACTGAAGCTGACCAATTCAAAGCTTGGCTTTTTCTCCTTAAATCCTCATGTGTCCATGAAAAGGACAGTTTGTCCTTTTCATGTGACATTCATGACTCTGAATTAAGTGTCTGAAGGCTGTGATTTCTTTTAAGTGAATAGGGAAGGTTTGGAATATGAAATAAGGTATAGGGATTATCTGATTACTCCTTTCCCCCCCCTGCCCACTTTGCACCTCAATGTAGGGCTTAGGACAACTCATTGCTCTAAGAAGGTTTGATGTTTTTGCCCCTGCACACAAAGGAGAACACACATACGTGCGCATTACACACCTCCGCATCACTTCTTCAATCTTCACCAAGGCTCAGTTTGATAGATGGCTTATTCTGCTGGATGAGCAAAGGGTATGTGGGAGTGACTTAAGTGTTCCTTTTTGTTTCTAACACAGATTCTATCCATTTGCTTGCCTCATTCTTTCTGAGTCAAGGTCACGAGGGACATTAAAAGATATGTGGACAAAAAGTGATGCTATTAATCAACGTTACAGTAGAATTGCTACTTAAGAACTATTGATTGTTTTTTGTTTTTTCCCCCCCAATGAATATATTTTATAGATACAGACACTCAGAGACTTGAGTCTGCAGCTAAGTGGTAGAGAACTACCACTATAAAAGCAACCACCTTCTAGTGGCTCAATGAAAATAAAGAAAGACATTCCTAAATGTCTGCCAGTTTGGTTTTCCGGTGTTCTGTGCATTACAGAGCCCTCTTTGATAAACAGACTTTTTGACTCATTTTCCTCTCTGGCAGCCGCTCACACACAGCAGCGGCGGCCTAGAGTACACTCTGAACATACACTATATTTGTTAGTGACAAAGCCTCGGGCTTTAAACTTTTATGACCAAAACTGGTAATTTCACTCATAAATGTAAATCTCTATGGTGATAACTGTGATCTCAGTAATTGGATCATGCACTAAAACTGAGATGTAAGTTGTGACAGAGCTGCTGTCAGTGATGATTGAAAGCTCTGATTAGTAGATTATTCTCTTGTGTGCCTTGCATAAATGCCTACAGGAAGCTGTTTTGGATGCATAGCACATAATGCATTGCTAAAACAAGCTTTTTACCCGCCACGTTCGACCTCATAGGGTCTAAAACGGCTCACAGAGAAATGGGCACACCCTGTTCTCTGTACCTTGTGCTTATTTAGCCACTGGCGTTTTTCCCTCCAGGTGTTTAAAACATCTTTTGTTTGGATCCCTTTGCATGCCAGGTTTTACACTGCCAGCCCACTGTATTCCTTCATTTTCTTTTTAGTGTGGGTTTGGCCCTGACATGATGTGTCACCAACTGCGGTTTAGTTTTGTTGTTTTTTTTCTCCTCACTTTCAAACAGCTAAGTGAATTCAATCTCCTGCAGTTTTAAAACATGCCCTTGGGCCATGGTTTCACTTCAGTTGTACCAAATGGCTTTGTGTTTTGTACTGGTCAACGAGTGCACATGTGTATTTACTTGCACACGCGCGCACACACACACACACACACACACACACACACACACACACACACACACACACACACGCTTAGCTTTGTGCGTATGCGTAGTTTGCTTTTTCTTTTCTGTCCACCGTGTCGACACAATCCCAGCGTTTATGAGATTACCAGAGCCCATTTGTGTTCCGACGGGAGCCATCTTGGCTCAGATGAGGCCTCCGCTGGGAACCATCTGGGCTCTACTCAAAGCAGTTTCCACTCCGCCTCCCCTGTCCTCTGCACATTGTGACCAAAGCTATTTACTTTGAAGGAAAGAAGAACTTTGAATTCTGTCTGTGTCTTTGTGAAACTCTTGATGCTTTAGATCTGCCTGGTGAAATGTCAGTTCAGTTTTACATATGCTTTCATGTTTTTGTGGTCACTCAATATACGCATTTGTTGTTTATTTTGACTTCAGTCAGGGAATAACATTCTTAATAATCATTTTCTATTGATTGACTAATTAAAGTTGAACTGTCCGGGTATAGTCCTTTTGATTATGACAGGCTGGCGTGTGTGATTGTAGCCTGCTGTCTTTGCTGGTGCTTTCCATTCAGCTCATGTATCCTGTAATATTACTGACATTTCTCAGTAGGTCTGTTTGGTGGTTATTAATGCTGTGTGCTGTTACAGCATCCCTGTAGGCAAAGACAAGAGTCATCTTGTCGTCATCAGCTCAGGCAGGCTCATTTTCTTTGCATAAGGTTGGCAGTATGTGGTAAATGAAGTTTCCCATGTAAGTGGTCCAGGAAAGCACACAGACGAATTTGTTGTTGTGACTGAAAAAGTGTTTTCTTAGGATCACTTTGTTTTCCTTTTGCTTTTTTTTTTTTTTAACATCAGTTCTCGTTACAGATGGTTGATCCGACTTACTCGACTGCGTATTTTCTCCTCACGTTGGTGATATTCATCACATTTAATAGTTTCTACACGGCCTGGAGAATTATATTTTCCTCCAAAATATGATAATTAGAGAATAATTGTGGATTATGATTCTCTGAGGCAATAGAACATTCCAGTGTATAATTCCCCCCGTGGAAATATTATTCCATCTATTAGTGTGCCTGTCTTTATAGCTCAGATCGAGATATTTTTTTTCATAACTGAATGTTTGCTAGAATCTCCTGCCAAGTAAAGGACCGGTCAGAGTTAAAGAAAAATGGGTAGCCAAAAGGCTTTCATTCATTCTGTTGAGCACACTAGAGTTGCCCTCGTATCTCCTGGTTTGTGCTTTTTGTTTTTTTTGCCCCCCACAGCGAGCATAAACACTTTTTGCTTTGGAGCTTTGCGTGCTCCGATCATAACTTCTAGACAACTTCTAGTCGAGTTTCTATTTTTCCTTCAAATTGGATTTTTTCCCAGCTATGAGTGTTGCTTTTAGTTGTCAGCATTGTTTTATTTTTGTTTTTGCATTTGCTGCGTTAATGGAAGCTGGTAACAGTTAAGTTGGCTCTTTTCTTCCAGCACTCGCCCACTTCCCCATTTGACATTTGGATACTCAGAGGACCGGTGCTGCTCTTATAGCCTAGTTATGTAACTGCTTCTCCACTTAGAGGAGGAAAAAAAAAGATAAAATGGGGTTAGTATCTGAGATGGCAGCGAGGAAGACAGAAAGACAGTAATGAAGATTTTACAGAGGCGGATGAGGTACGAGTGAATTTAGACTCCATTGCTGTCCTGGGAGGGCAGGCCAATGTTTTAGCTGCTTGTTTTACATGTTAAAAACAAGTACTGCTGTGTTTTTATTAGTTGGTAGGAAACAGGTTGTTTTCTGTAAATATGAAATTGTTCAGCATAGTTTGCCAAGTTTGAAAACAAGAGCCTCATTGATATGCCACTGTACCAAGTAGAGATGGACCGATCCGATATTACGTATCGGTATCGGTCCGATACTGACCTAAATTACTGGATCGGATATCGGAGAAAAATAAAAAATGTAATCCGATCCATTAAATATCACGAAAGCACCTCACAAAACTTGCAACACGCCGTAACTCACCTCAGAACGTTAGCACGTCGGAGCAGTATGCATCACGTGATAGAGCGGCTGTGGCATGCGGGACCTGTCGGTGGTCTGGATAGCATGTGGAGCTTCGCTAGCAACCCGGCATTTCATCTCCGACAAAGTTATCCCCGAGAGAAGTAAAGCAAGTGTGTAAGTCCATCTCTGAATGTTTGTAAAGCATTCCTGCGTTAAGCTTAACAAGCGATATATGGAGCGACTGCCTCTTCTTGCTGCTACTTCAATCATGAAACTGCTTAATGATCAGTTGATCGGCTTTTCTGTCTCCGTCTCTCTTGTTTGTTTTTGGCCCACTTTGCACCAGAAAGAGGAAACCAGCGGCTGAACAACAGCAGCACGTTTAAGCTTGATAAGCTGTTGTTAGAATTTATTTAATATTACTTTCTACTCCAGGATCTTTTTCTACGTAGCTGACGGCTGGTAACTGTGCAGGGGCGGATCTAACAAAGTTTAGCCAGGGGGGCCGATAGGGCATTAACAGGGAAAAGGGGGCACAAAGACATACTTTTCTTTCTTATTCTCATTTAAAATGTCGAGCTTTTAATAAATAATTATCCAAATCTTACACCCAAAGTTTTAATTTGATGTAAAATGAATAGAAGTCAATTACTGTATATAGTAACTATTAAGTCTAATATACCCTAGTAAGCTATAGTACTTTTTCCTTTGGGAAGGTACCATCTGTGCAGTCTGCAATTTTGTTGAAGAAAGATGTTGAATCTATTTAATATTTCTTGAAAAATAATTGGTCCAAAGACATGCAGCTTGTGGGGATAGGTTAATTGGATAATCCAAATTGTCACTAGGTGTGAATGTGCGAATGAATGTGAGTGTGAATGGTTGTCTGTCCCTGTGTGTTAGCCCTGTGACAGACTGGCGACCTGTCCAGGGTGTACCCCGCCTCTCGCCCTATGACAGCTGGGATAGGCTCCAGCGCCCCCCGCGACCCTGAAAAAGGATAAGCGGAAGCGAATGGATGGATGGATGGATGAAAAATAATTGATTTCTGTGCATTTTTTTTCACACTGCATCAAATTAAGGTTGATTACGTCGATTATATCTGACGATATCGGTATCGGCAGATATCCAAATTTATGATATCGGTATCGGACATAAAAAAGTGGTATCGTGCCATCTCTAGTACCAAGTGGTGTTACATTACATTATATCGCTTTTGAACAAACCCTTGATGAAAACGCTTTATCCAAATATAACTGGATCCAGAAAGTGGAAATATGTGTCCCACTGTTATATGAATGCTTGTCAATTTTATGCTTAATAAAAGAACAGATTATACATTCAGTAATAAAAGCTTCTTTTTTTAACTTCAGCTGAGAACAAGGCAGAGCAGTTTACAAACTTAATTCCCCTCAGATTTCCCTTGTGAGTGCAGGGCTAAGCAGTCCAAGTCTTAATCGCTTGACTACGTCCTATCTCCTCAGCACACCTGCCCTCTCACTTTCTCGCTGACTTTAGGCTTTAGAGTAAAGAAAAATGCTATTGATTTTTTTTTTGTCCTTTTTCTTTCGCCTCCTGGTCGTCCATCATTTATGAAACAAAAAGTAATGAATAGATAATTAGCCTGAATAGGCAGAATTTGGTTATAGTCCATCACAGGCAATGTTGTGAAATCTTTCCTACTTTGTCAGCAGGGTTAGCTAATTTGGGTGCCCTCATTTGTTTACTTAAGGGAATGGCAACTTAGCTGTCACTAATTGAAAATGATTTGCGTTGTTTAAAAAAAAAATAGGATGAAGAAATGTGGGCTCTTAATTAAGGTTGAAGTGCATATGCAACACTAATTTAAAGCCTCTAATAGCCTCCACTGTTTGTGCAGGCCAATCACAGGCCCAGTGATTTCTAAATAGACACGTTATTGAAAGCTGACAGTCATGCTTAATTGAAAATGTCAAACACTCAAGTTATTCTGAAAGTGTACTTAGACGAGCAGTCGCTGCTGGTGCGGGCGGGGCTTTCTCTGGTTATAAAAGTACTGACCAAGACCAGATTCATTGGGAAGTCCACAACAGTGGAATGAAACAGGATCTGCATATGTGTGTGTGTGTGGTACTGAATCAATAGAAAGCTCACAGGTCTTCATTCATGTTTCTATTTAAGAACAGTGATGTCTCCTCAGGGGGACCCCCTTCCTCCTATTGCTGTAAACGAATCTCAAACTTAATCTTGATACAGAACATTAACTGAGCCTCTTTTCTTTCTCTCGTTCCTCCCTCCCTCCCCCCTTCTCCTCTTGTGGTTTTCCAGGTGGAAGTTGAAGTGGAAAGCATGGACAAAGCAGGGAACTTCATTGGCTGGCTGCACATTGAAGGTGTGAATCTGTCTGTGGCACTGGTAGAAAATGCTCTGTCCAAGGTGCACTTCACAGCGGAGCGCAGTGCCTACTACAAAACCCTGGTTGCAGCAGAGGAGGGGTGCCGACAGAGGAAAGAGAAGGTAGGTTTGATTTAGATGCTACAAGAGCTCTACTGCACAACCTACAAAACAATGAGTCCCAAATGGCATTAAACTGGCCCTCAAAAAGCTTTCAAATGTTAATTGCACAGTAAACTTCATTTAACCAAAGCTAGCTATCTTTAGGTTCAAAATTGCTGATGGAAGTAAATCTCAAGATGTCATCTGGCTTAGCAGCAGCATCAGTGCTTGATTTACTGGCTTTCCCATCTCTGAGCCATAGTGACTTAGGGTCTGCCTGCCTGTGGCCATATTGTCCTGTGTCCATGTGTGGGCTATTTCTTCCATCGCAGATCCAGCAGCTCTTTTTTCCGCCTTCAACATCAGTGCCAGTAATACATTTATTAGTAGAGGTGCTGTCTGGAGAAATGATAATCCTTCAGAAGTGAGTGGAGAAAAATAAAAAGCTTTTTGTTCAAATAATGCTGAGAAATTGCACTAAGTCACCCCGGTGGCAATATAAATGTGACTAAAGTGCATTAATAAGATGCAGTGCTAAAAGTTAAAGTTACAGTGTTCTGAAAATACTCCGTCTGCTTCTGCAAATAGCCACATATTTGCAGTTATCATTGAAGCTTTTCTCAGTGGGAAATCTGTGATGGATAGAGGCCTCTCTCACAGTGATCCTAATCTCGCCCTGCATTTTCATTATGGCTCCGCGACTCACCCCTGGCAGATGCACGAGGTGCCCAGCCAGCTGTCATCATTGTCCTCTTTCTCTCTATCTGTGTAACTTATTTCTTTTGCTCATGCCTCTCCTCCTCTCGCTCTTCCACTTGCGTCCACCCATTTGGGTCCTTGAGGAGACACAAATGCATCTTCTCCCCATATAAATGTGATGTAGTGCCGGAGCCAAGAAGGGGTTGCGTTCTTTTTCCCCTCCTCTGAATCTATCATGTTCACAGTGAGTGTGTTCCTACTCTTGTGTCTTCCCTGCTCTCAGCTCTCCTCTTTTTCTTCCAATTACTCTCTGTCTAGGTCTTCCATTTCTCACAACTCTGAATAGAGTGGTGCGCAGGTGAACCTTTTGTCTGACATTTAAAAAAAAAAAGAGGCAAAAAAAAGGAAAAACATCTTGCCAGTGATGTGAGCACACAGACGCTGCCATGTTAAATCTAACTGCAGCATGAAGGCGCATTCCTGACACCTCCGATAACAATTTCACTACCGGTTTCCAAACCCCCTTGCAGTGTTGAGACAGATTGACTTTCACCACAAGGTTTTGACTTGAGCTAACCTGAGCGCGGACAGGGCCGTGAGGAAAGGCAACAGAATGGGGCCTGAATTGACCAGACAGACGGTGATTATGTTTGATGTTAGTTTGCCAAAGGCACCGGTGGACAAATCAACCTCAGCCTGATTTGTTTGTGCATGTGTGTAGTGGAAAGTGTGTTGTGTTAGCAGGGCACGGGGCAGTTGTATTTGTGTGTGAATGCATACTATGCAACTTGAAGGCAGATAAGGTGGGACTTGTGTTCTAATTAACCCATAGAGACCATCTTGAGGGAAAAAAAAGCTAAGAGCATGCATTTTTTTCCCCGCCTTTCTTTCTCTTTTGAAGTTAAGGTGGTTGGTCTTTGTGTGTAGGCTGAGGCTCAGTATGGTAGCTTGTATCCCTTCCCATCGCCCTCCCTCTTTTCCTCTTTTCTCATTGCCCTCTCTTTATTGTCCCTGCGGCAGTAGATATGGAAGACATCATTGGTACTGCTGCGTCAGGCGTCTCTCTGAGAAAACAAGGTTGTCATAATGAAGAGGGTCCCATGTGTGCGTGTATGCATGCACACACTCATTAAGAAAAGCGTCGGTGGTCCAGCAGGACATCGAGGGGGAGGGACTCAGGCTTGCTGCAGTAGCATCCTGAACCAAAACTGCTTAGTTCGAGTGACTTAAGCGAATATGAGATTTTGCTACAATGAGGCCAATGGGACAAAGTGATTGTCTTCTAAATGAAGCCTTCCAAAGGGTTTGGAGAAGACTCCTTTTCTCAGAGCTCAGCGCATTTTGATCTTGCACATCAGCATCTCTTGGAACAATATCTGGAGCAGTCCTGGGAGCAAATCCATCTCACACAACATGCAGAAGGTTTAAGTTGTAGACCTGGAATTGCTCCAAAGCCTGTTTCCCCATTACATTTATCTGTGCCTCGACTATTGTTTACATAAATCTCTAAAGTGTGTCCCCCTGTAAGAATGATCATCACGCTATCAGCACTAACATTCCTATAACTCAGTGAAAAAGACCGACCCAGGGACACAGTATAAACTTATCTTGTGGTGTTTTAACAATGATTTGATCGCTGCCAAGCCATGGTCACGCCCCCTCCTTAAATCTCCTCCGTGGTTTAACAAAGTAGTCTGGTGTATATTCAAAATCTCCTTTGGTTATAAAAACAAACTCTCGCTCAGCAGTCATCTGTGTAAACAAGACTCATTGCAAAGAGGGTGCATTTTGTCTTTGTAATAAGACAGATCTCTTTGCAGCTAGTCATATTATGTTCCACGACTATCTTTCTGCAGCTCAGAGAAATGAATTGTACAAAATGGTAGTTTGGCTCGGTGGATTGGTAACAGCAGAGTCTTTGACAGGGGAAATGTTGGCTGTAGCTTTCATTGAAGTTCCCTAAAGACTGAACAGGTGTGGGAGCTGGCTCGTCGATATGTAGTTGTGCCTCGGGACTTTCCGATTTCAGAAACAGAAAAATGAAATAAAATACTTAGAAATTAAGAGATGGGTTCACGAGAGGGGAAATCAATTTAGACTCCCAGAAGCTCTTGGCTGTGCTCTGCTAGTCAGAGCTCTTCGCAGATGTGCAGTGTTATTTTTTGTGTGTGTATTTATTTGTGAATATTCTATTAAGGCCTACCTTTACTTAAAAAAAAAAAAAAGGAAAAAAAAGGCAACCAAGTAGCTATAAATTGGACGAGGACAGAAACATGTTCGTAATTGGAGTGGCCTCATTATGAAAAGATGAATCAACAATCGGTGCTCACAAAACAGAAGTGTGCTTTCTGTTGGGCAAGCGTTTCCCCCCCCCCCCCTTTTTCTTTGCTGCTATAATTACCCAACCTTGAAGGAGATTCATACACTCCGATGGCTCTCAGAGTGGGTAAAAGAAGATGGAAAAGAAAAGGCATGGAAAAAAGGGCAAAAGAGGATATGACAAACCCTGTTAAAGATATTTCATGTCATAGGAATCTTCTCCTTTCATCACTACCCGCCCCTTTCCTTCAGTCCTACTTGGCCCTCTTCACAGACCACTCTCCTTCTTTTAATCTCTTCTGTTTTCTCACATCCTTACCCTTCCTTCTGCTTTATTTTTCTCGTCTCTGTCCTTCAACTAATAATCAAATTCCAGTCATGCCCCTGGCATCTTTAGATGCTTTACAGTTTTTGGATCATGCGGGACAGTTCCTTGGCCTGGACTCTGTTCAGAATGAATCAGGACCTGCAGCAGTTGTACCCTTTTCGAGGGGGGGGGGGGACCTTTGGAAACATAAACCCAGGATCTGGTGCTGCCGTTCCTAATACTTCACCCGTCCATCAACAGCATCCGTCAAAAGCACTTGAAGCGGCATCATTCTGACAGTGAGCCAGGTGACGTGTCCTTGGAGCAGCCTGATTGACGTACATAATCTTGTTTCAGCATTCTTTTCTTTTTTCTTTTTTTACCCCAAGTGGTCCCCAGACTTGGAAGTCCAGCCGACTTAGCTGTCACTTTGCCAAAGGCCCTGTTCACAAGTATAGATTACCACATGACCCAGGTCATCCGTTTTTACTGTGCAAAGCAGATCACAGAACTCGAGTTTGCTGCTATTGGCTGACTAACATTGTTTGCATGTCTGATTATATTGGTACAGTGCAATTTTCTAGATCTTTATTTTGGTTCAGTTGCTTCTTGCTTACTCTGAAAGGTCAGTTGGTAGCTCACAGTGGAAGCCAAACATCTCAGTGTGCTTTTTTTATGAGTTGTTTTTTTTCTCCTGTTTTCAAAGACGGTGCAAAAACCTGTCCCTGTCTTGCTTTCTAAGCTGTGTCTTCTCTGCAGTCAGCACATCACACACCTGGCTAAACAGGAACACACTGTGGATGAATCAAGATAATTGGGCTTTTAGCAAAGCTAATTAGCTTCCGTCCCTGAGTTCATGCTGTAGGAAGTTTACCTCTAGTCGGCTGAATTCACTCAAAGGATTTATATGGTTAGCGTTCTCTCGTTTGTTTGCATAAAATTCTAGATGTTGTTGTATATTTCCCCTTCAGTGAAATTAGATAAAATGTGTGCATTTAAAAAAAAAAAAAAAAATTGCTGTAGTTTGAAGGATTTTTTTATCACCTATGTACCATAATAATTCTCAGTCTTCTGTTAATAATCTACATAAAATTTCATACTGCCGTCTTTGTTTGGTTTGCATGGATGCCAGTCACTATTCTATTAATACCACGCTCAGTGCTTTCTTAAGCCCTGAAGCCACTGAAATCCTTCCAGGGTTGAATTTTTTTTTATTTCCTCTATCCTTTCACATTTTCTTGGCCTCTCATAGTGAAATAACCTATGGCAGCCACCAGGCAATATAATGGAAAAACGCTGGGGATTAACATTAAAGTAAGGTCATCTGTAGAGTCTTGAAGTGAAATAAATTTGGTTCTTTCTATGACTGACTCTAAAATTGTTTCTCAAATTTGGGTCTTTTTTTTTGCCAAATCCCTTTGCTGCTCTCGCAAATTATTTCCTCTTAACTTGAGCCATTTTTGGTCCGAGTCCCTGGCTGTCATGTCTCTGCAAAGAGAGTTTTTGGCTAATGTGAAATAATTAGTGCCGTTACATTCCTCTCACAAGTTGCATTAGAGTGTGTAAAGAATTAAAATATAATGGCATTTGGAGGCACACGGAATGATTGCACAACTGTATTACCGTTCCAGGCATACCTCTCGAATATCTCTCCAATGTATTGCTTACTGCTGTCATTGTTGCCTTGTGATTTAACAAATGAAGGCTGTGTGGCGTCGAGACGGGAACAATGACCATGACATGGGCAATCACAGAAAGTGATACTTCCTTAATGACTGGGCTCGACACCTGTCCAGACCACTTGAGAGGGAACGAGAATGGCAGCCGAGGAAACTGCTTCTCGGGCCTGGTTAGAAATGACATACCTGTGTTTCAGGGAAGTCATTCTTACCGGGCTGATGTTTTAAGTTTTTCTCGCCACTTTTTTTGAGTCTCTTCTTTTTAGTGTAGTCCACTATCTTGCCTGTTTCTTAATTATGTTAAAATCCATACTCTTTGTTGTCTCGGTGGATGGAATTTTCTTCTTTTCTAAATGTCTCCTGTAATCCCACAAAGGTTTGTTTTATTAAAGATTATACCTGAAGACTTTAGTCCGTACCATATGGATTTGCATTTCTTCTTCTCTGATTTCTTGTCTTCTTTGTGTGCAGTATACTTTGTGCCTCGAGACTGCGATATGATAATGAAATAATTTAAAATCTTTACTTATGTAGCGCTGTGTAATATATCTTTGCAGCTTGTGGGATATGGTGAAGGTCATGAGCGCGTACAGCTTGTTTGCATTTCCTCGGCTGCTTTTGGAACGATTTCAGAAGAGTCCATTACGAGAATTTCAATGGGTGAACTTGAATGAAAGGCACTTTGTGTGGTCGTAAGCCGCAAATGCCAGAAAACATCCTCATCTTAATTTGAGACATTTTTACCTCAGGCAGTGTTGGTTACGAGGCAGTTACACCCCCCCCCCCCCCCCCTTTTTATTGTTTCTGCTTTTTTTTTTAAACTCTATTTAAAGGCCTCAGATTTATACTAAAGACTTTGAGGAACGCATTGTATACAATGTGCAGCTCATGCATAATGCAGGTGTTTAAAGACCTGCGTGAGCACCCAGACATGTTATGTACCAGTAAATCACAGAGGCGAACAGTACATTTTCAATCTGCAGTGCTGTTTGAATGTGAGCATGGGATGTCGCGTACAAGCAATCAGAATGCAGGGATTTACAAATCATTTAAAATCTATATACAGTTGCCTGGTGGGTATTGTTTTCTATTTATATGATACATGAAGCAATGTACAGAGGCTCTTTTAATCACCCCCAAAATAAAATAAAAAATAATGGAAAAATGAAAGGGGGGGAAGTGGTGACATCGCAATGATAGAGGGCCAGGAAACCATTATGTCACAGGCAATTTGCATTTTTTTGCTCTTTAAGAGATGAGTAGCTAAAACTGTGCCAAAAGTCACAGTGCATCATCTCACCCGTGGGCAAACTATCGATGCAAGTCTAGCTTGTGCTGGTAATATATCGTCCACAGAATTAGAAAGTCCAGCACAACAGCGCTCCCTTGTCTGATAACTGCTATACCCCAAGGACCCTGCTTCCCTCACCATCACGTCCGTTGCTTGGAACACAGTGTCGTAGCTGCAAGTAGCAATGACCAAGTTAGTACAGTTTGATGACTCATGGTGCAGCAGTCCTCAGCCTACTGTGGGCAAATCACCTTTTGTGTCTTCATTCAGGAAATCAGATGTGTTTTGTGCTCCATTCACAAAAGGTGTTCATGTTTATTATACACCACAATGTATCTGTACTAAAAACTAACCAAGTGTGTGCTTGGATAATAACTGGAATCATATAAACAGGCCTCAGAGCAGGGGTGTCAAACCCCCTTTTAGTTCATGGTCCACTTGCAGCCTAATTTGATCTTAAGTAGACCAGACCAGTAAAACTATTTTCTAATTTATAAAACTCAAGATAAACAGGCTGAGATATTTCTTTTGGAAAGGGAAAACATCTCAGTGTTTTCGCATTACAAAGAAATCCTGCTGTAATCAGTCAAAGAAGCCGTCATCACTGCTTCCTGGGATTAACCACTCTCTAAGAAAAAAATCTGTAAAACTACATTTAAAAGTACTGGCAGCTCATTACTGTGAATTTGTGCCATAATTTAAAAATGTAGAGTGAGTGGTGGGGGAGGCAAACTTGTGATGTTTAATGCTTTTAATTAAAACTTATTTATTTGTATTATGTTATCAATTTCTTTGGTGTAGTGTGGGTGATGTGTTTATTCAGACCACTGATTCAAATAGAAGTAACTGTTTAGACTCTTGTGATGTGATTCATTTTTAAGGTCAGAGTACTGTGGAAAAATCCAGTATTTGCACTTTACTCTTAGAAGTTTCACATTTCAGGTGGGCTAGATTGGATCCTGTGGTGATCTTGTTCTGGACCCCGAGCTATTAGTTTGACATCTCTGTGTTAGTTTGCATAAATCTAACTGAGCACTAAAAAATGTGTTTGTAATAAGTCAAGTCAAAGTTAATTTTATAGCATGTTTTAAACAACCTCTGTCGGCAGATTCTTAACTATATACTGTACTCAACTGTAATAAGTGTTTTATGTTAATTACTTATTATATCATTTCACATACTGGAAATGATTGGGCAGTATAGAAGCAAACTGAAGGTTGAAGGCTTTGGTGGCATGTGTGAAAGGACAGTAAGATCACAGCAGGGGGGACATCATTCCCTGCAGGGTGGTTACTATGGGAGTAGTGACCCATTTGAGACCTCCCATCTTTGGATAAGATGGAGCGAACCTTGCATTCTATTATCTACTACAGATTCCCAGGCATCCGTCTCTGTCTGCATTGTGCCTTCACATTCATACGTGCACAATGTGTGCAGATGTGCGTTTTGAATGTGACTGCATACCATTTCCTTTTTGTTTGTTTACTACTGTAAGCCAGTGTGTATGCCCGTGTGAGTGCACGGCTGCCTTCATCCTCCCTCTCTGCACTATACGCACAAAATGAACCACCTACCACACAAAAGCAAAGAGCTGACAGAGCCTTTTTTTTTCTTTCTTTCTTTCTTTTTTTTTGTATAGCTAAGAGATTACATAATATGATTGAGTGTGCTGTGTACACATCTGCACACATACACACAAACTTTGTTGCAGATGGAGGGAGGTGCCACACGTGCACGCACCATACTCTCACCGTCTCTTTCCTGCTTAGTCAAACACACTTTGAGCCCGTGCAGACAGACGGTGCACGCACAGATGTACACATGCACGCTCTCTCCGGAGACACCACCCCCACTTTAGTCGGCAAGCTGGACCCTCGGTGCCCTGAGGCAGAGACAGACAGACAGAAGAAGAGATCAGTGGACCCAGTGATGTGTGTGTTATTTACACCCCAACTCCCAGTTTTCTCTCTCTCTCTCTCTAACTCTCTTTCTCATTTTCCCGGTCTTCATCTTCCTTTTCCCCAATTCAAAGCTGCAAATTCAGCACTCTGTCAGCTCTGCTCGCAGTCTTGTGAAATCACATACTAACATTCTTTCCATCTTTATTTGCTTCATTCTCCATTTGACACAAAGGCTGCACCCCGTGCTCACATTCTTCTTTTTCTTCTTTTTTTTTTCCTCGCGTTTTTTTTAATGAGCAAGAAGCTACCCCAGTGACATCTGAGCAGTCCCACCTTCTGCTTGGCGAATTATATATTTACGTGAGTTGCAGGATAACACGCAGTCTTTGAAAATGTCATCTGAAAAATGCATCCAGGACATCAGGCCAATCCTAAGGAGCCCACACCCTCATATGAAATATTCTACTTGATGAAGCATATAAACAGGAAGTGGGCCTTTTTTGTTTCGCACAACATTTTCTATGTGTATTTGTGCAACTGTGTTCCAGCAGCCTGCACGTGATTTCATTAGTTTGCATCTTTTCTTCAACTGCGTTCGTGATGATTATTTTGCATGTAATCCTATACATTTGTTTATGTACGTCTGTCTCTGTGTCATTGGCCACACGATTTCTTTCTCCAGTCATGCACAAGATACTTATGCCCTCCTAGCGGAGGACCTCGCAGGCAGGTTTGCGGCTCCCTCTGCTTCATCAGTGTAGAAATGACTCAGGCGCCCAGCCTCCCATCACTTCGCTCTAGTCTTAGGATGAAGGTTTGAGGCCATGAGATCACAGAGGGTTGCTCAAAAGGGAGAGTGGAGGTGATGCACTGACAGAGAGCATAACATGATATGACACAGTGCGTTGCATTATGGCTGATTAACACATGCTCAGCTCTGTCACCCGCAATAGAAAAACACAAAGGTCTACCCATCTGCCTCTCTGCACTCTCCCTGCCTCTTATATCTTGGGGCTTCCCTTCTTTTTTTCCCCTCTCCTTTGCCCCAGTTACTCCGCCATCTTTGCTGATTAAAGTAAGTGTGAAGGACATGCACTGACTTCAGTTGGGCTACTGAATTATTTGCTGTCTTTTTTTTTGGGGGGGGGGGTTAGTCCCTCCTGGGACACTGTAAGGAGACACTTTTCCACTTGATTTGCCGAGCACTACTTGTGGCTGACTGCCTTCTACCTTCACCAGAATGAGTGCATGCAATAAGAGCAATGAGCCTTGAATTTTAACGCAGACATATTTGACCTTAGACTGGAGAGCATTGATTGGTCAGTTGCAGCAGAGGTTCTTCCTTTGTGCTTAATGCAGTATTATGAGTGTTTCCTTAACTGTTACGCATTTACTTCAAACCACCCGTGTGTAAAACTATGCCTTTTTATAGAACCCTTTAAATATCTTCTTTGAGAAACTTTAGGCTTTAAATACTTTGAATAGTTTAGAGGACTGGATTCAGTTAGATGATAACCGAAGTGAGCATGGATTTGCTGTGCCTTGTACAAACCACTCTTATCGTGTTTTTTGATAATGCCATTCGTTTGAACGTCCATTAGCAGCACTGGCATTTTCTCCGTAGATGACTGACATTTATGTATTTTTGGGAGTCATCAGGCAGATTAATCAGAAAGATTTACGCTGCACATTTTTTTGCCCCGCTTCAGGTGTCCTCTCTAATCGTCCTTATTTAATCAGGAAAAAGAGCAAAACAGGGTGGGCTATTTACGATCGCACTAAAAATAAGACATGCAAGTAATAGTCATTTACACACACTTTGACATTTTTTAGGGCCCCTGCTCGCAGCCACACTTAACTCTATTTACTATGGGTCGGCAGAGAAACACCCCTCCCTTACGTTTCCCCCCGCCTGCCTCTCTGCTTCCCTTGTTTTTTTCTGTTGTCTAATGAAATGCTAAATATTTGTTTCTTGAGGGTAGCATTTAAATGCTGGTCCTGCGCTGGTTGGGATCTGCATATCCTGTTCCACTTAATGAGTTCCAGTTATATTAGTTTCCAAGCATTAAGATGAGACTTTTTGACATTTCCCTGCTGGCCTTGTTGTCACACAAACAGGTTATGACATGTACTTGTCCCCTTTGACACCTCTGACTTGCTGAATTTGCATTTCTATTTACACATATTAGCCACAACAAGAACACCTGCCTAAATACTTCCCTTGTTCCACCAGAGGAGTTCTTGCCCGTCCTGTCGTGTCTTGCAGGAGGCAGATCCTTCTGGGTATGTGAGTTGTGCTGGTTTCAGTGCACTCCACAGATGTTTGATAAGTTGGGGATCTGGGGAGTTTGGGGTCAGGGTCAGTGCCTTGAGCTCTTTCTTTTTCCTTAGCTGTTTTTGTGTCAGAGGTTCACACAAATGCTAGGACTAGGGTTTTGCAGCAAAAAATTGCAATGTAATAAGAATATCGGTGTTATACGTGTTGCTTGTCGGTATTTTCGATGTTGTGGCTGATCAGTGTTTGATTACTGCGTTGCTGCTGTTGTCATGCCAATATGCAAAGTGTTCCTTTAGCATCTTCTCGGATGAGACGGATCAGAGCCGTCTTTGTTTTGTTTTTTTCAGCCACAAATGGAGAGAAGCAGCTTACTGTATAGCCGCTGTGGAAGCAAACGCCTCATCAGTTCTCCTTATTACCTGCACACAGACACGGAGTCCTCTACACATTGGCATACTCCCCTTGGTTGAGCAGCCAATTCTGTTCCTAAATGAATTTGCTTATTCTTTTTCTCCATTTGCCTCATGACCGCCTCCCCAGTTCTATATTTCTCTCACTTTATCCCCCTCTTCTACTCCTTTTCTGTTGCACTGATTCATTTCCAGCGACAACAGCACAGCTGATTTTACTGTCAATTTCTGAGCCTGTCTTTGTGACCAAATATGGTCTTACAGGCACCTACTTTACTGGGAATTACTGCTCTTTTGGCATTTGCTTAATGCAGTACAGTCAGTACTGTGCAAGATGACCAGAAAACTTTTCAGGTGTGTAACTGAGATCAAAGGAGTTGGAAGAACTCACTGGCTTTGCAGCTAACGTGTTCCGCTCACAGTACAGTCTGTAGTTTCCTCTTGCCTCAGTGCCTACACACTATCATCCCCATCTTTCTCATCTTTAATTCAACCTGTTTGTCTTTGACTTCCTTCTTCCCCTTTTGACTTTTTGCAATCTAGGCTCTGAATTAGATATCTTATTTGTCATTTCTCCCTTACTTTACCCGTACTCTAACAAAGTACATTATTACTATTATTTTTAATTGATTTAATTTCTTGATGTGTGATGATTTCTAACAATATTATTTTGGATCCCTACACTTCCCAGGTTACAGTTTCTCTAACTGCCATTGTATGTTGACTTCCTGTATGTTTTGTCACTTGTGCTGTATCAGTACAGGGCCAATTTGAGCTACATTTCTGCCGCTACCAGCTCTAAGACTGTCTGAATGAATACTGATTGTCATTGTGCAACCAATTATAGGAAGGGAAGTTGAAGGTTGTGGACCTTAAGGTTATCAGACCAGGTATTGTGTGCATTTTGCTCTCATCAGTGGCTTCAGATTGACTCCTAACATAATCGTTCCGTTGCTCTCGCCTTTCATAAATTTTTGTAGTCATTATTTCTCTGCACCCTCTTTTCTGTCACTTGTGAGCAACTTTTTTTTTAAACCCATGTGTTACATTTTTGATAGACCCATCCATGTCACCACCATAATTATTCAAATGACTGTCAAGAGCATGAATGTTGCCATATTTTCTATGCATTTACACGTAGTTATTCTTTGACTGACCCTTAGGGGCATGACTGGCATATTATGCTTCATCAGTTAAACTAGGCGTGGGATTGGAGCGTGTGCAAGGTGCCTGAAATAACTTTATTCCCACCTTGCTTTGCTGCCTGATTTTACAGACTTGACACCTTTTTTTTTTTTTTTTTGAGACCCAGGTTGGAAATAATTTTTGATTCATTCCAGGACATTCTTTTTAATTATTATAATTCTCAGTAGTCTTCCTTTGTAATTTAGGCCTGTCCACTTCTACTGTGTTCAGAATCCTTGCTTGCCAGCCTGCAGGAAAACCCCTCTAAATCTAGAGAATGGGAGCACTCTGCTAGTTTTGGGAGTGAGTTTTTGTGCATTTTACGGACCCGCTGTTTTTGTGTGTGTGTGTGTGTGTGTGTGTGTGTGTGTGTGTGTTTTTTTCCTTCTCTCCTCTCTTGCCTTAGGGAGAGACTGTTACATAAACAGGCTCTCGTCATCCCCACATTTTGATTCCCGCTGTTGTACCAGCCTCTTTTCATACTGCATTTTTCTCTCTCTCTCCCGTTTTCAATTATTTACTGACTTTTCACCATATGTCTCCACACACTATGTGTTTATTTCCTACTTCCTCAGTGTGCCAGTAAGGGTCACCCTGAAGCTCTTTGCATGGTTCAAAAGTATACTTGGAATTCAGACATACAGCTGCTGAGAAAGCGTACACTTTATATTACTGTAAGGCAAGGCAAGGCAAGGCAAGTTTATTTGTATAGCACAATTCAACAACAAGGTGATTCAAAGTGTAATATGGGAATGATCTCTGTAGCTTGAGCACAAACTGAGAAATGTTTCATGATGTTTTAAAATTGTATTTTGCTGCAGCCATGTCAGCTTTAGGTGTAGCATTTAGTTTTCCTGCCAAATTCTTCAAATGAACAGTTTTCTCCAAAAGAGCAGACAACGCACAGGATAGATTTTCAGCTGTTATGCACGGGCTTTGTTTATATTAGGCAAAAACCCTGTCGTGTAGTACAAGATAAAGTGTTTAGCAACCACTTTTTCATTCACTTAGTATTTTACTGGTGATGTGTTCTGCAAGCCATCAGGCCAAGCCACTCGGGTTCTTTTTCTCCACTGCTATAAATGCAGTCAAGGAATTTACAACAGAATCTATTTGACCAATCTCCTAATCACTAAGCGTTCCCGTTTAAAATGTGAGGAGATATTGGGGGGGGGGGGTCTGTGAATGTTGTGTATTATGCCTTTTTTACCACTTTGTCAGCTTGGAGATTTGCTCTGGCACGTGCAGATGACAATGCCTGCCATGGCGCTGCTGATAGAAGTGCTCATAATCTCACTTTTGTAAATGGAACATCAGATATTCAGGGGAACAACATCAGAACAGTTATTCAGAGACATTTACGTTTTTTACCTCTGATTTCACTCAAATCTGAATGTTATGCCCTTAATATCCTCCCCCTTTCAATTTATTTCTCTCCTGTCTAGTTCTTACTTCTCTTTTTGCTTTCCATTGCTGTTCCTCACCGCGCCGCCTCTCCGTCTCTACTCTACATTACTCCTGTTCCCTTATTTCTCACTAACAATGATCAGGATTCTTCTACAGAGAAAAACAGACTAGGGAGGATGTTGCCACCCTGTGTAAAGGCAGTTGTCATGGCAACACTTTGGCAATCCAGGACGGCCTAGCCTGTTAATTAAAAAGTTGATTAATTGTCTTTTAATTGCATACTTGTACACTGTAAAACCAAAGTAGTCCTTTTTCTTAATCACTCTATACTTGTCTTTCCTTATTCTCTTCTTGCTCTTGTTCCTTTAAGCTTTTCTATAGTTTCCAGTGATCAGGCAGAGAGCATGCTCTCACGGACAGTAATCCAGTTGAGCTTATAAACATCTTATGGAGGAGGCTTGAAAGACAGAGCAGGGAGAGGGGATGAGCTGAAAGGATGTGCAGTCACTGTTAATTTCAACCCCCACCCCCCACCTTTTTTTTTTCCTGCACACAGAAGCACCATGCAGGTAATGCTATAGAAAGTAAACTTGACACATTTGGCCTCAAGGTCATACCAAGGACAGTTACTAGGGAAATCAACACAGAGAGGTGAAAGCTGTGTGCCCTGGGAGGGCTGGCCAGAAGAGATATTAGAGATATATAATATATTAGAAAATATTATTTTATATTACTAAGTATTCATAATTATGTAGCTATAGCACTGCGTGTTCAATGTAGGGAAAGGAAAGCAAACACTTTGCGATTTGGTTGGTAATACGTTAATTTATAAATTTGGTATAAGCTCAAGTGTTAGTGTTAACAGATGCATTAAGTAAAGGTTTGTTATAATTTGAAAATAAAATTAATTTTCCATCGTTAAGTTGATTATCTCTACATCCAACACTATGCCCATTTTGCTGGTGCCTCATTAAGGCACTACCAGCAGCTTCACATGGCACAGTGCTGGCACTGTTACATTGTCTTCACAACAGTTTCTTTTTCATGTGTTTCTTTTATCTGGTCCTCCTCGTGGTAACTTTGTCCTTGTTTGTTTCTTTCTTGCCCACTCCGTAACCCTGATGCTGTTATACTCGTGTGGTGTTTGTGCAAATTGCCAACCTGAAAATACCAGTCTTTGACTAACAAATACCATTACTCATTATTTCCTTATTGTTATTGAAGGACTTTTTTGTTTTGTTTTGTTTTTCATTATAATTAACAAGACTATTTTATAGAGCCAACATTAAGGATACAGGGAAGCTGTGGAGGATGCAGAGTTCATTTGGCAAACAATTGCAAAATTAGTGCATGATTCATGGTTCAGGCAACTTACTGAACCAAAACCTCAGAATTTGTAATTGTGGCCCTCTTTTCCAGCAGCACTTCTTCCTTTTTTAAATCAAAGTTATCATGAAATAGTGAGACAAAGTGTTTGTCTTTCTCACAACTTAATTACTGTATCACTCCCTTTTTTCTGTCCCTTCTCGCTCTTTGTCTAAACCTTTGAAGATTTTTCTGTATCATGTTCTTGGAGCTCGTTGACTTTAATTGCATGCCTGTTCCCCAGCGATGCCTTTGTTTGCTCTGATCTTGTGCGGCTTGATCATCTTTTAATGGCCTCCGAAAGACACAGAAACTGCTCGAGTTAAAGAAACAGCCCACTTGACATAAGGCTCCATATACTAGAGGGACTACCTCCAGGGACCATGGGTTTGTTGATGTTGTCGTCTCGTGTGTGTGTGTGTGTGTGTGTGTGTGCGTGTGTGCGAACACGCTTCTGTGAATGTCATCTGTAAACAACGCCTGGATTGATCTGGCAGCTGTCTGTCTTTTCATACATGGTGAGTAGGGTGGCACCCGTGTGCAGGGTAGCTCAGGTGTAAGTTTTTGTGCGTGCACGCAGATCGCTCTTGATTTCATATGCACCCACATTCTCTGTTTCTATGGTAACGCCATGCCCCCCTTCAGTTTACATGCTCATACCACCAATCTCTGTCAGGTGTAACTTGGTGTTTGTTGCTAATAGTACTTTGTCAGCGGTCTGACAGACCTACTCCCACCACCCACCCGAACACACACGCACACGTCTAAGTGGATCAATTTGTGTCAATTTAAAAAGTGTAACAAGTTGCCACCATGATAGCCTTAGGTCGTCTCCAAGCCCTTGACTGCTGTTTGCACGTCCGTGCACACGTATGTGTATGTGTGGGGGTCATATTAGCCGTGTAAAGCTGGGGTTGAGTAGCCTTGCCGCCTGCCTGCTGCCTCTTTGATGGGAGAACATCTGTTGGCTGTGATATGAAGCTTGGGAGTATCTCTTTCTCTCTCCCTCTCTCCTTCACTTGCTCTTCCGTTTCTGTTATGAATTCCCCAGCTGCTCGGCTCCCTCCCTTCACGTAAAAAACCCTGTCCCAGACCACCTGTGCAGTTTTAATGCATAATTTATCTGCTAAGTAACCACATCCGAGAGACTCATCTCTCCATCCGTCTCATCCTTTCCCTCTATGCCCTCATTGAGGTTTGGCTCGGGATGTCGACGTGGACCCCGGTTTCCTAATATTCCCGTTAAAGCAGATTAGGATTGATTAGGTTTCATTGGTGGGCAGTGTATCCAAGTGTTGAAATCAGCAGCCAGTAGTGTCAGCTCGAGTCAAGAAGAATTTTGGAACTTCAGTTTAACAAGACTTCAGTTTCACCTCTGGCAGCAGAACAAGAAGCCACGCAACACCTATTTTGACCTCTTTATTGGCAAGCATCAACTAGACGATCGATTTACATATCTTATTGATTATTCTTCAACCTTTGCAAGAGGTGCCATGTCGAATCCTAAGGCAGAATACTTTTGTTGGACTCCTATACTTTTATACTATTGTATATTAAGATATGTCTCCAATCTTAATATACTGGTGCTGTATGACTCCAGTTTTTACAGCTTGTCATACGCCTGTATGCAGCTGACATGTTTTGTTACCATACGTGGCCTTGCAGGCCCAAAAGCAGTCGTATTGCATTAGCCCATTGTGACAGAAACGGTGTTGTTACCACATTGTAGCTTAACCTGGACCAATTTTTCCCAGGGCTACAGTCATGTATTATGTCTGAGTATGGCAAGGAAGAAATGACAAGGAATATTGCAAAGCAAGTCCCTCAACCTCTAAATCAGTTTTTTATTCTCCTGTCCTGCTTACTTAGACCACCAAGACAAGGTGAGCCATGAAGGTTAATGTACCATCAACAACCCCTCTTAACCTTGAACACTGTCTTTTTTTATGCTCCATGTGATGTATTGGGTTAGTGTCTTTTTAGTTTAGTGTTCAAGAGCAATTGAGCTTTCGCAGCACCTGTCAGTCAAGTAGCTGTCCAGTCAAGATCAATAATGACATTTTTCATGTGGAGGCTACTCCATTTGAATTGGAAGTTGTCAGAGACACAGCAGTGACCCTGAACTTGTAGTGTTGCCTTACATTATGATCATTGCACTACAAATGAACTCTTAAACAGTCAGTAAATCAAAGTGGTGGAGTCTGGTAGAATGCCCGTCAGTCGAGCTGTTTTCTACCTTGATCAGCTCCGAGTATCTCCTTGTTAGACATTGTTCTGAAAAGAGAAGTGAAAAAAGTTTGCACTTTCACCATTTCAGTGATACCAAAAATAAATTGCTCTCCTTGAATAATCGTAAAATGAGTCAAGTCTTTTGTACAAGTTTTGGGGGAGTCGCCCTAAAATAAGATCAATATTAAACAAGAGTTTTCTTAATTTGGAGATTGCATTTGATAAAGCAGAGGGTTGTCAGATTCCTGAGAACTATAAAATTTACCCTACTTTATGCAGAATGTGCTGAAATGTTTGTGGTCTTGTGCTGTGAGGCTAGCCCAGTATTTAAAGTTCCCTTTTGTTTAAAGTGGGTGTTTCACAGTTAATCAGCCCTAAGAGTGTTAGGCAGCCCAGTTCAAACTGCTGGACTTTCTGAAAGTCTGTTTCCGCTGCCACATAGGAAAGAAATTTGTGACAAATGAGAACGAGTTCATAGCATCTCCCAACCACAGAAAATCTGTCGAACAGCCAAGAATTACAGCTGTCACAGATGATGAGCTCAAGATGACTGCGTCAGCTGTCAGCAAATTGATTCTCAGAGTGTGAGTAAAGTCGTCTTTTTAAAAACAGCTGCTGGGAAAGAAGTCGGGGTGACACATATTCAAGATCATTTTAAAGTCCTCCAACTGGCATTAGATTGTTATAACTATAGTAGACCATCACTTCACCTTTTGTATTAAACATGATTATTATTATTATCATTATCCATGCATCCACTTTCTTAACTGCGTGTGCAGGTCAGGGTCATGGAGGAGGATTCTGTCATAGAGGTAAAAGTGGGACTGGCAGTGAGCTGAACACATTGCCAGTCCCTCACAAGGCTGACACAGAGACTGACAACCACGCACATTCATGTGCAGATTTACTCTGATTTAGGGTCACCAGTTATACTACAGCTATACTAATTACCCAGTGAACAAAAGGACAGGGAGAGCATGCAAACTGCTGACCACTGCACCACCATGCGAGTTTGTTGCTCTTGATTTACTTCTATAAGTGCAACAACAACAAACTTGGGTTAAAACTACACGTTTTATGCTTATAAACTAGATACTTTTGAAAATTCACTTCTCTCTTTTGGAGGATTCTGTTTAGTTATGGCAGATGCGACGAGGCAGCTTGCATCTCGGTTGCCCCCATATCATGCTGTACTTCAGCTGCGAAGACCCCCTCATTGCAGCGCCTTTGCTCGTGCACAAATGATGCCGGCATAATGCCGCCGCAGTCCTAAGATGGCATGCCAGCATGACATTGTAACTCAACAGTGTTGGTGTCTAGTGTGGCGTGTCCTGCCATGCTGGCTTTCCCTTTCACACAGACAATGATTCCGCTTTGTGACTGCCTCTGCTGCTAGCTTTAAGGCGCAACAAAAAGCACCCTTCCCAATCCCATCCCAGTACCTTTTACACAGAAGCGGCGAGGTGGAGGAAGAACAGCCCCACCTTGAATAGGCTAGTGGCGGCTGTCCATCTTGTTGGTCATTCTCCAGCTCTAATGACTTTGTCAATATAGAAACATTGTTAAAGAACAGAAAATCCAGGCCTGTCCACCTTTCTGCCAACCTGACCCAGTCATTAACATAAGACTGTTGCTGATTTCTAATGAGCTCTTTCTCACTTTTTATGCAAATCAGATTCCTCTCTGCTCCTAATTTAGGAGCAAGCTTTTAGAGTTTTAAGGCAACATCTTGTCAACACAATCTAGCTCTTCGTTTTAATACAGTATCCAGTAACAACCATCCACGTATTATTGTTTGACAGTCTTAAGAAATGAAAATGAATCTTAAAGCAAAACTGTTTTCTTATGTGCAGCATAAAGGCTTTTGATGTGAAAGAGAAAAAACGTGCCCTCCAATTGAGTTAATGAACCTTTGTCGCTAAAGGGAGATTCATCAGGGATATAATGGGGCTAAATTGATTCACAAAGTGCACTTGCATGAACAACGTGCTCCTATTGATTTCAATTGTTCTTCAAGTCTGATTGGGTAATGAATAAATAATGAAACTTTGTAAAACACATGTAATAAGATAGACCACCAAGATTTTATTATCTTAATCACATTAGCCCTAGCTTCAGCTAGTTTGCAGCATTCTTTCCGAGGGACGCCTGTTTGCTCCAGGTTGCGTGGGCTGAGCCCTCTAGTCTCCTGAAGTGTGTTAGACTCAGATGGCAGTGCTTCCTCTGAGTGTCATGTATTTGTGAGTGCCATATATGAGGACAAGACTTGTAAAGCTACTGAATTTGTTGCACAGATAATATTCTTTTCGAATGTGATTGCATTTATGCCTCAAATAAGTGTGATGTTCTCAATTTGGTGGAGAAAGTGAGTTGTATGAAATGAAACACTTTTTTTCTCTTAGAGATTTGTTTCCAAGCAATTTGCATCTAAATGAGGCATATTTGAGATGTTTACTTTTTAATGTTACTGCACTGTTTTCTTCTAACATCTGGAGGTGAGGCCTTGTTTTTTTTCTTTGCTTCTCAATCTTGTATTTGCATTTGTCTGGCGTATTAGACCCTTGCTATGATAAAAATTTGGGGTGTTTGTTTGCGTAAAAAAAGTGTACACTTTGTAGCAATGGTGATTTTAGTCTTAACAGACCATACACAATCACATACACACACACACACACACTCTACTACAATTGACACACTGCCACATTTAATCAGTGTTCAAACCAGCCCTCACACCCTCGTTCTGGCACTACGTGTGTGTTCAGTCATCCATCTGTCTGTGTATTCATCCACCTGTGCTTGAATGTGTGAATCTATGAATGTTGCACCATTGCTTAGTCTTTCTGGACTGCGGCAGTCTTCTTCAGATTAGAAATATTCAGATAAATTGACTCTAAGCTAATCAGCAGACCTCTTAATTATCCAGAGCAGAGCTGCACTTAACTGTCAAAGAGGTACTCTTCAGCCAGAGAGGTGTCTTGGGTGCCAGGCTTAGAAAATAAGGCTTGCCACTATTGCACTGCTGTAAAAACCTGGCCATGACAGCTCATTTTTCTTCGGAGCTGTTGGGGTTTCGTTTTGGGTTTTTCTTTTTGTTATTATTATTTTTTTTTATACAGCCTTTCGCTACTTAATCAGCATTTGGCAATTAAACATTACACTGGCTAATGCCAAAGCTTCTCAGCTCGATAAGCAGAATTTCTTTATTTTTTTGGTCAGTTTTATCATGTGCAGTTAAAGTGATTAGAAAAATAAAAGAGTTGGCATATTCGTTTGTAGCCAAAACCAAGGAAGCAGGATAATGGAAGATTAACAGAATGAAAGTTAGAGGAAACAACAAAAAAATCCAGCTGGAAATTGGAAATCAGCTAATCCCTAACACACATGCTTCAACAATTTTTCCAGCTTTTTTTTTTCTTTTTTTAAATGTGATTCTGATAGTCACTCTGAGCGCAACCTTTCCCCATCACCACATTACCCCACTGGACTCACTTGTCACTCACTTGGGTGTAAGTGTGTTTTGTCATTCAAGAGTTGTGAAGGTCAGCCTAACCTTCCATCTCTCAGCTTGGGCTCCATTATTAGGACTTGTGCTTTCAACATGAGCTAAATGGCCTGCTGCTTTTCTTTTTCTTTTTTTTTTTTTATCCCTTTTCCCCATAATTCTATCTCTCTCCTCTCGTCCCCTCTTTCACTCTCTCATTGTCTGTGGCAGCTTGGTGGCTCTAGCGTCTGGCTGCAGTTGCAGAGCAGCAGCAGAAGCAGCAGTCACATACCTGCATTCAAGTGGAACAAACAGGATGGTTGGCTGCTCACGGAAGGTCATCAGCCCTGGGCACAGTGTGTGCACGCTTGTGTGTTTGTGTGCATATATTTCAAAAAAATTTTTTTATGGCTTTAAAAAGTGACAGAGCTCTTTCTTCTTTCTAATGATGTACTCGAATGATGCAGAATAAATTTTCATCTTGCTGTAATCACACTGATCACTCGTGTCTTTTATCCGTATTGGCCACAAATAATAAATATGTTAACATATGACCTTCTGCCCTCATTCAATTATGCAGCAACAAAGGGAAAAACGGGGATCTGATGTTTTCTTTTAGCAGAAATCTGCTTCCGAAGTGGACACCAGGATCAGAAGTGTAAAGATCAAAACTAGAGACACAGTTAATTAACTCAGGGTTGCGATTTATTTATTTATTTAATTTTTTTTTTGTGGCTTTTTGTTTCTTTGAGGATATCCTAAATAAAACATGTTTTTTTCTAATAGTTTATAACTTTGAACCTTTGCGCTTCTACACATCATAGAATCGGATGTCGACATGAAGCCTTCTCATTGTGCTCTCTGTCCAGTCCCCCCGTAACTTGCTATCAGCCTAAAACTGCTGCAGTGACATCTGCCAGGCTAATGAATGGTGACACTCTAATCTTTGTCTTCCCTAATTGGTGCTGCAGGTTTGATCAAAAGCCAAGTCATGCTAGCTCAGTTGCAATATGGTAATCATGTTTATTACTAGACTCTGTGTATTCCAGCATTTGTAAGTGTGCACATAAAGTCTGCATATCTAAAATAGCTATGCTATCCTAATATTGGTTGATCTTGGGGGGTTTGTTTTCAGCCCTAAGTGACCTTAATCAACCTCTACCCCCAGAATTTCTACCTGTCTACATTCTTTCTGTCTTATTTCCTTTCTCCCAAAGCTGCAAAGCTGTAAGCTATGCACAATTAACTGTGTGGTGCTTCAAAACTGTTATCTGGTGGCAGGCTGCAAATACATCAATTCTGCAGTCAAGTTGGGCAGTTTAACTCTGGGGGCATTCGTGGAGCTGCAGTTTTGGCACTTGCATGTTCCATTTTTCAGGCCCTTTACTATTTGCTCAACAAAACCATCAATTGCCCCAGCCTTAAAATATGCCTTCAGACGATAAAGAAACCATGTGCCCCCCACAGTATGATGGTGTGAACAGATTTAGGTCCCCTCGGCATGAATAAAACCTGGGCCATATCAACGAGGTACAGGATCATCTTAGCGCGCAGAGGAGCGCATGTTATACTAAAGCCTCAGGTGTGATTACCACGTGCATCTTGGCAGATGAGCCAAGACAGAGTGGAAAAAATGACAACAGTAAAACCAGCTAATCTAATTAGCTGAAAGATACTGTGCACTGAAATAATTAGCCAGAATCTAATTGGCTGATATCAGTGTGCTGTTAAAAATCTGCCTGCTTCATTTTCTTCTTTTTCAGTAACCTTTAAAAGTAAACAGTTCCCAAATAGCCTGCAGAAATGTGCAGTAACAAGCAGTCGGGCTACAGCTATACAAGAAGTTGGAGCAGTATGAAGCTCAGCTGTACTTGTTGACTTTTGAGATCCCCACGTAACCTCTCCTCCTGTTTCACAATGATCCATCAACAGGGAGCTGATTAGCTCGCTTTCATCCTAACAGTCTTGTGTTTATGCATGTGTTTAATGCTATTACTGTACCTGAAGCTGTATACAGACATGCTGCTTTTCCCTTTAGCCGCCTGCTCTTTCTGGTGCATCCCCTTCTTTATGTAAACACACATACACGCGCGGGCTTGCTGACATCCATGCAGTTTGATATGTGGCCCAAGGCAAAGCACTTCTCTCTAATGAGCCTCCTGCCCCCCGTTTCTCCTGGGGAGCCGAAAGAGGACTAACCTTGATGCAGCCTTAGAAAGGATGTAACCTGCTTACACGCATCCTCATAAATTGCTGTGCTCGTGAAGGAACCTAATTGACAACATTCTTTACCGAGGGAGTGATATTATCGCCGACATTACATGGCTAATCTTAACTTGATCCTCGGTCCACCTTTAATCCTTAACCCTAAAACAGGGGTGGGCAACTCGAGGGCTGGTGTCCCTGCAGGTTTTAGATGTGTCCTTGAACCAACACAGCTGATTTAAATGGCTAAATTAGCTCCTCAACGGCTGTATCCCAATTCAGGGTCTGCAGCCTTAACGGTCCACACGGGCCGCGTACTCAAAGACCGCTAAGGCCGGAAGTGAGAGGCTTGTGAAATGGGACGGTCTAGCCCCTGTCGCGCTGCCCAGGTTGCCTAGCAACCATGACACTAACAGCTGGAAACGTTTCATACAGCTTTGTTTGACAGAAATGAAGGACAAACTCTTTTGTTCATTTGTTTGTTTGTTTCTACATGAGCTTTGATTTGATAAGTATCTGAGGCTGAGACCACGGGACTGTGAAATCATGATTATTGGGCTTCACTTCTGTACTGAACAGTCATTTAAGATTAGCTAGTAAATAACAATTAGCTAATGTTGTTCATGAGACTTAAGTCATCTCACTTTGGTAATGTAAATCTAATATGGCCAATTTTAAAGTTACAATTTCAATCATTATTAGTTATTACAGCAGTGAATGAACTCTGTTTCAAATCCTGAGCTTCAGTAAAGATTCAAGCTGCATTTATTTATATTATTTATATTTCCTGTCACCTTAAATCTTCACTCAAAGACAGGTTTCTTTGACACTGTATATATAACTGTGTTATATATATGAGAGACAAATGTTGTTCTTTTAATATGTTGGCATGACTAAATTTGTCTCAGTGCTTACTTTAAATATCCATAAAATCCTCACATTCTCTGCAAGATTAACATCAACTATTGAACGGCGTATATTTTAAAGTAAAGGCTTTAAAACCAAGTTAGTACAAACATCGCTAATGTCACATAACTTTGCTGACATGTGGCCAACAGTAATGTTTTAATGTTCTTCGTTATTAAACATTCGCACATAAATAAGTGACATAATATTCAGTACTTACTTTTAAAAGTTTACTCTTCGGCTGCCCGTCTTCCGCCGTTTTTTCTCTCCGGAAAAATTATCCACACCCACCGCTGCGCTATGCATTCTGGGATATGTTGGGCCACGAAGTCTACACCGCCACATCCTTAAAATTCAGTGAAATGAAGGACGCATTTGAGGGCCGCATTTCGAGCAGCCTTTGAATTGGGACAGCCTCCGTCACGTCGCTGTGATGTAATTGGCCTTAAAATGCAGCCTTTAAGGCTGCAGACCCTGAATTGGGATACAGCCAACATGTCCTGAAGTTCCCCAGAGGCCTGGTAACGAACTAATCATGTGATTCAGGTGTGTTGACCCAAGGTGAGATCTAAAACCTGCAGGACACCGGCCCTCGAGGCCTGGAATTGCCCACCCCTGCCCTAAAACAACTGCTGGAAGACGTGAGGAAGATCTTTGCAAATATGTGTTCAGAAACATCTTTGTAGTATTATGTGAGGTCAGAAATCTGTCATAGGAGTGATGGACTGTCCCATATGCTGGCAGCATCAAGGGTTTGAAATTGGACCAAAAATAATTAGTGAAAACGAATGTTGCTTTGCTGTTGCTTGTGCAATATGCCACCAAGACCGGGTATGTCAGCATGACATTCCAGTCTCATTCAGTAGTCTCATGCTGTTATAAATCTCGGGCCACTGGTGCAGCATGTACGAATTCTCATTGCATGAATTTCTATCCCTGAAAAATGTTTGGCACATTAAGCTTGACCTATCTGATCTCCATGTTTGTGTTGCATTGACATGTCTTTTTTTAAAACATTTTTTTACTCCTTGTATGTGTTGTAGGTCTGGGCCAATTATGAGGAGAAACCAGTGGAGGAGGTCGTGCATCTTTCAGAGGAGAAGGAGCGCGTGGCAAACTACAAACCAGTCTATGTCACTGAAATCACCGACACCCTGCACTTCTACGCCCAGGATGTAGAGACAGGTACCTCGAGATGGTCGTGTGCATGAGTGAGGGAGTGCGTGAAAATTCATTTTTGTTCACTTAGTTTTCCAAGTATATAATTTTCGAGTTGGCCTAAAGAGGCAGCTTGCAAAACCAGACAAACAGACTCCAGTGAATATAAAATTTGATAGAGTAACCAATGAGAATTCGTTTAGAAAAGTTGAAATTGCTTTATAAACATGCTGTTTTACTTCAAGCTGCAGATTTTTTTCTGTCAGCTTTTGCAGCTTCACACTAAATACCACTATCTACACCAGCTCCCAACAGCGGTGGCAAGCAAGGACTTTGCATTTTATTCCCTTTTAACACCAGACTGACTTTATGAATGACAATTATCTCTACTACTCAGACATTCGGCTCATCCCCTGCTGCAGCATCCCTCCCACCAGGAGACAAAACAAAGGACGTCCCGCTTATTATTACTACTAAATGATAGGAATAAATCACTACATCCCCTCCTGTCACCATTGATGTTTGCAGTTTTTTTTTTAAGTCAAATGGAGTCTTACAATCTAATCTACTCTCTCTATGATAACAAAAAGTTTGCCATTTAAAGCTCGGATAGGCAATTTGTTTGAAATTTTTGTGGTTTTAAAAAAATTTTTTTATGATGATCCACCGTGAAGCAATGTGGGGGGACTAGACTCCAGCACATCTGCTGGCCTTTGATTTTGGGCTTTAGAAAATCCAGCCAATCATAGAACTCTTGAGATCAGATCAGATGAGTAGTGTGAACACAAAAGTCTGAATAGGAAGTAAGGCATACATGCTCAATTGGATGAGCAGAGGTAGTGGGTTTCAAGTCTTGTGTGAAGCCAAAAAACAACATGGAATTTGTTTTAGTTCATATGAAACGCGGCACTTGTACTTGTGCATCTCAAAAAAGTTCATTTTTTTGGGCTACAATGAGGTATAAGCCATAATGATCCAAATCAAAACACAAAAAAGGCTTGAAATACGTAAGTATGTGCTTATCTGCTTTGAAGGGTTTAGAATAGAGGCGAGAGCGCTTCAGGGGTGGGTTGTCTATTTTAAATTCTGTCTATGTAGCTTTAATTATTGCCATGACACAATTTTGCATTTAGAAACATGCAAATACATTAAAAGCTGCATTGACAAACTAGCTGGAACAGATCTGAATCCTTTATGCCAATCACTATCCCTTCATCGTCTGCCAGTTTGTAGGAGCAACTCAGGATTCTGAGGTCTTCCTCTCTCTCTCTGCCGCCCCCCACATCTGTCTTCACTGGCAGTCGCCTGGTAGAGGCCATGAAATTGACTTTGGCCACCTTTTAATTTGCCTCACTGTCATCATTAATTAATTTGCCTTCATTTACTGCCAATCTAAGCCTAAGCATCACACGCATCTTAATAATCCAATCATTTATGACCGTGAAAAACATTTAGCTCACAATTGTTTGTATAACCTTTCTGTACATTGAAAGCTTCGGGTATTGTGACATGCGCTCAACAATATTTTCTATCAGCTGTAGATTCAAATCTAAAGCCTTTTCACTGCCTCTGGCTACTTCAGCTTCACTTTCCTGCAAGTCAGGACTAATGTTCAGGTTGAGTGAGTTGTTTTTGGGGTTTTTTTTTTATCACTGATCTTAATTGGGTGTCTCTGTGAAGATGCTGAAATATATGATACATGGCACATTAACCTGAAACTAGGGTTAATGATTTCAGCATCCTTTATTTTCAGTTGGGTGGGGTGGGATAGAAGCAAAAATATATTACACAATATCTAAAACTGAGTAGGAGTTCATGGTCTTGTGGGAAACAGAATGTACTCAAGCTACACATAAAAGAGCAAATCAAAGCATTTTTATTGATTTTTAGCATATTTCTCATAAGTTCTTTATACCTATAAACGAACCTGGGGAAATGGAAGATGCAAGGTATTTACAACTTCAACGTTTTTTTTACGGGGTAGAATCTAAAGTGTTGCATTTAAAGAAATTGTACACAATCTGCTTTTTTTTTTTTTTTTTTTAAACATTGCTGCTCTCAGTGCATTTTGACAGGGGAGCTTTGAGTTATTTAATCTTTTCTCATATAAAGCCTTGATTTTTAGATGATCCAGCAGTGCTAGGGCTTTTTTTATTTATTTTTTTCCCTCTTAATTGGCTCGTGTTCTTCTACCAAGAGACTTACGTGCTACTTTAAAAAAAATGTTATTCTCAGCAGGGAAGAAAAACCTGACCGGTCTTCACCCTCTGCTTTCCTCTCCTCATCTCCCTCTCCTTCATGTTGTTTGCCCCTCCCCTCCTTCCTCCATCTCCTTTTCTCCCTTGGTTTCTTTCATTTTCGCTGACGCTCCCTCAAAGCTACATTAAGTCATACCAACCTCTTGAAGAGAACATCAAAGTGTTAGGGCCTGTAAAATCATGCAAGCTGAGTGCTTTATCATTACATGCCCCCACTTCCACCCCAAAAAATTTTCTGAAAAGGACTTTTATATACTCAGATAAGCTTGGAAGTGGAGGCAGAATTTTTTAATATTCTTGTGATTGCAACTGATGACAACATACTACCTAACATAAATGCATAAGTGAAAGAGTGATTATAGCATCTGTCCCACTATCAATGTCTGAAAACATCTGGAATAGCAGGCTTTTTTCTACATATGTGCTCGCTACTGCCCTGATTCCAATCTATAGGTAATAACATGTGTCAAGTAAGGTCATATGAAACAGGAATTAACCGGATGAGTAAACACTGAGTTGAATTTATATATACCAACAGATGTATTTAAAATTTAACATAGTAGTATACCTGACATTCCCATCCATCAGCGTTTCACACACGTTTTTATAACAGGGGCTGTAAAACAACATGACTTTGACTTTGACTAGTAGGACTTTAGTATTTAGCAGTAGTGTAGATATTAATACCAATGAACAGTCGGGCAGAAAAAGATGTTTTAAGTCCAATATAATGAGAAGATGATGCATGTATTAAAAAGATAAAGAAAGAGAACACACACACACACACAATCGGTCGGGTTACAGTCATTAATATTTAGATGCAGTTTCCAAACCATTAACCCTGTGGGAGTTGTGGCTATCTAATAGGATGGAATGTATTTATTTATTTGTTGTGGCCAGCTGTGATCAGTGGGTATTAAAAAGCTTTCACAGCTGTTGCTGTACTTTAAAAAAAATGTGTGTGTATATATAATATAGATTTTTTTTTTTCCCTAAACGAAGGAAATTTGGTTTATAATTCCTTTTATTCTCCTGGGCCCCTCTGTATCTGCACTGTATTTTACCCCTTTTCCCATTTTAATTATTCCCATTTATAATTAAATAAGGATATAAGGGCTTGTTTTTTCTCTCTCCTTTTCAGTATATGAAAATCTTTACACAGACTCGATAAGTGATTAATTTCACGTTAGGAGTGGTTTTCCAAGTCACCAAGAAGCTTGAGCAAGAAGCTCTTTAATCCTCAGTTTATTTTAAGGGTCTTTATCGCTCATTGTTTCGTGCCCCCCACCTCTCCCAGTACACACAGACACACACACACATCTCTCTGCTTTGTACTGCTGTGTCTTCCCCCACCCCCTATTTTCCTTGTGCATGTTGCTTCCTCTCCGGAGGCTATATGTAATTACTGTCAGAGGGGGGCCTGCATAGATCTGTGTGACCTTGGACATTGAAAGACAAAGGCCACTCCAGGCACAGGGGAAGGAAGTGACTCTGTGCCGTACAATATTGCTAGTTTACCACTATGCTGGAGAGTCTATGTAATTTAAACACTTGCTAAATATATTCTTGCACTCTTGATAGGTATGAATATGAAGTGGGCATGTGTGTATAAATGTATATTGGACACCGTAGTGACTAAATATTTCATTTCAAACCTTGTTTACAGAAAATCTACCTGACCAAAACACTACAGCCTAGGAAAGTTGGTTACATTGTTGTCCATTCATATAGCTTTCACAGTGAGAGGAATTGATGTGATTACAAGCAATACAAAGACTACAAAGACATACTTGTATGCTGGTTTCCAATAAGCCAAATGTGCATAACCAAGATGGTGACAGAAGTAGACATTTTGAAGTGTTTCTATCACTCACTACATTGCAAAGACCTTTTCATGATATGACTTCTGTCAGTGGCAAAACTAAAAAAGCAATAAAACACAAACATGAGCAGAAAATGCACATGTTACTGGTTGTTCCATGTATTTTTGACACCAAGTGGAGATGTAGACATGGATCTGAAAAGCTCTGCTCAGGTTTATAATGCACTCTACCAACACAGTGGCATAAACGAGACCTTAAGTGCCCATACTAAGGACTGAGTGTTCCAAGGAGCAGGCGTATCCAGCTGGTAGATCCTAATAAACATCTGTAGCCATGGCCAGTCAGCAGCTGCTTAGATATCCTTCACAGAAAAGGGGCCCATACGCTAGCTGCACGTCTGGGGCATTGCGCGTGTAGGAGACTTCAGTCCTCGGCAGTAATGTGCCAACATAATAGCCTCCACCACCCATTGTGTTGACCGCTGTAAGGTAAGAAGCTTCCCTCAATGAGTGGGAACCTTGGGAAACAAAGAGCTGCTTTCCTTTTTTCTCCTTTTCTTTTCTTTTCTTTCCAATCCAACTGGATGCACAAAGGCTGTACATAACAAAGTGAATTAAGCTACTCTCATCAACAAACAGCTGGGGAGAAAAGCCAGTACCCCCCAAGAGTGGGGCATATATAAGCAGGCTAACTGTAGCTATAGTGATTTGAAAACTTCAAACAGGAACTATGGCAGATACAACATGTAGTTCACACATCCCTTTTGCTTCTGAGAAAGCAAAAAAGATAATTTTGAGAGAATGTGCCTTCAAGTCAGCACACTTCAAAGGAGCCCTGAGAGCCTCTGAAATGATGGGCAAATTGCAGGAGGCATGCTAGAGGCTTAAAAGCAGGGTGCAGCTGATGGGCTTCCTTTATAAACCTTCTCATAAGCCTATGCTGACCAATTGGCATGTTTCCAAAGCCCACTTGCCCAGCCAAAATTGAAGCCAAACGCACATCGGCAGTGAAAAATGTTTTACCACTATATAGCAAATGGTGTAGGATGCATAACACATCTAAAACAGAGCACTGCAATGAAATGACGCCATCTCTCAAACACTATATCAGCACTATGGTACCCAGAGAGCTGAAGCTGTCCATCTAAGTGTGGCATTTCTAGCTAGTTCTCGCTTATTGTGGCACACTGGGCCAGTATGGGTTCTTTAGATCTCGGTGTCTTTGGCCGTGGATGAATCGGCTCATATCAGTTGGCCAGACTTGGAGCACGGCATGGAAGAGGCTACAATCACAACCAGCCCTAAAACCTTTGACAGTAACTTTGTGGCAAACTGTTTATCCCAGAAATGTCTCATCTCTCCAAACCACACTCAAATAGAGCCCCAGCTACACTACTACATGTGGGCGGGCTTCATGGGGTGTTGGGAAAGACGGCGGCTTACTGATGGGACTGCCACTGATCATGACGCCTGTGCAGCAGGGAGAATGACATCCTCATCATACTCGATGTCATCAGGTTCTCCTCCTTAGATTTTGTGAACTGGGTAGAAGGAGAAACTCTGTACCTGGGTCTTCCACCTGTATCCTTTTACGAAGTGCAAGCTGACTTGAGTTTTATCCAGCAGAGCTGACAGTTCTGATGATCTGTGAAAAATTTGCACATGCTTCACTGCAGTGTTGGAGAGACCGAGCTCAGTTTTAGGGGCTGCCAAGTTGCAGGTGACATTCCAGGAACCGTACAGTTAATTCAAATCAGTGCTTATATAAGCTGGGGTCTACCTGAACATACAGCTTACAGCTGCCACAACACCATTTATTCTGTCTTGTAAACTTGTGTAGAATAGATGTTTAATCTGTGACACACTGTTTAATATTACTGCATTGGTTTTCCCAAGCCACAGATTGTGTTACTGGGCAAAAGACTTGTCTCTGCCTAGCTAGTGACCTCCCCCTGATTTGGCCTTAACGCACTTGTCACATCCACGGTACTGGGCTGCTAGGCCTGGCCCCGACCGACAAACACACATTTTCTGCTCACCCCAAGCCTCAGCTGCAGCGCGGTTGGCGGTACATCCTGTCTACCGCTTGTTTCCTGGCACCCATACAGCCTCATAATGAGTGGAGTCGTTCCCCCCAACCAGGTGCCACTCCGTCCACATTATTCACACTTCTACCTTTTACACACAGCAGCTGTTCATCACCTAATGATGCTGGACCCAGCTACTGTTGGAGCAATGCAGGCAGAACAACACTGTCTGGCTGGACTTCAGACCAAGTCCTTTCCTGCTTTTTGAAATGGAATTTCATTATTTTTACAATTTAGGTTCAATTTATTTTTTCCATTGCTTTTTTTTTAGTTCAAGTAGATTTTTTTTGGGCTAGTTCCCTTTTTATTCACTGTGTTGATTTCAATAAGAGAACATAAGAATTACTATAGCGTTTCATATGAATTAGGGTGAGTGGCCTCATAATTAGATGTCATGTCAAGGCAGCCAAGTGATGACTACTCTACAGAGTACAGCTTACTAAAAAAAAAAGGCAAGAGTGCACTGAAAAAGGTTTTTGTGTGTGTTTTGGATGAAATGTCTAATTTTAACACTGTGTTCCAGAGTCAGCCAGGGGTTAAGATAATTAACTTCTGTGCCAGTGCCATATCATACTGTTTGTTTGGGTTTTCCCCCCCAAAGCATTAGATTTAACAAAGTAATTTTTGTTAAGCATGAGTTCTCTGTTGAACAGTCTTATTAAAGTTTGAAGTAGAGAAATTGCAGAAATTTAGCAGTGGAAAATAACAACTTTCAGGCATTACTCTGATGGGTACATTAATGATTGTAGTAAACCTTTTTTTGGTTCAATAAAATTACAAAGTAAATGATTTTATAATTATACTAAGTGTATGTGACTACAACTATGTTTGAGCTTCAGCTACTTGTTTCCAATACAATACTAGCTTTAATTTCAAATTCAGTCTAATTAGAGTTTTGCCATTAAAACAAAATGGACCATACTCTGAAAAAAGAAAAGTAGTTATTTCTGTGGCCTCTGTATCCCTGTTCTCCTCCCTTTTTATGTCTAATATTTAATTCAGCTGAAGTGTGTACAAGACCTTGTTGTAGTCCAATTCGACCATAAACTGAACAAAGTAACCAAGCTAGGAAATGAAAGTTGCAGGAGAAGAAGCACCCGATGCGGCTTGTTTTTCACTTTTCCAGCTCCCTGCCACTGCAGCAGATGCAATATTTAGAGGTCAAGTCCCGCCAAGATGATGTTCCGCCTCCCAAGGCATTCATTATTAAATCAGATGCGCAACTTAGCTTCTAAAAGGTCAGCTCACCTGTCGGTTTGAGGTGGGGTGCATTTGCTTTTCAGGTGGAAAATAAGCATGTTTGTCCACACTCATAGTAAGCACGATTTGCACTAATGTCAACTTCGAGGTCGATTACCTAAAGCCGAATGGCAGAATGGGACTTTTCACAGTGGTGAGCCACTTGCAGGTCTAAATCTGGATCTCATCAACTCTACCAAATGTGGGCAAAAATGTGCAAATATGTGCACATTTGGGGAATAAGGACCTTCTTATATAAACTCCCCACAATCAAATCCAGGCATTAGCTGCAGTCAATGAGACTCGACAGGTGGTAGAGAGAAGAACAGAAGAGACTGATGCAAAAAGAGAGCCACAGATGCTTTCTCTCTCAGTGATGGCTTTTCCAATTACAGAAATGGTAATTTGCCGTTCAAAAAAAAACAAAAAAACTACTCCAGTCTGGCAGGAAGTGAAAAATGGAAGAGAGTTATTGCTGGTGGAGTATCACAAGACATAATCCATATCCCGTTCTAGAGGGAGTGGAGCAGCAGTTGTCAGGTGGGGCGATCATTTGTTTTTCTAGCTTGACCTCCTTCGACATGCTGCAGATGCTCAGAATATTTTAAAGATCAGCCAGGAAGGGGATTAAATGGCCTTTTTCCTATTTTGCCTTTCTTTTACACACTGTCTGCAGGTGATTGCCTTACAGGTTCTTTGTTGACCAAACACGGGGGCCAATGATCTCATAACAGCTTTGCAGTGTGCTTGCTCTCACTGCAGGCCTTCCAAGCCAGTACGCTGTATACTGAGGCTGTGTTTTGTTGTTTGTCATTGCTGCCTTTTTACCTTGAAATTGTTGCTCGCATGTCCTGAAACACAGCCATTCCTCTACCCCGAGAGGATGAAGCCTGTCCAAACCTCATGCATATTTAACACCGCAAACTAAGCTCCGTTCAGTGTTTGTGAATCTCTCAGATGGTAGATGATGTACCATCCATGTATCCACACAGTCTTTGACTAGCCAGGCAGGGGGCACAACAAAGGTTCTGCAGCATTTTCAACATGAGCGAGAATGCTGATGTAAAAAAAAAAAAAAAAAAAAAAAAAAAAGAGAATGCTGAGGGGGAAAAAGGCTTTTGGGGTAATTGTGTGTCTCCTCTAGATCTTACCATCCATTTTGCTTTTATAAATCTGACTGAGCTGTAGCTAGGTTTATGTGTCTGGATCTCCTCCAGTCAGTTATTTCCCTGGCAGTTATCTTTTCATAGATGCTCTCGGCTTTGACTCCTAATTTTGTCATTCTTATAAACCAGGAAATTGGAAGGCTTTCATAGGTAGCCATTGCTCTCCTGGCCTGAGCTCCTTTCATATTGTGATTATTTACCATTCTGTGGGTTTAATGCCTTTTGTAAACAGCTTAATAGAATTCAGTGGAGCCTTGGGATGCGTAGTGAAAGGGCACTTGATTTGCTGTTTTTGTTTGTTTTTTTGTTTTTTGTTTTCCCTCGCCTTTGTTCACACACCGTGTGCCACAAAAAAATAAAATATGATCATAACTAACCTGTAACATGTCAGTCTCTCTCCCCTCTCTCTTTTTCGCTCACCTTTTTGGTTGTTTTCTTGTTTTAAAGCCTAATTGTTCCCTCGCTATTCTGTGGGCATTCAAAATGTAATTACATATGATTTACAAACAGCTGCATCCATAACAGTGAATAAACAAATTACAGAACGAGGGAGGGGGTGGGAAATAAACAACAGATGAATAAAGAGATGAAGACAGAAAGAAATTGGCCGCCATAAGACACAGTCAGTGGTTTGGCTGCTTTTTAGATCGTCACTTTGGCTCTCCATTCAACGCAAAATGAGCACTCACGCTTGACATGGTTTACCCAATCTGCACGCAGATATTTAGTTGTCTTCATGCCAACGTAAAATGGGAATCTTGTGCTGTAATGCAGCGTTTCCTCGCTGTCCTTCCATGCTAATGCGACTCTTCCTATTCATTCAGAATTTCCGCACTTGCGTAAGCTTTTATTCAATTCACCCCAGATGGCAAATTACTTCTGTCAGTGCTCACCTGCAGTTTGTGAAGTTCATTTTAGCTTTCTTCCACACTGATTGCAGTCAGAGGAGACCTAATTGTAGGTATTTGTGTGTAATTCCTTGCACATCCACCTTATTTCCATGTGCATTTTGTTGTTGTTGTTGTTGCTTTTGTTATTATTGGTGTTGTGATTTGCACCTTGACAGTACACTGATGCTCTTCTATGGACAAGCATAGACTTAAACCTGGACATATGGATGGAGTGTTTCTGAACTTAGATCCAAGAATTCTGCACTCCTAATTAGACCTTCAAATCCCAACACGGAATAATGATAATGCGCGAGTCCCACACTGCATACTAAATTGAACACACCTTGCAGTCTGCAGATGTGGAAATGAACATTATTGAGTGCTCTGTCGGTGTCAGTTTGCAACTCTATCAGGTTGAGACTGAGATAAGAAAGTTCTGGAGCTCAACTGTGATGCAAGAAAATGCATCTGGTAAATAAGGATGTATTATAGTCTTCATTATTCTCTTTCTAGAGGATAAGAATCAGGAGGTGAATATGAATATGTTAATTTTCTTCTTCTTCCAAACATCAGGGAAAATAGAACCCTTAGCTCAAACTGTACCAAACAGCAGTGTACACGAGGAAATAAAGGTGATGGGCACTAAAAGGCCCACCTGCAGAGTGAGATTTGTTTAGGAAGTCTGCATAATTATGCTCATGCTAAAATCTGTGATATGGTGGTCTCATAAGCTCCAGCTTCCAGTTCAAACTGTAAATAATCCATTCTGTTGCTCGGTATTGTAAATACCATTTACATCAATAAAGCATTTTCAATTAAATGCACACACATTCGCACGCACTAACTTTTTTAATTTGCTTAATAAATCAAGGAGGTGGCTGACTGTGGAAGCTGTAGTCCACTGCAATATTAGTTATTCTGCACCAAGCCACAGTGGTAAAGCTGGAGTATAACGATGCAACCACCCCGCCTGTGTGCGTGCGTGTGTGTTTGGTCCATATGATGCAAGTTGTTTAGAAAGCAATTCATCTGATGTGTTTTCTAAAAACTGCTTTCTCTACAAAATGCTGAGGATGGGTCTGTTTGGTGTGTTGATGCTTCTTCCCCACCGCTCTGCTGCATTCATTAGCAATTGCCGTACCAGTGGGTGGCTAGTGATGTGTCGGACACCCCCACCTTGACCGCCCCCCACCCCCCCTCCTCACAATCAAACTGAGCTCCCAACTTTTCTTACACACTCCCACAATCCCTTTGTATCCCTCGTTGGTGTTTTTCTCCAGGTTTGACAGCATGCAAATGAAGGTTTCCTGTCTGCTGTTGGTTTGCAGCTTGCCTGCCTGTCTCGGCACAGATAACCGTGGGAAAAACAGCATCATTATTTGTGTTTTCTTGTTCTCCACAAGCATAAATAATTTTAGGTGTTAATGACAACTCGCAGCAGTACATAAGTAAAAAAAAAAAAATAATAATAATTTTTTTTTTTTTTTAAAAAGGTGCGTGCAGTGCCTGCCTCCAAGCTGTTTGATAGTAACATGCATAAGCAGCACCTACTAATTTTGCACGCAGATACATGCACACGCTGACTGCATTTATTTTCACACAAGAAAACAGGTTAGTGGGAGAAAACATGTTTTTGTAATACCCCAGTTATACTGTAAAATAAAAGTACACATGTACAAGGTGAGAAATTGGGTTTCTACCCAAGGCTGACATGCTAGGTTCTTCTATCCAAGCGGTTTAAAAATATCCGGATCTGCTATTGTAAGACTGGGAGTAAGTGTATGCGTAGATGCAGTATTGTCACACAAAATATTGATATGAATGTTATGTTTACCGCTTACTACGTGATTTTTATTGGGGGGAGGAAAGGAAGCTATTTGCAGTATTTTCGAAAGCATCTCTGCTTTCCTTGAATAACCTCCAACATTTTCACAGTGCTGTATGTGTAATGCAATTTTGTTTTTGCCTCAGTTTCCTTTCCCATTGTATGAATTTATGTTTTTAAAGATGCTCCATTGCACATGATTCTGGTGCTCCTGCCCACAAACCCCCTCCAGGTGGTAGATCAGTGAAAATGGCCTCTAAAAATACCACCATGGAAATTTATATGGGCCACTTTACTAAACTAGCTGCTGTAATTGCTTCCACACTCTTCATACAGCTCTACACACAAGACGCACAGCCACTTGCGAACACTAATAGACATGCTTGTGTAAACATGCTCTGCAATACACAAATAAATATACTGTACATAATACACAAACACCAGAAAAGTGGCTCTCTTGGAGATGCACATACTTAGTGGTGTTCACAATCAGCTCCCCAATTGCAACTGATGGGTGCAAATCAGGCTGCCACTTACTGCAGTCATTGGATCCATGAAGCCCTGACTCATAATCTGATTTCTCAAGCTCCCGCCATATCGACAGCCCCATTCTCGCCGTGAATCCACCATAATAGGTCTCCCTCGCATGATATAATGGCTTGATAGGCCATAAAGACCCACTGGGAGAGCTGGCTTGCTTAATTTAAAATTCTTTTTCTCTAACAGAGTCAAGGCATAACAAGAGAAGCAGGTTGTTTTTGGGTTGTTTTGGTATCTGTATCTGAAGGCGTTAATGTTTTGTTTTTGTTTTTTGTTTTTTTCCCCCACTGAGCCACCAGTCGTGCTTAAGTGTTGAAAAAATAAGCCTGATTTAAATTTGACTAATCTTACATTCAAGGTCATCGTCTTGTGCACCTCTGGACGGGTTTCAGCGTGGCTGTTATTTTTAGATCTCTCAGTAGAAGTCATGTCCCCTTGCACTTCTGCCTCTGTGATTCACCTCCAATATGTCAAAAAAGGGCTATCCTTCAACTTGATTTTCATTTTGAAGAAGTGGAAGCAAAGATTGCATTTGAAAGGCCAAAAGAATTCCTGCTTTTTCAGTGCATTCAGAGCATAGGATGGCAGACTGGAACCCACCATAATCAGATTGTTTGTATTCCTCAAATGTAAAAAGGCTGATGCGGTATTGTCGTCGTCGTGCCAGGCAGGCGGCACAGACACCCAAGTTTGTGAATGCGATAATTCGAGAACAAGCCAACGTACAATTTTCAAATTGATACCATCTATTTTTCTGATTCATACAGAATCTGTTCTGCTAGAAATCTCAGGGAAGTTTGAATTTTGGTAACCTCAAGGTCAGAGGTCAAGATTTCTGAAAGTCTTATGTGTTTTCAGAACTTTTTGAGCACACCTATTGTGTCTGTCTATATGAATCAAGGCATAAAGTACATTCTCTAAAGCAGTGATTTAATTTAACTTGAACTGAAGTATCTTATTGTACTCGAGCATGCAGGAATGCTTTTAATTTATTCATAACAAAAAGGAAAATGATTATTAGAAGTTGCACCATTCGGTTATGAAGGGAATAAACAAGCCGACAGAAAAATACAAAGCTGCGCCGGACTTGATTTCATTTATATTCATACAATTATTTAGGAGCCCTGCATGGGGTAAGATACACGTGTTCATTTTCTGCCGCTGCCTCAGGATCCACCCTCCATCAGTCACATACTGCCAGCAGCTGAAGGGAGGAATCACAGCACCTCTGTATAGGATTTGAATGAATTTTAGGTCCATTTTACACACAGATGTTACATATTTTTAGTTGCTGCTGCATCAAGAGTGGAAAGTCCCATTTTTAGTCGGGTGAAATGCAAATGGAGAAAAGATTGAAACCACAACAATGTTAAAAACTGGCCACTGGCATGTAATGAGTATAATTTGAAGAAAACTCAAATTACATTTGGAATTGTAAGTTGAACTCCAGTCCTCACCTGTTATCTCACATGCATTTCCTATCAGGAAGTCAGCTGGAGAATCTGATGGAGACCATGAGAGCAGAAATCGCCGCCCAGCCACCAGTGGAAGGATCCTACTCTCCACGCCGGGGAGACTACTGCATAGCCAAGTTTGCTGATGGTGAATGGTGAGCATGCGTTATAGTTCCTCTGATGTTAGCAGCCTCATAGCAACCTTATCAACATTGTCAGGTCATCTTATGACAAACAGGAAGGATTAAGACGTCTCTCCTTTGACACAAGGGTTATTAGCTGCTGTTCTTCAGTATTATAAAAAACATTACATTCAGTTTTCTAGGCAGTGATATGAATGATGCAGTGCATGTATAAATAGTTCGATCGGTGCAGGTTTTCTTTTCTCAATGAATAATCACCCAATTTTGACAGCACCGGTCAGGAGTGACACTGACCTTATTATGTGGATCAGGTGTCAGCTGATGTGATTGATGGTATCTGGTTTCTTCATCAGTGTCATCACATAATACAATGGATGGCCAACTTATTGATGGATTTTACCACAATACTCGGTATCAACAGATGCCCCGAGGGAAGAAAAAAAGAACTTGATGGTGGCGCGTGATTTATCAGCTGAGGGAAGAAACTCGAAACTAAACATTTATTTTATACATTTTTGTGAGGTACAATATGTGCTTGCACACTGTAGTTATTTCCCTCACAGGAACACCTGACATTTCATTTTTACCTTGTCTCTATTTAAGCCTGTGTCGACTGCAGACACCCACAGGGTGTAATTAGTTCAATGCCACTGCTTTGGCCCTTCAGAATCAGCAGTAGCTTGACAGTAGCTCACATACACACTTCTTCATCATCTCCTCACTGGATGTTCATAGTTTACAGATGGTTATGGGACAGATAGAAGTCACAGTGATCGAGGGAGGGAGAGGGAGTCTGTCAAGAAGGTGACGGTGAAAAAAGACCACAAAACTGATTAAAAACCAAATGTTCCCCCAACCCAGGTGCTGTCCTTTCGTTCTTCCATCCCTCCTTCCATCTTCCTGTCCTGTTTTTTCGGGGCAGGGCTCAAATTTATAGCAAACCATCTGCTGTAAACCTTTCACTTCTTTAACCTGTTTTTTGTGGAAAAAAGTCTGTCAGGAACCCCACTTTAGGTGGAAAATATCTGATATCTTTGTCATTTTTTATTATTTATCAGCAAGCTAATTACATTCATTGTTCTCTGTATCCGTATCGAAGTATTTTGTGATGCATGCGGAATGTCCTCCTTTCATTCGGGGAGTAATTAGAAATTTGTCGCCTTACAAGGCCTCTCGGAATACCACAGAGTCAAAGTGAATTGGGGGAAAAAAGAGCGAATAAGAAAAACTGTTCATTAGTCACTCGTCACTTTGTCTTTTGCTCTTCTCATTCCTGTTCTTTGTGCCCATTGCTGTTGTCTTCCTGTTAATCACTTATTCAGTTTCAACTTTGTGCTCTCGTTTCTGTCTTTGCCCATGTGGACCTAATTATTTGACTTTTTCCTGCTGTCCTTGGTGTGCAGCCAATTTTTCTTCCTCACGCTCATTTGTTAAAGTTAAGAGTCAGCGATGGTCAGATGAAACGACACAAGTGTGAGGGAAAACAAGTTCTTATGTTGCGTCTGTATGAATTGAAGAATTCACAGGAAGGATTTAGCCACTGTTGAGGCATTTTGTTGTTTTGTTTTCAAGGGTTTTTTTTCCCCCTTTAATTTAACCCTGATTAGTATGTCCTTGTAATAACAAGTTTATTTTCATTCAGATTGTCGGATACGCTTGAAAATATAACCGTTACAAAGTGAAACTGCTGGGTTTTTTGATTAGCACTAATGCACTGACGTTATTTGCTACAAGGCAAAAATAGGTTTAAATTTCTCTCTTTTATTGCATGGAGCCCCCCGTGCAATTCGCACAGCCCTGCTATGTCCTGATAGATCCCCTTTGTCCCACCTCACCCCGCCTCCTCTTCCACTCCTCTCCTCCGATCACAACAGACAGATCCTCCAACACATTCTCCCCAGGGAAATAAGCACAGAATCATTTACTCATCTCCTTTTCCTCTTGTGCCCTCTGTCTTCATCTGTTTCCCCTGTGCTGTATACTCTCTCTCTCTCTCTGCTCCCCGCTACCCCTTCCCTCTGTCTCTCTCTCAATTATTTTTTTTTTTTTTTGCTGTTACAGGTACAGAGCCAGAGTGGAGAAAGTTGAGTCACCGGCAAAGGTCCATGTCTTCTACATTGACTATGGCAACGTGAGTAACTTTGTGACGATGAATTTGACTGACGTGTACATTCTTGTCTTTGTCCCTTAATGATGGATTATCATCATTAGAATATAAAACAAAGTGCTGGTGTTCAGGGCTCAAAACATATGCACAGTAGCAGTGCTTTTTCCTGGCCAAACCCAACAGCCAGAAGGAGTTTAGTAACTGAAGAGGGATTTTTTTTCCCATTATTATCCATCTATTCAGTCACCAGTTGTTTGCTTGTTCCCATATTTATTCAGCTGGAGTTTTTCTTTTGATGTGACTGAAGCAGACTGCTTTTATTCATTCTGTAACTATGACAAAAACAGAGCTGCCCCCCTCTCTGAGGATTCTCCTTCAGTGACTCCGTGATGACGAAGGCACTACATCCTCACATACGCGTTACAATTGCGTCTCTGCCCACGTGCGTACACATGCTTTCACATCACCATACCACCAAGTGGCTCATTCAGCCAACCCCCACCCCCGCGACCACCCTGCGGAGTTTTCCCATGATGCAGTGGAGCGGCACAGTGTGTGACTGACCTCAGAGCAGGGGACACATCGAGGTTTGGTTGGCAGATGTGATGCATCCTGGCATGTTGCTGAAAGTGTGATTCTCCGAGGCTGACCCGGCACACAGAAAGGGGAAAAAAATCAAGCTGCTATGTACCTCATTCTTTGTAGTTTTGCGCCATTTCAGTTTGGGTCAATCTGGCCTTGATTTTTATGGCTCAGGCTATTAGCTGATAATGTTGCAACCTCGCTCGGGAACAGGTCAGTACCTGAATTATTATGTGATCATTAGAAAACACAGCAGAACACTTTTGGCATTTCATTTTTAAAGCCCGCGTTCAAAGTGCTGTCAAACCAGAATATGGCGGCGATAAATCTTAACATTTTAGCCATAATAAATGTTCAAGGTTTTCTCTGTCTAGACTGTACAGACCAGTGAACACATTAGCCTAAGATATGGGGGTCATTAAATTAACTCCCCACTTCTAACGGCCATATTTGTCTGACTTTCCACCACAGTGTAGCCTGTGGTGATCAGTGATTGGTTATTGCTCACGTGTGCCCTACCTGTGTTGATATATCAAGTTTAGTGCTTCATAACATTGACATACAGTGCATACTTTTAATTTTTATACATTTTTTAAAAAGATCTGGGAGCCAAGTCAAAGCACAGCACTGAACTAACAATCGGTATTGTGAACATGCATAAAACTGTTGTTTTTATGGACTTTTCTGTGACATTTTAAAGGGGACCTATTGTACTTGCTTTCTGTCATAGATGTATTGTTACATTAGTGGATGTTCATATTAAACATGGCCAAAGTTTTTAAATAATCTACAAGCAGTCACTGTGAGCCAAAACCTCAGGCTTCAGACAACTTATTATTACTTTTTGCTTTGGATGATGTCAGTGAGAGCAAATGCACTTAATAAAGATCTCCCACGCACAGCTCTGGCCCCACCGACCCACTCTTCAAACCTTTTGTTTCTGAAGGCTAGCCAATTAGGGGAAAGCTGGTTTAAAGGCAAGGGGAACAGAGGTAAAATGGCTTGTTTTACAATACTCCACTATAGTAGCTTAGAGTCGAGTTCAAGAATAGAAAATCTGGTTTTGGGAATGAATACAGCAGGTCCCATGTAATGTCAGTGCAAAACAAATGAATTCAACCTGAAATGCCTATCATAGGCACTTTAAAGATTCATTTTTGTGATTTGGTGTTGGAAGCATTTGTTGGTGACAATCAATTTGACATGTATTGCTTTCTTTACTCTTAGCTCGTAGCTAAACTAGAGAGCAAATCTAGTTTAAGCTACGTTCACGCTACATTTTGACCCTATGTGACCCATATCCAATCATGGTATGACAGTGTGAACGGCACAAATCCGATATGGGTCACTTTCGTATGTGGTACTGAATCCGATACATATCCGATGTTTTAGAAAGCGGCTGCTGTTTGAACGGTCAAGTCGCATTAAATCCGTCTTTTACGTCACTGACACAAGACAGACGCCAATTATCAGCTCTGGAGAAGTGCCCGAGAAGACATCGCGAACGCTTCCTGGCCATCCAGCGTAGATGTCAGTGAAACTGCTGGGAAGACAACGTTGGAGAAACGTGAACATTTTATTTATAGATTCTGACAGAAATCTGCAACTATCCTTTGAAGCCCTGCTCCTCTCTTAAACAGCAATAAGAATAATTATTAGGTTATTTACATTATTATGTAAATAACAAAATAACTTAAAGCAAAAATTGGGAAATGTAAAGTCCGAACTCTTTATATTAAGGGCCATCTATCAAACAATACTGTTTGCTCTGGGTCTAAACAGAGCGCGTTGTGTGTGACGTCTTCTTTTGCGCATGCGGGCCGCTTTGAGGGTTCACACTAGGGCGCGTTTGCTGTCACATTTTATTTGTAGTGTGAACAAGCAGACACAAAAATCGGATTTGATCAAAAAATTGGAATTGAGCATTAAGACCTGCAGTGTACAGATGTACAGATGGCACAATTGATACAATATTATTTGAGAGATGGGGGCTGGAATGCCAGAAATTAATAAGCAGACAATGATAACAAGCTATGTTTTTTTGTGTGGGTCATATAGGTAACAGTTCACTATCTCAAAATGTGAAACTCATAAACAATTTAAGGTTTAAAATCTGTACTGTTTGGAAATACCATTGAGGCTTCACTGATCCTGTAACTGACCTAATTTCTTAAAAAATGGAAATAAAACAAACTCCATTTTTATGTGATTGCAATTGATGGGGCAGCTTGTAATGAACTTGTTTTGTATTGATTGTTATTTTTGTCCTTCTTTCATATTCAGAGGGAAGTTGTGTCATCCACCCGTCTGGCTCCCATACCTCTGGCCTTCAGCACCAGGACCCTGCCAGTACAGGCCACCGAGTATACCTTCGCCTTCATCCAGGTCCCCCAGGACGTAAGTGCACAGACGAGCACGCGCGCAGAGCTGAGATATGTGTCGCAGCTGAAAGCTTCAAAATTAACTTTGAGATATCGGCTTCTTCAGTCTCATTTTCTGCCAGCGTTTGAAAGTCGACTTTCCTGGCAAGACATGACAACTGTTTGAGTTTCACTTATCACACGGGGCGATAAGTCTGCAACTGACAGACGGGGTTGAGTTGTCATTCCAGGCGAGTGTTAGTGAAAATTATGCTCATACATAATGCATATTGTACAAAGCAGACACAACAATGACAAACACCAAGTCATTGATTTACTTGTTTGCACCAGATTTGAATATAATTGGGTGCCCAGACATGGTTTTATTAACAGTTTGATAGGATGGATTTCGATATACACGCTGCTTCAGCAGCCCGAACTTTCTCATGTTACAGAGCGATTAAAAGCCTTCCAGTTGCTTTGCGTGTTTGTGTACTTGGATGTCCATCTGACCATCTGATAGCAGAGCACCAGTGCATTTTTTTTCCTCCACGGCACTAATCTTCTTGTTTACATCTGAGTGTGTTTTCTCAACCTCCAGTGACCACTGGTGTGTGTTTATGTCTCAGTATGTGTGTGAGTGACTGTGTTTTGCGCGTGTCATGGGGGGTCAACCGATTGGTAGCGTTTTGAGCGAGCAGCATCCCGAATAGAAATAAAACAGAAGCATGTTTTCGTTTGGTATGTGCCCGATTGGCGCATTCGAGTGAGTGTTTACAGGGTTTGGATTTCACTTAACTCGGTGTGCGGAGCATTTGCGTGTTTTCACAAAATAATATGATCACACACATTTACAGTAAACAGAGTCTAAATGTTTAGGACGGCTGTGGAATCATTTTTACGGTCAGTTTAGAGGCTGTAGTCTGCGATGCACTATTAAATGCATTTGCATTTAATAGTGCATCGCAGATTATCAAATGCACTTAACAGTGTAAGCAAAAGAGGCTCCATTTATTCTAAAACATGGCAACCCTTTGAAGGAACTGTTTTGTTTTGTGCATCAGTGAGACAGCCTGTTGCGTTATACAGTCAAATTGCAAATTTGATATCATTATGTTTGAAAATGTAGCGTAAAGTATTTTTAATGGGCTTGTGAATGTGAGGAAACATAGCAGAGTATCAATCAAATCCACATCGGCACCCCCTTTAAAAACCACTGGATAGATTGGCACAGGGATGTCAAACATAAGGCCCGGGGGCGAAAATCAACCCACCAAATAGTCTAGTCTGGCCCAGTGGACATCTGATAAAAATACAGTTTACAATAAGTTTATAAATAAGTCTAAAATGTAAAGTTTTAGAGCTTTTCCTGCTGATGAAGACCTCTCACCAAAGTAACCTCATAATAGATAAATGATGAAAAAAAATGTTCACAGAAATAAAGAAAGAAAGAAAAAGAGATTATATAATGACAGGACGGTCTGTGCAATGAGCTAACAGATTCTTTTTTGTCATGTCACATATTTATTCCTCACAATTAAAGCTCAAAACAACATTTTTTTCCATTTAGAAATTTTTAAAAACAGACGTTGTGTGAAATTGATTTTTTTTTTTTTCATATATATTAAAATTTGTCAGGGATTAAATTTGTAGTTAAACTTGTTTATACTGTGGGCTGGACGTGGCCTACAGTATCAAATTTGTTTAATATCCCTGGCATCGTCAATATTTAAGCGTAACCTAATATATCGTTGGATGTGAAAACAGAATCACTTTCACTAAAAAGGAAGAAAAAGAAGAAAAAGTGCATGTGTTCACAAGCAGGTGGTACCAGGGTGCATGCTGTCACCTGTCTCATGAGTCAGTGATGAAGTGGCCCATCTGTTGATCCAGCCCAGGGGACAGAGGCATCACCTACACCTTACAGCCTGCAGACACACACACATACGCGCACAAAGCTAAACCACATGTTGGAGGTTGACATGCACCTTACCCCTCTCTGTCAGTCTGCATCTGTTCTTTCCTATTTCTCTTTTCATTTTCCTCTTCTCTTGTGTCCGCCATCTGTTTTTTCTGAAGCCTTTTACTACGTCACTCAAACTGACAGCACGTGACAGCCCACAACCCCTTTTGTACCACACCTTTGCTGCTGCACTTGAAAAAAGCTTGCTGCCTTTGTCTTGCAATCTGCAACCTGACACCTTTACACAAGATGTTCACCATCCCAATAGTAGCATAAGATCATTCTCCTGCCTCTTAATGCCTTTTCATATAGCGAAAATATCTTTGTAGGGGGGGAAATGCCAAGGTACACTCTCACTGTTCTGCTGTTATGAAGGAATAACACTTCTAACTTAAAGTTTTTATTTGGAAAGAGGCACAGCGTGTTATTTCCATGACATCTCACTCCAGCAGCATCTACCACACATTTATCAGTAATTAATCCAGTTTTCTCGTGTGCATCATGAACTCTCAGCTGCCTTGCCATTTTCTTTAGTTTGCCTTTTCAGCTAATTAAAACTTTTTTGCTAAGACTGTTCTTGTAGAAAAGATGAACACCCAAGTTATTTCTTTTAACAAATGCCAGAAAGAAGCACTCCAACCAAAATAGCCACTTTCTAATGGTAGTGGCTTATAAACAAGCCTACTATTCCATCCAATTACTCAATCACGTACTAAACTGCATCGCTTACACTGGACTGCTATCGATCTCTTCTCATTAACAGATGTGCAAATTAAGCGGTGGAAAAAATACACTTTTTCTTTTTTTGGGGGGGGGAGCTAAAATTCCAAAGCAAAGCTCATTAGACAAAACTGTAGAACACCTGCTGACACTACACATCTATTTTATTCTTTTCAAAATTTGCTTCAAAAAATTTTCGCAAAGAAGACAAATAATTTTTGCTTCAAAAAGAAAAAAGAAAAAAAAGGTGCTTTGTGCCGGGACAAGATGTAACATTATCTTGTCTGAGAAGTTTGGCTTGTGTTGTTTTTATTAAAAATTACATTTTCTTCATAGCATTTTAATATCGCTCAAAGCAAGTCATTTTAAAAAAAGAAGTGTTTTGGTATCCGAATGTAAGCTGAGGTGCAAATGCAAACATTGTTGCCCTCAAGTGCTTCAGAAATGTCTGTTCTACACACAGTGGATGAGAGCGGGTCACTGAAAGGCACTCATTAATTTTGTATCGTCTCTTCACGAGTGTCAGTGCAATTCCTCTTCTATAGTAGTCTCTCTCTGCGTTTTTCCCTTTCCTCCTGTATCAGCTGTCTCTCTTATCTCCCTCACTCTCTTACTTTCTGACACACACTGACTCGCTCTTCCTCTTTTCCCCTCTCTCAATGTTGCCTCGAGCTTCCCTGCAGCGCCTGTGACAAGTTGGCCAGGGGGAGAGCGGGGACAAAAAAGGCCCTTAGTTTTGTGCCTAGAACAAGCTTCCCTGCTCACACACACGCACACACTCACACACACGCACATAACCCAAGGGCGGCTAGTTCGAAGGGGGTTGCCATGGAGACAAGACCAGGGCGAGAAAGAAGGGAAGCGAAGAGATGGATGGAGTAGGGGAGAGATGGATGATAGCCAGGGACTGATTTTTGTTTCTAAGTGTCTTCTTGCCTTTGAAGTTGTGGCTCCTTTTTTTTTTTTTTTTTTTCCCCCCACCCCGATTGCTGGAGGACGTGAGGTCAGGATTGATCTGCAGCTGTTCCACCTCCTTCTCTACCATATGTTCAAACAAATGCTGGCCTTTCACATTTGAGAAGGTTAGGAATTAGAAGAGGTAACTACCTGAGGAATAAGAAGAAAGGAGAAGACGACTGATCTAGATGAGGAGAAGGTTCAATAGGAGTCTAACCGTAGATGCTTCAGACAGACTAAAGCCTCTTCAGCTGGTTGAGTAGATAACTGTCATTTGTATAACTGACATGAATGAGGTGGTGTTATTATTGTCCAATAGGGTTTTTCCCCCCCATTTACCAGTGTTTGTTTCCAACAGAATGATGTTACAGTTTGGCTGGTGCACATCTACACTGCTTCAATCAGTCTCTAGATTGCATTTGTGAGCTATCAGTAGTGATAACCTACTTAATTATCTCTTTCATCTTTTTTTCTTTTATTTTCTCTGTCCCCTCTTATTCATTTCTTCTATTATCAACTCAATTTTCATTTTTTCACTCTTTAATCCAACATCCATTTCTACCCAATTGTTTCCCTCTTGCACCACCTTCCATTCCTTCCTCATCTTTTCTTAAAATCTTCTCGCTTCTTCAGGAGGACGCCCGTGCTGATGTGGTGGACTGCGTGGTGCGAGACATCCAGAACAGCCAGTGCCTGTTGAATGTGGAGTACTCGGGTGCCACCTGCCCACACGTCACAATACAGTTTGGGGACACCAAGGACGACGTGGGCCTCGGCTTGGTCAAAGAGGGCTTAGTCATGGTGGATGTCCGTAAGGAGAAGCATCTGCAGAAGATGGTAAGTGAGGAGAGGAGATGTGATGCTGGTGACGCAAGCTCTCACTGTTAGATTAAAAAAAAAACAAATTCCTTGTTGTTTCTGTTGTTTCCATGCTGCTTCTCTCCCTTGGTGAATTGGCTGCTGTTATGTTTAGGCAACCAGACCTATTCTCAGTCTAAGTTAATTAGTCTTCTGGTCTCAACAGGGCCATAGATGTGGTAGTCGTGTAATTACATAGCTGATATTTATAGGTAGCGTTAAGATTTATAGTACTGCTGCTTTTATCAGTTCCACTACTGTAATGTTTGGGTTGAGTTTGTGTTTTGTTTTTAGACTTTTTTTTCTTCTTGTGGAAAATAAGACATTCATGATGTGTTAAACAGAGAGAACCTGAAAGAGCTTTGTTTGAAATCAAAAAGTTAAATCCGCCTCTGTTTGTGTGCAGTGAGCTGACGCGCTGAATGATACTCTGACCTTTTCACATTTGAATTTCTGAAAATACTTCTAGCCAAATAATCAGCTGACTAATGGTTCCTTTTTTATTTTAGTTACCCATATTCAATGAGGTAGGCAGTTGAAAACTGCGTTTATCCACCTGGATGTAATTCACTAGGTGTTTCAACAGGCTGCTTGTTTTGCCAGTAAAGTTTAAATGTTTGTTTCTTCCTGCTGTAAAATCCCGCAGCATGTGAAACCGAAAGCCGCCTTCACCTCTCTAAAAAAGTTAGAACCATTCAAGATTGGGAATAGCAAAAACGCATCATCATTTCTCCATGGCTGACATCTGAACCACTTTTCAATAATACAGTCTTAAATAATTTAGCCCCTGTGCCTGTTTAAAACTAGTCCTTGCTGCCCATCTTTAATTGTTTCAATGCAGTTCAACTTTGCAAACAGCGGCCGACAGTTATTCATAGTTTGTGGTTTGGGTGAGATGTGAATTGTGTGTTTTTGCTTAAGATGAATTAACAGTTATGGACTGCCTCCCAGGAAACAAGGCAGCGAGAGAAATATGATGTCACTGAATTTGGATCTCAGCAGTGTTCACTGTTGACAATAGTGCAAGTTTGTTGGACTGCAGTTTTAGATACACAGTGAATGTTTGGCGTTCTCACTGGCGAATGACCCGATTGCATATTATTTCACATTACGAGGTCTTTTGCTTCCTAGCAGTTAAGTAATCACCACGTTTTGGTGCTAGTTTGTCATGGAGAATTTCTCGATACATGAAAGCTAGTACTACACTGGAAGGCTGCAGATTTTCTAAATGTAAACACTGTGGCACAAAGGACTTAATGCTTATCTCATCTCACTTGTCAAACGCAAGTCTCGCAATACACATTAAAACACCTACACTTTGCCTCAGACGGTGGCCATTTTGTCAAACCACAAAGCATCACTCATGTGCTTTTCTCTCATTATGCTAATTCTCCTCGTAGACTCAAAGCCACTCTGTACATGAAAGATAAAGAAACATGGAGGATATTTATTCCTGCTGCAATTACTCCTTCTGCACAAGCGCAATATTAGTCACTCTTATTTATTTCAAAATTAAAGCTCACAAAGGAACAGAGTAATGTGTCCACCAGAGTGTAATCGCTCATAAATATAATCAGATTCTATATTAATCTAAATTAGAAGCTACTGGGAAGAAGAGACTTGTCAACGCAGTGTTTCAAACAATTTATTTACTCTCCCATCCCGCCTTAGTCAATAAAGCACTGTGCATCGTTGTGAGAGTGTTTTGAACTCTGACCTCCCAAGAATAGCCAGCAGCCGTAATGCAGTCTCTGGTTAATGGTCCCTTTAGACAAAGGACGGTGATTAAAACCTCCCAGCAGTTCAACTAATAGGCTTATAGACTCCACAGATTTAGGTTTTGTTGGATCAAACAGTTCCTCTTTAGTATGCAACAGCTGTGCCTCCACATGCATTTGCCTCTTCTGTGCTGGCTTCAGACAAATATTTTGATGTGGAGAAAGCCTAACAAGCAGCAGTGTTGCCAAAGTGTTTACAAGTGTGTGTTAAGTAAAGCTCTACAGCTTTCTTGTTGATAATTCCACCCATCAAGTCGGCTTCCAAGCTCAAAGCCATCTTCCACAAAACAAACTCGAGTAGGATCAGACGACCTCTGAAACATCTAAACGTGGTGAATTGTGCGTCTGAGTCACACTATATGTGGGCTTATTTGCTAGACTTCTGTTTGTTGTTCTGCTCTTTGTAGCATTATTAGAAATGATGAGCATCTATCGGTTTGTTGGGTGACAGAAAATCAACAATTGATTAAATGTCTTTGGTTGGCCATTTGTTTTGTTTTTTAGCCAAAAAGAATAACGTGTTAAGTAACCAAATATTGTGGAAATGAATTGATAATTAAAATACGAATGAGTTTTAGCCTGAAAGAGAACCATTAGTTTTTATAGTTTTAATCACAAATCAAAGCTGCTCAAAGTCAAACTGTTGTACAGTTCCCATTTCCCTCTTTCTTGTAGGCTGCTCAGGATGAATGTGTTCACCTTACTTTACATTTTGCTGCAGTGAACTTGGACTGTTGATGGAGAGTAATTTGTGTGCAAGGTGCATTGTGGCTGGGAGATTCATGAGCTCAACTGTGCCTGCTGCTAGCACGACAACAGAAAACGTTATCTTGAAGGTGCAATAGAGCCAAAAAAATGTACTAAAGTACAACTTCTTGGTGACCTCTGGATCATTCTTCCCCTATATAGAAATTCTCCCAAAGCTCAGTAGTGTAGTATCCAAGCATTCTTGCTTTGCACTCTGTGCTCTTTTACTCCTCCCTTCTGCCTTTTCATGCAGCTAGACTATCAGCCTCCTTGTAAAAATGACTTTTGTCCTTTCTATCTGTTCCATTTTGTCTCTGTTCTTTAGTCATTATCCATGCCTGGGCATTGGAACACGGTCATTGTAATCTGTACTCTAGTGCTAAAGCATTACGTAACAGATGGGCTGTAATGTTCACTGGCACTTCAGCAACCATTAATAGTCAGTTATAAGTGCACGGAAGGTTAACACCAGTCTTTGAGGATGGCAGTGTCGCAATAGAGCAAAAGCAGGAAGGAAAATTCATCCATTTGGGTCTTTATTTCTTTTTTCAAATACCTCTCTGCCTTAAGCCCTTCTTTAGTAGATGCTCACTATGCACACCATATGGACAGCTATCACATCTGCTGTATAGCAGTGTCATGAAAAGGTATAAACATTGTGAAAGTGTAGGTGAAATGATGATCATATACCAGCTGCTTCATCTTAAATCTCTAGTTCCACTTTAAAGGAAGGCGAGAAAGAGGAAATGGGAAAATCAGATGGAAGATACTGAGCCTAATTATGATCAATAGAAAGTTCTTAATAAAGAACTTACCCACTGATGTCCTTGGAAAATAAAGCACCAATTCATATAATATGAAAATGATCCAAAGCGACAGACTAACCTGAATCAGAACAGCTGTAAATATTTTAAACTGTTAACAACTGTTAATATTCACCCTCATAACATACTGGATGTGCGTAATCAAGAGATTTTAATCTCATAGTGTAATCTGTCACATGCATATGGCATATCATGTGTAGTCCATCTGCTCATGTGTTTTTATTAAGCTTTTATATTTAGATTATCTTTGTAGCTGTCTGTTCTTGGACTCTTATCACTGTTCTGACATTTTAAATTCAGCTATAGAGCTCGACATTGTGCACGCTTCTGTGGTAACAAAGAGGTGTTTGTGTACTGCTGTGCTCTGACTGTTAGGTAAATTTGGCCACAGTTCGTAGAAGAAGCCAGCTGTACATGTTTTCATCAAATTAGTATCATTAATGAGCAGTAAAGCTGAACAGCCACGTTATGGTTGCCTTTGGTAGCAATATTTAGAGCGATGTGTCATTTGGTCTGATTGCCCCTGTTGGCAACTGCTGTCATTGAGATGAAGAAAATTTGTATCTCTTCAGTGTAAAATGGAGCATTTGTGTCATTTTCTCTGACAGTAAAAGTGTAGAGGGAAAAAGGCATCGGGATGCACGAGAAAACAATTTTCCATCCAGTTATAAACGCTTAAGAATGACAATGCTGTTCACTTTGGCAAACAAGAGATAATGAATGTTTGCCAAATGTCCTGTTGGAAGGTTCTGTGTACAAAGAAAGTGACTTTTTAAAAAAACACACATTTAGATCCTCTCTCATGCGCTAACCTGAGACTTGAACACAGACTTCAAGGCACAAGAGATATACTTAGCCAGCCTTAAATCGTCCTGGCACCATCAACTATCCACTCGCAGAAGGGCAGCTTTCCACACTGGTGCCCACTTAACAGACTTCTGTTTCTTTTTTCACCCTTTTTATTGTCTTTCTCAACTCACTGTTCACCTTATCTTTTTAGTTTTTTCCACTCCATCCCTTCTTTCTTGTTCCACACCTACGCAGTCCATTCCTCTGAATTCTTGTATATACCAGTGCCTCATTTCTGATTGTCATATTTCTCCCCATGTGTTCTGTTTTCAACTTTTAGTATATTTATGTTATCCTGGGCCCGAGCCATGTCATTTAGATGTCAATGGCGAGGTGCCTCATTTGGCTTTTGCTGATGTGCTGATTTGCATTTCGTCTTTCAGTGCTGTGTCATGATGAGCAAGAATCCCCGGGAATTATAGTGGAGAAGAGCTCAGATCAAACCTGCTGGTGGCCTCATAATGAGCTGTGATTCAAAATGCAGTTATGTGCAATTATTTGCAACTTACCTCAGATGTTTCTGTCCTTCAAACCCACACAAGGTCGATAATAATGCCCACAAGTTGCATGACAGATATATTATTTTCTTTCTACCTGATTGGGCGCACAAGTAATAAGTGCCTGGAGCAGATATTTTTAGCTACTGCACAGAACTTCACACTCGCACTTAATATTTCTTTATCCAAGTTGTAATGAGCCTGTCATGGCAGCTCAAGTGGAAGATGTCTGTGTGGTTAGGAGCACTGTCGTTTGTGCTCTGCTGCTTTTCACCAGTGTTTTCTGTCAGCAGCTGCCAACAAATATGACTGATTCAAACTGTGGCGGGCCACGGTGCCGACTGTCTCACTCGGTCACCTCATCTAACCGAAGTCTGTGCTGGCCCCCAAAGTTCATTAGTGTTACAAGCTAATAATCTCCAGTTTACTAATTACAACTCAATTACAAATACGGAAGCGTCTGCCTTCACCACCATAATTATTATCAATCACCAACAGCCAAGCTGGAGTATCGACTTCGCTTCCACCTTGTTCCCCACAGAAAGGATTAAGATACCTTAACCTAATGTATATAAAGATGGAGAGAAGATCTTTACCTAAATGTTTTCGTGAGTGTGTCGGCAGAAGGTGGACTGTGGGGGAAACAGCTGTGAGGTGGCCTATTCAAAGTGAAAGCTATAATTACCAGGAACCCCTCAGGAAATATGGTTTTATTTTTTGCCTTTTATCTTCTTGCTCTGTATTCGTGCCGTATTCACACTGATGCTTTGCTTTTACCGTATGAATTTTGAGCAGCTGACTTTATAGTTGTGAAAAGCTTTGATGGCCCAGAAGAGACGCCTGTAAGCGGAAGCTCACATGATGTGAGGTTTGTTTATTCAGACTTTTTTTTTTTTCCCTTTTCCTTACACAAAGGGCCTCTTGTAGTTTTCTTACAACTTGCTATAGTCCCCAGTGTTAGCTAGTAGGACAGAATAATTGTGTTAATGGAGTTTGAAAATGTAGATAAAGAGGGAGCCGAATGTGGGGAAATCAGGAAAGAGGGTCACACGTGCAGAGGGCTGCCTCCAGGGATCGCCTCTTCCATTTATCAAACCACGATTGCCCCTTTAGTCTCCAGTCAAGGGTCTCATGTGGTGAGCACCTCTGCTGCCATGCTGTTAAGGCACTGCTTTGGACATTGAAGATATGCCTCCTGGGAGTGTTGTTGCCTCTGTAGAGTAGGTTCTTTGTAACAAATTGAGGCCTGGTGGGCAAACCACGTTTCATGTAACACTGTTCCCCAAGAACAGGAGTCACATATGTAGCTGTCCCTCATGTATTTGACATGGAGGAAAGGAGGAAAACAATAGTAAAACACACAAGTGCAAACCTGGGTGATGAATACCAAAGATAAATAGTAATGTAGTAAAATTTGTGTTTGTGAAATTGTAATAAAAATGCCAATAAGATTAAACGAAGAATAACAAAAAATAGCAGGTTGGAGTTTGTGTGGCCGAGTACAGAAAGTAGGTACCCCACAGTGTATCAGATTTCCGCCGCCTCCGCCCCCAACCCAAAAAGTCGTCACCGTGTCATTTATAAATGGCTTTTAGCCATATCCAGTCCACCAGTTGACTGATTTTTCAGGTTGATGCCCTCGCTTTTCAACTGGGGGTTGAAAAGCGAGGGCATCAACCTGAACCTCTGTCACAGCCCATCAAGAGTCTCTTCATCCCCCCAAAACCCACAGGGCACACATAAACACCCCCCCACTGAGTGTCACGGGTGTGTTACAGCATAACCGCGCTCCACCAATGGCTCAATACCTAATTTACAAGTAGAGTTAGAGATGGGGCCTTTTAATGGACATTTTCTGCTCCCCGTTATTGACTGCATACACACTAGCATGCACTTTCCTCCCCTGCTGGCACTGCTCTGAGGGTCTTTTTTTTTTTTTTTTTTTTTTTTTTTGTACATGTCCTAACTGACACGCGCCACTTCACAGATGCCATTCCTTCTGCAGATGTGTACACACACACACACACACACACACACACACACACACTGTTACGCGCCATCCTCCCTCCTAAGACCCCGGGGTGAGTACAGGAGGGGAGCAGAGGCACCAGGCTGTTTTAATTTATTCTGTTTTGTGATATGACCTTGCTGGGAAAAATAAAATGGTACTGGAGAAGAGCAAAATGTTCTTGCACAACTTTTATGAGAGTAAATTTGCACGTTAGGGTGAGATGCAGTGGTGTTATTGCATATTTACAAGAGCAGTTCCTTCCAGAACATCTGGGAGCGCACTAGACACTGTTTGCATTTGCATTTGTTGTATGTGCTGGGGGTACACGAATGTGTCCTCTTTAACTCCACGAACCTACGCTGGTGGGCTTGTCATGCCACGTTCCCAACAAAGCATCTGATCTCATCCGACAGCCATGCTGGGGGGACCAGCATGTAACAGGACGTAGTCTTAGTTTGCAGCAGACAGGGGCAATGACACTCATGCACTCGATGGAAAGGAAAGCGGTGTGCTGTGATTTCTAACACGAGATAAAACGATGGGTCATCGCAAAATGGAGTTTTGCTAATTTCATTTTATCTCGATTATCAGGTTTTAATAAGTGTTGCAGGCCAACAAGGGTAGTCTGGTAGCTCATTATTTGGCACTGTTGCCTCATAGCATGAGGGACCTAAGTTAAATACCCAGCTGGGTTATGTCTACTTCAGAAGCTTCAATTTCTCCTGCTTAGTTAATGCCAGAGCATTCACGGAAAAGACAGGATTTGAATCTGAAGAGTTTCACTTTGTGGGCAAAATAAACAAATAAGCCAACAAAAATAGTTAATTGTAAGCGTTTGATCATTTGTGCAGCCCTAGTAGAAAGTAAAGAAAGGATTAGGAGAAATAAAAGCCACACACAAAAAATTAATTGCCAGACATTGTAGATCTACTTTGTTTTACATCCATTATTAAGAAAATAAATAAAAAATCTGATTCAGTGTCTTTCTATCTTGTCTTTACATAAGCACCACTGTATTCCTTCAGTCCTGACACATGACAAACCTTCAAGGAGTCCCTCCCTTGTTAGCTATGCGTGGACATGTTAATTGAAAGATGTCTCATAGGACAGTCCATTGCTTAACAGAGCATTCTCAACTGGAAACACCCTGAGCTGCGGACATGAAAGCTATTATTTTCTGGAAGAAGCTCTGACGACGATTCGTCTGCTGCAGAGTTTTTTGTTTGCAGTGTAGTCAAAAGGAGGCTGTGATGGCAGGCGGGGGGGACATGAAACAAGACGAAATAAGGATTGATAGAGTGGGATGAAAAAAAACGAGCAAAGCAGCAACAAAGAAATAGTGACAAAAGGCTGTTAGTGGCAGTTTTTATGTTGGAGTTTGACTGCATGTGTCTGAGAGGCTGTGCGCCTGATCATCATTGCTGCTAATGAGAAAAGTGCAACATGCACAGAGGACACGCCTCATTGTTCCCTTTCCACTCGGGTGGTTTTTAAGTCCTGTGACATCCCATATCGTCAGCGAGGACCACGTGAACACAACCGGGCACCGAAACGTCGATTAGTCACTTGTTTTTCATACACACGCCATCCAAAAATCTGACTAAATCTGGTTTTACTTTAGCATTTTCACGTGCTGTGAAATTCAAAGTCGACGCAGCTCACCTACGCACCAGACGTGCACAACCTGTCACAAAAGTGCCGCGTTAGCGCTCGCTCCGATCCACCACTTTCACACCGCATTTAGCAGAACACCACCTGGGCATGGCATGCTGGCCAGTGCGGGGAAATGCACGGTCTCCCTCCCTCGCTGCCTCTCTCACTCTCGCAGATTCACAGCCAGTCAGATACACAGATTAGTGCCAAACCGCCAGACCGACACCACCTGTCGTTCATCTTACGAGAAGCATCACACTTACACAAAGTCTCCCACCAAGTCTTGCGTGAGAAAGTTACCTGCATACATTAACGCTGAGTCAAAACGTATTTTCAGATCCTTCCCCTTTGGTGCGAATGCGAGTATCAGATAGATGTTTTTAGTCTCAGTCTTTTACAGTAGAACTTTCTTGTTGCAAGTAATTGCAAAGAATGAAATCACATGCATTCAGGAGCACTCCCACGTACGCTGCAGCCTCCTTAGCCAACAACATATTCTCTGGTGCCAGCATCCATAGCCACTGCTCACCGTTAATGGCATCTGTCTGGCATATGGGAGCTCTGTAGGGTCATCCAGACAAGCTCACTGTCGCCCGCAGCCTTCTGCTACCTGAACCCTCTACAAACTCTGCATTTTCTTTCCTTTTCTTATTGGACTTCTTTACTTTACGTGCACATTATTTTACTTATTCTACCTCCCTGCCATCATTTCCACATTTCCCTTCCTCCTCCATCTATATGATGACACCCTTGTTTGCTATAAAGATAAATATTCCCTTTCTTTGCCTCTCCAGACGAGTTTTACATGAGCCATTGTGCCTCTCTACTGGAGCCAATAGAAAAGCTATGAAAAGAAGGATCCGGGACAGGATACGTGCAGCCGTTCGAAATCCAAAGTCTGTCATCATTTGTGTTCAGTGAAGTGAAGTGAGGGGAACAGTGAAAGATGAGGGTGAGCCAGGAAAGGCACCCTCCCGACCACTGTACAAAGAGGCCCACCATGATCATTTCAGTATGGCAGCATATCATCTGTGCATATTGTGCTGTAGTGCTCTTGACTTTGCATCTTTCACAGAATACTTAGCATTTGGATTCAGCCTCTCAGCTCTATGGAGTTTGGAAAAAGTGCAGATGGAATACATTTCCTCTAAAGTTGAGCTCTTTTTGGGGTTTGCCATTTGTCCTCACAAATGCAATTCTCTCTTTTGTGTTTATATATTGCCTAATCCACTTTGGCGCGTATGAGACCCTCTTCCCCATCATGTTAGCTTCCCCTAGCTGTCCAAGTGTTGCACTGGGAAAGACTGCTGTGAGCACTGAGAGCTCTCCTCCAAAGCCCAAATGGCATCACTGGCCTTTTGTGTCTGTGAAATATCTTCGGCTGGGTCTTCCATATGGTGACATCTGCCTGATGGGACCAAGATGCCAGATCCCAATGCCTTCCAAAAACAAAAAAAATCTCTCCTTTAGCTGGCTTTGACGGATGACTTGTGCAGCCACAGCACTTTCCTCAGCCGCTCACTTACATGTGCACGCGCTCACACAGACAGACAGGTCTGTTATCTTGGCTGTGCCATATGCAGCGCAGCTATCAAATCAACCTATGTGCACAAGCTAGCTAAGCAATTAAACTCCAGAGCCTCATCCACACTCGACTGTTTTAACATCTGGCATCCTTGTTCTAGATGTGTATGTGCCAACCAGCTCTTCTGCTCTTATAATCGCCTTCAAAACATGCTGAAAAACGGAGTCTTTTATGTGGAAATACAATGACTTCTCTTTCAATTGACTTTTGATTTCTTTGTGTTCTTTCATTTAAGTTGTTTTCTTTTTACTGTCATGGTTATGTCTGCCACTATGTCAGAAAAGACAGGAATGAACAAATTCATGCATGCATCGTACAGATAGTGCTTATTCGGTAGATGTGGTGCAACCTCTTATTTGTGTTTGTGTACCTCGTGCATAATTTTATCCAATATTGTGAGTGGTGGAGGACATCTCGTTCCAGGGGTCTGTTGCTTGAGCTTTTCAAGGTCCAAACATCCACTTACACTGTACCCACCTAAGCAAACTGGCTCTCTATTCCCCCCCCCCCCCCCCCAATGACTCATCACTGGTTCATTCAATGAGGCTAAATGGCTGTTCTAGCAGAAGCAGTCAATATGCTCAACACTGCACATTGGTTTGCTCTTCTCTCCTCCAACTCCTGTATAATCCTCTCCATACTCTCAACATGTGCATATTACCTTTGAGTAGATGTTTTTAAAGCAGCACTTCTATTGAGCAAATGGATAGCGTGGAAAGAGTTTCTATATACAGTATGTGGCAGAACTATCTGGGGACTTTACAGCTTGAATAATACTTTAAACTTGTACTCTTTGTTTTTATTTCATATTGGTTTTATTTATCACAGATTAGAAAGTTTAGATTTAAAGATTTTATCAAAAAAATACACCCTGAGATGGCACATGCTCAAGTTTCTAGCCTAGACTCAGTTGCTTTACCATAATGTCATAGCTTAATTCCGCTTTTTAAGGCATCGGGTTTTAGCATTTAAGTTCATTTGCAGACTTTGATAGTTCATTGTTGCATAGCCTTTGGTGAATAAACATCAGGTTGGCTGTATTTGCTATTTACAAGTTGATTCAATGTTATCTCTTGGCTCTAAGTTGAGATAACAAATAATTATGATTACTTGATACCTTTTCATCTTTTTTTTTTTTTTTTAAAGAAAACAGCAGATCTGTATCTTCGGTTCCTTTTTACACTATTGTATGTTTCTAATTAGCTGAACTGATTTTGCGCTTCTGGTTGAGAAAAAGCTCGATTCAACTAAACCTGCCGGAGCCTATCGGAGAGTCAGTGAGTGAGGCTGTCGTTACAAAGTGCCGTGCAGTGTTGTTTTTATAGTTGTAGCTGATTAATTGCACAGCACCTACAGTATCCGTTACAATGCTTTTTGTTTAGCAAACAGTTGCTATAGTTAGCTATACAGTACTGCTCATAGCTGACTCTTTCCTTGTTAGTTTTCACTGTTCCACAACCTTACTGTAAAAACAAAACAAAAACAAGACAACTGGTTTTGTACAAAAAGAGGAAAAAAACACCAAAGGAGAACACCTTGAAGGTGTCTTACAAATGCACTTGTTTAAAAAAAAAAATCTTCTGCACACCATCGACGTGTTGGCCCAAGGCTGGAAGGCATGAGTATGAGAGTCACTCTTATCTTGAGTGACTTAGCATGAAGTGATACCACTCCCATTGGTGGATTAACTCAGTTACAGAAAGCGTTGCACTGGAACATGACGTCGGGAGCTCCGTGTGCTTCCTTTGCATGTTTGTGTGATCTGCATCGCCCGCAGTAGCATAACCACTTTGTGTCTGCGTGTTGTTTCGATCTCGTTGATCTTCAGAGAACATTGCGCTCCTTCCATCTAGTGCTGAAGGGGAGGGTGAGCGAGTACCCTTCTTTATAAAAAGTGAACTTTGTGCAAAAAAAAAAAAAACAACTTGTAAATTTCCATGTATGCAGGTAAAAGAAATGTCTCAGGGGCAGAACAGGTTGAAAGGATGCATTGATTCACCTTAATCCTTTAAAATCCGACGGGTGACGCAGGGATGTGATATGCTAATGACTTGTCTCTTTCTGCCTCAGGTGACAGAGTACCTGAACAGTCAAGAATCTGCCAAGAGTGCCAGGGTAAGTCACTTCATCCCAGCCACCATCTTATTGTCTGTCGTTTTCTATTTCTTTTTCCTTTTTTTTTTCCACTTTTCCGTCGCCTCCTCCTGTAGTTTGTCTGCCTCTTTGAGAAATCTACTGATGCCAAAACAAGAATACATTACAACACTAATTACTCTCCCTTGGAAACTATCAGAGAGAAAGTGTATCCTCTCCTCGCTGCTTTTTCTCTTTCTCAAGATGTCACACATTACATTGGCAGTCCGCATTGTCCCATATGGACTGCTGCCCACAGTCTGTGCAGGTCCGTTCTTTGAAAGTAGGGGGTGGGGATTTGTGCAAAAGAGTGCAGTGGGGATAGTGAGGAAGGAATGAATAGGATTTAGGGTCTAGCACACTGGGCTCTCATGTTGGAATGAGTCGAGTCGGAGTTTTGACATAACAATCCGCCGCAAATGTATTTATTCTGTGACCAGTAAACTGTGCGGCCAGCCAAGTGAAACTGGCAGCAAAAGATTGGAAAGGAACCCAGGAAATGTAAAAACAATAAGTGCTTTCAGACCAGAGAGTTCTAGGGACTAGTTGGTGGGGGGTTACAATTTAATGTGTAGTGCTATCTCGCGCTATGTGTAGCACAGATGGACGGGGAGGGCTGCGAGAGTCCAGCTCTCCAGACGCACTGTGAGTGCCATTGTTTACTTTCTCGTAATACTGTTTCAATTTCTTTTTCTCTATACATCGCTTCACTGTGTGTGGGGTTCCTTAGGTAGTGAGTGGAAATGGGATTTTCACTTAGAGTGAACATCATATTGAACTTCCTCCTTCACATATAAAGCCTGGAGACCATTGATGGTTCATTTCTGTGTTTTGTTGTGTTGTGTTTTTTTCCCCCCTTACACAGCTGATGTTTAGACTTCATAACATGTCCAAATTGCCACACTTGTGTCTAGGTCAAGTGCTGTATACGCTCAAAGGTTCCTTTTCTACTGAAGTTTCTACTTCCTCCATTCCAAAAGCATCTATGTACTGATGATATCATAAATATGCACAAGAAACTAGAAAGTCATTGCCTTTTTTTGGCAATAATGAACTAAAACATATTCATCCTGCTGCTTTTAAAAGTCACCAGTGCACTATATATGACTCGTTCCTCCATAAGAGTGATGACCTGCCCTGTACCTTAATGCATATATATCAGCACATCAAAGATATATGTGGTTTGACGATTATTTGGACAGTTTGCACAGGCGGAGACCACCGTCACTAATCTCTGAAGCGCACTGGGTCATTTTGTTCTATAAGCAGGCCTGAAATATTCAGAAAAGAGCTTCTATGGTTTCTCCTAGTAAGTTATTTTTAAGGATTAAAGAGTTTAAACTACATTACCCAACTTCTTCAGGAAATCTGAATCCTGATCCTTTAAAACATAAATAAATAGAAGCCACTTGAACCTCGTCTCTTGTGACAAGGGGTCGTCCCAGCGGTTAGCGCCGCACGTTTTTCAACAGATGCCCTTCCTGACACAACCGCAAAGGGGATTAGTGTCTTTAGCTTGACTTGAACCATCAACCTTTCACTTGTCAAACACGGCTCTACGGGGCCATCCTTTAAAAGAAAAATAAACTGATTTTTAGTAGCAGGACAGAGATGTGAACAATTGGACACATTTATGGTTATGGTCTTTATGTTGAGGAGTAACAAAAAAAAGACATTATGTAAAAATAATAGAGGAGTAATAAAGGTCTGTTCAGATAAGTCCTGTTGACAAGGGCTGAAACCTGGAGACTTTGACAGTACAAAAAAGAAAAAGCCTTTCACAAGAGCCCCAGGAGCATGCAATAGACACTTGGATGTCGCTTTGTTTACTCTTGTAAAGCATGATGGCTCTACATTCTAAAAGAATCAGTCCCTCCTGTGCCGCTTTAGCTACCCGGCGGTTATACAGCATGTCCAGACAATGAGTCAGTCAGAGGTGGAATTGACTGTAATCACAATCGGAGTTACTGCCATGTTTTCAGGGTGTCAGGGAGGAGCAGGAAAAAAAGGCAGCGGAGTGCGAAACGGGGAAACGGCTTCATTCATTTCATTCATCCTAATAACTACTGCTAATTAGCACAGTAATTAGGTATGAATCACAGCATTAACAGCTGAACGCGCATGCTTCTGAGAGCCATAAAAGGAGCATCCCAGACAGCAGACCTGCGCATATACACACAAACACCTCCAGACCGGACGGCTTCTACGGCTTTTAAAAAGGCAGTAACTAACTGGGTGCTGTTCCAAAGTGCGCACACTCTTTGCCAACCACGTCGCGGTAAAGCCGACATTCAGGCAAACGAGATGGTTTATGGGGCAGTGCAGGATTGTCAGTGTAATGGAATAGGAGAAGTAATAGACGTGGTGGCGTTTGAGGCACTGCGAACCTCCTGGATACGCAGGTCCGATTAAATGGTGATGGAGATGATGATGATGCTGGCTCTTCGCACTGGTCTGTGAAAGCACTGAGCTCTCTCTGTGTGTTGCACTGTAGCTCTCTCTTCCCTTTAGCTTCTTTTTCTTTTTTCTTGTCCATTTAACATGCAATGTGCTGGAGAGGTTATTGGAAGTTCCATTCAAAGCAATGGGGCATTTTCACCACATTGTGCAGTTATCTGTGTCAGTATGGTCAATGAGATCTGTCTCTGTCCTCCCATCAGCTCAACATTTGGCGCTATGGAGACTTCCGTGCCGACGACGCAGACGAGTTTGGTTACAGCCGTTAAAGAAAGGAAAGATAAAAGAAGATGCACAAAAAAGAGAACAGACCATCCATTAAACACCATTCCAAAGACCAACGTGGACGGCAAGTGATGCTTTGGACAGAAGACGAACTAAACAACAAGCTCGCGACTCACTCTTCCCTCATATTTAGCATTTCAACCCTCCCATCTGGCTTTTCTTCTTCTCTTACATCTTGTCCTCCTGCTAGCCCCAGTAGCTCCATATAGAGCATGCTAGCAAAGCTATAAGAAAAAAATAATTATCATGCAAGAATCACTTTCCTTTCGTCCTTTAGTTTCCCTAATCAGCGCCTGCACTATTGCCGGTCCGTTATTTGCCACACTATCCTCTCAGCAGTACCTGTGTGAATGATAATAAGTGATGCCTACGTATGTGTTTCAGCCAGTCATCGACTTTGCTCTCTGACACTCTAGCCCAAGCCCTGCTTTCCTCTTTACTCGGAAGGGAACGTCTGTTTCGCAGGAAAAAGCTCAATTTTTTTAATCTTTGTTTTTTTAAGCAACAAATGCTTCCCTAATGAATTTCTTGTAAATGTGAGGATATGTTGAAAGGTGTATATTGCTTTGTTTTAGAAAAGTGCTGTAGGTGAAGCCACACAGACTTGAAAAGAAAAAAACAAACAAACAAAAAAAAAAAAGGATGAATTATTTTTGTCTTCAGTGTATATCTGTGTGATTATGACATTTGCAGATGTTTTTGTGGGGAGTGTTTCGTCGTTTATTCACTGTCACACTTTTATGACCAGTAAATATCGATGCCTTCACGTGGCATTTTATCATCTCTTCTTCTGTAAAGTTTACATTCTGATAACGGTAATGATCCTGTCTCTGGCAGTCTCTTCTCTTCCTGTCTCTGTATGCCATGGCAGATACAGTGTTTGAATTTGTTTCCACATAATGGACCTTTGCATTCTATTAAAAATCTGATGAATAAAAAATAAGCAAATTAAACGTGGGTTTTTGTTATGTTTTCCTCAAATAAAAATGAAAGAATGCGAAAATGCAACCTGAAACAAAGTCCTTTAGACATAAAGCTCAGGATTTCAGGTTTTTTTTATGAAACACTTGTGCCAAAATTTAAGAGCACTTCAATGCAGATAAAAGGTTTTGTTTCCTGTAAAACACCACAATCCAGCAAAGGTCTTTCACTAAAAGCTTGACAGTTTGGGGTTTTTTTAATTTCTTTTTTTAACCACAAAATTTGCAATTAGCGATGCTAATTTGTCTAAGCTTGAACTTGTTTAACATTCACCTCCAAAATCTTTCAAATGTATCACTTCCTGCTCAGCTACTGCTAACAAACGGGCTGTAAAATCAACTGTTTCCACTTAAAAGTTTAAAGTTTATGTAAGTCGTGCAGAAGCACAGCTACTGAATTTACATGAAGTGATTTTTTTTAAAGTACAGGTTTGAAGTGTTTCCTGCCCGTTTAAAAACAAAAAACAATTCTCAAAAATAATTTTTAAACTAAAACCTTTTCGTGCACTGGATTGGATCCATCCCATTGGCTGAAACAAAATATATCTGTATTGGAAGAGAATTTGTAGCCTCTTTGCGACAACAGTCCAATTTGAAGATTTATCTACAATCAAGGCCAAAGTAATTTTTTTTTTTTATCCTTTTAAAATGTTTTATGTTACTTTCATTATTTTTAGTCTTCTTCATTATTGAACATGGAGGGTGTTTGTCAGGGGCAGAATTTAGACAAAGAGTTTACCCAATATGTTCCAATAAACGTCCGTCTAAGCCTCGTCAGGCATGGTGTTTTGTCAGATGTGACCAAAATTGACTAAAACCTCTAAATTGTTGTTTTACTTGAGTTAAATTAGTAGCATATCAGGGTGGTTAGCGCTGTCTGTCTCTTCACAACAAGAAAGCGCTAATAAAACTAGTTAAAAAAGAGAGCAGCAGCATAGCTTTGTGCTGAGAAACTGCACTACAGATGTCATGCTTGCTTTGAGAGAGTTGATGGAGAAGCAGAAAGGTGTGTTTGTGGATCTAGAGAAAGCATATGATGAGCTGCCAAGACCCAAACTGTATGAGGAAGTCCGGAGTGGCAGAGAAGTATGTGAGGGTGGTGCAGGAGATGTATGGAAGACAGAGTGGAGAAGAGATGGATGAAGTTAAGCTACAGACTGACAGATTAGGTCAGGCAGGAGTGACTGTGGATAATGATGTTTACAGGTGACATTTGACCTGCAGGGAGAAGGTGGAGGTATGCTCTGGAGAGAGAAGAAAGGTCAGAACCAAGAGAAAAAACATGCGAATGAAGACGAGACGGATATAACAGGGAAGCCACAAGTAGAGGTAGCAGTAAAATAACAGGGGCCAGCAAGATCTATGGTTTGGAGACTGTTACACTGAAAAAATGACAGGAGGGGGGGTACTTACTCATCAGTCACTAAAGTATCTGCTGGGAGTGATGAGCTCTGAGCCTAGACACTAAACTCTTAACAATATTCTGCTTCTGTTGAAAATAAATATAAAATAAAAATCAGTTCAAAGGTGAATTGTCTGAGTTAAATGGGAAATGAAGGTAACACTTGATATCTTTGCTGAGGCAGAGGTTTCTATAAAAGTAGATCCATTATATTAATTTTCAGCTCCATATAGTCTTTTTTATTTTTATTGCGGGACTCTTAACAGTGTAAGTCTTTGCCTGACTCATAGTTTTAGCTCTGGATCTTTAAGGGGACCCTGCCTTTGTGGCTTCCACAAACAGTGCAGTCATTCCACTCCCTTTTAATCCTATTGCACATAACTGTAGCTGCCATTCAGCTGGGGGCGCTTGCGAGCTAGTCTTTCATTACTAGGAGCTAAACAGCTAAAATGATTAATTACACATGCACTTAAAGAATGCCTAATATATGGCACTAATTAAATAGAAAATTACATTCCCCTTATTAAATTAACTCTGTTTCGGTAAAGAATATCAAAATAAATAAATAAAAGTGTGCTTATTAACAGTTACATGAAGTAAACGGACAAAAATTATCTAAAGGAAAAAAATACAAATATTATCATTATTATCTCTTAAATGAAAGACCAAAAAATATAAAAACACCGCTATCAATGTGCACATAATCGGGTAACAATAGTTCAGCAGTTTTAATCCAACACAAGGAAGAAAACCATTTCTTTTCATCTAAAGTTTCCACGTACGGATTAGGATGCTTAAAAGGACTTAAAACAACAGGTCTTGAGTGTAAATATGCCAACGTAATTATTTGAAACCACATTAATAAGTCAGTGAAATTGTAAAAGCATATATAAACATAGACAATTGAAATAATAGTCGGTATACCTCATGGTTGGACACCATCAGCAGCAGGTTGAACCACTCAGACACCTGTCACACGCAGAATTTCTTTTCCTTTTTCGGCGAATTCTCTGTCAATCCTGGAGGTTGTTGTGCGGTAAACTCCCTGAAATACTCATCTGACTCTTCTTTGTTTTTGATCTTTTTTCTTGAGGTTATCTTTATCAGCTTTTGCCTGCAACTTGACAAAAAATAATATAAAGGGTCTATAATACAGTGCCCATAAACATTTAATGTAGCCTGCCATATAAATAAATGCTCTACTCCACATTAAATGACTGTTAATCATAAAGCACTCATGCTTTGCCAAATCTTACATAAACCACATCATTGCCTCCTCAAATCACCATACATATGGTTTAAAGCCTATTTCCCGAAGAGCAAACCTAACAAGGATACTGCAATAATAAGAATTCAGCAGCGCTTTGCATTAGCAGGTCAGTCACCCTGACAAAATAGGTATTTAACACACTGAAAACTGTGAAGCAGACACTTGATTTCCAGTGGGCTTCGGTTTACAAGTTTTTAATGACAGCTCTGTTTGTCATTAAAAGAAGTGCATCCAGACCTGCATAAGAAAAAAACCTCATCGCTCTCTTTAAATCAACACTTTCACTGAATTTCATAGGAATTTATTTTCAGGGCAGATTTTAGTGTTTAAATAACTCACAAAACAAGCGGCCACATTATTCCCAGCGCTAGAAAAAGCTTGAATCACTGTGTCATGACCTGGCTGAAAAGCCATGGAAAGGCACACAAAGGGAAGGAAAATATCTTGAGATTCTGAGTCAGTGGCGAGGCGCTGCGAGTGTGGATTAGTGACGAGCGAGATGTTGGATAGCACAAAGAAAACACAGATTAAGCAAGGGAGGGAGCTGAGGAAACACTGGGCCCAAGTGTCACCGATTGTCCTGATGGTCTGCTATTCCCACCTACTGCATCACAGAAATAGATAACATAGGCAGCACAGACAGGCAAGCAGACCATCGCTGCTGCTCAATAAAAAGCCAGTCCTTTAGTCCAAATGAAATCCCACTTGTCCGTTTCTGCAGCCAAAAACGTCACACGTTTTTAAAGAATGTATTATTACTGCTAGAGTTTATTAATAAAAGGCAAATGCTAGAAAATATTTTTGACTGAGTCTTTGAAGAGGCACATTTTTGACGGGCAGAAGCCTAGGCAGGGGATCATGGATAAGTAGAAAAAGAAAACATCTGTGCTGATTAAATCTGTACTGGCTGAAGAGACACATTCATGATACATTTGTTTGTCGAGGTGTAGTATGAAACCTCGACTCACTGCTCATTTGCTAGCACTGGGTTGGACGGCTTTCCCCTTCATAAACGCTTTAATTCTTCATGAGACAGATTCCTGAGAGATTTTGGTTCATATTTACATGATAGAATCACACAGTTGCTGCAGATTTGTTGCATTTCCTTCCAGGACATGAATCTCCTGTTCCATCACATCCCAAAGGTGCTGTTTTCGATTGTGATCCTGTGACTGTAAGTTCAAGAAAAGTTGTTATCCTGCTGAAAGCAGTCGTTAGAACACGGGTTCTCCGTGGTCATAAAGCTGCTGGTGTAGGCTGTGGCATTTAAAAGCTGCTCACTGTGTGGTCTTCTGCTGTTTGCACTTTGACCTGTTGTGCATTCAGAGATGCTCATCTGCACGCTTTGGCTGCATTGAGCTTCAGCAGCTCATCTTTATGTATCTAAAAGAACTGAGTTGCTGCAAGAAGAACCCAGCGGATGTCGCTCTAAACAACAGCAGCACATTTAAGCTTGATCAGCTGTTGTTAGAATTTATTTCATATTAATTTCTAGTATCAGCTGATGTTTGCTGGAGCCACAGCTGTAAAGCTGCTGGTCATGATATCGGTTTGGATATCCTGGTGAGAGGGAAACATGAAGATGAAACCAGGAGATGTTCTTACTGAATCATCAGAGCTGAACAGGTGATGGAGAAACAGGTTTACCTTTTAGGTCACATGAATTAGTTGAAGGGAAGTTATGAACTGTTTCTGAGAGACAAATAACACCAGGATCCTTTTCAGCTGGTAACTGTGCAGGGGCGGGTCTAGCAAAGTTTTGCCAGGGGGGCCAGGTAGGGCATTAACAGGGAAAGGGGGGCACAAAGAAATACTTTTCTGTCTTATTCTCATTTAAAATGTCTCGCTTTTATTAAATAATTATATGAATCTTACAACCAAAGTTTTTATCTGATGTAAAATGTATAGAAATCATACATATACCAACAAGACTGTACATCACTGTCACAACAGCGTTTGTTTTAATTGTTGTGAGGAGACCATAAATAGCATTTGCATTTTCTGTTGTACAGTTCATTTTTTTTGTTTCAAAATAGCTGATAACTATTCGCTGACAGCTGCCAACATCTGCGAACAAATATAATTCTGTAAAGTTGTTCTATATAGTGTGTAGAGCGTTATTAAATTTATTGCTAATGCAATTATATGGCACATCATCAAAAAGGTTGCCGACCCCTGTTTTAGGTTGTGTGAGCATCTGGCTGTAACAAAAATGATGATGTCATTGCTTTACATATAGCTGCTTTACTGGCTATAAAAAACCCAAAAAGTATTAAAGCATTCTCACAAGTTAATGCAAAGAGAGGCTGAGTAATCATTGACCTGAAAATTATTATATATAAGTGTGTAACTTTGGACTCGGGGCATATGATTTACAGAGCAGATACGTATGCTGTAGCAGAAAAACAATATGCAGTTTAATTTCAGATGGCTTTTAGAATGAAAAACAACTGCGGTGGGAACAAACCGGCTTGGCTGTTTTCTTCTTGAGATTAAAAACTCTGACGGAGTGACCGAACTGCTTTGAAAGAGGGCGACAATAATAGAAGTTTGCCTACTCAACATTCAAATTGTGTTTTTAAGACACACCTCCAGCCTGGAAGATATGTTTTTCAATTAGACATGGCAGCGGTACTTTTATTTTATATGGCTCTTTCTGACACACGGTTTAAGTTTTTACTTTACATGTAAGAACCGAAGGCGTGAATTACTATTCATGAGTAAACACTGTATTGTATCTGTTAGAAAGCGCATACACCGAAGTGTTAAACGGTTTCGAATATATGTGTGGAATTGAAAGCTGAGGCTGGTACAAATAAAAAGTGCTGCCAGCATTTCTCCCCTCTGGATGCCAGTTATAATTTCAAGGTGCTACATAGCAGTCAGCAGCCACCAAATCAAAGATGGCCCAGGCAATTTATCACTGGTGTTCATGTCCAATTACCACAAGTTGGGATGAGAAATATGCTCTAAGGGCAATTAAGAATCCTGTCTGTGCTGTGAGCTGACTCGTGGACTCGGTATGATGTCTTTGTCTTTTACATCCACGTCCTTTCTCTGTCTTTTTTTGTCACAAACTATTCATCGTCCTTTATACTTTGTCTCCCCATGTGCCTGATTGGTTTGCCTCTCAGAGCTGATGAGATAGCAACCGGGCCACGTGCTAAAGAAGAAAAGGAAAGCAAAGAAAGCGACCGTGCACGATATGAAAAGTGGTTGTCTGTTTGAGTTGTAAGTTAAGCCCTCTGATTTCATCTCCTCTCTGTTTGTAAAGCTGTCATAGTTGAAACTACGCCCAGCGGACGTAGCAGCCAGATTACAGAGAACTGTTGTCAGCAAATTGTTTGCTTAGAAATGTCGATTATACGGCGTCTTCCACAGCATCTGAGGCAGCCGAATCAGAAGTGTCTCAACACCAATTAAACCATGAAATGTTGCCTTGTTTTTGAAGGTATTTGTAAGAGAAAAGCAGGCATCACAGAGGTCCTTTCTCAATCAGGCAAATAATGTTCTTCCTGTGATCTCGCCGCGTGCGCACAACAACAGTGCCGGAAAGACACAAAAGAAATCAATGATTTGATGTGAACAAAAAGCAACAGTAGAGGAAATATGTTTTTTTTATGAACCAAAGACATGTTTTCCTCTGAGGGGTCTGAGGAGAAAATAAATCTTAATAATTCACAAAGCAGGAGAAAGAAGGAAGAAAGGAATCGAAAGCAAGCAAAGAAAGAAGAGACATGTAAAGGAAAACAACAATGGAGACAAATAGGAAGAGAGTAAGGAATTGGGGACATGATGCCAAACACATGAAATAGCTCATGCATCACCCCAATGATGGACTGCTTTACAACATTAGCTTCTTTTAAGACTCCTCTTTTAACAAGCTGGAATCTAAAATCTGAACTTCATTTGATTTCATTTAATCTTCCGAACTGTTAATTTACTGTTCATGCCACCTAATTTTATGCCTCCCCTCGCTAAAAATATTGCACTGCTTCCCTGCCTTTCCTTATCTCAGAGTAACACCCGCTCACGTCCTGCCCTCTTGTCCTCCAGTGGTCCAGTTTGGTATCCGGTATTCACCTGCTTTAGTCCCTTCAGGCTGGCAGCCATCACCGCACTGGCCAGCTCACATTCAGACAGCTCTTCGTGGATGTATTTATAATTTTAGGCATGGGATCCACTCTGTAAGGGCTTCTCCTGTCTGTCTGGCAGTTATGAATGACACTTTGTTAACACATCACACAGTGCTACACACATTGCCAAAAGGGATACTGCAGTTATTGGGAGGTAGTAGCAGTGTTAATTAGTGGTCGGTATCTAAAAGCAGCATTCATGATTTCAGGACAAGCTGTGCATAAAGGGTCAGTGAGAATTACAATGAAATGGACTAATCATCTTATTTCCGTGCCATATGGCTGTTTATATATATATATAAAAGCAAAGTTTCACAGCAAACTTTTGATGTGTGCATTCTTTCATTGTGTTTCTGTATCTTTTTGTGTATTATTGTCTCCTGCATCTACTAATTAATCTCCTTTTATGTTTCAGTGAACGTCTTCCTCTGTTTTTCGGTGACTTACCCCTCGTTTGCACCTTAAAGCTGTCCAAAAGAAAGGACGCCCTCTGTCGCTTCGAAGGTTTTACATTTAAGGACATGAAAAAAATAATCTGGTTCGCAACAGGTGTTTTTTAAATGATTTAACCCTTGTGTGGTGTTCGTATTTTTGTTACTCAGCCAGTGTTCATGGGTCTGGTGGACCCGCTAGAGTTTTGGCTTTCCAAATTAACACTATCAAACAATTTTATGTTAAATTACTCAACAGATGTTTACTTCATCCCAATTACAAGACATATGAACAGCAAACATGGTTAATTTTTTCCCTTTACCTTTGTTAGATCACATTTATGAATTAATGTGCTTCTCGTTTTTCTTTTATATAAAATGTTATAAATAAATCAGTTATAATCAAGTGGAGTGAGTGGAAAGACACAACACATTTACACGTGAAAAAATAATTAATTGTTTAATTTTTCTTTTAAAAAAAACTGAACACGGGTCTCACAGACCCGAACACCATACAAGGGTTAAATAAAACCAGAGATGAACAACAAAACAAGACATATTACATTGTGCCATCACTTATTAATGAAAAACCAAAGCCAGAATGCAGAAGCAGTGTGTAGGTTCTTTACCCTACAATAGAAAGCGCCTTGACGCAAAAGAAGAATCAAGTCCAGTCGTGAAACAGAAAGTACACTGTTACATTTGGTGCTGTATAAATAACAAAAAACTAACAATTTGAAGTTCATCAAGGGGAAAACCATCAAGGCAGTTGGAAATCTTATCAGGAGTGGGCATTCCAGCAAATTCTCCCCAAATTCAGACCATTCATTGGTCAGAGAAAGTGCAAAAAACCCAAGAGCTACATCTCAGACTGCAGACCTCAGTTAGCATGTTAAACGTTAAAGTTCCTGACAGTATAATTAGAAAAAAAGATTTAAAAAGTATGCTTTGTTTAAAAGTGCTGGCAGGAGAAAGCATCTACCCTTTAAAAAGTGCTCTGCAGCATGGCTTAGTTTTGTTGTATCTAATTAACCCACAGGAACAATGTCCTTTGAACAGATGAGACCAAAGTGGAGATGTTTGGAAATAATCCTCAGCACCACATTTGGAGAAAACCAAACACAGCATATCAGCATAAACCACTCATACCAATTGTCAAGCACAGTGCTGGAGGGGTATTAATTTGGAATTGTGTTGCAGCCACAGCATCTGGGCACCTTGCAGTCAGTGAGTTGACCAAGAACTCTTCTTCATACCAAAGCATTCTACAGTCAACAGTCTGACAGCTAAAGCGTGTCCAAAATTGGGTCATGCAACAGGAGAATTATACCAAGCACAGCAGCAAATCTACAATAGAATGGCTGAAAAAGAAAAGAATCATAGTGTTGCAATAATTCAGGCAAGGTCCAGACCTCCAGCTGGCTGAATGCATCAGAGAGCTGTGCATTAATGAATACTTGCAAATCTAAAAGAACTGTGCGAAGAACAATGTCAGAGACCGATAAAGATGAAATACAGTCTACTTTCTGTTTCACGATTTTATGCAGAAGTCTGTGAGGCTCTGGACTTGATTCTTCTTTTCTTCCAAGAAAAAATGTCGCTCTGTAGAAAACCCTCTTGACCTTTGTAGTCCAGAATTTTTTTTTCTTCACCCAAAAGTCTTGTGCTAATTTAGGGTGAATTTTACTTTGAACACCTGCTTGAATTTCGGAAATCTCACCTTGAAAGCACTCTCTGACAGATTTGCTTTTACTTTCACAGTCCCCTCAATCCTCGCACAGGCGGACAACTCTAAATGAAACTAAATGGATGTTCTCTTATCAACTCGGAGCCGCACGTGAATCGTTTCGTGCATGAATTAACTGAATTAGCTGGCCAGGAAGCGTTCAGTTGAAGAGTGTCCAATTACTTCAGAACCCTTGCAATTTGGGCACTTTGTGTTAAATGGCCAAATTGAAGTTGAGACACGGCATTTTAAAGCATCCATCATTTTATTTCATTTTGAATGTGCTGAACAAACTAAAAATAACAAACTGTTAAAAGCAGCACATTTGATCAAATGCCCACAAACAAAACATAATGCAAATTGAGTAAAGAAAAAAAAACAACAACAACACGTTACATCAACAATAAGCTGGTTATATATCACGCATGGTTTTATATGAGGCATGAATCAGCTTTGAGAGATGTATCACAGGCACAGACCTGCATTTAGCTTTTAGTGGTTTCAGTAACAGCTACAAAGAAACCTGACTTTTAATGTGCATTAGCAGATGGTGTTGTAAAGTGACTCAGCATTTGGGCCATTTACTATACAGCTTAAAAATGATGGTGAAAAAAATAAATACATTTATGCACAATAATAAAATAAGTTGGGGAGATGTGGGGCAATTCATGAATGAATGAATTCCACAACAACTCTCAGGTGTGACGTAAAAGCTGTTCGAAATACTGAAGTAAAATGAATTTTGTTTAAAAAAGGCACCGCCTCTTTTAAACAGAAAAAGAAGCCCCACTTTTCTCCATTCGCTGCATTGCGAGCATATTTTACGTGTGTGTTTTAAACCTGTGAAGTAAAACATAATGTTGCCATTTTGTTGCCCGGCGGTTCACTACGGTTTTATCAACACAAATTTGCCACCATCGGTGATGAAATCTACCCTGGAGAAGATTTTATTGGGGATTCTAGCTGCTTTATCCCCGAATGATTTCAAGAGCATTAGACTTACTCTGTACATCATCACATCACACCACAGATAACGACGGCACACAATCGCAGGAGATTCAACCCACTTCCCTTCCTGCAGTTCAGGATTCCACTGAACTACCTTTTCTCTTTTTTCCCTCCCAAATGCTTCTCTTTATTTTTATTGTGTTCTTTTATCCCACCAGTGAACTTCTTTAGATCAAACTGCTGTCTGATTTAAAGTTGGTTTACCTGCAGCGAACAGCTGCCAGTCCAACTGTGAAGTGCAAACTATATATAGCTATTATTTCCTTTGAGCTCCTTTGCACTCCTCATCATCTCATTTTCTGACAATTCAGATGAGAGTGGGAGTCAAATCAGCTTTCTGTGCAACACATGTTACTTATAAATCCTCAGCTTGCCATGTATTTGTCATCTTATTCAGTGACTGTGAGAGCTAGAAGAAAGAGCTGTTTGGCATCAGACGTGTGACTCACCAAAGCCCCCTGAAGTTTCACTGCCAATAACCACAATGAATTGCAAAAAAAATGGAAGCGTGTTTTGGTATCAAACTACTTGGTCAAACAGCTCCACTAGTTTCAAGCGCCTAACTGTTCCAATAAAGAGTATTTTGGTTGTATATTATAATACAGCCAGAGCTATCTTTGGAAAATATCTCAGTATATAATTAGCAGTTAGTGATAATACCTTTATTACCTTAATTCTTTTATCAATTTTCAAAATCTAGCAATTATGAAGAATTTTTAAATTGAACTACTAATAACAAAACTGCCTGATGAAAGCTGAGGCAACACTGAATGCTACCTTCTGGTGTCTGAGTGCTTTCAGAGCCCAGTTAAGATGATAAAAATACTAATGTTCTTAAAGCTGTGTCTACTCTGAAAGAGATTTGCTCGTCACACATCGCTTTGAAGCTGACGGCTGGTCGCTTGCAGAGATTCCAGGCTCCGGTTGCCTAGGTAACCTTCTAATGCATTTTCTATCAGGTCATGTGTCAGTCACAGATATTCTTCACTCTCAATGGTAGTTGCTTCAATTAGTCGTCTGGAAATTGAGAAAAGTTTATCTCCGGTCCCGCCCACTTTGTATCGTCAGCGGTTATTTCCCCGTAATCGTTTTAAGACACCAAATGTCACTCTCTTTATGTGACCTCTGGTAAGCCTGTCGCTACAAATCGCTTCCCGTGTGGATGCGGCTTAAGGGACTAGATGATCACTCCCTGGAAACCCCTGGTTGCTTGGGAAAAATGTCACATAGCGTAAGCCAACAACCACTAACGAATTAGGAAATCACTGAAAAAAAAAAGTGTGGATACTGGAGGTTGGTGGCTGTGTGACTGTGAAACTGATTGCCGGACAGTGACTACCTGGCAACCACAGCTTGGGAAAAATGTTGATTCCCCAACCAGTTGTTAGTGGAAACTGGGGACAAAGAGGTAACTGATACTCCACCAAAAACCTTGTGAAGGCGTCTGTTGTTAGCGGATTGTTACAGTTGTTTTTAGTTTGTAGGGACACTCACCAACTATTTGCCGAGGAGTAGTGATACAGTGAAAAGTGACAATTCATTTTCAAAGTGAAAGTTGTCTCTTTTGAAATGTGATGGTTGCTACAGTTACATTATCACTTAGAGAGCTGTGGGAGATTGTCTGCAGACAAGTTGAGCTTCCAGTTTGGATTTGGGAGACAGACACTATTCTCTACTTTTAAGATTAGGCTTAAAACTTTCCTTTTTGCTAAAGTATATAGTTAGGCCTGGATCAGGTGACCCTAATCCCTCCCTTAGTTATGCTGCAATAGGCGTAGGCTTCTGGGGGATTCCCATGATGCATTGAGTATTTCTTCTTCGGTCACCTTTTTCACTCACTATTTGTTAATAGACCTCTCTCCATTGAATCGTACTTGTTATTAATCTCTTGCTCTCTTCTGCAGCATGTCTTTTATCCCGTCTTCCTTCTTTCTCACCAACCAGTGGGGGCAGATGGCCGCCCCTCCCTGAACCTGGTTCTGTCGGAGGTTTCTTCCTATTACAAGGGAGTTTTTCCTTCCCACTGTCGCCAAAGTGCTTGCTCATAGAGGCTAATATGATTGTTGGGTTTTTCTCTATGTGTTATTGTAGGGTCTACCGTACAAAATAAAGCAGCTTGAGGCGACTGATGTTGTGATTTGTAAAAATAAAACTGAATTGAATTGAAAGTCGGGGTCCTCTAGCAACCCATAACAACCACTCACCAACCAGTTGGGGAATACACATTTTTCCCAGTGAATGGAAGTTGCCAGACTGTATCTGCCCAGCCTGTGTGATTGAAGCCCAAAGGATAATTAATTTCTGAATAGTTCAAGTTGTCCTGGATATTAGGTCTTCTTTCCAGCTAGCAAAGTGGCTGCTCCAGATGATTAAATTAATATTTTAGGAAAGCTGCAGGGAGCTTGATGTTTTGAACATAGGATGTGTGTATGACTGTGTTACAGCACTTACCTAGATAGCTGTTGTTGATGCGCAGAGACAGATAACACTACACAAAACCCACCTTCTTAAAAAAATCAAAATAACACAGTAGTATTCCACTGAAACATCTTCGCGATACAAACGCTTGTTTGAAGGGCATCACGGGGCACTTAAATAAATCATTTTTCTGTGTAGCCGATAGAAAAAAAATAAGATGATACCAGTCCTTTTTCTAACTTCTAATTGGGAGGGCAGCTACAAATCACATACAAAGGCACCGACTTCTTTTGATGTAAAGGTACAAAACTATACAAAAGCACAGAGGTCAGAAGCTGGTCTGCGCGCTGCATCTGTCGGAGCATGCAGACGTGGAAGGGAGATGCAAAACTTTTGAACCCAGGGCAAGGCCACAAGTACAGTACGCACATCCATCCGTGCAACAAAGGCATAACCTGCACGAGGTTACCAACTTAACTCGTCATTCAAGTGTAAATGTCTGTGTAGTTTCTTGTTTACTTGTCGTAGAAGGTTTGTTACTGGTGAGATGTGCTGTGATTCTCTCTCGCTGTGTTAAGCTAAGACATTTAAAAATCATTAAATCTAATTTAAACTGAAATGGAACAAAAGACTATTACTGACGTCTTCCTGGGTTTTGATTTTCCCCGATCTGCATCTTTTCAGGCTCCCTGCAGAGGATTAGAGGACAGCCTGCCACTGTGCGTCTCTGGGTATTAACTGTGCCCCATGTAGCTTCTTATAGGTGCATTATGGTGTTACATTGTTTTGGAGTATCATGCCGCATTCTTGTGTAATCTTATGGAAGGATTACATTTTGCACATCTCATTTTGCTGTTCCTTTTATTAAACTAAAGGTGTTTTTACAAAGTGCATATTTTTTTTAATGTGGTTTGACACACAAAAGAACCTAAACAGCTTTTATTGTCTGTATAGGGAGAGGGGCTTCCTGCCACTGTGTACGTGTATTAACTGTGAACCGTGCAACTCTTATAGAGAATCAATGTGCAAATCCTGATTCCTGCAGTTGCTGGTGTTCTTAAGCCTCTGAGCAACCATCTTACAGCTGTTCAATATGGATTGGAACAAATTAGTTTTTAAAGCATTCATTTGGTCAAGTTTCTCAATACTAATCTAGGTACTTTTGAATTTATTGGGCTTTTTAAAATACTAATATATAAAAAGGGTGATCTGAGAGAAAGAACACACCAGTATCTGGACAGGGGCTCATCCACAATCTGGCATGTCATTTCTTCTAAACTCTGGGCTGCATCGCTCACACGTTTCCCACCTACTTTTCCAGCAGCCCAGCCTAAACACAGTAAGCTAAAAAAATTTATGTGGTCAACAGTGTGCAGAAAGATCGTGGAGAGGGTAAAGCCTGTGATATAAACATGTAATATGGCCACAGTTTACTGCTTTAATTCGTTCCCTAGACAAATCTATTCAGTCATTTGTGAACTACTGTGTTGAAGCACATTGATATTTGCATATTTACAGGGGGGGAAAAAAAAGATTCTCCTGAAATCATTGTCCTTTCTTAATGCTGTCATGGATGTTGCTATTCTTTATCAATAAAACGTTGTAATTAAACCGGCTCAGGAAAAGTGGCTATGGGAATCAAATGTACGATACTTGTGGGAGGTTTTGTTTGCCTTCTCATTCTCATCAAGAAGCCATCTGTGAACTTTTCTCTTCCTCAATCGAACACCAATAAAGTTAATAAACTAACAGGCATTGCACTTAGCCCTGGGATCGACTCCGTGGTTAATGTCCCCACCAGGCAAGTAGTAGTCACATTTGGCCGTAGGGCTCCTCAGCTTGTCTTAAGCTTCATCTTTCATCATATTTAATTTAATTCACACTTAACTGCTGCTCACAGAAGTGGATTTATTAATTTAAAAAAGCTTTTTTTTGCAAGTCAGTCTCTTTTACTTGCTCATTATTCTGAAATAAAGTGAATTTACAGTTTTGAATACACAAAGGAGGGAGTGGAGAAGCAGGTTAAGCCGTAGAATAATCCTTAAAAATACTGTGCAATAACAACCTTCTTGAAGAATTACTGCTTCGCGGAAGACACTCTGGAGAGCCAGAATTTAAGTTTAATTAGGTAGACATTGTCCAGAATATATAGATTTACATGTAATTCCTTTTCAGGTTTTAGCGTAATCCAGCTTCTTAACATTTCACCACCCCAGAGTATTTTTTTCTTTCCTTGTAAGCTCCTATTACAACAGCGGGTCCATTCCATTGTAGGTCCCAGATAGTGATGAAGTTGCTGTGAGTGGACACAGAAATGGGGATTTGCGTAATTTAATTAAACCTGTTGAGCTGTCCGAGGCTTGCTTTTGTGCATTATATTCAAATGCGATCACAAGAACAGAGCAAAGAATTTCGTTTGTGCCTGCAATTCAGAAAAAGTAGGGGCAATCGGCAAAATTTGTCAAACCAACATTTCTGCATGTCTTAGTATCCCTAACAAAGAGAAGGTTTATCACAGCCGCACAGTATGCTGCTGACATTTTAACTCATGTAGTCAGTCGGTAAACTGAGCCCTCGGGATGCCCTTCACCACGAAAGGCCGTTAACAGGCCAACAACAGCATAGTGTCAAAACAACTTCAAAGGGCTGCGTTGGTGTGAATGCTGCTGTGGGCATGTTTTTGATGAAACTATAAGGCCAATTTGAAGACCTTTTAGATGTAAATACTCTGTTGTATTAAATATGTTGTAGCAAATAACCTAACAGAAAAGGCTTTGCTGTTCGAGAAAGCTCTCGAGGGGTCTGAGCAGCAACAGCAATTCTCCCTGAAGAGCTAATCATCACCTCGTTCATAAACGCTACTATGAAAAGTTTTCCTACCTACGGTTGGGTTTTGTTTCAAAACCAATCCCCTGCCTGTGCCTGTGTGGGTTTTCTCCAAGAGCTCTGGTTTCTTATAAGAAGCTGAAGGTGGCCCAAAACAATAAATAGCAACTGCCAATATAAGAGGTATCTGTAGGTGACTATTTTATTTGAGGAAATCAGATTTATATTCAGTCAAGATCAAATGTGGCCCATAGGCCAAATATTTATTGATAACCGGGGACTCGGAAATAGTTTTTAATCCAGATGTGCCAAGCTAAGGTTAATCAACGCAGCTGGTTTCTTGGGGCTTCAGCAACTTTAAACTAGAGAGTGGGATCATGAACTAATCTGAAAAGTGTTTACTGAGGTTATAAATGGAGTGAGAAATACGGGTCGTTTTCTTTCGGATATCTATACGAAGGACTTCTTTTTGCAACCAGAGGAGTCTCCCCCTGTTGTCCTTTAAAAGCAATGAATGTTGCCTTCACTTTGCAGGCAACCGAAGGAACCTTCCTTTTTTTATGTACAAGCTGTGACGGCAACTCGAGTTAGTCTGCAATATCACTGCCTACTATTTTGGAATGTAAACCAGACATCTACAGAAATTGTGAGCATATGTGCATTATGAACACCATCTCGGAGTCTTGTAGATATATAACGTGTCAGAAAATTGCTTTCATTAAAATCTTAACTGCTCTAAAGTTTAAAGGAAGAAAAAGCTCAGTGCTAGATGGCATACTACTTTCTATTTTGCCCAGCTGCCTGGCCAACACAGTACTTCCAAAGTACCAGGTCCAAGTGATTGAAAAAGCCACGCTGTCATTGCCATTCCCACCCACTCTGCATCATTTGGATGTGAATTCAAAGAGAAGGGAACTCCAGGGTCTTCACTAAACAATTTAGCGCTGATCCACGCAGACGCACAGATCCACTTGGACGTTCAGTACAGTAGTCTATCACCGCGTAAGCGTGACACTAATGCACATGCTGACGGGTTGTTTGGACATTATATAATCCATCAGCGCAGTATGACTGCGACAGGTGTGGGTTCCGCTTAGTTTGAATACACCGAAGGTCCTCAGTGGGTGAGTGAATAAAAGACTGTGAAAAGAAATGGTGAAAAAGGAAGACTTATTCATACAAATCATTCTCTGACTCCAGGTTTTGAGAGACTGCAGTGCAATTTAAAAAGAGGCCTCCAAGGACGGCGAGCAATAATTTGCTCACAGATTAATCATGTATCCAATAGGGCAAAGATTCCTCTGAGGCTCAGAGAAGCAATAATCATCCAGATAATATTTATCAGATTGCACTGCTATTTAGACTCTCCAAACATCATTCAGACCTCCTGTCAAACATCTTTGTGTTTTTATTCTGCATGTAAGTGTTATGCGCTTATGTGTGTGCCAGGACATATTCCTTTGGACATGTTATTTCCTAGCGGTGTTTCAGCAGCAGCCCTTTTCTGTAAATGTGACTCATGTTGTCCTGTACTTGCACTCAAAAGGAGACAGTTTTGTTGTTTGCTTTTCTTCCCCCAGCACAACGTTTCCTTTTTAAGTATTTACTTTTGTGTGTCCACATTCCTGCTATACCCCTAGTTGGCAGATGACTCCATCTTACCACTAGACTGATTTTAAGTGACTGACTGACTGTTTTTTTTTTAATAAATGCTGCAGCAAGCACAAACACTTGAGAAGAAAAGGAGATTTTCTACTGGAAAAAAATGTTCTTTTCCATAGAACGTTATTTGGAATGAGCTCTAGTTGGTTGGTGAATCAAAATAAAAATCATCATCCTTGTATTGATTTTACTTTTGCTGAGGAGACTGATGCTGACAGCTTTTATGTGTAAAAAAAAAAACTTAATAAGGATAGATGTTTTCACAAAGACTGGAGGAGTTGATTTTCAGCGTTCCTGTATCAAGCAACAATAGAAAGTATTTTTTCCTTTTAAACCAAAGCAATTGGTCTCTGCAGTTTCCAAGCGCAGTGCTATTACAATAACAGAAGAGATGATGAAACACAGCAGTAAACACCTCCAAACTTTCCTCTTACTGGCACAAAATTCAAAATGAGCACATATATATCTCGTTGCCTCAGTTTTAATATTTGATGTTTTGTCTTTGTACAATTTTCACAGATTCGAAAAAGATTGTATTTTTTGTACAAAAAATGGTTTTTGCACAAAAGATGTCAATGAGTTAAAATACTTTTAGGTTTGATGTTGCTGTCTAGAATTAACAGTTTAAAAAATGGATTTAAATCTGTATGCAGTATATCTATATTTAGAATTACATATTTTCCGCTGATGCGTGTACCTGCGCTGGTGCAAAGTTCTGCTTTGATGCCTTTTGAAGACCACTTGTCAAAATTGACAGCTAAGCATGATATACAGCAGAAAAGGAGTTTGCATGTTCTCCATGTGCCTACATGGGTTCTATTGTTCCAATAGTTCACGTTACATCAGCATGCCTTGGATGTGGACCTTGCTAAACCAGGCAATATTTAGGCCAGTATGGCTTTACTTATATGTCTCTTGCTAATATTCTAATCAGACTTTAGTCTAAGGGAGACCCTTACTAGATGCATGCTGTGACTGGGATTCAATCATCAACCCATTATTCCAAAGGCAGTGATGTTGCCACTACTATGCATTGCTACATATATATATTTATATACATAAAGTAATATGGAGTGAAAAGGACAAGTAACTCAAATTCAGCACTCAAATGTACTTTATTACTACGCCCACCTTTTTACTTCAGTTAAGAGCCAGCTTTTTCCCCCAAATACTTTGAAAGGTAAAAGCTGCTTAGTTTAAATACACAGTGTGGGTTTCCATGGCATTTTCCAAGACAGGTTTAATTATGCACCGTGTGTATAATTTAACACAATATACCCTCAACAATCTACATGGCTGCACCTGTACAGGCATCCAGGCTTGAGAACACAAATTAACCTGTCTTTGATTAGAAAGTGGTAACTGCTCCATGTTGAATCCTGAAATGCAAACTGAAAAGGAAGGAGGACTGAGAGGAAGCTGGAGGAAGTTGGAGCACAAAAAAGGCCACCCCCCCCCTTCACACACACACACACACACACACACACACACACACACACACACACACACTGCTCTGCTGTCTTCTCCTTTAGCACCTTGTTAGAGGAAGCCCTCCACTGAAGTGACATCACGCACCAGAGGGTGCGAGAATCTTGTTACTAGAGCGCGATGGCTGCATCTTTCCCTGAACCTCGCAGTGCTTTCGGTACACTGGCAAGCCAAGCATACACAAGTATAGTTCGTGGCACTCATGCGTACACATTAGAAAAGCACAATGACATTGTTCTTCTGCGGCCTCTTCCTGCCCTCCAGCTTGCATCCACAGTCACCAACATGTTCAGCACTGCACCATATGTGCATATATGCATGCCTCCTCACACCTCAGTCCACCACACACACTCGCTTTCTAGGATCGCACCCTCCACATATGTTCAAGTGCCAAGCCAACACTTGTTTCTCCACATCCCTTCCACTGAGGGCTATTGTTTTAAGCCTGCATCTGCTTGCTGTGAGCCACCTGAGTATAGTGTTATCAAGTGCCATGCGGATCCCACTCTGTGCCTGATGTGGTGGCTTGCAAGTTTTCTCTTGTACCTTTTACTGCTCTGGGGATGGCCTCTGCCTAGGAACACTCCCTACTACATCCAAAGAAGAAGAAGAAGAAGAAAAACCCCACCCTTCCCTTTCTCCCCAGAGGGTTTTGTGCAAGTTCTCGTTGTGCTGTGCCAGCTTTATGCCATGCTAATGCCCTACAACTGCGGAGATGGCGCTTGCAGCGGCAGGTGCCAGCTGGGGACATCACAGGCCCCTGAGTGAGCCTCTTAGTTGGAAGACTGCATGTAGAAATGCAGCGCGCCGACATGCTATGATTATATAACTGCTTCAACGCAACACTTGTCAGCAGAAATGCTCTGATTCATGCTGTTCATCTGTGATATTCCACAAAGAAGTGTAACCTGTAAGCGCAGCAGGTTTGCGGCTTGGAGTTGTTTGTTTTTTGATGTAATAAAGCTTAAACTCCTGTATCACCACCTACAGTTATATGTCTTTACGTCTGCGGGCATGTTCTAATCTTCACACTTAAATTGACTTGGAAACAAGCCTGCAACTTTCCTTACAGTTTCCCATATGAGCTCTCTCACACTAATATGAGAACATACTGTCCATTTATTTGAAATTGAAGTTGCTGTCTACTGTGAAAGCCTCCAGAACTCATTACTCAGCCCTGAATTTGACAAAGAGCATATTAGATTTATTGTATTTATCTTGTCATGGTGGCTTCCTTGTAATTTCACCGTGCTCTAACACGACCAGCCACACTGTCTGAATGTATGATGAAATACCAAGGGCTATTATCGCTGACAGACTGAGACCCAGGTACCAGGCACCAACAGGGGACGCGTATTAAATTCATCATTTGCACATTTCCTTGATACTTTCAGCCAAATCAAATCGGTCCAGAATGTCTCTAAATAAGCACAGCTGCTATCGTGTTTTATTGAATTTTGTGAGGCTGCAATAATCCCCTTCTTCATCCACTTTTAATTCTTGGCCGCCATAGCAACAGACTCGGCTGTCAGGTGTGCGTTGACATGTACACTCCACCCATGGCAATCACGCATTTACATAAATAGCCATTCCACCAGCTTATCTGTTTCCCTGGTAACACCAGGTGATTCTCCAAGGCAACCTCCACCCACAGAGCAGGTCGGCTGCATTTCTCTGTTGCTGAAAGTGAAGTTTAAAACTGCTGGTTCTGATGGCAAATTAATGAGAGATGCAGCTCCCAGAATACTGATATTTGGTAATGGGTCTACATTTCTTATTATCTTGCTAAAATGGCAAACACAAATTCATGTGCAACAGAGATTCAAACCAATTTACTCTGTAAATAAATGCTGTAATAATACAGCAATACACAGTTATGCTCTCCTCTTTGGAAACGCGGCCACAGCGGGGGTCCACAAGGCAGTGCACCCCCGCTGCTAGTCCCAAGCCACAATAAATGGACTGGATCAGAAGAGCATAAAATCTTTGTTAAATCAAACATGACTACGAGTGACATTTCCATAGTGGATCAGTCAAGGTCCAGGTTAACAGCAACTGCAGCCGGTGCTGTTGACCAGTAGGGTGCTAAGGAAACTAAAGAAAAAGGAGGTAGCGAGAGAGAATGAAAGGTAGGTATGGAGGTGAGACAAGGGACTTTAAATGTAAAGATGGATGTGATGAAGAGGGTTGGTGTGACAGAAAAGGGTGGAGGCAGATGAATCCCTGTGGTGGTTGTGTAAAACCTGATTAACAGGAAACCACTATACAATGATATCAAAGTTTTGCTTTTTTATTTAACCACCTGGCGTCCACATATGTTGACATCACATTTTGGGTTATTTAGTCTAAAATACTCAATTTTGCTTGACATGGGCCTGATATCCACTTACGAGGGCATTATACTGCTACTGTGCTATCAAAATTGTAAACGAATATCCTCATATGTGGCTCTTATTTTTCTTAAAAACAAAAATAAGGTTGAAATAAAAATCTGGTAATTCTTTGTTTTTACATTCATCGGGCCCCAATATGACCAAATATCAAAGAGAAATTAAAAATGCATGTCGTGGAAGAGTTCGGGTCTTAGGAGGTTATGGCTGAAATGATTCCCATTGTGTTGCTTGAGTAAAGCTCATTTAGTGCACAGTCAACTGAAGAAGGAGAGTTCCCTAATGGCTAGCACAAAGACTTACAGGACTGTAAATCCATCCATTTTTCCCTTCTTCTTCCGCTGGTCCCGTTCAGGGTCACATGGGGGTTGGAGCCTCGCACAGCTATCATAGGATGAGAGGTGAGAATGAATGTAAAAGTTAACACAAAAAATATTCATCTTTTAGTCTTGCTAGGGCTATTTCAGTCATTTCCTGTTTAACTATTCTGTTGCCTAAGAAAGGATTTAGCTACCGATGGGCCACAATGACCGAAGTTTTGTGTGTCAATTAGCCACATTTTTCAGGTGTATTATCCTGAAGCCAGTATCTTGCCATAGGCCACAAAAGACAAGAAGCTGAATCCAGGATATGTGTTTGAGGACCTGTAATAGGATGGTGTTGAACACAGTTATGCATAAACACATTTCACCACAACAGCTATTAATGGAGTAAGAGCATAATGGCAACTAAATAGCTGACAGTAGTTGGCAGAAAAACGTCACTCATGACTGAAGGGTATTTTTGTTGAGCTGAGAGTTGATGTTAAAAGTGGGGTAGTTGCTTGACATCTGCGACAGTGCCAAGAAATAAAAATCACAACAAAATAGTGAGAAGATAACAACATCAATCAGATGGTGGGATAGCTGTGGAAAAAAAACAGCTTATGACTAAATATTTGTCTTTTCTGTCATTTAACCATTTGCAGAAGTGATATTTGGCACAAACACAAGGCCCGGGGGCCAGAATCGGCCCAGCGATGACTTTGTGTGGCCATTTGTACTACACCAACATAATCAAGTTACAGATTTCTGTAGTTTTACACATTTGCTTCTTACAGTCCAAAAAGTCGTGACATTTCTTAATTTACTACAGGAACGTGTTTATCATGCGCAAGAACTGAGACATACCATTGAAACTGTGCTTCTTTGTCTTATGTTAAGATATCGCATTGATTAAATTTGGTCACTTGATTAAATTACTTCCATTTCTGTACACTGACAGAAAGAGGTTTCACTTGTCCGGTCCACATAAGTGGGCTGTAGTTTGCCATCCCTGCTCTAGAATTCAAGTGAGTGGGCATGCAATAAGAATAAACATGGCTTTCATAGGGACATCAAATGAAACAAGCTCAGCTGTGATCAGTTTTGGCAAACCCAGACGCTGTCATTTTTTGTGGTGAATTTGTGCTGTTGGGCTGCCACAACATTTGACCTTTACTTTTAAGTAAGTAAAAAAAAAAAAAATCCCCGAAACAAAACTACAAGTGTGTATTAACATTGCAGGCCATGCCTTGTACTCCAGCGATGCCTGTTCATGAACTGCGATGCCCCTGGGGTTTTTGAATTTCCAGTCTCTAGCTCCAGATAAGAGCCGCTGTAAATCACTACATTATTGGTTTTATGACAGACAGCTGACATTAATGCCTCCTCCCCCCCTTTTTCACTAGAGAAAGCTCTAAATTTAGTCCTTGCACAAACACAGCTATCCTGAAGCTATCATCCTTTCAGTTCTCATAATAGTTTAGGCATTTGTTTGTGAAGGTAAAATATATCCTGCCCTCTCTCTGGCCTCATCTTTGATGGGAATGAATATGGAACTGGGTGTGATAATGCCACAGCCCAGTCTGAGGTAATGGGACAAGAACGATGAGCATAGGTGCCTGCCTCACAGCTAACAGTCTCAGAGTTTATCATGCCTTTCAAGAGCGGAAAAGAGAGAAGATTAGGAGTGCAAACACACATTAAACCTAAATTACATCAACGTCTCTCCCTCCCGCTCTCTCTCTCTCGTCACTACTTCTAAGTCATGTCTGGCTGGCGGGCGAAAGAGGTTTACCTTAATTCAAAAAGCACACAAAAGCCATTTTGTTCTTCTTGTATTGGACGAACACGATCAACAGGTTTGTGTGGGCAGGCGATTACAAAGATGTTTTTTGGATAAATTGCCTATATTGTTGTCCCCAGCTGAACACTAAGCATTACAATTACCATCCCAAAATGTGGCAAACAAGGTGTTTGTGTTATTGTTTGTCAGAGAAATACAATTAAGTCTACCTGAGCAGCAGCGCTCTCTTTCATTCAGAGTATCCTTGGATCTTTGCCTTTTGATTTCTGACATTAAAACCGTCCCCTTGCCATTTGTTATGCATATATTAGCCTTTACATGATTGATTGAATTAATTCATTATTTTGCTGTTTAAAAAACAAAAAAGAAGAAGGAAAGAAAGAAAGGAAACTGCCTGTAGGTTGGGGCTGAATAGGAATTACCCGCAGGAGCATAGCTAATTACCGAGCATTAGCATATGCAAATGAGAGCCGTTATCTTGTGTACAAAATGTTGCTTATGGTAAACACCGGCTAATCACTTTAGCAAGTTTAGCTGTTTAAATGCTGGTAATTGCATATTGTTTGACGAGATCGGCTTTAGTCGTTGAAAATGAAGGCAGAGGCGAGAATGTGAGATATTCGTCTTTTGTGTCCACTTTCTGTTTCACCTTGGAAATGGCACTTGGTGCTGTAGATCCTTTGATGAAAAGATTGAAAAGGGAATAAAAGATGTGCTGTGCCTTAAGTGAGAAACTTTGGTTTTCGCTGTTAAAGTGGTGTCAAGGAAGTTCGATTACTTTTATGTAAGTGCACCTCATCCTGACGCACACGGCGAACCTTATGAAAGATTTGTGTCATGCCGCTGTAAGAGCACTGGGGAAAAAAAACCAAAAAACAAACTAACAGAATGTATAAAATAACAGAAGCTCGTTGCACATTTAAGCTGAATCTTAATGCACTACAACAAGAGCACTTTTATTGCGCTGACATGCCAATGATGATCATTTTCTACATTTCATATGCAAAACACAAGAAAATACTGATGAGTTCCCAAAGCATTAAGTGCTTGTTGTGTCTAAGCAAAGCTCCCAAGCTAATTAATCATCTCTCTATCACATATATTCATCATTTTACTTGTTTTTTTTTTTAATTTTACAATTACGGTAAAAGAGGAATAACAGCACAATTGAAACACATTTGACATTTGTGCTAGAGAAATGACTCCGGCGTTCAGTCTCTTATCAAAGTAAGAGCAGATTCATTTTCAGTCAGTGCTTGTTCATTGTTAGGATTCCTTTTGAGAAAATGCATGAACAGAGTCATTGTGGGAAGTGGCACAAGCATCACTTCCACTCAACATGGTCATTAAATTAAGGCCTGCTTGTCAAAATAAAGCCCATCACTGACCCAACTTGTAAAAAGACACTCTTCCATCATTTTTGTCATTACTGTCTCTCTGTCATCATGCTCTCATGCTCCATAAGTCAAAAAGCAATTTGGCCCCCTCTTAAAAATGCCCTGTCATGTCTGAATAAAATCACAATAAGCATTTAGGTAACTAAGACCTATAATCAGAGGAAAAACAAAGTTATGACAGTCGTGCAGTATTTTCTCCCTTTACAATGTCGCTTTAATCCATTGAGGTTTGTGGATATTCGCTTATGCACAGCTCTCTTAAAGTCCTACCATATGGCCTGGCTTTGGATCAGTACAACACCAAATGATATTGTTCCAGAAGTATTTTGGTTTCTTCAGATGCAATTTTGCAAACCTAAGCTGTGCTGCCAGGTTGTTTTTAGAGAGACGAGAGCTTCTCCCGACGATCCTTCCAAACAAGCTACTGTTATGAACATCTAACATGCTGACGGAGGCCTATAGAGTCTGAGATGTAGCTCTTGGGTTCTTTGCAATTTCTCTGAGCATTGCGCGATCTGACCTTGATGTGAATTTTCTTTGATGTCCACTCCTGGAAGACTGAGGCGTTGTGTGCTAACACACACCTGAATACTCCACACCAGCAAACTGCCAAAACCACCTTTCTATAGAGGTGCTCACACCTGCCTATGATCGATTCGCAGCACCTGGCTGGTACTTACCATCTTAATTCCTATGGAAACAGTGACGGTCTACTTAGTTTTTCCACAGGTGTGCAGAGAGCCCTGTAAAAACTTTCTTTGTCACAGGAATCCATGCTTTCATATTCAAAAAATGGCTTTAGAAAGGGGACATACTGCTTTAAGGAAAGGAAAGAGAAATCGCTGATATAATGTGAAGATGTGAAAGTATGCATGTGTCTTGAAAGGTGATTGTCATATGTGGGAGACACAGAAATGTCATAAAAAGAAAGCAGTCCTCAGTTATTAAAGCAGAGGTTTCTACTAAACAGAATCCTCTAGCTAAAGAATCTGTCCTCAGGGGTTTGAGCTCAGTGAATGACAGTGGACAGAGAGAAGCCCACAGGCAAACTCTCCAGTGTGAAGATGTCCAGAGTTTTACACCACACACACAATGTGCAATGTTCTCAGGGTGATTTAAAAGATACACTTCCCCTCTTATGTGCACATGCTCACACTGTCACATACAGAGGTTGTGTGTGTGTTATGTGTGTGCAGGAAACTCAAAGAAAGGTAGTCAGACATGGAGAGAATAAATGCTCATGCACATGTCTCTCTGAGTCACCCTGCGGACCTCTTACAGAAAAGATACAATCATTTCATCATGTCGCAGTGAACACCCACCTTATCTCTCGCTGTAGGGAGCAGGGTGTGAGTCAAACCCACCAAAAAAGACCATTTTGCTCTCTAAACGCACTTATTTGATGATACAGAAAATCTATGGCAATACTTCAGCCCTCTGCGGGGTTGGACTTTAACACTAATTGTGAGCAAGTGGCTCATACTTTTTGTGGAGTGAAGCGTAATTAGAATGTGCACGTTTCATCTCTGTTCCTGTCGAAGAGCACAGCTGGTATGGCTTTTAGTTCACAATGCAGCCTGTGTTTCAATTTGTAAAGACTGAATACTAGCTGGCTCCCTTTCAGTTTATTGCTAAAAAGACAATGGCGACAACAATGTTTTTGCCAGTTTCTGAGCTTTTTAAGGAGATGAACTGGTATTTGTATTGCGCTTTTCTAGTCTCATTGACTACTCAAAACTCTCTTTTATAATAGCCAGAATTACTCATTCATGCTTGTAAGAATACAGTGCTTTATTCCATGCGTACAGTGTTTTATCTCTGACACAAAGGAAGATGCATCAAGGACATCTGACACTATGGCCACCACATGCAGATATATTAATGTAATATAAATAATGAATGAATGAATGAAAGAATGAATAGGCAGACTGGGTAACCTTCATGTTCAACCCGATCCTCAAAAGCTAATATCAGTTAAAGAAGGTCACTAATGTGGATTTTAACAGGAAGTAAAAACAAAAGAAAACCATCTCTTTTCTGGCTTTAAACTGCAAAACTTTGTTGATTTACTTCTGATACACAAAATGATAACAATAGGACTGAGTCCCTACTGGGGACCCACGGTACCACTCGCTCCCCTGTCATCTTCATTACTAGCTCTCCACTGGGATTTGTTGTGAGCCCACTGGTATACACTCTGCTAAATTATGCCTGCTCAGCCACAATCCCGAGCACCCACGCTGTCATATGTGCAGATGACACAGCAGTGGTGGGACTGATTTCCAGTAATGATAAGATATAGCGCAGGCCAGAGGTAGAAGATCGCGAGGCTTGGTGCAGAGCAAACCTCTGCATCAATGTGGAGAAAATGGAAGAGGTCATCATGGCTTCAGGTACATGGGGATGCACATCACTGTGGGGTACTCGGGTGTATGGAAACTGCTCTGCTGCACACAGGAAGACTGCAGGAGCCCGTTAAGTCCACAAAGAAGTTAATCAGCAGCAGTCTCTCATTAACTGCAGATATCTACATCAGCAGAAGCAGTAACAGGGCTGCCAGTATCATGAAGGACTCTTCCAGCTCAGCTCATGCACTGTTTATGCCCTTCCACTCAGGAAGAAGGCTGTGCGTCCAGAACATCCAGGCTGAGAAACAGCTTCTTCCTGGAAGCTATCAGACTTATAAACTCTTATATTATATTTATCAATGCCCTCATGCAGTCTAACACTCACAGCACCATAGACTGCTTTCTTTATTTATATCCTTGCATTGTCCTTGCTAGCTCTACTTATTTTGTTGTTTCATTCAGTTTCATGGGGACCTCATTACTTAACTTTGGTCCTTCTCATGCTACCTAATGTTACAGAATGACAATAGATGTCTTGAATCTTGAACCTATACGATAGAAAACTAAATATATTTAGGTTTTGGGTTGCTAATGATGCATAATATAAAATTTAACATACCAATTTATCCTGTGGATTTTCCTTTAACAGTTTTATGAGTGATTAGCAGTTTTAAATCTTACAAATAAGACCCAGTTGAGCAACAGCAGCAGTGTTTCTTGGTTAGGCAGCGCAAGCAGACTAGGAAAAAATGAGTGAAAGAGTTGGCCTAATAAACCAATAGGCTGCGTGGGTTATCTGTGTATCACCTATATAAGCTGCTGATGCAATCTACCTACAGGAACACAACATCAGTTTTAGCAGACTAATGTTTTTAGGTCAATCAACCTCCAGACAATATAAAACTTAATTACCTGTGGATAGCAATCTGTACTGCAAACTAACAAGGTGCACTGAGTCCATCGTTATCCTGCAAGTATAGAAATGTCTTTATTGGACCTCCAGATTTATTTTCTTTCTGAGGATGACCTCAAGCTGGCTGTTAACTGCCACAAAACTAGAGGGATCTAAAAGTCTGCATGCCACAAAATAAAAACACATGTTTCCACCACTCATACAGACCCACTGTTTAAGGTACAAAGATCACTGCAATCAGAAAGACTAAAGCTCTAAGTAAAACACCCAAAATTCAACTTTTCAACTACTTGATTATATATTAACCTGCACTTGATTCATGAATGGTTGAGTCTCGCTACTATGAAAACAGGAATAGTTAGTTGCCTGATAATCGCAGTGATTTTTTTTTCTTTTTGAATTTTGGCAACCATGTGCAACCACTTTCAATTGAAACACTACAACATGGTGGGAGGCAACTTGTCTCCAAACAGATGCAGTCTTCGCAATCCTTTTTACACAGATTAACAAATGTTTGAAAATAACTAAAGTCTAATTTCTAAACAGAGACTGATTGTCAACATCAGTCTGGGCCATCCTGCACCAGCTGCATCAATATTTATGGAGGAACTTTTAAATTTCTAAATGAATGTAAATAGCTACTATAAATTTCTACATATGTACACATGAACAGATAGAATTCGTGTTATGTTTTTAGCCTTTATTGCTGGACAAGACAGTGACGCTGACAGGAAAAATGGGAGTGAGAGCAGAGGGAACAACATGCAGACTGGAGCTGAAACCTGGCTTGTGTGTTAGCTTTGAAACATACAGGTCACCTACTCAAACAAGTTAGATTTTTTCCAATTTATCACAGTTAATCATCACAAACATACTGCATGTAACTGCCAACTTGGCCCCTCTGCTTATCGCTGTCTTATCGAGTATCTTCAACGTCATTTTGAAGACGGCAGCAACCACTTCGCAGGCGACGTGACTGCAGGTTCACTGCACACAGTCGCAATAATTTTATAGCATAATGCACACCATGCGTGCATGCTGGTGTAACATATTACTTCAGCATATGCCTTTGTTTGGAATACAAAGATGAGAGACTGAATAATTGGTCTGAATAACCTCCACGGCTAAGAAAGTAAGACTCAGTACTGGACACACACTTTGAATTAAATTCCAGCTGCCAGAAAAAGAATATAGTTCAGCAGGATAAGAAGGCAGACATGAGGCATAATTATATGTCTTATAAACCTTCTGTTAAATTATCTCTCGTGGCACAGTATTGCTAATGGTTTGGTCACAATATACACCATTAGAGTGAAATACACCATTATGTAAAAGCATGGCTTATCTTTAGGTCTTTTAGTGTGTAAAAGGTCCCATTTGCTGAAGCCCAAAAAAGCACTTTACAGAATCATTATTTTCCAAAGAGGCTAAAATGGTTCACTCTTAATGTGTAATAAGGGCTGCAGGTCCAGCTGAAGGAAAAAGAAACCACTGATCAATGGATTTTCTTCGTGTTGTGTATTGTTGGCAAATGCAGTCTATAAAGCTTTTCACACTCGAAATTTTGTGTTGCCCAGTCAAAGCGAAGGTCAGCACAGGTGCGTGGGCAGTTCAGCTCTCAATGCCAGGCTGCTCCTAGGCCACCAGCCAACATGGAGTAACCAGCCGTATCGGATATTTCCATGTCTCCAATGTTCAGTGTTCCAGTCTGAAAATCACCTGCTCCTGGGGCACGTCTTGCTGTCTGCGATGATGGACGTCAGCATCTTACTTCCATCTATATTTCTTTTACCATACCCCTCCACTTCCATCTTTTGTCTTCTCCCTCACTTTCCTCTCTCTGCTTGGTCTCTGAGGGATGAAGAGTCATTAGCAGGTAATGAATGCAGTGCATGTGTGATTTCAACGAGTGTCTGTAGGGCTAACCGAATGAGAAACCGGGGAGTGGGCATTTTTCTCACTGCTCTTCCTCTGCGCTCAGGGGAAGATGAGGGAATTTCGGTTATTTTGGCTCTGCTCTGAAGGAGAGACGTAGTAATTGGCTCCCCTCGGAGACTGACTAGCGTCAGAGCAAAATGTGCCCAATTTGCTGCGGCCGGTTCATTCCACATAACCACATATACCATGTATAATAGATGTGCATCTCTCTCTCTATGTGTGTCTTCAGGGAGGATGAAGACGCTCTGATTTGTTCCCTATAGTGTGCGAGCAGAGGGGAAGTGAAAATCCGGCCTCGTGATTGGATGGCACGCTGGGTGATACATTCTTTAACTGCTGTGCTGCAAAAGTTACCATCAAGAACCTCTCACTGCTGAAATATACATCAGAACCTCTGCCGGTTAAATATAAATGTAGTTGTACAGTAGGTGTCCTGTGTGTGGACAGTGTGGGTCAGTTTGTTTGTGTGTGACAGTGACTGCTGCCCTGTGTTTCCCTTAAGTGTCAGTGTACCCTGTTGGGGAATGTCTGACATGTGCTCTGCTTTGTTTACTGCGCTTGAAATAGAATAGAATAGAATAGAATTCAACTTTATTGTCATTGCACATGCACAGGTACAGGGCAACGAAATGCAGTTTGCATCCATCCAGAAGTGCTTTAGTGATATAGATATATTACAATATATATTAGCAATAATATAGATATGTGAGTATATTACAGAAATGGGTCTATTATGGTATGTTATAATGTACACGGTATGAAGTATGTTGTGAATATTCTATAACTATAAGTATGTACAGGCTGTAGTGAGTACAAGCTATGTACAGGATATGAACAGGATATAAATATGAAAAACTATACAGAATATGAAATGAAATAAATAACTTTACAGAATCTGGGATATACAGCTATACAGAAGTGGGAACTATGCAAGTTGTAGGATTAAAGATTATCGAATGTACAGAATGATTATTTACACAGAGCTATACAGTAGTGCAGTTAAGATAAGTGAGGGTGTAGATAGTTTCTACAGAGGCTATATAAAGTGCTAGTGGTTGTGAGTGGTGGTTCAGTCCATGTTATTATTGTGTTTGAGGGTACAGTTGTCCATTGTGGGTGTGTGTATGTTCAGTCCATGAGTTAACGTGGGTCAGATGTCAGGAGGCAGAGTTCAGGAGTCTGACAGCTGTGGGGAAGAAGCTGTTCCGGTACCTGGTGGTCTTAGTCCGGAGGCTCCTGTGGCGCCTCCCAGAGGGCAGGAGGGTGAAGAGTCCATGTGATGGGTGACTGGGGTCTTTGATGATTTTCCCAGCCCTTTTCAGACACCGCTTCCTGTAGATGTCTTTTATGGCAGGAAGTGGTGCTCCGGCGATGCGCTGGGCAGTTTTCACGACCCTCTGCAACGCCTTCCGGTCCGAGGCAGAGCAGTTCCCGTACCAGACTGTTATACAGTTGGTCAGGATGCTCTCGATGGTGCAGCGATAGAAGTTCACCAGGATGTCTGAGGACAGGTGGTTCTTCCTCAGAGTCCTCAAGAAGAAGAGGCGCCGGTGAGCCTTCTTGACCAGCTTGGAGCAGTTGGTCGTCCAGGTGAGATCCTCGGAGATGTGGACTCCCAGGAACTTGAAGCTGCTCACACGCTCCACAGCCGTCCCCTTAATGTGGATGGGTGGATGTGGGTCAGCATTCCTCCTGTAGTCCACGATGAGCTCCTTGGTCTTCTCGGTGTTAAGCAGCAGGTTGTTTCTGTCGCACCACTCAGCCAGACGATCCACCTCCTCCCTGTAGGCGGCCTCATCGTTGTCACTGATGAGGCCAATCACCGTGGTGTCATCTGCAAACTTAATGATGGTGTTGGAACCATCAGCAGGTCTGCAGTCGTGGGTGAAGAGGGAGTAGAGGAAAGGGCTCATCACACAGCCTTGTGGTACACCGGTGTTCATTGTGATGGTAGATGAGCAGCGGTTATCCAGCCGGACATGTTGGGGGCGGTTGGTCAGGAAGTCCAGTAACCATTTGCAGATGAGGGAACTGATACCCAGGTCTGTCAGTTTCCTGATGAGTTGTGAGGGGTGGATTGTATTGAATGCTGAACTGAAGTCTATAAACAGCATTCTGGCGTAGGTGTTGTTGTTGTCCAGGTGTGAGAGGACAGAGTGCATTGCGATGGAGACTGCATCCTCTGTGCTCCTGTTCCGGCGGTATGCGAATTGGTGGGGGTCCAGGGTGGGGGGGAGACAGGATTTGAAGTGTGCTAGGACCAGTCGCTCTAAGCACTTAGTGATGATGGGGGTGAGTGCTACTGGGCGGTAATCATTGAGGCAAGATGGGTTGGAGTTTTTGGGTATCGGGACGATGGAGGTGGATTTGAAGCAGGCCGGTACCACAGCGTGGGCCAAGGACAGATTGAATATGTCTGTGAGCACTCCTGCAAGCTCCCCAGAACACGCTCTGAGAACACGCCCGGGGATGCCATCAGGGCCTGCAGCCTTGTGGACATTGATCCTGCTCAGCACCGCTCCTACATCGGTGGGGGAGAGAGTCATAGGTTGGTGGTCTGGCGTCATGTCTGCTTTGGTTGTGGTTGTGGGGTTCCCTCGCTCAAAACGAGCATAAAAGTTGTTGAGCTCGTTGAGGAAGGAGACATCAGAGGATGCGGGGGAGGGTTTGGTGGTCCTGTAGTCTGTGATGGTCTGGAGTCCTTGCCACATGCGTCGGGGGTTGGAGTTGGAGAAGTGTTCTTCTACCTTCTTTTTGTAATGGTGTTTGGCTTTTTTGATGCCCTTCTTTAGATTAGCCCTGGCTGTACTGTAGGCGTGTGCATCTCCTGACCTAAAGGCAGTGTTGCGGGCCTTCAGGAGGAGACGAACATCCCGGTTCATCCAAGGCTTCTGGTTGGGGTACATGGTGATCCGTTTCTGGGTGGTGACACTGTCTGTGGTTTTGGAGATGTAATCCAGTACAGATGAGGCGTACTGGTCCAGGTCTGTGTGGGTGAACATATTCCAGTCTGTGTTTTTAAATCTGTCCTGGAGCACTGCGTCTGTCCCCTCTGGCCACACTTTAATTGTCCTCACAGCAGGTTTCACACGTTGGATGAGTGGTGAATACCGAGGTGTGAGGCTGTCTCGTGTTTTATATTTTTCAAGTATCTGTCACCTTCAAGGTGCAAGCATAAGCCGCCCCTTTTTGATATCCTATCAAAACTAGGACGTATTCACAAGAGTTTTTCATCAAGTGTGGCAGTGAAAGTACCCACTACGAACAATGACATTCTTAAAGTTATTTTCAAAGGACAGCGGATAGTCTAACCTTCTCAAATATGCTCTCTTTACTGACATGGTAGGAAAGATGAGAGGGATACAGAAAAGAGCAGAGCTAGACACGGGCAAGAATGTGATGATGGAATTTTATCCCAGGCAAGAGCAGTGTGCTATTTACAGGATGGGTGAATGATATGATATCATACTGGAAATATTCAATTTTTTTTCAGTGCAAGATAGCACATCAAACTTATTTTTAGCAGTAAAAGCCTCAATATGATGATAAGCTATAACAGCACCTCCATCATCTGTGATCTTTAAAATGGACAAAAATGGAGAAATTTTTGTTTCACATTACAAGTTTTATGTGTGTGGGCCTAAAAATACACTAAAACTGGGGGATTCCAGCTCAATATAAAGGTGAATTCCAGTGTAAAAGATTTATTGATGAGTTGTGTATATATCTGCAAGGGGATAAAAATGGTATTATATATCTGCAAGGCTGTCTGTACCTTATGCATCCACATAAATAGCTTGCCATGAGGCCAAGGAAATCTCATTCCCCTGGGTGGCTTGGGCCAACCACAGATGAATGATAAATGAGCCGTTACGGCACAGGTCTTGCGTGCAGTCCTCACCCATACCATAACTGTGCACGTGGTCATGGTCACAGGACTTTTGTGATTCAAAAGAGAAAAGAATAATGCAACTCTCATCAGTACGTCCACCATGCACACGGTGTAGATTTATGAACAATACCCCTCTAGCGCTTTGTCTTTCACAAATATCTATACATTTGCAACAATAAAATTTATTGCACTTGCATAATACAGCAACAGCATCATCCAGTCTCTGCAGTAGGCGTTGGTCTGCAGAAACTCCTTCGTAGACACAGCATTCATTGCTATGGTTACCCTAGAAATATGAGATATCTTCCACCTTTTTGCTCTTGTGTCAGAATAATACTGAAAAATGATAAAAAGTGTCACGACATCATCTCAAAGGTGCAGCAGACTTAAAAAAAAAAAATCTAATTTACAAATGTTACCTGGCCCGAAGCAGTAATTTGATGACTGACAGTTGGAGGTAAGTGAAATCCTGTTGCACTTTGTAAAGACATGATTTTAGAGGTTTCTCCTATTAAGTAGGAAGTCTTTTCTTCATTTTATTTGGCAATTTAATTTTGATAGAAGGCACAAATCAACTGGAAACTGCAAACCGGAACACAGATATAACAAAGTTGATCAAAACACTCAAAATTCATCAAAAGAGGTGCTCATCACTTTTATATGTTCAAATGAATAATGTGGAGAATGTCATAAGGCCTCGAGGCAATCGGATGTAAAACACAATATTTATGAGTTTTTAAATTTGTAAATCAGTCAGATTTGACCCGAACATGGCAGGTTAAGGCCGTGCTAACATTAGATGCCAAAGGACAATAGCAACATGGTCTACATTTGTAGATTGCAGAGATGTTGGTGGAGTAAGTCACAGGTTTTTCAACCATTAAAGAATTGTGCGTATCTTTTTTTGGGAACAAGAAACATTTGTTTAGGTGTAAAATTTAGATAAAAAGCTGTGGGATTATTGTTTCATAACCTATAAAGAAAAGCTTAGAATAGTGCAAGATCTGATAACACAAAAAAGGAACCAGCAGAATTAATTAGAAAAAAAAAGTGAAATAAAATTTGCAAAAAGAGATCAGTGAAAAAAATGTAAATATAATACACTAAGAACACGATGGTGGTTTAGGTGAAAATATGCTGCTACACTAAATCTATCTTGCAAACTAACCCAGTGCATTTTTATGTAATGCCAAGGGGTCCTCTACCACAGGACACCTTGTGTAGACCTGTAAAACTTGACAAAACTGCAGTGTTTGACGACACGGGAATGAGAATGGGCTGGCCTGTGGCTACAAGGTCTGGTTTATCTCAAATGTAATAGAAAGGTATTCACATCATGGCCATGTGCTGCCAAAGAGATTCATCCTTTGTTCTCCAACGAACAAAAATCTCAATTTCATCTCAAGGACAGTCGTCACATTCCAATTGTTCATCTGCAGTGGCATTAGGGAATGTGAACGTTAAATGACCCTGAACTTAATGGATTCTGTTTATGTGAGATCCCTTCTGGGCTTAGTAGCCTTTTGACACATGTTGTTGCCATGGCAAATGGAAGCTTCACTCGAGAGGTGGGTGAGTCCCTTAAAGGTGAAGATGCCAGCGATTGGCTGGATGGACACTAAATAAGGAAGCGAGGTATCAACTCAGGGCCTCTGATTGGGCAGAAGGGAGACTGCACCATCCTGGTTGGTTGAGCAGTGCGTCTTTGGATCCCGGACACACACTCACCATGTTCTCATCTGCTCCTGGTAATTAGCTGTTCGCCTGAGAGAGCACTGTGCTGCCCGCCAACCCCATTAGCTAAGCAAACTGTCCCCATGATTCCCTGCTTCACAAACAAACACAGGCACAATCATACCCATCTCTCTAGTGCAGTTCCCACCAAGCTTGTATCCATGGGAATGACAGATTTTATTTATCTAATACACTAGACCCTTTGAGTGATGTGTTGATGCTGAAATTACAGGGTGTGCTCGGTTAAAGGATGGCCAAAATAGAATGTATAAGGGGGTGCGCTCATCTCTCATCCTCCTCCTATTCTGCTCCAGCAGCATAATGAGCCATCAGCTATTGCTGACAACCTAACATCAGCTGGCCAATTAATACCCAAGCTTCTTTTTTAATCAGGCGCCTGTGCAGACGCCTCAGTCCAACAATGTCTGGGCCCCGGCTATTTGGAGGCAGCTTTTTTTCTGTGAGTCTTTTTAATGATTTCCTCCAGAAAAGCAGAATTCACATTCTGCCAGATGATTAGTACTCAATGGAAGCGTATTGGACAGAAGCCTGGAGTCAGTGTTTTATCCGGTGAAAAGCCACAAAGTGTGCACAGTACTGTATACAGCAGGATAAGTACAATTAGGAATTGGATGAAAGACTGAATACTCAAAGACGGCATCAAGAGACAAGACGCTTGGATGAAACACATTGCGTACACATTTCAAAGATACGTACGCTCAGTCCTTTAACCCTTTACAGCCGATCGGAGCGGGCACGCTCTGTTTTGCGTAACTATTTTTAAATCCCGGTAGCTCAGCAACCAAGTAAGCTAGCGCAATAATTTTTTTTGCATATGAAACTGGAGGAGTTGTACTTACATCTTATGCCATCAGCTTGTCCTAGGTCACAGTTTCCTTCCACATATAGCTTTGCAAAAACTGCATAAAAATCACTTGCAGCAACAAAAACATGATATTCCAGAAACACGCTTCGCCGATCCATCAGCTGTTTGTAACACTTCCTACGTCCATCAGCGCGAACTATCACATGACCGCATGACCTGCCCGAAACCGGAAGTGACGTAATTTTGCGGAAATGTAGTTTTTTACGATCGGGGCCTTATGAGCTTGTGTTTTACTTGTTATGTGTTTTAAAAAGTTATGTTTGACTTTATGACTTTCTGTGTCGTTTCTGGGATGCTTAAGACTCATATTGCACTGCTGGAAATAGTTTATTTTGATGCATATGCTGTTATTTTGCAAATTTGCACTATAATATTTATTTTCGTTTTTCCTGTAGTATATAAAAATTGGTGTATTTCAAAAATAAAACTATGAAGACACTCAAAATAAATTTCCTGTGGTGGGAAACTAGTTTGTGTAACTTTTTTGTATTTACAGTTTTGAGGGATAAGCCTCTTAAATTTCTCTAACTAGAAATATATGTTAAAAAAACAAAAACGATTTTCAATTTTTTTGTAGTTTATTGCACTTTTTTGCAATTTATGTAATTACTATGCACCTAATGCAGACATATTATTAAAGTTTGGGCTATAATGGTTGTATTGATGTATAGCAACTTGAAATGCTCCCAAAAATGGCTCCACAGCATGTAAAAATATAATATAAGCTCTGGCAAACTTGGTTCTATGGTAGGTCTTAAAGGGTTAAAAGTATTTCAGAGATAAAATCTGCTCGGCTGGATATCTTTTGCTGTTAAAGAGGTGATGGCAGATAAACAATCCTTTTAGAGACTGAAAGAGATACAAACAGATGTTCAAAAAGGCAACAAAAGAGAGATGCTTAAAACCAAGTGGAAGCTGAAGAAGAGTGTGACAAAAAGACACATCTTCTCATTACCAAGTGAACAGAAGTGGCCCTTTAGCACTGCCAAGAGGAAATGAGAGAGCTGAATGCAATGAAAGAGAGAGAAATAGAGACGGATAGAAGGGTGTGAGCTCTCCAAACACTACTGTCAGAAGATAAGGTGAGATATTTGGTTGTGGCTGATGCTCCTGTGCCAGGTCATGCATGGCTACTTTTGACAACTGTTCAGTCTGCATTCAATCAGCGGACCTTCTTATCGGACTAAGCCTGGAAGTTGAAACGTCTTTCCTACAGATGCTCCTGTGAAACATGGGTGATTTCTGATCACATTGCCCATGTCCTACAGTACCTTATTAGAATGATAAAACGAGGTGTACCTGAAAGTATACACCTTGAATACATGGTTCTTTTCTTTCCTCCCAGAGGCATCAACCTGTTCTCAACTGTACCATGCTTGGTTTATGAACCAGCTTCGATTTATATGTTAATTATATCCTGGGACAGATCTAACAAGCTCTAATGTAAGCGTGAGAACTCCTAAGCTTGCAGTAACTCCTTTATCTCCTCTCTCTTTCCTCCATCATCTCTCTCATCAACCCGGGATCTGCAGTCTTGTCACGTACCTGACACAGGTTATCCTGATGATAGCAGATGTCATTTAATGTGATCTCCGGGGGGGAGAGTGAAGGGGCTAAGGCTAATGGAGAGTGGAGCAAATCTGATTTCTGTTTGACAACATTGTGCTGTTTTCGAACTCCACCTGCCAGATTGCTTTGAACTGAGTACCTTGAGCCGGATATAGCTATAGAGGCCAGCGGCAAAAAACAGACTGAGGTTGTTTGTTCTATAGCTAAAATTGACTCACCCCATCCCCGTTTTAACAAAAGTTTCAATAGAAGCTGTTTCCTCCTTTGCATGCTGGGACCAGCATAATACTGTCAGCAATCATGTTTGAACAGTGATGTTCCTAGTCTTCAGAAAAAAGGATAGACTTTCTAGACTTCACATTGCCTTGTTTAAATTCTCATTTGCTACTACATTTTTAGGAAAACAACCATAACTAGCTGAAACCAATATGATAATGTGATGTAAGTAGGTGACTGCAACAACAACACAGGCCCTGCAGCAGTCGGTAGATGATCGCGTAATTTTGTAAACATTGTGCCATAGTATTCATACATGAAGATATAAATAGTGCTCTATCAAAAATCTTGCAGTCCAAAAATTTTATTGTGCAATTATCAGTGCACCTTACGGGGGAAAATCACAAAATTTTACAGGATAAGAATAAATATTGGCTTTTTTTTTTTTAATCACACCTGCCTTGTAAAGCTCAATGTAATGGTGTGAGATGATGCAGTGACATATGATTCAGAGCTGAAGTCAGGGTAACATTTTGCCAAGGCCAAAATCTTGCAGTGAGGGCATCTCAAACCTCAGATGGTACCGAGGCTATATACAACAGCTCAGTCTCTGTCACTGGTAGTAAAGCATACTGTCAGCTCTGAATGCTAGACTTTGATTAGCAACTACTTCTTCTACCAAACTGCCAGGTCCAATTGAGATCTCCCCGCACACTTTTCCCCTTATACCTGATGTGAACAAGCATTTAACAATACCACAGACTTGTCTACATTGGCTTCGAATGGTAAGGTGTACTGGTATGTTTTAAAAGTGAACTCTCACTGTCTAATCAGAGGCAGACAGCTTTCTCTTTCTCTGGCAGTCTGGCTAGTGTTAATCACAAAGAACCGCACACAATGTCAAGCTTCCTCTTTAGCATCTCACTGGGAAACCTGCTGTTTGCACAGGGCAGCTGCACAGCTCTGGGGCATTGCAGTGGGCCAAATGCACAACACAGACTGAAGCAGGTGTGCAAGCACATAATGCAAACATACACACGAAGGCCCATAATGCATGTATGCATACACATCCACAAACAAAATTTCACTGTGATAAATACATTCTCTAGCAGAAATTCAAATGCTTTGCCTTGCACAACAGTCTAATGGGCAGATATATTTTCCTCCGAAATATGGAAGAGAACAGACTATGATCATTTTGTATGCATCATGCATTCACAGCATACCCCCTTATCTTCTGAGCTGACATAGGAACCCTGTAATTAAATGTGACTTCTGTCATCTTCCCAACTCAAACAAATGAAATGCAGACACACACTCCTAAGGGCCTTTATGAAATCTAACCTCCCTGTCAACTGACTTTAGGGTGGGCCAAAGAAGGGGAGTGGGAAGAAAAAAAAGCACATCACACAGGCGCTTTTTAGATCAAAGTCGGACCAGACGCAGAACTAGCATTGCAATGTGGAATAATTCACAAAAATGTAATGGCCATCAAAGGGCTCCCCCCCAAAGAGATATGCTGCGAGAAATGTCCAGTGTAGGCTGTGTTCTTACATCAAAGGAAACGACTCTCTCACTTTGGGTCATTACTGCAAGCGGCTCCTGTCAATAATGAGTAAGCAGCCCTTAATCTAATTTGACAGAGGGGCCACAGCTCTGGTGAAAAGCCATGCTCTCCATAAAGAGCAATGGAGTACTCGTTGACACACTCTCCCTTTGAATTGAAAAAAGCAGATAGCACAGTTTCCTACTTGTGCATACACATGAATGTCTACTTCATAAACAAGGCATACAGACGCTGCACCCATGTAGCAGTTTGTTCCTTGTCAAACAAATGGCTTAATTTCTCCTTTGCATTGTCAGTTTTGTTGTTTTCTGTTTTGATCAAAGTGCTCAGGCGCTCATGCCGAAATATATTGACTGTGACTGATTTAATTATTGATGGGTGGCTGCTTGGTTTTGCTGAGTGACCCCATGTGACTGTCCCATGTAATGCCCAAAGCATGGTAGACCCTCTGTCCCTCTCCTCCTGTATACTGCCGTTACCACCATTAGGTTCCAGTCAGATTGCCCTGTCAGCCACTCAGGCATGCTCGATGCTAATGCAATGTGACCAACTTTAAGCCCTTCACCTCTCTTTATCTTGTCAAGGGCATATATATTCAGTGTGGAACAGTTCACACTGGATCTTGTGCACAGTGCCTACTACCCTGGCCTGGACCCTGGACATTATCAGGAGTCATCTTGGGCATTAAATATTATTAACAGTTATTTTAAAGCCGACTGATACTGGTTGCAACAGTAAGAGATCATTCATAAAGGGGGCAAACATTACATTGTTATAGTCGATTTTGTTAATGTCCATAATTTAGTCAAAGTTGTAGTATTGCTAAAAGTTTGTTTTTCTTTTTCAGAAATAAAAATGATTTCAGTCAGAAACACTATAGTCTAAAGAAATCGACAGTAATTCATATCTGGTGGCATTGCTCTTCTCTGGGACTTCAATGCCCTTTTGCGCACATATATGGAAAGCATTTGGTAGGGAGAGCACACGTCTCTGCCTTTCAGTGTACATACATGGAAAGCCAGAGGCGTGGAGAGCAGCAGCAAAACCTAGGACATAACAGAGCAGAGCAGGCATCAATTATAAAAGACACAACATTAAGTCAGAAACAGCATGAAAAGGTCAAGGCGGGGTTGAGATAGGTTGCAAAGGTGCTTGCAGACTAGCAGCAGTTGTGGGCAAGCTAAAGCAGTTTCAATAGCACACCTATAGGATACTTGCAAATGAGATTGTGATTGAGACTGACCTTAACCTTGCGGCCTGCATAAGCTAAGTCTATACTCACTTTTTTTCCGTGTCAGTCTTTCACAGCTTTTGTTAATCACAGCATCATAATGTTCACTGTGGATAAGGAAGGTTTTCTTTTGTCAGCATTCTGCTAATCATGATGCTGCCAGGCATGGAGGATAGCTGGAGGTTTCCAAGAGTAACCAAATAATTAGCAAGCAGTTAATTCACTGTCAAACAATTCAGCGTCTATTTATAGTGTTACAAACAACTTTTTTTTTTTCAAAGATTCAGTCTAGGTTTGGTCTGAGTGGATTATGCACCAGTTACTTAATATCCATTATACTACATTTAATATTGGGCTATATAATATATATATATATATATATATATATATATATATATATATATATATATATATATATACATACACACACATATATAGTAGGGGTGCAACGATACACAAAATTCACGGTTCGGTTCGGTTCGATACTTTGGTGTCACGGTTCGATATTTTTTCGATACAAAAAAAATGTTCATGCCTTTTTAATTTGTCATTTATTAAAATTATAAATATATATTTTAACTCAAAAGTACAGTTTTTAAATTTAACCCTAACCCTTGTGCGTGTTTTTTATTTTGACAGCGAATGCGCACCTGCGGACCACTTATGTGCAGCCCTGGTTATTTAGCTCGTCATATTGCAGCCACAGAAATTCTTTTGTCCATGAAACCATAAAGCTGCACTTTCTTTTTGCCTTATAGTCTGATTTGTCATAACTTCTCCGTTTTGTGGTAAGCTTTTCTTTGGCTGTCACTTCTTCACCCTGACCTGTCTTATTTGGCTCAGCAGAACTAAAATATATATCTGTCTGTGAAGGTCATCGTAGTCAAATATATATCCTGCTGCTTTTACACACGCACTCACATAAGCTCAGCGATTCTCTGCGCGATCAACCTCTCAGATGTTTAAGCTTGCTGCCGGAGATTTCACTTGTCATGTTTGCATAGTAAGCTACCAATTAATAAGACGATGTCAGAGGAATTGGTGCACAAATTATCATCACTCACAGATCAGTGCTGTCACTCTCTATACACAGTTCGCGCGATTGCAAAGTGAAAGCAAAAAAACAAGCGCAAATTCAAACGCGATTTCAATATTTCACATATTGACAGTGGCTCACTGATGCCAATGACATAATTACCCAGCTACATTTCTGAAAGAATGCAAAAGCATTGACATATATTTTTCCTTCCTACAATAGCCCGACGGGCAGGGCAGAGATAGATTTTGGTAGCCCGACTAAAAAAATCGCTATCCCCGGGACGTCGGGCTAGCGATATTGCGAGCCCTGTATCTGATTGAGGAATCACTCATCTTTGGAAAAGAGAGTTTATTACAGAGAAATGTCTCTTTCCAAAATAAAAGCTATACTATCCGCTTCTTCTGGGCTATATTCTCAGCAGCATATTAAACAGCTGTCTAAATGACTCGGCTAAAGTTAGTAGCATGCTTGCTTGTTTTTTTTCTGCTTCCACTTGTCTTTGCACTAGGATGATGTCGGCGTAAATGTGCAGTCATATTCGTTGTGTTCCCACTAGTGCTTTCAGGTTAATCTCGTTGAAATGACCTTAACGCCACAACACGGCAAATCTCCGTTAACGAGCTACCGCCGATCGCCCCGTGCATGGGGCTAGACGGCCAACACGTTAACGAGCTAACTGCGCTAACACACTAGCTCCCACCCATGTAATTGAGCATTGCATGGCACATCCAACATACTGTTTTACTTTAGTCCATGACTCGCTTACCTTGAGGGTCATACCGTCACATGAAAACCAAAATAATTCCAAACGCCAGATCTGAATGAGGGTGGGGGAGGTCCATGTTGCAAGGAGAGCTTAACTTCTGTCTCGCTAGCTTGCCCTGCGCTCTTCCTTCTGACGATGCTGTCTGTGTTGAGCAATCTGCGTTCGACTACTCCGCCTAGGCTGCACTGTCGAGCCTAGGCGGAGTAGTCGAACGCAGATTCACTGAGCGCTCAACACAGACAGCATCGTCAGAAGGAAAGTTGATAAAATAAATTAAAAATTTTGTATTGTTCGATACATATGCGTACCGAACCGAAAACACTGTATCGAACGGTTCAATATCGATACGAATATCGTTGCACCCCTAATATATAGTATGTATTTCACTTCCACCAGACCAGCTAACCTTCACAGCACCCATCATAACCTTGCACTCAAGTGAATAGAGAATTGGGTCACAACATCTGCCATGGAGCTGCTATTATGTAATCCTGGATTATTCTCTGTGTTTAACACAGATTTCAGTATGAGGTGAGAGGAATGGTTAAAGGACAGTCTGACATTTGAGGAAATATGTTTTCTTTAGGTTGGAAGAAATACTAGGCGATCAGTACAGAGTGTTTTATGTGCACAAATCTATTTATCTTAATCCAAAAATGGAAGCTTCCTTCAATGGTGGCTTTAACAACCCCTGGACTACAGAACATGTATATTATTCTCTATGCACAATATACAACAGATGTAAGAAATCTACAAAAAAGGTAAACTCTTTTAGTAACACTCAGTTGTCTTTGACAAGTACCAGGTGATATTGGCTCAAGCCCTGAATCTTTTTCACTTTCTTTTTTTTTTTTTTTTTTTTTTTTTTTTTTGTTATTCTCTTGTTGTTATTATCTTTTTCACTTTCATCACGACCCTGGCTCAAAGGGAAGAACAAATGATAAAGACCAAGCATGATTTATAAGAAATGTAAATTCATCAATAAAACAAGTTAAATGTATAATTTCTTTATCACTAATGTTTGTAGTGTGTGGATATGTAGACCTATGCTGTGTACGTACATCAAGAGATAATGCAAAGAAAGTTCAAACAAGCCCGACTGACCTTACAGGTATACTGCGATGGAAGTTTAACACAACCAGGCTTTCTTTGCATTAGCCAACAAGCCCCTCAGATGCAGATAATGAGTATTGTTGATAGTGGTTATCAACTTCCTCTGTTAGTTGGGCTTTCTGCTTCAGACTCTGTGTACACTCACATAGAAAGGAAACGACTCATCTCGCATCATATGACCCTTCTTCTGCAAATACAATGATGCCTATGAGTGCTTCCTGCTCCAATCAGAGAAATTATCAGATGGTGATGATAAAATGGTAATAAAAATATATAAAGACCCTAAAAACCTAACATTTAGAGTGGATTTAGAGTCTTAGTGGCCATCACATGTTTCACTTGCAAGTCCTGAGTCACCGGGCCTCATCTTAAACACCCCACAGTACCATATCAGCCCAAAAGATAACTTGCTTGTGGTTTCTAGAAAGACTGAAAGGAAGACTCCTCATTTTACATTTAGGGCTAAACAAATATGAACATGACTATGAATATACATATGTGGGAGTGGGAGAAAAGAATGAGAGAAACATGTTACCCTTTGCTACAGTGGTTGTTTAGTGGGTCTCACAGCGTCATCGTCCGTCTGAGTCATCTCATTTTAATATCCTGCTTTGATGAGCTGCTGATGCTAGTGGTGGTGGTGTCTCATGAGACTACACACACACACACACACACACAGAATGTCCCGTTGCCAATATATGTGTCCATGTGTATAAACACACGTGGAAACACACACACACACACACACACACACACACACACACACACACACACACATACATACATATATATGTATGAGACAACTGCATGTGTATGTTAGAGTACCACAAGGTAGGTGGGAAAGTCACATGTGCCAGTGATGCACTTGTGTCCACCAGGGCAAGATGTACTGAGAAAGCAAAAGTGTTAGGGGGGAAGGGAAGTCACGCAAGCATTTTTCTCAATAGCCAATAACCTCTAGAGTATTCCCATCCCCACCCCACGCCCTCGTCCCCCCATCTGTTCACCCATACAAACAGATGTCTGAGACAGAACGGCAAGAAAGAAGAATCACACCATCGTATATCGAGAATGCAATACTGGTTGGTAATCAAATTAGTTTTTGCCTGAGGGATGTTTGGGATATGCTGGCAGTTTGAGGCATATGAACGAAAAAAAAAAAAAAAAAAAACTGTGTATATACTTTATGCTATATTGGTTTATTCCCTTCATTCTCAAGATGCCTGCTCTGGTTTAGACGCTGACTGAGAAAACTGAGATATACGGTTAGGGCAGGGGTCGGCAAACTGCGGCTCCAGAGCCGCATGCGGCTCTTTAGTCCGTATAGTGCGGCTCCGCGTGGTTTGGGAAAATAAATTAGAAGTATTTAGCCGAAGTGTATTTTATTTATGTTAGTTCTTTTTTAACTTGTAGTTCTAAATTGGAAGATTATTGTGATATTGAAATATAAAAGCCGGTGTACCCGCCCGAACGCCATGCATTTATCGAGACTTTCAACCCCAGGTAGGCCAATTATGGATCGACATTATGTCAGCAGCTGTTCTCCACCGTGAACTATGTTAAAAACAAGCACCACTCACGCCTCACAGATGACAGCTTACAGTCCTGCGTAAAGATGAAAGTGACTTCGTACAGACCCGATTTGCAGACGCTGTGCACAGAGGTTCGGGAGCAGAGTCCCATTGTAAACATACCACGGCAGACCCGCTGCTTTTTAGCATCTCTTTATTGACCATTTTTTACACACGGTTGCTGTACGCATACAGCCAGCTGTAGCTTTTCAGCTCATAGCCCGACACATACCAACAACAGCATAGATAGCACAGACGTTAAGGCCGCGAGGCGTGATTGCGGGTGCCGCTCAGGTGCGTCCGCCTCTCCTGCAGCGGCGCTGCAGACCACGCCCCGCCGCACACATTAACCAGGTAAAATACATATTTAGGCAGAATTTTGCAAATATCTATTTTTCTGTTTTTTTAGCAGCATAGTGCTTTTTTTCCAATTCAAGGTCAAGGCTCCAAAAGCCCAAAGGCGATATAAGGGTGGCGGCTCACAACAGTTTTTGTTTGCTACTTGGATCATTTTAGTTCAGCTGGGTGTCTTTCCTTTTGTTATATTTCTTTAAGAGTTCAAAATGTGTTACTTACATAAATAAAATGTAATTTTCTCTGTAGCGCTTCATGGATTTCATAAGCAACACACTTTAGTTGTTCACACAAAGCATAAAGGTAAAAAACAATATATACAGTGTTATCTTCATTTTAGAAGTCAAGAAGTATTTGCGGCTCCCAGTGTTTTCTTTTGCGTGGAAACCAGGTCCAAATGGCTCTTTGGGTGTTAAAGGTTGCTGACCCCTGAGTTAAGGCAATTTTAAATTTTTTTCATCTCTACAAAGATACCTCCTCAAAGAATGGAGCATTAACTGGGCTTGACTTCATTTGTCAAAGCTTCTTCATGTCTCCTGCTAATGACCTTTCTGTTTATCTAAGCAAACATCTCCCCCCTAACTACACTGGAAAAATGACCTTGAATGATGTTTGCAATCCTGTTTCTTCACATATTAAAGTACTGAGCCTCAGACTGTGAGAGCGTGGTGTGGGGTGGCAATCGGGACACCCAAGCTTGCTCAGTGTAATCTAATGGGAGCTGTAGTTTGAATCTCTGCACGGCATTTTCTGCTGCTTTTGTGAACTGGCAGGGCGGGAGGCAATTACCGCCACTCAGCCAGCCATGTACCAGAGGAACTGAGGCTGCAGAATGGGCCAGCACTCTTTATTTTGGATTGAGCAGGAACGACACAATCCGCCGAGGGGACATGGTGTCCACGTTTCAATGCACCAACACACACGCATGCAGAGGCACACCTACTGTGCACTCAGCCAGCCATGTGTATGTACCCACCATACAGGGACAAATGATGACTGTGAAGCCAACTTCAACCTACACTTCCAAAAAAACTGTAAAAAGACAAGGTCAGTATATAAAACACCGATAGACATGCGAATGCGCTGAAAAGCAGCATAAAAATAGTTACTCTTTTATTTTAAAAAACAGATAATTTCTAAAAAAAAAAAAAAAAAAAAAACTACAAAGAAAAACATTCTCTGTAAACACACAAGCTAATTTATCTCTTTCTCTTCAAAATTAAGTTGTCACAACTACCATCTATTCTAGCTCCATGAAAATAATCAGCGGAAGTCTGAAAAAGAAATGTTTTTTATTTCACAAGAGAGAATGTTAAAAAGTATGACTCATAAAAATGCACCTGAACAACCTAAAGCACAGCCATAATCACCATCGAATGCTACTGAGCTCAATTATGAGAGGTTAGCGAGGGCATTATTTGTCTGTCAGTGTGCCTCTAATATGAAACTACTGTATGATCATTTCAAAAAACAGTTTTATTTAGCATGAGAATGATTAATTCGAAAACAAGCAAGCAAATTACCTAATATTAAAAAAATACTCAATTTTCACTGGTGTGAAAGTGGTAGGGGCAGCAAATTATTGTTATACTGTTCTCTGTGGGCAGAAACTGGCCCAACCTTAAAAAATGCTGCCAAGGCTGCTGCTTTGTTCTTTACCATTAGAAAACTGCTACCATCTCCAAGCAGTTATCTATTTTTACAGCCACAGTCCCGTATGGCCTCTTACTCTCTATTACACTTTGCTAAGTCATTTACAATTACATATTTGGCAAATGCTGATTAAGAATTATTTCATACAAAAAACTCTAAATTATATTGGAGAGCTGAATCCACTATGTGGCATGCTGTTACTTATGAGAGGTGAGTGCCGGCGTAAAAGCCTGAGGCAGTGTGCTAAAGTTATTTAATTCATCAGTCTTTTTCCACTTTACCCATGAACAGGAAGTTTAGAGGCTGGCTTTGGCTATAAAAGCGTAGATCTAAAAATGTATTGTCTCGCATGAGCAGCTTTTTGAACAGGAAATAGCCCATGACCTGGCGATAATGTGTAGTAGTAATGTGGCCATGGTCGGTATATACAAGCTTAACTGACTAACTTCCTTTTACACCGTAAATAGAGTGGTGAAAAAAAAGGTGAATGAACACTTGCTGTCTTTTTGAAATATATTAACAAGCAAACAAGCTTCTTTTATACACGGTCTAGATAAAGGTAATATACTTGAATAATATGAATTAGCCTTTTCAATATTGTAGCGAACAAAAAATTTATAGATGTAATATTCTTCAGTGGGAGAAGTTATTATACCCTTGGCCTCAGATATTACCCATTTAGCAGATTTTCTGTAGGTATTTTGCAAAATTGTCCACCGGTCTCTGACAGTGGATAACTGAAAATTTGCAAAATACATTCAGTTGCAAATATTTCCTGTTTCAAATCTCCCCAAAGCAATTCAGTAAGATTTTATCCATTAATCCTTAATTTCGTCGGCTGAGAGATTCTTTAATGAGGTTGCTGTGTGCTTAAGATTATTATCTGGTTGAAAGGTCCAATTCCAGTTCGATTTACACTTTTGGACAGATAACCTAACACTATCTTCAAGCGCCATTTCTCATGATGTAGAAATCAGAGCTGAAGCAATGACTGTGTGCTGCCCAGTCCCTGAGTCAGGGAATAAATCCCAAACCATAACATTTCCAACACCATGCCTCCCATTTGGAATGATGGTCTTCTCATGAAAAGCGACCTTTGGTTTTTGCCAAACACGTCTTCTGTTACTGCAGCCAAACAAATCTATATTCAGTTAATCTGTCCAGAGCATGCATACTATTCCATTAGAACAGCAGGCTTTTAAAGCCTTTTGGAAGTACTAGGATTTCTGGAGTTCTCTCTCCAAAATGGGGCTTGAATTTCTTAGTTTTGACTGCTGTCAAGTCAAAATAGCTTTGACTGTTTTGCTACCATCAGTTTGCAAGCTTGATTTAAATAATAAACACTGCCAAAAATACTGTTTTATGCCAAAATCCAGTTTGTGCAGGTGAAGCGTGTTAGTAAATCTGCCCATAGTGTAGTGTATGAATACTCTGAGCATTCAAACTGTGTTAGCAGTTCCAATAAAAGAAAAGAGACGAAGTGTTGGTTCGTTGGTACACCTCTCTATAAAGCAAGAAATGCATAACATCTTAACTGACAAAATCTGCTCCACTATTCAAATTTACTGACTTGCCTTGGTCAAAACAACTTACACAGGACCTTAAAAGAAATCAAATCATGCAAATTGCTGGAAAAAGCGACAAACCCATTAACAAAAATTGCCTTTAAATGGATGTCCTATAAACTTCAAGCTAAAATGACAGCAAAACACTGGCAGGACTTGGTACAACTCTACAGCTTGGTAGAATTTTTATTACATGCCCAAAGACTATGGAAATAAATGCACAATTTTCCTATAAGCTGGCATTTTTTGCAACTTTCCAAATTTTCATACTGATATTGAGTACTCTCCATTGTGTGTGTTAGCACAGTGGAGGTACCATCATAGTTTGGTGCTGATTTGCTATTTGCTAGTTCAGAAGGTCATAATTACCTCAACTGCTCACCTAAAGTGCTGGTAGAAAGTCAACTAACCTGAGATATCATGATTGCTACAACAATCAAGATACACCTGCATCTCGGTGCGCGTGAAGGTGTGGTGTAGAAGAACAAAGACGGCAAGGAAAACCTCCATGCTGCCGCGGAGCACGGTTTTTCCCAGTTGAAAGAGAGAAAAGAGGTTCAATTAATATTTGTGAGAGAGCTGTCGTTAGCGGTGAACCAAAGACGGGTACCTACCTCGAAGGAGTCGGAGTGTTTCTTCGAGCCTTTTGAACTATTCTGAAATAACATCGTGGAAGAGACATAAAATTAAACTAAAAGCAGACCTAGCCAGGCTCCACCATCAGCCAGCAGGCCACAGCCAGGCTCCACCATCAGCCAGCAGGCCACAGCCAGCAGACCCAGCCAGGCTCCACCATCAGCCAGCAGGCCACAGCCAGGCTCCACCATCAGCCAGCAGGCCACAGCCAGCAGACCCAGCCAGGCTCCACCATCAGCCAGCAGGCCACAGCCAGGCTCCACCATCAGCCAGCAGGCCACAGCCAGGCTCCACCATCAGCCAGCAGGCCACAGCCAGGCTCAGCAGGCCACAGCCAGGCTCCACCATCAGCCAGCAGGCCACATCCAGCAGACCCAGCCAGGCTCCACCATCAGCCAGCAGGCCACAGCCAGGCTCCACCATCAGCCAGCAGGCCACAGCCAGGCTCCACCATCAGCCAGCAGGCCACAGCCAGGCTCCACCATCAGCCAGCAGGCCACAGCCAGGCTCCACCATCAGCCAGTAGGCCACAGCCAGGCTCCACCATCAGCCAGCAGGCCACATCCAGCAGACCCAGCCAGGCTCCACCATCAGCCAGCAGGCCACAGCCAGGCTCCACCATCAGCCAGCAGGCCTAGCCAGGCGCCATCATCAGAAATTCCGCTTCCGGGTCCCTCGTGGTGGCCGCCTCGTGCTCTCGCTTCAGTATGCCACCCAAGAAAGGCCCAACACCAGAGGAGGTTGAGGACATTAAAACCTCCCTCGGAGCACTGTGCGGAGACGTGGCCGCAGTCAGGGCACAGCAGGAGCTGCTTCTGGGGCTTCTGGAGGAGGTAAAATAGCTACGCCTCCAAAATGCCGAGAAGGACAGACGGATCATGGATCTCGAGCGGCGGGTGGATGAGCTGGAGCAGTACACCCGTACGAACGACGTGGTCATCAGCGGTATTAAAATCAAGCCGCGCTCGTACGCGCGCGCGGTGGCCGGGAACGTCGGGGAGCCCAGCGACGAGGAGACCCGCTCGGTAGAGCAACAGGTAGCGTCCTTCCTCCAAAGCAAGGGGATAGAGATGGACCTGGAGCACATAGAAGCATGTCACTCACTGCCCAGGAGGAGTGACAGACTGCCGGCCATCATTATGAGATTTGTCAATCGGAAGAACAAGGTCGCACTGCTGAAACAAGGACGCAAACTGAAAGGCACGGACGTTTTCATTAATGAGCATCTGACACGAAAAAACGCAGACATCGCGAGGAAGGCAAGGCAACTGAAGAAGAACGGTAAAATACAACATACATGGGTAACAAACTGTAAGTATGTACTCTAATTTTGATTTCATTAAGGACTATTTGCAACAATTTTCTCGCCCCTTTAGTGTTATAGCCATCACTGAAACTTGGTTCAATGTCGATAAAGGAATAGATTTTTGTTTGAATGGATATGATTTAAAATACATGAATAGATTAAATAAGGCGGGCGGCGGGGTTGCTATATATGTTCATAACTCTATAAAATATAATGTTGTAACAACTATGTCTATGGCTATTGATGGAATTTTGGAATGTTTGACTATTGAGATTATGAATGAAAAAAAGAGAAATGTTATAATAAGTTGTATATATCGGACACCCAGTTCAAGTATTGACACTTTTAATGAATGGATAGAAAAAACGTTTGCTTCGGTGAACCAAAAATTACTATTTATCTGTGGTGATTTTAACATTGATTTGCTAAATCCAACAAGGTTAAAAGCCATTGATGACTTTACTGACACAATGTACAGCTTATCACTATATCCAACAATAACAAAGCCAAGCAGAATAACTTCACATAGCGCCACTATTATTGACAACATTTTTACTAATGTCATGGATTTCCAAATTAATAGTGGTCTGCTTGTCTGTGATATAACTGACCACTTACCAGTTTTTACTTTGTGTGACTGTGATTTAAAAAAATAGATACCAAGATCATGATAGCAAAGCGAACAATAAATGAAGAAGCAATTCATGCCTTCAATTTCGATTTAGCACAACAAGATTGGAGTTCGGTGTATGAAGAGTCAGATGTGGACAAGGCTTATGATAATTTTCTAGATATTTTTACTATGTGGTAAACATTGTCCTGTAAACGAACACATGACAAAGAAAAAAAAGATAAAAAGTCCTTGGCTCACAAAAGGAATTATTAATGCTTGCAAAAAGAAAAACAATCTGTATAAACAGTTTATCAAAGTAAAAACAAAAGAAGTGGAACAAAGATATAAAGCATATAGAAATAAATTGACTGATATTATAAGAACGAGCAAACAACTTTATTATAGAAGAAGATTATATGAAAATAAAAACAATATAAAAGGAACTTGGGATGTGTTAAACAACTTAATTAAACAAGGATCTTCTGGAACATCATATCCTGAATATTTTACTGATGCAAATGGTGAAAATCACAACATGAGTAATATTGTCGATGGGTTCAATAAATTCTTCATAAATGTTGGCCCTGAACTAGCAGCGGACATCCCGTGTCATAAAAATGAAAATATCAGTAATATAAAATCAAATCCCTTTTCACTGTTCCTCTCAGCTACAAATGAGCAAGAAGTAATAAATATCACATTAAAATGTAAAAGTAAGTCTTCAATGGATTATCATGACATAAATATGTCTGTAGTTAAACAGGTTATTCTGAATATTGCTAGTCCCTTAACATATATCTGTAATTTATCATTTCAGTCTGGTTGTTTTCCAAAAAAAATGAAAATTGCGAAAGTAATACCACTATATAAAAGTAATGACAAACACAGTTTTACCAATTATAGGCCTATTTCTCTACTGCCTCAATTCTCAAAAATTCTAGAAAAACTTTTTAATTCAAGATTAGAAAAATTCCTTGAAAAACATCAAATAATAAATGTTGGTCAGTATGGTTTCAGAACGCAAAGAACCACTTCAATGGCGATAATTGAGGCAGTAGAAGAAATTACTGATACACTGGATAAAAATAAATATGCAGTTGGTATTTTTGTTGACCTCAAAAAGGCCTTCGACACAATCAATCACTCAATTTTACTGGATAAATTGGAAAGATATGGTATTCGAGGGAAAGCTGGTAACTGGTTAAAAAGTTACCTAACAGGTCGGGAACAATATGTTAGCATAGGGCATTACCATTCAGAGAAACTTGGTATTACATGTGGTGTTCCCCAAGGGTCAGTGTTGGGACCAAAACTTTTCAATGTATACATAAATGATATTTTTGATGTTTCTCAAGTACTTAAACTCATACTGTTCGCAGATGACACCAACATATTTTTCAGTAGCGATGATTATACTGATCTTGTAATGACTGTAAACAGGGAGCTAAAATTAATAAAAAAATGGATGGACATAAATAAATTATCATTAAATATAAATAAAACTAAAGCAATGTTTTTTGGTAATTTAAAATATAATATAGAATTACCAATTATCATTGAAGGTGTACCAATTGATAATGTGAGTGAAAACAAATTTTTGGGAGTTATAATTGATAACAAAATTTCATGGAAACCCCACGTCAGACACATAAAAACCAAAATTTCCAGAAGCCTCGCAGTTTTGAACAAAGTGAAACAATTCCTTGATAAAGATGCACTTCGTACTCTGTACTGTACCCTGGTTCTTCCATATCTTACATATTGTGTGGAAGTGTGGGGAAATACATATAAAAATACAACTAATCCATTAGTCACAGTACAGAAACGAGCACTGCGTATTATTCACAAGGCTGGTTATCTAGATCATACTCACAAATTCTTTCTTCAGGCAAAGTTACTTAAATTCCAGGATCTGGTTAATTACAATACATCATGGGCGATTGTGGCTCAAGAGTTGGGAGTTCGCCTTGTAATCGGAAGGTTGCCGGTTCGAGCCCCGGCTTGGACAGTCTCGGTCGTTGTGTCCTTGGGCAAGACACTTCACCCGTTGCCTACTGGTGGTGGTCAGAGGGCCCGGTGGCGCCAGTGTCCGGCAGCCTCGCCTCTGTCAGTGCGCCCCAGGGTGGCTGTGGCTACAATGTAGCTTGCTATCGCCAGTGTGTGAATGTGTGTGTGAATGGGTGGATGACTGGATATGTAAAGCGCTTTGGGGTCCTTAGGGACTAGTAAAGCGCTATATAAATACAGGCCATTTACCATTTACCACATCCATAATTTTGTATAAAGCTTTTACTAAACTTTTACCGGCAAATTTACAAACTAGATTTGAAATTCGAGAAAAGGTTTATAATGTGAGAGGCTTTGGAGAATTCAAATTACCCAGAACTCGAACAACCCGTAAAGGCTTTTGTGTGTCTGTATGTGGTGTGAAAATCTGGAACAGTCTGAGTTTACAATTGAAACAATGCAAAAATATTCATAGATTTAAATTTCTCTACAAACAGTTGGTCTGGTCACAGTATACTCAATGATGGGTTTTAGTGTGCTCTGTAATGTCTGTCCTCTTACCATTGCTGGTATGGATTCCAAAATAAAAAATAAAAAATAAAGTGTGCGTATGTATGTACATATATGTACTTGTGTGTGTAGATATATATGTATGTATATGTATGTGTGTCTGTTACTTGTAGTTATTACTGCCTGTTACCTGTGGTAATGCAATTTATAATTTATATATTCTGTATTCAGTTATGAAGGCTCTAATTGTTGGTTGCGAGCTGCCGCTTAGATGCTTGTATCTGCCCGGGGCTGTTGATGGGTCTGTATGCAATGATGGGCGTAGCTGCGGGAAGTTTATTGTTTTTTTTTGTTGATGAGTGAGCATAGGGGTGGGATTTAATAAGTTTTCTTCGTCCCACTCCTTTTTCAGGCAAGTTTTGTTTTTTGTTTTGTGTATTTTATGTTCAATATAGGTATTTGTTGTGCCTGAAAATGAATAAAAAAATAATAATAAAAAAAAAAAAAAAAATCAATGCACTGAAATAGTTCTGAATTGGTTTGAGATTGTTACTCCTAAAGAAAGTCCTAAAAATGATTAAATTAAATTTTCAATTGCTTTTTTCCAGCCTTCATAAGCAAATAATCCAGGTTTACATGCAAGATGCAACTATGTGTATGCTAGTTTAGTCAGCTCATGCATTTTTATAAATGCAACTATACTAACTTCTGCAACAGTAATATCAAAGAGGATTCTGATTAATCGACAGCTAATGTGGAATCCCTCATTTTGACTGTAATGATCTGAAGGTTAATATATAGGTGTACTCAGATTTTTAAAATGACAGCAAGGTGTCCAATCTATCAAAGACGAATGCTTGCACTTTGTGCCTGTATTTCTACAGGACCATATAGTTTACATTTCTCTCTTTTTCAGCTTTTTAAAGTTAACATTTAAACAAAATCTAGTGCGCGAAACATGCAGGAATAACCTTTGTGAAAGCACTTTTGATGAGCACCTGGGTTCAGTTCTGACTGCGGTGACAAATCCATAACCTTTCTCCGACTGCTTCATAATTACAACCATCTCGTGTTTCACTAGTTGACTGCTTTTAATGGCGCAACACTAGCTGTAATTGTTGGTTTTCATTAGCTGTAACGTAATATGGGTCTCATACAACAGCAGAGAGACCGCCGAGGCTGATGCTGCTGAGAGAAGGCTAATAACTCTGCGTCTGTGAAAAATGCAACTTGAGCGCAAGTTAAGTAAAGCACTCAATGTACTGAAACATTTTGCTGGTGAGGCAGACGAAATGTTTGCATTTGCGAATTCAAATGGAAATTGATCCACAATACCAGTCTATTAAAGAAAAAAAAAACCACTGAATCCATGCTGTGCTTGTCATTCATCCCCATTCTGCTATTTTCACTTAAATTAATCTTACGGCTTGAGTAAAATGCAGAAGCATCATCCGTCTTCTTTGTGCCACACTGGGTATGAGTGATTAAACATTCAGGGAACAATGCAGATCCATCACAAATGTCAAGACGAGCTCATATTGTCAGCCTGAATACCAGTCTTCGCCTTCTGTTCTGACAGAGGCCTTGACCTGTCCACAGAGCTGCATGTGGAAGCATCTCTTTTGTAAGCACACAGCATAATCCTGTTGTTCTGCTCCAACTTTTAAGGCCTCATCTTGCTTGTCTGTGTCAGGAATAATTAGGTTAGGGGACTGACTCCTTAATCTCTTTGGCCCTTTGATTATCCTCCGAATCTGAAACGATCTCGCTCTTGCAATGCCAACTCCTAACGAGTATAACTGGTCCGGTTTTGGTGTGAAAACCTTGGCTCAAGCTCATTTTTTTTTGTGTCCTGTTTGGATCTTTAGCCATCAGAATTGTTGTCTTAAGGCCAAGAAAGATGCCAAGCGGATTTATTTTACCAAGTGGATCATCATGGCTTTGCCATATTGGTCCATTTGATTGACCTTTATTATAAGTATGAATTTATTTTATTTTCAGTTGCTACAAACGGGACAGACATGACTGGGGGATAGGACAGGGAGAAAGAATGAAAGAAAGAGAGGGAGAGAAAGAAAACCAAAGGGGAGAAGAGACGGTGAGAAGGGGGGGAAGAGAGAAAAAAAACCAAACAAACAAAACACCTGGATCACCTGTATGGAGAAAAAAAACAGAAGAGAAAGCAAACAACAAAGAGCAACATAATAAAAAAAAACCAGCACCATCACAATAAACTAGCTAGCAGTAGATAACAGTAGATACTAAATAATAAACGATATTGTGCAGCACGCAAGATAGACAGCGTACAATGTGCTTTGAGGCAGCAGCCAAGAAAGGTGTAGTCCGCGTCTGTGAACACCCGTGTGTACACCTGTGTGCATACCTGCGTGGATCAGCATGCTTGTATTCCAAAGGTTTCTCCATGTAATGATCTGCTAGGGAGTGTGGGGGGGCCACAGCCCCGTCCACCAGGGTATGAAGCAGGTATGTAGGAGATCCAGGCCCCAGATATCCAGAGGCCCCAGAGTACAAGGACCCGAGGAGGACCACCAAAGGGGGGGGGGGGGGAACCGTGCCACCCTCCTGGGAAGAGCTGAGTAGAGCCCCAAAGGAGAGGTCACTCCGTAGCTACGGAGCAGAGGCCAGAGGGGGTTGCAGTGGCGTGCCCGCGGGCTCTGCTGCCGGCAGCCAGCTGTGCCAGAGAGGACCGAGCTTCAGGCCCAGAGGCCTGAGGGCATCCCACCCCCCGGAAGGAGCCCAGCTGGGCCACAGGCGCCCGGCCCCGCCAATCGGCCACCAGGAGTGAGCCGGTACATACATGAGTTCCCAGCCCCAGACGACAAGGACCACCAACACACCAACGTCTGAGGGCATCAGCCACCGGCAGGGAGTGTGGTGAGGGGAGATAGGCCTCCGTACTTTAGAGGGCCTGAGATGTACCCAGAGAGGTTGAGTCTAAGACCCAACCTGACATATAGACACAGACGAACAGGCACACGCGGACACAGACGTGTATTCCCACCCCATATGCACAACCAAATACTCGGCACATACTTGTTCTGCTCCAACTTTTAAGGCCTCATCTTGCTTGTCTGTGCCAGGAATAATTAGTTTAGGGGACTGACTCCTTAATCTCTTTGGCCCTTTGATTATCCCCGAATCTGAAACGATCTGGCTCTTGCAATGCCAACTCCTAATGAGTATAACTGGTCCGGTTTTGGTGTGAAAACCTCCTTGGCTCAAGCTCATTTTCTTCTCATGTAACATATACGAGTTCTGTAAAAATCCTTCACACCTCCAGTTATATTTAAGCACAAAAAAGACACTGAAAACAAAAGATATGTTTTATGGTTTATTTGGAAAGTAATTAGGCAGATTAAAAGCAAAACTATTATATTAGAGAATTAGTTGTTCCTTCATTTATAGTCATTTTATTATAATCCTTGAGAACAAATCCTTCCCTGCTGTTATATTTATTACTTTTGACGCAGTCCCTCTCAAGCATCCCCCCAATTAATTGGAAAATATGCTCACAAGCAGTATAAAAGACGTGGTTTCAGCTGAAAATTCAGTCTTATCAGAAAGCCCGATATATTTTAGTGGTGATGCAGGGTGAGGTGGGGGTTAATTAAGATGTATAACTAATAGATTGCAATTAATACTCCAAGCAGGTCGTTTAGCTGTTGGCTTGATCGTGTGGTACGGCGTTTGCATGGATTAGAGTGAACGTGCTAAAATCAACCTAATTAGCCAATCTCATCTCTTGCTTTTCTTCCTTCCATTAGATATCCCAGGGAATTGTGAGTTTGGAGGGAGTTGTATCCTTGGAGCTTATAAGAAAGATAAGATTTTGGGATAAAGAGTGCAATGGCAGGGGCATTTCTCTCAAGGAGGCACATGAATCAAACACACTCCTGTGATTTGTCCTTCACATCGGACAAATAGAATTGTGTCTGTTGCTGCCTGTTTGATGACTACAGAATGACTAAAAATGATGGGAACAGAGAGGAAGCTGTGTTGTGGTTACAAAGTCACTGGTATCACATCTATATCTGTATATATCTCAACAGAACTTCATGAAATAACACACTATTAACATACACACATACAACTCATAAATTGCACTAAAAGAAGATATTTAACCAGAACAAAAAGGTATTGTAAACATAGCAGTAAAACCTCCTATTATACTGCTCTATGTGATAAGGAATTGCTTGTAAGCATTGTGGAGATGTCACTGGAGATATAACATGGACAGACTATTCAGCTGAAAGATTAACACCACTGACAATAACAATGGAGGGTCCTGTTGAGAAATCTTTAGTGCTGCCATTCATGCGGATGGTATGTCTACATGCACCTTTCCACCTAGGAAATGTCATAGACTAAGCTGATATCCCCGGTGGCAATGGCACGCCCCCAAAAAGAAGTGACTTAGGAACAGTTGGAGGAAGATAACAAAGAGCTTAAGGCATCGAGGTGGCCTCCAGTTTCTATAGATCCAAGTGAGCATCAGCAAGGTGCTGAAACACAGAGGCCCCAATGAAAAATCCACAGGATCCAAACGATCAGCTGCCAATAACTCAATGCTCAGACACTACAGGAAATTTCTAGAGGTACCCATACATTAGAAGTGTTCAGGTAGTGCATCACATTAAATTTTATGGAAATTTTCAGTGGCTCTGCACATTCTTTGTTCTTTTTCCAGGGTGGAGTGATTGTACAGCATACTGTACATCCTTAATCCACACAGGCTCAAAAATATTTACACATCCCACTAAAATTTGGTTAAATTTCCCACAGCACCTTTTGGTAACCATCAACAAGCCATTCTTCTTGGTAGCATCAGTGGAGGTCACATAAATTGGTTGGTTTCTTAGCACGGACCTGGCTTTTAAGTGTAGTTCATAAATTTTGAGATTGGGACTTTGGGAAGGCTTCCAGAAGTTTAATGTTAGCCGGCCTTATCCATGCGTGTGGGTGACTTTAAAACTGACTTTGAATGTTTTTTCATTAATGCCCATGATGAGTATAATTTTTTTTGACCACAGTGGCTGTTGTTTTCTCTAAACACGGTCCTCTGGGAATCCATCTGAAGTTTTTCTCAACCTTTTTTTTCTTTTCCCAGGGATCCACACAGCACACTCCTGGAATTCACTCTGATTTTACCTTGATATGATGTTTTTGTATAAAGTAGACCCATTAGCAGTCGACCTCGAGAGGAATCAACCTAATGATATTCCAGTGCTATTTAATATCCCAGGTGTGGTCACAGTGTCTTGGTTTTTTAACCCCGGCTTGTCTGCTGGGTAAAACAATCCATCAGCTTTGTGCTGTCAGGTCCCAGTAGCAAAGCGCTCTGGTCCTCCAAGGTCTTCTTAGACATGACTGACTGACCACATCTCCATTCTTTCCATCTCACTTGCATGATCAGAAGCACTGAATGATGAGAGGGGCCATAGCTGCTGAATAATATCTCCATAAAAAGATAAAAACACAGTGTTGGCAGGGCGGAAAGTGGACTGTTATATTATTTTTACTCCTATGCCACCATTTACCCATAGTTGGAAAGATCTATTTTAAGTGTGTGACCTTTATCAGTTACCTCATATCTGGTGAAGTCAGTTGAATCCTGCAAAATAGTAGCCACTTGAAACGTGTTAATACCGCTATATGTACCATAATACCCTGCCACCTCCCCACAGACACACTTTTAATGTAAACTGGTATTAAAGAATTATGTTCATAAATGCAAATCCTTAGGAAAAAGGACAGTCTTAAACAGTAGCCATTTTTCAACCCTGTGATACTATTTTCATTAGCATGCAATTTTGAAAAACCTTAAATGGCTGACGCAGCTTAGTTAATTGTTGGCTTTTTGATTCCCGGGGGCTGTTTTTCTCAGACTAAAAAAGAAAAAAGAAACAGAGTAAGCCCTGCCTGGCACAGTTACTATGACAACAAGCTTATAGATACATAATCACACTTCACTAACGCACACACACGCAAACACGCGTGCGAGCGCGCACTATACGTATTCTTTTATACAGAGAAAAATAAAAATACAGCTGCTAAAGCTTCTCGGCAGAAGCTGTATAAGCATACATCATGCTGGGCTGAGACGCACAGCTGTTGAGTAGTAAGCTTGCCAAAAGTGCCCCATTGCCTCTTTTCTTGGACTCAAATCAAATCCCCAATTTGTTTATGTTATTATGTTAATAAAGGGTAGCATTTCCATATGAATATCAATATTTCAGTAGCAAGCGAGCCGTTACTGTGAACACAGTGGATCGCTGGCAAGGAGGAGAGTGTAATATGAATGGAGTTCCATTTGGAGTGTAATTTCACTCATCTGATTTTCTCTTCCTTGGGTGATCTGAAAAGGAGGTATTTTTAGAGCCCAGGTGCTTATCCTCTGTGGTGCTGGAGGCTAATGTTAAATGAACACATCAATCTTAGGCCTTTCAGAGTGAGAAGGGAGCCGCAGCAGCACAGTCACAGTGGTAGTCAGTTCCCTGCCAACTCTGTAATTCTAAAGCTTTCTGTTTTCTATTGCTATAGTTTGCCGCAACCACGGGGCATTATTGGCCTCTTGGTGTGACTCATTCAAGGAACTTAAGTAATGGCAAATTTGACTGAAATCTGCTGTTTCTAAAAGAGTTGGGATGCCGTGGAAAATTTGAATTAAAAAAACTGAAGTGAAATGATTTGCAGATCATTTAAAAATCAATACTCATCTGAAAACAGGTACATTTTTAAATTGGGAAACTGTCTTTTGAAAATACATATGCTAATTTAAAATGTGATGCCAGGAAAAAGTTGTGGCAGGAACAGAGGAATGCTTACTGTCAGTTACATCAGTTCTTTTAACAACACTATCTAAAGTTTTGTGGAGACTAGTTGCTGTATATTTGAATGACTGATGCAGGATTTTAAAATAGCCATTCTGCTATAATACAAACACAATGTGATTCAGCATCATGTTGCTGAAACACAATGTGTCTTCCCTGAACAAAACCTACTGTACCCTTCCAAAATCACTACATGCTGTCCAGTGTTAACTGGGGCTTCATGTGTTGCTGGGATCAAAGCCTATATGAGCATATATCTGAAAAATCTGCAAGCATTTAGCAAAGAATCCCAACATTTTGTAGAGTGGGATTACCAATATTCCAAAACAACCAAAAAATAAATTACATTTCTAAATATCCATGATAAACAGTAAAAGTAAAAATGCTATTGCCTGTAACAAAAATGCATTTTTAAAGCAACCCACTCCTCCCACTGCACAGCTGTTTGGGAGGCTGCTTTCTGTTTTAAAGCACCCGCTTGTATTGGGCTATTAGGTGAGCAGGTTCTGTTTTATATTGATCTAGTGAAAATAATGCCAAGTGAACGCTGCCTTTGAACCTGCTCATGCTCCAGAGCTTTCTCCTGCGTGTGAACCCGCCTCTAAGGTTCACTCTAGTTTTACTTTCATAGACAGTAAAACTTTTCACTCTCAAAGTTTCCTTTCCTTCTTTTGATGGGTAGTGTTTTCACTGTTTCATTAGTAAAGGTGCCAGTAGATATGACGGAAAGCAAACGTGCTGTCCTCGTTCGTTTTTGGATTCACAAATGAGTTGCCATTGTTCTGAAAGATTTAGTACCCGCTGGCAGACAGATTTGGATAGTGAAAGCTGCTTATAGGCAACCAGTCTAAACAGCGATAGTTTAATTACTCTATAGCCCAGGGGTCAGCAACCTTTAACACCCAAAGAGCCATTTGGACCTGGTTTCCACGCAAAAGAAAACACTGGGAACCGCAAATACTTCTTGACTTCTAAAATGAAGATAACACTGTATATATTGTTTTTTACCTTTATGCTTTGTGTGAACAACTAAAGTGTGTTGCTTATGAAATCCATGAAGTGCTACAGAGAAAACATTTTATTTATGTAAGTAACACATTTTGAACTCTTAAAGAAATATAACAAAAGGAAAGACACTCAGCTGAACTAAAATGATCCAAGTAGCAAACAAAAACTGTTGTGAGCCGCCACCCTTATATCGCCTTTGGGCTTTTGGAGCCTTGACCTTGAATTGGAAAAAAAGCACTATGCTGCTAAAAAAACAGAAAAATAGATATTTGCAAAATTCTGCCTAAATATGTATTTTACCTGGTTAATGTGTGTGGCGGGGCGTGGTCTGCAGCGCCGCTGCAGGAGAGGCGGACGCACCTGAGCGGCACCCGCAATCACGCCTCGCGGCCTTAACGTCTGTGCTATCTATGTTGTTGTTGGTATGTGTCGGGCTGTGAGCTGAAAAGCTACAGCTGGCTGTATGCGTACAGCAACCGTGTGTAAAAAGTGGTCAATAAAGAGATACTAAAAAGCAGCGAGTCTGCCGTGGTATGTTTACAATGGGACTCTGCTCCCGAACCTCTGTGCACAGCGTCTGCAAATCAGGGCTGTACGAAGTCACTTTCATCTTTACGCAGGACTGTAAGCTGTCATCTGTGAGGCGTGAGTGGTGCTTGTTTATAACATAGTTCACAGTGGAGAACAGCTGCTGACATAATGTCGATCCATAATTGGCCTACCTGGGGTTGAAAGTCTCGATAAATGCATGGCGTTCGACAGACGTTCGACGGGTACACCGGCTTCTGCGAGTGTGACGCTTATTTTGAGCGATGAGAAAAATAATAGCATAGAATTTTATTTTTATATTTCAATATCACAATAATCTTCCAATTTAGAACTACAAGGTAAAAAAGAACTAACATAAATAAAATACACTTCAGCTAAATACTTCTAATTTATTTTCCCAAACCACGCGGAGCCGCACTATACGGACTAAAGAGCCGCATGTGGCTCCGGAGCCGCAGGTTGCCGACCCCTGCTATAGCCAATACTATTGGAAGTCGACATTTATTTCATAATTATGAAGCAAAAAAAATTAAAAAAAAATAAAAATCTGTCTACTGCCCCATTTTAATACATCAGCATTATGTGCTACTATACTAAGTACTTAACAATGTAGTGATTTAAATGCAACCAGTTAATCATATCACAGTATGATAAGTCATCACTCTCGGAAATCTAAATCACTATGCGGGTGGGTCACTGATCAGTAATGGTTGTATGATGCATGACAGGCATGCATATGAGCTATTCAGACAGTGTGTGAGAATTGTTTGTTGAGTTTGTTGAGTTATGTGCCGTTTTTAAGCCTGATGGGGGGACAGGAAGGCCACTCAGTCATCTGTTTGCTGGTTAAGATTAGATTATTTATCTCAGTGTGTGAGTGCGATGATTAAGGTCTCATGAGAAATCTTCAGAACTACAGTGAACCTCCTGATTCATGTTGCTGTAATGCTTGTAATTGTAGCATTAGAGGATGGGGTAAGACATATCCGGTTTTGATGACAGATCATGCATAATGTACAATAATGGAAAGAAAGACGGTAGACCCTCTGACATTACAAAGGTTTTAGATATCAGGATATGAAAAAAAAAATGATTTCGTCGTTAACCATGGCTTAAGATTAGGTAAATACAACCCAGATAAATGTTAACAACATTTAACAAAAACTAAGCCAAAGTACAGTGATTCAACAGCTTGTAGAGCCACTTTTAGTGGTAATAACTTGAAGAAATCATTTTCTGTGAGACTTTATTGGTCTTTCCTCATTGTTGAGGAATTTTGGCCCACTCTTCTTTACAGCACTGCTTAAGTTCATTGAGGTTTGTTGGTGTTTATTTATACACAGTTCTTTTTAAGGTTTCTTCACAGCTTTACAATCAGATTGACATATGGACTGACTGAGCCACTGCAACATCTTAATTCTTATTCTTTTCAGCAATTTTGTTGTAAATTTGCTGCTGTGCTTGGGATCATTGACTTTTGCATGATCCAGCTGTTGTTGTCAGACAAACAGCCTCATTTTTCTCTAAAATGACTGACTGATGATGACTGATTGATCTAAAACGACTGAAATGTGGCACTGAGCATTATATCCAAATATCTCCACTTTGTCCAAGTCATGTTTCGGCACAAATTGGCCTCTAAATTCAAACTCAGCAAACTGGGAGCAAGTTTAAAACATTTATTTACCTACTGAGAGTGGTTTACTGAGCGCATACAGAAGAATGGTATAGAAAAACTGACTGCAGAAACTGAACCAGTGAGAGAGATGAAGGAATGTTAGCAGGTACCAGGTGCAGGAAGGGCGACCCAAGAAAGATGACTCTGATGTACTGGTGGGAGCAATGGAGAAGCTGGTGCAGCATTCCCAGTGTGACTCAGAGAGAAAAAGAAGGAAAACCATAATACAAAAAAACCCAAAAGCTGTCCAGACCATGACAGTCCAAAGGAGATTGCTCCAGAAATCTTGTGGTTTGTACAAATGCAACCTTGCAAACCTTCTTGGCAAAGTGTTAACATAAAAGTGAATGCTCCGGACCTACAAAGTGCCAAAAATCTATGCTTTTTTGGAGGTGCACACACTTTGCATTTGATTAGTAGCACCTGCTTGCAACTTACCCTCTTAATTCCTTTGGAAGCTGTACAGATGTATTTTCCTTTTTACACACACTGCTTTTTCCTGTTGACTTCATTTTTAACAAATAAATAATGACACAGTGTAATACGTCATGTTTTGTAGACCATCTCAGACTCTAGTTACCTAATGTTATGACCTTCTAAAAACCAAATTATGTCCGGATGCTTAAAAGATTTTAAAGACGGTGTACTTTGTTTTATCACCATGACTGTAATTTGAAAAAAAAAAGGAGATTTAAATTTGATAAAATTCATTTTACATACTGGCCTGTCTCTTATCACTGCTTTATCTTCATTTACATATTCTGAAGTAGTTAGTTGAGAGTTTTTGACTCACTGAGTCCTGATTAAATCAGGTAAATAAATTGGAAAATGATTGAATGACATTCAGTAAAAGGGTGCTGGGTAAATCAAACACAGTAGAATAAATACTATAAAAGTGGTTACTGAACTACAAACTAAATATAAGTGAACCTCATCACCTACCCAGCAATGTCAAGTCCAGTTTATTACCTTCAGTGGGAACACAGTGGAAATTACACTATTTAATGCAGACTGGAATGCAAGTGAGTCCAGCTGTCATCAGTGGGGATTCACATTTAACAACCAGCAGCGCCTCAAAACAGATCAATACATGAAAAGCAGGCTTGATTGGCGGTGTGAAACCACAACCTTTGGCCTCGTTGTCAGCCGTGCATCAATAATGTGGAATAATGCATTTCTGATCCTCTCTCTTCAGTTACTCTAATGTGGTTTGTGTTGACAAACAAATTTCCTCATTTAAATGGTCATTGCTTCCATCTGTAGAAGTCACATTGATTAGTCTGCTGAAAGTTGACTAACTATTGTAGGCCATATATGGATTGTAACTGGGACAACATTTTGATGTGTTCAACTGACTATCGATTCCACACTTTCCATATCTGTTCATGTTGTTGGAGATGTAATTGCAGTGACATCTTCCATACAACAGAGACTTTTAACAATATGTTAACAATCAATAGTAGAAATTGATTGTTACAGTATTCAATTCTATATTTTCATCTTCTTTTATTTTTATTTATAACATCCTGAAAGACTAAGCAAGCTAAGCATGAAAATCTTTAGTTCACAGATGACATTACATAGCTGTGAGCCAAAACTACGATCCTTTAAATTTTTGTTGAGCTGCATCATAAATGGAATAAAAGACTTGCAACCAAAAATAAATAAAGAAAATAAAAACCACTTGCCAATTAGTGTGAAAGTTGCCCTTAAGCTTTCCAAAATCACACTCTGAGTCTCTGGGGCACTGACCACTTGGGTTGTCCTATGGTGATTGTGGATGCTTAAATCCTTTGGGCCCAGCTGGCCTCCACTGGTAGACTTGCTTCAGGACAGCTAATGAATGCTTGCTTTGAATTGGATCTATAGAGTTTGCAGGCCAGTCAAGGTCTTGGGCTCGCTCTCATGTCTGCCATGTTGCCAAGTCATTCATGAGCAGTGTTTTGCAGTGTCTTGGGCCACATTGTTGACACCAAGTACAACTCAGAGGCCTGCTCAGTCTGCAGCAAGATTTAGGCGTGTCGTCTCCCCAGCAGAACACCGCATTCATATGAGATGATGAGTGTTTTTTACCTTACCTGTCAGCGGTTTTAATGTTGTGGCTTATCACTGTAAGCAACATGCCCTACAAACACAATATATCAAGCGACACTAGCTTGTTTGGTAGCTTGCCAGATGCTAGTATGAGAACTAATTTAGTTACCTGAATGACTGAATGTTCAAGTGCCTCCTAACAATTATATAAGGCTGGCTGAGCATAAATCATGTTTGGAAATCAATAAATACAGCAATGGTACATTGCATTCTGCAACACCATATCATCCTAGTCACAGCTAACAGAGGCACCCGTGGCCTCAGCGGTACTGTGCACAGAAAAACACCTCAATCATCCGTGCTGCGATAGTATAAAGACCACACTCTGGGCCTTGCAACGCACAAATATGAACAATTCTCCTTGAGCAAAACTGTCAATAATGATGGTAGATGATGTATAGATGTCTCTGCAATCAATATTTCTTAGCAGGGCCATATAGAATTACTGCTGGGTTCAGTTTGCCAGCAACACTTTTTAGCTACAATAAATGAGTCAAAGAGCAGTAATAGGCTATAGTGTAGGCTAGCTGCTTGCCTGCTCGCTTATGCCGTGGTCTTGTCATAATAGGTCTCTTTGAAATCCCATTTATTTCTCTCCAGGTTGATAAATAAAGCTCTAATTGACTAAATCTAAATTTCAAAGCAAACTGATTGAAGTTAATGTTGGCTGGAAGGATGTGTTCATTTACTGGCTTAATGGGTCTTTCTTTTTTCTTGTCAACCAAAACATTGTGTGATCTCTGAGTTAATTCAACCGCTGCTTAAATTAGGAAAATCAATTCACAGAAGGGATGTAAAGGGCAAAAACCACAGAGAGTAGTTCCCTGGACTGTGGCCACAGATTTCACAATCAGCAATCTACCGGGGAAAGAGGAAAAAAACAATAAAGCCCTCAATGATCTTTAGCTAGAAGTTCATAGATTGTGTTGATTTAAATGAAATAAAAAGATAAAAGTCTTTTCCTCCCTGCACATTGCTGTTTCAGGGCTTAAAACTGGACCATATGCCGAGTGAATCCGTGCCAGGGTCACCTTGAAAGTATTAGGATTTAATACAGTATGATTGACCGTGCAGTCTTAGCAAAGGATTAATGTGATGTCGTCCATATGCCCCCAGAAAATGAGAGGAGAAGTCAACATTGCACCTATAGCTACGAAACAACAGTGGTGAAATGAGAACTGTTTGGGGAGGGTGGTCAGGAAACTAGTTGACAGGAACTTCAGGCCTGTGCCAGTTAGAAATGTGGCTGGGAGGAGTTAATACAGAGAAGCTGGTCAATCTGTCAAACCAGAGGATGAGGATCCTGTTAGATTGAAAAAGTCTGAGGTGAGCGTAATGAGCTGCATCCACCCTCCAATCCTCAACCCCCCCCACCCTTCTCTCTCCCTTCATCCTCCACGCTCAGGGTCAAGCATGGCTTTATAAATGTTATCTGATTGCTGAGAGCTTTCCAATGCCTAGATTTGGCGGTGAAATTAATCTCTGACTAAAATATTGACGGTACACAGAACCTATCAAGTGAGGCAAAGCAATCAGGCAATAAGGGAGAAGGTGTTAGAGTAGAAAAAAAGAAAGCGCTGCAGATAAGCACAATCAATGGGACAGCGTCACCCCAGATTTGGGTGCTGTGCTTAGGTTCTGCATGAGAGTTGATCAACTATAGTACAAGTAAAACATGCAAATCGGTTAGAGTTCATTTAAAGCAGTTTGACCTTGAAGTTTGACCTTTCATTAAGGTAATCCCATAAATTTGCATAGATCTTGAGTTATTACACAGAGTGATGATAAAGCAGTTTCCAGTTCCCTTGATTGAACTGTCATTAGCTTGACAAAGCCATAGCGTTGCAAATATAACACTTAAAAAGTGGCTTTTCAGTATATGAAAAATAATACCAACTTGTATATGATGTGGCAAAATAACCTTATGGCTACGGTCTCTGTATTTAAGACATCACAAACTACCATGGCAGCTATTAGAACTGTATTGGACAGGTGTTAATCTTTGACAATGGCAGGCGTACTTTATATTACACAGTATACAATGGTGACCTTCCACATTCACCTTCCAGGGTTTAGAGTAATAATACAAAACATGCAGGCGTTAATCTTCTCTGCTATGCTTCAATCCTCTGTAGAACCCTGGGGGAATGTCACAAAGGCACTGTCAAAATGTCTCCTGCGTATATACCTCCTGGCATCTATGGGAACAAGGAAATAATACAATAAAACATTCATCATTCAATTTGTAATGCTGAGGTTGAAGAAGAAGAGAGGCGAGAGTGAGAGAGAGTGAGAGAGAGAGGGGGGGAGAATAGGAATGCAAGACAATCAGGTGCACATGTGTAACAGAGACAGACAGGCCCTTTTCATGTGGAAAAATAGCACTAATTCATTTCCCACACAGTAAGTCCTCTTGTTTGCAATATTCATGTCACCTGGAACAATGAAAGGAGGACAACCCCTGTTACTTGTATAGTACTAAGAATAGATTTAGCCCCCTTTATTGTGTGTGTGTGTGTGTGTGTGTGTGGTGGGAGGTGGGGGTAGATAAAGAAAAAGCTGAGAAGAAACTCCTCTCGCAAACTGACCCAGATAACAACAACAGAAAGATGAAGTCTGGAGGGGCAAACAAAACAGTCCACACAGAAAAGAGGGAGAGAGAGATGTAAAGACAGCAAAAAAAAAAAAAAAAAAAAAAGGGGGGGGGGGGGGGGCTCTAAAAATTGTTCTCTTGACAAAAAGTTAGTTGAGAAGTAGGAGGAAAAACGGGGATGAATATTTAAAGAAGCAAGATCTCTCAAGGAGGAGAGAGATGAGTAAGAGTGAGAATAAAAACAAGCAGCTCTAGCGATAGTTCAAACTTGCAAAAAGGGGATTTTTTCGGAGTACACGAGCAGGCAGCGTCTGCTGAAGGCTGCCCCCGTCTATATTTCCCCTTCTTCAGGATATGCTTATTGGGGGTAACAGCTTATTGGGGGTAATCATCTGAAGAAGGAAAAACACAAATATGGCAACTTGGGGTGGGGGGATTTCTTTGCACTGTCAGAACATCTGCAGTTGCTGCAGTTCTAATTCAATGACACTTTCTTGCTTGCACTGAGCTAAGTGCTAGAGTAAGCTGCAAGAGTAAGCCGTGCAATAGTAGCCTATTCAATGCTACCCTAAGTACTAGGTTTAACACTCATAATAGAGCCACCTGAGAATTTAGAGATAGCAGGAATTCACTGATTCTTCTTGATACTTTGAAAAGTGCTAGTCAATGTGTTAAGGTTAGGGTTATACAAACAGAGCCAATATGCTAATTTTGCTGCAGCAAGCACATGCATATGAATTTGCATCATTTCCTGACTCTAACACTTAATCCTTTGCTAGGCTAAAAATGCTAATGTGTGCTGCAATATGTCATTTGTCCTTGTGCTTAGCTTTCCTGCAGCTTTAGTGAGTATGGCCTACGGTGTACACACTGTCAACTCCACTTCAGTCTCCTTCTCTGTCCGTGTTGGGGAAAAGGGGACTCTGACCCCACCATGATGACACTGCTCCAGAAGAGATTATAGACCCTGATACTCCGCCGTGCCAGCATTATGCACACACTGCCCTTTAACTAAGATACGCAGGCTAGCTGCCAGCTCTGTCGGCACCTATCAGATCTGCCTACTCACGTTTACACAGACAAAATAACAAAAGAAGTCCAAGACAGCACATACATACAGACAAACATTATAACTACTTGCTGCATGCATTAAAAAAATACAATTCCAGTGCAGTCACAAGCCAAAAAAGGCAGAGGTGGTGTAATAAACATCCACAAAATCAATAAGAAGCGGCACTCAACCTATGTGGGTCTACAATCAGTAGTTTTCAGCTGAAGTGTTTCCATTTCCATCAAACTGGAGGAAGACACCATAAAAAAACATCCTTTATTTTACATAAAAGGTGATATAGAATAACAATCAAAGGGATAATTTCAGAAAAATTGCTGAAGCACTGCTGTTTAAGGCCTGTTACGTTAAGGTTTGGGGCTGCCCCAATCAGAGATGTCAGCGCAGCCCTTTATACTACATATCAAAGGCAAAACAAGCAAAATGACATTCCTCAGCAGGGGGCGGCCAGAAATGCCACTGGCTTGAAAGCTCAAACTCGCAGAGAGCAGTGCAGCAGCAGTTTTCCGCCCTGTGTGATTTACTGCTAAATTGCATCTATGAGGTGTTTTTTCCTCTGAAAGTTACAAGGTGAGCAAAAGAGGCTTCCAGTGTAGATCCCCCCCCCCCCAAAAAAAAAAAAATAAATAAATATGTTTTATATGTTTCTTTGATATGTGGTTTCACATATTTCAATTTAGCGTATTGCCTTCTACAGTGTCATTTATTGAGGTGGTGCAATGCCAGAGTCTCGCTCCAAAACCTGTAATTTTTAGATGTTTGTACCAAGCATGGGAAAACTACACTGCGGTGTTGTGTCTAGTCGGAGCCACTCACTTCTGCCCATAAAAAAATGTAGTAGCTGTTCAAATATAGTGAAATAAAGTGGAGGGAAATTGCATATTTTTAATTATACAACATTCTTAAAACAATTTCAACTAAAGACACTCCACATATGCGCATCATATATTTTTACTAACAGGCTCAGTATTTCAGTTAAGAAATATGAATAAAAGATTTCATGGTACATGAATGAACACTCAGCAGATTCCACTCACTGCAATAATGACAGACACACCTTTGATCACCATAAATGTGGCTTAATGTGAACAATCCTCTAGTCACCTTTCATTTTTGTCTCAAACCCAGTATGATCCCGCGGGGTCCTTAATGTCATACTTTGGGCTCTGGGCTGATATTTTATATCCATTTAACTGCTAAATTAATTCACTTTAACTGAATCTCTCATACAACTTTAGGGAGATGGGAAAGTCACTAAGTGGAAACAATGTCCCAACATATCTCTTGGTATGAGATTTACAATATAAATGCCAGCCTGCCTTCCTTCCCATCCTCCTGAGCCAAATTCAAATCCTGTGTCATCACGTTGAAAGGAAATTACGAAACAACATGGGCAGATTGAGCTTCTGTGCTTTCAAAATACATTCTAGCATTTTCCTAACATGAACCTTACACCACCAAGGCATGTTGATGGCTTTTTGTGATGCCTTTTGTAAATCCCAATAGAAATTTTTAATAGTAATGATTTCCTGAACTAGTGGATATGAAGTAGACTGCAGATTTTTAAGATCCCTCTTTACTGTGATTGAGTAATAGTGATGGATGTGAGGATAAGAACCTGATTTGTGCTAAAATAGTGTGAGATTCATAATTAAAGTAATTGATTGACATGGCTCCGTAGCAATTTGATTAACTTTCTAAGATTAACTTAGCAATGCAAAAATTAATATTTCGTTTGCCTTACATTTCCATTTTAATAATGCTATTTTTTTTCTTACTAACACTGAGACAAGATTGAACTTTAAATGCCACTTTGGGCTGTAGTAAATTGTGATATGTAACTCTGAAGGCTATCAGGAATTAATCTGATAAACTATCTGGTGTCGATTCCAAGTGTGTCTGGTATCTGGTCACTAGAACTCTTAATCTGAGGTTCCAAGTGGCCATAATTAGGCTAAGACACCAAAATAAACCTAGATGAGATAGCGCAAACATTAGGAGTGGTTAGATTAATCATTTTTAAAAAAGGTGGAATGGTCAAAAACACCAAAGGCTTCATAGACAGAAACAGAAGAAAACTAAAGTGGAGGATCTTGAAATTCTTTCCCTGGTGTGGAAAAACTGTCCATAGGATCTGATCACTTGATCGCAACCCAATAGAAGATGGTTTTTAGTTACTGAGGACAAAGCTAAATGCAGTCACAGATCAGCAACAACTAAAATTGGCTATACCACCTGGTACCACTGGCAATAATGACCTGGCAGAGCATCTCTGTCTCATCTATTTGGTTATTTCCATCGGTTCTAGACCTTAGACCGCAAAAGATTTTCAATCAAGAGTAAAAAAACAACCATTATTTTTAAAACTAGCACATTAGTTTGTCCAGTTATTTTGATACTCTGAGAACGGGAGACTATATATATAAAACTGGCTGTCATTCCTAAACAGTTCATGCAGTATTTTTGTTAAACTTTAAAAAAAAAAGAAGAAGCTGAAACTCTGCATTTCAATCACACAGTGACTGCTGATTTAAAATCCACTGCAGGACAACACTGCTAATTGCTTAGACATCATTTATTTTGGCCATGATAACCATGTAGTGAAACTCTGATACTGTCGGAACCCTAACTGAACAATTGTAATTTTAATATAGAACCTGCCTTTACAACGGCAACTGAAAAAAATAAACATTAAGTACCTTGATAAGTGATAACAGTCTCTTACATGCTTTAAACTTTCATAAATGTAACTACATGTTAAACTATGTAGAAAATCACAGAAGTCACAACACAGACTTCATAGATCAGATTTTGAAACGGACTGATATCAGGCTATAAAATATCATAAAATGACACAAATGTGAAGACACATTTAAAAAAAAAAGAATGTTTGGAATATCTTTGACACAAAATCTATCGTTCTATTTATTTAGGAAAAAAGCTTTCAGCAATAGCAGACTAGATGGAGCCATTAGCACTAAATTTCCACCTCCGGATGTTTCCTTTTTTTATTTTTTATTTTTAACCTCTTGATATTTTATATTATTTTTATAATGACTGCCTCTGAAGTGAGTGTCCTCATGGTTTTATGTGACCCATGCCCAATACTGCTGTTGTACCATCCATACAAAAACCAAGCTAAAAACCAACTATCTTGAAATATGCTTTTGCTCAATTGAGTCCATTAATCCTGGAGGGACTTTGGAAGAATTTAACCGAACTGTTCTATTCTTGGCGCTTTGCTCGGTGCGTCACTGCACAAGCAAAGGAGCTGAGCACAAGCATGTGTGTACGAGTGTGTGTATTTCAACTATAAAAACTAAGCCCTGAAGGCAACGGCTCAAACCTGCTGCTGTCACAAATAAACAATGAGACTTGATTTGATGAAGTGACAATAACAGAGACGTTGTAAAACCACATTCAAAATAGCACAGACTTTCTTTATTACTTTTTTAGGACTGAAGGACAAAATGGGTAGTGACACACACAAGGAAACAAAGACCGTGTTCACATAATGGAACAGAATTGAAAGCTTGGGTCTGTATGATTCATAATTATATAACTACAGCAAAATCCCCGTGTTCGGCACATACACATGTGCACACCAGTAACTCGTGCCTGCTGTGTGTGTTCGGTGTATTCTGTTGCCAATGTCCTTGGACCCTTCCTGTAGGCTCCAGTCTCGTGAGATGGCAATGATCAGAAATGGAACGACATGCAAACTGATCCCACCATCTTGGCAGGCTGGTAATTAAATATCAGCTCTTGGCACACAAGTATGCAAATGAGGTTTGCCGTCTCGTGCTTTTGCGCATTTCACCCTGCCCAATCCCGCCCTCCAACAACACTGATCAGTAGAGAAGGCCCTGCTAGGCCCTTTTGTTGGCGACTGTTCGCAAAGATATTATTAACCTCATGTCTAAAGCAGATCCAGATCAGAGACACTCTGAGGCCCTCGGGTCAAGTGGCTGAATAGCCAGTGCTTATGTTTGGCCCTTACAGTATGAAGGAGAGGAACAAGAAGAAAGAACAGGAGGGGAACACAGATGCAGTTAGATATGAGTTGGTGCAGGATGTGGGGGGAGGGGAATGTGGATGGGCTCATAAGTAGCAAGGGATCATAATTGTGAAGATGTCAGAGGCCAAATTGATATTTTTTTTTCTACTGGCAGTGATAAGGCATGTGGGCAAAACATGGATAGGGGCTTATTAAAATTCCCATAAAGCCTATCATTGTGTGGCAGAGCAGAGGCCTTCTGTTAACATGCCAGTTTATGGACGTGTGGTGATTGTTCTTGTGCAGGCTCACTTAATATGGAAAGCGTGGGTTCTTCAAGTGGCTGTGGCCTTATTAACGATACCCTGCCTCATATATTTCTGTACGATTACACATTCATCAACATTAAATTCTTATGTATAGGGTGATGTCTTTTTTAAAATAGGGATACCGAGTGTAACACTTGTAACTGTTTGAAAGAAAAGCCACATGCAACATTTCACTAGTTCCTTTCATTTATACCTGATAAATCTGAATCTCTCGCTTGTCACAACCACAAGCAGTCTGTAGTATGATTAGAGCTAAGAAGCTCCCAGTCACTGGCAGAGAGGGATTTATCAATCACCGAGTCTCTGGCTGTAGCTTCTTCTTTTCACTTAGACCCGCATGTGATGAAGAAAACAGCAGAGTAAATGGGGATGTAAGAGAATATCTGGAAAATATCTCGAGACAGACGAGAGGAGGATGATGAAAGCAAGTGGGAACAGCAAAAAAATAAGAAGGATTGCAGAGGAAAGAAAATGTGTTGAGAGAAGAATAGGTAAAAAGAACAGGAGACGGAAATAGCCTTAGAGGAAAATCATTAAAAGAAGCTATTTACTGAGGCTGTTAAACCAAACACAACACTGATTTGAGGCATTAATTTGAGGTAGATGTAGTCAACATGCAATAATCCACACATGAACCTAGTACAGATGTAAAACACCACAGCTGTTATTGCTAACATCCAATTAATTATCTCAATGTTTTTCTCTTAGTTAGCTTCAACTCATATATATGAAATCTGATTAATTTCAAAGAACATTCAACACATATGGAGTGGAAACCATGCATAACTGATCTGCAATATGCTGTGTATAATGAGTAAGAAAGCGGTTATGATACAAGCCAATTGTTGCATATGACAAAGATTTAGTCCTCTGCTGATAAGAAAGACAAAAAGCCCTCGTCTTTTCTACTTGTAGCTAAATAATCTTTCATTCACGCACCTTTTCCCTGACTTCTATCTCAACTTGCTCAAGATCCACAGCGCACAGGATGCACTCAGTAGAGGCAACGGCATAGAAGATAATACGTTTTGATCACAAAAGCTCAAATGTATTCTTCAACCTTGTCACGCTCAACTTATTGAATGCCTCCCCAGATAAGTCTGTCCAAGAGATAAAAGGGAAATGTTCAGACGCATTAATGATTACTTACTAATGACTGATCAAACAAAACATGCTGCCACTAGTAAGTACTGCTCTAATGAAGTGTGCTGAATACTAAACAATCGATAACATGGAGCCCAGTGTCTGTTAGGTCTGAGATATATACTTCTTTCTTTTCAAGCAGGACAAAAAGTCTTGAGCCATACTTCTTCTTTATATTTTGAGAAATAGGTACAACAGGTAGAAAAAGGTACAATTTATTGAAACATGTGCAAATACATGGAAATATAGCCTATAAATCAAAAACTGAGTTTGCACAATTCTAATGAGGTTGAAGTTGATATTTTCTATGACCAACTTTAATCTTTAACACAGTCTGAGATTTTCTTGTGATTCTTTTTAGGTTACAGGAGTTATTCTTCAGGCTTCTGAAGGATATTCACAGCTCGTGTTTGGGTGTTGGCTGCCTTTCGCTGCGGTCTCTGTCAAGATGATGCTACACAACTACAATAATGCTGAATTACACACTCTGGGGAGACCAGTCCATGACTGACAGGGTTCAGCTACATGTTTTTCCATCCTGGTAGTCTAGTATAGTACAGTCTGGTTCTTGTGTAATTTGGCATACCAGCCACTTGATCATAATTATCATTGTGTCTTTTCTTATGTCTTAAGAACATGACTTTTCAAGTAAAGGTAATCTGCTCTTGATAGTTACCTCTTTTGTCCTCCAATTGTCCAATTTCCTCACATTTTGTACGGACACACTGCAAACAATGCTGTGATTTGCTGGGTTTATAGTTGATAGCTGTTTGGGATTTATCTTATCTTCTAAACATAGTATTTTATGTCAAACTGTGATATCTTTGAAATTATGTGTCTCTGTGACAGGCAGCTACTAACCTACCTTTTTTAAGCCCCCCCTCCACCCAAACAAAACAAAACAACAAAACAAAACTCCTTCCTCTGAAAATACCCAGGTACACAGAAAAAGGAGACAATGTTGAAATATAAACTCCCAAAGACCTTAATATAGGCTGGAGAACTATTGCTCAAGAATGGAATACAGACTATAATAGCTAAAAGTTAAATGAATTGAAATGCCCTTTCAAAGACTTAAACTTTTGACCAGAGATACTGTACACCATATGTCACAAACCACCTTATATAATAAATCAATGCACCTACTCTGTATTTTTGTCTCTTCTGCCTGATACAGTCTCTCTAACCATTGTTGACATTTGGCTCAAAGTATATTGATTCTTGCAGGGAAGTGAAGCACATATACACAGTGAATTCAAGCGTGGGGTGTGGTGCACAATGGGAACAAATTGGAGCAAGTGAATGTTTTTAACATTGAGACTTCTCATTTAAAACACACAGTCTCATCAGTCATGAAAAAGAAAATCACAGCTAAAAATGCATTTACCACCAAAATATGTCATACCTATTCATCCAAACCATATTGTAAACTACACTGTACACAGCAGCTGAGATACCTCAGAGAAAAATATAAAGTATAGTAGATAAATACCTCAAAGGACAAATTATGAAAGTTCCTGACTTCATCACTAAAACTTTACAAGCTTTGAAAAGTGAAAATATTTCATGGCCAGCAGTTTGAGAAAAGAAAAGAAAAATCTACTAAATTCTTATTAAACTTCACCTCTGTTTGACTCATTTAGTTGACTACAGAGTATCTCTGCAATTGTACGGGCTTGTAGTTCAGTTGACTCCAGATTGCTAAATATGTATAAGAAGATCTTGAATAATGTAATCAAATGTGATATATTCACTGTGGTGGTGGAGCTCCCATTCCAAACACACAGCACCAATCTTTGAAGTAAATCCAGTGCTATGATATGTAAAAAAAATAAATTCATAGCTTTAGGGGATTTATTATGTCAACTGAATGCATGCATTTTGTTAAGTTAAAATAAGGAGTCATAGATGAAGGTTTCCATCAGTGGATTTCAATTTTGCTCCCTACTGGGCCCAAGTATTTGGGAAGTCTATATTTTTAAGATTTAAATTTTAAGACATAAGCTACCAGTTGCTAATGGGTTTTATTAGCGTAATGTTACCATTAAATTTTTAAAGAGTTAGAACAAAATGCACACCGTAAAGAAGTTTCTTGAGCCTTGAGAAACCCATCATTTCTGTTTTGCTAGGGAAATGGGAAATAAGTCTAACAATTTATTGCAAAATGAATAAAAATGCATTGAAATGCACTATATATGTCAATAAAAAAAAGGAAGAAAAAAAAAGAAATGCACTATATAAAGCAAAATCCCTAAAAACTTAACTTTGTACAATTCTAAAAAGCATGAAAATCATTACTTGGTGTGATTTTGAATCTTATCCTTTCAACATCATTTCTTTAAGTAGTCTTAAAGCAAAAGTTCTCCAGAGCTCTTCAAGGACATTTTAAAGCTTTTCTTTGACTGCTGGCTGCCTTTTGTTCTGTTCTCTGCCAACATAATCCCACAATGACAATAGTTCAATAATGTTGAGCTCTAGTCTCTGTGGAGGCCAATCCATGACTGAGCATAACTGATATATTGACTGATATATCTGCATTTATAATAGCTGATAATAAAAAAAGAAATGGGAGAAGCAACCTTAGATCATGTTATGTTGAGTATTAATATTACATAGTCTTTCCAACAGAAGGTACTCTGCAACGTCCCTGTTGGCAACACACATGTTTTTGGAATGCTGCAAATATGAGAAACAACCGAGTCAGACAGAGTGTAAATAAATAATCCACGTCTTGCTGTGACAATGAAGTTCATTTTTAAACTGCACTGTCATGTTATCTTATCATGGACTCATACATAATTATATATAACAAAAGTCTGACAAATCTGTTTATGTTTCTGAAAGAAATATTGTATTTTTAAATAAGAAGCACTCCAAGAGTCCAAACCTCTGCCATAGGTAACTCAGTCTCCTGGCAGTATTTATTTTTAAGGGAAGAGTATTTTATATATATTCATTTAATTTTCTTTGTTCTTTTTAAACTTACTTTAAGAAGTTTGTAGTGCAGTGAAAGGTCAAGTGCAAGCTATCATGTTTACAGATGGACACACAGAACACACATCAGAAACACAACATCCTAGGTGAAGGTATAATCACCAAATATCAATATCTGTCTTGAAAATTCTATTTGTGTGTGTGTGTTTTTTTAATACCAAGGTGTTTAGGTCTTTTTTTTTCTGAAACCACAGTGCCTGCTTCTCATGTCAGCAGCAGGACTTTCTGCACAATGGCAGTAGCAAGATGTGCACCTATGCTCCACTGTTAAACTCCTGGCACACACATGTGGAGTTAGCCAGCGTTCAACCCTAAAACGTGTAACCAAGCTTTTCTCAAAGTGGAGAAAGGAAAGAAAAGCCACTGCGGGGCTGGAGGCAAGTGTCAAGCAGATCATTTTCACAGGTCCACCGAGTAGCTACCTTCCAAAAAACACGTAGCTCCAACCTCAGTGAGTAAAAGCCATGTTTGCCCTAATGGTACATTTTTTCATTTGACAGACACTGCAAGACATACAAGATAAAGCTCTAAGGTAGCCCTGTGACATCCTCATTTCCCCACATTCACCACCACTTTTTGCTACAAATGTTACCGCTTTAATTAACATGTATTCTATCAAAGAAACTCCGTGCCCCCTGGATATCAAACTTTATTACTTTTTTAAAAAGCATAGACAGAGGGGGAAAAAAGTAAATCTGCTGTCAGTCCTCTACGATAGAACAAACACGGAGAGTAAGTAAGAGTGTGAAGAGAGATCATTGGGAAATATGCAAATGTAGATATGAATACAGATCAGGCTTCTCAGTAGGAGATGAATACATTTACCTCTCATCTACATGCCGATAAAACACAATAAGAAGCATTTTTAGGGCTTCAGTACTGTAGAACAATTAAAGCTGTCAAAAAACCTACATGGTCAGATGTTATGAAATGAAATGAAAAAACATAATCAAAGGCAAACAGATGTACACAATGTCTATTAAAATCATTTTCTTGACAATTTCATTCTACCTAATGAAATCATAGATTATTATGTGGCCTCCAAAGGGACAGTTAACCCTGATGCATTTCTACAAGTGGTTACTGTAAAAACATGCACGTGCACGCGTCTCAGGTCAGGATAAGACCCATGCATTTATTGTCTAAGGATCTTCCACTTCTAGCTACAGGTCCTTCGACATTAAAAGCACGGGTCTTATGATTAGCAGCTTAAATAAAAGCCACATATATAAGAATAACTACATATACACTGAGTGTAGTGCACACATTAAAATGGAACTGCTAGTGTCAGTGTGTACACTGTATATAAAAATGTCTCTCTGCTGTTTCATCTTATTTCAGAGGATTGTATGAGTCCCATTGGATAAATAAGTCTTCCTTTTAAGCTCTACTTACACTCACCAGAGGCCTGTTTTATCACAAACAACATTTCTTTTTATTTCGCCCCCTTCACATTATTTTTCTTCTTTTTTCAAACTTGTGGTTCCAGGCAACCATTGCCAGTCTCCCTAGTCCTTTTCAGACATGGGATACAGAAGATTGCTGGCTTCGTTAATCTGTTTAAGTGATAGTCAGACATAGTTCACTTTTATTCTAATGTTCCTTATGGTTTTATCCAGATATACACACAACAGTGATAAGGAGTGTTATATTACACGTGTGATTTTTGTCATTCCTGCAAAAGACTCATTCACTTCTTGCAACGAGCTCTGATTCTCTCACTAAAATGAGTGTCTTTGTGTGCTTGTGCCACATTGCCACAGCAGATGCTGCGCGCCAATCACGCACACACGATCTGGATTAAGAACAGAGGAAATGCATCAAAAACAAATGTCTTATTTTTTTGCAAAGTAGAAACAGAGCTGAGTAGATGCAAGAAACATTCAGTCTAAAGCAAACCTTTCAGTTCAGACTTGTTCCCTGTTAAAAGTGTTACTACGGGTAAATGTTACTAGCCTTGACCTGGTAAAGGTCATCACAATTTTTGTAACATTACTGTAGATCTGAAATTAAACTGTAAGGTTTACAGAATGCCTTAAAGGGTTTCCTGGCTTACAATGCAATTAAAATGAGTAATCTATGATAATTTAAGGTCAAAATGAAATAAAGAGTCATGAGATAACTGTTTTTAAAAAAATTGGTGCTATATAAATAAAATTTTACTTAATTTAATTCGATTGAGAGCATGGCACAACTGTCCTCAGGCTTCCTTCAAGCATCAGCAGAGTAGTCACAGGGAGGTTTATAGTGGACTGAGTGCTCCCCTAACCCCTGTGGCATGAACTCACTATATCTTTTTAATGAGACTCTCAGTGTTACAGGGCTCCAGGCTGGTGGCTGGAGGGGATGGAGTTTTCCAGGCATTCACCTGACATATGCGTAGTGATGGCTTTGGAAGGTGCACTGACACTAGCCACTAGGTATCAAAAGAGTCCCCTTGAACCAACACAGCACGTTCTATTTCTATTCATGTCAACCTGGCAAAGCTTCTGGAGTATATATCACATTTAATCCCAACTAGCTCCAGGGATTTTATTCATGAACCAGTTTACGTCTATAAGTCTTCATACAGTACATCAAAGCAATGTATATTTGTAAATGTAAAAAGTTCATCAGAATCCTATTTTTATCTGTTACGTGTCTATATAAGTAACTGAAATCAAAAGTTTGGTTTTTTGATTTTTTTTTTTTGCATGCTTACAGCCTAAAGTCTGACCTCAATCTGTCAGGTTGATGTAAAATCTATATTCATTTCTCTTCATCTGATCACATACATTTATGCTAAACCCTGTGGGTTTACCAGTCTTTTATCTAGAATAGAATTATTAAAGAAGCAATCATATGAATTATTAACCAAGTTTCACGTGGTACTGCATGACACTAAGCAGAAAAGGTCTTGCAGAGTTAGGCTGTGTGACTTCAGATAAAAGAACTGAGCGAAATAAAAGTTACATTAACAGGAAATCAAACAGTTGTTCAAGTGATTATGCCTTTGGCCACAGGGTGTTACTGCGACAATTTTACTTTTTCTAATACAGCTGGCACCTGCTGGTAGCCAACATAAGATAACTGTGGCACAAGTGTGAGCATTCTGAAATGTCTGTCATACTTTTTTTGTTTTTTAAGTTGTCATGATTAATTCATTTGTTGTTTGTGTTACTGATAAAAAATTTAGTTCAGTCATAGAAACATCAGTTATACCAGATAAACAAGATGAGTAACTGCTGTGCTTTATTGAAAAGACAGCATACACGTAGTAATATAGTATATGCTGCACACAAGTCACTTTAATCACTAACTTGTTAATGTGGGTTTTACATTATAGGTTAAGAAAGCTGTGCTGTACAAGCCATGTCACAGAAAAAGCATAATGAAATTCCTGCAGAGCAAGATTTTGATGTTTTCTCTGCCAGGTCTGTATGCTGCAAGACAATTTAAGAGCTGGATAGCCAATGAATTACCAAATGAACCCCCCCCCCCCCCCCCCGTTTTTTTTTTTTTACCATGGGCCCGCCTTAAGTGGGCCCACCATGACCTTAAGTCTGTTACCGTTTGTGCAAGAGACAAAATTAAAAACGCTTTTGAAAAGAAGAGAAGTTGACTTTACAGGGATATTTGGTGCTTTGTGGTGACACAAGGCATTCACAAGGTAATGCTGTCTGAACATGGACAGAAAAATTTGGGCTAGAAGGAAAATTCAAATGGTTCCAGAAAGATGGGTCTTGTTTTTTGTTGTTTTTTTAAAAATAATTTTTGCAGCAAAAATGACAACATATGTCAATTGGGGCTGTATACATTTTGGTCAAAAAGATCATTCTTTATTATCTTTATTTGTCTATTTAGACAAAAAAAAACCAAACAAACCCCAAAACAAAACCTACCTACCAACTAACAGAAAGCACAAACTAAGTTTGCTATTTTCTGAGACTCACGTAAACATAATGCTGTGTTTCTGGGTGTCAGAACTTAAAGGGACGTGGAAATAAAAGCAAAGTGGTAAAATTTGTTTTTAAGCACCATGTTTAAGTACTGCGTGACAAAGGTTGCTCTGTAAGAGCAGATTCAGTGCTGATTTGTTGTCATCTTGGAGCGCAGTTTTTGGGTGAGTGCTAAGCCAAGCAGCTGGGTGAGAGAAAACACATCACTCTTGAGAAAAGATGGTTGTTGCTTGGGTCGCCCATATGCCTCAGCATCTGTGAGTGACGATGAATGCTTTTGTGTAAGGGAAAATAATCCCAAAGCCCAATTCTTCTCTTTTTTGTAAACACTTTAAAAGTGTGTCTCTAAATGTGGATTACTTGCGTTGTACTTAGGTTTTTTTTTTTTTTTAAATATTGATTTTCAACATAATAATTATGTGCTGAAAAAATGTGGTTTGTTTGATTCCAGTCTGTTCAAACACTTCTCTCAAAAGTCCAAGGTTACTTAACAGCTGTCCTGCTGTTCTCCCCTTCGGCTTTACCATGAGTCATCACATGCAATTATGCCCTTGTGCAAAGGCTTTGTGGTTCAAGTAGGCAGATGTGGTTTTTTTAAATCTGTTCTACACAGTTGTAACCACTGCAAACTAAAGTACAGATTAAAAAAGGACGAAAAAACAAAAAACTTCATAGGAGTAAAGCAGTGGGGCAAAATACCAAAACAATAGGGTCAAAGACTAAAGCATGTAGAGCTCAGAGGAACTGCAAAACCACAGGATAACTCTCTCTGGGTTTTGTAAGACTCTTTTCACAATAAATTGAATTAAAAATTGTTGTTATAGTATCTGCTGCACTGTGGGAAATATTGATTATATCTGCTTTGTAAAAACAAAATCAACTGGGCTTGAAACACATTATCTATTGAATGAGGACTGCTCTGTTGACTAAAATATCAATATTCACTTGTTCAAAAACCTTGGGAAAGTTACATGGGAGATTAAACTATTTGCTGAAAGTGAAACAGCAAAGTTTAAAACTTTATGACCTGGAGGAGTCGAAGGAACAAGTGGTTTTTTTTTAATTTTTTACCTACTTTCACATTTACATCTGGCATTCACCCTGTTATGTGAAATGACTTAATTCTTCATGGTAGAGATTTAACAAGGTGTAGGAAACATTCTTCAAAGATTGGCAGCTTCATATCCGCTGCCAATCTCCCATTCCATTGGTCATAGCTATCAAATAATACAATGTACACTCTAGCCATAAAGGCATGAATGTGATCAGTAACAATTCTCAGGAAGGCTGTAGTGTTTAAACTATATTCAGCCAGTAGTAAGGAACCAAAAGTGTGCCAAAAAGCATCTAAGCCCCTATTACAACACCACCAATATGCAGGATGGATGCAAGTGTTGATGTTTATAACCCACTCTTAGCTTACTACCCAAATGTTGCAGCAGAAATTCAAACTTAACAGACCAGCCAACAGTTTTCCAACCTGCTTTTGTCCAAATTAGAGAACCGGGGCCTTGGTTTTCTTTTCTTAGCTGACACAAATGGCACATGTAACAAAACTGACACTTCAAACCTGCCACTGCAGCTGCATGTACCTGTTTGTTAAACAGTCTACAGTACTGTGCAAAAATCTTGACCCCTCATTTTATTTAGCTTCCAAAGAATCAGACTTCCTTGTGATTTTTTAAATTGGTTTTGAGACAGGACTTGAGAGATGTACCTCATTCCACCAGAAATGGTCTCAGTGAAAGGGTGGTTGTCAAATAGCTATTCTTAAAGAGGTTCAGGAGAGTGACTGTACAGCCATCTGTAAAACATGGTGGCGGCTCTGTCATAGATTGGGGCTAAATTTCAGCCAGTGGTAGAATGTATTTGATTGGCAATGGCTTCATTTTTCAGAATGACAATGACAAATAGCAAATAGCAGTCATCATCCAAAAAGAGCTTTGAATGTCCTTTAAGAAGCCTGGAGAACTATTCCTGAAGAGCACCAAAAGAAATGGCAGCAAAGTTTGTCTCAGAAAGTTCACTATGGTGAAGAATAAAGGTGGTCAAACCAAATACTGACTCTAACTCTCATTAGAATTGAAAAAAACAACAACTATTTTTACCTTATATGTAGTATTTTCATGTGTTTTTGCACGTTTCAATGAATTGCTGGACCTATTTTTCCTTGCAAAATAAGAAAAAATCAAAGGTGACTCAAGGCTATTTGCACAGTCCTCTATGCTCCCAAAATAAGGTAATAATGCTTTTCTGGACAGCATGTGAGAGATTTGCTAAAACAATTCAATATTAAACTGTAATCCAAGAGCAAAGATCTAATCCCCTGGCACTACATATTTGTAACATAAAACAAATCAAACCAGTATTTAAATGATTGGGATTCATAAATTAGTCCATGTAGTATAAGAAAGGGGATGAGAAATAGCCATTAGGGGTCAAGTTAAACATCTTAACTAAGATTTAGATAAATAATGTATCTTCAACACTCATTTGATAAAAAAGTCATCTGTATTATGAGCATGATTTCAAATTCATTTAATGCAACTTTAGTTTAGCATTTTATGACACCAAAGTTCGTTAGCCCATATGGTCAGGTCAAGGAGAAAAGCCGAGGGAGTGCCAGGCTCGGCAGAAAAAGATAGGGTTCACTCTTGGCAGACTGTATGAAATTATGAATAAATAACCCAACATGCTGTTAGCCTGGAGATAAAACACACAACATTATCTTTCTACCCCACCCCCTGAAAAAATAATAAAAAATTAAATAAAAAAAGTAATGCCAAAAACAGATGGCTGCGCCTTCCTGTATGTCTCAGGCCTTTCCATCTCAGAGAACCATTGGCTCGTGCCTGAATTACTTGCACATGCAATACACAAGTGTGCTCTCACCTACAAATACACTGAATATCTTTCTCTCAAGCACACAGGCATGTTCTTTCATGGCCCTTCTCTTGTTTCCTGCCCAACAATTCTGCCATTCCCCCCCCCCAGTATCTCCGCTCTCCAAAAACCCTCGCTAATAAATATTAATGCTGACTTCCATGTGGTGGGACAGGGCTTACTCACAACCAAATGATCCTCACACAGAATAATGAAGCTGCTGGGATCCAGGTGAGAGGACAGAGGGAGGCTTATGTAACTCAGTGCCATGTCAGGTCGGTTTCATCCATAATTGAACACTCGGAGAAGCAGATTGGAGATATAGAAGGAGACGTGAGGAATTAGCCCCATAACCTGGGAAAGACATGGAAATGGGGAAAGCAAATGTAATGAGAGAGCGAGCCCGCAAGAGATTTAATGCAGCTCTGCAGCCAAGTTTTGGGTGTGTGATAAATGCGATCAAGTTGCGAATACATCATGCATATACCTGCTGAGAGCATCATACCATTACTACAAGCAAACTGCAGGATTTTTTGTTTATTTGCTGGTTCAGTAATATCGCTGTGGAGCAAAAGCCATTCCTCGTGTAGGAATGATCAATGTAAAAACATCAGCAAACAACTGTCCATCACAGGAGATCTCATAACTCACAAAATTCAAAGAATATTGGTTTGCCTTGTCTGCAAGTATCCCCTGTTGACACATATAAACAAGACAAATGGCTGTGACAGGCAATTTGACAGACACAGCAGTTGACAGCTTCACATTTTTTGGAGATCAATTTGCCACATGCAGTGCAGCTATACATGGGCCAAACGATCAGTGAGGGACAAGAAACAACAAGGTTATTGATCTAGGTGACCTTTGAACTGTATATTTTGTCCTGGATATGATCACCCTCTGCAGAGTAAGAAAGCTATGGTTAAGCTTATCAAACCTTTGGCTGAATAGCAAATGTGCTGTAGCCTCTTTTAAAGATTTATATTGATATCGTACTTGATGTCACATGACATCTAATGCAAAACAACTTCTATCTCCAAGTTTATAAATACACATATTCATAGAGTACTGTTTCCTCAAAATAATACTTTGCTTTCTTGATATAAATATATATATATAAATTAAGTTAAATTAAATTAAAGATTACTAAACTAATTAAACATAGACGGACGCTTATTTGTTTGCATGGGTCTGCGAGGGTGTATATTTAAAGGACACTTGATATGCACGTACACGCCATAATTGCCATGGAAATGTAGACATAAATATTCATAACACCCCTTCTGTCTGCATGCATACAGGTACCATTAAGTGGGTGGCTATGCATGCATAATGCATCTATATCCTTGTTTGTCTGCATGTGTTTGCCCTTGGATCAAACATTCTTGCCAGTAGAGAGCACATGCAGAGGTGAGTCGAGAGCCACAGTTGCAGCAGGGCCAAGGGCCAAGCTGGAGCCAGATTGATAAGAGGGCCCCTATAGAGCCCCCAGAGGGCCACTAATGGAGCTGTCATCATGCAACGTCCTTGCTGTGCAACAGCCTCCTCTGCTGTCACACAGATATCACTTATACATCACACACATGAACACGCATACTGTTTACTGGTCTTGACGATTCAGCAGTTTGTCCTCAGCTGCAGTCAGTACTGGAGATCTTTCAAAGGCACAGCTGCGTCAGACAGCCAAAACACTGTCATCTCGGCAGGATGCGAGAGTACAGGGGGGTTTAAAGGCAAACATAGCTGTTTAAATTTTACATTATGCATTCAGGGCTTTGACCTCAGAAATCTGAAAAGGTCATAAGAGACAGTACAACAAAGAGATTTGGTAAACCACAAAGCATTTTACAGGGTGTTACACATGTCACAACCAGTTTAAAAAAAAATTCTGTGACTGCCTTGTAGGGAAACATTTGAATTTTCCCTGTGATATAAGTCGTTGCTTCTGCAGGAGCAGTAGCAGTTTTGGAAATAAAGTGCAAAGACATTTTCTCTGTATTTCATGTAAACGTAAGAGTGGAGAAAATGGCTTAAACCCATCACTTATATAACTAACTTTTACTATGTGAAAGAGATCCAAAATCAAAAAAGGGGGTTGTTTGGTTTAACCTACAGCCTTACTGCTAAACATTAAATCCTTGCATCTTTTCAATGCCATGCAAAAGCCTGAGGATTTTATATAAGGTCATTTTCACTACTTCAGCAACTTGTTTTAAACGTGAAGACAAAACAGATCTCTTTTCTAGTGATTGTGCAACTGCATTTGTATCTGACCTTTCAAGTTTTATCAATCCCCTTATTTTGACTTTTTTTTTTAATCTATCATTGTGTCATATTAGTTAGAGAACGTCCAATAGTCCTAGAGGAGAAGAGATACGAGTAACTAAAGTGAAACTGAGTCTAGGCAAAAAACAATCTGCATTAGCCTTTCCTGAGGAGAGGATCTACTGTTTCTCCATCAGCCAGTCTCTCTTTGGCTCATTCCTTTAGGTGTTACCAACCAGGCTCAGGAATGTCACTGACACTAATCTTAGCTTAAGAAAAGAGCATTTAGCAGTGGTATAAACTCTTATACCACTGCTTATAAGGGAAGTTGGGGATATGTTAATGGCATGGGCAGCCCTGCAGGTTGGCAAGCAAGATATTCTGATTATTCAAATTAGTCTTAAATATCAGCGAATACCTACAGTACATAATAGACCATATCAAGATGTTTACAAAGTCATACTATGGTTGTGTATTTAGACTTTTCACATCAATGAATTTCATTCTTGCTTTAGGCTTGATAGCAGAAATGATGACGTTAAAAACATGCAGCAAATGCACACAGAAATATTTTTTTTCTTGTTCAAAATTCTGTTAATTGAACACTGACACCTTGCTAGCCCTGAGTTGGACCCCTTCGTCCACTCAAAATTGACTTAATTCTTCAGAGCATCGACTGAATATGTTGGAAATATTCCTCTAATATTTTGGCCCATGTTGACATGCTAGCATCATGCAGTGTTGCAGATGATGGGAATTTCCCGTTCCACTACATCTGCTCTATAGTATTGAGACCTGGTGATTGAGGAGGCCATTTGGGTACACAGAACTCTTGTTGTGTTCAAGAAATGAGTTTGAGATAATAATATACATGTATAGGCTACCTACTAAGCCTTCTTAGAGCCATAGCAGACCAATGACCTTAAAGAGACTGTTAGATTTGTATTGTTGATTGTCATTTATGCTTAGAAATATTTACTTATATATGCTTAGAGTTTTGTAATTAGTTGTAGATTGGTAGAGGTTTTGATCCTTGATAGTCTGCAAACTTTGTGTGTATTAGACAGCACTTTGGGAGCATGAGAGGTCATACCGTGTCTTATTGTTTTATGGTAGGATTAACGTAGTTGCGTCTGTTCTAGTCTAAGTGCTCTTTGTTTAGATGAACTGCAGGACTTCCTCACCGTGTTATCTAGGATGAACCATCTAGGGGGAGGGGGAGGCTACCCTCTTCCTGACCAAGGATGTTTGACCCTTTGATCAGCAGTCCACACACACACACACACACACACACACACACACACACACACACACACACACACAGGCAAGGTACTCTTTGTGTGTATGTAGACGTCATATGTTAATGAACTTATGCATATTCATGTAACATCAATAAAAGAACAGTGGTACGGGAGAATGGACGAGAGCAACTGGAGTCAAGCGAAGGAACGGTGCCTGTCCGGTTCTCTCCCGTGCACGAGAAACATGAAGAAGCTTGCCTACTTGTGTCTTGCTTTGCAGTGTAATTATATTGCCTTCAACGTTCCAGCGGATGGGTTCAAGCTACAAACCTATCAGACTCTACAAGAGAGACCCGTCTGAAGAAGAAAGCAATAGTTCCCACTTTGTTCATTGTATCGCTTCCAAACATTAGCTAGTAGCTGTCAAAAGATATTAGGCAAATGTCAAGAAACACTTTAAACAGCAGAAGTACATTATGTCCAACATGGACGTTTCTGCTCCACCTGCTCTGAAACATCTTAATAAAGCACATATCCATTCTTTACTTAGTTAAAATAACAGATACTGACAGTCTGTAGCTATATGCTATGACCTGCATTTTGTATATGCATAACACTGACATTTGTGCAAGAGGCAAAGTTGCTTTTTTCTATTTATCTTGCATCATAACCTTCACAACAAGAATCAGTGAAGTTTCATCAAATCAAATGTTGTATGTAAAGGTCATTAAACGCATAATAGGCTAAAAATAATCACTCTAGAAAACACGATAGCACCCAGTCTATTATCTGCAGTAACCGTGACCTGAAAAGAGGTGTGAACAATACTCAAAGAAAACATAGAACCAATAACAGGCTGTGGTTGCATCCAAAACACATAAAGTGAGTCAGTCCAAGGTTGACTGGGAGAAAGAGAGCAAAATTGGTATCCTGCAGATGCACTCCAAATGTCAGGTCTGGTAAGAAGAAGTCAAGGCTGCCTTGACAGAGCAATATAATTGAACCCAATTTCATGACTCAACTAGATATATCTGCTCTTTTTCCTTCCGAGTGAGTGGAAGTATCTGCCACTGTCATTTTTAGAGGGGGGAGGAAATGAGCCATGGAAAAGATGGATTTGAAGATGGGATGGTGTGCGTGCGTGACAGAGAGAGAGAGAGAGATAATGCATATTAGCATCAAAGAAAGCAACCGGCTCTGTAAATCTGTCGGTAGAATATGTATGACTCATGTGATCTATACATGAGCTATACTCTTAAAAAACGTACATGTGTGAATGTGTCATAGCGAGTACAGAAAGTGTCTCGTCATTCATGAAGCTCTGTCATCGCTGGCGTAAGGCTTGGGTGTCACCCGTCACTTTCCTTGTCATGTCAGCCATGATACTGCCAGTGCATCAATCACCAATCTCCAGGCTGCTTCTGGGTGCCAAGGTAACAGGGGAAGATGACACTGGAAGTAATGCATATCTCTCTTGAAAGTGCTGAAAGTTTGGTGAGCTTTTAAGCATTCAACACATACAAAAGAAGATCTACAAGAAGTTGTGCACACATCCAAGCACTCACACAATGGTGTGTTTATGTGTCAGACACAGAAGAACAACAAGTAAACCTGGAAGCGAGTGGGCATGTGCTGACATTTGACTGACAGTTCAGTCATGAAACATCCAGGTGGATGCAGTACTGAAGAAAACATCTGGAAAGGAGGTAGGTCAGACTATGAAGTATTGTTCAGGGCTATGACACCTTTAATAAAAGAAACCCACAAAGCCCTCAACTCTTCATGTGAAACAAAACAACTACTGCCTGTTGTCAGTCTTCTAACTGTCTGACCTCTTGCGGCTTCTTTTATTTCACAGTACAGACTGCAAAAAGACAGATGAGTTATTGATCACAGGCTCTTGGCAAAGCTGTATCTCTGTGTTGAAAAACAAACTGAAAGGGAAAGAAATATTAGGAGGGGGGGTAGAAGAAAAGGGGGATGCTAGGAATAAGACGGGAAGGAAGACCATTAAAAAGAGGATGGCAGGAAGGAAAAAATGATGGCGAAAGCAGCATGGAAAAATCTGATAAGTGCAGGCGGTGTACGCTGGTGCTCTCCTCCTAGCAGGACTCGGAGAATAGCCGGCCTCCCACCTGGCTCCCATTGACTGACCAACAGGGAATCCCTTTTACAGTTGCTGCCTTGCTGGCTGTGGATATGGACTTGACACAACAGACCCGTGGGAGATTATTGGCTGCACTCCCCTTCAATAACCGCTACCCATCTCCCTCTAGCTCGTCTCCATCAATCAGCTCTGTTGTCCGAGTTTGTGGTTTTCCCTTGTTTGTTTGTTCTGGCCTCTCCTTCTTGCCTTCCATTTATGTTCTCCCTTTCTTTTCCCCCACATATTCTCTCTATCTTCACTAACACATTTCAGGCTCCCTACCTGATTTTCTGTAGCTTCTCTTCTTTCTGAACCTTCTTTTCATCTCCCCTTGCAGCCTGAGCTTTCATACCCTATTCAATCTCTTCGTCTTCAGCCTCTTCTTTTCATCTCTCCATCACTGCATCTGCTGGTCCTATCCACAGAAAAAGATTCTATAAAGCTAAGTACTTGCTGCTAGAGACAGTGGCCCTTAAAAGAACTGACCTGTTCATTCATTCATTTATTTATTCCCTGTTCCCTAAATTTAATAGAAAAGAGAGTAGAACATCATATTTTTTGTGACTACTTCAAACATGTACAGATATTCAAACATAAATTGTGAATAGACTTCCTGCTACTCAGGATTTAGATGGCGCAGAAGCTGGAAATTTAGTTTTTATAGAATTATTATGCGGTTTTGGGCAAAATTATCAAGCCACAACATTTCATTTTTAGTCATTTTCAGTCGAATCCCTGCATCTAACCCTTGTTTGAGCCACTCAGCACTGACTTATGAATCATTTAAGCATATAAAAGGCAGCTAACTCAGGGGACGAACCAGTGTTGAGTCTCAACATAACATAACTTAGCAAAGTTATCTTTAGGCACTTTATTAATAACTGTCTATCACAAATACGCCATTTGTTCCATCCATTCCATTTTATTGCACCAACAAGGTGATTCCTGATAACCTTGCATATCTTGACTACATGTGTAGTGCAAACAAAAAACATGAAGAAACTGAACAAGTGAAGCAAAAAAGAAAAAGGCCTAAAAACTATCAACAGCAGATGAACAGTACCTGATGGTCAAGTCCTAAAGAAATAGCAAAAAGACATGTGGGGTTAATCTGGCCCTCCCCAAATCCCCATCAGAAATGGCTTCAATGGAAAGATGCTGGTTAATTTTTCAGTATGAATATGATCCCAAATACAATGTAGTAAAAGCACACCTGGAAAGAAAAATCACACAGTGGAACACTTTCAGTGGATGGATTGATATTCCAAAGCCTGACCTCAGCATTGCTACTCCCAAAGATTACTTAAAGTTCAAGCTGAATTGATAAATTAATGTGGTCATACTAAATATTGACTTTCGGTCATATTTTTATATGATAATATAAGAAATCAGGACTGGGCCTAGACTCTGGCATAGGGTAATGTCTGGCAGCTGCTGCATATCAGTCTCCCTGAAAAAGGTAGGCATATACCATTAAAACAGCATAAGGATATCTAATAGTGAAATAATCTTAACATCATGCCCTGTATTAACTGTTTCAGAGGTATGGCTACAAGTATTCCATATTTTTCGCATTGTCAAGAAACCCATTAAATAGTTTATGAAGTATGATCTTGTCAGAGTTGGACAGCTGTCTGTCACTGAGTGACCAAACAGTTGTCTTGGTCTGTTTGCCTGCACAAAGACAAGCCACACTACAGGCACTTTCAGTTGGCAGGTTCCTCTAACACTTGGAGGGAAACCCCTCTTATTTGTTTGTCCAGACTGCAAGAACTAGGGATTATAAAAGTTATTAGATCTTTAATTTAGGGGCCTTCTTTTAGTTACTACTTCAGGGTAGGTGCACAAGAGACATGAGAGAAACCTATGAGCTGGGTAAGTAAACAGTGGATGCCCCAGATGTAAGCATATACTGTTATTGCACTGGCAACTGGCAACAAAAGATATCTGTGTAAACATCAGCTATACAAGCAGCAGCGTGTAAGCTGAAGTAGAAACAAAACAGAAAAGGGATCATCGGTGAAGTCCGGTTGAGCCTGTATGTGATGGTTCTAGAGGAAACTCCCCAGTGGGCAGTTACCCTCAGGCGGTCCCTAGAACTCTTTGGTCTAAAACCACATTATTATATAACATAATCTCTGCTTTAAAGGTTTACTTGTCTGAACCCTCCCTTTTCCAAGCATCACCTTCCCCACAAGCCCCAGGCAGTCAATATCAATATTCAGCTACAAACTGTGCTGCACACAGCATTGAATCCCCAAAAAAAAGTAAATAAAACAGCATGCGAGACCAAATCATGCTCATTCAATGAAGTGAAACTAGGACAGATAGATCCCCACTTTATTTATTTATTTATTTTCCTGCAGTTTAATATATTTTACTGCGCCTGGTATAAAACTGCCGAGCTACTCTCCATCACTTGCAAATACAAGATTGAATTTTGGGGGAGAAAAGGGGAATGGGGAGAGAGATAGAGAGAAAGATTGAGAGGTACAGAGAAAGAGCAGACAGTAGGTGGTGGTGGGTGAAACCAGTAAATCTGTGCGTGTAAGCGTACTGGCACAGGAAATGTCTGATTTCTTTTCATACGCCCGCCCTCTCCCCCTGCACATTTCTTAAGGGAATTGATATGTGAGGACAGACAGACTGAAAGGAAAGAGACCGAAAATGAAATAAGGAAACATTCAATCTGACAACATGAAGCCCATACTGCTGATATTCAATATTTCTTTAATGCTTTTAAAGTATTATCTTCAATCCCATTTCAAAGGCCCATCACAGAGACACAGAGGGCCAGTTTTTTCCTCACTCGCATTTCCCTTTAACTCTCCCTTTTTCTCCCTCTGCCCTCCTCTCTCTTTTTTCTGTCTGCTCTCTTTTTTACATTGCCAGATCACACGGTTCTGCATGTGATGTAATGAACCAGTCGGTACCAAAAACATCGAGCCAGGAATGTGTTTGGTGATCTGCCGAACCCACAGTAACATCCTTTCACTGTTTTGTTTTTTGTAGCAGTGCCCTTAGGTAGCAGAAATGAGATCTTATCCACCCTGTAATAAGGACTGACCAATCAAAGGCATAAAACGCCAGGTGTAAAAACACACTATTGTAAACACATGCTACCATATTGTCTTCCACTGTGACTCCTTGTTTCTTATTGCACATAATTACTTACACATATACAGTGTCATATGTGTGTTTTCTTCTTTCAGTTTTTCACTAACTAGAATAAAACATCTACCAAAAAGACAAACTCTTCAAAGTAGTCCAACAGAGGACAGGTTGTACCTAAGACCAAATCCATACGTAAAGAGAATTTTAAAACATCTAAATTCGAAAACATATAATAATAGCTATTATTTCTGTCTCTAGTAATTTGTATTTGGTGGTACGGCTCTTTTCTGGGATCGGCCTTCCATACGTGGAAAGCTGTGAGAGCAGCAGAGCAGCAAAACCTGAGCACAGAATATATCAGTCATCAATGACACCAGATTTAATAACAATTAACTGACAAAATAGGGTGTGAAAAAAAAGTGGCTTGCAAAGTGGCTTGCATGTACAGCTTAAGTAGGCAGCCTAGCTGATATGGGCTGGCAGTAAGATCAGCTGCTCTGTCAGGACTGCGCCTTCCAGGGGTGTCCAAACTCCGGCCCGCGGGCCACCCGCAAGTAATTTTATAAATAGAATAGAATATGGCCCGCACTTCAACTTTTGCTTGAGTGTATTGCACTTCTTAGTTTTAACACCAGGGGGAGCTGCTGTTGATCAAGGCAGTTGCTCCACCAAAAAGGACAATCACAGAAGAAATTTACCCCCAAGTTACTAAACATGGCAGAACCAAAGGAGCGAAAGGTAGAAAGCGAGTGCAGAGAATTTTAGACAGGTGGGAGAGTGAATATTTCTTCAAAGAATTCAAGGGGAAGTGTATCTGTTTGTTCTGCACTGAAACTGTGGCAATTATGAAAGAGTATAATGTACCACGTCATTATAAAACCAAACATCAGGCCTATGCATCCTACACTGGTGCTGAGCGAGAGCAGAAATTAAAGCAAATGGTAGCTGTCCTGCAGGGTCAGCAACAGTATTTTTTTGTGCTCAAATTGTCCAGGAAAAGGCTACAATAGCCAGCTTTGAGGTCGCCCAACTCATCGCAAGACATGGCAAGCCTTTTTCAAATGGGGACCTCATAAAACACGGCCTCGTTAAAGTCACCGAAATAATGTGCCCGGAAAAAGCGCAGGACTTCAACAACGTCAGCGTGTCCAGAAATACAGTTGTGCGACGCATTGAAGACTCGTCGGCCAACATCAAACTGCAACTGTCTGATAAAGCTGTGCTTTTGATTTTTACTCCATCGCATGCGATGAGAGCACCGATGCCACAGACACCGCAAAGCTGCTAATTATTTTGCGGGGAGTGGACGAGAGCACGAGCACTTTAGGTGAGTATATTCCACAGTACCTGTGTGTTAATAAGCATGCATGTGCAGGTACACATGCTTCAAATATCAATAATGCGCCTCAATTATGTCACTACCCTGCTTTTGCGCACCACTTTCTTTATATACACAGCGCACGCACAAGTACACACAGCTGGATGGCCCGATTTACATACCCAGCGCAGCTGATACTCACCAGAATAATTTACTAAAATTATTAAGTCCAGTTCAGTCTGTTAATGTTGATAATTATTTCAAACGGACGTTAATAGATATTTTGCTAAGCCTAATAACTTAAATAATAAACTTGAAATGTACCCGTCCTATTTTCCCCTTTATTGTTTTTTCTCTGTACTGTCAATCTTCTGTCTAAGAAGAAATCTGAGGCTGCTGTTCTGAGAATGAGCTACCAAAGCTTTTTCTGAATAAATCAATAAAGATCCATTTATGGAAAGCTGTTTTGTCTTTAATTATATTCAACAATATAACACATTTGACCACTTTTAAGTGATTTTTCCAACTTTAATACAGTAAAGTTAAGGTTATATACCTAATTTCTAGTAAATGGCCCAGCCCCTCCTATATTTTTATGTATGTGGCCCTCAGTGAAAAAAGTTTGGACACCCCTGGCGACTGCGGTTGACTTTTTAGGTGATTTAATTTAAGTTAGATTCACTTTTATTAATCAAAAAAGTAAAACTGATAAATTCTGAATTAAACTGAGTTAAATCATATTGATTTGTACTGCAGTACATTCATCTCTGAAGCATTTTTGCATTTGCAGTTCAATTTGTATTCACAGCAACAAGCCCAATGTTTCAATCAATGGTGTAAATGCGAGCTGCAGAAGTAGAGGAGAGGTAGATTGACATACCAGTGTAGTGGCTTGCCTCATCTGCTTTGCTGCCACATGGGTCTCAGTTTTTAGAATTAAAAATGAAGCATGCCAAATCACACCACCAGTCTCAATTTCTGAAGTCTCAACTCCTTCCAGTTTATTTCTGTTTCTTTAATAAACAAAAGCATGGAGCAAACACTTCCCACATGCTTGCTAAACTAAACTCTAGCTCTCCACTTCAATTTTTTTCAGCAGGTGATCATCTAATAAATAAAAACAATCCAACAGAAAAAGGAAGAGTGTCTGTCAAGTCTGCGATGTAACTTTTAAGGTCCTTCTCATTGGAAATATATTCCCATACAACTAAACTGCATTCCGAGTTAAAAACAGTGGTGGAGACTATGACACCACCATAATTATTGCAATGAACTTGAGATCTCATTGCTTTTGAAATGGACAAATGCTGTCTTTAAATTTACTTTGGTGCATTAAGATGACGCTAAAAGAGGCAATAACACAAAATCAGTCTAATATCAGCTTGCTATCAAGTTGGCAATTAGATACATTCTGTTTGTGATGATATGGCAATTACCCAAGATAAAGCAGCGGAAATTGGAAATCTGTTGCCATTTACATACATAGAACTTCACATTAATGACTTACATTCTCAGTCCAAACAGAACCTTATATTATTTGAATTTCAGAAATTCTTCCACAAATAGTGACATAGTCGCTGCAGGATGGAAATTTAATTGTGAAATGACATAAGAACTTGGCAACCAGAAGGCAACTACTTGACAACCGGCTGAGTTGAGTCCCTTAAGATTTTTGGCACAGGAAACAATTAGGAAACTTACTCAGCAGTCAAAAAGTTTGAGTATAAGTTTTGGGTCCGTTGACAAGGGTTTTTTTTTTTTTCTGCAAAAGAGTAAAGAATTATCAGAGCACAAACCATATCAAAGCTTGTCTGAAGATGAATACAAATATTTAATTACAGCATACTAAAAACCATTGATCATACTGTGTCTAGGCTCTCTAACTCTAGCACAAGTACCACAGAATTTTTAAACAGCTTGTCTTTGGAAGGTAAAACAACTGTAATCATTAAGGAAAAATATAAACTTTAATATATCTAAGGCAGAAAAAGACCAGTCAAATTTCATACAAATTACATATATTATTAGCATTAAGAATTTATATGTTACATTAGGCTTGGCAAAGTATATAAGTAATGAAAAACCCAATAAGAGTAAGTCATGACAGGTGAACAGAGGTAAAGGTTGTGGGCTATGCATGCGTTTCCCACTTCTGCATCTGTGGAGTCTGCACCACATCTCATCAGTATTCCGAATGAGTGTGTCCTGTTTCCATCAGACGCCTCATCCCCACCCCAAGCTCCCATTTCAATGATGCAAAGCATGTCTGTGTCCATGCACAGGAAAGTGCGCACGCATGGTGCATTACTTAAAAGTCAGCCTTGAGAGTAGTGGGGAAACTGCAAGACAAACTCAAAACAATGAGGAAGCAAAAAATAGCTTTAATTTGCACTGGAAACTCTATTAAACGCATTTATTAAAGCTGTTGTTTTCCTTTTGTTTTCTTTAACATATTATGTTATGTTTTAAAAATGCAGCATGGCGAGAAAACCTGCAGATCATTGATTATAAATCTGTAACTGTAAGATTCAGCATGAGGATTATATAACGCAAACTCTAGTATGGTTTCCTGGAGTTTGTTGGGGAACTTTTTAAAAGGCATTGCACACAGAAATGTTCTATACATATGCTAATAACCCGTGCAAGGTAGAAAACAGCTGAGCTCAGCTTCAGAACTGGAAACAGCGATCGTCCAAAAAAGTATTATAAACTTAAACCAGTTATTTGCAAAACTGCTGCACTCTTTTAAAGTAAGAGAATATCTACATCAACAGTACCCAGATAATGGTTGTATCTGATAATGTGGGACTGGGAAATGTAGAGACTTGCTCTTGCAAATTAACCCTTAAACCCATGTACCATCACACTTTTTAAAAAGTAACTAAATAATCAATGTTAACAACTTCAGCCACTTAACAACCGAGAGCAATGCATATTTAATGTCTCCCATTAACAGGGTCTACAATGACATGACCGAAAAGAGGCCCGTCACACAGAGAACAGGGCTGTGTAATTAGAATCGATAATTCATTTTCCCCTTTTCTGCCACTGTTCCATTCAAACAAACCCTTACACGCTATCGAGAGAGCTTCGAAACCTCTTCAGGGTCACAGTAATTGGACTGGGATTTTTTTTATCTCTTTCCTCACGTTGCACCTGACTAAAATCTCATCAGCTAAATGCAGAGGAGCACATTCTTCTTGGTGTAATTGTCTTCGACAAGCATGTGAATTTTTTGCTGCTCTTTTTTCCAGGCGCTTGCATTGTTCTTTTTGGTTGGTTAATTTGGGGTACAGCAAGAACTTTTGGTCACTGAGTGCATGGGTGCTAGACAATGAGGGTGTCATGCTATTTATCCCCCTGGCAATAATGGAGCCTATTAGAGGTCTAAAGCTGAAAGCTCACAGTCAGTAAGTGGATGAGGAGAGGAGCTTGGATTTCCATGTGTACTCGCTGGAATAATTATAGAAGTTTTTAAGTTTCTTCACTTCAGTGGTGGATTTAATCACTGTCAAACAAGAAGCCACCCATTGTGCGAATCTATTTATTCCAAGTCTTGATGTCTCCTCTATCTGTGCATTTGAGTGGATGTAATTACACCCTGCTGTTAATATAAATGGACTTTAATTGCTCATATTCAGATTCATTTTCAGTCCCCTCAAATTTCCTCAAATGTACATGTTCATGTACATACATCATCACTGCAGCATGGCCATGAATATTGATGATCACCATTACTGTCATTCATGCATACTCATCACCTTAATTTTGACTAAAAACATCATCATCATTGATCAGTACTGGTATGACCATAATCACTGTCATCATCACCACTGTCACCATCTCTGCTGCTGTCAAGAAAAGAACTCGCATCACTTTAAACCTGTGAAGCGAATCATAGTCAGCGTCAAGCAGGAGATTGCTCTGGGACATTTTAAAGATCGCAGCCAGCTAAACATGTCTGAGCTACAGCACAGGCATGCTACAGCTGCACATTTCAACATTTCACATTTCAAGAGATACATAATGGTGGTTGTGACTAGCTTTTCTGTCATACTGCCATTCCCATCTCTCTGGCTGGGATTTAATGTGACACTTATAGCTATTGCATGGCTTAGCCCCCAGATAGCAGGAAACCACGTCTGAATGGAAATGAGATTGTCATCTGTCAGCTACACCCATCAAACCACTGGAATACTGACAAAGAGAGTGGAAAAAAGATTGAGAGAGATACTGGGTGATGGAGAGGAAGAGGAGGAACCCTGTAGATGGCTCTTATATTTGCTCCTCATCACAGAAGCTCTTATCTGAAGACAGCAAGGCTAGCATGACTCAGATGGTACAGAATACAAATGTGGACGGACATGAATCATTGGTCTATGTCACAAAGGTCTTTCACCCAGCGAGATTTTTCATCTGAATTACATGATATCAAGACTGATGGTGCATTCAGAACAAAAAAGTAGCACATTTCCAAAGCTGGGACTTTTGAGTATCACTTGTTAAATGAGAAGTGGACAGAGGAACCGCTCGAAACACAACAGCAGCCCATATTGTGATATAGTGATTCTGACACCCGCATCAATTTTTGCTATTTCCTGATGTGTTCCTAAGATATATACGTATTTTGACAGTGAGACATTTTTCTTCTTTATATTGCTTCGGCTTTACACCAGCAGAATGGATTTGAAGTCACTGCTCATTTTCAGCTTTGGAGATGCTCGGGGATGTGAACATCCATACTGGATGAAAATGATTCAAAATAAATACCTAAGCAAGTTTTTGAAGGTCAAAGAAATTAATATTGTTGATCAAAAATGTCATTCTCTTTACTGTAATTCAGCTGGGCATGTGTTTCATTTACTAAAATCTAGATTCAAGATAAAAGCTGATCTAGGAGAGCTTCTCAAAGCAAAAATACTAATTATCTGCTGATCTCCAGGGGTTGGAGACTACAGCCAGTTTAATGACCACGAAAAATTTGCAACCACTTATTATTTATCACTAGTACATGTCTATGCTAAAGTACTGTTTGCCTTTTCGTGACGTGGGTAGTGGAATTAAATGATATAGTGCTTTTTAAGGTGCTGTGGGTGAATAAACGCAAAAAAGGGTCATTGTGGCAGGGTGTGGTTGGTGGCTCAGCTGGGCAGCAAGTTCAGGGTGTGGTGTCAAGGGAGGCTGACCGCCATCATCTAATCATGCCTTTCATTTTGAGTAGGGCACCGGGACCTAATGGGGTGCTGTGTGTGCTATGTGTGCTAAGCTGGAGACATGAGCTGAAAAGCTGCACAACCAAAAAGGTGGAGATTAAAATAAATGTGAAATAAATTGAGACTATGCTTTTTAATGTCTTTAGATGCATGAAGGCAGCTGCCAGGTGGTTGCCAGGTGGTTGCCAGGCAGCCTAATGGCGCCATAATATCTCATGCTTAAGTGAAGTTTTGGGGGATATAAATTAGAAATCACTGGTGTGAAATAAAAATGATACAATGCTTATTTAAGGTGTTTTTATCTGAATAAATGCGAGGTGGCTGCTAGACAAAATGATGTTGCCACAATATCTAGATGCAAACCTTCATGTGCGTAAGTTGCACTTTCTGATACAGTAATGAAGCCTCTTTTTCCATTTCCATTAGGACCTGTTTGGCTTACTCAACTCGACTTTATTCAGTTTTACATTACAACTGAGTACAACCTCAATGTGTTTGGGGTCGTTACAGCAAATGCTCAAAAGCCTGTGACATCCTTTATTTATTAAGGGAAACAAACACAAAACAACAATGGAGGACGCTCAGGTGATGGTAATACCTGCTGCTTGAAGTATGGTGAAGTATTTCCTCATGGCAGTTTTGATTTTTGTGACGGAGTAGCTCTCATGCCTCACTGAATGATGCCACTGATTGGCCAATCAGTGCCATGCAGTCTGTAGCACTTTGAATCACCTTGTTGTTGAATTGTGCTATATAAATAAACTTGCCTTGTCTAGATGTCGCATTTTTGTTAACTACTCAGCCGTAGGTACTTAAAAAATACCTGGTTCCACGTACTACCACTTAATGGATAAACATAAAAACCTTGTCAAGTAGAGTTGAGCCGAGCCAAATAGGTACTCTTGGAAAAGGGCTATAAGATGACTTCTTCACATCGGGCATTGTACATTTATGTCATGAGTTATCAAAATCCAGATGCAGACAGAAGAAGCAGATTGAGCAAACAAAATTTCAATTTTAATAATATGCCAATACACACACACACACACACACACACACACACACACACACACACACACACACACACACACACACACACACACACACACACACACAAAAAGTACAGAGAAACACAATGACAAGAGGTTTGGTTCAAAGAAAAAAGGGATCCAGGAAAGGCAACCACAGGAAACAGGAACAAAAGCACAAGGACTGACAAAAGACTGAAGGAGAGACAGGATTTTAAATACACAGTTAACTAATTGAGAACAGCTGGAACCACTAAGGGCAAGTCAGACAATCAGCAAGGAGGGAAATCTAACAAAGGAAGTACCAATGAGAAATACCAATGAAAACATTAACCTTCAAAATAAAACAGAAAATAGCTAAAGTACAAATAACGCAGGTAAACATGAGGACATGTACAGAGTGACAGAGGAAATGGGGAAATTAGAAACACAAAGGAGGTGAACAAAAAACAACTAATATGAATAACAATGAATATAATCAGACAATGACAATTTGTTGCACAATACTCTAGACACAACTACATAATACAGTGTCATCACTGACCAAATCGACTGACCAAAACAATTACTGCTTTCAATTTTTTGATCAGTTTTATATTTGATAGCGGTCCAATATAACTGGGTCACCGCCCATTACAGCACTTACTTTAAAATGTAAAGCTCTTCACATGACCTCAGCTTCAGTCATTGTTTAATAAACAATCTAATTTCCATCTGTACATCTTAAACAAAAAGTAAGTCACTTTCCCTCCCTGTAAAAAAAACTCTGACTTTTTTTTAGTATAATGCCAAAACCAGCAGAAGGAGACTTATCCAGCCCTCTCGAAGGTAACAGCAGAAAGAAGTGGGAGGCCAGTGAGCCAAAATCAAATTAGCATCACAATAAATCAGCAGCAGAGAGACAGCAGTCAGAGTAAAGGTGAGGGAAGAAGGCCATGGATTATCTGCCATGGGGGCGACTTGCTGTCAATCAGCTGTCTGAAGGAGTGCTGTATTTGAACAGCAAAACCACAAATGGGACACACAAACACACAGAGCCATACACACATATAAATAAGAGGGTATTAGTTAATGGACTCGCACTTAAAAAAAAAGAAAGACGGTATACCCACAGTCACATGTTCACTGTCTTCCATGCATCGATTCTTTAAAAATAAAGAATCATTGACTGAGGCCAACTTGATTGGTTATGTTGACAGGACAGTGATCGATATTGATGCCCCAAGCTGCAGTGAGAGCAGAGATCACTAATACAGAGTAGGTGCTCTGAATTGCATTATTGCACAGTAAATGCACGCATTCACATGTGCACACACACACACACACACACACACACACACACACACACACACTGTTATACCAGTTGGTAATTAGTCAGCCTGACAGAACATCCCATGGCAATCGAGGACAACTAGAGCTGAATTACACCAGAGAAACTACTCCTGCAAACATGCACACAGTCACAGACTTACACACTGTCACCAGGGAGGGTCTCTGCACAGTATGAGGGCCTAATTAAGACACAGATATAATTGGGGTGGGGGGTGGGGGTGGGTATGTGTCTGTTTATTTCAAAGATGTTCAATTACTCAACAGAACATGCGCACAAACCCCAGCAACACCTTCCCTTGGGGGGTCAAGCAGAGTAGGAGAAAGGTACTGTAGGGGAAAGCAAAAGGACAGCAGGCCACTGGCAAACACATACAGCGGGACACAAAAGCATACACTAAAGGGATACATGCCAAATTTAGCTGGAGAAAGGCAGGCTGAGAGGTTGCACAGAGGGAGAGGGAGAAAGAGGGATTGGGGGGAGAGGAAGAGACAGCAGATGAAAAATGAGGCTACCTTGCAGACAGGCCTCAGACGACACAACACACTCCCAACGTAGTCGAGCCTTGGGGATACACAGGGAATTTTGGGTAATGCGGTTCGACGTGCCACAGCTCAGTGGCCCCCTGACTGGCTGCTCAGACTGGGCCGAGGAGCTTGCTGGGGGATGGGGCACGGTGGAGGTTCCTGATTGGCCACAGTGTTTCTGGAGGCAGGCTGTGAGAACACAGCCTATGTAGGTTTGTCCTCAAACTAAGGTCGATAAGCAGTTGAAGCTAACGTGCACAACATTTCAACAGCGGACAATAACATGGTTTCATTTCTACACTAAAACTTGACAATATATTGTCTTCTGTGTTAGCATTGACAAAACTGTGCTTTCTATTTAAAAGCAATTTCTTATTATTTCATTTCAGGTCATCACATCTAATTATGTCTCTCTAGAAATATGTAAGTGACCAGTTTACATCTGATACCCAAGTAAAGTGGATAAATAGACTTTTCATTGAGTCACGTAAAGGTGACAGCGACACTCATTGAACATATTCACAGAAGGACGAAGCAATTATTTTAGCATAAATAAACTAATAGCATTATATTTGGGAGTGTATGAGTCATTAATGGCCATCAATCAATAGCCAGCTGAGGGTAAACTGTGATCAAGATGCCACTTCCAAGTCATCCAAAGACTTACTGAAAGAAAGTCTTCTTTTCCATGCTTTTCCTTCTCCTTACTCAGTGATAATGCAAACATGCTTACCCAGGACTCCTTGCAGACTTCTGCAAAAACCTCAGAAATGCTTACTAGCATTAACCATCAAGCACGTGGAGTGATATTAGTTTAATGCAAGGCAAGATTAATAGAGATACAGAGACACTCCCTTGCTTGGTTCTCAGTTGCATTTTGATACTGAGGCACATTTTTTCTGTATGAACCGGCCGTCCGATGGTTGCAGTGTCATGTATCATGCATTAGCCAACATCTTAATCACCATAAAGATGACTCAAACATAAATAGATTTTCTCTTTCGCCCCGTGCTTTCCTGATTCGGTGTTCCACTGGCTCTATGTGAATTTGAGGTCATCTCTCACCTCTTTCTTTACTGGGAATGACTCTCTCCCACTCTACCTCCATTTCTCTGCACTTCATAGCTATGAATGGTGCTTTTTATGGATGAGCTAGCTAATGAAGGATCCATCTTCAGTGATTAACATTTTCCCAGGCCTGGGAATTGTCTGTGGGTTCAATTATCACTCAGGAGCCCACCTATTGTTCAGGTGGCACGCGTCTGCTAAGTGGAAGTTTATACCTTCAACATTGTGCATTAGTGCACATCAATTATGCAGGTGGCAGCAATTACATATTTATGCATTCTGATAATTACATTTTTAATACAGCAGATGTCAGCCTCATTTATAGCAGTTAATGAAAATGAATGACAACCATTTTATAGTGAGAAGTTCACAGGAGTGCTGGAAATATGTGGCTAGGAGTCAGCTTTGTATCGGTGAATGAAACGGATGTCTCCTTCGCTGATTAGAAGAGCTTAAACAACGTGAAGCTGTTATTTCATTGTAGGAATCTTGATTAATATGAATATACATACATTAAGTGTTGAGCTACAAAATGGGTCTGATATATAATTTTGCTACATGTGGACAGTGGTCACTAGCAGGGTAAGTACTAAATATTGTAGCAGATCATTATCTTTCACTCAGCCTTTTCAAGTTATGAAAGCAACAGAACACGCCAATCAGTGTCTTCTAATTCTGCAGCAGTCTTGCATAACCAGTCATGTTCTATAAAAAGGCACAAACTGGGGCAAAAGTTTGTAGGGAAGGACTCTGCAGCACGAGGGTCAACATTCCCAAAGACTCGGAGAACTCAAATTCATGATGGCATTTTGTCCAGCTTCTGACATCTGAAAAGTGAGTCACCAGCTGTGAGTGGCGTCCCCACAAAAGAACCCCAGGAGAGAATTGACAGCAACTCAAATGCAAGTTGTTCTAAATTTTCAGGGAGAATGCTAGATTTACTGTCCGGTCATTTGTAGAAATGCAGGACTCATCATCACATGCCTGTAGGAATGTGACTCTACACACTAATGTGGTGGTCAGATTTCCAAAAATATTTCTGCGTCAGCCATGCATTGTAAAGAGCAAAAAAAAAAAAAAAAAATCACAATAATAAAAAAGAAAGTCATCATAGGCAGCAGTTTTATACACTGGAGGCTTCTCACAATATTCATGCTTTGAACTTTCCTGTCTTGCCTCATCAACACTAAAAATGCACTTACATACCCAGCACTTCTTAAGGTGTGTGAATTATTTGGTGGCCATTAAGCTGATGGCTTTGATCTTGGAATAACAACTGTTGTTAGATACTTCTGACATCCACTGCAAATGCAGATTTCATGAAATGCTTGACAAGTGAAAGGAGACTAGCCAGTGGGAAATAACCTCAGCTATAATCAAATAAAGAGGCCTTCAGTTCTGTTTAGCTCTTTGACAGGTAAGTTGGCTGCTGCTATAACGATGCAATACACTGTAGATTCTGCATTAAGAAAAACAAACAAAAAAACAAAACACTTTTCTGCTCCATGAAAACCCACAAAAGTCAAACTTACTAGTCATGCATGCCTAGAGACTCATTGGCAACCAGTTGGTAGGAAAAATCACTATTCCTTGACCATTTGGTGAGTGGTCAAAGACTGCACCAAAAAAATCCTCCTTACCACTGGTTTGGTCACTAGCAGACTGCATCGCTGTCATCACCTGCAGTTTGCATTTAAAATGCAAACACTTGTCAACTACTTGCTAAATTGTTGTAAAAGTATGATGAGTGTAGTGCAAACCAGAAACATTTGCCATTTATCTTCAAATTAAAAGTCGCATCTTTTGAAATCTGTTGGCTTTAGTAGGAAGACTCAACTTTTACTTTGAATGCGAAAGGTTTGTGGTTTGCATGCATTTTTCCAAGTTTCACTGCTGTTCAGCAGGTAGTTAGTAAATGTTTGCACACAAGTTGGCATCTCCCATGCAAACTACAGGTGACCACAGTAATCTGCTATTGACCAAAGCAATCACAAGGAGATTTTTCGCTTTTTTTGCAGGAGCACCCTCGAACAATCAAAATAGTCTATTTTAGATGTACGTGTGAAAAGGTGGAGCATTGTTGAACTCCATAATATTATGACTGCCATTTATATACGAATATAACATTTTGTACAATTATTGCTAGCCATTTAATTTATTTATATGCAAAGCTCGGGAGTTCAGTCATGTGATCTGTGTGTGTGTTTACATCCCTCCGAGGGCCGACCCAACAGCTGCCTGTGAGAAAATACACACAGTCACAGCAAGACTTCAGACACAAAACCCCGAGGCTTTCATTATTATATCTGGAGACTTTAACCATGCCACACTGGATTCTACTCTGGCTGCTTTTCACCAGTTTGTGAATTGTTCCACAAGGAGCAACAGGACAATTGACCTACTGTATGCTAATGTGAGAGATGCATACAGAGCCACCCCCCTCCCCCCACTAGGGAAGTCAGACCACAACCTGGTTTACCTACAGCCACAATACACACCCCTCATCCAAAGGCAGCCTGTCACAACGCGCTCCATCCGGAGATGGACCCCAGAAAAGGAGGATGCTCTGAGAGACTGCTATGACACCACAGACTGGGATGTGCTCCTGAGCCCACATGGTGAGGACATAGAGGGGGCGACACACTGTCTTACAGACTACCTCAACTTTTGTGTGGACACAGTCGCCCCTGCTAAGACGGTACGGTGTTATCCTAATAACAAACCGTGGGTAACACAGGAAGTCAAAGCTGTCCTCAACATGAAGAAGAAGGCTTTCAGGAGCAAAGTGAAGGAGGAGATGAAAGCAGCACAGCGGGAGGTGAAACGCTGCCTGAGGGAAGCAAAGGACACCTACAGGAGGAAGGTGGAGCAGAAGTTGGAGAGGAACAATATGAGGGAGGTCTGGAATGGTGTGAAAACCATCACAGGCCACAACACCAAGAAAAGCACAGTGGGGGGGGGGGACGGACTGTGGAGAAGGCAACCGAACTCAACAACTTCTTCAACAGGTTTGACCAGCCCACAACCCCCCCACCCTCACCTTCACTACAGAGTCCTCTCCCCACTCTCCTGCCTCCCTCGCTTCCCCCCTTCCTGACACCATGACACCCCCCTCCTCCAATCCCTCTCTCAGCAGCAAGACATCTCCCCCCCTCCCCTCCTCCCAAACATCTCCCAGTGTCACAGTGGATCAGGTCAGGAGGCAACTGAGGAAGCTTCGCCCCAGAAAGGCAGCAGGCCCAGACAAGGTGTGTCCTAGGATGCTTAAGGCGTGTGCTGCTGAACTTGGGGAGCCGCTACAACGAGTCTTCAACCTCAGTCTGCGACTGGGGAGAGTGCCCGCCCTATGGAAGACATCCTGCATCGTCCCGGTCCCCAAAAGGAACCGGCCCAATGAGCTGAATGACTTCCGACCGGTGGCACTGACGTCACATCTTATGAAGACTCTAGAGCGGCTCTTCCTCAACCTCCTCCGACCACAGGTACAACATGCCCAGGACCCACTACAGTTTGCATACAAGGCGGGTGTCGGAGTGGAGGATGCCATCCTGTACCTCCTACACAGAGCCCACTCACACCTGGATGGGGGAAAAGGCACGGTCAGGATCCTGTTTCTTGACTTTTCCAGTGCCTTTAATACCATCCGGCCCTGTATGCTTCACAAAAAACTGAACAGGATGGAGGTGGACCCCTGCCTGGTGGCCTGGATCTCCGACTACCTCACCGACAGACCACAGTACGTCAGGCTGAAGGACATCACGTCTGACACTGTGGTCAGCAGCACAGGAGCAGCACAGGGAACTGTGCTGTCCCCTCTTCGCTTCACCCTGTACACCTCTGACTTCTGCTACAACTCTGAATTATGCCATATTCAGAAGTTTGCAGATGACACGGCCATCATGGGGTGTATCTGGGATGATCAGGAAGAGGAGTACAGAAGTCTGGTGAGGAACTTTGTCGCATGGAGTCACACAAACCACCTGCAACTCAACACCTCAAAGACTAAGGAACTGGTTGTGGACTTCGGGAGGTCCAGAGAAGGTCCACTGCCGGTTCAGATAGAGGGGGAGGAGGTGGAGGTGGTCAACAAGTACAAGTACCTCGGGCTGTGGGTGGACAATAAACTGGACTGGTCATGCAACACAGAGCACCTGTATAAAAAAGCCCAAAGCCGACTGTACTTCCTCAGGAGGCTGAGGTCTTTTAACATCTGCAGGAAGCTCCTGAGGATGTTTTACCAGTCGGTGGTTGCTGGAGTACTTTTCTATGCTGTGGTGTGCTGGGGGAGCAGCACAGCAAAGAAGGACTCATCCAGGCTGGAGAAACTGATCAGGAAGGCTAGCTCTGTGGTCGGCATGAAGCTGGACACTCTGGTGACAGTGGCAGAGAAAAGGACACTAAAGAAACTGATGGACATTATGAACAATGCTGGGCATCCTCTGCACACGGCCATAAACAATCAGAAGAGTCTGTTCAGTGACAGGTTGCTTCTCCCCAAGACAAGAACTAACAGACTTAAAAACTCCTTTGTCCCACACGCCATCAAACTGTTTAACTCCTCTCTGGAGGGGAGAGGGAGGGGAAACAGGAGGACAAAGGAGGGGGGAACAACTAAGCTGTAGTGCCTCTGCACCTCACTGTACAATACCTTGTGCAATACTTTTTGTAAATAGTCAACAGTGCAATAGACTCAATACTTGAAATGTGCAATTCACTTGTATTTTTATTTTTTATTCCTATTTATTCTATTTATCCCCTTTGTATATTTTATTTATATTTGTTTCTGTATTTATATGTGTGTGTGTGTGTGTGTGTGTGTGTGTGTGTGTGTGTGTATATATAACAATTCTGTAACTGTAACTTCGGTCGTTGCTGTGCTTTTTTTGGAAATCGAATTTCCCAGAGGAACCCACCCGAGGGATTAATAAAGTTCTATCTTATCTTATCTTATCTTAGCTATGGCACATTATGTGCATTTAAGAAATTGTTGAAGACAAGTTCAAGTTTTGGGTTGAGGCCTATCAACATTGTTAATACATCGTATAGTAAGATTTATTCAGTGGTTTTTTTTTATTTTATTGTTTTTTTTTAAATGTTTAAATTCAAATTTCAGGTACTGTCAGGTTGATTTGGCACAGTTAAATTATTAATGCAACAATTATGATTGCATTATAATAAGCTAAGCTATATTAATTGCATATCTTGCTTACTGTACTTAAATAGTATCTATTACGGTCAACTCCAACTCCATATTTGTAATTATTGTACCATTGAGAAGGCCCTAAGTTTGCTTCTGTCAGAAAAAAAACCAAAACAAAACTGCCCGAAAGCCTGAAATTGTGGCTTGCACTCATCTCAAAATAAAAGATAACAGTTAATTATAAATTTAGAAGATATTTAGAGATAATTTTATTATTCTTGAATAGCAGACATTTTAATGTTTTTGAAACGCGCAGTGCAATTTTCTGACTACAAACTGTCCTACATTTATCAAGAGAAACAGTTCCAATAAGCCAAACAGACTGTGTCACTATGAATAAAAGCTGTCAATTGTTTCCCAAAGTACTGGCATATTTCTTTGGATTACACCATGTTGTATTTGTGTTTGTCTTATTGTAGCATGATTTTTAAAAAAAATGAATAAATAAAGTACAAAGTAAATTCTTGACAGATGATTAGATATTCCAAGTATAGCCTGATCTGTGAAGCTTATTGGCTATGAAGTGCAAAATTGGACATGACTCCCCTGGGTGTAGGCCAACACTTCTGTCTCGGCTTAGTTAAGTTTATGGAACTCGTGCATCACCACCACAGCTTGGCAGAGGAGGGCCAGACACAGACAGAGAAAACTGTGAAAATGAGTGTGATGTTAACGAGATATGTGCAGGCTGTCGTGACATCCACAGATTCCCCCTCCCGCCATTCTCCAGTGTGAGTGTTTACGTTGTTGACTAGTTTTGATGCCTGGGAAAGTTAAGGGCAAATGTAAATAATTACTGATCAATACCTGCCAGTGCAGGCAGAGAAACTGAACTTCAGCTTGCACAGGAATGCATTCCCGTCCGTCAACCACGGACTTCTGCCCGAAATTGAAAATCCAATACTTGTTTATAGAGCTCCAGATATTGCGATTAATTAAATTTCCGTCATGCTGACAGTCTTCCATCTCCTTTCCCCACTGGTGATTCACAGGGTTGAAAAGCAGAGTCCATCTTTCTTACTGTCTTTCATTAGCTTCTTTTTCAGGTTTTCTTAATTGAGGAAAAATTCCAGAATGAAAGAGACGTCAAAAAGAAGCCTGTGTCAAAACAATCTATGCGGGGTAATATTTGTGCAAAACAGCTTTAATATGGTGACAGACGAGCACATACAATATTCATGAGATGGATCTCAGAAGCTTCACAGATGAGTTTCATGTGCAAACTGTTGATTGACTGGCTTGTCTTGATCATCAAGTGAGAAACACTGACAATCACAAAAAGGACATTAAAAAAATGCCTGAAACATGAGCAAATGCCAAGACTCGTATTTGGCTAACAAGCCTTGCCAGTAAACAGTGTTGTACCAGTTTGCATTATTTGAGGAGAAAATAAATACGCTACTTCAAAAGGAGGTCACTGCCTAAATTAGGTAAACAAGTACCTAATGAAAATAATTCAGAATCAGAGAATTAATCAGAACCAGCAAAAAGATTGCAGCTGACAAGCCACTAACACAATGGCTTTCAAGAGCAGTTTATTCATCAGCGTTTTCTCCCATGCGTCCCTTCAGGCTCCATGCTGAAGTTCCACTGCAACCTGTTGCCTTGGAGACAGTGGCGCTCTAAAACAGTAGTGTTAAGGCAGCAATAAGGAGACGGACATCGTTTCATTTGCTTCCTGTTAATTGAAAATTGTGCCAAAGCTGTAATTGCTTCCGGACTCACTGCCACTTAATTGTTTTTACATGAAGACTTTGACAGGTAAGACGCTTATCCTGTCATACAAACATTAACTTGACATCGGCTATTAGTTTACATCTCGCTGTCTACAGTTCTGAGACAGACCAATTATTGTTTATAGGCAGCACCTTGGCATCTATGCAATTACAACAAACGGGAAGCCTGTCAAGTTACGCCAGATCTACTTGCATAAGATCGAGGAAGTCATTACTATGCTACTGTACTTCTAGTAATTAACCAAAGCAAATTGCAACTAGTTATTATCTTCTAATTAAGTCTACCGTGAATTTACCTCCCCCTCTCCTCTTGCATCATTATCAGCAGCAGCATCATCATCCTCCAGTAGCTTTGCCCCCCTCTTTATGTCAACGTATTAAAACCTTTTTTTTTTGTTAAATTTGTAAACCCTTTAGTGCCTCAGATTTGTCACAATCCTTCAACTAATGGCATCCCACTTTTGACTATTCAATTTTTAACTGCTTCATCATCGAAAGCCTCCTGGTTGTCCAAAGGAGCAGCATGTTGGTTCCCTCCACGAGGGACACAAGCAAGAAAGTGATGGATGAGTGGGCTGGAGTTTGCCATTTTCCAAATCACGTCCTGAGGATCTTAAAAGCAAGGGGGATGAAAACAGGATGAGCTCTGCTGGTATCAATCTGCTCAAAGCCTGCCCCTGATGGATGGCCCCAACCACTATCCATAATTACCTGCTTGTTAACAGCAGAGAAAACATGGCACATCTAAGGAGGAAGTCCCCCCGTGCCTGCTTGCTTTTTGTCTGTGTTCTGCCCTCCTCTTACTTTGGATACAGATGTGAGTAGCCATATAATGTTTATCCCATTTTTTCTTGTTCAGCAATATAGCCATCAGCCATCAAACTTTGTCCCTAGCAATGTTGTCCCCAAGCCACTGTAATGGAGTGCTGTCTGGCAGGTCTCGACCCACTGATTGATGTTGATATGTTGATTAATATTAGGGTACATCCGCCCAGGTTAGTGGAGGCCTGACAGTTTTATTGATAAATTAAACACATGTCTACATAAAAATGCATCAATCTAAATTCCTCTCCTTGCTTTTGTTGTCCTTGAGCATTTCTTGGAGCTAATCTGTGGTGGTTTGAAATACTGTCCTCTTGGAAGCTACTCAGTCTATGAAGGCTTATTGGTGTCCACAAATATTGTTTGGGATTGCACTTCAACTGCAGCTCAAGGTTGCAAAAAAAAGCCTTTCACTGAATTACTAGACCGGAACTTCTTGTTAAATTCAGAGCTTGTGTTTTTTCACTTTGATGTCTTGGTTCACTGATATCAAATGCAACTCACTCTGAGGGAAATTAATGCGAAAGACGATCCTTATAGTCGAAGCTTTAATTGTAAAAAGTGATCAGGTCTTCCACAACAAATTAGTGGAAGAACAGCCCATGTAGGTCATAGACACCCTTTTAACGTTTGCCATCATTTGATCAGCATTAACAAAGCCGATCAAATAACAGCAGAAGCAGGGGAAAACGAATCTTAAACCACAAGTCTGGACCCAATCCATCAGTGATCCAAACAGGAGCGTCAAAAGAAATTAACTCAAAGGAAACAGCACAAGGACTCAAACTGAGAAATAATGCCCACACCCATTCACATATACACAGGCCTCTTTACATTCCCCTCCATCGTTTTTCCTAGCACACAGATGGATGCACTTTTGAAGAGGAATCCAAGGAAACTTTTAATGAACAAGAAGCTGGCTGAGGGGCCTTTTGAATTATCTCTTGGTCGATAAGCACCCCATAGCGCAAATGGCACAGCGAAGGGCTTTGGTCAGATAAACAGCATCTTTTCAGAAGAAGAACAGAGGAGGGAGTTGACACTCGAGGAGAGATTAGCCAGGCCTCTTTTCAGAGCTTGTCAGACTCATTGGACAGGAGTCAACACTAGAAGAGAGCTCAAAGAAGAGTAGGGAGGCTCATGACAAAAAAAGTCTTATTTAAAATATTTTGTTTCACAGTCATCTTGAAAATATGTTACATGCCATGCTTACTGTCTTGACAGACTAAGAACTAGGAGATAGCTATATGTACCTGTTTACTCTAAATAAAATGTGACAAAATCTACATAATACTGTAAGCCAAGTATTTATTTAGCAATGAAGAGAATGGCAAGAAAGATAGCAAAAATCAAACATTTTAATTACACTGATCTTGGAGAATCCTCTAACACTGTCTGCTACTATGATATACTTCATGATCCATTTAACAGTAAATCATGCATTTAGGATATGTAATGGTCAGAGGTTAACACGTTTCAAGCATGCAAATTTACAATTTGGAGAGTACATTTTGGAAAGCTATGCCCTACTCCAACTACCACACCTTGACCTAAGCAAGGAGCACAAGCCAATCAACGGAAGTGTATAAACCCTGTGAATAAGAGGTGTTTGAAAATCAAACACAGCATGTTGTGCACATGGAATTTACTTTTGTAACATTTCACTGCAACTTATGCTGTAGTTCATGCATTTTGTGAACTTTTGCAATTTGCCATGCCTCTGGGGACACATAATATTAAAGTCTTCTACAGTTAAGAACTCAAGTTAATTATCATAACCCCCATCTTCAATCTTCGCAATCAGACAAGCAAGCTGATTCATCCATCAAACCAACCTGGATTCCCTCAACTTCTCCACATCCCTGATCACCCTTGTATGGTATTCACCTACCTACATTTCAGTCAGAGCTCTCTTTGCCTTCATGGAAAACCTTTGTCTCATGGAATCTCACAGTAAGCTCCCACACACCTTCTCACTAATACCAGCAGTACTGTGGGTCTGGATTTAACACACTGTCTCTAGTGGTTATCTTTCTCCAGACCTGGAAGAAACCCCCTGAGAAAGGTCCCCAACCTCCCCGAACTGACATTCACCTTTTCACATCCAATAAAGACTGTGAAACTTGGACGGTGCCTCTACTGGTTCTGCTCTTGGGTCCACATTTGTTATCCAGCTACCAGTCATGGCAGCCAAACATGGTGCTGTGCATTAAGCCCAAACTCTTTGGTTTTGCCTGTCCAAAGATAATTGTTTTAGTGGTTTGTTCATATCAAACTCTGCTAACCTAGGCTGTGCTGCCATGTTCTTTCTAGAGACATGATGCTTTCTATCTGGCAATGAACTTTAATATTTAACATGCTAACTGAGGCCTGCAGCTATAGCTCCCAGTGAGATGTAAGTCTTGAGTTCTTTGCAATTTTCCTGGGCACTGTATAGTCTGCAATCTAACCTTGGTATGAATTTGCTGGTATGTCCACTTGACACAAGATTATGCCATTGTGTTAACACAAATATTAGCACACCAAAACAACAAACTGCCAGAACCACTGCTTTCATAGGGGTGGTCACACTTGCTGAGGCTCAGGCCTCAGAATTGTCTGAAAACAGTACAGGGGTTGCTCTCTTTAAGCAAGCAAGATAGGAACTATTGATGGTGAGAAGGGTAGAGGATATACCAAGTGTAAACATGACGATATGTTAACTGAGACACAGCGATTGCATATATAAACAGCCTCGTCTTTCTTTTTTTAATTCCTTTGGTTAGTGTTTTTAGTTGGATTATCTTTTGTCTTACTGCTGTTTGGACATAGCTCGCGACAATGCTGCTATTCCACATTTAATATTTTTGTCATGTTAAAAAGTATGAAAGGAAGAATACAAAAAAAAGTTTTACCATGAGAACAATGGATCCAAATTACCATCCTACATAATCTGCATATGCTTCTCAGGATCAAAGTTTGTGTTTTTTTAACCTTTTGGGGGTGCTGCCATATTCTCCCTTTGATGTCCTCAGATCAAGTATGGGGTCCCATGGGAAAGCGTGGCAATTGCACCAAGGTTAGACATCAAAGGCAGCAGTGATCAATTAGTTGGTGCCCAGCCACACACATGCAAGGCAACTTGATGTATTTGTATTATGCGTATATACAAAGGAGTAAAGAAGCAAACAAGAAAAAATAATCTTGGTTTTTCTTCTACCTGTGTGGATACCTGCTGTGATATTATATTAAAACACGGGAGGAATGAACGTGAAGAAACATGTCACCATGCACATGCATATACATATCAAACCCAGCCGTGAGGACTGTCATACCACACTTCACAGAAGACTTGTAAAGCCACTTACTTATCCTATTGTTGCAGGAAATGAGAAAGGCATGCTGCTGAGAAGATAATCTCGTTTTGATGTAAGTCATCAAAACAAGAAAAAAAAATATAACACATCCAATAATTTTCTCATAATCTTAAATATGTTTATGGGAGGCCATTCATCGGTGTTAGCGATTATTTAAAAATGCAATAAAAATAAAAAATACATTGCAACACAGTGTTTGGATGAATTATGGAAGAGACTTTTGAAGGCGAGACAGCGCAGTAACATTTTTCACAGTGTGTCAGTGCAAGGGAGTCCATCTAAATTTCCTGCAGCCTGTGCCTTTAAATCAGATCTGCCATCATTTACTGCATTGCAGATAAGAAGTCAAGTCATTACAGCCACCAATAGTACACTTCATTGACCCCAGCAGTATTAATGAGAACTTTGTTTGCCTGACGGACACCCCCCTATTGGGACCTGCAATGGTTGAGTTTAATCCTAACAAAACCAGTAAAACTGTCTAAGTGTGTCTGTATGTGTTTGTGTAGGAACGTGTATGTGTGTTTAAGCAAAGGTAAAAGAGTGGTGACCCTGCTGAAATCAGCCTCCAGCTTTCTCATAGAATCTTTATTGACCTGTGAAGGTGAATGTTTTAATGACCTCTCATAAGCAGTGGGGTATGCTGTGTGGTTAATATGGTAAATGGGATGCAACCTTAATTGAGCTGAGCTCTGCACATTCAGTCAGGCAAAATACACTGATTGTTTTTAAAGAAGATGCATTTTCAATTCAAAGGTTGGAGAGTGGATTGATGAATGCATTATAGTTTCCTGAGTGCCGTCAACTATCCTTTTAGGGCAGAATCTCTGGAAAATTTATAATGTATCAGTGTTTTACAAATCAAAATGATGTAAATGACTTTGAGAAAATTACTTCCCTCGTGATTTCTTCTTGCTTTCATTTTTCCTCGAGGAAACTACTCAGTGTTTTTCCTCAGCAACCAGTAAACATATACTGTCAGCCTGGATTTGCAATTTTACCAAACAAACTTCTCTTTCCACGAAAAGCCCATTAGGCCCAATCAATGCCAACAAACTGACACCTGCAGATGAATCTCTTAGAAAATCCCTTAGCTTGGAGAATAGGCGGGCAGAGAGTGCACTGGCATTCCTAAGAACCTATCCGTCATTATGATCTGAGCACGCGTCAGAATCGGATGATATATAAACATAATATCGTTTGCTAGCGCTCATCATGCATGAAATATAATTTCTCAGGATGGCAAGAAGAGAGAAAAGAGCAATGAGTAAATTTCTTTGGATTGTTTCCAAATTTTTTGAGTAATTTGTTTTGTTGCTACATTTCTTTAATAGGCAGAGAGTAATGACATGTGAAAGATAATCAAAATGATAGAGATGTTGGAGGAAATCATAAAAATGTGAATGGATTTTATGGCCCATTGTGAATATTGTATTTGAACACACAGTTATGTAGGAATCAATCAGGAGACAACATGAATAATCACATGAAAATCCAGGATAGTATTACAAGTGATTTCACAACTTTTTTGGGGGGATTTGACATGCAACTATTACAACTGACGACTGTTTATTTTTCTTTTATTTAGTTTTTGAACAAATAAAAAATCTGAACCCCCCCACATTTAGGTATTTTTGGTTATAATAATCATCCTATCCTAAATCAATTGTGCAAATTTAAGGCAATTTAGGTCAGCATTGCTCAGCCAAATAGTATAAAAGACATTCAAGAGTCCTTCAAAGCTGTGTTAGTGCTGCCTCTATGGATTTAGTAGGTCAAAGGGAGCCGGGCACAGCAGGATGTTATGAGCACTGTGGGAAGAGTGCAAAGTGCCAGACAAGGTCTGAAGAAGGGCAGCTTTTGATTAAGACCATTCTACTACAATGCTTATTTGGAGTTTCTACCTGAACATTGCTGCTTTAATACTGCAAGGTTATATGTATTGGCAACCCTGTTAGGTTTTATCTCTGGGTCAAGAGTAGAGTGCAGTGGTAGGGGAATTTTTAAACAAACTGTATTGGATTGTATTTGTTTATCTTCTGCCAATTCATGGATAAGAAAGTGTGTCTGCACATATTTGTGCATGAAGTTGACATTATTTTTGCCTCAAATTTGCCTCATTTGTGAAGAAAACCTTAAATACTGTAGCATCATTTATCATATCATCAAGCTTGCAATTCTCTTTTTTTAAATAAAAAGACTTAAATTTGATTTAAAAAGTGTCATATTTAAAATCAATCCTATCTTAACTGGAAGTCCTAAAATCTCAGTGTTTAACATCTTAACAATAATAATTTAAAATTGCATGTTAAGGCGAACGCTAGGTAATTGCAGTCAATAGTATTAAGTGAAGTGACCCAAAGACAATTACTTCAGACTTCATTTAGCTCTGCTTGATATTGGCATGAGCACTCGGTCTCTCTAAGGCAGATCCAGGACACAGTTTCCTTACACATTCACTGGGCCTGTGGCTGAGGGACTGAGGGGCGACTCTGGCTCTGATGTGCTAACAGATGATACCTGAACTCCACTGGAGAGGAATCCAGGCGCTGATGCCCAGTCAGGGCTCAGCAGCACTGGCTGATGGACCACCTCATGGGAACACAAGTAGCTACCCAAGCATGGCAGACAGGAGTGAGAGAGAGCAGCGAGGTAAGGCAGCTCAGCTAGTGAGAACAGAAGAGCAGAGTAGCCAGAACAGTCAAGAGGGAGAGGCAGTACTGTAGAGTGAGGGGCGTACATGTAAGACAAGACATGGTTAGTTACCTGTCTGGTCTGCAGTAACACTAGAACCTTAAAGGTAAAAAATGGAAAAGTTAAGAGGCGATGGCACTGTTTGGAGAACATGGCTGATCCAAAAAAGTCTGACAAAGAAATCAAATATAGAAACAAATTTGCTATCAAACTGGTCTAAGAAGACATTACTGACAATGATTTGAACCAAATATTTGACGTTTGGATTCAGTATTCTGTTGCCACTGATTTTCAGTCCAGCCCAGTGTGATGCACTGTAGCATATTCTCCCCTTTTCCCTTCCTTAAGATCTGCACATTGCCCACCATGCCAAGATTTTTAGCTAATACTTTTTTGCTCTTCACTATTTAATACCTGTCAAACTATATAATCGTTCACATCAGCACCAAGTTATGTGCTATGCAAGCAACAAAGTCTCTAAAGATTTAAAGTAAATGAACTTAAAGTTGATTCTTTGCTAAGTTTCTGCCATGTGTAGACACAACAATGGTTCATCTTTTGAGTTAGCTGCTTTCTGGTATACTTGAATGATTCCTTGGAGGCAAAACATGAAGAAATGAGAGGTGGCTCAAGACATGTGGACAGTACTGTATGTGGGAGTAAAACAGACCCTAAAAACAGGCTTATAAAAACTCAAAATATTACTACCTCCCACAGATTAGGGAAAAGGCTTCTTTGGAGAGGAAGAACAGGAGCAAAATTACATCATTTATGAAAATTGTACCAGGTTTGCTAGGTGGACAAGTGTGTTTTTCGATTTATTTTTTTGATTTTGCTCTTTATCATTGTGTGGGTGGAAAACATCTATAATCCACCAAATATTTGAAGCAGAAGTTCAACCATTATGTGTAACTAATAACGTTGGGCACCGTCCCAGCTATGCCACACTAATTTACATTCTTTGGAAAGTTTTGCATCCGGGAAAGACAATTGGCAATGTGTAAGTGGCATCTTAGAACGTAGCATGTTTGGAATTGGGCCTGATCAGGCAACTGTGGAGATTACGGCTGCACTGTGGTGTGGCCTGCAGCTAGGAGAGCAAGTCCTTTGCCAACAAGGCTGAGACAAAGGCATGGCAGGAAGCATTAAGGGGTTTTGAGATAGAAAATCTTGTTGAGTAAATCCTGCTGCAAACGAAAAGTGCTCTCATCCGTTATTGTGTTGCGAGACAGCATTAAAGCAAAGGCCCAGCTTACTCTCGACTAAGCAGCGGTGTAAGTATGGATTATATTTGATAGTGTTTTCTGTTACTGTTACTTTCGGTTGATGAAGCCAAACAAAAAGAAAACAGAATTTCAAAATCATACAAGTCTCAGAAAAAAAGGTAAATAAAAGTGACTCAAGGCATCCAGGTTTGTGGTTTATTTTTTAAGGCATATCTGCAGTGGTAAAGGTTGTACAATTTGAAGGCAGCACAAATGACTCGAGCAACCAGTGCCAAGCCTCAAAGCATTACACTAACTGTAACACATCGCACAGCCCACAACTAACTTTCAATAGAGAAAACAGTAATGTTCTCTGGACGATTTCCAAAAATATTCTGTTGGAAATCAAACAATCTGGGCATGAGCTTGAAGTTAGAAGTGCATAGAAAAACAAAGAAAACCATGGATTAGCATATTAATGTGTCTACCTAGTAAAGAGTCTGAGTGTGTGAGTTCTAGCTTCAAGGTGCTGCTTTCATTCATGAGATTTGGAAACCACAGGAGCAATTCTCCAATGCCCCAATGCTTACTGGTCCAGCAGACTTACCATGTTTTAGGGCAATGGTAAAATATGCATTTGCATTTCATCAGAAGCAATTTGTATCACAACAGAAGAAACCCGTAAATTTAAAAACTTTCCATGTGTATTTTCCTAGTCAAGTTTGAACAAACACAAGGAAGTAAGGAAGTAAGGAGTATATTCTGGGTGTATCATGTACTACGATTTGTAATGTACTGCAGCCCTGCTATAAAACTACTGCTCATACAGTAAGGGTGGCGGTGTGGGTGGGTGGGCATGGAGACAGAGAAGAATGAGCTGACATTTTGATTAAGTTACCAACAAATTTTATTTGCTGTTTGAAAATGTCTCCTCTGAATTTCCCACTGGACATTTGAGGTTAGACGGGACTGGTTTTCTGTTCCAGCTTCAGCTGTCAGGCATTGATCCTCACCATATTACACATCAGCTGCAGCCACAGTTCACAACAAGACAAGTGTTATAAATTATGAAGCAGCCAACAGATGAAGACTGCATCTCCAGGGCAGATTTGCAATGTACCCAATAACAGGCCTTAGTGTAACGTTTAAGCTGACGTAAAGGGCAATAGCATCCAGAGCATTAGAATGTGATGGCACTGACCTTGAGAAGGCATCAGCTAAAAAGTAATTATTTAAATAGTGGTTTGTTTGTCGGGGGTGTACTAAAGCAATGTCATAATTTGGTTTACACCACATTACCACTGTTCCATGTCACCCAGCTTTGTTAACTAAATAAAATGCCCTTTGAATACAATTCAGAGCTAACTGGATATGTTTATATTCGCTTTCTCTAGACAAACCCTTTACACTTTATTAGGCTCATTAGTAAGCCACTGCAGAAATGGAAAATGGAACTGAGCCCCTGCAAACATGCTAACTCGGTACACTGGGAATTCTCTGTCCTTGAATTGGCAATTTTATTTTGTCATATTTACAAACTGACCATCCAGCAATCACCTTATTTAATGTGAATTACTCTCATTGTTTTCTTCTCCTTGTATACAGACCCTTCTCCATTCATTCCCAGGTGTCCACTCAAATTGAACTAAAGCAAGTAGGACAAGTATGAGATGAATAATCATCTCAACTAAATTGTGCAAAATTCCAGGTGGGAATTGTCTTTGTTGTATATCCGAAGGGGGGATGGGGGATCAGGGCACCGATTTGATTCAGAATCATTTTCTCCACACGCTCATAAAACTGCTTCAATTTATTCCAGGCGAGCGACACATGAATAGGAAATCATGTTTTGTAAGCCACGTGAGCAGGGACTTGAAATAAACCAAAGAATAAACCATTCTCGTCTCTTGAGGGTGGATATGTATGAGTTGCCATATTTCAGATTGAAATGGGTGTTTCTGTGTGAGAATGTGTCAAAGAGATTATTTGTGCGTGTTGTAGTCCTTTACGGGCTGGGGTTGGATTTTTTTCAGTGTGCGTGCCTGCCAGTCAGGAAATGAAACTGTTGCATAGTGCAAAGGGACTCTTCCTGTTTACCCATAATCCTCTGCCAAAGACTTAACCTGATGTGCTGGGTGTCTCTCTTAAAATTCCATAACCGTGGGCTGCCTGCGCCCCTTAAGCTGTGCCCTCTAGTATGAGCCTGAGAGGATGAGAAAGCCCATCTCTTCACTGCTCATTCTAAATCTGACAGTCTCTCTTTGCCTTACAGGGTAAGGAGGGAAATTTTTTTTCCACCCTTCCCAGAGGGAGATGGGTGAGTGCTATGCTCACAGCATATAAGAGGATCACACAGCAATGCTGAGGAGTTGGCCATTTCATGGCAACTCTCTGCCGTGACAGATGGGCAGTGTGCTATTGCCATAGCCTAGAGTTTAAAAACCCAAGCTGCTTACTGAGTAAGTGAGATGAACGGGGAAGAGATGGTGGGTGGAGCCAGTGCAGGATGGAAAAATAAGAACTAAGGAGATCAACAAAGACACAAAAGAAAGACAAGGCATGTGAAGTAAGACATAAATACTGTGGTCTGACAAAAAAAAAAAAGAGAAAAGAACATTAAAGTATGGCTTGGAAAATACTTATATATAGCAATATGGAAAGAATGCAACACAGCGTGACAAGAACAGATGCAAAAAGAAGGCAAAAAGCTAAAGACAAGTTAAAAAGACAAAGTAGCGATTATTGAAGCATGAGAAAAGAGAGAGAAATGCACCCAATCTTACAGCCAGCCCACTGGGAAACCATACATACAGTGTGAGTTCTAAATTAGTTTCCCACAGGGAGCTCATCTGTTGCTACCACAGAGAGCCTCGTGGTCACAATTTCAATGCAGAAAATGATCTGAAACATTTGCAGAGCCCTGTCTTTATATTAACAGTCACTGATGCAGCTTCTTTGAATGATCATATGAAACACTTTAAAGCAGGGGTGCGTAATTAATTTTCCCAAGGGGGGCACATGTGAAAGGCCAAAGTAATAAGCTTATGAAGCGATCAAATTCATATTAAGCAGAATGAATTCAGGTTGTTGGTTTGACTCCTCCACAACTGGCCCAGTGTCTTATGTGTCCCCTTGGGGAAAATGAATTGCCGACCCTTGCTTTAAAGGAATATCAGAATTTGTTTATGTAATATTATTGTACGGTATGACTTTAAGGGAAAGATTTACTTTTGCTTTATGCTGATGGGCCAAATTGGAACTAATCAAAAAGAGTCAAAAGAGGTGTGAATGCTAACAACTCAGGCACTTGGAAGGAAAGAATATCAAGAACCTTTTTGTAAAGGCTGTTTTTTATTTAGTTTAAAATCTTCAAAATAAATATGAACTACAACAATACTTTCATTACATTTTCAATTACACCGTCTCAAAGTTATACCTCACTAAAATATTAAAGAAAATGTACTTTTATTTAGCTTCATTTCAGTACTGAAAACTGCACATTTGAATGTCTGCTGATACATTTATTTTTGTCCTCAAATAAAAAACACTTCCTGATGCCTAGCAACATCCTATTATGTCCCTGCAGTACCCTGGCTTATTGTTGACATTTATCTGAATGTGCTCGGGTTCATCCAATTCCAACTCTGATGCTTGTGTACGTCTACTAACAGGCTAACTTTAGAAGTAGCTTTAAAGGCCTCATACTTTGCTTTTGCTTGTGGTATATTCTCTCTTGTTAGATTTACTCATCATTCAGCTGTCATACTGTCAGCCATATTTGCTTGGTATGATTATCAAGACTGGAAAGAATTACAGGAAATAAATAATCTAAATCCCTGTTTTCCCCAGGTGGCAAGATGTCTTTGTTTTTTCTCCTGATGAATCTGATTATCTGAAAACAAAGACAAGTGACACCTCTGAAGTAATCAGGTATAATTTCTGTAGTATGTTAGCACTAATGGAATATCTCTCTACCAACAGAGAAGTGTGCTCAGAGCTAATTGTTGTATAATTGCACTTCTACTATTCCACTGTGTAAAACAACCCTGGGATATCTGACCTGTTTACGATTCTTTACTAACTGCAAAGACACGGTGAGTCCACATTATGGGATATCTAATATGATTATCAAAAAGGGAAAATTTTACAAATTTGAAGTTGAAGTGCTGGACAGGGTAAGATTATCTAACAGCTGTTTTGAATAGGGATGGGAATCAAAAACAAGTTCCAACAGTTTATTGTCTGCAAGTTTATTACTTCCTTTAGTTAATGCTAGAGATGGCACGATACCACTTTTTTATGTCCGATACCGATACCGATATCATAAATTTGGATATCTGCCGATACCGATATGAATCCGATATAGTGTGTTTTAATCAATAAAACTGTTTTTTTAAAAATATCTTGCTGCATTTTGTATAAGTTCATACTCAAGTTTAAAACAACAACTACACTAAAGCTATTCTGTTATACCTATATGCAAAAAAAAAATATTTATAGTTCAGCAATACTGATCAATCTAATAAACTTAAACCTACACCATCCTCCCTATTCTGGTATTTTAAAGAGTACTTAGCGTAAATATTAAGCAACCTAACTAATAGGGTTCCAACTCCCAGCAACAACAAAAATAAATAAATAAAAAATAGGGAACCACCCCTCACGCTCCACCTCATGATGCTTAATCAACGTAATCAACCTTAATTTGATGCAGTGTGAAAAAAAATGCACAGAAATCAATTATTTTTCAAGAAATATTAAATAGATTCAACATCTTTCTTCAACAAAATTGCAGACTGCACAGATGGTACCTTCCCAAAGGAAAAAGTACTATAGCTTACTAGGGTATATATATTAGACTTAATAGTCACTATATACAGTAATTGACTTCTATTCATTTTACATCAAATTAAAACTTTCGGTGTAAGATTCGGATAATTATTTATTAAAAGCTCGACATTTTAAATGAGAATAAGAAAGAAAAGTATGTCTTTGTGCCCCCTTTTCCCTGTTAATGCCCTATCGGCCCCCCTGGCTAAACTTTGCTAGATCCGCCCCTGCACAGTTACCAGCGTCAGCTATGTAGAAAAAGATCCTCGAGTAGAAAGTAATAATAAATAAATTCTAACAACAGCTGATCAAGCTTAAACGTGCTGCTGTTGTTCAGCCGCTGGTTTCCTCTTTCTGGTGCAAAGTGGGCCAAAAACAAACCAGAGAGACGGACTCGCGACAGAAAAGCCGATCAGCTGATCATTAAGCAGTTTCATGATTGAAGTAGCAGCAAGAAGAGCCAGTCGCTCCATATATCGCTTGTTAAGCTTAACGCAGGAATGCTTTACAAACATTCAGAAATGGACTTACACACTTGCTTTACTTCTCTCGGGGATAACTTTGTCGGAGATGAAATGCCGGGTTGCTAGCGAAGCTCCAAATGCTATCCAGACCACCGACAGGTCCCGCATGCCACAGCCGCTCTATCACGTGATGCATACTGCTCGACGTGCTAACGTTCTGAGGTGAGTTACGGCGTGTTGCAAGTTTTGTGAGGTGCTTTCGTGATATTTAATGGATCGGATTACATTTTTTATTTTTCTCCGATATCCGATCCAGTAATTTAGGTCAGTATCGGACCGATACCGATACGTAATATCGGATCGGTCCATCTCTAGTTAATGCCGGCATCCTTTAACTGACTGTTGTTCACTGAAAAACTGTGATGTCAAAGTAAGGGCAGGGTAACTTTTGCACATCTGAGTCACTTGAAGGGCTTTTTTTCCCTCTACACTTTCTAAAGTGTGATCAGAATGAGTAATAACAACACAGATTTACTGTTGTTGGAAATTTGTGTTGGATTACTTCCCCCCCCAGTATAGAAAATGAATCAGGAGAAAGGGAATCAACACTGAATGTTCATCTAGCCCTAAAATACTACAATCTATAGTTATGATTATTTTCCTTACTGTTCCTAAGAAAGCTGAAACTCACAGAGATCAAAAAAGGTTGTATTCCTATTTGCTGTATATTTGGTAGTACCATATTTTTTGGACCATAAGACGCACCGGATTATAAGCAGCATTAATCGAAACAAAACAGTTTGATAAGTCAAACTTTACTCAACTCATTATTCTTGCTTCCTCCACTTTTGTACCATCGATTCATTAGTGTTCAGTTCTCTTGCAGCTGCTCTATTCCCGTGTTGTTGCAGTATGTTTGATCCGTTTACAGCATCCTGCCATGCGATTGTATTTGTCCCTAACCATCGGGAACCCTCACGTTAACTGTTATCGAGTGGAAAGAGTTAGCATTCATCCTCCAGCTACAAGGATACTTCTACAAGGATACCTGAACAACAAAAGGTGAGGAAAGAAGTAACAAGACCCACCACTGAATAGAGCAGGCTTTGACTACAACAAAGAAAACATTGATTAAGTCTGATAAAGCATGAAAGTTGGAGTTTGTGTGCAGGTGGGTTGCAAAACTGTACAAGGTTTGACAATTGTATGCATTGAAGTGTATCAGCACTGAGGTCAGCTGATTATGACAAAGTATGACTTTGTGTGAACTACTGTTATACTCTTTATTGATTTCACGTCTCCTTATTAGGCGGCAAATAACTGTCAGTTAAAATCAGCTAAAAACAAAGCAGTATTCAGGTTCCCAATTCCCAAACAATGTTTATTAGCCCTCTGCATTCACGTCTGTATAAAGCGGGTAAGTTCACAGTTGCAGTCGCCACTAAAGAAAAGCTTCAGATAAAGGCGATTCCTTTTTAAAGCTGAGGTGTGATCCTAGCAAACCTCTGCGTGCCTCTGGAGCACTGACAGAATCGATACATCTAAAGTAGAAATCAAACCACAGCAAACTGAGACACTCACACACGCACTTCCACCTCAGTGTGCATCCACTACCGATACAGATTACTACGGGTCAGGCACTTTCCCAGAGGACCAGTGAGGACTCTGGTTAAGCTCTACAGACACGCACTTACATACATACAGTATAAGCACGCTTCCTCATTCACTCTTTTTTCACACACATTTCTCCATCCTCTGCAGGGTGGCTCGGTTTCGTCAGCCTCCAATTTATTGTGAATTACCAACTGTCCAGCCAGAGGCCCTAGTGAACACTGCAAATGATCCTCTCTACTTCTCTTTATTTACAAACTACTTCTTTCTAGATTTGCTCTGCAGAGTGAAAGAAAATACCTCAAACACTAGCCAGGAGAGAATCATGAAACTGCATGCAAGGTGTACCACACTGAAAATGTTCAAATAAATAAATAACAAAAAAAATAAAGGGAACAATAGGAAAGAGAGGGAGGGGGAAGAAAAGAGAAAAAAGGAAAATGTGGAAAGTGTGCTTCAAGGAGATGACACATTCAACCTTCATATGCTCTCGATGCATTGCAAATCATGCTTATGTTACGTGGCCATCATCTTTTATGTAAATTGTTTGAGTGCTGCAACAGTGTCTTATACATATTTATGATGCAGGAGGAGCATGGCACCTGTCTGCAGGTTGGCTGGTTAAGTTAAATCTCTGCATTAATGTAGAGCATATGCGGAGAGGGCCTGGTGATTATGCACAGCAGATTAGATGCTTTTTTCCAAGGGTGCAATGTGAAGGGTTGCAATGCAACAACTCAACACTGTAATGCATTATTTTGTATTGCTACACGTGTAAATATTTCCATATAGGTTATAGAGGGCTTTTCTATTTATTTATATTGACCATCTCATTTAGATTTAATCTAAAGCTAGAAATAGAATTCAGTAAATAAGGCATTATGTTGTGCACCTACCTTGGTACACTGCACATTAATCCGGGTACACCCCTGGAATTTTTACACACTGCACTGTTGACTGTGAGAGTGTACTGGTAGGAATATACAGGTGAAGTAAGGGGTGAAGTCTGTCTGTCTGAGCAGTCAAGCTGGGGCTGCATAGGGGATTTGGGGCTTGTCACAGCCGTGACAGGACCGAAATGTGTCAGGATGAGGGCAACAGGCTTCTTCCGTCTTCATGTGTGCCACCAAAGTCCTGCCAATGTGGTACAGCTATCCCTTTGGGGGTGTCAATTCCACTGTCCACAGTGGTTCTGGTTACATCAAAGCGTGCAACTTAATATAGATCCATAATATATGAAAATAAATAACTGCACTGTGAGCTGTAGTCTGCCATGCGTGGGCAGTGTAATCTCTTTAAGTACCTGATAAAAAAAGTTTAAAAAAAAAGGTGAATATATATGAATAAGCAAGTGGGAACATGAGGGAATGTGTGCCATATTTATGCTAGTAGAGTCTGAATTTAGGTTATTGCTTGAGGGGAATTACGGAAAAGCCAGTAGAAATCCTCGATGGCATACACGAACATTCGTACTATCACAAAGAGACAAACAAATAGACACACATATAAAATCACGTACACACACATTGACTTAAACAATGCAGAAACCCACTCATCCAAAAGCACTCTCACCAGAGAAAAAAACAACTTTCCTAATTAAAAGCTACATTCAGCAAATTGGACGATGCAAATTGTGAAGCTGCAAATAAAGAAGCTTGCTGTCCTATCCCCCCCCCACCCTCCTGTTCTTTGCACTCCTCTCCTCTTGCTTTTCAAAGACATCTCTGAGAATTTCATGCTTTTGTAATTATCCCGCCATTCTGAAGTAGACATTAGTGAAGACATCCCGCCACTCTTACAGGGATCCTATTAAGACAGGTAATTAAAGGCGGCGCAAAGGAAAATTGGCTGAGGAATGCTTATTGAAAAGAGACTCAAATATGGGCAATAAATCTCCTGCCTGTCTGTCTTTAGGGTGCTTTGTTTGAGTGCATTATTCAGGAGTCTCTTTTGGCTGAGGCCTGAGAGAAACATATGCTAACAGGAAGAGGGGCAGAGATGGTGGCCAAATGGCGGCCATTTTGTAGGTGACCTACTTTTGTTGTAATGAACAGAAAGAGGAGAACGCGAGGAATGTGTGCCAAAGAAAGCCATTTGTCCTTGCTGTGCCTTCAGTATAGAGTTTGGTGAAACTGTTTTAGAGCCTTTGGCATCTCATGCTTTTAAATTACACTGATTTATTCAATTCTCATGTCAGCCACAGTAACAAAGGCATTCATCATCAGCACCTGATTTGCATTCTACAGCGTTCGAGCCAGGTTTGCCTCCTTGTCACACCAAACGACGTTTATAACTCTAATCATATTATGGCATTCCGATGAACATTTTCATCCCGTAACGCCTTCTGAAAGCTCTATCACTGAAACACCGGTGAGTGCAGCCATCATCAATTGATTGAACATTCAAGTGGAAAAGGGCCCCGCTTGAAACCCAGCGCTTGGCACAGCAAGAATATTGACAACTACGGAGTGTCAAGAGTGACGTGAGACAGAAACAATAGGAGGCGATTCAACAATTGCTAATGGAAACAATCGATATCATGTAACATCGTGGCGAGAGGGGTCATGGGAGAAGCACTCCGATGCACAGAGTAACACAAATGGTTATTATAAAATGTGTCAGTGACTGCAGCTATACAGTGTGGCTATGGAGAGAATTATAAAACTTCAGGGGCAGCAGCTGGACTTGGAGACCTTTGCTGAATCACATTTAATATGAACAAATGACCCTTCTTCTTCACTGAGTACTGGTTACTGGAATAACCATTTAAGAAAGGAAACTCTCATTTTATCTCCTCCCTCCTTTGACTATCTTTCACCTCTTCTTTCACTGTGCGTTATACACAAGACAGCACAGCCCAGAGAATACAGGGATGCACACTTCAATTATTAATAAACAATAGGGTTTCCATGTGCTGCAGAAATTTCCTCTGGCCATTTTTTGCTCACACACTCGGATATTTGGCCTTATAAACACTGAGGTAATTTCAAATATCAGGGGACAAAGAAAATTAAAAATCCCTAACTTTCAAAAAACAAACAAACAAAAATAACATTGGATTGATTGCACTAACACGAACACACTTGGATGCTGACAACTTCATAGTTTTATGGGTGGTGACATGAAGCACACCATTCCTTGGTTAAAGCTGCGTACAGCGTCACAGCAAAAATTGCCAGAAGCGCAATGTTGGATAATGGTCACACATGAAAAATGTGTTCCTACATACAGAAAAAAGCAAATAGCATGTCTGCAGAAATCTTTTTATAATGCAGATTTTTCTTAGGAGAGAACTGAAATGGAAACAAACTGTTCCTGCAATAAAGCCTCCTTTGGTGCACAAATTAGGATAGAAGAGTCAGCAGGAGTTGGAAATCTGTGTTTGGAGAGTGTTTGTGTGTATGTATGTGTATGCACATGAGTGGTCTACTGTACTCGCATGTGAGATTTAGCAAGAATCAATGTGTGTGTGTGTTTATGTGTGTGTGTTTGTGCCCCCTCGGTCCTGGTCCCTTTAATTCTGTGAGCTAAGATAATGAGAATTTTATCTGCAGCTCCTCTGAGGCGTGGGGCTCTGATTGAATGGGAGCAGAGTGTAACGGATGAGACAAGCGATAGTGGGCCGGCTAGGTTACACTCGGGCAGGCTAACGCACCGCCAACATTCTCTATGGGGACACTTGCAACCGGCGTGTGTTTGTGCCAACACTGAGGGAGGTATTGGAATGTGCTGTGTAGCTGTGACAAAATGGGAGCCCCTTGGGTTGTGAAGGATGCCATGGCTGGCATGATGGTACAAACAATAATACACACTATGTGTCTGGAAGTGGGACACGGTGCAACCACCACGCCACAAAACACTTTAAATTAATTCCTACTCTAAATCTTTGCATATGCAGACTAAAGCTGAAAGCCGACCCATTCTCACTCCTCAGTCATCACATATTTGACCCTTGGTCAAGACATTTAGGTATCACAATGTAATGGATTTGATGGAGAAGCAAGTAAATTGTGTCAGCTCAGAAGGAATCCACTTCTAAAATACACTCACCAGCTACTTTTTTAGTTAGACTTGTTTAGCTGTTCGTCAATGCAATTATCTAATCAGCCAATAAGTGGCAGAAACTCAATGCATTTAGGTATGTAGAGAAGGTTAAGACAACCTGCTGAAGTTCAAACTGAGCATTAGAATGGGGGAGAAAGGCAGTTTAATTGACTTTGAACATGACATGGTTGTGCTCAGACCCAGGGAGCAAACTTAGGCAATGTTTGACAGGTTTTACATGTCTACCGACAAAGGTAGAATAATGAATTTATTGGGAAAGGTGGGCGAGGGATGTCAGCACCACTGAAGGCTCGCTCTGGCAGAGTGGAGATATGGAGTTAGAAATTGTCTAGGAAGTGAAAATGATTCTTAAGAGGAATCTTGATGCTTCCTAATAATCTTATTTGGGTCCATGGTTAGAAGGACCTTGGAGGGAGTTGGTGGACGCCTGGTGAAGCCGGTAAGTACTTCCTTTAAAAGGTGATAGAGCTACTTTTTATAACTGAAGAAGCCCCTCAGATGAGAGGTTAAACATCTTTACAATCTCGAAGTCCAGTTGCCTCTTTTTTCAAGCTCTCTAGACTACCATGACCTGGATAACTGATAACCTAGACAGATAGGAAAAGCTTTGTAACCGACCACCCGCCCCACTTTGGACAGGCTGTAAGAACAGGATATCTGAAGGCACAACACACTGGACCTTGAAGAACATGGGCTACAGTAGCAAAAGCCCACAATGGTCACCAGTCCTGTCAGCTAAGAACAGGAAACATGCCAAAGATTGATCAGAAATCAATGAGTCTTCATTTATGTTGAGACATCCAGATGCAAGATCGGAATTTGGCATAAACAACAAAAAAGCATGGAACCATCCTGCCTTATATTCATGGTTCAGGCTTGTTGTAGTGGTGCAACAGTAAGTTGGATACTTTCGTGGCACACTTTGTGCTCCTTGGCACCAACTCAGCATCACGTCATACTATCCAAGTAATGGCCCACACATATGGTTCTTACACACACACTGGACTTTCTGGACTTTCTGGACTTTGGTTTTGCACAACACTGGTCACTATATTCTTCATTTCCGGTTAATGCTTGTACAGCTGCTGTTATTGTGTATATATTTATTTATATTTAGATTCCTTCATACATTCTTATATAGTTCTATATTGTGTATTGTGTATTTTGTTGTACAGTTATTTTATTTTCAACTTTAATTTATATATTTATCTTTATCTTATTCTTCCCAGTTAAATTTACCCTTCATTCTAATTTGTGTTGTACAGTTATTTCATTTTTAACCTTAATTTATATTTTATTCCTTCCTAGTTAAATTTACCCTTTTTAATTTTTCATATTTATTTCCTATCTTATTCATAGCCTTTTCCTTTTTTGTTCTCTTTAGGTCACGAGCAGTTGTCCAAGCATTTCACTACATATCGTACTGTGTATGACTGTGTACGTGACAAATAAAATTTGAATTTGATTTGAATTTAATGTTTCCAACCATGTCCACCCCTTTATGACCACAGTGTATCCATCTTCCGATGGCTGTTTCCAGCAGGAATCTGGTTTCTTGATTGTGACAGTGAGTTGAACATACTCAAATGGGCTCTGCCGTCACCAGATCTTAACCCAATTGGATGTGATGGAAAAGGAGAAATGCATTACAGGTCTGATAGCAAAAGGGGACACAACATGGTCCTAGCAAGGTGGGCCTAATATTAAGTCAGGGAAGTATAAATGCTGTGAAACCATGGCCAAAATATTGTTCCTGTATTGATTTTGCATGTCAAATATCATCAAGATGCTCAGTCACTTGCCTGGCAGCTCCATCTTCAACATCTTATGTCCAACGCCTGTCCTTCCTCTATTCTAATGTTAAAACATAAAAGTTTTGAGATGATCTTGTTCTGTAAAATACATACATCCTCACACTCCGAGACCACATCTTTATCTGCCCCTATGTCTTGTAATTTTCATTATTCATCTTCCTCCAGTACGATCTCTTTAATGGCACCCTGATAAGTCTGATGTCAGATTTAGTTTTGCAGCCAGCAGACAAAGAGCTGAAACGTAAAAATTAATAAGATTAATCAAATTAATTAAACTGTGCTTCTGCTAAATGTGGAAATTCAACTCAGCCAGATTTAAAGCAGTCTACCTTGCTCTATTTTTCAAGTGAAATCTTTTTATGGTTATGTTCGACATTTTATGTCGAAGAAGCAGTAATCCTAAAATCACGTCTTGTTTAATTGGCCACAGTCACTTTTTATCTATGACCCAGAAAGAGATGCTTATATGCATTTTACTTGCTCATCTAATTATGGAGAAAAGGATAAAAGAGATGGTTTGCCTAAAAATAAGCCAGTCACTGCCAGCCAGGATGTAAATTATATGATTATGTAAACTGGATTGTGAAATCGTGTATATATATTCTGGTTAAATGTGAATAGACTGTCCTGCCAGTAAAAGCAGAAACTCACCTTTAACATTCAGATTTAGTGTTTAGTGTTTTTTTTAACGGTTTAACACCATCAAAAAACAGGCCTCTTTCTAGGCTTATTATCATAATTAGGTATAAACAAGCTCCGATTTTAAAACTACATATTCTGTCAATGTCATGTTTTTCAAAGGATTACATTGTCTTTTGCATGTTGAACAGGTGAGTCCATCATACCTATTATACAATGACTTATCCTGTTCCCATATTCTGTGATAAGGACGCCAAGCAAGGGTGTTTTGAAAGAGTTTCTAAAGAGTTTCACTATCAAACAAGGAACCATCTGCATAAATTCTGTTTATCACAGCAGTATACACAGTTAGTCTCTCATAATGAGGAAGAAATATAAGAAAGTAGATACAAAAGCTTGTTATAGTTGACTTGTCTGGGTATAGACATCTTTGCTTTTCTCTTGTTTGCTACTTTAGCTCAGTGGAGTTCTCACTAATCATCAACAAAAAACCTCTCACATTCATTAGATTAATTACCTTCATTGCCTTCATATAACAAGTCCTTTCTTGAAATAATAAGTTAGATGAGGAGTGCAGATTTGGTTTAAAAAGAGGTAATTTAGAGCTCACTGCCTAAAATCATACACTTTCGTTTAATCAGTTTTCTGTTTGACGTTTATTCAGCTGTGTGAAAACTATAACTTTAATCAGCCAAACCGATTTACTCAGGAACAAATAAAACACTGAAAAAAGTCAAACACTAACATTTTTAAGTTATCTAAGTGGCTTATATATCATGTTTGACATGAATAGTGAAAGACCACGGGGCCTAAAAACGATGTGCAAGGAGTCCGGTGTTCTCGCCGGCTCTAGTGACCCTTGACTTCTCGGCCAGCTATCGAGCTGGTGGGTAACAGACATCTCCGAAAAATGCAGAGAAGTTTTGCAAATATGTAGCGTCTTGATAAATCAAGCAGATATTTGAAGTTCACACATCTACATTCTCACCTGAAAATATGTTAAAAATTTATTTTGTGACCCAGAAAGAGTAATAAGAGTAATATTAAAACTAAGCAGCTGCCACCATTGTTGGAAACTGGAATTGGCTGAGCCGTGCTTTGAATCCTGAGATATGTTGGGCCACGAAGCATACACCCGACCCATCCTTCAAATCTAGGGAAAAGGAGGACGCATTTGTTGGCTACATTTGGAGGAGTCTTCGAATTTGAACAGCCTTCGCCATGTCGCTATAATGTAATTGGCCTACAAATGCAGAGGATGTGGCCCCTGAATTTGGACACAGCTATGATACTGGAGACAGCTTCTTCTTCGTTGGCGTTTAACGGCAGCTGGCATCCTTGTAGATGCATTGCTGCCATCTTCTGTTTCAGCCCGCTATTACACTCTTAAATCCTACTACTTATTCCTGAGTCTTTCAGGATCTTACAAAGCTTCAAACGACGCATCAACTATTAAATTAGTCATCAACGATTTTGATAGTCAACTAACTGTGTCAGCCCTACCTCTCATCCCCTTACACCTAAATCCCAGTAACTGATGACTGAATTTGTGACGTCACCAACAGATTATGTCTGACTTTCACTACCAGGTAAATTATTTTCAAATTAGTACTCTGGATACAATATGACCAGGGGTGCCTCCAGAATGTTTTTCATCGACTTAACGAAAAATGCTTCAGGTGCTTTGGTGCTATGGGTTTTGTCATTCTGCGACAGTTTAGGGCTAAGGAAAGAAGATACTCTAATGGTTAAATCCATAAACAAATTTAGAGTCAATATTATGTCTAAACAAAATAAACTGCAAGCATTCATTCTTTCTCTACATGCCCTTCCCCTGATTTCTAAGAGCATGTCCACTGGTTTTGTGCTGACCACCATGATGGTGAATCAACCGATTCCATCTGTAAATAATGAGAGCATGCAGTGGCTCGTCAAGGAGAAAAATACAGACAAGAAGACACCTAGTTTTCATATCCACAAATGCCAAACTACAAATAAGTCACCAGCAATAACTGAAGAAAAAAAAAACTTTAATTAAAAAAAAATTAACAAGCTCTAAAAAAATAGAAAACAAGCAGAACGGAGCTGTATAGAACATTGCTGCTCCAAAATAATTTATGCTTAAATGACAAAGCACACTAGTATTCATTAAGAGTGGAAGAACGATGGAAGTGAGTTAATATTGTTATGGAGTGCAAGTCAGTGGGGGTTGAGGAGACTGGGGTCAGTGAATGGGTCAACAAAGTGTTAGACTTTAACACAGCGGACAACTTGTTGTCCAAAATGTTAAATACTAACTAATATGTGTAAACATGTCATGACAAGGAGGGAGTTTATCAAAGCAATGTCAATATTGGAATATTTCAGCTGTTGCATTATTACACCTTAATTTTCTAACAACTAAGGGATCCTTGGTTTGGTCCCGAGAGAAGAGTCAAATCCCTCTGGGGTTGTGGGGTTGTGTGTCAGGAAGGACACCTGGTGTAAAAATCTGCCAAGTCAAATATGTGGAGTGACCTCCTGTGGCGACTTCTTGTGAATAAGGGAACAGCTGAAAATAGCTTGAAGACTATAATGCATGCGGGATTGCTTAAGTACACTGTGTTAAACAAAAATAGTGTGACATAGCTTTAACCTATTTCTAGGTCCAACCCTTCATTACATTTTTTTAAATCTGCCTTGGCTTTCATCACTGTTTCTGTCTCTATCTCTCCCAGAAACCTATTAAACTCATTCTAGCAAGCCAAATCCATGTGAAGATGGTGAAGTTGGGTGTAGTGCACTGACTGGAAAATCAGAAGGCCTTGGTGCAGCACTGAGGCCCTGCAAAGGACCTCAAAATGTTCACAGTAACCATAGGGTGCATAGGAGAAAATGTCTTTCCCATATGAGGCGAGATGTTACTTCATTTTATTTATTTATTTATTGCTCATTTATTTCACTCCCTCATCTTGTTTTTTTCCATTACAACAGTTGACGGATCAAGCTTAAGAAATACAACGGGGAGGGTTTTATTGACAAATTTAACTGTAACTCAGTTGTCTGAGCTCTGTTACAATCACGATAAAGGTTGGGGTGCCTTTCTGTATTCTCATTGGTGTTTGAGTTCATTTTTAGGTTATACAGTCATGTTGTACAAATTGGTATGCAACATACATCCATAACCCCAACTTTAACCTTTTTAAAACAAATTCCTAATTGCTTCCTTGATATTACTTAAAGACATAGAGCTTTATAAGTGGACCCTAAGGGATAATAGTCAATGAGATGTGCTCTTAATAATGCATGATACAGACGCAGGAAGCCCTTCAAAATTCTGCCAGGTTTTTGGCAACAGAGACAATGAAAATCTTTTCACATCCTTATGATGTTCAACACAGAGAGAGTCAGGCAGACTATCAGAGTAAGATTTTTCTTTCTTTTGAGGAATAATAAATTATGTTTTTATCATTTGGATTTGCTCCAGCACAGATTACATTATTATGAAATATTATTACAGTGTTCACCATCATTCACCAGAATTCGAAGAATATATTTGGATTAAATGAAGTATAAACTCGATCTTTTACTGAAAGCACACTTAGGTTGCAAGGCAATTTACCAGATATAAACAAAACAGAATTATGTCTCAAATTCTGAAACATGAATCCGAGCATGCTTTATCAAAAGTGTAAATCAAAGTTTCTAAAATATTAATCCCACAATCACACACACACATAAACACACACATTGAGATGATTAATACAAACAATTTGACTTATAGTCAGATGATTTTATGTCACTACACAGCCTTAGTCTGTAAGTGTAATCACTAACTATGTTAACTTGCAATTAAAAAGACAAAGGAAACACAAATTTAATGTTAGCGCCATTGTTATGAAACGACTTATTATTCACTTGAGAATCTATATAATGAGTACTCCTGTGCCATAAATAATAATTAGACAGTGGTATTGTTCTGGCCTTCTGAAATCAAAGTAATCAAAATACCAGACTGCAAGTCTTAATGTCTCCCAGAGCCTGTTCAAAACAAATAATTGCTGGGTGCATAGGAATATCAACATAATGAATTGTTTTGACAAACGTTTTTGTCATTACAGGCACCAAAAAGATGGGTAGTGTACCGTGTTGTACGCAGTCTATACACATATATAGAATGTGTGTTTGCGTTCAGAAAAAAACGTGTCTGATCTTGGTAGCTGTGTTTGGACAAGGTAACAACCTAAATGGCAGACTTTCTCAGAAGTGGATCGATGCAAATGGCTCGCTGCTGCAATCACAGATGCCACAAGCAAGGGCAGACAGGCAGCCAACATCTCTCTCTCCTTCTCTTTCTGTCTTTCTCTCTATGTGTGGCACAAAATGATCTGCCACTCTGAGCAAGACTCCGCGCTGCAGGGCAGCTGCTGGCATCCATTTATCAGTGCTGGGCTTATCCAGAATATTGTCTCTCCTTCTGGCAGGAAGCAAATCAAACAAAAAAAGAGGACAAATGAGAGCAAGGAAGGAAAAAGGAAACAAAAGGGAACAAAGTGAAAAAACAGTGGAACTTCTCCTGCCAGCCTCTTCAGTCAGGTGAACAGACACATATTAAATGAATGCAAAAGAAGTCTGGAATGAAAAATTCAGAAAGTCATTACTTATGAGATCTCAGCTGCAGTGACATCCTTTCAACACTCTGCATGCAATCCTCACCCCCTCCAAAACACCTATGCACGCGCACACACACACACACTGAATTCATCTGCACTTCCTCTCCCCACCCGAATCCTCCAACTCTGATTATCTGCTTGCCTTCAATTTTGTCACCACTTCTGACAACCCTCTTATTCTGCCATCTAAACTCCCCTGTCTTCAAATTGGTTCTCTCTCTGCAGAGCCACTCTCCTTGATCACCTCTATGGTCTCCTTTCCAGCTGTTACTGTCCTAATGCACAAAGCACGTTTTACATGGTGCATACTTATCTGAATACCTTTACTGATGGCATCAGAAGATGCAATGCCACAATTTGTCCACTATAGACTTTGAAAAAATGTTTTATAAAGTATTTGTTGCAAATGTGATTCTTTTTTTTTTCAGATTTGTCACACGTCTTCCCCCTTTCCCTTGTTATGCTGTAGTCTTGCCAAGCTGAGTTGATGCTGATGGCTTTGAAGACAGCAAGCTGTGCCCATTACCTTAAGCATGTCTGGCTGGGGTATGAGCTAGATTAGGGGAAGAATGAATAAAGCTTTCTCACTGTGAGCACTGGGCCACCTACCTATAAATCACCTGTTCACTCCCCGTAGCCACCACAGTTCCTACTGTGTTAAATGCCTCTGACCCAGCCAGAATTCCACTGTTCTTCCCTCTCTCCCATACCTTTCCATGAACGCATTTCCTCATTTTTTTCCCCCTTCCGTCCCCAGTACATACCAACACTCCTCCACCCTCCTCACTGGCCGTTTCTGTCCTTATCTTTATGCCACTCTGCTAGCTATATACTTTTCCATGACGTTCTCTTTTTGTCTCTCACAAGCAGCCTTTTCAGCTGTCTTTATCTCACAGTTATCTTTCTCTTGCGCTCTCCTGCAGCCGTGCACTTTAACTTGCTGTCTTCAGTGTTATTCCTTGTCTTTTTCCCCACTCCATCTCCTGCATTGTAGTCCTCCTGATGCTTCCAGTGGAGCGTGTAAAGGAACAAAGAATGCAGTCTGGGTGGTAAAATCAGTATTTGTGAGCAAGAGCATATGAGATGGAAAAGGGAAAGTCTCAAGGTTAAAGGAAAAAAAACTAAACTGTTTGCACTCCATGTTTATTTAGCACATCGTAAAATGGCAGAGCTTTCCCCCCCCTTCTTTAGCTTGCAATTCATTCACTGTTTATTCCACAAGATTTATTACAATTGAATAACATGTGATGAGCCCAAAATGCTTTAGTACTAAATACCTTGGTTCTAAATCGCTGTATTTGATGAGATTAGATTAAACTCTAATGATGCCTGTAGGGAAAATGGGGTCTTTACCAGAGAAAAGAATAGATACAGTTTGGAACTAAATACACACGGAGCTAATAGAGTGCATTAAACACGTAGCTTACAACTACAACCAGTTGAACCTGCTGTACTGACCCTACCCTAATAAATCATTAAGCATATTAATGCTATGACTGAGTGATTTATTGAGTGAGTGAATGACTGAATGAGAGCAGCTTTTTTTAATGGCAAGATTTAAAATGCAAACATGCACAAAAAGGGAAAAATGCAGTTGTACACAGATGTACCCTAACAGCACTTGCACACTATCCCCCCCTCCCCGCAAATGTCAAAGCATCTCAAATTGAGAGTGGAATGTGAACTAGTCCAACAGGCCAGAGTTCACTGGTTCAAAACTCACTGCCAGGCAGCTGTGATGAGAATCTGAAGAGTAATTTGTAGTCTGAGTGAGAGCATTAGTCCCATTTTCAAATGCAATACTCACTGCAGTTCATTCGTGCGCTCAGAGAGAACCCCTGAGTTTTGTAATCTGCTCTTTTAACCCCCAGTGCCCCAACTTCCATTTGCCCACACAACCACACACACAAAAATTTCACCAACACTAGGGCTGTCTGTTGGAGAAAAGAAAGTGATAGAATGGAAGACGTAGAGGATAGAGGAAGAAGGTCCGAGATGGATGGAAAGGGAGGTCTTGAAGGGATATAAATGGAATAGCAGATGGTGGGAGAAAGAAAGACTCATCATCCTGCAAAGTTACAGCCCACAGAATGACAGGAGTGTATCTTGATGCTCATATGCCCATGTACAATTTATTTATGTGTGCAAGTAGATGAAAAGCACTGCCTTCCTTATCTGTGTGTCATCAATATCATGGTGGTGGACCCAGCTAATTGCAATATGTCAGAGATAACAAATACTTAGGTAATGCCACACATAAAGAGGTCTGACAACAGCATAACTAGAGTGAATGGACGGGGCTATCGCCCTGGGAGCTATACAGATGTGTTATAATTATGTCACTGGTTAAGTGATGAAATGTTTTGTCATTCGTCCCCTTCTCTCCCCTCGCTGAATTAAGCACATTGTTCCCTCCTGGCTTTACCTGAGTTCTCCAACTGCTGCAGATGAAGGTCACTGCCACTTGAGGTCAAGAAGTCCGTGGTTTGTATAAAACATCTATTTTTTCATCTCACGACAAGAAAATAGCATTTTATTTTGACATGAATAAAGTACCTAAATGTACTTTTAGTGGTACATTAGGTTGTTTTTTTGGGAGACTATTCATTCATACAATTGGAAATGAAATGTGGGAGACGATGCAAGCAAATGCAGATAACCTGCCAGACACAAGAAGAAGAAAGGCCCCAGCAGGACTGAACACAGAACCATCTTACTGTGAGATGACACTGCTAATCTGCACCGTGACTCCACCAACACATACAAGACAGATTCAGAATCAAAACTGATAGAATGTAACTATGTTGCAATGTGTATTTAATTTTTTTTTCTACCTTTGAACACATGTACATAAATACCTTGAGGTCTAAAAATTGGGCCTGCTGGATACATTTTTGTAGATGGTTTCTGACTATACCCTATGTCTGTGAAGGTTCTCAGTCATCCAGGTCATCGTAGTCTAAGGAGCTTGGAAAGAAAAAGCGTCTGGACTTCTTTGAGTTGCTTGAAGACGTTTCACCTCTCATCCGAGAAGCTTCTTCAGTTCTACTTATCCTAATTGGGCGTTTATAAAGTCAGCAAAAATGCACAGAAAAGAAGACCAGACACCAGCAAGGGAGGATAAGAAAGACAGACGCAACAACATTGTCATCCCCTATGTAGCCGGCGTATCAGAGAAACTCAGGAGAGTTTTCTCCAAGCACGACATCCCGGTGTATTTCAGACCCAGCAACACACTCAGAAACTGGTTCACCCGAAAGACAAAACTCCTAAACACAAACTTAACAATGTGGTGTATGCTGTACAGTGCAGCGAGGAATGTCCAGACCTCTACATCGGAGAGACCAAACAGCCACTTCACAAGCGCATGGCACAACATACAAGAGCCACCTCCACGGGACAAGACTCAGCAGTTCATCTGCATCTAAAGGACAAAGGTCACTCTTTAGAGGATGCCAACGTTCACATTTTGTACAGAGAGGACAGATGGTTTGAAAGAGGATCTCAAAACTATAATCCAGTTTTGAGATCCCTCCCCAGACGCCTTAACGTCCACTCACATCCTGGGCCATCTGACCTTAGGAATTTGCATGATAAGGTGCAAAACAAACACAAACCATTCACTCATCACAGACAGGCTGATTGGGACCCACACCCAGTTTCACACCTTGGCTCAGGCGATTAGAGGATCATCAGGGGTCCTTTGTCCCTCTGTGAGTTGAAACTCCCACTAGGTTTAAATCTGGGACTCCCCACCATTTGACCTTAGAACTGAAGAAGCTTCTCGGATGAGAGGTGAAACGTCTTCAAGCAACTTAAAGAAGTCCAGATGCTTTTCTTTGCAAGCTCCTTTCACAGTAGAAGTAAAGCATTTTTCCAAGATCACAACAGGAGCAGCTTCTTTGCAGTATTTTCTGTGATGACCAGACAAAGTCGGAGATAAAAAGCAGCGTGACAAAATTTCTACTAGCTGACAAATTCTTATGATATGTAGCTGGCAATGTCTAATTTGATTAATTGATCCAATGTATTGTCATGAAGCGAAAGGAAAACCCAAGGCCATGTCTTCAAGTTGCTCTTGAAGTCGACTTGTTGCAGTGATGGCATTGTATCACAGTAGCACACTCAAACTCGCTCCCACCCACTCCATGACATGTTGGTCAGTCACAGGAGCTCGTTCAGTGAGAGACTGAGATTACCGAAAAGCACCACTGAACGACACAGGAAATCATTCCTGCCTGTGGCCATCTCCCTGTACAACGCATCCACTTAACACACTGTTTGCTGCTACAACTACACATGTTTCTTTTCCAAATATTTATTTATAAGTGACTTATGTATGTATGTATGTATATATATGTATATATTGTACTATTCTTAGTTAGCATATTGTCTGTCTTGTCTTAATGTTGGTTTAAAATGGAGCACTGTAACAAAAAATAATTTCCCCCAGGGATCAATAAAGTATTCTGATTCTGATTCTGATTCTGATTAAACAGGCCTATTCTTTCACAAAGGTTCTGAAAGCCTGACAGCATATCTAGGTGCTTGATTTTATACTCTGGCAATGAGACCGAAGACACTTGAATTCAAAGATTAAGAGGTGAGGCTTGATACCTTTGTCCATATATTGTAAATTGTGGAGTTGTATGTACAGTTGTTACGGTCTGCATAATGTGCAATGGAAAAATATTAAAAAATATCAAATATCAAAAGCCACAAGTCATACAATGTTAAAAGATATTAAACAAAAGTGACTGCATAGAGTGGCTGTTTTGCAAATTGCCTGATAAATGACTGAAACGATTAGCCATTTAATAACATTGGTCCCAAATATTTTCTGCGAGAGACTGAATCAATAAGTTATTTCAGCTCCCGGCACATGATGTACAGCATACAGTGCAATGTAACACATGTGCTACTATGCCAGTTGTCTGTGACTGGAACATAAATGAAGGAGACAGGTGTTCTCAATACCTACAATACAAAATCTCTAATGACACAATCCAGACAATGCAATCAGACCGAGAAAGTTCATGATAAATGGGCTTAGTCACCAATCACAAATTCTTTCCACGGAGGTCTCCTGAATCCAGCAGAATAGGGCGAAGCTAAACTGTCCCCATCGCGTTGATGTGGACTTAACGAGCGGCTTTAAATTCGTCTGCCAATCATGCCGCCTTAAGACTCGGAATCCCAAGCCTGAAAGACTCTACCTGTGCGTATCTGAGGGTAACTACATCAAAAGTTGATGGCGGATGGGCCTGCGGTGGCTCATCGGTATGAGCATAGGGGTCTGTTCAGCTGCATTAAGCCCCAGCAAGTTCATTAAGCAGCATGAGAAGGAAAGGACGAACACTGGGGCAGATAGCCTGCCTTGATCAATGTAGATGAATGTTCTGCACTGCTGCATGAGAGGCCACAGGGATAAAGTCTGAAGTGAATTAATGTATGTGCATTAAGGACGTGCATGTGTGGATGAGAAGAGTCAAGAGTCTACGAGCGTGTATGCAATGAGAAGCAGTTGATAGAAAATATGAATCTCAAAAAGGTATCAGTGAGAAGCTTCATGAATAAAAAGAAAAAGCAAAGTATGAAATTTCAATCAGTAAAAAAACAGGCAAGAAGAGATGATATAAAAAGCCCCTGCTCTCTTAAAATGAGTGGACCATTTTTCCACAGTTCGAGGCTCCGGTTCGTGTTTCTGTGAGATGGCTATCAATTTTCGTTTTCCACTGCTGCTGAGATGTCAGCCAGATACTTCTCTCAAATCTGATAAGCAGTTACACAAACAGCCAGAAAACATGATACAGTGAGCAAACTCTAGACACGACCTGATGCCTCTTCATCATCGAGATGACAATGACAGGCGCAGAGATGATATGTGGTGAAGAACTTTGCTCATTTTAGTCTCAAAAGAGAGATACAGAGATGAGGGAAGACAGCCTGCCTGATGCATCCCAAAACACTATCATCTCCCTAAATAAGAGTGCCTTAGCAAATGAAGACGAGTACTGGGAAAGAAAAATATCTAAAGAAGGTCAACTGTTTCACTGAGGAAGGTGAGATGCTTTCATACAACATAAAAGAGGGAGCATGCATTGTGCAAGTCAGTAAAAACTCACATAACATGGAGAGAACTTAGGTAGGCCTACCAGTCTTTAATAGACTTGATTTGCAGTGGCAAATCTGCAAGACAGATGCTAGACTATAATTTGAATGCAGACAAGCTGGCTGGCACTTGTTGTCCAAGCACAGAGTCCCCATCCTGATTGTTGTGTTGTTTCATTTCACTCTGTCAGCCTGCTCTATTGTCAGTCTGCTATTATTTTTGCTTTACTTTAGGTTCCCTTTCCCCCCCACTTTGTTATTGTTTGCCTGTTAGCTTGTCTCCCCCTGAGGTAAAATGTGCTTAGGAGGAAGCGGCAGAGATTAATTTGAGTACCTGAGTTTATCAGTTGCCTGTTCAAAAGTAATACAACAGTTCCACAAGGACAAAGAAAAAGTGACAGCATGTGAAAGAGAAAACATCTTCAGAGACAGTGATGGATCACAAGTGTGAATCATCACACACAAAGAATCAGCCCCGCAGTTTTTATTAAGTCAAAAGTATTCTTTCTCCAAAGACGAAGCTCAACGGGCCAAAGTGATTTCAAAAATAAAAAACAGTGAGGCCTCAGAGTCGCTTATAAAACACACGGCAATGAACAAAAGGAAGTCGTAGTCTGCAGAATACTATTTTAGTGTTCTGACATGAGCCACAGCAAATATCGAGTGTTTCCCGCAAGCCTTCAGTGCCATATTAGATGCCTACCAATGAAATTCATTGTGCAGAGAATTAATCATCACACAGTATTGTAACATCAATAAACAACAGGAGGTTAAAAGGGCAGAGCCGGGGTGAAGTCGTGGCTACAAGTCTTCTGGTCCACGGACAGCAGAACGAGCGTTTGACAGCAGGGAGGATACCGTAAACAAAAACATCTGCTATTATTCAATTCCCAGTTGTGGCATATCTTGACCTGATGAAAGAGAAATGAAAAAATCATGCTCCATTAAATGTCATTACGCCTGTTAGCAAAATCTAATTCTACTAAAGTTCAGCGCCGGTTTACAAATTGAATGTAATTGCCCAGAATGCAAATGGCCTGGGCTGCTGTTTGTGTGAATGTGAGAACAAGAAAGAAAGAAGTGTGAGAGACAACGAGACAGAAAAACAAAAAGTGCTCTCTGAGGAAAATCACGAAGCGACAGAATAATGGGCAACTCTTACTCTTCAGAGTTTTCATTCAGAAGCCTGAGCGGCTACAACACCAGGGAATTGTCGATTGTCAAGGTTTTAAAAACTGATGGTTTCATTTGAAGGAAAAAAAAACAAAACAGAGATGGGGGAAATGTAATTACCCAGCAAGATCTGTGCGGGAGTTTTACTGTTTGATAATTATCCCTCAAAGGCATGTTAAACTTTTCCTTAGCTATCTGTTTAAAACTCCACGGAGACACAGAAGTGGGGAAGAGGTCACCCGGCTTCAGCAGGGAACAAGAAGAGAGAAAGATGTGAGAGAAATGTGCAGGAGAGTAGAGATCAGATAAGTGCAGGGTTGTTGGGCAGCCGAGAAGCACAATAGGAAATAAAACAATATATCACAAAGCAGCACAGCTTTGAAGGCAAGTTATTGTCTTGCTAAGTCACACAAATGCATCTTCTTGTAATGGTTTTCATAAAAGTAAATGTTGGATTTTTGTGGAAACTACCTGTCTTTTTTCGGATGAAGCATCAAAGCATGGAGCATTGGAAATGGATGACTGGAACATTTGATAGACCACTTTTCATTCCCTCAACTCACTTTACCCCGCCATCTGTCTCTTTTATGGATGTAAAAGCACACGCTCGCTGTACACAGACACTGTATTCACTGCAGCTCGGGTTTTGCTTCAAACATGGATGTGCACGAGCATCCACTCGCATAAATTGCGAGCATAATCTATTTACCACATAACCGCACTGACCATAAAATTCTCGAGAATGAGCAAAAAATATGAGAACCCGACAATGCTTAGAATAAAAATGAACAAAATTAAAAAATAAAAAAAAACGGAAGGCAAATTGAGAGAGTCAGGCCTGTTTACTCGCCTAACTTTTCATGAAAATGCCCTGCTCTGCAACTCAAACTGGAAACACCATTTGAAAATATTTTAGCAAAAAAAAAAGTCTCAAATATGTTGTTTTTGTTTTTTTTAATCAGCCGACTATATGACAGAGAATTAAGTTCAAACATCCACATTATCTTCATGGACTTAAAGGAATGTCATATTAACCTGAGGCAGCTGGTTTCATGTCACACAAAAGCTTTTCATCACAGTTGAAGCCGTTTCCGCTTTTCCCCTGATTCAGTAAGCTCCCAAAATAAGCTAAATAAGAATTGCCTTGATTTGTTACTGCAGGCATCTTAAGATCTTAGTCCTGGTAATACCCATTTATCTCATGGGTGTAGTTCAAGTCATGTGTAAACCCACATTGCTTTACTTGCACATACACCCATCAGCTTAAGTTCTTTATCTGTAGTATTAATACACTCTAATTATTGAAGGGTTGCCTGATGCCATACAAAGAGTGAACTCAGATGAAGGAGTCTCCCTAAATTGTTGCATATAAATGTATAAACACCAAGACAACCCCAAATAAACCAGCTGGGGTATAGATAAAACACACATACAGTGTAACTATGAGCATTCATCTATAACTCTCCAGGACAAACTGAGGGGGTCACCCATAGGCCTGCAAATGTGCATTATTGTTAGTGACACTCGGTGTGTTTCTCCATTTGCTTGCAGGATGCTTTTCTATTACGCCAGAGAGCCAATTAGCGTCTCTCAGTTTGACACCCATCACATCCAGCACTCGCATGCTCATACATGTTAATTATAGTCGGAATGGCAGCAGAGGTTTTTGCTGCCTTATTACAGTGGGAACATGGAACTAACAACCAGTGGAATGATGTGGCAAAAATCTCAAAGCACGACCCCCTGTCACCATTGCTTGGTTACTTATTTTCTGTCCTCCTTCGATCCCTCCCTAGAAGCAGAGCTAGTGAATAATGCTCCCAAGGAGTTACCTTCAAATCAAAGCTGGTCTTTCTACAAAAGTGAGGGAGCCACGTTAGAGCAGCTAATCCCGTGTCATTTAGAAACAGCTGCATATGAGATTTGGCAATTCAAAGCAAAAGCAAGGACACATTTACCCAAAACTGCACTGGATTTACTCTCACTTTGCAACATTGTCGGAAATCAATATACATTTATAAATGAACGAATAAATAAATATGGAAATCGATGTATAAAAACAATCCCCCACTCAACTCTTTCAAGTTACTGTCATGGAAACATGGTGGAACATTAGTTGTTCAAAAACTTGTTTTCTGGCTGTTGTGTGAAAATGAACGCATTCTGGTTGTAACAATTCTTCTAATAGAGAGACAAAATACATTTTGATTCACAGTGTTAAACATACGTCTCTGCGCAAACTCGAATCATCTCCTGCCCAACACGAGTAATAATCCCCAAGGACCTCAGTAGAAACACTGGACAGTTTGATTGAACAGAAGAATCAAGGAACACGTCCCAGATAGCAATACCCTACAACTAGATAATTCAAAAGAGATGATACTTTCTCTCTCTGGGGAAGATGCTTCCCTCTGAGAGTGTTCCACCTTTTTGAATAAAGAAACCATGATCTTGTAAACCACCCGTGGGCAAAACGGAGGTAATGATCTAACAAAGCCAGAAGGACAACATCATCAGCAAGTAACATGGAAATGGCACCTTTTGCGTCATCCAACTGGACACTACCCAGGCCTTGGCTTGATTTAGATTTTTTGTCCATAAATATTACCAACACAGACGTGACCGGGGCAGAACCTTATTAGAGCCTGATGATACTGCGCATGACTTGACTTAATGCCAGATGTGTCTGTTTCTTAGTGCATATAAACTATGAATGGCTCATAACAGTGATCACTTTTTTGGAAACCGTTTTGGAAGAGATGCTGAAGACCAAAAAAACTGCCAATAAAAAAATAAATAAAAAATGATGCAGAAATGAGAGAATAACAGCTTTCTGACTACATTTCGATTTTTCTTCTTGTTTGAGAAAACAAATGATCTCAGAGTTAAACTGGATGGAAAATACAGATAAATTGGATGGAAAATGAATTTTTTTAAATTAATTAACTGATGGAACAACATTGTATCTATTATAGGAGAAAAAATGGAGTGAAAGAGAGAGAGAGGAAGAGAGAAAGTCCTAGAGCACTGAAGGGAAGGTCAGGGAAATACAGGCAGATGTTAGAAGATGTCCCAGAAGTATTCTCTTTGCTACAATTCTCTCACACCAAGAAGAGAAAGACAGCAAGCGTAACAATGGCACACACAAGCACAAAATACTCCAGCGAAGCCAGTGCACCAGCTATCAATGAAGTTCAGACATTTATGTTAATTTAGCTTGCAGATGTAAACACATTTATATGTATGGGAGCAAACATGGGCTGCACATATAAACACGGATGGAGAAAGCAACCTCGTTTGCATTACTTTATCATCCTCTTGTCATTGCTCAACTTGCTGTATTTCTGTCTCAGTCAAGAAACTTGGTGAAGATTGCATAAATGTGTTTCTGTATCCCATCACCATGCTGCTTATAATACACAACGCGTCACCCACTGCCTCCAGACTGCCACAACAAGAAGACACACACACCTGCAATAGCTACATCAGCCCACCCAAGGACATTCAGCATGTCAGCTCTGATTAAGCCTGCACTCAGCCTGTAGAATGGAGTTCTTGGTTGGGGGAGGAGGGGTGGAGGGAAAGAAACGACTTGTGGCCAGTAATAAATCGCTGCAGGCAGCCAGGCTCTTCAGAGCCATGGCCCAGCTGACCCCCAACAGATGCCGGCTGGTTTGGACTGCCAGTTGCGTCCCGGCCTGTGGGCCAGCACCATCATGAGCGATGGACGCCATCCAAAGTGGGGGTCTGCCGCCACAGGCGCAGGTGTCGACATCGTTAACATCCAATAAGAAAAGAGCCGAGCCCTGCGGGTGGGGCAAAGTGATATTGATGGAAACTCGTCTGCAGTTCCCTGGTTCAGTGAGCAAATATGAGAATAAATATGGCCTTTTTATATAGCATGTGCTTTTCATTAATATTAACCAACAGCCCCAATGGTGCACAAGAGTGTCCATTAACAGTGGCCACTACGGTTTGACAACTACCGTCTGTTTAATTTTCAGCAAACCATGTCTCTAGCTTGGCAAATGGTCACATAATCCTCTGAGTTTCTAATAAACAACAAACATAATTGACTTTGCTGTCTTGGCACCAAAAGAACATATTGGATCATGCTTTGCATTTACTGGCTACGTTTGAAAGAGGACAGGGAGAGAAAGGAAAACGGTCAACGACAACCACAGATAAAACTTTAATCCTATGAGGATTCAGATTGTTTTGGCCCAAACTTTTCTTCCTCGTTGTGTTGGCATTGTCAGGAAACTGAGTAGCTCTGAGGTATAAAACAGTAAAGGACAAACAAGGCTGGATATGAACGAAATAATCCGGTGAATGGCCATATCAGTAATATTTTTTATAATTAGCTCTTCTAGGCAAACCTGTTTAATATCAACCCAGTTCTGAGGATGAAATTTGTCTAAATCATTATCACAGCCTGTGTCCCAGGCTGATACCTATACTAATGGTTCTCCATCAAGGCCCAAATTAGGATGTTAGTTGACAGCAGGCCAGTGATATTCAATTCAATTCAAATCAAAGTTATTTTTTATAGCACCAAATCACAACAACAGTCCCCTCAAGGCAGCATTTTGTCAAACAAGCAGAATTTTCCATAGGCTAAACTTACAAAAACCGTTTGAATACTAGTCACACATAAAAGATTTCACTTAGAAGGTTTGGCTCTTAGCTTGGAAATGGCAGCCTATCAGCAGGCAGAACACCATCTAGACCAACAGTCTATCTTTGCTTCTATAAAACCCACAACTGTCTCTCAGGACTTTCACCCATGAGCTATTTAAGGCCATTGAGGGGATTCCCCGTGCTCTATGATATTTGAAGATATCAATGTTTCCGCCACAGGCTTCAGTTTGATGAGTCTTTGATTTAAAGTACAACATTTTAATCCCACACTGGCTCTTTGTCAGGTGCAGAGGAACAAAGATGGATTTAGCTCTTCCTCTATCACAGAGCTCCTGAGAATGAACACAGCATTTTTAAATCCAATGTTAGAGTCAAGTCAGCAAGGAAAGCAAGTGTAAGCATTGCCCTAGAAAGCCTATAAACCTCATAAGTGGGTGAATCGTATGTGGGTAAAACTGAGGTTGCATGTTGTACCCTTTCTTTAGTTGAGCACAAAAAAGAACCAAATAAACTGACGCACATCATGCTTGAATAACTTCTAGGTTCAGGTACATAATACAGAATATATTTGGCACCAGAGTGTGGGGACTTTGTTTTATCTGTGAACATGTAGTCTATCATGTATGTGTCCCGTCCTAGTTGGGATCTCTTATGTTATGTCTAATTTGTTCACTGAATCTTTCTACTTCTTAAAACTTTATAACAAAGATTATGCCGTCATCTCTGCTCGCTCTTTAAATGATTTCTTTTGCAGTATGTTTTTCCATTATGTTGCGACATATTCAAATGATGACTAAAGCCACTAAAATGCCCTTACACTCAAATTTATGGCCCTCTCCTTTTTCCCCCCCCAACTGATGAATCATGGTTGCATGCTCTCACCCACATAAGGGCACTTGGAGATATAAGAAACTGTGTATAATATCAGAATACTTGTTTTGCTTGGTTTTCTATTAAACAGCACTACCTGAGAGCATCAGTTGTTAAACACAGACCTCATTCATTGAAACTCTAAGTATCAAACACGCATTTTCAGGAGCTTCACTACATTAGCTGAGCAAGAACGCTAATTAAATGTCTCTGGCTGCAACAGCAGCCAAGGCTCTACCAAGGACCAGGCCCAGCGTGACTACAATAATGTCAACACACTCCAAATTTAACTTGAACAAGAACATTAACAGTTAGAAGAGTTTTTGCTTTTTCTGATGCAAAACTGCGCTTAGTCCAAGAGAGACAGTCTCTGTCAAAATGCTACATTATATTAAATTAATCTTTTCCTTTCGTCACCATCATCTTTCTGAGACACGACAGCTGATATATGAAGCTGCGGTTTTAGAACTGTTAATTGTCTCTATTCTATCCATTACTGCAAAAATAATTCATATTATTAGCCATTTCCACACTGAGTATGTTGGTCTGTGGATGGATTACAACTCCAAGGTCTTGAAGCGCAGCTGCCAATATTATTCTTGGTTCTGCTCTTGGTGCAGTGAACATGAACCCGCTCTCAACCTGCTTACAATAACCTCGATCTCCAGAGCAGGACTACTATTAACAGCCATAGTCCAGGGACAATGTTGTCTGAGCTTTAGAGGCAGCTAAATTATACTGAAAACTGTAAAAGCTGTGACCTGGCCCTCTCTGCAGGAGAGAAACACAAGAGTAGCTAGTAGGTGGCTGTTAAATATATCAAAATAAATTCAATATGTGGGAAAAATTAAGGCTGTGTGGAAAAATAAAAGAGCAAGACACTGACCAAACATTTGCTAACCTGTGCTGATGATAATGTTGCTTTTTTATTAACGATTTTAATCAAAGTGCCAAAGATTACCAGCACAGGTTACAGGAAGTCTTGACCCACATTTCGCTTATCAGTTATCCATTATTCGGCTTTCCACTCGCTACATCAGAAACCCATAAGCCCTGGCCATTCCCCTCAGAGCCTGTCATCAGCCAATAGCCAATGGGTTCCCACATGCATATGATAAATGTGGAAAGACAGGGAAATGAGTGATGGTTAATATGCACACGCATTAATTATTTTTGAGAAGCTATGCTGAGGTTTTAATAAAACGGATTATTAAAAAGCACTTGGCAAGCAAGTTGTCACTGACTTGATTTATTTGTCATTAATCAATACAAGGTGAAAGGTTTTGGCATGAAGCCACAGTGAATATTTCTGTATATTGAAACCTGTAGTACACTGTTGGCTTTTCCTTTGATGCTCAGAGTCCGTGCTTAATTCAGCAGCTAACATAGACAGAGATACAATGTTTGCATCTACCATATCTGCAGTAACACGTGACCGTACCCTTCAAACCTCCTAATCAATTTGTCTCATTCAAGTTAAATAACAGCTGCAGCGTATAGAGATGTTTTTGGTGGGCCAGATAAATTACTATTTGAAATTTCTAGAGCATCTGCATTTTTTTGTGCAAGTTTGGAGGTGGTGAGGCTGGCAGGCACATGCTGTGAAGGATGAGTAATGACACCAAATTGAGAGGTGGAGGAAGTAAACACACTAGGCTGTTGTTTCTATTGGACTTTTCACCCTGGGGCTGTCATCATAGCAACCCCCCTTCTACCAAAATGTATTATGTTCTGCTGGCACCTCCTACAGCAAGCGCTAAGAAATTTCAACCCATAGGGGGCACAGAATCTGCTCTTTGCATTCCTTGAATCCTTCTTTCCTTGCTTTTTGCTCTTTGGCTCTCATTTGTTTCCTCCACCTGCATGACCAGATGTAGACTAAGTGGTTGCTGTCAACTGAAACCGATTCTTATGTACTGGATAGTGAACTACAGGGGGCCCTACCCCAGACAACGTCTAGAAGAAATTCATACATTCATCAGGCAAAAAAAAAAAAAAAAGAAAAAAAAAAAAAGAAATTCATACACTGCCCCGTCGTCAAAACACAACCTTAATATGTTAACTGAGGTTCTCTGAAACTGCACTCTAAAAGTCACCACTATATTTTCTGCCCATCTTTAAACTGGTAGGTCAAGCTACAGCGTTGGCCCATGGCCCAGGTTTCAGGGATGAAGCTAAGCCTGACCATATCCTCTGCCTAGCTTCTTGTCAGCAGGACCCACAATCTCTGGCAAAGGGTGGAGAGCTTTCTACCTCCTCCTCTGTCCCAACCATCCTTTTTTCTTGGATTTAAAGGTTATCTGCAACCATCCTGTCTGGTGCCTCTGGCGAGAGTTGGAGAGAGTGGCTAGCCATCCACAGGTGTGAGGGCTGCAGATAAGAAAAAGCAGGCTAGGAGAGGACGCACTGGGTGAGAGGCGGGGCAGAGGATGGCAAAGAGATATAGAGGTCCGTTGTGGCCTGAGCCTGACCTTCCCTCATAATACTATATGCAGATGAAGTGCTCCCGGGGTGAGGAAACAAAAAGGACTATTCCGCATAGCTACACCACATAGCTGTAATCTTTTCTACTCAGTAAGACCGATTTTTTAAGCGAGAGATGGTGTACAGAATAAAGTATGCATCGTGTGCTATGTCAAAGAAAGACAGATGCAAACCTATTACCAACAATGTCTTTTAAAGTTAGGAAGTCAGGATCGGGGATAATATCTGCTGTTCCTACTTTACAAAAGTGAAAACATGGCAGGCACAGCAGCAAGTCCCAAGGTTCACTAGGTCACTTTCAGTGTCTGTAGCTACTCCATTAATAACTAATAGGTGGAACATTAGGGGGAAATGGTGAGTATGTCTTGAGGGCTTACATTAGCCTGGCATACAGGCTAATGTAAGGGGGGGGGGGGGGTGGGGGGGGGAGAGATGCGTTGTCCTCTTTTTGACATTCTTCCTCCATTAACCGCCCTGGGAGGATAATTCGAGTGTTACTAAAAGTGCACAGAAACAGCACAGATGTATGCAGACTGCTGGGCATGAGCACATGTGGAGCCATTTGCAATGAAGGAGTGTAACTGAGTACTCATTGATGTTCCTGCTATAAATGCTTGACTTGCTTGAAGTATGACACCTTATAATTCATTATCCAAAAAATGAAAGTGATTATTGCTCAGTATTGAATCTATACACGAATTACTGAAATAAAAACATTTATGTGCTGCATTAAAAGAGGCAGATGAGTAATAAAGTGAATAGATTTTGACTTGGATACATATTTCCTAAAACATTAATGTTCCAAGACTGCAGTAGTATCAGAGGTGAGACTGCTACGTGAGAGCAAAGTAAAAAGGATTAAATCAACACAGCTGCTGGAATTTATGCAACAACAAAAAAAATGGAAAGCTACAAATGTTTTTGGTGGAGAATGCACATAATTATAATAACTAATGATGATTCATGAGTTGTTTTTCAGAGATCACTGATGCACACAAATTGTATAGTGACTGGGGAGGGAACCTGCCCTTATACTCAACCAGAGGGCACAGATTTTTGAAACGCACTCCTCGTAGTAAACCAGACACGTATGTACGCACACATACACAGAGAAAGAGAGGGAACCACTCTTCTATATCTCTGGCTAATTTGAGAGTCTTGCTACACAAACATCATTAATCAAGCTGACTAAGATTTGTCAGTGGCAAGCTCCCCTACCTGTTTATTATAATTAAATCGATGTACGAGTCATTGCAGGTGTGGACCTGGACCATGGCAGAGGTGGCTATGCTCAAAAGAAAAGATGGGCTAAAAAAACGAAGAAAGGCAAAAGCTTGGAAATACAGAGAAATATTATACGGGAATAAAATTAAAGCCAGGTGCTGGATGTTCTTTGGTAGAAATTAACAGCCATGCAAGTTAAATATTGCAGATTAGAAACAAGAGGTGAGAGGTGTTTGCACTGTATTTTAATAATAACCTCTGCTACATCTTCACACAGAATGGTTCTAGTCAGTGACGTTAAGCCGTTGAGATTATATAATAATGCCCCCCCCCAACCACCACCACAGTCGCACTGTGCAGCAAAAAACATTTCTTAAAAACCTCACACAAAAGAAAGGAGACATGATTGAAAGGCAATGCCCAAAAGAAAGAAAGAAAAAAACCCTCTTCAGTACGTAAGCTACAAAAAAAGCAGACCACACATATTGAGGCAAACACACCCCACACTTTCTTTTTCTTACATTGTGTCTTGGGGCCTCTTTGTGACTGTCATGCAATACAATTGTACAGTACATTTGCTTTCCTTAAGAAATCATTGTGTTTTCAGTAAAATATGAGTGCACAGAAGCTTCCCTTCATACATGGAAGAAAAGGGTAGAATGAGGAGATCGGAGGCTGCGTTAGTGGGCAGGCATGCAGGAAGGCAGATATTTGATTTGTGCTGGATACTTGGAGAGCACACACGAAATAAAACAACTGAAGCCACTAAAACTTTTTCTTTACTGATATGGTGACATGGTAATGGTTCATAAAGGGAAAGTAAATTGGGAGGCTGCGGTTTATGACTGTATTGGTTTGGCTGGTAGAAAGCCAGGGGGACAAGAAGGCGAATCATTGTGCACTAGGACTCGTATCTGGGCAGCACATAAAATCTTTCTGTCAGGATGCAAACTCCATCCGGTCATAAAAAAACTATTCTCTCAGGGATTTTGACGACTGGTCTGAAATTTTATTGCAAAAGACAAGGCTATAAGCACAGTCAACATTAGGGAGGACCAAATCTGCATTTGAGTGTAATGGGTCTTGGCCCTTGAGGCACTGTTCCCCTGAATCTGTTCATGGTTTTGACATACAGTCGTGAAAAAGAAGGTTTTCACAGGAGTCTTTGCAGTCCTGTAAAATATGAAGCATATTTTCCAACATTCTTCTTCTATAAGAATGAACACTTTCCCCACCAGAGCATTGTGTTAAAGAACTACATTTCAGACTCTACAGGTCTTATTTAGAATGCTAACATGTTAAAGTTTGTGAAGACAATTAGAAAAACCTTGATCAAGTATGCCGTGTTTGGAAGAGTTGCCAGAAAAAAAAAGCCTCTTCTTTCTAAAGCAGCACGGCTTATGTTTGCAAACACAGGAATTCTAGAATGATGAACTTTGGACAAATGAGACCAGTGTGGAAGTCAAGAGTGAAAACTTTATTTTTCATGGGGCCACATTTAGAACGCTCTGCAGAAGGACCAGCTTACAATATGTCTGCATACCACCTTAATGGATTTGCACCTCGCCCACCACCTCGCATTCTTCTCCTAGCTTAGCATACCTTGCTTTCTTCCCCTTGGTGAGAATTCAATGAACCCGAAGAGAATATTCTACTGAGTTTAGCAGATATTGGAGACAATATCTATAGAATCCAATATGATGCCTGCATTAATGTACATTTTAACCACCTTTAGCAAATCATCCTTCAGACACTTTGCCCTTTTAACTGTGCAAATTTTAAGTATTCTTCTCTGACAAGAATAGATTACATGTGTTGAAACCAGACATACAGCTATATTGGACTGCAGATAACGTGGCTGGGCTGACTGCCATTTGAATAGAAGAAAGTAAGAGGTGAAGCACCGGCATGGTGAATAAAACATGAGGAGACAGATCGGGCCATGCAGTCCAAAACGAGACAGCTATGTCTTTGTACCAGCATCAACCTCTGACCCTGTGGTCAAAATGGCTGACACATACTCGCAAAACATCTGACAGCAGCAGCAAGAAAGTATAAAGAAACTTGTGATGAGATGGGTGCCCGTTTACTTTGCTGTCTAAAGGTCGCAAATGTGCAGCAAAGGCTATGTAGCTTCTGGTATATTGTGTGTGTGCAGTTGTTTGGAAGGTAGAAGCTAAGAAGTGCTCTTACAAACAGACTGCAATTCCACCATTGTCTTGTCAGATTGTAAGTACAGTGCACTGCAAAGTTTACCAGTTTGTCTTTACTGATATTTCTACTGAGATATGTTCACAGTGACGGCAGCAATTTCTCCTAATTAATGTGGTATTGATGTTATTGACGTTAAAATGATAGACACAATACCTCTTAATGGACTGATTAAAGTGGCACTACCAAATCGATATGCAAGTGAAAGATTAACCAAATACTTGCCGACCACTGCAGAGATACAAGCATCCTACTCAAAACGATTTCAGTTTGCAAGTTTACAATCTGTCCTCAAGTACTGGATCTCCTTCAGATAGTTAAAGGGGACTAGCAGGAGAAAATGTTTACTCCTTTCAACTGAATATTGCCAAGTGGTGCTCCATGTGTAGATTGCAAGCTCCGGGCGTTGTACGTGGGCCTTTGGCAGACTGCTCAGCTGCACCCAGTCCATGATTATAGGGCCAAACTCTGCTATTAAATACCACAGAACCTGACTTGGCGAGCGCTTATAAATCTAACTCTAGAAAGTAGAAAGCATGCCCAGGGCAATGAGAGTTACGGGCTTTACTCATTGCCAGTATTCACACACGTCACAGGTGCTGTATTGGTGTTAATCAGATGCTGCTCCGCAGGGCAGAATGAGTCATGTGCTTTGCGGGTGTTTGAAGAGTTGTTCTTAGGTCAAACTAGGTCACAGGGTAAATGGCTGTGCATTTTATCTTATGGGTATTAGGGCTAAATCCCTTATGTGGCTATGTGCTGATAGATTGCTGATGTCAGCTCATTAGTGGTGCTACCTTTGCAAAGTCATCAGTCCATGCAGGTATAGCAGTGCTCAGTGATTTAACAGGGAGCAGAACAGAAGACAATGATGTGAGAAAATGGGGATGAAGTGCTAAAATGTACCTACAACTGTAGCACATTATCTGCATTGTATTCTTCCGTGTAGCAGGAAATTAAATCATAACTACAGTTTTTCCCATCTAAATGGGATCGCCCTGTTGTTAGGTATACTGAAGAGACAAGTGAAAATTATATTTAAAAAGTTAACTTAATAAGTGGAAGAAAACAAGACGAGTTGGAATGCTTCTGCTCTAAGGCTTCCATAAATCGTCTGATGAGAATAAAAATAACATATGTTCTTGCATTTTCTCTCGCCAGATCTCAATCCAGTTTAACACCTTTAGAAGATTTTGAACTAAGATGCTAGACAGCATCACCATCAAATCCCCAGGAATAATTTGTTAGACTTGCAGAATCTGTACCAAAGAGATCTGAAGCAATTCTGGCAGCTTACTGGGGCTCTGTTCTTAAACCTTTAAATAAAAATACGAAGCTTGGGGCTAATTTTACTACTGTAGTAAAAAAGTGCAAAACCACAAAACCAAATAGCTTTAAATAAGCACGAGATGACCTGGATCAATGCATGTCAATAAAAGGTAGCACGATTTTCTGAGCACAGAGAGAGTTCACTCTCCTATTGACCGGCATTAAATATTGGTTTAAAAAAAGAATGTAAAAAAAAAAATCACACACACCATATATTTGTTAAACTTAGGTAGATTTAATGGTGATTAATGTTGACATGCTCTTAATACATAAACGTTTTACTCTCATAAAGTTACTCTTTTACTCTTATAAATCCATTACTCTTATACTCTTAGCTGTGAGGAAATGTTTTAATGAGGTGGAACTGCATTCACTTTGAAGCTGTCGTCTGGATGATGTATCACATATGAGTGTTAAAATGTCATATACTTAGGGCTGCTCGATTATGGCAAAAATGATAATCACGATTATTTTCACTGAAATTGAGATCACGATTATTTGACGATATTTATTTAACCCTTTAAGACCTACTATAGAACCAAGTCCACCAGAGCTTATATTATTTTTTTTACATGCTGTAGTGCCATTTGTGGGAGCATTTCAAGTTGCTATACATCAATACAACTGTTATAGCCCATATTTTAATAATATGTATGCATTAAGTGCATAGTAATTACATAAATTGCAAAAAAGTGCAATAAACTACAAAAAAAAAATTGAAAATCGCTTTTGTTTTGTTTACATATATTTCTACTTGGAGAAATTTAAGAGGCTTATCCCTCAAAACTTTAAATACCACAAAGTTGCAAAAAATAGTTTCCCACCACAGGAAATTTATTTTGAGTGTCTTCATAGTTTTATTTTGGAGATACAGCAATTTTTATATACTGCAGGAAAAACAAAAAACAATCCTATGATGCAGATTTGCAAAGAAAACAGCATGTGCATCATTTCACTGTGGGAAGTGTTACGAACAGCTGATAGGAACGGCAAAGCGTGTTTCTGGAATATTATGTTTTTGTTCCTGCAAGCGCTTTTTATGCAATTTTTGCAAAGCTATATGTGGAATGAAACCGTGACCGAGGACAAGCTGATGGCATCAGATGTAAGTACAACTCCTCCGGTTTCATATGCAAAACAAATTATTGCGCTAGCTTACACGGTTCAGGTTCTACAGGGATTTAAAAATAGTTACGCAAAACGGAGCGTGCTGCTCTGACCGGCTTTAAAGGGTTAACAATGACTTTAAAAAAATAATATAAAATAGTGTGCAACACCACTGAAGTTTTTTTTTTTTTAAACTCTCTTTTCAACCAACGGCAGTCACTCTCCAAATAACTTCTGCTTAGCTTTCCGAGCTTCCCTCGGGTCCTCTTAATCAGCGGTCTCCAACCTTTTTTGCGCCACGGACCGGTTTATGCCCGACAATATTTTCACGGACCGGCCTTTAAGGTGTCGCGGATAAATGAGGGAGGGGCTAATAATCGGCTCAGTCATTTTTAATGATCGTTGAAAGCCCAGATCGTAATCGTGATTAAAATTCGATTAATTGAGCAGCCCTACATATACTTCTCAGATGTAATGTGTCTGGGGTTAGTTGAGCAGTTCATGAATAATGATACAATAATGTTAATAAACCTAAAAAAAGCCAGTTCTGTTGCAAGCCAAATGATCTTTCGTATGGAAAGCAACCTGAGAAATGTCACCAATGTGCCACACAGTTGCAGTAGTTAGACTTCTGTGTCACATAAAAGGGAAAATATGCCTCACTTAAATCAAATGCCATCACTTAGAGACACCTGTAGAATGCACTTTGGAAATTTGTGCAGACATAACATTTAGAGACACCTGCAGAATGCAATTTGGAAATGTGTGTAGACATATATAAAAAAAATACTCAATCAATACATATAAATCAGAAATCAACTAAATTAGTTTAGTTTAGTTCAAATGATTATCTATTTGGAAGCTGTGCTACCTCATAGCTTCCAAATAGATGCACCAATGGAATAAATTTGTAAATAATATATGAGTTTCAGAAAAGTTGACTTTTGACCTCGACGTCAAGATCAATGGGGTTTGAACTTGTCTGAGATTTTTAGTAGTTGGACTTATGTTATGAATCCTGCATTGCCTCATTCTCAAGTTATTGTGTTTACAAGATTTTCAGAAAACCTGACCTCTAACCTTAACCTGGAGGTCAAGGTCACTGAGACAAATATTTGTTGGTCTTTACAGACCATACAAACGAAAACTTACAACATGCACATTTCTTTTAATGACTAAAGACAGCTTTTATAAAATTAATGAATACAAACCCTCCATACAAAATATATGATTAAATCAAAGTAGAGGCAAAAAACTAAATTCTTTACCCACAAAGTTAAGAAGAAGAAGTTGTAACTATTTATTGTGTATATAACTGCTGTTCAGTGCTTCTCCTGGATTCTCCTTTCTAAGAGATGAAGTTCTGCTCTTTTTTGCTCCTGAACAAGGACTGCTGCAATATTTATCACTATAGCTGAAAAGTTGTATCAGCATTAAAGAAATCCAATAAATAAGATGAAGTAGATAAACTTATCTGGAGCACTGTGAAGATGAAACTTAAAGCCAGACTAGCTCAAAAATGTTATCCGGCCCTAAAAGGTGAGAGTAAAACATCAGAGAAAGAGCCAAAGAGGAGGCTCACTGACCAGAAGCTGGTAATTAAATAAGAATGATTACAAAAAACACAGACATGGTAACCTAAAGAGAACAGAATATGTAGTCACTATTCAACAGGTGAGAATAGGGCAGTGTGGTTATATAGGGCGTTTTAATATTAACGTAAAACCCCCATTCAGACCACTTTCACGTATGCATTTGTTATTTCACCCCGAAGAGAGACAGAGAGTGTGCTAACCTTTTAGCCATGATAAGGTTAAGACAATGTTGGTGCTCAGAATGAGGTCTTAAATAAGCAACAGTTCTGCTGTCACTGAGGTCAAGGAGGTGGGAGCTACTGAGAGAAAATTACAGCACACTTTTTTTAAGACCAGTACAGAGAGGAATGAGAGACAAAACCAAGGAAGCGCATAAGCGACATCTCTCACTGTGTAATGGAAGCCTTACTGCACGCTGCTGCCTGAAGCACCATGGCAACAGGGAGAGCAAAAGATTGAGAAGGGCGGAGGTTCAAGGACTTCTCTTGTTCCAGCAACATTTTAATTACTTTCGGCAACGCTGTTTAAGGAAACAGAGTCATTCTGGACCTTCTGTAACAGCTCGAGCCTTTCCCTCCCTCCCATCTCATATTTGTGAAATTGATGAAACAATTGAAGATGCATAGAGATAAGGAAAGTAGTCAGATAATGAGAGAAGGAGACAGAGACAGCAAGAAGGGAAAGAGGTTGGAAGAAGAAGAAAAAAAGCAGAAGCACAAGAAAGATGAGCATGAGGAGGGAGATGAAGCAAAATGAACACAGATAGAGATCGACAGTCTGTTTGAAGAAGGTTGGTAAGAGATATGAGGAGAAAGGGGAAAAGGTGATATGAGGAATTTGTAGGAATATGAAAGCTTCAGTATTCTCCTTTAAGATACACACTCATGAAAAGAGGCTAAAAAAATCATTATTTTGAGGACACAAGGATGAAGAGTTTTGCTTTACTTTGTAGAGCAGCTACTACAGCTACATGAGCATGTGCACTGTCAATCTTTGCATATATGCGCAGTGTATCCTGCTTGAATATTTCTGTGTGTGAGAATATAGCAACGGAAGTGTATTTTTCTCCTGATGCCATGCCTAACACGATCAGCACTCATTAAGCGCTCTCCAAAGCCCATGCACCTCACAGACAGAAACCTTCTCCAAAAGACAGCCCCCGAACCCAGTAAACACACACGGCTTCCGGCCTGTAAGCCATTTCTTCAGTGTAAACAAACTGGCATCCACTTAAAGCACTGGCAAGGAATTTATACAAAATGTAATCCAAAAATAAAAAATAAAAAAATTGTCACACAGTTCTGCCCGCCCACTTAGAAAAGTAATAAAAATTTAATTTGTTGGAAGTTTGATTTTTCTCCTCATCATCTGAGCCTGGGAAAATTCAAGTATTCAGTATTCATGTTATTATTTTCAGTATGCAGAATAACTTCTGCATTTTAGAAGAATCCCACAATTCTATTTGTAGTTTTATAATGGCACAAGATTATATTGCCCTACCTTTTTTAATTAATCAAATTCTTCTTATCTTGTTTAATACTGTATTAACCATTGCTACAAAAACCAGTCGACTGATGGAAAATCATACATCCTAACCCTTCAGAAAATACTGGTGTACCTTGAAAACCCTGATTCACTTCGGGATACTGCATCTGGGATGATGCAACAAAAAATATGACACTTACTCATTGTAAACCTAATCTATGATCATTAAAGATTATATGGCAAAATTTAAGGTGCATAGACAAGCCAGATGATCTGTTGCAACAAGCTAATCCTTTACACCTATGGTTGTTAAAACCGATGCAGTCCTGTAATCTGAGTGTGAGAAGAGGCAACGGTATACAATAGTCGTTGTATGAAACATATTTCTTACTTACCAAAACGGGGACACATTTAGATCACCAGGGACACACTCGGGGATGAGAGCAGCCTGTAGCTTTTCTTTTGTTGCCTGTAATGAATTATTTCATGCAAACATGTGATTGGGCTGCATTGCTGACAGATAGCAGCCATTGTTATGGTAAAGTCACTCTATGGTCTTCCCTGGCTCTCCTATTAATGTCAGTCAAGTCAATGGTGCCATTGTGCAAAATTCCCTATTAAACCATACCACCTAGACTACAATGGCTGTGATGGTGGTGCACCTTGCAGACAGTCACGAAGAAGGAAACACGACAAAATGTCTTTCTAATCTCTGCATTTCAAAATGTGTTGAACGTATGAAAAGATGGCTGTGGATTTAAAAATTCATTTGTAATTGTGAATGGTAAATGGCCTGTATTTGTATAGCGCTTTACTCAGTCCCTAAGGACCCCAAAGCGCTTTACACTACATTCAGTCATTCACCCATTCACGCACACATTCACACACTGGTGATGGCAAGTTACATTGTAGCCACAGCCGCCCTGGGGCGCACTGACAGAGGCGAGGCTGCCGGACACTGGCGCCACCAGGCCCTCTGACCACCACCAGTAGGCAACGGGTGAAGTGTCTTGCCCAAGGACACAATTGTGGGGTAACAATTGTCTGCAAGTAGGCTGTAAGGTAACTAATGCCATTTCCCCAATGAGAGTCAAGTTGTCTGACCTGCTTTTAGTGCAGCATTTAACTTAAAACTGTAGGGAAATTGTTCACAGGTGAAGTAGCAAAATCCTAAACTCGTTTATGATTACTTTTTTTTTTATTAAGCCCATTAGGCACTTGAAAACTCAAGATGGCTGTTGAAAAGAACGAGACAATATATAGGATTTTCAGATTAAATAACTAGACCTGCCTTTTTGAATGATTTGGCAGTAAAATCATACAAGTTGACCTGACTGTAGAAGTCTGAAATCACTCTGAAATTATTATGGGCTGTAATAGTTTAAAAAAAATAATATTTGTTTCAGTATTATTTTTCAGTCACACCTCCCCATACATTCCTCCGTGGTTAACCAGATTTAACCTATAGCTGAAACCTGAAAACAGCACCTTTGGCTGCTGGTGTGACGGTAAATTGTTATCTGTCACTCTGTTGTTAGAAATAAATAATACATAATAATAATGATTAAGAAAAATGATGACAGGATGTACAAATTAGAGACCTTAGCGAATGGTAAAGTGTACATCTAATACATGAAATGCACAATTTTGGCACTTGTATCCACTTTTGAAAGATTGTTTCAGTAATCTGCTGAGCTATGTGTTAAACCAGCAGTCCCCAACCCCCGGGCCTCGGACCGGTATTGGTCCGTGAGTCGTTTGGTACCGGGCCGCGAGAGTTGAGGCTCAGGTGTGAAATGTATGGTTTTCAGGGTTTTTATCGGTTTTCAGCGTCATTTTGTTATCGTTTTTATCGTTAACTTGGTTTTCCTGGGTCTTTTCACGTGTGTTATGAATTAACTCTTTTTCGGTACCGGTACTAGTTTTATTTTGTTGTATTTATCCGCGACACCTTAAAGGCCGGTCCGTGAAAATATTGTCGGGCATAAACCGGTCCGTGGCGCAAAAAAGGTTGGGGACCGCTGTGTTAAACAACATCAGCCTGTGACCCCGGATTAAGATATGGAAGGAATCCAAAAAAAGGAGATGATGACAGGCTGACGAGGGGAAAAGCGAGACAAAAGAAGTCTCGTTATCTGCAGTCTAAGGTTGTAGTCCAATGCTGCCTCACTGTGTGACAAAAATTCTTCTCTTAGCTCTCCTGGTTTTATTTTCCTAGACTCGCCTCATCTCCCATTCTTGTCCTCATTCTCTCCTTCCCCGTCTGTCAATTTGTGAAAGCCCCACATCATTACTGTCAAAAATCACACCGCAGTGCCACTAGAACAGCTACATGCACTATATCACATATACAGGAACACAGTCGTACTTACCGCCCACTCACGTGTTGAAAGAGAGTGACTTTTTCCTCTGACACTCAGAAGCAAGCTTCTCCCAAGGGAATCCTGAGTCAGACAGACAAGCAGCATGAACTCAGAAGAGCTGAAGTCTTTGATTTTCCTGTCAGACACTTTTAGCCCCACGGTCCCCATAAAACACTGTTTGTCTCCGTCTTCATCTGATTGTGTCATTGTCTCCACACTGTTTGGTGTGTCTATGTGCTCGTAGCCGCGTCTGTGCTCAACAGTACTGCTGATACAACCACGGTCACAATGTGAACATTATGTGCCATTACTATACCAAACTCCCATACAAACTTGCTGACCTTTGGCTTGCTTCACAGACATTTGTTTAAAAGGCCATAACACAATCAGCTTAAATCGGTAAAGAGGTAAGTGATTGTGAAGGAGGGACAAAAAAAGAACAATCTAGATCATTTAACTGCAGGGTTTGATGAGAAGCTAAAAGCCAAAGCCTCTCAGAGTCAGAGAGGCAGGTGATTAAACCCTGTCTTCAAATCTCACACCTCTTTTTCAAGCCACAGGAAGCCGCTGGAGAGCTCTGATTACCATCAATGACACTCCACCCCATCCATCTGATCCCCTTAAGAGTCTGTTAAACCCAAATGGGCTCCCTTTTTAAAAAATTGTGTCAAGTAAATAATAGATCTTTTATCTATAGGTTGGGAACTGGATAAACATAAAAGCGAGCTTATCAAATCCTAAAGGTGAACAGTTAAAAGGTGCTCTAATCAGATCTGGCACTGCTTCCTCTCATATACCTCTTGATAAGTGACGACACCTCAAAGGAGGTTGTAGGTTTCGACTTGAAATGGAAGCACTAACTGCATGACGCCAGTGAGAGCAAAGCAGAATGTCTAGAGAAGCAGAGGTTACTGGCATTTTACATTTCAGCCTGGTCAATGTTGGTGCATTGCACTTCATTGGCTGTCAAAAATGAAGCGTGAAAATAAGGTGGAACCCAGCTTGTTGTTACAGCTATGGAAAAATTCAGACATGGCATAATTTATAAGTTCAGTGGGAGTTTTACTGTAACTTAGTGCAGCATATTGTTCAGCGACATCAAAGAATTAAGTTAAAATATTGGTGTATTGAAATTAATGTTCACTGCTTACTTGCAATACTGCTCCAACTGTAACTCTGAATGAGTACTACTGTACACCACAGTAATACTTTCTGCTAAGCTTTTTTGAGCAGAAAGCCTTTCTGAAGTTCTTTCAAAGTCTTTCTTTGGACACTGGCTACTTTTTTGTTCATTTTTAGTTCAGTCTTTGTACTTACATTTTACAGAGGACAACTATTTTATTTGTTAAGCCACTAAACATTGACCTACAGCATGAATCATGCAAACATGAAAAAGTGAACCTAACTCCAGGGACGAACAAGTGTTGTGTCTAACCATAACAGAAAACAGAAGAGAGCTAACTTTAAAATATATCTTTAGAAACTTTACTATTAGCCTGTTTCAAAACCACATAGTTTCTTTAGTTGAAGAAACTATAAGAAATATAAGAAAAATGGCAAATATAACACAATTTGACAGGCATAAAATAGTATTTTTGCACCAACAGGGTGATTTACAGTGTTGATTTGAAAAAAAAGGAGGAAACTGGACAAGTGAAGGACAAAAGACCTGGCAGGCCTAAAAACTACTTATGACAGAAAAGTTGAACAGTAGCTGAAAGCCAATATCTGAAATGGGGGGAAAAAAAATCAACCAAAGGCCTCTAAGAGAGGCATGTGGCCTTTCAGTTTATATATCTACTGCTTAGCAAAGCCCCAGAAATGATGACTGAGCTGGGCAGATTATGTTGTTTATGAATCCAGTACAAGTTGAACAATTTTTACTTTGACTGAAATTATTGAAATACAAAAAGAGAGAGAACAGTGGAACTAGATAAAAATAAGACTGATACAATAAAACTCTATACTCACCTTTTTCCAGCATAAGTGGAAGACGTGGAATCCGATAAATGTAGCGCTTTGTACTCAGTTTTGGGGAGTAATGGAATACATGGACCGGCGTTATGTATTTAAAATACAAAATATGAGTAACTGTATTCCGTTACAGTTACCTTTTAAAAAGGTGGTATTCAGAATACAGTTACTTTGTTGAAATAAATGGATTACACTGCGGTCTTTTCCTGTTTCATATATTAGGCTATGCCCTCTCTGTTTTTGGTAATTCCACACTGGTGGAAACCCAAACAAAACACGCACTAAAAGGCTCTAATGCCTGGGTCTCAATCTCGCGGCCCATGTCAGCTCTACTTGCAGCTTGCATAATGACGTGACGATTTTTTTTTTTATCATTGTTCAAAAAATTATTTAATATGAAGGCAATAGTACGGAGCCCCGCAGGGGACATGGGAGAAAAAAAAATTAAGACGGATCTTTGTGAGACCTCGCAAAACTAACTCGGGATCTCGCAAAACTTTTGCGAGATCCCGAGTTTGTTTTGTCCGTCTTAATTTTTTTTTCTCCCATGTCCCCTGCGGGGCTCCATACAATAGGCAGAGTGTTACCGGCATAGCCCTAAAGAATGCAGCCTTATGGGCAGTGTAGCCCAGTTGTAAGTAAATAAGTGTTTTCCTCCGAAACAATAAGTTCCATTGGAGCAGCCTTTCAACGCCTCTCTCTGTCTCTCGCTAGAAAAGTTGACCCAGACAACAAAGTAAAGCTAGTTTTCGGCTACAAGCCCAAAACGGAACCAGATGTATTAGCCAGAGGTCCCTTTACTACAGTTCGGAGACGCGGACCTGTTTTATATATGCACGGAATAGTTGTCTATACGAGATTGCTGCAAAAAGTGCAGCCTCGCCTAATGCCCACCCTACTGTTACTCATTTTATATTAAGATTTAAAAATCCAGTTGGTATTGGTATGGCAAGTATTCTTCAGTAATAGTAATAAATCACACAGCAATAGTACATTCATGTAGTTGTAAAAAGCATGATAATATATTAAGTAATCCAAAGTATTTAGAATATGTTACTTTCATTGAGTAACGTAACGGAATAAATTACAAAATACATTTTGGGGCATGTATTCTGTAATCTGTAGTGGAATACATTTTAAAAGTAACATTCCCAACACTGTTTGTACTGATATCATGCTCAAAGTAAAGGTTTTCCTTTGCCTCTGTACTTTGCAATGATTTCGGTGAAGACAAAACTTCAATGTGTATAATTATGCAGAAATACACATACAAATATAATACTGGTTCTGATAAAGGAAAAATCACTTTTGTCAAGCACACACACACAAAAGCAGAGCCATGTTTGCACCAGTGCAGAGGATGACGACATTCACAAACACCTGCTGCAGTGATGTGCGGCCCCTCGGGCTCTGGCTGTAAGTGTCAGGAGCATCTACACAGGCTATAACTCTACCTCACTGATAGGAGGCCGGGTATTGTCTCCACTACTGTTGACCTCCCCTCCTTCCGCTTTCCCCCCCCCACTGGCATCACCTCCTCAACATCTTTTCCCACTGAAGTCGTAAACTGCTCCAGTAGCATCACTAAGAGCAACTAGGCTGACACGTGAGGATTTACACACATGATCAAAAGTTCTCCACTTCAAACATCTGAATGCATGAAGAATACCGCCAAAGAGGAACAAACAAACAGCAGAAAATATTGTTGATGATTTATTTGTATCACCCTAACAGTAAAGGAAGAGCTGAGATTTGTTGGGGCAAATATTATTGGGGTTGGTTGCTGTACCAGCAAGCCTAGTTATTAGTGCTTTAAAATCAAAGCCTGTAGAGATAGGGTAGAGAGATGGGAATTGAAAGCAGGAAGAAGGGATGCAGACACGCTGACAAATGAAAGTGAGGGAGAAGCTCATTAAGCTACTGCGGTTGAGGGAATAGCCAATAAAAACCAAAAGGATGATCATAAGAGAGTAAAGTGAAAGAAAGGGAAAAATATATGAGAATGGAGGCTGGCTGAGAAAGAAAAAAAAGAGATAAGTGAGGGAGGATGAGAATAGGGGAAGAAGGGAATTGGGGGATCGTTTGAAATGTAGAAAGCCAGTTACAGCCCACTTATTGCAATCTTTTTCCCTTCCACATAAACCTGTCTTGATGTCAGAATACTACAGAGTGCACAATAAGTAATTTCCCCTGCTCATGCTCATTTGAATGAAGCATCTAGATGTTGGGTTTTTTTTATTTTTTATTTTATTTTATCGGGCTTCATTCACAATAGCATCAGCAGTATTTTCCCTCCCATTCTTGAACACTCTGTGCCAGTAGGACTCTCAGAGGGCAGCTGACATCTGTCACTTCAGTGTGAGACTAACAGGTAACACTTTGACAATTCCTTTTGCCTTGGTTCCAATGAACAATAAACAAATGAATGCTGAGTTAAACACAACTCAGCATCTGTTCATCAGCAGCCACAGAGTTCAGCCAGAGTGACGTTTAAAAGAAGGATTCTGGGTTAATTTAACCTGGTATGTTCTCCATAAAAACTGTCTATTGTGGCTCAAAATGATTCACACAGTGCTGGGGCAGCCTGCTGGGAAGTCTAATCACCAGAATATACGTCCACATACAATGATTTGTTTTTGTGTGGGAGGTTGTTGGTAGCTTGCTCCTTACAAGTATTCATACTGGAGTGTTTGGTTGGCAACAAAACAGATCAAAGGGTTTGTGTGTGGAAGTATGCAGACTGCAAAAAACAAACAAAAATAAACAAACAAGCAAACTATAAAAGCCAAGTATTTCCTGTAATTGCTAGCTATCCTAATGAGTAGCGCTAGCTAGCGCCGAGAAATTGATGCAAGGGAGCTCCTAAAGTTTCATTAATACTGCATAGTAGTACATCTTGTAACAGCTTTAGCTTACCATATGGAAAGTGCTGAGCATGATCTACGGGAAGCCAGTGTTTATTTGCAGATTTATTAGCCGTAGTTCCACAGCTGAGTTTAATCTCATCCATGATTAATGAAAAACAGTAATACAGAATTCCATTTTAAGATGAAGATCCATTAAAGTACAGAGCGGTTAGATGAATTTGAGAGACAAGCATCAGAATGGATGGATAATGATGTATTAATGCATTAAGTTCTAAGTTTTAGAAAGAAAAAAAGAATCTGAAGGTGAATCTGAGGAACACACACAGCCTAACTTTGTTAGGGATACTTCTTCTACTACTCATTTATGCAAATATCTAATCAGCCAGTCACATGGCAGCAACTCTGTGCATTTGGGCATGTAGATATGGTCAAAACACAAAAGCATCAAAAAAGAGAGGAAAGGGGATTTAAGTGACTTTGATTGTGACATGCTTATTGGTTTCAGATGAGCTGGTACGTGGCAGTAATGCTTTATTTATGTTAGAGGTCAGAAGAAACCTCTTTTCTATCATTCCAGTTGATAGAACAGCAGCAGTAACTCAGATAACCCTTCATTACAACCAAGGCATGCAGAAGAGCATCTCTGAACACCCAGCACATCAAACCTCAAAGCAGACAGGCTACAGCAGTAGAACATCACACTGGGTCTAATTGCATATTAAGGCTACAGTTCACATGGTCTCGCTGAAACTGGACATAAGTGTAGTGGTTTACACATTCACTTGTGTAAACCTCAAGCAAAAGATTGCTGGTTTGATTCTAGCCAGAGACACAAAATTCATTCAGGTTTGCATCACCTTCCGCTGACTCACCAGAAGTGGACAATAGGAGATTGGAAAAATGTTGTCTGTACTGATGAGTCCCAATTTCTGCTGTGACACTCAATCGATAGAGTCAGAATTTGCTGTTAAGAACACTAAAGATCCATCCTGTTTTGTATCAGTGGTTCAGACTGATGGAGGTTGTGTAAGGATAGTGGGATATTTCTCTTTGCACACTTTACACCCTTCCTGAGAAATTATGTCCACTGTGTCAATTCCTTTATGGCCTCCACAACAGAGCACCTTTGGGATTTGGTGGAATGGGAGATATTGACTCCATATTGACTATCATGTCAATATGCACCAGAATGTTAGCATCACCTTGTTGAATCCTTGCAGAAACAAGGCCGTCCTGAAGGCAAGAGGCACTCCAGCCCAGCACAAGCAACTTGAAACTTAAAAAAATGGACAACGAGTGCATAGATGGAAAAATTTAAATGAAAGATTTACTCAGTTGGAGTTTGTGTATAGTTTTGCTTTTTGACCTCGTACTGGAAGCTGCAGGCCTTGGTCAAGGACAGAAGTGTGTCTTGAGACATTGCTTTCTTAATCATCCCACTGCATGTTGCCCTGAGAGACTCGTTACTTTCCGCTTTCTGAACAGTCTGACAGTAGCCCATTAACAATTAAGAAACACAGCTCACAGCCCTTCATATGGCATAGAAAGACAAACTAAACCTGCAATATATATACACATATATATATATATACATACATATACATATATATACATATATATATACACATATATATATACATACATATACATATATATACATATATATATATATATATATATATATATACATATATATATACATATATATATATATACATACATATATACATATATATATATATACATACATATATACATATATATATACATACATATACATAAACTTAAACACCCAGCGCGCCCCTGCGGGCGGTTTATCCTTCAAGCTCGGGTCCTCTACCAGAGGCCTGGGAGCTTGAGGGTCCTGCGCAGTATCTTAGCTGTTCCCAGGACTGCGCTCTTCTGGACAGAGATCTCCGATGTTGTTCCCGGGATCTGCTGGAGCCACTCGCCTATCTTGGGAGTCACCGCACCTAGTGCTCCGATTACCACGGGGACCACCGTTACCTTCACCCTCCACATCCTCTCGAGCTCTTCTCTGAGCCCTTGGTATTTCTCCAGCTTCTCGTGTTCCTTCTTCCTGATATTGCTGTCATTCGGAACCGCTACATCGATCACTACGGCCGTCTTCTTCTGTTTGTCTACCACCACTATGTCCGGTTGGTTAGCCACCACCATTTTGTCCGTCTGTATCTGGAAGTCCCACAGGATCTTAGCTCGGTCATTCTCCACCACCCTTGGGGGCATCTCCCATTTTGACCTCGGGACTTCCAGGTTATACTCGGCACAGATGTTCCTGTACACTATGCCGGCCACTTGGTTATGGCGTTCCATGTATGCCTTGCCTGCTAGCATCTTGCACCCTGCTGTTATGTGCTGGATTGTCTCTGGGGCATCTTTACACAGCCTGCACCTGGGGTCTTGCCTGGTGTGATAGACCCCAGCCTCTATGGATCTTGTGCTCAGAGCTTGTTCTTGTGCTGCCATGATTAGTGCCTCTGTGCTGTCTTTCAGTCCAGCTTTGTCCAGCCACTGGTAGGATTTCTGGATATCAGCCACCTCCTCTATCTGCCGGTGGTACATACCGTGCAGGGGCCTGTCCTTCCATGATGGTTCCTCGTCTCCCTCCTCTTTCTTGGGTTTCTGCTGCCTGAGGTATTCACTGAGCACTCGGTCAGTTGGGGCCATCTTCCCAATGTATTCTTGGATGTTCGTTGTCTCATCCTGGACTGTGGTGCTGACACTCACCAGTCCCCGGCCCCCTTCCTTCCGCTTAGCGTACAGCCTCAGGGTGCTGGACTTGGGGTGAAACCCTCCATGCATGGTAAGGAGCTTTCTTGTCTTTATGTCAGTGGCTTCTATCTCCTCCTTTGGCCAGCCTATTACCCCAGCAGGGTACCTGATCACGGGCAGGGCGTACGTGTTGATGGCCCGGATCTTGTTCTTACCATTCAGCTGACTCCTCAGGACTTGCCTGACCCTCTGCAGGTACTTGGTGGTTGCAGCTTTTCTAGCGGCCTCTTCATGGTTCCCATTCGCCTGCGGGATCCCCAAGTACTTGTAACTGTCCTCTATGTCTGCAATGTTGCCTTCTGGTAGTTCAATCCCCTCAGTTCTGACTACCTTCCCTCTCTTTGTTACCATCCGACTACACTTCTCCAGTCCGAACGACATTCCAATGTCATTGCTGTATAGCCTGGTAGTGTGGATCAGTGAATCAATGTCTCGTTCGTGAATCGATGTTAATGATCTCACTGAGGGGGTTCAGGCCTATGCAGAACAGCAGTGGGGACAGAGCATCTCCTTGGTAGATCCCGCATACATACATATATATACATATATATATATATATATATATATATATATATATATATATACATACATACATATATACATATATACATATGTATGTATATATACATATGTATGTATATATGTATATATGTGTGTATGTATATATATATATATATATATATATATATATATATATATATATATATATATATATACACACATATATATATATGTATATATATATATATATATATATATATATGCAGCAGCATATAAAATGCATTTAGAGTTTATTTAGAACTACAAATTTAATTTATTTTAGCAATTACTGTTTTTTATAATGTCACAATTCCAACCCTGCTCCTTTACCCGGGCTTTGACCGGCAAAAGTGACCCGAATTTGGCGCTCTGGTGGAGTTACTTTGTGTGTGTGTTTATAAGCAGTTTTAAACCTGATCCACAAAACAGCATAACGGTAAAAGAAGAACTGACTGCGTTACAGTCAGTGCGGAAGCAGCGGCTTCGCTCATGTGCGATTCATTTGCAGTTTGGACGCATAGGTGTGAACATCTTCTGCCCTGATAGCAGCGGGGGGAGGACTATCCTCCGACCATGAGCGCTTTGGAACGGGCGAGGTGCCCACGGCAGCACCCGCTGCTTGTTGAGAGTAAAAGCGATACGCGCTTTCACGTCAAAAAGTCGTCATAAATAAGTCTCCAATAACACCAGAAAAAGTCGCCAGATTTGTCGCTAGTCGCTTTTTAGAAAAAAAGTCGCTAAGGGGGTCTGAAAACTCGCTAAATATAGCGACAAAGTCGCTAAGTTGGCAACACTGCATGGACCCCCTAATAATCCTCTTCTTAATCACACATCCTGGGCTTTTTGACCTCAGGAAATCACATGATAGGGTGGGGCTAGGTTCCACAGTGAGTTCACCCAAAACCTTGGCTGATTTTTGACCTACACCCATTTTCACACCTTGGCTTGTGTGATTAGGTAGAGCAGGGGTAGGCAACTCCAGGCCTCGAGTGCCGGTGTCCTACAGGTTTTAGATCCCACCCTGGGTTAACACACCTGAATCAAATGATTAGTTCATTACCAGGCCTCTGGAGAACTTCAAGAAATGCTGTGGAGTCATTTAGCCCTTTAAATCAGCTGTGATGGATCATGGACACATCTAAAACCTCCAGGACACCAGCACTCGAGGCCTGGAGTTGCCTACCCCTGAGGCAGAGGATCATTAGGGAGTCCATATCCCTCTCGGGCGGACACTCCCATAGGGCTTAAATCTGTGACTCTCCACCATTTGACCCTAGAACTGAAGAAGCTTCTCAGATGAGAGTGTGAAACGTGTTCAAGCAACTTAAGAAGTCCAGACGCTTTTCTTTGCAAGCTCCTTAGACCATTCAAACAGTATCTAAAACCCTAAACCGTTTACCTTTTTTCTTAAGCTCACTGACTTTTCTGGGGGTTGATAGCAGTTTCAAATTTGAAAAATAAAATAAAATTCTGTTATTAAAGCCAGTTTCCTCCAGCTGAGGGTCCTTGCAAAGATTAAGAATGTTCTCTCTCATCTGTCAACTTTGAGAAAGTAATACATGCCTTATTTTATCCAGGCTTTATTATTACAATACGCTTTATTTTGGAATCAGCCAGGCTCTGTTTTCTCATCTGCGACTTCAGTACAGGTAGACAATATTTCCTCTGTTTTGGCTTCTTTACAGAGGCTTCCAGTATGTTTTAGAATTGATTTTAATATTTTATTTTTAGTTTTTAAGTTTCTAGAATTTTAACTATGCATATTCCTAATGCATCTTTTAAGTCAGCTGACCAGATCCTTCTGGTTGTTTCGAGAAGCAGACTAAAGCACAGAGAAGACCGGGCCTTTGCCTCCTACACTCAACATCTTTAAAGCCCGCTTGAAGACAGATCTTTACTCCCTAGCGTTTAAAAGTGACTGAGTTTTGACATTGTTCTTTTCTTTGTGTTTCTTGTCTGTCTTCTATTTTTATGTATTTTCCTGCTCTGTTTTATTCAATTTGGTTATATAGCATTTTTCCAGCCCATGTTGTTTTTAAATTGGCTTGGAAATAAAATGACTTGACTTTTCAATATTCACACAACTGCTTTCAGAAGTTGTGTGATTGCGATTTTCTGATCCTCAGATATTTGCATGAATGAGTAGTTGAAAAGGTATCACTAACAAAAATCCCTTTCTTTGAACTTAATGCTTAACGCACCGAAAATCTGCAATATTTGACCGATCACGAGGCTGTAAGTTCTTAAAAGAAAAGATTTCCTCATGTATTTTTATGCAATCTGTTATGTGTTAAAGCTTTGTGCTGCTTGTGAGTCCTCCAAGTACAAAGCACTCATTCAGCCACACATATTCTAATATTTTCAGAATGCTGTGAATGCCTGCCAAAGACCTCAAATGGACAACACAGAGGCAGGATAAAACCTGTTAACCTATGTTTATATGTGATTTGTGCTTTGATTGAATCAACTATAATTTGCAATTCCAGCATCACAGCAGTTTCTCTCCAAAGCAATGACCTCCTAGTTTATTGCTGTGAGAGCCATTTTTTGGATCCCTGAGACATCTGTTATGTTAAAAAAAACAAAAAAACCCCAACAATATCTAAAGCTGCAGTTGCCATTGATCGGTTTAACAGTGCTATTTGCGAACAGTCAGAGTTTGAATTGTTTACATCTCACAAAAAGGAAAACAATAACACATAAAATTTTATTTTATGCCATAAAACTGGTATATGATGAAATCATCAGACTTTGCAATGAACCGTGAAGCACTCAAGGCAGTAGATTATTTAACCAAATGTTTCATCTGCTCTAAGCATGTTATGATGTGGAAATTGTTACCATCGTGGATCATAAACAAATAAATATGCCAGCAACTGAAAAATTATTATTATTATTATTAATTCTTGAGAATAAAAATCTCTTCTGCAACAGTGCCCTGGCCAAGAAGGACAGCAGTACGAAAAGTTACATAAATTAATAGCACATACACATACAAATCCGTACACCAGTAAAGTGCAGCCAAAGAGTGAAAAATAAAACACAGAAACGATCAAGATCTATAAACGTCAATATCAATAAAGAATGCATACCTTGGTAAAAGTACTTCTCTAATGCCAGAAGCAAAGGAGTAATATTCAGGCAAAACATTTGAGGCCTGAATTAACTAAACTCAAATTATTTAAAATTGCCTTAAATTCTTTAAGTGAGACCAGGTGATTACTTGATTCTGCAGGTGATTCCAGGAGGAAGGAGCTGCAAATTGAAATGCTCTTTTTCCAAATTCAGTATGAAGCTTTGAAACTGATAGAAGGAATAATTCTTGGAGCCACAGACAATAACTTCCCACACTTACAGACCACCGTTACCCAGTTTATTACTGGCTAATGTGCAGTCTCTGGAGAACAAGCTGTGCGAGCTTCGGGCACGGATCTCATTCCAGCGAGAGATGCGGGACTGCTGCGTGATCTGCCTCACAGAAACCTGGCTATCGGACAAAGTACCGGACTCCGCAATACAACTGCCGGGGTTCTCTGTGCACCGCGCGGAGAGGTCACAGGATCTTACTGGGAAAAGCAGAGGCGGTGGTGTATGTTTCATGATCAACAACAGCTGGTGTGATTATGTGAACGTGCACCCGGTCAAATCCTTCTGCTCACCGGACCTGGAGTACCTGATGATTAAGTGCCGGCCATTCTGGCTACCGAGGGAATTTACAGCAGTGATTATTACGGCCGTTTACATTCCCCCACAAGCCGACACTGACCGTGCACTCAGGGAACTGTACAGCGCGATCAGCAGTGAGGAAACCGCACACCCAGAGGCAGCGTTTATCACAGCCGGAGACTTTAATAAGGGAAACCTGAAGAAAGTCTCACCAAAACTCCATCAACACATCCTTTTTAACACACGTGGAAACCGGCTACTTGACCACTGTTACACCTCTTTCCGGGATGCGTACAAAGCCCTCCCCCGCGCCCCATTCGGCCAATCAGATCACCGCTCTATCCTGCTCCTGCCCGCCTACAGGCAGAAGCTGAAACAGGAAGCTCCAACCCGGAGGGCGGTGCACTGTTGGACGGACCAATCGGAGTCTGCGCTGCGGGACTGTTTTGATCACGCGGACTGGGAAATGTTTCACGTGGCCGCCAGAGACATTGATGAGTACACAGACTCAGTCTGTGGATTTATCAGGAAATGCGTGGAAGATGTCGTCCCATCCAGAACAGTTAAATCCTTCCCAAATCAAAAACCCTGGATTAACGGAGATGTTCGTGCGGCACGGAACACCGCCTTTGCCTCCGCGAACACATCGGACTACAAACACGCACATTACCAACTCCGGAAGACGATCAAAGCAGCCAAACGTGAGTACAGGGACAGGGTGGAGCAACAGTTTGACAACCCTCGGAGTATGTGGCAGGGACTAAACACGATCACAGACTTTAGAGGGAAAACCAGCACACCGCAGACCACGGCCTCTCTGTGTGAGGATCTAAACGTATTCTACGCTAGATTCGACGCAGCGAACACCATGAGACCGGACAGTGTGCGCACCGCGGATGACGTCAGTGCGCACACTGTGTCTGAGGAGGATGTGCGGAAGTGCTTCAGGAAGGTGAACGCGCGCAAAGCTACTGGTCCGGACGGGATTCCCGGCCGTGTCCTCAAGTCATGCGCGGCTCAGCTGGCTGGAGTGTTCACGCACATCTTCAACCTTTCCCTCTCTCTGTCTGTAGTCCCAGCCTGCTTCAAAATGGCCACCATCGTCCCTGTACCCAAATCCTCCACCATCTCCTCATTGAACGACTGGCGACCTGTAGCCCTGACCCCCATCGTAAGCAAATGCTTCGAGAAGCTGGTCAGGGACTTCATCTGCTCTGCACTACCCGACTCACTGGACCCTCTACAGTTTGCATACCGCCACAACAGGTCCACTGATGATGCCATAGCCCTGACACTACACACTGCCCTGTCACACCTGGAGAAGAGAGACACGTATGTGAGAATGCTGTTTGTAGATTACAGCTCAGCATTCAATACCATCGTTCCCTCGAAGCTGGACAGGAAACTGCAGGATCTAGGACTGAGCAGCTCCCTCTGCAGCTGGATCCTTAGCTTCCTGTCTGACAGACGCCAGGTGGTCAGACTGGGCAGCATCACCTCATCCCCCATCACACTGAACACTGGTGCTCCACAGGGGTGTGTACTGAGCCCTCTCCTGTACTCACTCTACACCTACGACTGCACAGCCACTAACAGCTCCAACATCATTGTGAAGTTTGCGGACGACACTACAGTGGTGGGTCTTATCACCAACGGTGATGAGACGGCTTACAGGGAGGAGGTCAGCGCCCTGACCCACTGGTGTCAAGACAACCATCTCACCCTCAACGTCGCAAAGACAAAGGAGTTGATAGTGGACTTCCGGAGGTGCAGAGAAGTACACACCCCCATCACCATCAACGGCGCTGCTGTGGAGAGAGTGAGCAGCTTCCGGTTCCTTGGAGTACATCTGGCTGAGGATCTTACGTGGTCAGTACACACAAACAAAACAGTGAAGAAGGCGCAGCAGCGCCTCTTCTTTCTCAGGAGACTGAAAAGATTCGGCATGAGCCCCCGCATCCTCAGGATCTTCTATCACTGTGCCATTGAGAGCATCCTCACTGGATGCATCACCACCTGGTATGGCAACAGCACCGCCTACAACTGCAAAGCTCTCCAGCGAGTAGTGCGGTGCTCTGAACGGATAATTGGAGGTGAGCTTCCCTCCCTCCAAGACATCTACAGGAAGCGCTGCCTGAGGAAAGCGGGGAGGATCATCAAGGACTCCAGTCACCCCAGCCATAAACTGTTCAGACTGCTTCCATCAGGAAGGAGGTTCTGCAGCATCCGGTCCCGTACCAGCAGACTGAGAGACAGCTTTTTCCATCAGGCCATCAGACTGCTGAACACTTCATAGACACCTCAGCTTCACTACTGGAACTTCAACATTATGCACTCCACACTGTATATAAATGCCACTTGTTTTGCACATATTCAACTCTGTATATTTTATATATATATATATATATATATATATATATATTTTTTTTTTTTTACTATTTAATTTGTAAAAATGTGTATACACACACACACACACACACACACACACACACACACACACACACACACGTAGGAAAATATTTAGTATACACATCCAGAAATGCATACACTATTATATATTGTACATATATTTATTAGTTTCAGGTTGGCCATTCTTGTATTTTGCTCGTTTGTGTTGTTGTGTTTGCACATCTCTGTTGCTTGTGGGGCTCGCACACAAGAATTTCACTCGCATGTGCTGTGCCAGTGTGCCTGCACATGTGATGTGACAATAAAAGTGATTTGATTTGATTTGATTTGATTTTTTGATTAATGTAAGTCTGTAAATAAGATGGGAGCAACGCAAGAAAAGCCTTATACAAATCCTCTGAACGGTATAGTACACAATATGTGATGACATATACAACTCTATTTTAGGGCTTTTCCGCTAAATACTGGAAGACACAAATTAATATAAAAGTCGTAACTGCCTTCAACTCGGTCATGGTTGGGATGTTGTATAAAAAGAGTTTTAAAACCCACAGTTCACGAAAAGTGTCAGCATTTCATTTTAGATTATTCAACCGAATCCACGGCTCTCTCTGTTTCTGCCTTACTCTACCAGTCTCACTATCTCCTCTTTCCATTATGAAAATTCCCTCTTTGATCTTGAACCCTGAAAGGTAGCATTATCTGGAAACAACAGAGAAAGCAGATGATCAGAGACAAAGACCTCAGGATGAGAATTTAACCCCCAAAATGGGGAGCTGTGTAAAATATAAATGAAAACACCATGAAATGAGACATGACTCATTTAACTCACAAAATTATTTGAAATCGCAGTAAAACACTGAGCTTATTTAGGACTGACTATGCAAGGAGCTGGTGGGGACAGTAGTTGTAGCATTGCCTGTTACCATTCAGGGAAAGCCTTTAGAAAGCATCTCCAGGACAGACCCTTAATGCTCAACAGCTACAGAGATGTGAGTTAGATTAAGAACCTTCTCCTTGAAATCCTGTGGAAAATAACACTGGATGGAGATTTCAGGTCACAACCAAGTATCCTCAGTGTTAACCAGACCCAGGGTGCAGGCTGTGCGAAGATGCTATTCAAGACAGTCCAGCATACAATCTAGGAGGCACAACCAAAGGACAAGTGTAATGCACAGAAAGATAGGTGCTTTATTTGATTTAGAAGTAGCACAGTTTCAATGGGATTCACCTCTGAAAGTGGTTGAGAACAACAAAGCCAAGATCATTTGGGATTTCAAGTTCCAACCAGACGCAGTGATGGTTAATAGTGAGCAGAAAATGGCAGTAATCATACTCTAGATCAGGGGTAGGCAACTCCAGGCCTCGAGTGCTGGTGTCCTGGAGGTTTTAGATGTGTCCATGATCCATCACAGCTGATTTAAAGGGCTAAATGACTCCTCAGCATTTCTTGAAGTTCTCCAGAGGCCTGGTAATGAACTAATCATTTGATTCAGGTGTGTTATCCCAGGGTGCGATCTAAAACCTGCAGGACACCAGCACTCGAGGCCTGGAGTTGCCTACCCCTGCGCTAGATGGTAAAATCCCAGATGAGAGTAACATCAGAAAGAAAGAACACAAGAAAATTGAGAAGTAACAGTCACAAGCAACAATCCTGCCCTTTCTGGTAGGGTATGTACATTTTCATCTTTTATTTTTCTGCACTTTTCTGATATTATATTTTCTGTTTGTTGTTATACTTCAATATTATGTTACTATTCATAATTGGGGAGTACTCTTTGATATTTGAATCAAAGGCTACTATCCATTGATGCACTCAAAATCTAACTGAAATGACTCCAACTGAAACTGAACTGACACAGAGACAGAGCAAAGACAGAAACTAAAGGCTAAGGATTTTTCAAAGTAAAGGACGGCGAGATTGCCCTTGCAGTTGGTCCACCATATCAATTTGATTAAAGTGTGAAAGGACACTTAAGATCTCAATTGCCAGCACATTAGTAGTCTACTCAGCCCCCTGCCTTTAAATCCACTGGCTAATGTTTGAGGTAGTGGTGGATTATTTGATTTCACTTAGATATGTCTCTGCATGTGAAATCAAATAGCGATTAGATAATGTGTGTGCTAAATATGAAAGGGCCTGCTTCATTTGGAAGATTGATTAGCATTTCAAAAGGTTTTTTTTTCCCAAGCCAGAAACACAACAGTCAGCTCTGCAATATATGTAAAAGAATTAAAATGTCAGGACCTATTAGATGACAAAGATTACTATATTTCTTCTCCGGCATTGATGTAGATTAAACATCAAAAGGGGTTGAGCAGATTTTCTATTAGACCTAGCTTAGAAGAGTCTCTTCTCTTCTAAGCTGAGCATAAAGTAGGTCTGAAGAGAAGAGAAGAGGTGGGCATCAAAATATATTTTCTAAAGTTTATTTCTTTTATGCTTTGCTGTTCCATATATCGAAAGTTACTGTGCAAATTTCCATTACGTCTGTTTTTTCAGACCATAATAATCCTTTTTTGGGGACAATTGGATCCCAGTGTGATTTTGGAGGTGCAAAGATGTGGAGAAAAGACTAAAACATTGTTTACCAAGATAGTTATTGCAGAAATTCAAAGCTAAAAAAAAAAAAAATCAAAGCTAAAATTTACCCAGATTTATATACCTTATTTGGACCATATAAAACATACCGTCAACTCGGAGCCATGAAAACTTAAGTACACTTATACTGCTTCCATAGGACTTAAACGAGTAGGTAGCAGGCATGTGCTGCTAATCAAATACACTTGATTAATTGATCACGTGCAATTTTCAGCACCTCTATAAAATTCTTGGCAGTTTGCTGGTCTGGAGCATTCAGGTGTGTATTAACGCAATGTCACAATTTTCCCATGAGTGGATGTCCCAGCAAATTACAATGAGGGTCAGACCCTAATGCTCAGAGAACTTGCAAAAAACTAAAGAGGTGCATTTCTACACGGCACGTTAAGTGCTAAATTTCATGACAGTGCAATTAGAAAAAGACTAAACAATAATGGATTATCTCTTCGCCTTGGACATACGAGAATGTGGAGATATATGGCCATAATCCATAGTGCCACATTCGGTAAAAACCAAATGCAGCATATCAGTACAAATACCTCAAACCAACTGACAAGCATGGTGATGGAGGGGTCATGATTTGGGCTTGTTTTGCAGCCACAGGACCTGGGCATGTAGCAGACATGGTATTCAGAGATCATGATCGAAGTATTCTAGAGTCAAATATCTGACAACTGAAACTTGACCAACATTGGATCATGCAATAGCCAACAATCCAGAGAACAGCAACAAATCTACAACAAAATGGCTGAGAATGAAAAGAGTCAATCGCCTCCATCAAATTGAAAGACTGTGGCTTGACATTAAAAGAGCTGTACATAAATGAATGTCCACAAACCTCAATGATCCGAGGCAACGTTGTAAAGAAAAGGGAGTCCATAACAATGTGTGAAACTGATAAACAGTCACACAGAAGACGGTTACTTCAAAGTATTGCTGCTAATGGTGGTCTACAAGCTACTGACTCATGAGGCGTGTTCAGTTTTCCCTGGACTGCATAAAATCCTGCAAAAACTCAGTTTTTCACATGTCAGTATTTTTATTTTTGAGACAGGAGTGAGTCAGTTCACATTCTAAAACACAAATCAGGGCGAAACTTCTCTTCTCTCTGTCTCAGTGTGTTTTATTATGTATACAGACAAAATCATCAGCTCCACACTTTTGAGTTTCATACCACTGTGCCTCTACATTTTGTAAGTCATTCATCCATGAAGACTCATCCGGCAGTCAAAAACCTCATTAAACTCCTACCTCTTTGACGTGAATAAGGGACTGTCTAAAGTCAGAGAAGAGGCAATTGGATTTGATCTGTCACTTTACCATAAATGTGTTCATTCAAGGCCCGTGGATTGCTTCAGCTGTGGCGCTCATCACATTCAATTCTTTAGCCCTGGATCCAATTTTCAGAAAACTTATTGGGGAACCAAAATAGCAACGGAGCCCTTTTTTTTTTTTTGCTGATCTCCTGGTTAGAAGGTAAGACAGTCCCTTGATAGAGTGCTATATTCTGTATGTGCATGTAGGCTTTAAACATGCACACAAACACACCTTGTGCAACTTTTGAGGTAGTGAAAAAAATATAAGCAACAGTTCCTGAAGTAGTTTCAGAGGATTTTTGCATATCTAATATTGGTTTCCTGCTATTTCAAATGCAAACCTCATAGTCTCATGGTGAGACTAATTCAGTCCTAACATAGCAGCATATCCAGCCAACAAAGATGACTCAGATCACCAAGGGAACAGAGACGATTCCTTTTATGCTATTTCTTATTTTTTCTCTCATCTTTTCTCAGTCTGTCTCTTCACCTCTCTGACTGACTGTCTCTGATGGGCTTTTTCTTATCCTCACCTCCATTTTCCCCTCTTTTCTTTATCCCAGCCCCCTTTTCCAGCCCTCAGAAAAACCCCGATCTTCTCTCTGTCTCAAGTCATCAAGCTCAAATTCTTTCTCCTCATCAAGGGAAACTGATTGAAATCCTAGGGATAGGATGCAAGCCGATGCTTAAGGGACAAGGAAAACACACAGATTCCTACATGCACCCATGCGTAAACAGAGAGCCACACATACAGTATACACACAGGCACTTGTGCTAATATGCTGAAGGTTTGCCTGGGGCGATGGTGAAATCAGTCTCTGCATTTACAGCTTAGTTTTTATTTGTTTGTGAGGTAGGCTAAACTGTTTGTGTTTAGAAAGCTGAATCTGTCATCACGTTAACTATTCCTGCAGCAGCCACCACAGAGAGGTAGGACTATGAGCACAGGAGGGCAAAGGTGTTTAAAAGAAGCATATATTGACATATGCAGTAAAGCTGCATCACTGGTAGTCGTTTACCAAGATAGAACACACAAACATAAACACAAAAAAAGAGATTAAAGGGATGAATACACAATTTGAAGGCGGAAGAGTATGAAGTAATTTGACTGAAATGTCCCCACAGGATAAAAGAAGGCGTAAAGTGGGTTTGTAGTTTGTATGTTTATGTTTTTATCAGTTTGTGCACATTTGGGATCTGCATTACTCCATGTGAGTGTGTGAGTGCATGTGCTTGCTTTTGCTTGTGTGTGTCCGCACATATGTGGGTGTGTGGCTGGCTAGTGGTTATGTAAGGCACTAATTGTCATGCAGTGCGCAAGGTGCAGACACTAACCACAGACATGAAGCTTTCTGCAAGCCCACAGCGATGAATTTTAAACTAATTCTAAATAATGTAAGTGCAGATCCAAGGGAGATCATCAAAACAATTTCTGCCTGCTTATATCTGCTAATTCTTAAGTATGGCTCTATGTTTATTTTATCTTGCGTATAAAGCTGTGCACTTGTGAGTATAATGTTTGTATGATATGCTTTAATGTGTCTCTTTTATGTGTGAAAGCAGATTTTTGTGTTTGTACACCTAAATTGAACAGCCACAGTATTAAAACCAGAGTTCATGTCCTAATGCCACCCAACACTCTCACCCTTTTTGTCATCAATATAAGACTTTTGGAGGTGTGTTGTGATGTCTGCCACTGTGAAGTTGGGTTTGTATCCCTTAGGGCATGTAGGTCACGGGGTGGGTCCTCTATGGATCAGGCTTGTCTCAGCAGATTCTCGGTCTAGTTGAGGGGTTTAGAGGGTGGGTCAATGCCTTGGACTCTATGTAGTGAACCCAAGCAATTCCTGAGGATTGTACAGCAATGCTACAGGAGGCCGCTGTCATCAGCACTGCCACTGAGGGAGTGCTTGGTGTACGTGTGGGTGGAACGTGTCAAAATAACTTCTACATGAATGCTACGACCCAAGACTGGCCAGCAGAACATTGTAAACTGTAACACAATGAGCAATGTTAGGTTTGGTTTTGCTTCTTATTTTTGTTTGTCCGTGTTTATTTGCCAATTATAAGTCTGGAGGATTACATAAAAACTATGGAGCAGAATCTTATGAAACCTGGAAGAGGTGGCCCAAGACCAAAGACAGGAAATGTTCATGCAAATACTCTTTTCTTTTGTTTTCAGTTGTGAGACAAGGGATTAACCTCTGAGGAGGACTGTGCTCTCCAAATGTGTCTTTAGTTAGATGAAGTAATTTGGCTAAAATCATACGGTTCTGAACCTTTTTGGAGTTTGAGCTTTCAAATGACTCCTGTCATAATATCAAAGAATAATTTAAGAACAGAGATTTAAATATGGATGAAAAATATCAAAGAGCATAAAGAAATGAGTTTCAACAAGAAATATAATCAATTTTATATGAGAAGTTTCTTGGGCAATTTTCAGTCTATGTTCGTTAGGACTTCTAAGACCCAACACAATTATGAGCAATACTGCCCCTCACTTACATTTTAACCATTACTTGATCATCTGTTATCCAATTTTAGAAAAAAAAATATGCTGGCCTTGTCATCCTCTAGGATAATCTGCTTTTTTAACTGGATGCCACTACGACACTAAAACCACAAATAGGAAGCAAAAGAAAAAGAAAAAAAGGAACACTTATGAGAGAATAATTGCTGTTTTGCAATACTACTGTAGTTGATAAAAAGAAATTCTACCCTCCCAAGAAGCTGAATATTATAGGAATTTGTACTGCTCCATCTTTGCCATGTGTTTTCAATCAGCTACTAACTACTATTTAATTTTTATATTAATTATTATAATAATAATTATTATTATCAATGGGTATTCTGGTGTATTTTTATAGCAAATTTTGTCTTTGTCATTGTGAGACAGCCTGCCAAGCTCTGCCTAACAAGCAGTGTTGGGGAGTAACGGAATACATGTACCGCCGTTACGTATTTAGAATACAAAATATGAGTAACTGTATTCCGTTACAGTTACCGTTTAAAAAGGTGGTATTCAGAATACAGTTACTTTGTTGAAATAAATGGATTACACTGCGGTACTTTCCTGTTTCATTTTGTCGCGGGTCAGGACTGTTTGGGTTTTGTTTGACAGCTACGTTCTTTCGTTCCAGGCGGCAGCGTTACGGTTGCCATGGTTACAGGGCGACGCTCTCTCTCTCTTTCTGCGACTGTGTGTTTCCTGGGTGAGAGAGTGCCTTTTCGTTGTTGTTGTTGTGCTAAGCTAACAGGCAGAATGCTACAAGCATAGCTCTAAAGAATGTAGCATCACGGGCAGTGTAGTCCGTGTTGCAGGGAGAATGCACTGCCATACACGTTATGTGTCTGTGAGCGCGAGGAGCGAGAAAAAGGCGAGTGGAAAGGTACGAGCTGTCATCGAGGAAAAACGGGAGCTGGAAACATGTAAATATAATAATAACCACTGCAGCCAAGAAGAGTGCCTGACGAGCCCAGTTGTAAGTAAGCTATTAAGACTCGACTGTACACCGTGTTCGTGTTTTCCTCCGAAAACAATAAGTTCCGTTGGAGCAGTCTTTCAACGCCTCTCTCTGTCTCTGCTAGCAAAGTTGACCCACACAACAAAGTAAAGCTATTTTTCGGCTACGAGCCGACAGGGACCCCGCCGTATTAGTCAGAGGTCCCTTTACTACAGTTCGGAGTCGCGGACCTTCAGTAATAGTAATAAATCACACAGCAATAGTACATTCACGTTGTTGTAAAAAGCACGATAATATATTAAGTAATCCAAAGTATTCAGAATACGTTACTGTCATTGAGTAACGTAACGGAATACGTTACAGAATATATTTTGGGGCATGTATTCTGTATTCTGTAACGGAATACATTTTAAAAGTAACCTTCCCAACACTGCTAACAAGCCATGACATCATTTTCTTCAGAATCAAGTTTTCATTTCCAGGAAGTTACTTCTTCACTTGTTTTTCCATTCTTTATTTTAATGATTCCCATTATAATTAAAATCGCATAATTTTTAATTTAGTTGGTTTAAATATTTGAAGCTTTTAGGGTGTTTTAAGATTTTCTTTTGTTTTTTTATTTTAAAAAGAGGATGAATGTTAGGAGGTTAATTGGCTTATTAATGGGTTTCATTAATCAGTGATGCTTTAAGGCCTACTATGTCTGACACAGATAACAGGAATCACAGAGGAGAAACGAGATTGCTAAAGTGTTCATTGGACTTTCCAGGGAAAACATGAAAAATCACGTTTTACTGGAATATGTAACACAACAGATTTTACATTGCTGCTCAATATTTTCCACAGTGCACACTGCAGTGGTGTGGAGTTTGCATGTTCTCCCCGTGTTTGCGTGGGTTCTCTCCGGGTACTCCGGCTTCCTCCCACTGTCCAAAGACATGCAGCTTGTGGGGATAGGTTCATTGGATAATACAAATTGCCACTAGGTGTGAATGTGAGTGTGAATGGTTGTCTGTCCTTGTGTGTTAGCCCTGCGACAGACTGGCGACCTGTCCAGGGTGTACCCTGCCTCTCGCCCTATGACAGCTGGGATAGGCTCCAGCGCCCCCCGCGACCCTGAGAAGGATAAGCGGAAGCGAATGGATGGATGGACGGATAAATATTTGAAGCTTTTAGGGTGTTTTAAGATTTTCTTTTGTTTTTTTATTTTAAAAAGAGGATGAATGTTAGGAGGTTAATTGGCTTATTAATGGGTTTCATTAATCAGTGATGCTTTAAGGCCTACTATGTCTGACACAGATAACAGGAATCACAGAGGAGAAACGAGATTGCTAAAGTGTTCATTGGACTTTCCAGGGAAAACATGAAAAATCACGTTTTACTGGAATATGTAACACAACAGATTTTACATTGCTGCTCAATATTTTCCACAGTGCACACTGCAGTGGTTTTTCATGCGCTTTTCCTGCCCTCCAGACAACCATTAATGTCTTAAACTCTTGAGGCACTGGTGAAAAAATGTACAAAACAACTCCTTGACAGTATGACATGGAAGAGCAATATCAGCTGTTCTGAAAAGGTTATGAGTCAAGAATTTTCTTTGTCTCTTGCTGTGTGTCTATAACTCACCAGGGCTTTGCTTTGGTGTTAAATGGGATGATAACATGCCAGAGGAGTGAAATCAGAGTCTTGCAGGAGAGCAGAGAAATTGGGTGATTGGTGCCCCATTCACGCAATTGCTCGTGCCGTACACCACTTGACACAAGAACAGCTCTCTGTATAAATTTAACTCATGTTAGGTGACAAGAGTTCCAGCGAGGAGCAACTGGACTCATTGGAAACCCAGCTGTGCTGGTCCAATTAATTTGCCTCAAGGTACAGTACATTACCACATCCCATTATATGAATAGCTATCTCATGGGGTTCACACAGTTCATGTTGTTAAACCTGAGAACAAATGGAATGAGTCAGCAGATATCAGCAAGTAATGATGCTGAGAATTTAAGACTGGACAGGACAGAAAAAGTAGATGCAATTTTTGTGCTTCTTCCCATGCAGCCAGCAGGAATCAGATAATCCCAAGTCATATTCACAAAGGCTATTATTTATTTTTCTCTTTTTGACACCAGTGTTCATGTTCAATTCTTTCAAAAGGTAAAGCATTCAGTCAAAGTCAATCACAGCACAGTTGCTCACAATTGCTTCTTTTCTATAACCACACAATTACAATATTTATGAGAACTCCTGCTGATGGAAAGACTATTTTGCTGTGCCCTCTCCCCATCTCGTCTTTTCTTTGTGGCCCTTATTCTTTTCTGTGGGCTTATTTTAATGAAAAGTGTGACGCTGAATCACTCAGGCAGTCGGTGGTGTTGCAATCTCCACAACTGAGTCAAGTGAATGAGTATGAGCTGATGGTGCTAAAGACACTGACAGCTTCCAGATTAAAAACATTAGCAAAACACAGGAGAATAAAGGACAATATCCCTCTTCCTTTGTGGCCCCACATTGTCCCTCGGAGCCTCAAACAACAAATCATATAAAATGATTGAAAAATGAAATGTTCATTACAATAACATCAGACAATGAGAGAAAAGCTTGAGAGAGAAATAAGCAACATGACTGCATTTAAAAGAAGCGAACAGAAGGGAACACAAATGTTCCCATCAGGGTTGAGAATCTTCTAATACAGCTCTGCTGGGGGAAGATTATTGATAGTGAGTGAATGATTGTGGGTGGGTGGGGTGACATTTAAAATACTCCCACCACTAAGGCTTCTGCTGCACGGCTTCTCCTTCATGCCATTAAACCTCACTGCTATAATATGCATCGGAATTGCTACTAGGTGGTCGTTCCTGTGCCTCAGCAGCCAAGAGAAATCTAAATCATTTGAACTTGAGAGTTGTGTCCTGGTGAGAGATGACTTATTCATAGCACAGTGTATGTTCCAGGGGATGATTATCTACCCATGGGGCCCACCCTCCTACGAAGGGCATTCTAAAGAAATGTTAACCTGTGGTATAGCACTTTATGCGTTGCCTGACGTTTCTGTTCAATGAAACAAGAGAAAGAAATATTGCAGGATTTTCAGAAGGCATAAAGTTATTTAAAGCTGGTTTTATCAAAGCAAGTTACTCATTCATAGTAGGGAATGACTCACAATCTGATATTGCTGTGATGTTAGTGTTTCTCCAACATCTAAATTATCTATTGAGCCAGGATCATCATTGCAGCTGAATAATGACATTGCTATAATGTTAGGGAAAAAGAAAACAGAAGAAATATCCACATTTTGGGCTTTCTACTGTAACATCTAGTAATATTTTGACTATTTGAAAGAGTATACTACAAGTGAAACCATAATCTTTCCCTAATGCCTCAGTCATGGAGGTCTACAGACTGGTACCCATTGATATACCAAAACTTCCCAGTGTTAATATTATACTTAAATATTCATCCCACTTGCTGGAGCAACATTATTATTACTTTGTTGAAACAACACCAGCACGTTAATACCAAACAATGAAATAACACAGCATAGCAAAGTGGTTATAAGAAAAATTAAAAGGGTACACCAGCAATTAAATATTTAGATATGTCTTACATTCCAGCACAGAAAATACCCTCAAAAATAGACACATTAGGTTAATATAATAACATAAGGTAATGGTAATATGGTAATGCCATTACAATATATATATTAAGTTTCTGAAAAATAGACTTTTTTTTTACTTGCTGAAGGAGATTAAAGGTACTGAAAGTATTCTGAAGACAGGAATCTTTGCAAAAATATACTGGAAGATCATCCAATAATTGTTGGTGCAATTAACTCACAATCCCAAATGTAAACCTGTGAGGTTACAGAAAAGCTGATTAACATTATGAAGATACATAACACATGGTCCAAAATAGAACTGCAGGCCAGTTAAAATCAAGCAGTAGCAAGTTTTGTTAGGCCCCCTTTGCTTGTTAAATAACTAAATTTCCACTTTTGAAAACCTAAAGATTCCCTCACAAGAGAACTGCATGAATTTACAGGCTGAGTAAGAATTTGTATGTCTTTTGAAAAAGGATACAAGTTAAGTTTTTTTTGGTTTCTTTTTTTTGGGGGGGGGGGGGGGGTATTCAGTGTCACTAAGTATGAAAAACTGATGATTGTCATGAATCGCAGCTTAAAACAACTCTGGAAACTGTACAAGGGGCTTAATTATCCAATCTTGACATTCCAACATACACAGTGAGTCTGATTACTATGGAGAACAAGGGATTCACACCATGGTCCCGCTCTATGATATAAACCCAAAAATCATATTCAGTGCCTATTCAATGTCAGGTCAAGCCATGAAAGAAGTTTTGAAGGTATACCTAAAGTTTTCACAGTCTTAGGCCTGAATACATAGACATTAGTGCAGCTCAGATCTAAATTTCAAATGGCAGATTGTGCCCCCCCTTTCTGGAGGTGAATACATATGCAGTTGCAGCGAAGGAGACAACTACGCAGTATCATCCATTTGACAGTTACGAGGTGATACAGTTAATTGCCATTAATTGTGTTCACCTGGAAACACCAGGTGTAAAACAAATCCTGATTAGAATAAATTAGATCCTGTCATAATTGAAGCCAACAGGGCTCGGCTTCCTGAGACAGTACGAGTATCACACATAGACTCGAGTTCAACTTAGGTCTTTCTAGTACAATAACACAGATCCTACACCAGAAAATCTGCACAGACACACTCATGCTTCTCCTCTCATCATGACACACTGAAAGTATTATGCATTGTGTGCACTGTGTGTCCGAATCTACAGCATACAAGCCAAAGCAAGGCAAGGCAAGGGAACTGTGGGCAACAGTGGTACCTACTCTTGGGACAGCAACCATTTCATGGCTGGTCACTCTGGCCTCTCCGAGCGCAGTGATGTGATCGATCCACACACCCTGCCTCTCCCCGCGTACCTCCCCCTCTTCTAGGACATTTTACGCTGGCTTACGCAGTGATGCATTTGATTGCACAGCACCCCACGAGGGCCAACTCATCAAAAACTTGATCCACTGAGAGACAGGTGGGGGAATAAGTTTGGCGAAGCTATCTCAAGTGGAAACCTGTGGATAAGATAAACTCTGTTTAAAACTCAAGAAACTAGTAAGCAGAACATTTTCACAAATTGCAAATACAGTATCATGCTATGAGGATGACAGTCAGTGTAAATGTACAGAAGATATCTGAGCAAGGCATGAAGGCATAAAACGCCAGCTAATAAGCGACGGGTAGAACTGTGAAGGCACAACTGTATAGACCACCTAGTGTACCACATTTCTATTTATGTTTCTACTTCTAAGAAAGAGCAGCACTCTGTTTAATATTACAGTTACAGTCACTGTACATCCACAAGAGACCAGCTACCCAATATACCCTCCGTGTCCTTCATTTAGTCTTGTCACTGCTTCAGACAGCCATTAAATGATTCAGTGGGTTGTCTCTTTACGTGAACTTTTCCCAGCTCTACACTTTATTATTGATAAGACACTGAGCGTGAGATACTCAAATATGCGAGATTTGAAAACCTCTGTCAGAATGAACGCTCTTCGCTCCCAAAGCCTGTACTGTCACCTGCCGTATCTGTCATGAAATTGAGAAACCGACTCTGTGTGCGTGCATGTGTGTCTCATCCTCTAGCGTGTGCTTGGAAAACATGACGCCTCATTATAGTTCGGACATCACCTTGGCTCAACCTTTGGCTTCAGGCATTGCCAGTAGTCTGCTTCACACTCATCGGTGAGCGTTACAGGTCAGTTCAAACTCACCTCATGTTCTTGGGCAGCAGCAGTGAGTAGTTGGCAACTTAAGAATGTTGTCAGGGTATTTAGACCTTTCTAAATCTGCATATTCATGTTTATAACCGCGAGTATATATGAGGAATCGGCATGTTGTAAATCTGTCCATGTTCAGACCAGAAAACTAAGCAGGGTGCTCTAAGCAGGATTTGGTTGGGCAAACAAGCTCTGTGAAATGAAATCTGTTTGCACAAATGCGAGAAATCGTGCTTGATTGTGTACAGCTCCTGGTGATAGAGCCAAGGGAAATGGTAAAATTACTTGTGCAATCCTTTTTGTAAATGTTCCAGTTTATCCTTCTGTCTCCCCCAGTTTTGTTGAGCACACTCGCTCTCTACTCATTCCCTTCATCTTGAACTTTAAGTGTCTCTCAAACCTTTTTTTGTATCAGACGTATTTTGTGTTATCTTGGTACTGAATCGCACCATCCACATGCACGCATATGTAAACACAGTTGCAGGAGCAGCCAGGGAAAATAATAAAGACTTGATCCCTGAGGCATCACTCAGAGTTCCTGTGAAACTCCTACCCCCGTGCTCACCATCAGCCCGATTCCATTTCCCCACAGCGGCAGGCATGAGATGCGTTAGTGTCTTTCTTTCTCCGTTTTCTTCCATCAGTGTATATTGTTGGTTTGCTTTCCCAAACATATGACTTGGCCCAATCACATGTGGAGAGGCACATAGAAGATAAAATCTTATGATCGAGACTTGAATACAAGAAACCTCTCTAAGTGGTGACCCTAGGTTAAAGCTATTACTGCACAGCTTTTCCATTATCAAAACTGAAAAGGTCTGGACGAAATGAAGCAAATAGTTCTAGAATATCTCCTGACTGCCGAAGGTCAATATTAGCATGTCCATAAAGCTTTATTTTCCACATTTATGCAAGTTTTCACAGAGATCATGCCATCGGTCACATTTAGCACTACACCTACAAGGATTCCTCTGATTGAGCCTGGGGAAACTGCTAGCAGCAATAGCAGCTTAAGGTAAGTATTCGTGCAGCTTCACTCTTTAGTAGTTTAAACTGCCAAAAATGCAGAAAAAAACAAATGCATATCACGTGCATACTGAATGCATAATAAATCAGAAAAGTCAATACGACAAATATTCTGCCTACTGGTTGAAATGCCTTCACCAGCCAGTAAAGCTGTGGAAACTTTCTGTATAGACTTGACCTCTGAACACCTTAGCAGTCTGTATGATATTGTTCCAATTACCATATGAATTATTGAGCTTATGGCCAAAGATTTGTTTTCTGTGGTTGCAGTGACCTTTAATGTTGACCCTAAAATTCAAATCAGTTAACCCTTTTGCCTGAGTGAACTTTTTGGGGGAATTGACGGACATTCTCTCAAAGCATTTCCAAAATATACCTTGCTTTATCCCATGTTTATTTCACACTGGAACAGAATTTAGAAAATGAACATCATGCAGTTTTAAGCAAGATTTTGAAAGTAGAGATTAACACTCTTTACTGAGGTTATGCAGCAAGTGAGCAGAACAAATACTGGTTTAAGGTACTTGTGTGTCAGCTTTAATTACCAGAAATCCTTCAAAGAAAAACAGAATTAGGGTTACGGGAAAAAATAGACAAAAAAGAAAACAAAAACACGCAATATTTTCTATGAAAGGGAAATGTCACGAGCGCTTTTATCAGCAACAAAAATGTGTCATTTAATAGGTCATATGTAAAAGCAGTCTGGCTTTTCGACAGTGATGAAGCCATTAAACTACACTATCACATTTCATTTACAAAAATAGTCATTTTACCCACAAAACAGAGGTGGTGTTCGGCTCCTGCTGCCTTAATTTGAGAGCTTGGGTGCCTTAATGAGTAAGTCCATGTTCAAACTGGTGTGTTAAGACACAAAAGTCACAATCGTGACGGGCATTTCTTGTATTCTGTGGGATTAAAAATGGCTGTTTTTGTTAATGGGATGTGATGGCTTTGAAGAGAATGATCACTGTGTTGTCATTTGTTTCCACACATACAGTTATAATCAGAACTCTAAGTTAATGTTCACTGTTGGACCCACAGTGTCTCATCAGGAGAATTTGAGAGCAGCTTTAAAGTTCAGAGTGAGAGCAGGGGTTTGGCTGCACACTTCTGGGAGCGTGGTGAGAGGAAAGTCACAAACACTGCAAACCCTTCCCTGAAAAAAAAAATGCTTTAGTTCACGCAACCATATCAGCCACAAGCACTGCTTGCTAACACCACCTAATACCAGCATTTCTCACCAGCTGCTGACACTTGTTCTTCCTCTTTTGCCCTCCTTCCTTTTGCTTCTCTGTACTATTACTGCCTCTTCTCTTCCATCACAGACAAAGAAAATAGATGGTTTGGGTCACAAAAATGGCTTTGTGTGCAGGAGAGAACAGCCTGCCTCACTTGCACAAATTCATGCATGCACATGTTTGTGACTGTGGTTAAAGACAAAGCCTCTTTTGTAATTATAATATGCAATTGGATTACATTGTTACAGACCTGATGTTTTTGTGCAAGAATTTAGGAGGCATTTCAAATCCACAGGCCTGTGATTGAATTAACTTTTGTCGTAAGTTGGTGTGTTATACACCGCAGCAGGATGGGACGTAGGTGACCATGTACTCTATGCATATTCCATCACACTAGTTGTTTCCTTGGTGGGCTTTGTTCAGCCTGTGTTTGCAGTATGTGCTGTGCGTCCAAGCATGTAATTCTCCACTCAGGGTAGCTGCCAAAGGTTTTGCACGCTACCTTAACTCCTGCAGTGGCAGAGTGTCACAACACTGCACTTATGTTGATGTGCCATCTCTCAACACTGCTGTAGAAATTTACATAGACTTCAGAAAACACAATGATGCTTTAGGAAAAATAGACCTTGTTTTAAAAGAACATCCATAAAGGGTTGGTCAGTGACTTCTGTCTGGACTCACCGAGGTGCAACCAGAAAACTCTTTCAAACTAAACCAGGTTAAAGAAAATTACCTTCATGACTAATACTAAACTAAAAATAACAATCCTTGCCAACTGAAGCACCAATGTGCCTGCTATGAACAGGTGAACTTTGAATAAATTGCCACTTTAGCTGGTTGACATTTCACTTTGTCTTTTATTTTTTAAATGAATACCAGTCCTGTCTGCTTTTAAGACAATGGGGTACAATGAAACACAAATCATGTAATGATGGCATAAGAGGCACTCTTTCACCAAAAGCAACTTTTAAAAGAATGTGTCTGACTTTAACAGTAATTGTTCACATAATTGCACAAACTGTTGCTAAGCGAAGTTTTAACCGGGCCTCCTTCAAAATGATGTGTCAAAAAATGAACAGTAGAAAAATGCAGTTATCATACAATACCACTAAAATTAAAGAGGCTTATATCATTATATGGATTTTTATTGTTTATTTATTTGGATGCCCCCCTAGTTATTTAGTGTTATGTTACCGACTGCAATGTTTTTGAAGGCTTTTTAAAAATAACTGCTGACTATAAAAACCCAACAAAAAAACCCTTCAACTAGTTAACATTAAAGTTACATTTAATGAAGTCAACTTAGACTATAGTTATGTATGGAATTAATTATACACGACTCTAGCTTATATCAATTAGTCTAATATTAACAATTAGTTAATATTAGAGAATAACATTCATTAAGAAAGCCCATGAAACGAGTGCCATCGCATCTTCATTTAGCAGCTTTCCCACACATGAAAACTTACTCCAAGCGTACTTCTCAGTTTGCAGCGGAGCACTTCACTACTGATTTTTGGGTTTTGAATCAATAAACACATTTTGCGCTCTCAAGGTGATTGACAGGCTTGGTGCTGCAACTACTAGCGGTATACTGGAGCTACAAAATATGAACTGAGATTTCATTTTAAAGCTACAAATTATATAGATGGTAAAACATACTTTTTGGAGTTATTCTACTTTTAAAGATGCTGAAATAGGGAAAGACCCAGAAGAACTGTACATACAGAAAAGGCCCACCAACAAAAACAGATGTGTGTTACATGTTCCCCTCATGCAAGTAATACAATTTACTTGCAAAACCTTAGAATAATTTCCATATCTCTTACCTCTAGTACATCATATTCATGAAAACATTTCTCAGGTAGATGTTATATGTGTTTTCACAAAAAAGGAAACTATGTCATGAGATATCCTTGCTATATCAGAGCAAGGACATCTCATGTTGATGGTGGCGTGTGCTGTGTGTGTCCATTTTGTTATATGGCAGAGCCATTGCAGCTGTCCTTCAGTGATGCTGACGGAGGATATAAATTTATTACTCCCTGAAGTAGACAACCCCATCATTCAAAAGACAGGGTTCTGCATTCATATACACTGCACACTTAAGTGTGCAATTGTGCAAAACACCCGTGTGAGTGTACAACATGTGCTGCACACTGTGTGTGTTTACACTGCCCAGGCTGGTGTGTGGATGTCAGAAATGGTGAAGGTCAAGTGGATAGGTAGGGTTAGCTGACTCTTATTCAACAGTAGCCATAACAGAAGCTGCCAGGAATATTGAGTGACAGCATTTAGAGCAGACAGCGCCACTAGGCATGTCACTGACATAAAATCTACACCAGTCGAGGAACCCATGATCATTACCCTCCATTTATTGCACTTCAAATATGTCCTTTTTCCAAGACCATCAGCAAATACACAATATTTGTGATTATTGATCTGAAGCGGGTACAGATTTGTGTTCGTGCGTTTCCATCTACTCTAACACATGCTGCAAATCTTCTACATCACACGTGCTGTGTGTAGTGAGCACCATGGTTATATTCATCAAATTTGATGGCAAAAGTACTAACTCAAACTGGCACTACCAGAAAAGTCTGAAAAATGAACATGACAATTACAGTACATTGCCTGGGAACATAAATTTCCTCTATGTATGTATGTGAGATATTTTATTAAATAATGACATGTTTGACACAGGGAATAACCAAAATTATTATGGTCCAATAGATGTTAAATATTTCAGTCATGACTACTTAGAAAAAAAATCAGGAGTGAGCAAGTGACAGTGCCATCTCTAAAGAAGTACCTCTGATATGGCACTTTTGGCTTAGACAAGTATGGAAATTAATGTAAAACACAAACAAAAACACAATTTCAGAATCATTTAGAAAGAGATCCGAGGGGGGTGTTATTTGTATTTGTTTTTTTGGGGGTGTTTTTGGCTGTTGACGTGTTCTACTCTTTACCACTGATGATTTATAACTCACAAAGGTATAGAGGATATCGCTTTAAATGCCCTGAAATTGGCTCTTCCTCATCCACCCAGTGAAGTTATTCAATAGCCACCCAATATGGCAAGGACAAATGACAGCTATTAGGGTGCAAAGCTTCCAGTTGCACTTTGGTCTGAGCTTCTCACCTACTGATTATACTGAGCATTCATCAGCAGGAAGATGAAACTCTGTGAAAGATTCAGAACTCCAGCCACCGTCTCCAAAAAGATCATTATTTTCTTATTATCGCTACTAGAGCAATCTTATATCCTCTCAATCTAGAAATTTCACTCCAGGACCCATACTGTACTTGATGTGTTACAAGATTCAAGAAAACACATGCAAAAAAAAAAAAAAAACAAACATATTATATTTTAGTTTTTATTGGCACATCTTTGAAAATCTAGTTTAACCTCCCATTTAAAAAAAAAAAATTAAAACAAAAAATAAAAATGACTGCATACTCTGGCTTCAAAGCAGTGAAAAAATTCCAGTTAAACACATGAACTTGCAATACTGAACTTTGTCATTGATATGGTGAGGACAAAGAGCTACACAATAAGTGCTGATCTTTCTTTGTACATTAGCTTGCAGGAGCTTTAGCTTATTTCTTTATACAGAAAAGCTTCAACTGTGAGTTGAGGTGTGTTTCCTCAAATGAATTGCTTATTTCAGACTATCCAAAATTTCTGTTGCATTAAGATTGTTACCTCGATTGTGGACAGGACCATCAGAATTACCGCTTACTACAGAGCTACAGATGTGTAAAATCTAGTCTTTTCCTCATTAAATAAATACCAGTGCCATCCATCAATCTTTTCCCACTTAGATTAACTGGTGATTTGAATTACCTAGACTAGACACTATTCAAAGCCAGTATCTTCTTCCTGTGAGGTGACAGGACTAACTACCTTGTAATGTATCATTTTAATAGCAGATAATGTTTCTGGTTATCTTTTCATAAAAATATAGACATGTCAGAGTTCCCCCACAATGTTTTTTGCAATTGCATGGTGAAGAAGTGCTACCTGCCATTCAGGGTTTGAGGGGGTTCAAAGAGATTTGAAGAGGTCATATGATTCAAGAAAGCTCAGACTCAAAGACACTGTGGTATTTCCCCAAAATGTCATTGTTTCTGATGCTACCTGCAGTGAGAAATGGGGGGAAAAAGACCTGCATGAACTGGGCAAAGGAAAGATAGATTTTTAATTTCTTCCCACCTCTTAATGTGAGGCAACAAAAGAGAGAGATATAGATGAGGAAATTGAATTGAACATCTGAGTTCAGCAGAGAAGAAGAGAGTAGAAGGTGGTATAAATCTGAGAGGAATAAAGTAAAGGGGTATAAAGAGCAGATTAATAGAAGTGGGTGGACATGTAAAACTCATCAAACCCAGCAGTGCACTGGTGAAAAAGAAAGGCAGACCTCAAATTGCAGTATGCCACATGGGTATTTTTGTAACAATCCATTATGATCAATGGTAGAAACATCTAGATGAATTTACCATTATGAATTTATTAGAGTTTGAACTCAAGAAAGAGGGGCATTTGTGCTTTTACTTGCATTCCTATTGAGTGCTCTTTTTATGACACTACTAAATCTTTCATGTATGAAGAGATTTACAGTACAGAGATTTCTAGTTCTTATGATGGCTGTTTTGATTGTGATATGCTAAATAACATCAAGCAGGAGAACTGTCACATAGGGTTTACATTTAATATAGACTAACTCCTTTATATGCCATAACATGTTTCCATGTTTCTTGGTTTCCAAGACAACCTAATTAAGGAACTATTCTGCTACTGTGCCAGTCGACCGTGTTTATCTGAGACCAGATATTTAATAAAGGGAGCTTCCGGTGAGATATTACCCGTTTCACAACATAATATTTACCCTTTCTTTGAGTTTCAGTGTGATTTTCTGCAACATATAAAGCGTGTAAACGCTTAATCACGCTTTCTGCTTTCAAACGCAGAGATCTTACCGTCTTACATCAAATAAAAACAAGATCTTCACTCTGAATCTTAATTACATTTTCCAAAGTAAGTTTGAAGTATCTTTTACTTGGATTTCATACAATAGATAGTGGAAATCAAGATCTTTCTGTATAACCGATCTGAAATACCTTTTGTTCTTCACAAGAGGGCAAATGCAAACCATGTCTATAAAATCCACTCTTGTGAGTTATGCATACTTATGTGTGAAACTCATACACAAGGACAAATCATAAAACTGTGTTCAAATGGTGAAAAGGAGGCTAGTTTAATTGGCCATCACCAATGACAGCCCGTGTCATGCCTTGTGAGCATGCATTGTTAGCTGCCGATTCTTGAAGGCAAAGCTCACAGAGTGAGTCCTCAGTTTCAGGTGAGATTGTTAAATTGGTAAGATCCGTGTGCCTGACCAGAATTCAAGCTTTGCAAAGTGATAATGGGGATAGCCTAGCCATAAAGAGAAAGAACAGTTAAGAAGGTATGCTAAAAAAAATTGGTCAGGGTACTTTCTGTAAGCCATAGATCGCGAGCAAATGTGTAGTGTATCACCAGTGGGAAAACTTTGCAATCACATTATTTAAAGTCTTTTAAAAAGGAGCCCTCAACTGTCTGGGAAGCTGCTGGTCCGTCAACTGTCTAATTACTTCTGAGTTTTTATTTTGTTAAAAAAAAAAAGTCAGTTAAAGCGAAAAGTCTGCACTTCAAACACATGTTGATTGATTAAAATCCACTGTGCTGTGCTGAGGCAAAATTATATATATATATATATATATATATATATATATATATATAAATAAAGGTCATTGTCCAAATACTTAAGGATCTATCTCGATGTAACTCTAGACACACACACACACACACACACACACACATTATATCTATCTAGTATGCAAAACACGTGAGGGAATGTTTACTTGTCCTCATTATGGTAAGTATGGTGAGTGTGTCAGTAACACGGTGTCTGCTGGGAAGCCATGTCAATGCAGAGGTCAAAGTAACGTGATGACTGTGACAAATTAACTATGAAATAAAAACACACCAACATCGCAGAGTCAAACATGAGGTCACAGAGTGAACTAATGGCCTGTTAGACACACAAGGTTTAGCTACGAGTTTTGACCGCCCAGTGATGCTGCAAATTACATCCCAATAGCTTTTGGATAATCAGAAAGTGTCACAGCCAGGGACTCTTTGGAGCAGTAACTATGACACAGGAACTAAATAAAGAAACTCAATTCAACTAATTCTCCTGTGAGACAAAGTGAATACAGAATGAGGAATACAAATCTCTAATTACAGCATTCATAACACCCTGAGCCCATTTATCTTATTGTGTGTAGTCCAACTCCCACACTCCTTTACCACTGAAATATTATCAATGGATCTATATGAGCCATCCACTTTAAATCACTGGTTTCTTAGGTAAGGGATCTTATAGGGATTTACAAAAGATATTAGTGAGGCTCAATTCTGATGGCTTGTAAAACATTACTGCCCCAATTCAAATCACACCCAACAAGACTTCAGCAGTGAAAGCTCTATTACTACATACTGAATAGAGAGAGTAAAACAGTTCACTCTTATTTCAGCATATGAGACTGCTATTCCAGATATCTACACGTATTTGGCATTTAAATGCCACAATGGGCTTGTTAATGTATATTAGTAATAAACACAAGAGAATGCAAGTCATGACAGGTGAACAAAGGTGAAGGGTGTGTATTTATATATGTGTGACCGTGGATGTGTCTCTGACTTTCGCATCTGCGGAGTCTGTGCCACATCTCATCAGTATTCCGAATGAGTGTGTCCTGTTTCCATCAGACGCCTCATCCCCACCCCTTGCTCTCATCTCAGTGATGCAAGGCACGCGTGTGTCCATGCACAGAAGCATGCACACGCATGGTGTATGTGCTTAAAAGTCAGCTTTGAGATAAATGGGAGAAGCTGCAATAAAACTCCACACAATGACGAAGCGGAAAAGTTAGGTGTAATTTGTACTGGAGGAGCCAGCAAGCCAGATGTGGTCGGTGCTTTTATCACATTTATCACATGGTTTCATGCAGTTTGGGACTCCACACCGTAAAACTTTTGTGGGAGAAGTGAACTATTTTCTAATGATTAGCTTAATTGTACTAGCAATTAAATCTTCTACTAACTGCTTACTGTTATTTCTTTCTTTCTAATGACCAAAGACACACAAAAAACATAGAAAAGTTTGTTGGCTATACTACAATAAACTGATGGTAAGTATAGAATTTTAAACACAGTGAATTATTATAATAGATTACACTTTGTGAACTTGGAGGGCTTGAGATACCTCATTAAATTGACTTTATTCGAATAGTGTAACATTTACTTTCAATGAAGTATGTGCAATGTGTCCACCTCTCGTATGCAGGTTTATGGCAGGGAGCATGAGGAGATATTTCCACAGAGGTGGTTTTTGTAGTCCCCTGGTGTGTTTGTCCCCTGTGCACATCTGTGTGAGTGTGAGGAAGACACAGAAAAGTTGTTTTCTGAAGAATTGTGAAAGTAACACAGAAGATTGAATTTTGCTCTTGAACTGTTCAATAAAGTCACCAAGAAGAAGTTTTCTAAGTTGTTTTCTGACCAATTAGAACATGGCTTCATTGTTCAGCTCTCCTATTTACGGTGAACTGCAATCCTCCCGAACTCCACTGCAATTCAACTTTGACAAACATCTTTCTGAGGGGGGGAAAGAAGGGAGAAACTATTCTTCTACATGGCCACTATCCAGTTTGTCAGGTTGATGGTCAAAATTGGTCATAGGCAATGTTGCATAATGTTACTTTGTAAGATGAAGATGTTTTGGCCTTTGATATTACCTAATTTAAGTTTACAATCTTATTTATACACACTACAACTATAAAGCTATTGTGAAATGGGGAATAATAATTTGGTAACACACGAGGACCTCTGCTGAGCACAAGCGAGCCATTTCCAAATATTGAGCTATGCAGAAGTAGACATCATTGCAGAGTTAGGTCTGTGGCACCTCAAGAATGTCCAACTGGGAGCTCCAACATCATGGAGCAGGCTTATTATACTCTTAGCAACTCCAATGTTGCCATGTTACCCCCTACCTACAACCGTCACCCAAAAATAGTCCAAGTTTATTTTATACCAAAGCCACTTCTAGGTAGACAGTGGGTCAGACAGATGAACGTAATAGAGTATCTGTTCAACTCTGAAAACACTCTGCTTCTGAAATGTTCCCAGTGTAGTATGATTTCACTAAACACAACTTACAGTCCTGAAGCTAAATTAAAAGCACACATTATAAATATTCACTTATAATGTGTGCTTATATACATTATAAGTACTGACAATAGTCAGTCTAAAACACAAATCCAACAAGTTGAACACAACATATTTAGTTCACCTTCCTGCTGCTCTATGCCATTTTCAGTAATATGACAATTCTGCCTGCTATGTCATTAGCCAATGTTGAGTTGTCATTTAAAAAATCTCAAACAATATCTGCATTCATTTTGTAATTGATTAAATTATACTTAATGAACAGCAGCAAACATTGATCAATTCCTGTCCTGTTCAGGCTGGGGAGGGTTTCATGTTGGCCTCATGCCCCTCCTGCAAAGACTTTCATGTACTTTCTGCCTCATAACTGAGCTTAAAATATGAGTGCCAGTCTTGCAGTCTGCAAATGTCAAACTGGGTTTTTAGAATAGCAAACAGTCTCAAGATAATCAGTAGGTAAGATTTTTCCATAAAACCTCTGGTGTGTTAATGCGAGAAAACATTTAAACATAATAGTGTGTATTGAGTCCTTAGGCTAATTAGGAAAGACCAATGCTCAAAACATTCAGGTAGCTGTTTCACACATTTAGCTGGTGCTAAATGGTGCTTTTGATTGAATTTGAAAACATGAGATTGTTAGCTGTTGGTAAAGTGAACTCTGCAATTTAGCTTAATGACAGTTTGACACTAAACTTTGCTGTTGTTGGGATTCTGTATCATTAGCAAAATGATGGGAAAATAGTCTCGAACATACCACAAACTGTGCTCCAAACTCCAAGTGTTATGTCTAGAGGTAATAGCTAAAAAGTGAGAGATTTTCTCCAAAGAAACGAGCTTATTTCCCCCAGTCAGAATCTCAGACTAAATATCAGAACAATGACTTAAAGTGGATCAGCTTCCAGTTTTAATTACAACATTCAGCATTTGGTGCAAGCAGCTACTGGAGAATACAGTAGGTCACACTCAATACACTGCTGTGTTTATGCTGTGTTTAAACACACACAATTAAGCATTTGATACCCTGTGCATTTACTTTAAGAGTTTTCTTTGAAAATCAATCAAGTTCTTTTCTTTTTCCAGCAAGAAATATTTTCAGGTTTCAGTTACAATACAAACTGTGAACATTGATTATCTAGCTTTTTCATTTCCACTGCATCTTTTGAATTTTAGTTCAATTAAACAGAAATATCTCCATTTCAAGGTTGAATTAGTAGATTAAATATTGAAATTAACTCAAAAGAGATGCTCAAAGCCCAAACTAATTTCAAACGCCAATAAAGAATTCATACAGGCAATATTGATGTCTGAAAATTAATGTGATGGATGTTTCAAAACTCTTGACTGATAAAAAATAAATGTAAGCACAGCAAATGAGTCCAGTCCAGTGCTTCGAATGACAAAAGAAATATCTACCACAGTGTCTTTGAGTATTAAAGTTTTTTTTACTTTTGGAAAAGCGCTGACAGAAATTCTCCCAAGGGTATAAAATATATATAAAATTAGTGGTCCAGGGTGCACGTTGTGATGGCATGATAGAATAGTGGAAAGGTCGATTACAGTTCATCAACATGCTCCAGACAGTGGCTGTCAGCCAGACTCAGCAGCTTGGCGATGTGTGGCATAACAACCGCAGACCCTCTGGGATCCCAATCCAGGATCAGGTTGGATGATGTGCTTGACTGGGCATGGTTTCCACATATGCCAGGGTAAACTGGGAAACTGCTTTTCAATCCAAAACATTAGGACTCCAGATAATCAATATAGAATAGGACAAAGAAGCCAGATGGAGAGCATTTCATTATCTTCGCTCAGCTCTAAATTAAACGGGATCAAAGGGGATATTGTTGCTCGTAAAGAATAGCATGCAGTTAAATCTAATGCAGCCAAACCCAAGTGTGGCAAATAAAGAAACTTTTTCTTTTTTCACAGCTACCTGAATAAATGAATCAAATATTATAAAGTGGGTTTATCACTTCCTTTGATCCATCTATCATTGTCTCCTAATCTATTCTCTGTGTATCTTTGAATCAAATATCCTTCCTGAATTGTTTCTTTATGCTACAATGGCTCATAGTCTCATAAAAGAAAATCAAATCTGGGAAAGTCACTTAAGTAATGTACCAGCTATGACGCCATATTACTCGAACACAAATAAATTTCATCCCCATGAAGGAAATAACAAAAATATAAGCAAATTAAAAAGCAGAAAACAGAGATAATGTAAAGATAAGAATCAAGTCTTTGTGTGTCTTATTCCTTTGTGCGCCACCAAGTCTTCTCTCTTTGGGCTGTTTTGTTAACTTACTCATGCATTCTCACTTTTTCTTTCTTGACTTCTGTCTCCAGCCGACTGGCTTTTCTTATCACATTGCTCCTCTGCATCTCTTCCTCCCCATCTTTACTTTGAAAATTTTTATCATCCACTTTTCATGCCAACTCTTCCCTTTTCTTTTACACCTGCTCACTCCCACAGTGCACAGACTTTTGAAGGGCTTAACGTTCCCAGTGAATAGTAAACATTTTACAACATTTTTGGGAACCATAAAGATGAGTTGTATTATCTGAGCTCTACATTTTTTTTAAATAATGTCAGTGACTCACCGCAAAGAAGTACACCTCCTCTTTAGTGGAGATATTTACAAAGTCGCCTTGCTCTCTGCGGCATGCTGTGCAGAATGATGTGCGTGGGTTTGTATAGGGGTTACCGTGTGGGAACACTCGATAGCATTTAAGGGTGAAGTGTTCAGCGTTTGTCAAGTGCATGTGCGTGCAAAAATGAATTTGTGCGTCTAGATTTTGCAATCTGTCTCGTAACATATTATTACTGTTTTCCTTCCCAGGTATAAGTAAACTATTTAGTAGCCAATTTTAGAAACCATATCTGAGTTTTTGTAGACTCATAAGTTAGCTGCACGGCTGTGTAGCCTTTGTTGAATGTAATTTTCTCACTAAAATCTTAGCATAGTTGGCTTTGCATCACTTATTAAAGTACTCCTTTTGTTTTTTATTTGTTTATTTTTTAACACAAAAAGCTAGAAGGACAAAGATCCAATCCCTTACAGTCATGCAAAATTGTTGCCCTGAGTGATCACTAATTAGTTTTAAAGGTCACAGATGTATGATGCCATTATTTACCACCGTTGGAAAGCAATGACATTAGTAAAGACTAATTGTTAACAGATTTTTTTGTCTAATTAATGTGCCAACTAATACAGATTTCAGTTCCAAATACATCTTACGCATCACACCGTGAAATATAAATGTTACATTTCATGTGCATAACACTTTTCAGAGAGCCATGTCTCATACAAAGAAGCCTTACCCTAAACAGACAATGACATGTGCACCATACAGTGCATTATATCATCATAAAGTATTTCTCCCCAGACAAGTGACCCTCAGCGTCTGTTTGTAGTTTTTTTCATCAACACTAATGAAACATCTGTCCGTTGTTTCTCCAACAGAGACACCACCAGTTAATTGCAAATAGATTACTCTGCTAATTATGTCACTTTTCAATGTCCATGTTTGCTTTTGGAAAAAAAAAAAGGCATAAAAAGGTGTGTTATAGTTAACTGTCCATGCATATGTTAAAAAAAAAAATCTTACATCTTACAAAAACTCTTACCTCCTCAGACCACAATAACTTTTTGTAACTTTTAGCTCTAAACTGTGGAACACAGTAAATATTCCCAGATGCTGCGTTCCCCTGTGCAGTGTTTTGCCAGGTCATTAATGCAGCCACCTTCAGAAGCTGCTTAGTTTTGTATCTTTTCTTGACCAAGCAGAGCGGAACCAGTCTTCCATGGTCAATGTAATACCCGATTCCTTCTCCCATTTGACCTTGATTTACTACTTTTTAAGGGACTACAAACATAAATAAAGTGAAAATGGCTTTTGGTGAATATATCCCTTATAGGCATCGCTAAAGATATAAATGAGGCCCATGTTAGATGCTTAATATTAATTAATATCTCAGCTGTAAGCATCTAAAGAAATCAATTTTGTTCAACATCTAAGTTTTGCTGAGGTGTGAGACGCTGTCTATGTTTGCTTTGATTTAAATTATACTGTATGAAGCAATAACTTTCCATGGCCATTCTCTAAACCTCCCGTCCAGTCACATTCTCCATCTTAGCATTCTCTATGTACTGATGATGGTCTCCCTCCGCTGTGTTTTTATAGTGAGACGGGGAGGAGCGGCCAGAGAGAGATCAGCTGGGCTCGTGAGCTGTCAGGTTGTGCGACTGATTCAGCTGTCAAAACAAACACGTCAATAAATGTGGAAATTGGCAGTACATACCTGCGTGTGCGTGTATTTGTGCCTGGTGTACTCCACACCATATATTTAAAGTTACTTTAATTTAGTTTAGTCTACTTAAATATTTCTTCTGTGAACCAATATCTATAAGGGTTGTAAATCAATATCCAGTTGATATCTAGTGTTACACTTTATTGAAATATCTTCATTGCTTCATTCAGACTCATTTTAGTTGTTTATAGAGCCAAAATGATTTAAAAAAAAAAAAAACGTGTCACTGTCCAAATACTTATTGATTTGACTGATCACAATTAAATGAAATTTGCTTTGAGGTCATTACTTTCTGTGTGTACATAGAGACCATGGTCATTTGTGTATTACTGTGTGCTTTCTGCTCTCTATTTTTAACTATTTACCTTGATAAAGAAATAATGAGGTCTGAAAGCTGTGATCCCCGCATGTCTCAGTATTTCCCGATAAGTAATGCATACTCCCATGTGGCACTTTCTTTGATGAAATGTTGCATTTCTTCTTACTAGCTCAAGCTTATGCCCAGTGTCCACAGGGAAACACTTCATTCAACCGAGATTTTCACGGCACAGCCATTAAAAATCAGTTTCATTCACATTTCTCACTTTTTGTCTTTTGTCTGTAAGTGTCTGTGTGTTTGTTTATTTGTTTGGAAGGGCAATCCCCTAAGGCTGGTGGGGCAGAAATGCAGGCTGCATTCAAGGACTTCACCTTTACCTCCTCTCTCAGTAAGGTGAGGAAGAAGAGGGATCGAAGGGAGGCTAAAAAGGCAGCTCCGAAATAGTTGTTTCCCCCAGTGTGAAAGAGGCAAAAGGTAGAATGCTACATAGAGAAGGGAAGCAAAGTGTAAAAAAAAAAAACAAGAAGCGGTCAAAGGGTCAGGACAAAAACTGGGAAAATAAAGTAGCTGATTTAAAAAATAGTTCTTCGCAGATTCAGAGCTTTTACTACCCCAGAAAAAAATGAAAAGATGAGAAATTGAGAAGGACGAAGCTAACGTTACTTCAAACAGGTTTATAGGGTGTAAAAACTAAACGTGTATGAGAACTAGTACCTATGAAAGTGATGAAACTGGGATATATTAACTTCAAATTAATGCATATAAAAGGTGACAAAAGAGAAAGAGCTGCAAACTCGGAAAGTTGAGAAAAATCCAATTGCGACTTGTCAGGATGCATTCATGCTTATATATTGATTACACCAAATTCTGACCCCACCTGGTCTGAAAACCAGGTGATGTTTTTCCACACTTCTATTCTCCAGTTGTGGTGAGTCTGTGTGAATTGTAGCCTTTCCTGTTCTTAAATGACATGAGTGGCACCTAACGAAGTCTTCCGCTTTTTTAAGCACATTTGCTTTAAGCTTCAATCCGTTCAGATTCTCTTCTTCATTCCTTGATGGTAACAAGTGGTTATTTGAGTTGCTGTGTATTTCTCGTCAGCTCAAAGCAGTCAGGCCGTTCTCCTCTGATGTCTGGCATTGACAACTTTCACGTAGAGAAATGGCACTTACTGGAAGTTTTTACTTTCTTAGATGATTCTGTGTAAACAGACCAAGCTGCCTGCTACCTACAACCATGACATATTTATAGTCACTCAATTCATCTTTCTTCCCTATTCGGATGAGGATGCTCGGTTTGAATTTCAAGAAGTCATCTTGACCATGTGTACAAGCCTAAATGCTCGGGTTGTTGCTGTATGATTGGCTGATTAGATCCTTGTGTTAACGAGCAGTTAAACAAGTTTCCAGTAAGAGTACATTTCTATTAGACAATTATTATGTATATAGTCGATGCCCAAAAAGTGTCTGAATGTCACTTACACATCCACAGAGACAAAAAGAACTTAAAGAATTAGCTCTAAGACTGAAGAGATGCCTATAAACTTCTCTGTATGACATAGCCAAGTTTGAGGCAGATACGTAAATCACAGAAACTTACATAGTGGAAGCAGTCAGAGAGGCTCCGACTCACAAAGTACCTGTATATACAGAATGACAGCAAAACCCTGCGTCCAGCACACTGTAAGCCTGCAACAAGACATGTGGTAAGCTGCTTAATGTCACTGCAGAACAGAGGGAAGTACAGCGGAGGAAAGAAAGCAAGATAGAGGAATGGGAGAGTATAGATGGATGGATGGACCAAGAGAAAGAAACAGGGATTTGGGCTTATGATAGAATGTCATAGGATGGGTATGAGAGTTGGGCATGACAGGGAAAGAAAGGGATGGGTGTATGTTTGAGAGAGAGTGGGAGCGAAGTAGACAGACAGTGAAATGAAAAAGCCCTTCCAGACAGCTTGTGACAGGCCTAAGTAACCCACCCCCCTCCGATTCAGTCGCCACATAATCCAGGTAACGTGGCACGAATAATGGATGAAACATCAAACAGTACCCCCTCCCTTCATCCTACCAACCTACCACCTTCAGCTAACCAACTATAGCGTTTGCACCCCTGTCAGCCAGCCAGCCAGCCAGCCAACCCATCCCAATCCCCTTTCATGTTACCGCCGTGCAGCATGCTCGAAAAGCTTATCACCGTTGACAAATCCTCTTTTTTCCCCCAATATGCTGGGGAAAAATAGAACAGAAGAACTCTTTATTGCATAGATTTTTGACACAAAAATAACACTGTTATGTCTAAAATTTATTTGTTTTAATGTGAGGTGGTGGTATATTTATTTCCTTCTCTGGAGGGTGGTGGTAGCTAACATGCAGTGAAAAATGTTTGGCGTGCAGGAATGTGGCAGAAAGACAGAGTGTTAGTGCTCTCATGGTGAGAATCTGAAGTGATCTTTACATAAACATGGTGCCCATTAAGTATGGGGAATGTAATTTGCACAAGTGACAGATCATTCGGTGTTGTCTGATAATTGCATACACTGCATCACTGGGGCTGCGAGGGAGACTAATACGGTATGGATGGGGTCGACAGTGTAAGATCTAGGCGCTGTTAACGTCTTCCTTTTCTTATCTAGGTAAAAGTCTCAATGAGATTAAAAATCTCTTTCAAGAGAGACTTGGCCAAAAGGGCAGGTGTGTAATGTGTCTATTGGTGTGAATTTTGTGTGGAAACTTGTTAAAAAACTTCTGTCCCTCCTGGCGTTGCACCTTTAGGATCACAGTTAGTGGAAGTGGCTAAGACATAACTGAAATTGGCAGAGAACCATAGCTGGAGGCTAAGAGAAGGTGGGGTTTAATCAGAGGTTGAGGGAGGTCACAATGAGGCCTGAAAGAGAAGAGAAGTGAGAGAGACAGGTTTGACATCCACCTCCCTGACGTTTGCTGACTTGTTTTTGATAGAGAATGATTTGAGCTCAAGCTTTCCTTTCCTCCTCCTTCCCACTGCCTGCCGCTACACATATCAACGCAATCACACAAACACCAATGGGAGCACAGACTGTTCTGAAGAGTGAGAATTTACCTCATCAGAGCAGCGTCCTCAGGGCCTGAGGGGGGTCTCCTCTGCCCTCCTTTGCCTCTCTCTTTTCCCCTCCAACTCTTTCTGTTTCCCTCTCTCTTTTGCTTCGCAGAGCCCCAGAGCCGAGACCTTAATGAAGACGAATGCGAGGAATCAATTTGCGGCATCTTCCCTCCATCTGGCTGGGGCTCGTCTCTGCGCCTCAATTAGCACGGCAGCTGGGGGAGAGCTCCTCCAAAACAGCCCTATTACACACACCAGCGTCTTGCGGAGCAGCTACAGGCTACAGGCATTGCTGACAGAGGAATGCATCAAAATGAAAAGAATGTGCTACTTAAAACTTAGCAGCGAAAATATGTTTTTCTTCTGAACCAAGGAGTGAAATAACAGCTTTGCCAAACTCCACTCTGCGCCATTTAATGTCCTCCAACAACCCAGCTGATCAACAACAAAGAGAATAAGTGGCTCAAATGAAGTATTTAAGTTACATTACCATTTATGGCTTGTTGAGGAGGCAAATTTGGAATCTTCACATATGCCAGTTATAGATATAAGATAGAGCCTTTAGAAATATAACGATGTGCAACTGTGCAGCTGTCCTGTTCCAGCTAGACCACGAGAAAATATGGAAGCCCAAATTAATAATTACACAAATGATGAGAACTAAAGATGAAAATGCTTTTAAAAGCCTTTTTAGGATTCATAGGCTCACGCTGTTTTTTTCTACAACACAGGAGAATCCACTGGGGTCTCAGCAACAACACAGAAGATAAACCTACCTATATATAGCTAAAAGGAGCAGTGTATGAAGATTATGTTGCTTGCTGAGCTGAGAATTCATCTCTGTTCTGTGCTTACTTATCGATTCGACAGATACTGAATCCAGGACTGGCTGCCACCCAGATACGAATACAAATACCAGCATTTAGTGTCGTTACAATCTGCTGTTTCTCTGAATTATATCAGTGTAAGTGGAGCATTACGCAACGACGAAGATTGACCAAATATTGACATGCCGCTATCCAACTGTTGGCGTCCATCATCCTGCATATTGTATTAGCATGAAGCTAACAAATAAGGGCAATGTAGTATACTGCCAATATCTAGTTTAATCTTGGGCATTTACAGTGTAAGCTTGTTATGATGACAAGCTTGGCAATGGATGGCTGGGGAAGATTTTAACACCAGACTAAAGAGCTCAGGCAGACAGAAGCTCCGTTCCTCAGAGGGACAGCTCATTCTAAATGGGCCTACAGAGGCTCAAACAGAGGATGCCTAGTGTGGCCTGGTACGGGAGGTGATCAGGGGACTTCTTGAGGGTATTTAGCTCGAAAGGCCTAATTAACTGAGCAAGAAAGCAAGTAAGCTCACTATTTGCTCATTTGTTTGGCAGTAGCTTGCCCCAGGGTAGGAAAATTGAGACGGAAAGGAAAATTGAACTCTGGCGTGAAGTAAAGTCTATACTTTGTCCAAACAATTTAAACCTAATTTTGTTTCTCCAAATCAAGTGTTGCTTTTAACCAGTGAATATTTAATTCTCCCAATCTCTCTTCACACAGACACACACACACAATTGATGGAAGGTATATTATCATCAAACGTTCTCACACGCTGAACAGTCCCTTATCAAACTGTGTAGGTGTACACTCACCTAATTGAGCCCCCCACCTCATGTAGGTTTTGCGCGCGATTCACAACAAGCCTCCACCATTGCTCTCTCTCTCTCTTTCAGTATCTCGCTACTCCTACTCTCTCACCCTCCCACTCTTTACTTTTATTGATGCTCAGAACTAACATTCTGCAGATATGTTAAAGCATTAAAGTATAAGGTGATTTCAGTCTGACTTTGATGCTCCACAGCCCGTGGTTTGCAACAAAAATATGCACTGAGTTGGTGGCTAAGTGTAACTGAGAGGCATAAAAACAAAGCAGGAAAGGAGGCAGGTTATCATTCTCTATATCTATCTATATATGTGTGTATGTATGTATATATATATATATATATATAAAAAGCCATAGATGTGTCCACAGTCTGCCTTTAAAATCCCTCCCTTCAATACCTCTAACAGCATGCCCTGCAGTGATAGATACACACTCGGCTGGATGAGCCGTACTAATCTCCACAGGGATCAGAGATGGGGAAGACCCCCTCATGCCAACATAGAATAGCCTCTGATGTCTATGTCTATGAGTGACTGAGTGTGCATGTGTGTGTCTGAGTGTGTGTGTGTGTGTACCAGTGCTGATGAGTCAGAGTGAACACTGAGTCCTGCCTCTGGGGCAGTACTCCTCCTTGGCAGTGGCTTTGTCAGCATTAGAGACATCTCAGCCAAATGTCAAGCATGCTACCTCCTCTACACATCTGTATTTACATTTGCATGTATGTAAAACTGTTTTTGCATGAGTGTATCTCCTCCAGTTTAAATATGCATAAAGCCTCACAGGTCATCAGTAATTTTCTCACGCAGGTGTTCCTTGGACTAACTTTTTTTTAATCATGTTTTTTCCTGGCAAAAGTCTAGGCTTCTTCTAGTCTCAGAAGGAGATATTTTTGCATATTTTTGCAAAATTGTTCATTACTGTGAAACATTCCTATCGGGAAATGAAACTAACAGAAGAAACCTCGAGCCACATTCAGTGTTCAAAGCAACAAGTACAATGCTCAGTGTGCACACTGAACCACCGGGGTGCCCTTGATAATGATTAAAAAGACCCATGAGGAGGTTAAAAAAAACAAAAAAACATACTGCAGCACGATACTTTTACTGTATGTCCTACCCTGCTTTATGGTGTTGCCACCTCCCCCAGCCACTCCACCACAGAGTATCTACACTCTCTCTGAAGTCAGTCCACACCAATTAGCCTTTGCTACAAGCTCTGCCTTCACACTGTCAGTGCAGATCACCTGCTAGTTCAACACTGCCTAGGCCGAGATGACTGAACATGGAGGTGGGTTGAGGAGGTTTTCTCTCAGGAGTGGTGCTTGTTCACTCACTGCATGTTTGACTCAACCAGTTAGATACAACTGCGCCAATTTTCAGAGTTTATAACAAATTTTTTGCCTTTTCTCCATTTTCTTTGTCAAATTTAATGTGAGGAAAAAACAGGAAAGCAAAGGAGGAAGTATCTGTACTTTTGACGATGTGTTTGAAAGAGTGTGTGGGGGAAAAGGATGATTAGTCTTTGTTGGTCTGTGTAAACAGAGGCATAGAAAGTAGCCGTAAGAAAGCTGCATCTCTGCTGCCCCTCTCAGGTAATGATGTGAAACTGCACACCCTCTTCTGGGAGTTTGAAATGTGTTTTGCAGACACACTCTCCAGTCTTCGTGCCCCTCATATTTCCCTTCCGGCAGTTTCTTTCTGCCATTTCTCCATCATTTGTTGATGCCTCTTCTTTGGATACCCATTTTCATGTTGTCTCTTTCAGCGCTTCGAATCTCTATGTCCTTGTCCTCCGCTCCTTTCCCCTCCCCCTCTCTCTGCTGCAGTACTATGGAATGGATGTCCATGGGTTAAACATACCTGTTAAAGCAAGCTCAAATAACCTGTCAGCAGAAACAAGTTAATAAAGAAGTAGTAGACTAAGGAAAGATTAAAAAAAAAAAAAAAAGGCAGTGATGCACTTCTACAGTCCATTGTGTAGACTGGAATCTATGGATACAAAATTGAAATGTTCTCTTTCATTTTTCCCCAACAACTTCACATAATTGAACTGGAGTCACATTACTGGGCTAAGTCATGGAAGTCCACAAGAGACCAATAACAAGGACCGCTGGTAATGACAAAATTAATTAAATGCTGAAAGCCATTGGAGAATAGGCATGTTTTCAGTGTAGCCCAGCATCAAATTAAAGAACTGCAGTATCTCCAGAAATCCATGATTACAAATCCATTAAAACCATGCCAGCCCTCTTAGTGATTGGATGTAAGGCAACCATTAGACCAACAAATGTAAACCATGCAGTACTGAAAAATTTGCTGCGTCTTGCAAACAAACTCAAATAACCCATGAAAGAAAAACAACTCATTGGACTTGAAGGTATATAGATCTAACACCCATATATTTAGAAGTTTACACCCCAATAGTTCAGCTTTTTCAGGTCTACTTAACTTACCAGAGCATCCTGAAAAATACCACCTGGGAATACCAAAATCTTCACATTATATTATCTTTGACCCGCTTTTGGTTAGTGCTGGTACCAAAACAGGGTCACCTTAAAAGCCTTGGTGTCTTACAAAACATTTGTTTCACAAAATTTATGACTGAAGAATAAATAAATAAATCACTGAAACACCATCTGTGTAGTGCTTTGAAACCTTTTATGACAGTTTAACAATGTTACACAACCCATGCCTTTGGTACTTAAAAGAGGACGGTCATGGCAATAAGACGCCTTAATGCCTTAATTATTCCAAAAGTTGGGAAATTACAGAAACAAATTGAATAAGTGTATTTGAAGAAAGTAAACATATTTGGTCTTAAGAATTTAGATCTCCTGTGGATTTGAAATAATGTTAAAATGATGCTTTTAGGAGAGGGGTTTCAGCATCGCTGTCCTTGGTACTGAAACAAATTACATGCTGACTGAGTTTGGAGCTGTCAATTGTGCTGAAAACTAAAGTGTAGAATTACCAAGCTCAAATCTCATACTCACAACTTTCCTACATGACAAAATATGAATCTCAGTGTATTGCATTTAATCTCTGGTTTTCTCCTGTATAGTCACAACAATCGGATGACAAAATTGACTCTTTAGTGCCACAGCATTTGTGAGGAAGCAAATGTCTGCTGGTGTGCTGCTGTGCTGTTCTTGGGTAGTCGGAGCTTTACAGCAATGCAGTGACAGCACCACAGCTAAGTACACAGTCTTGGGAAGATGTACTTAGAGCTTTAGTGGTGTATGCTAGACAGCAAAAGCTGACTACGGAGTACTGAGCACCACAGGGATGCCAACGGGAGACACGAGAGGGAGCAAGACAGAGGGAGACGAAAAGGAGGGGAGAGAGGGAGGAGGGAAGGAAGGGGTGACAGAGGAGCTTCCATTACTAAACAGAGAGAACATTAAGAAGATTTAATTTGCCTAATGACAAAGGCAGATTCCTAAATGGCTGCGCACTATATTGTAGTGAAGCATATTCCATTAGTGCAATACATCTCTGAATATTTAGGTCTGGCTCCCTCCTTCTCCTTCCCTTTAGTTTTTTTGCTTATACCCCTCTGTGCCAGTTTTTCCATTACATAATATTGCGGACAAAAAGTACATAGAGGCTGGTGCATGTGCACCCATGCTCTCTTTGTGTCTACTTCTCTATCACTTCAGTGCCCCTACCCCATCGCCATCCCAAACACACATACATGGCCAAGGCAAATAAAACAATAAAAATAAAACAAATGCTATTATTCATGCACAGATGCACACTAAAATGCAAACAGACACATGATTACCGCGACTACAACACAAGCAAATGGAAATTGTTGTTGTGTTTCACACACTCGTTCAAATCAACACAGCGTGCGATTAAGATCAAAGCAAAGTTTACGTACCTAGCTCCAGGGTGTGGGTAAAGTGTAGGCATTCATAATTGATGGCAAACACACGCACGAAAGAGCCCAAACTTCATATTGCCAAAGTAACTTTACCATTACTGCTGCCAGAACTCGAACTGAGCTAAAAAGGCCAAACACGAAAGAAATTACATTATCTCATGCAGAGACCCCGGCCAGACAAAAAATAAACAGCACATCAGTCCTCAAATGTGTCATGTTATTCATTGTGCAGAGGGAACGTGTTCATCATTGCTAGCATTTTATAGGAAAGAGGAATTGTTGTGCTTATTAAACCTTGGTTCTTGAAGCTTGTGTTTTTGTTAGGCTTCATTTATTTTAGGAGGTGCTCTAATTTGTTGCACGTAAGCAACTCATTTTTCTGAATTAGTGGACTAATCATGGCTAATAATTATAAATCAGAGGATTTGGTTTTACTAGACCAGAGAGTGGTGTGAGGGCTCTAATTCACTACCATCGTATTCTTTCTTGCATAGCTAGCCTTTCTTTTAGGGGTGTCCCACATGACCTTGCTTACTACTGCAGCTGAGTTTAAGATTAAAGATTAGGCTGGAAGAATACAACTGGGGGGGATTTAGATTGTTAAAGAGAATCTGCAGTTTCAAGCAGGGAGGCCAAAGAGAAAGGAGAGGTCTTAAAGGATACATTAAAGCTGAGCCATACTAGTATTGAGGGATGGGTGGGGGGAGGCAAGGGCATGGTGTGTGTTCACACTCGCCTCTTTGTATGCCTTCAGCTACAAGTGGTGGGAGGGCTTTAGTTTTTATTCCAACATAATTGTTAATCCACTAATTGCCCCTAATTACCTGATGGTTCTAATTGGAACCCTTGATACTAGAAGAAGTGCCCTACCGATCATCTGCAGAGAGTCATAAAAATACCCCTAGTTGGCTCAGGGGCATGCATGTCTACATATTTAGATAGTTTTAAACAACTATGTTTATACATTAAAGACCAAGAAAAGCAGAAATGACACGATAACTGTAGAACATGCTCAGTTTACTTCTGTCCCTCTCTGCTTCCTTTTCTCTTTCTTCTGTCTTCTTTTCTCATTTTTCCTCCTTATAATGATGAGGGGTTGACATGGCAGAGGGCTTGCTCGGTTAACCAGCTTATGTAACCGTGCCCTGGCGGCTTGGAGGATGTGCTGACAGCAAGCTTTCTCAGCGTCATTAGCAGAGTTACATAGCTGGCTCTGAAAAAGAGGGAGGAGCAAGGGAGACTGAGAGAAAAGCAGAGGGAGGGAAGGAAAATAGGAAAGAAAATCTGACTAGGGAAGTTGAGACTAGGGCAAAGGAATCGGCAGGGAGAGGTAGCTAAAGATAGAAGAGGGGGTGTGTTGGAAGCAGTGAAGGCTGCCATGAGCTATGGGACCTCCAGGAGGTCTATCCCAACTCTCCCAGCTGAGCATCTAACTCAAACACTATTCATATACTGAAATCTCGCTTACCTTTTAGTCTATTTTTTCGACACTCACTGAATTCTTACTGCAGCAATGCAGCAGAACGGCCTCTCTTCCACCTATTGTTTTTTTGTCTCAAAGGAGACAGACACGAAAGGAAGAAAAAAAAATTGCTCATACAGCATCCTTACGTGCCCGACATCAGAGGCAACAGAAAAGCAATTCGCATGCAAATACCAATCTCCCTGTGTACTGAACACAGATTAGGAAAACAGCAACCTTGCATCACAGACCTCGAACAATGTTGGGGAAGACGTGTCAGATAACACTGATGTAACACGTCGAAAACATCAAACAGAAGCGGAAACCGCATGACAGAGGAAGCCGTCAATCAAAACGTCTGAACTGCAGCATCTTGTGAGGATCAAACGGAGTATCAAGATTCTATACCACATGAGCTAACTGTTCTTTCACATTCTGCAAGGAGAGCAACGAGTAGATTGCACAGTTAGTGCAATCAACACATCCTTTTTTGATTCGGCTATAAAACTGCCTTCCACATAAAATTAAATACTGCAACAGGAGTAGAATCAGCAGCCAAAATCTTTCTGAGCAGTTATGACCAGTTTAAATTAAACTACAGCTGCAATTATTTCTTGGCTACGGACCTGGAGGGTGATAGGAGGCACAGAGGCACCACAATGAGGACGATGAAGTAATGATGGAGGAAAAGGACATTGATATGAAATTGATAGGGGGAAGCAAAAACACACCTACAGAACTATATTTTCCTGTTTTTCTGTTTTTATTTTTTTTATCCAACACAACCCAAAACTCCATAAAACACACACACACACCCACACTCCTTTTCTCTCCCCTGTGTGGTTTAGCACAAGCAGCTTGGCAGCTGCTGTCTGTTTACTAGGGGTGCAACGATATTCGTATCGATATTGAACCGTTCGATACAGTGCTTTCGGTTCGGTACGCATATGTATCGAACAATACAATTTTTTTCAAATTTATTTTTATTTTTATTTTTATTTATTTTTTTTGTGTCCCGTTTGGATCTATAGCCATCAGAATTGTTGTCTTGAGGCCAAGAAAGATGCCAAGAGGATTTATTTTACCAAGTGGATCATCATATTGGTCCATTTGATTGACCTTTATTATAATTATGAATTTATTTTATTTTCAGTTGCAAACGGGACAGACATGACTGTGGGATAGGACAGGGGGAAAGAATGAAAGAAAGAGGGGGAGAGAAAGAAAGAACAATACAAAATTTGTAATTTATTTTATCAACTTTCCTTCTGACGATGCTGTCTGTGTTGAGCGCTCAGTGAAACTGCATTTGACTACTCCGCCTAGGCTTGAGAGTGCAGCCTAGGCGGAGTAGTCGAATGCAGATTCACTGAGCACTCAAGGAAGAGCGCAGGGCAAGCTAGCGAGACAGAAGTGGACCTCCCCACCCTCATTCAGATCTGGCGTTTGGAATTATTTTGGTTTTCATGTGACGTATGACCCTGAAGGTAAGCGAGTCATGGACTAAAGTAAAACAGTATGTTGGATGTGCCATGCAATGCTCAATTACATGGGTGGGAGCTAGTGTGTTAGCGCAGTTAGCTCGTTAACGTGTTGGCCGTCTAGCCCCTCTGTATAGGGTAGCTCGTTAACGGAGATTTGCCGTGTTGTGGCGTTAAGGTTATTTCAACGAGATTAACCTGAAAGCACTAGTGGGAACACAACGAATATGACTGCACATTTACACCGACATCATCCTAGTGCAAAGACAAAAACAACAAGCATGCATGCTACAAACTTTAGCCGAGTCATTTAGACAGCTGTTAGCACAGGATTCTCCTTATGGAGACCTGATATGTTTAATATGCTGCTGAGAATATAGCCCAGAAGAAGCGTATAGTATAGCTTTTATTTTGGAAAGAGACATTTCTCTGTAATAAACTCTCTTTTCCAAAGATGAGTGATTCCTCAATCAGATACAGGGCTCGCAATATCGCTAGCCCGACGTCCCGGGGCTATCTCTGCCCTGCCTGTCGGGCTATTGTAGGAAGGAAAAATATATGTCAATGCTTTTGCATTCTTTCAGAAATGTAGCTGGGTAATTATGTCATTGGGTGAGCCACTGTCAATATGTGACATATTGAAATCGTGTTTGAATTTGCGCTTGTTTTTTGCTTTCACTTTGCAAACTGTGTATAGAGAGCGACAGCACTGATCTGTGAGTGATGATAATTTGTGCACCAATTCCTCTGACATCGTCTTATTAATTGTTAGCTTACTATGCAAACATGACAAGTGAAATCTCCCGCAGCTTAAACATGTGAGAGGTTGATCGCGCAGAGAATCGCTGAGCTTATGTGAGTGCGGCAGGATATATATTTCACTACGATGACCTGGATGATTGAGAACCTTCACAGACAGATATATATTTTAGTTCTGCTGAGCCAAATAAGACAGGTCAGGGTGAAGAAGTGACAGCCAAAGAAAAGCTTACCACAAAACGGAGAAGTTATGACAAATCAGACTATAAGGCAAAAAGAAAGTGCAGCTTTATGGTTTCATGGACAAAAGAATTTCTGTGGCTGCAATATGACGAGCTAAATAACCAGGGCTGCACATAAGTGGTCCGCAGGTGCGCATTCGCTGTCAAAATAAAAAACACGCACAAGGGTTAGGGTTAAATTTAAAAACTGTACTTTTGAGTTAAAATATATATTTATAATTTTAATAAATGACAAATTAAAAAGGCATGAACATTTTTTTTGTATCGAAAAAATATCGAACCGTGACACCAAAGTATCGAACCGAACCGAACCGTGAATTTTGTGTATCGTTGCACCCCTACTGTTTACGTGTTGGTATTCAAGTTGAGAATGATTGGTGGAAGGCCCAGCCCACAGAGAGCTGCGAGCGCAGAGCCTGGATAAACATCCACTGGGCACAGCACAAAGACAGAGAGCAGGAAGAGAGATGCTGGGATAGACTCTAAATCTCCAATACACTTACCACCAGCAACAGTAGCAGCAGAAGAGGCACAAAATCCCCTATTCTTAAAACTTTGATGCTGACGGGAGACGCTAGCACAATCTGATGCACTTTTTCTTCAAGTGTTGACAAAACAGATGAGTTTGAAGGAAAATTTGTTTGGGAGTGGGGCATATTTAAGGAAGTGCAAAGAGCATCTACAAGGAGGATTGTGTGGCAAGTCTGAGGAATGAGACGTGCGAGTGAATAAGAGTATATACTGTTTACTTATGGAAGAGAAAAGAGGGAGACCAAGAGACTGACATATGCATTTGTTTATATGGTTGATGCAGTAAATATGGTTTTAGAATCACCAGTCAGTCAATACCTTCAGCTCTGACAGCTTGCAGTTCTCCTGCCTTTTTTTTTTGATGTTCCTCTCATCCTATCACAGATGCACACAAACACACACTGCTGTTACTAATTTTGCTTCTCTCTCTCTCTCTCTCTCTCTCTCTCTCTATCTCAACCCACTTCTTTTCACTACCGCTCCCATCGCTGCTCCTTCCCCTTTTCTCCAGAGGGGGATTTCTTTGGGACAAGTGCCATGTCATGGTTTTGTGGTTACATAACGTCTGGTTTGTCTGGTTGTGTGTGCGTGCGTGAGAACCTGGATGTCTGCGCACTGCTGTGACGTCACAGATAACAGGCTTAACTTTGACAAGCCCCCCCCCCCCCCCCCCCCCGAATGCCTCGGGGCAGTGCAGTGACACCATTTTAACACAAAACCGCAGAAACATCCCACAGCAGTGCTTAACACAGAGAGCAACTGCTGTGGGCTTATGGTGAATCTGACATCTCCACAGTAATGACTGCAACCTCAATACATAAAAAAAAAAAAAAAACCACTAATAGATAGTGGAAAATTAATCAGTAGCAGGCTACAAATGTATTGGCTTCATCCAGCTGATTTGGGTTATTGATACATATACAAAGATCTGTATATATGAAGATCTTGGCAGGTGTACAAATATGATGTCACTATGTATTTTAACTGACAAAATGTAATATACTAATTTGTGAGGTTAATCTATTCCAATAAGAAGCATATTTTCCATATGTTTTCAAATGTGTGACAAAAACTCACCAAACCCATACCCAAACTACCGGACTAGCTGTTTTCCTGCCTAGAGCTAACCACATGACCAGCAAAAATGAAAGTAATCAAAAAGTTTAAAAATATAAATAAATAAATAAAAGCCATCAGTGCTACCCCTCCCCCTTTCGAGTAGATGCACACATGGTATAAATGTGAAAATCCTAGGTTGTTGTCAGAAAAGTTACCTCTGACCTTGAGGTCAAGGTCACCGGGATTGGAACTAGTCTTAGTTTTTTACCAGATGCAGCTATGGTATCAATTTTACAATCCTACATTGCCTCATTCTTGAGTTACTGTCACATACTTAGGTTTCCACGCTTTCCCACCGCCCGGCGGGATGACAACAGCCTCTTACGACTGAGGGTTAAAAATGACTGCAGACGGTGCTACAGTCGTTTCTCTCCTGACTTCGTTTTTTTCTTTGTTTTTCCTTGTCAAATTAAAATTTATATTTAATAAATAAATTATAAATCTTATATTTATTTTTCAGAACTTCTCAGAGACTATTGTGTCAACAGGCTTATTTTGGAAATTATATAAACACGTCAACAAGTATGTTTTTATTTTAATATTTCAATTTTAATTATTTAAAGGATTTTAGGTGCATGGATAGGTAATCAGATTTTGCACAAAAAACAAAACAATTTCATTCAACAAACTTTTTTAATCACCCAGTGACCGTGCGTAGTTTATTTTTGGATCCTGTCATGGGTTCAAATCCTAAGGTTAGGAATCACTGCCTCAGATTTACTGATGAAGTCTGAGGCAGTCTTTTTGTGATACCCACAACTGTTAGACTCATTCAAATTCAATTATTTGATCCACTTCTGTTTCATAAGAAGTGAAGGCCTATGATTTTACTGGAAGTCTCAAAGCAAGTTGAAAAGTGGACATTGCAGTGATAAAGCGTCGCCTCAGGGCCAGAACAGTGCCAAATGAAGACTCCTCCTAAGCCAGTTGGTACTCACTGTGCTTTGGCTGCTGAAAGAACATCTCTAGAAGAGGGCGAGAGAGGGAGAATGAGAGATGTGAGAAATGCTACTGATTTTCTATTCTGTGTGAGGTACGCCGCCTATGTGCGTGTGTCTCCTGCAAATTTTTGCGTTTTTTCACAGCTTCTTTTAAGTAGCACACTGCAGGCAAACACAAATATCCCTGAGGCTGAAGTGGAGGAAGGGCTTGAAAATGGCACAGAGAGAATCGATTAGGACGCACACACACACTTTACGCCAGATATTCCCTGGTTGGTGCACCCACTTTTCACACACACACACACACACACACACACACACACACACACACACACACACACCTGAATATATGTTATACAAGATCTACCCAATGCTCCCTTGCTCTTCAGTACTTACCCTCTTACATTTCTCATTCAGAGTCACTCATTTTCTGCCATTTTCACTGGTCTGCTACCTCCCGCCTCTTCTTTCCTCCACATATCAACACCCCTTTCTTACCATTATTTTCCTCAACACATGAGAGACACTTCCGTTCTCTCACTCTTCCTCTTTTGACTTTGATGAATTATTCCTCTCCCTGTAGAGTCCAATTATATCTGACAGAATAGATTCTATGCCACCGATGTTTACCAAGCTAACTAGACATTGCCAGGACAGCGCTGCTGGTTACAACGTGGCTGTCACTTACTTGGATGAACTGAACGTATGAAACATTAAAGTGGGGTCTTAGCTGCTTGTGGCAAAAGGAAACATGACAAAGAGAGCCAAACTGTCGACAAAATGTCACTGTTAAGTGGAACTGTGAAATATCCTTCAGTGTTTCATCTTGAAGCCAGCCAGTAGGTAAATTCTTCAAGGCATTTCTGACATATTGACAAAGGTATAGAAGCTGATTTTTTTAATTTTAACAAGGACTTTTTTCTTTATCAACTCGCCTCCCAGGATGACAGAAAAATAAACGAAATTAATGAGAAAACTGAGCACTGGCTGTGTGTGGCTGTGCTGTTTTTTTAAAAGAACAAAAAAAACAAAACGAAGATTTGATTTAGTCTGCTGCCAAGCTGCACTCGCCATGTTTGTACGGCTGCTTTTCAGTGCACTTTGTGTTTCATAAATCACTTTGGATAAAAGTGGTTGTTAAATTATAGATTAAGCACAAACCAGAATTGCACTTGTGATGAAATTATTTTTTTTCAAGAGATCCTGGCAGACACACACATCGATGCCGGCTGGCTGACAACTGGGTGCAGGTGGTCAGAGCTCAGTGGTGTTTGATTAGGATTTCTACATAATGAGTGGATACTCATAAACTCATACAAACTGATATACTCAAATTCAAGCAGACAGAGAGAAACACAAACAATTGTCTTTCTGTGCTTGTGGGGATTCTTCTGACTATATTCACTTGTTACTCTCATTAAAACTGCATGGAAAAATTCACCTTTACTCTAACCTAAGGTCTTGAAACTCCCCCCAAAGAAACTGCAGTGCATTTGTCCACAGGAAGTTAGACCCTAAAACTTGCACTATAAGCAAAGTAAGCAAAAATGTACTGTATTTGGCATGAAGTCAAACTACTGGTATTCAAGAGATCGTTCAGGTTTACTTTGAGTTACTGACTAATCTTGATGAACTAAACCATTTGTAAAATAAAATAAAAACTGTAAATAGAGAAATTTTCAATGTTTTACAAACTGTTTTGAGCAACTTCCAGCCAGTTCCTTATTTCTCAAGTGGTTTCCAGAACAGACTTGGCACAGTTTTTACATTGGTCCTTCCATACATTCTCCCATTAGTCCATACTATACACTGACATTAGAACAGTAGCTTTGACTCCCTTCGGCTGGGTTTCTGTCGCCTCCTAGTCTCAAACAATCTTTTGCATAAACGGCAAATGTGTTAACCAGTACACCTAGCCACCATTCTACTCATAAGTCTAGCAGGATAATGAGGATAGGGTGACAATAATATATCTAAGATGATTATAAGCAAAAATGCAGGGTTCAACCTAACCAAAGTAGCTAATATCATAGCACTAACATGGAGAGACAGGGAAGCTGCTTTCATATTGATATTTGTATATGCACAAATGGATGAAAATCCAAAGTAAACAGTTTTAGTAAGATGTTGGTTCCACCATATACCACCAGAACAGCTTTAGTGGACACTGGGATTGACTCTACAAGTATCTGTAACCAGTCCTCCAAAACATATTCTTTCATTTGCTGATGATTGATGATCCTGGAGTACAAAATATCCCATATGTGACGCTAGAGACCATAGCAAATAATTCACCATCCATTGTGCCCATGTAACCTACGAGTCCTGCAATAGGTCACTCTCATTACATTGGAAATGTTCCATCATAGGATAAGGTGGATTACTTATAACTCACACAACTTGCTATTGATTTGGAGTGACCCATTCTAATGAGGGCATATGACCCAACCCATTCCAGCAGTGTTACAGATTTTATATGGACACACACACATATACTATATAGGTATGTATATAAATAAAAACAGAAAAACTCTTTATGAAAATGTACTCAGCTGTGGGATTTTAAAAAAAAGGCAATTCTGAAGGGCATTGATCTGCCTTTGTGAAATACCAACTACGCATTCAGCCACACTTGGCTGAGCCTGCCAATCGAACTCAGCAAGTCACAAGGAGCATGTGAGAGTGTGTCTGCACACATGTGTAGGAAGGTGGGTAGTGAAAAAACACTGTATCAGCTAGCCAATAAAAATGGGATTATGGGAATAGGATAGGTGAGTAAAGTGATGTCTGCAGTCTTTGGTTCAACATTAGTGTGAAGCTAAGGCAATCTTTTGGCAGTGTACTCCCGCAAACTCTGACAGGCTTTCCTCTGAGTTACCCATGCCTGGGGAAATGTGCTGAGTTAAGAGTGCTTCATTAAATCCTCTCACACATAAACACTCACCGCTCCTTTACCCGCTATAAACGTGCAGGTGCAGAAACACATATTAGTACAAGTGCATAAACACCTGAAATACATACACACAGAGACGGGACCCTTGACTCCACACAGAGACGGGACCCTTGACACCTACACAGTAACCTAGCTGGCACACTTCTTCCACCTAACTGTTATTGCACTGGCTGTATGATGTAATGACCAGCAAGGTTTTGACTCCTGTTCTTGAGGGCTTAAAGACATCATAGGCTTTCATTCAACAGAAAGGGACATACCAAGGTCAGTAAGGATCGAGGCTCAGTCGAGGATCAGTGAAGAAACTAAACTGAGGCATAAAACAAAGTGGCATTGAAAGGAGCAGAGAAGCAGTTTAGTGCCTGTTTGAGTAAATAAATGCCAATAAATCTGAAGTGTTTTACGAAGCACATCTTCTACATATTTAAAAACAGTAGATAAAGAAAATTTTCACAAACACAATATACTTTTAAAAGTTTTAGCCCCAGAACACTAACATTTCAATAAACATGAATTAGAATTATTACCCTTGGGGAAAAAAAGCTGGCTATCCCAGCTGCCGTACTGCAAGAAGCAGGTCACACCCCGGACAGGTCTCTAGCCTGTCGCAAGGCCAACACAAAGAGACAGACAACAACTTGCACTCACATTCACACATAAGTGCAATTTAGAATCACTATTAACTTAATCCCATTAACAATGTGTCTTTGGTCTGACATCGGGTGGTGGGGTCAAACCCAGGACAGGTGCCCGGTCGACTGACATATCAATTTAAATTCCAGTGGAACATCAAATACCATGTGATCAATTATAAAACCATCTTGCTCATTAGTTTGACACTGGATAGTGAACTAACCACTAATCTTTTTTTTTTTCCTGACGAAAGATTAGATGGAATTTTAACCATAGCCCATAATTATGGCACCCATAATTCAAAAGCTTTGCTGTACTGTTCACAATGGCTAGCACAGCCCATGAGTGCAGCCCTCATGTACCCCTTGACATTAGATTAGTAAAGGTACACCTATTATATACACATTTATAGCATGTATCTTTTACGTAACAAGAGCTGAGAGCGGCTGAGAGCATCGCCTCTCTTGACATCAGCAGTTTCCTTTATCGCTGGAATATGGAGATATCCAGCATGTTCATGCTACTGACATCACCCTTAAACCACTGGAAACCAACTTCAGCAACATTAAACCGTAAAAAACCTGCTGGCATTCACCATGACGAGTAACGTGAAAAAGCCTTGATAGTTACATAAACTGTCAAGATTTTTTAGTTAAATTCACAGTTTACCAACATAAAAGCATATCCCAGGAGAGATCGGCTTTAAAAGTATTTAACCAGGAAAACCTGGTTCAAACTGCAATTCTACTCTCCCTAACCCTCCCTAAACCATGTAAGACACTATAGATGCTTCCAGATTAAATAACTAAAATGGACAAAAACTTTAAATAAAGCAAGATAAAATACTTTGAGAAACAATATTTGAGACTTCCTTTTGATACGTAAGAAAAAACAAGGCATTCTTTATCAGCTGTGGCTCCTTCAGGTCAGCCTTGTGTGAAATTTGGATTGCAAGTCGTGACTGCATTTGGTTCATTTCCACTTGTTTCACTTTTCATACTGCTTTATTGAGCAGAGAAAGTGAATGCAATAATAATATTACTGGCTCTTGAGGTTAAAAGAAAATTACCAGACATATAATCATAACCTTGAAATGTATGTTACAGTAATAAGAATAATTAATCATCACAGAGCCCACTGGGACAAAAGAAATAATAATTTTCCCTTGGCTTTCACAGAGAATGAAAAAGACAATCTGTCAGTATCACAAATAATTGAAAAAGCTATGACATCTATTGGTAACAGCAGAGTATAATCAGACTGCAACGCTGCTAACACCACTGCTTCTTGCCTACCATCCACAGGGAACATACGGATCTTTTTAACGCTGACATTGGGAACAAAAATAAAAATTTCCCCACACAATCACCAACACGACACCACTTGATGTCCGCACTATAAAGCAGGATTTGTGTTTATATAGGTAAATTCAGGGGCAACCTTGGGTTTTCGGTGTTATCAGCACAGTTCACTTTTTACACCATGGAGATATACTCAGTTAAACATACAAGCTTATCAATATTCAAACTTATAAAATTGAACTGCTATGAAATCACCAAAGACCAATCAATTCACAGAAAAACAGCATCCCCGATTTCAGACGATTTCTCTGACCTTGATGTGCAGACGGTTTTAAGTCTTGTAATAACAAATATTGATTCTTAGACTTTGTTTCATTTCTTTTTCTTTTCAATGCAAAGAATCTTTAAACTGTTTTATTGTTTGATAAGCATTTATATATGATCCTAAAAAAGGACAACTATTTATATTTGTTGACCTTATGTATATATGTTTTAAAGTAGGCTAAGACTGTGTTCAAATTCTATTTTCATATATGTTCTTTCTCAAAACATTAAACACTGGGCTTTAGCTGGGAAATGTCTTCACATTTAAATATTAATATTAGGGAATAACATGTATAATCAACCAGATTCTCCCATGTCCTAATGACGGGACTGTATTAATAATAAGTTTGCTAAGCTGGTATTTTTACCAGCTTTAATTCCTGGCTGCCATCAGGCTAAACTTTATAAATCTAGCAATGCTCCAGTCTTACTGATCAGAGCACTTATCCAGTTGATAACCACCTTTGTGTTACTCCTTATCCTAACATCAGCAATCAAGCTAAGTGTCCTTTATAGGGGTTTCTCTGTGTTAGGGTAAGAACTCTCTGATTATGCCTCATCTCACAAGTCTTTCACTAGAAACAACTGGATGAAGGAAGTTAAAAGAAGAAACAACAAGAAGAACTGAGCAGAAAGATTGAAAGGGTGGCTGCTGCTTTTTTTGACCTCACAAACCAACTTCTAATGACATATAATTGAAGTCAGAGCAACATTTCAAGTTGTTTTAATGATCAAATAAAGAATTAATTATATATCCACAGCAATCTGTCTTTACAATAAATAGGAATTTTACCCCTTTCAAGATGGTTTATTTGCAAAATTTACACACCATAAAAGGATACTGAAAGTCAAATTAGATTATGAGAACAATAACCATCTCTACTAAGATAAGATTAAGTATGACAGTGATGATATTCTTCATAGCTGTGTTGTGTTGGTTTCCAGAGCTCTGCACACTCAAAGACTGATGGCTGAGTAAATGAGTGATCAACCAACTTAAGCATATGAGGGAGAAAATCACATAGTAATAAACTATGATGGCTCGGGGATTCCATCATCTGAAGACATGAGAATTGTGTTGTTTATAGTAAAAAGACCTTGAAGCATGCCATTAGCTTAATACTCTATGATGAATAGATAGCTACTAAGACTGTGTGCATTGACAACTGATGGCGGGGTGCCAGTGTAGTCTGCTGGCATCCTGCCAGAACACTCAAGGGCCAGTTAAGCCATATGAGCTAGGTTATCAAATGGCGTAGAGCTTCAAAATTATTTTGAATTCTCATTAGACCACACAGATGTTGCAGAAATCTCTGCGATCTCCACTGCATTTGTCAGAAAAGAAAGAGAGACGCTCAGCTTTAATCTTAAGTTAGTTAAGAGAATGTGTTTGTCTGAACACAACCTCTCAATTTGCATATAAGTGCCCAACATTGTTGCATGCTATTTTAACCCCTCCACCACACCAGCATCCACGAGGAGGCTCAAAGGTGATAGCTATATGATCAGGCATGGACCAGACAGACAATTCTTACTATATTCTTCTACTGTAAGAAGCAATTTCAATGAGAGCTGTCTGACTAAATTGTTTTTCTGTAACTTAAGGACATGGAGTGTTTGTCCAGAGAAGAAGTGCTCTAAATGACGAATCTCACTCACCTGATGTTTAAGGTATTCTTAATCAGTGTTGGTCAAGTTACTTGAAAAAAGTCATCAGTAACTAATTACTGATTACTTCCCCCAAAAAGTAATCCCGTTACTTTACTGATTACTTATTTTCAAAAGTAATTAATTACTTAGTTACTTAGTTACTTTTTAAAAACACGATTTACAACCTGAAGAGGTGATAAAGCGATAGATGTTTCAGCCCAATTCTACTTTTTCTGCATAATCCATCATACAAAATGTAATCAAATGGAAAGGTCTCTTTCTTTAACTTGTTTTATCAGTTTTAATCTTTTAACTTTATGCATCAAGCAAAAATTTAATTATATGCAACATTCTCTGACTTGAATAAATTAGTTTAACATTTAAACCTATTTTCTGCACATTCCAGCACATAAAATAAAATGTTTTTTGTGTTTACACTCACTCTTTCAAATAGATGGAAGTAAAACACAGCAGAAAATAAATGAAGTCACAGACTCAGCGGTCCTGTTGCTCTATTTTCACCTGTAAAGCAGGAGTGGGGTAGGCGGAGGTTTACCCTGGTGCAGGTGTGCTGCGGTCAGTTGAAGAATCCGCGAGTTTCTCTCTGAGTTTCCCATCACGTCGTTGCGCTCTCGGTGCTTGCTTGGAAGTTTAGGGGTTTTTTTCGCTGTAAAAAGTTTTCTTCCCACGCACGACGGACACTAATGTTTTTGTCACTTTTTATGGAATCAAACTCAAAGTAAGGTCAGTACTTCCACGCTTTAAACGCTGCACGCTCATACTCTCTCCCACAATCGATATGTGATCCATTGTTGATCTGCACACAGCTGTTGTCACCAACGTCGCACTCGCTTACGTCACTGTCATGAGACATTCTCGCAAAATAATCACGGTTTTAGTAACGCAGTAACGCAGCGTTCCTACGGGAAAGTAATGGTAATCTAATTACCGATTTTGCAATAGTAATCCCTTACTTTACTCGTTACTTGAAAAAAGTAATCAGATTACAGTAACGTGTTACGTGTGACTGCCCATCTCTGTTCTTAATGCTTGAAAATGTAAGTGAGCGAATGAGTGAGATGAAAATGATCAAAGTTCTGGTTACAGGAGCACAAGGAAAAGTCAAAAAGTACACACACCACACTTTTGTGTATATGTGTCACACTAGTTTTGTTTGTACACATCCACTGAGGCATCTTGACAATTACAGTGTATGGCACTGCAAGCCTGCAGCCACATCCCTGCTGGAGCAGCATCCTGCATCACTACACTCTCTACACAGAGAGCACAGTTAGAGGACACACAACAAGCACTGTACAAACACTGTCACAGGAAGTTGTGCTAAAAGTGTAGAGGACAGATGCATACTCAGCTGGGGAGAGCAGAGCAAAGCTAAAAGCAACGAAGGGCACACCTCACACCGCCGTCACAAAGAGACCGAGGGAGACAGAAACAGGAAAGAAGCAAAACTGACAGCTAATGGTGAGTAAATCAGGTAGCAAAATCCAAACAAAGCACAAACATCAACTTCAACCTTGAAAATGTGTCAGTAAAGCTTCACTTTAAAACCAATCATGTCGGAAGAAACGACGGGGAAAAAAATAAGACTAGGGCGAGATGGAGGTCTGACCACCTTCAAAGCTTTTGTGGCTAAGGAAAGTAATCTAAAGTGATATCTAAATTAATTCCAGTTGATTAAAAAATTAAAAAGGGAACAAAGAGTGAGGGGGGGAATACAGAAAGAGCTGATCTGAAACGACCTTGAGTAAAGACAGGGCAGGTGTTTGGCAGTGGGTGGATGTTGGTGTGTATGTATCCCTGAATATAAATCTGTCATTATATTTGCAGAAGCACGCAGAGTAGGTTTGCATCACATATGAAAAATTAAAAACCACTCAAATTTTCTTTCTAACTTCTCAGTTTTTCAGTTATGAATGGTACTGGGGAAAGATGAGCAATATTTTCTTTGTGAAACAGTTGTGAACAGTCCCCAAAATTTTTAGGATGCCATATAAAATGTAAACGATAACAGAATGCAAATTTTTGCAAATCTCAAACAGAAACCAGGTTGAATATTTAAACTGAGAAAATGTACCAAGCATTTGCTCCCAACAACGAATCGTAGAAGAGTTGGAACTGGGCCATATTTCCTTTTGTGTAACATCATCTTTTATTTTAACAACAGCCTATAAATGTCTGGGAACTGCGTACAGTCACTGGAACTTTGGGAGAGCAATATTGTCTGACACCAGCTGTTCAATGGTCCTGGGTCTTCTTTGTCTTATTTTCGTTTTGGTTTCATAAAAATGTTTTCAATTCATGAAAGGTCTGGACTGCAGGTTGCCACGTCGGTATTTGGACTCTTCTAAGAATCTGAAAGCATAGTCTTCCTTGAAAAAAAATTGTCATTTGGAAGGGAGCATATGTTGCTCTAAAACCTGTTTCAAGCATTGATGGTGCCTTTCCAGATGTGCAAGCTGTTCATTCTATACTGTAGGAACTAAGGCACCCACTGTAATAATCATAACATGTTGGATGGTCCCTGTCCTCTTTAGTCCAAAGGACCAAGCGTCCATGTTTTCTAAAAGAATTTAAGATTTCGACCACAGTCTGACAAAACAGACTGTGGTCAGACAAATAGTCAAAGTTTATTTAAAATGGACTTTGGCCAACAGAATTTGACAATGTTTCCTGATCATGTTCTGGATTTCTTTGCATTATAGAGCTTTAACCTGCATTTGTGGATGGTATAGTGAACTGTGTTCATAGATAATGATTTCTGACTCCATGCATCAATTTCAAATAGCAGAATTATGTCTGTTTTAAGCAGTAACGCCTTAGGACCCTTTCACAGAAATGTCTCCAGATTTTGTGAATACTTTGATATTGTGCACTGTAGATGGTGAAGTCAAACTTTTTCGTTGAGGAACAATTTATAGATGCTGGGTTTTTGGGGGTTTTTTTTGTTTTCTTGTAGGTTGGTGAACCTCTGCCATCTGTACATTTAAGAATCTCAACTCTCCAAAATGCTTGTTTTGTACCTAATGATGTTGATGACATCTTGGCAGTTAATCTAATTACTTTCAAAATGCTCCTCCAGCAATATCTTCTTAGTAACACTTACTTTTTTCAGCGCCTACCCAACCTAAATAGAATCTGGGTTCATGAGATTTTCAAATCATTGCATTCAGTTCTTATGAACATTTTACACAGTATCCCAGCTATTGAACTGAATTGGGCTTATTTGATGTTGGTACCGCTTTGAAATTCTTTACCTTTGCTAACTTATTCAAGTACCCAAAACACATTTTTTGTGTTTTGGGTACTTGAAGCCCTGTACTGGATGTAAACTGAATACTCTTCCTTCTGAATAGCAGTCAACACAATTTTAATATGTGAGTAGAAGTCTATTAACTTCAGATTTTGTCAGAAATAAATTTTCTTCACACATTGCTTCTTCTCATCATTACTTTCTGTAGTGCATTCCTCCTTTTTCATTAAATTGCATGTTTGAAAAGAGGGGCAAGATATACCCTTTTCAAGAGCTGCACAGCAAACTGCAAACCTGTGAGAAGTGATAAAGTTCACAGAGTTTAGCCCACGCTCCACTCTCTAGTGTGCTTTCAGCAGGAAGGGACAACGCAGTTTGTTCTGTCAATGTTCACACAACTGGCTTTAGCACAGCCAGTGTGTATTGACTCTGTGGCCTTCATGTCTATTGTGCACACACTTTACTGACTCATCTCACCCACAGATGCATTCAAAGACATTGATTATTTCCGCCGCAGCCCATCCATTTTTCTCTTTCTCTCAGTTCGTTTCTCACCTTTACCCTTTCTATCAAAATGTTATATGTTTATACTCTTAGTCCAATTCTGTGAACAGGGACATTTTGCAAGTGAAAGCAGCCTCCATCCTCCAGCCTTATCTAGTCTTTCCTGTTCAGACTGCGGATCCCTGAGGTCTAATCCAAGGTGGGAGTGTAGATTCAAGAACTGAACAGACAAGTTTTCTGGCATTCTCGGAGGGTCAGTAACGGATTAGGGGTTATAGCTTGGGGTTGGAGCGGGTCGGGGAATTGTTGCTGTGTCACCCTAAGTCCACACATACTCTACTTATTTGCTAGCAGCCTAAAGCTCCCAGCGGAGCTCCCCTCACAGACAGTATCCTAAATTAACATTCTGGAGCTGCAGACAGTGGCAGCAAAAAAACAGATACCCTGGTCAAAGCCATTGAAAGTTACACACAAGCACACACTGAAGTCTGACTAACTAGAAATGTAGGTTCACTCACAAAGACAAATTACGCTGCTCCCACAAGTGCGATAACTGAATAATTATATGAATTTATAAGGAAAACTGGCACAGGCCTCCAAGTGTGTGATGATTTACTATTGCTACAAATGTACAGGTGTTGTCAGCATTCAGGGTGCCATTTTACAAATGCTATTTACAAAGCACTGTGTTTAAAAACACCTGCTATTCTTAAATTATTGATATGAAAAAATGTTTACCTGGAACACTGTAACTCCTAAAACTGATGAGGTGAGGTGTGATTGGAGGTGTTTGGATAAGTACGGAACTGTGAGGTGCCCACATTCTTGTGTACTAGGTGCCCAGAGCCTAGTGCACAATGCAAAAATAAAGACTAAGCCAAAAAACAAGAATTCTGTTTGCCTTTACGGGTATATGACACCAATAAAATGAGCAAAATCAAAGGAACTATATTTTCAAGTCATGTCATCACTAAGTGAAAATTCAACATTAGAATTAAATATAAAAGTGACTTTGAATATATTTTGCCTGTCCTGCTGACATCCATAAGTTAGCAAAACAATAGGAACACAGTCCTGTATTGTTTCTACCACCTACACCTATTAAAACATCCCTAACCTGCTCTTAAAACCTCAATAATAAACATAAATAACATTAATCACTTTTAATACAAACTCAAGGACTGAAAATGTCTAACCTTCTAACTATATTGGATTATACAATACCTGTGGAGGTCTCTGTAATAAAGTGCTTGCTGAATGCATATATCATAAACAGCATTTATCATGATGGAGGCAAACTGTAACTGAATGACCAACTGCTACCTTCTCTGAAACACCATGGCACAAAACCACATCAAGCATTTCACATAATTTATTTTTTTAAATCACAGATTTGCAAACATTTGAAGAAATATATTTATTTGGAGGATATTCATTATATAACACTTTTCTATTACAAACGTACCACATGGCGATGCAAAACAATACCAGCTGTGGATAGAGAACAGTCAGCAAGCTCACTGCAGGGGTGAGCAGTGAAACACACAAACTGACTGTTAGATTTCAAATTTTATCTTTGAAAAATATCCACTGTCCTTACAGAAGTTAAAACTGCTTCTCGCCAGGCAGGCATCAAAACAAACTACAGACCATCTTGCAACAAGATCGCACCAGCTGCTCTGCATGCTTGACCTTGACTACTTAGCAGTCATTACTAGATTATTACTGCTGTTTGTGGGCTCTCTGCGCTCCTCTTTTCTGTCTTCTCTCTCCCACAACTGGTTGTGCAGTTGGCTGCCACTAACTGGGCCTAGTTCTGCCAGATGACTCTTTCTATTAAAAGGGAGTCGCCAAGCACATAAAGGACAGTTGGTCATTGGGGTTCCACCTCAAATACTGAGAGAATTTTCTTTTACCAAATAAACTGCCTGTGAAGACTGTTGTTGTTCACTGGGGCATATCTTGAATACTCATGCACTCATTAACATTCATTTCTCAGACCGCACCGTCTCCGAGCCACGTCTTATACAGTTGTGATGATATTGTTGACAAAAATCTGTCAGGCAGACTGATGGGGTTGGATTTTAAAAATGGACCGCAGCCCTGAACTTTCTCTATATAACCCATCGGAGATTCATGTGAGAATAAGTCTTTAACCTGCAAGCTCTCTAGTGCAAAGGTTGAGAGGTACCCGATGTGAAAATAGATAGAATAGATAATCGTCCAATGAATTCACAGTGATCGAGTGGGTGTCATGCCTCTCGCCTGCACGCTCTACCCAGGCAGCTCCGTCATCCAAGCTAAACAGAGCATTTCTATTACTGGTGAAAATGTTTCTGAAGAGGTACTATCTCCTGCTGTGTGCTACATGCATGAAAGGGCAACTTTGGAATGAATTTCTCCTGAGTTTGTGTGGAAAAGCCTAAATAAACACCTGCACCGCCTTTGTGGTAGTTCCAACAACTGTAGATGTCTGCGGGATTATATTTTCCCGAGATGTCACATAAATAAAGACAGACAGGCAGAAAGACTCACAAGGTGAAAATGATACCAGGCACACCATTGTTGCTAGTAATCACACAGATCAAAAACCTAGACACATGCTTATCAAAAACAAAACGCACACACAGACACACCTGCTATCCACATTCTATGTAGCATGGTAGAGAGAATCAATGTGTCAACACAACAAAGCCAGGGTGATGGCCTCCTCGCGGCATGACAAGGTGGAAGATATTGAGTGCCTGCCCCCTGATCCCAGTGTTGAAGGCAGACCCTCTAGGGAGGAGAGAGAAAAAGGAAGCAAGGAGATGGACAGACAAGAGACGGCAAAAAGCATAGAGAGGGGAAGTAATGATGGGAAAAGAATGAGACAGGCAAGACAAAAAGTCTAAGAGGCATTGTGTAAGAGGCAGAGAAAGGGTGGGGGGAGAGATAGCCATGAGGTGAGACAAAGGTAGATAAACAGTACGTATGAGGGAGTGAGAGAAACCGATCATGATGAAGTTCAAAGAAAGACAGCGTGTATGTGCTTTGTGTATAGCTGTTCCTTCAGGTAATGGCCTGAAGTTATGATGATGACAAGACACAACACATATCACTAGAGCTTTTATAAATTACTGTAGAGTCCTTATAAAGCAAAGTAAAAAGAAGAAGTGGTGTACGAATTCATTTAAGACTTTTGTACCCAACATAGCATAAATATAAAAGAAGTAATTACGGCAATACTGCAGTTAGTCATCAACAGTTATAATGGCTAGGTTCATCCTTTGCTTCTCACAAATCTTTTCTTGGTTTGCTATAACACATTATTCTTGTTTTTGATGTTGTAGCTTAGAGTTCAAGAACAATGCACCAAACACAGGACACACGAGTGTGGTGAGCAGAACAAAAAAGGCGAGCTTTAATCACTAAAACACGGAGTTGCTGGCAAAACCTTGAAAAGAAGCTCAACAAAAAAAAGGTTTGAAAAGCCAAAAGTACAAACCAGGGCTGTTGAAGACAGCATTTAGAACATGGACAACAAAAAGAAGAACACAGGGAACACAGATGAAGTGACACAGGGAGAAACAAACACACACACATACACACAAACACTGGGGCTCTTTCTGTGCCTTGGATCTCTGTGATACAAGAAGAGCATTGCTGCTGCAGTAGGAATATATAAGTGCGCTATATCTGGATATCTATATGAATTTGCATCTGAGGGATATAGGAGCTCACTCCCCACAACAATACTGCATTGCAGAGGATTCCCCTGGAATCCCTCTACTCTGTCCGAAGCACACGTAAAGTAAAGATGCAACTCTTTCCAATATGTGCTTTTAAATGAAGACTATGAATTAGTAATTACAGTCATATATATATCATATATATCATATAGCATATATTTTGATTTGCATTTATTATTGAGTGTGTATGCCTCCATTGGTGTCAAAATTCGTTTCATGTAGAGTATATGCTTGATCGTGTATGCCTACAATATTTGTACGTTTGCTCTGGAATAAAAAGTGTGTGTACACGAGCCCATGTGTGTTCACTGAACACGGCTGGCTTCAGATCCCTGATACCCCTGCTCTGGGAAAAGAGGGAGGCAAGGATAAAAAACGAGCGGGTCCAATCCTCTGAAGTGAGGACTGTGTTTGTCAGAGGGAATTTATTTATCAGAGAAATTAGCATTGAAATGATTCTGGTGACAGACTTGCCCCGGATATCTCTGATAACAGACACCCAAAATGTTTATGTTTACAGAACTTGCAAGGAAAGTAGAAAGGGACGGCGGTGTAACAAAGAGCGAGGGAGTTTTTTAGAAAAAAAAGACGACTAGGGGAGATAATAAGAGAGGTAAGATTAGGAAGCATAAAGGCCAGGACAAGAAAATTGGAAGGAATGCCGAAAAGAGATAAAATATGTACGAAGACAGAGAAAAAGAACAAGACTCTAGAGGACAAGCTTCACTGTAGAAATAGTTGAATTGTGAGTCACACTTGATAAGGACTTCAGCTAAAAAAGAGTGCGCTCCTCCTACACAGAGGGAGTGAGAAAAGAAGAGCACACAAAAAAGAATAACAGAGAAAGATACTTGTCTTTGTAGGGGAGAGATATTGCCTGTATAGAAAAGATGCTATAAGAGACAAATATGTAGGGAGCGAGGGTTAAAAAGCAAAAGCATTAAATGCATCAAAGAAGTCTGGAGAAGAGAAGCAAAGAAGCGTGGTCAATGTAGCTGAAGACCTCAAGATGAAAACTTGTAAGAGGACGTGACAGAGAAAGAGAGAAACAGGAAACCAAGGACTGGACAAATTAGGTTTAAAAAATGGTGTGGAAAAAAAACGAGGCAGGTGCATGTATATAAAGTATGCACGTCTTCTTTTATGTGCAGAGTAATTTAATCCCACCTATCAGCCTTTTATTATTAACCTGCGTATTGCAGTATGCCTACCTGCTGAGCTTCACCGCTGGCAAATGCAAAAGAATAACAGTGTCAGAAGAAGACTTGAAGAAAAGGGAGGAGAGGGGGGAGAGAGAGGACATTTGCAAATTTGCTTCTGGAGAGTGTTGCCATGGTAATAGATACACTGGTGGCTATGTGTGAAAGTGTGCATATAAATTGATGTGAATTTCTGCTATTTATTATAAATAAATATCTCAATTGAATTTTCTCATTTATCGCACCTAAGCTTTTAATGTCAGGGTCTGTCATCATAATCCCCACCTCTCAACCACATTCATGAAGCTTATTATGTGTGTAGGCATCCCAGCCGGCATCAAGGCAATCTAATTGCTAAATCGAATGTGTGCTTTCATAGAAAATGAATCAAGTCAAAGTTTCTCTTAAGATTCATAAAGCTTAACAGAGTCTTTGGCTATGATTCATTAATAAGAAATGGAATAAAACTCCGCAGATAAAACTTGAATCGCTATGATGTCTGACTGTGACTAAACAGAGAAAGATTGCAAAACATTATTCATTATAGGAGCTCGACTGTAAGCAAATCCATAGGGGATCTATGAAAACCTTATTAAATCATGCAATACAGCTTCGAATTAACTACTTAGCCTCTTCATTTGTGTTGATTATTCAAGAAATCAAAAGCTTCAACTAATGCGGTTTTGGGCCAGGCAATCAGGCAAGTAATTGTTTGCTGTACACTGGCCAATACCATCATCCAAATTTGCACTAATAACATAATCAGTGCACACGCTAATGCAGAATTATCCCAAACGCAGACTTAAAAGTGAAGCGAAGCCAACAAATTTTAAATGCTCGCACAGCACAGCATTAAGTATGGCTTTTTTTTTTAACTAATATCGTCTACATTTCCCTTAGGCTGTTTTTAAAAGAGATAAAGCATAAGTAGCAAAGTAAACAATCTGGGCATATAATCTTCTGGCGCTGAGATGCTACGTAAATCCCTCACAGGCTCAGATATACAATTTATCCTTCTGTTTACCTCTGATTTTGCAATTAAGCAGCATAATAAAGAGACACAAAACCCATCTTGAATTGTTTTTATTTAAAAATGCATGCATAAATAAAATAGTACAATGAATAAACAACTCAAGGGGGAAAGTTCCACCTACTTTTTTTTTCCACTGCCTCACATTGGGCATCATTTTTATTTATTTATTTTGTGGGTGATGGAACAGAGGTAAGAAGTTGCATAAGCATTCTGCAAGTTTAACTCTGTGTTTTTTGGCCGTTCTTTCTGTTTATTTTCAGTTTCATTATGGTTGGCTAATTAACCGCTATCTTACGAGTGGAGGTTGGATGTGTAGTCACTCTCTCCCTTTCACTGCGGTGATTGCAGCAGTGCTTGGGTGTTGGGAAGAGGCGAGGATGTTTCTGGGTCACCAGCTGCCTATGTTTTCTGCAAACACAGCACTGCTAGACCTCACCAGCTGTTTTCTCTCACCATCTCTATCCCTTCGAACTTCTTCTCATTCTCTCTCTCTCTCTTTTTTTCCTTTTCTCGCTACATGTTTCTCCATGCTGGTTCCAGATGCCTGCCCGCGGCTAAAAGAAAATTAACTGTCTCCTCTCTTACTACGGCCCTACTACTGTGTGTAATTTTGTTTGCATAGTAGAGATAAGAGAGACTTAGGCAAGTCTGAAACATTAGGACACGTCGATCATTAGTAAGTGAGTTCGGGAGAGAGAGAAGAAAAGAGACACACAGAGGAGATAGAGGCAGTGGAAATGTCTCCTTTTCGTCGTGGCTATATCGTCATCGCTGGGGTGTGTTGATCATGCAGAAATTATGATTACTGTCTATTTTCTAATTCATTAAATAACAGCTCTACGGCATTACAAATGACATGGAGATTCAAAGAGAAAAAGAGGAAAAAAAATTTAAATATAGTAAGGAAGAAAAAAGAGGACAGATAGAAGGGGAGAGAGCATGAATGCAAATGAAGCTGGGAGAAGAATAATTGGTGTGATAACTCTAACCCTACAGTGGTTAAATATCTGTAAATGGGATCTATTTGGTGGCACATGTGTGAAGCCACAGTGATAATAAGTGTGTTTTAATGTATGTCCCACAAAGGCTGATGTTTGATTATATACAGTCTGTGTGTGTGTGCTCTCGTGACCCACATTAGTTTCGTGGGTGTTGAGCAATTAAAATTTAAATGCCTCAACTAATGAATGTGGTTTGCTAGTTACTGCAAGTCTGCACTGCGAATGTAATCTTGATCAATAAGTTCTGGGCTCTGAGCTAATCTCCTCATGGGCCGCACGTAGAGTCCTATTCAATCTTTGTGTTTTAGCGATAAAAGATCAAACACTGTCACGCACGAGAATTTATGCTTGGAGGTCACAGGCATCCCTCATACACAGATATCAAGTCCAGATGAGCACACATTGTTAGACCTCTTCCAAAAGCACACCAGTAGATTAATGGCTTCTCTATTCCTCTCTCCCTCTCTCTCATTTTATATCATTTAGAACAATATGATCAATACACACACACACACACACACACACACACACACACACACACACACGATAAAGCCATATGAAGTCATCTCACTCACTTGCAAACTTCTGCACTGTACACAGACACATGGAAAGAGGAGATAGTAATGCCTAAAGGCAACACTAAAGGCCGATTTGAATTTAAAAAACAAGCGATCAATCACTTCAAGCAAAGATTATCATTTCACTCGCACGCTCTGAGCCAAAGCTGGTAAAAAAATGTTAAGCACTCTGACAGCAGCCAATACGCCCTTGAACACACTTCACACTACCACAGTTCAGTATATCTACTGGGAACAGTTCAAGCGTGCTCCACCAGCCCCACCATACCATCACAAGTATCAGCTCTTCAATAAAGAAATATAGAACTTTGCTTTTTAACAACTCAATATCTCAACCACATCAAAGCACTCTGCTCCTGTGTGACCCTGAATACATATTTTCTTATCAGACTCAGAATTTCTACAGGTATTTTTCTGCTGAGATAGCAAAGGTTTAACACTATGGCTATTCATCCATCCATTATTTATAGTTTCCCTCTAGCCAAATCTTAACCAAAGAGGGTATTCATTAAAATGTGCATGTCTTTATATGATCTTATATAATATCCTACTTGCTTACAACTATATGAGAAAGCGAGTTGTATGTTTAGAGTTAGGTGCCTTCTATCACCCGACTCTCAGATAAACATTCATAGCATTAAAAAAAAAAAAAAAAAAAAAACATAGCAGCATAGCATAGCAGACAAACATAGCATTAAATCAACTATCTGCCTTTCAAATATTTATGTATTATATACATACTTTACATTTATTTGTTCTCATGTAAATACGTGTAAATGTGCATCTCTCTCTTATGCTGTCAGTGATTCTCATTCATCACAACAGGTTTTAAGTCAGCAAATAGAAATAAACTGATTTACTTCTTTTTAGCTTACTAGATCTATTTTTTCATCTTTGTGTATTGCAGTCACTAAATGCACTTGTTTGTTGATATTCCTCTGCAAACATTTTCATTCTAACTTGAAGTAGTTTGGGCTTCACAATGAAGATGTATTCGCAGGGTTTGTTTTCACATCTGCTAAAGAGGGAAACAGAATTGCAATTACAGGAAACTTGAGTGATAATTTATTTTTCCCCCTATTATCACTGAATGATAGGTTACAAAGTGAAAGAAAAAACATGTCATAGAGAAAATTGTATTCTGAGTAGATACAAACTCTCTGGCCGCTTCATTGGATATACCTTGCTAGCATGTTAGACGACCTTTTGTTTTCAGAACTGCTTTAATTTTTCATGGCAAAGATTTGAAAAGGTGCTGAAATCATTCCTCAGAGATTTTGGTCCATATTGACAATGACAGCATCACACAGATGCTGACAATTTGCTGGTTGTACTTCCATGATATCAGTCTATGTTCCATCACATCCCAAAGTGCTCTTCATATCAGATCTGGTGAGTGTTGAGGCCAATGCAGGAAACTCACTGTCATCTACAATAACCAGTTTGAGATGATTTGAGCTTTGTTACATGGTGTGTTATCCTGCTGGAAGCAGCCATCAGAAGATGAATATACTGTAGTGATAAAGGGATGGACAGCAGCAATAGTCAGAGAGGGCATGCCATTTAAATAATGCTCAGTTGGTACTACGGGGCCCAAGAGAGTAGAAATGTGCCAACACCTTCCTAAACTGTTCATACAAGGCAGAATGGCTCCATGCTTTTATGATGTTTATGCCAAATTATGACTCTACCATGTTAATGTTTTCAGTAGTTTTACTGTCCAGTTTTGGTGGGCCAGTGTAAATTGTAGCCAGTGCAGTTTTTAACTGACAGGAGTACCTGATGCAGTCTTCTGCTGCTGCTGCTACAGTCCATTTGCTTCCAGCTTCAATGTGTGCTGTATGCTCACAGATTTTCTTCTGCATGCCTTGGTTGTAATGAGCTGGTCTTTTAGTTATTGCTCCTACCAGTTCAAAGCAGTCTGGCCATTTTCCTCTGATCTCTGACATCAACAAGCTATTTTCACCCAGAAAACTGGTGCTCACTTGATTGGTCCAAAAAGAGAAACTTTCTCTATAAACCCTAGGACAGCGGTCCCCAACCCCCGGGCCTCGGACTGGTACCGGTCCGTGAGTCGTTTGGTACCAGGACGCGAGAGTTGAGGCTCAGGTGTGAAATGTATGGTTTTCAGGTTTTTTTATCAGTTTTCAGCGTTATTTTGTTATCGTTTTTATCGTTAACTCTGTTTTCCTGGGTCTTTTCACATGTGTTATGAATAAATCTTCTTTTTTTCGGTACCGGTAATAGTTTTATTTTGTTGTATTTATCCGCAACACCTTTAAGGCCGGTCCGTGAAAATATTCTCGGGCATAAACCGGTCCGTGGCGCAAAAAAGGTTGGGGACCGCTGCCCTAGGAGATGGATGTGCAGAAAATAGCAGTAGATCAGTAGTTTCTGAAGCAGTAAGACCTGCCAGTCTCACGCCAACAACCATGTTTTATTCAGAGTCTTTATAGATAATCTTTCTTCCAGATACTGATTCCTAGTTTAAACTTCACCTGGTCATCTTGACCATGTCTACATCTACATACATGAGTTGCTGCCATGCGATTGGCTGATTAGATATTTGCATTACCCACCAAGTATACACCTCCATGCAAAAGTCTTGAGCCACTGCTAATTTCTTTATATATTACTTCCAAGGAGCTACACTTTTTGGTGGCCACAGTAAAAGACCTTAAATATTTACTTTAATGTCGAAGAAGACTGCAAAATAGATTGCAAAATCAAGGAATGTGATAATGGCAAGGGGGTAGGCAGAAATGACACGGGAACACAGAGGAAGAATATGAAGTAACATGAAAGGGGTGTGGCATAACAGGACGGATGAGTAAAGATTGGAATTAGGAAAAGACATGGAGGATGAACTGTCAAAACCACATAAGCTCCGTTACTATGACATCCACACTTTTACCAGCTCACTTTACCGCTTAATCAAAGTCTAGCCTGAGTGATTACATGGCCCCTTTTTTTCCATGAAAGTGTCACTATTTTAAAAAAGCTCCTAATACTGAGCTCTAGGAATCATTTCTAATTTATTCTCACCAGTCCTGATCTGCCAACCAAAGCTATTATAGGAAAGTCAGGATGATGTGCTGTCAGAAGCCAGAGAAATAGATGTCATCCACAGCAATAAGCCTGTAATAACTACCGTCAAATTATTTTCAGGGACTAAGTAACTTTTCCCTCATCTCCCCATTTGGCCCCTGGCGCCTCTTTTGCAGCTTGTGAAATGTTTATTATTAAAATTGCATAACTATGCATATAGCATTTGAGTTGTTGAACTGAGGCAATATAGCCTTTTTGCTTATTAATGTCTAACAAGATTGAAAAAATTCACTCATGCACAAATGTTATTGACACATGTGGACATATTCTTTCATGGTCATATCTCCAACACACATCTGCATATACTGTGTACGGTACAGGAGTGGCCACAGTCAGGTGCGGAACATATCGTTTGGCATTCTGAGTCGCCTCTTTTCCTCAAGAGGATGATTTAGGTGTGTTCGAAATGAGAATGAGAGAATGAGTGGAAAAGGACAAGAGAGGGAAGGAGTGCAAAGCAGAAAGAGCACTTGCTTGTGTTTAGGGTGGCTCACAGTAGTTAAAGTGACATTTTGTTGAGATGTGCACTTTCCAAAAAGCCCTGTGGGGGTGCACAGGGCATGCCCAGCCATGTCAGCCTACTCTATGCAGTCACACTGTATCCTGACACTAAGCACACCAGGCAGGCTAGGCCATGCGCCCAAACACATTATACTCTTTCCTATCTAACACTCAAACAAGAACACGCTAATTTTATCATACCTGACACAGATACAATACCCTCTAATCTAACATGAAAATGTCCTCACACAAACCAAATTTTATCTACCGCACTGTAAGATTACATAAATAGGGACCTTTTTTTGCCCTCAGGTAGTCCATTTGGGTACTCATAATTTGAACTCTGTTTGTTCCATATACGAATTGCATAATGAATGCTCTGTGCTATAAGCAGCCAGCGCCCTGTGTTCTGCATATGACCTACAACGCCTTAGACCTTGGTCTAGCAAAGGATTTTAGGCAGGGACTAGGCTGGGTGATGGAGCACGGATGGCTGCAAAGTGATGCAATTGGACAGCACAGTGGTTTTGTGAAAAGCCCGAGCAAGAATATTGTCTGATCTGAACTTTGACACTCTTGTTACAGAGTCATCTTGAGTGGATTTAGAGGAGCTGAAAGTCTACACGGTGCTTTCATTCCCAGTGCCACACAGCAGGTTACAGGACTGAATGAAAAACAACATTGCTTGGTGCAGAGAAATCACAAAACACACATACCTCGCAGACAGAGTTCTATCCTGGGGTGTTATGGGGGGACGGTAAGGGTTGATTCTTTCACACTCTGACAGAGCCACTAATGCTAAAATGTCAGCACGCTGTTGGAAGAGCAGGCAAAAAGAAGCTGTAGAGACAAAGACACAAAGAGAAAGAGATGGGAGGGTTAACATGACAACTAAAAGTCACAAACCTTCTAAAACCAGGTGGGGGTTAATTTTACACCTGCGCTTCAGTGCCCTGAATAAATAAACTGTATGCAGAGCTACTGACCTTAAAAATGCAGAAATTAACCATGAAAGAGAAAAACTCCAAATCTCCCTCCAGATATCCCACAGTGAATGTAAGATTAACTCAACTTTACTTTGTGAACTGCTCCAACTATTTTCTGTCTCAAAGTATGCAAGATGTTTTACGCTACTGTATGTCAGTGGCCAAAGCTAATGTAATCAATTAACTATGGTGGCAAACTGTGACATTAGTGACTGTCAGCAGGTGCCAGTCAAATCACATTAGCATTTCTGCTACTCAAGCTCAAGCGGTTTTATTGGTGTCACTGAACTGGAACATACATTGAAGGCATCAGGTGAACTGTACGGCACAACAAGAAGCAACAAGGCAGGTTCATCCATCACTACAAAAAACACAGAAGCCACAGGACCTGGTCCAGTGCAGATGGATGTGCTGCGCCGTGCTGTCAACAAGAGCTGTTATTTCCAATTGATGAGAAATAAAGCCCAGCTTACTGGAAGATGAATATTATGCAAGGTGATCTCAATCTTAGTAAGATAAATGGCGATACCATGAGAACAAGCTTTACATTAATGAAAAAGTAGGTTCTGTTTCAAATTGGCTTTGCACCCTTATGCCGTGTAGTGAGGCAGCTCAAATAGACAGGGCTCCAGAGTGGAAGCATTTTATTTGGATACGCGACTGAAAACTGGTATCGGAATGAGAAAAAAATTTTGGGGTGCACCAGTGCAACTAACTGAGTTTAATACAGGGATGGTCCCTAAACCAGATACGGACTTGGAAATGCATCTAAATTATTAAGAACCATGGCTTTTTTCAAGTTTTAAGACTTTTTTTTAATCTGTACTTGAGAAGACGGGAGCGAGATTAGTAGAGCGGAAAACTTGATTTTGGTGTAATTGACGTTGCACAAGGGGCTTCTCCTCTCTATCATTCTCTTCTGCGATCTCTTTGTCAGCGTTTGCCTAAAGGAAGGGCCGAGCACACACAAACACACACACAGCCTCTTACACACAGGTACAAGAGGTCGTGAAGAAGTAGAAAATATAGAGTTTTACCAAGCTAATAAACACATGCGCATCACCTTCACAGATGAAAAGCCATTTTTAAGATTGTTTCCCATACATCTGTTCAATAAGCATAAATTGCAGGCGAGTTTTCACATTCTTTGCTTGAACTCTCTTGCACAGTATAAACTTTGTTTATGAAGTAAAAGCAACTTCCTGCATTGGATGACCACACCAATGTGAGGAGCTGCAACATGCAACAAGCTACTGCAAATGTCAACATTATCAAAAGGCTCTCCAAAAAGTTGATTCTGCTCATCTGGACGTAGCGTTTATCAAAAGGCCACAAATAATACTAGAGAAAAACAAAAAGACTGCTGTTCAGCCTTGCTGCTTTAACCACACAACTGTCCATAATCACAATTATGTGTGTAGCCACTCCCGAGGGCCCATATTGAGCCAGGAATATCCCTATTAGGTCCCAAATACATTTTAATTTTAAAAAATAGCTTTACGTTTACAATAATAATGATGATATCACATTTGATTGTTTCGTTTCATTCGTCTTTGTGAAGCCTTGCTGTTTTTTCACCGGTGTGCTGTGCTCCTTTTACACAGGTGTGACCCAAATAATTAAGCCAATAAATACTATGTGACTGCATGCTGTGTCTGTAAGTTCAGCTTAACTCAAAAATCCTTGGGCCACAAATCAAAATCTGCCTTAAAAATGGTTTTACAGTGCAGCCAAAGATTTATTCATGATCTGGTTGTCTGTTAGACTATTTTTTTGACGATACAAACCATGTAAATTGCTGTCAACTACAACTCTGTCTGTTAAAATGTTAAGCTAAGAGCAAAGATAGGAAACATGGCCAAGACATTATAACCCGTTTGCATAAAGTACTGTTTAACAACAACAACAACAAAAAAACTGGTGCTACAGGATATTCTCTGTTGGGCTGTTTCTTTTTTTGGCCAGTCTGGGATCAAAATTAAAATGGCAAACTGGATTCTTGGTCTGAAGCCAAGCTATGTTCAAACATTTCTTTTGCTCCATTCCATTACATCACAGCTGGCACAGCTGATATGCCGGGCTGAGCTTTGTGGTATGGAGAAATGATTTACAATGTCAAAAAGATCCAAGAAATTGACATAAATGCTACCATTTTCACTGGCCTTGTTGGAGGGAGAAAGACTCCTTAAAGTCCAGCTACAAGGAAAAAGGGCACAAATGAAGGCTGTAATGTAATGCATTTTCAGCTAAGCCTAAGAAAGTTCCTCAATACTAGTAATGACTGTTGCTAGCAAGTGGCAGGTTCAGCCTCTGAGTGCTTCGGCCCTCAGAAGGGCACAGTAATAGGTCAGAGTAAGCTAATTTAATGTAGATTATCAAAGATGCACAGTGCAATCTATGATTTCACACTGGGAAAGAAGCTGGTGAGCCATTAGGTTATTGATGGCTTTCAATGCACCTTCCTCCAAAGGATATTTCTTCATTTTTAAAGATAACGGTACAGAGCTCTTTGAAACACGTTGGGCTAAAGTCCTGCATACATGTCAGATCAGATTCGCCTCATTTCCATACTGTTATACATTATCATCAGTGTTGATATATATCTATATATTAGAGAAGAAATACTTCAAAGGGTATGGTGACTCAGACTGACTTTGTATTCATGAAACAAAGCCTTTCTTCTAAGGATACAAGGGGCACAGGAACAATACCAGATCCACTCATTACAGAAGTCAAAGGTTCAGGAATTATCTTACATTTATTGCCTTCTATGTGTGTCAGAAAACTCCCCTTGCTGTGTGGTGATTGGACAGAAAAAAAACCCTATCCGCCGTGTTATTTTATAGAAGCTGGAAAAACATTGCTTTTCGAATAAAGATCTACTGCTTGCTTTGATCTTGCCAATGAGTGTGCGATCTGTCTGCCATTTCAAACAGCTTTCTGCTCATAAGTCCATCAAAATCCAACAAAATGTCTTTCTTGCCCAAGAACATTAAGAACTCATTAGGCCGAGCATGATTCAGCTAAATACATCCCAGCCTTCTGTCCAAAGAAAAGGGGAGGGGGAGGAGAACTTGCATCCCTTAAATCCTGTCTGTAACAAAAGTAATAATACCAGTAGAAGCTGTTTTACCCTCCAGTGCTGTGCAATTTGCACATCTTTATGTTTGTTTGCTAGCTTTCTGAGAGCCTGTTTTGCAAATGTTACTGCTGTACCTCAAAAAACACGTGCCTCAGATTTTTTACTATCATGTAAAAGCAAGCAAACAAACAAAAGAAAGTGCATTTTTAAAGCCATTACCAACATGGACAAAAAAGAAAAAAAACTAAAATTCTCGGTAATGGAATAGACAAAGCGTATGTTTTCAAGTGAGACCTTCTACTGTACTGAAAAGAAGAGGGAATTATTCCTGCCAGATATAAAAATCCTAAATACACTTTTGGTCAAAGAAAATACAATTTAACAACCTTTAAAAGCAGTTTTTAAAAGGAGAAAATAGTCATAAAAATAATTTTTAAAAAATGTTACTTATTTGAATTATCCTTTTTACGGCAGCATAAATAAAGGTGTTATCTTGGGATCAACAGGAAAAGTTTCACATTTCTATTTTAGCTGTTGCGAAACTGCAAAAATGTGAGGGAAAGTAAACATTCAGCTCTGAGGCTGTAAATAACTTGACTAACCTGTAAAATGAAATCAGATGGAAAAGGACAAATCTTCACTATATGCTTTTAAAGTTTGCTGGACATAACAGAACCAGCAAAGAAAAATATAACCTCACATTCAGTGTTAAATGCTGTGCAAGGACATGGCAAACATCTTAAATTTAATGGAAACAGTTTCATAGGTCAAGAAGCACTATCAACTGTAACTACATTGCTGACCAAGAATGTCCAATTTGTGCTTCTTCTTATTATTATTTTTCTTTATATGTGAGCCAGAGGTGTATACGCCGCACACCGGCACGCTCACAGACTCATAGTGTGAGGCTCCAGAGACCCAGAATGCCCTTTCTTGCTCCCTCTTTTTTTTAATCCTGGCAATTAGCGAGAAATAATTAATGATAAAAAATGAAAAAGTTGAGGGCAGAGAGCCTTGAAGATAGAGTTCTGCACCGTAAGCATTCAATTCCCCCTCTCAAGGTCCTCAAGGTCCACTGCTCTCTGGCTGTGATCCTTATACAGCTACTGGGAGAGACTGGAACAAAGGCCTCTTTGATATCTGCCCACCCTCTCTCACTCAATTTTATACTCTCTCTGCATCTAATACACTCTTTTCTTGTTTGCTTGATTGTGCTGGCATAAAACCCCAACCCTACGCACCCATGATTTCACTCTCCCTCTCAACAACAAGGTTGCAGTATGCCTGCTAAGTGTCCATTTGAAAATATTGCAAAGGTTACACCAGACATCTGCTGCTCCACCCAGATAAGACTTTGTTTGATCGCCTCCCTGTGAAATTAATAAGAACAGCCATTAACAATCTGGTAGAAATAGGAAGTTGTTACACGTGCGGCTGTGAAGAGATGGGTGATGTAGCTGAACCTTGATAATGCAGCGCAGCAACGGAGCCATCAGTAGGGGGAGAACTGGGGAGGTCGTGACCTTGTGAAGTCACTTTAGAGCTACATTCAAGCGTAATGTGGATTTGTGATCAGAGTAAAACTGCACGCACATGCATATGCATGCACAGTCTGAAGAGACTGAAGAGAGAGTGATTAGGAAAAAGACGGAAGGAAGGAAAAAACATTCCTGAGCACTTCTGCCCCCTGGTGGCAGTTTGCAGTAGCATCTTGCTGTACTATGTAAAGAAGGCTGTAAGAGAGTTACAGTAGAAGGGGGACTTCTGCGAAAATAGTCTAGGGGTTTCTGCTTATTGCACCACCTCTGCCTCCCGAAGGGTGGCTTTGATCTTTGCATACATTTAAATTCCAAAGAGGCAAAAAATACCGAGGCATGATAGAGCTCATTCATTCATAAATGCAGCTACTGGGATTAGATCTGGAATTACAGAAAGAGCAGACATCATTTCATAATACTCTTCAAGCGAATTGCATTTCATTTACTGGATATTTTAAACACTCATTTTAGACTTTGAATACAGCCTTCACTGCGGTGGTTTTATTTGCCACTAGCACAGATAATTAAGTACAATTCTGAACTACACAGACGCACCAGGTCTTATTCGCATCATGTTAGACAAATCTGTTTGTTTAATCCTGCAGAAACGGCTGTGCACTTTAAGTTGTGAGCACATAAATTTGATTGATGATTCTTGAGCTCCAAAAAGCAGAGTTAACAAGGAACGGATTATAATTGCACAGAAAAGCTAGACAAGCCTGCAGACAGGCGTTTGATCTGATGAATGTGACTGAACCCTGCATCTGTAGTTTATCTCTTTGGCCAGCAGATGGCATCAGCAGTTAGTGCAGTGTGCTGTGGCGCAGTAGAACCACCCCCGTTTTCTGTCCTTTTGGGCAGCGGCTGCAGTGAAGCAACTACAATTTGGCAATCTGGTTGCAGCAAATAGCTTGCTTCCTTATTTTGATCAGATTTGTAGAATACGCTACAATTTCTAGCACTTTTGCACTGCTGGCCTCACTCCTCTCACGTTTTCACCAAATTCTGCTCGATATTTAAGCCCCTTTGAACTGTACACCCTCCCACACGCTGGCATACACACACGAATACTTACCCCTTTCAAAGTGCCTTTGACCCAGCAGCACGGCAGATGTTTTCATGTGAAACAGACAAAGAAAGAAAGCAGTAGATCATTAATACACATGCTAAGGAGTATGGTAAAACTTGTCTGGAGAATCAATAGAAACATCAGGAGGAGGAAGAGGATGATTAGATATTGACTGAGGTAATGGGGTGAGGTGAGAAAAAAAATTGCAGTTAGCCAACTGGTGTTTTCATCTTGCAGCTCTAATATGGCCTGTCTAAATGGGTGAGAAACTTTTATCTGTTAATATCCATTTAATGTACATAGAGTGTCACTGTGGGAATTAGGAGACTAGGAAATATTACGTGTGACAGAATTACAAGTACCGTATAAAATGGGTTTATAGAGGTTTAACATTATAAGCATAAATCTGGTGGTTTAACACCTAATTCACCACGTTGGTTAAACACAATCTGTTGGGGTTTCTTCAGAGCACTAAGGACAAGCTCTCATTTCTTTGATTAATTATAGGCTTTGGGATTTACATGTAAATGTTTATATTTAATAAGCTCAATCTATGATTCTGGGTTCAGTTATGAAGGGAATTCACGAGTAACACCAGTGAATCGAAAACACTATTAAGTCACAGGAACACAATTTCTGAGCCAAAACTGTTGTTTACAGTAACAATACCAATGTGTCGTTTATTCCACAAAGAAAATCATAAAAACAACTGAACCATTTTAAAGTTGTAAAGCTCATCACATTAACTTCGAGTGCAAAATTGATGTGACCCTGCTATCAATAAACGGCCGTATAATATGCCAAACACAGTCAACTAGGTTGATATCAACCCATATCAGTGTTCTGCTGATGTAATATTGTTTCGTCCTTTCATGAAAGGAAAATTACCAGGACTTTGATATTTTTAGGTTGTTTTTTTTCCTAATTTGGCTTTTAATTTACCCAGGCTTTAATTCAGTTTTGTTTAGCAAATGGCCAAAAATTAAAAATAAATAAAACAGTGTTAGTTAAAGTAACACTGAGTGTTTGTCTTAACTACATGCAAACCAATTGTGCTTACATGGGTAGTCACTCCCCAAAGGCTCATTCTGAGCTAGGAAAACACCTGCTTAACACATGTACCACCAACTGGTTATCCTGTTCACATACAGGAAACTCAAGAAATTCGAAAGACAAAACAGTTCAAGAGGAAAAAGCTATGCATTTCATAATGATTATATGAAAACTGCAAATATATTCATTGTGTTGTTTCAATATGAACATCAGAATTGAGGTTTTCAATTGCCATGTACTACAGAGGCCAGCCTAGGGTAGAAAAACATACCTGCAAACCAATTTTAGGCATGTTGAAAGTCCACATACCATAGTTCTAAAAACAAACAAAAAAAGTATAATACTAGTCATTGAGTAATGCAAAGCTTTACAATATCACAAAGGTAGCACGTATGGCTAGAGTAAATAGTACATTTCCTTTATGTTTTCCATAATGCTGACCCTTTACTGCCAAGCCTGTTAACATACCTGAAATTTACATATCCTGACTAGGAAGGAAACGTTTGCAAGGTGGCAAACATTCGTGACAATCGCTTACATAATACTGAACTGACCTCTGTTCTGCGAAAACGTACAAAACATTTCTAACTTGCAGTGAATGATTGTTCCATGACACAACATGCAGCTACAGCAAGCTTTTATTTTGGTAGGAGTGACGTTAGCTTATAGCTAGTGCATTGACATCAGCCAATGCGAGCTAAAAAAAAAAAAAACCTGACAAGTACGCTATTTAAAAAGCATTTAAAGTTAGGTTAAGCTATTGTAAGTTAACGTTTCATGACGACCTATTCGCGAATTAATTCGTAGCATTTTTACCATTTACTCCTTGTTTGCAATCTTTCTCAGTAGCTCACTACGTAGACTTTATGATAATGGAACTGGAGAAACAACAGGTGTAGTACATCACACAATTAAGCAATTAAATTAGAATCCAGTCAGGTTGTGGACAATGCTTATTTACATTTTCTGAAGCAAGATTATTTAATGGTTATGTATAAAACTTAAATATATTGTGAAGGCTTAAAAATCAGAGTGAAATGTATCGTCATTCTGCCTGTTTGGCAGGAGCCTGTTTTTCAGTCGCATACAACAAATTTCATTTGAAACGTACACATCCGGGTCACGTTAAAAACGTAAGCTACAAGACTACATACTCCCAGCGCACTTTTAGTTAAAAAAAAATGAAATTCAAACTTAATGCGAATTATTTAATGTACAATATTAAAACATTATTTTATTATTTCTCTTTTCTCTGTACTTAAAAGGTTAGTATTTAGTTAGTTTAAATAAAGGACTGTGCCACCATCACTGTGATGACTACCTTAATTATTTTAATTGCATCCCAATAGAGTTTGTTTTAACAGCCTATGAGTCTTATAAAAATCACAATTTTAACTACAATGCAATGCCCATGGTTAAGGTGAACCATGCAGGATGGATACTCAGGGGTAAAAATAAATAAATAAAAACAAAAAGTCCCTCACTTGCCGATCCACTTATCTATTTACTAACATATTTCTCAGGTGTAGTTTCCAGTGTTGAAAGGCATGCACCACACCTGCATCACTCTTCATCAAGTCATTTGGGCACATCTTGTGTTACTCACGCTGGCGCATCCTCAGTCAGGGACAAATTCATTAAAAATGACCACACAGTAGAGAACATCATGCATCAGTCTATTAGGGTTTTTTCAACAGTCTAGCTAATCACATCTCTTTTAGAAACAGTCAAGAGAAAACTGTAGCACTGCTGAGAGGAAAGAGCTTCAGTTCATGTGAATCCCATCAAGTGTAGGATTGACACTAAGGAGGTCACCTTGAGAAAGGAAGGATTTATAGGAGGAAACCGGATCAAAGGAATACCACAACAAACTTTGAGAAACTGTTTGGCAAACTAATCAAAGAAAGAAAGAGGTACGCTACATCTGAAGCCAGTCAAAGTTAGAAGTGACTTTAAAGTGTAGACTGGTGGAATAATCACAGTCTTCTTGGTGGAATGACTAACTCATAAAATTGGTTAAATGTTTCAGAAGCCTATTGCTGTGATGTCCATCACAAAATGGTCTGAGGGAAGTACAGAGGAGGCGCTTTAACAACAGCTAAAACAGGGTGGTTGAAACATGGAGACATTGAGAAACGCAGATTAGCTTGAACACTGTCTTAGCAATGTATTTGACCAAAGCAAGAAACAAATGTGTGTCCACGTCCGTTAAGGAAAATAATCCAAGACAAAAATGGTGACTTGCTAGAGATTGGATACGGATATGCTGTTCAAAGCATCAATTTATCTGTAAGTGGTAATGAGTATTAACTTTGTAGAAATCACTTGTATTAGATAAAAAAAAATAAAGAGGTGCCCTAGGGGAGTAGTACCTACCTTGAAAACACAAAAGTAAATGTATCTGAAAACGAACACAAGCTTTCATAAAAAACACAATACAGGAAGGGTTTGGGCTTGTTAAAGCTTTATTTATAAGCAATGAAATTCAGTCATCCATGACTAAGGAGCTTGGAAAGAAAAGCGTCTGGACTTCTTTGAGTTGCTTGAAGACGTTTCACCTCTCATCCGAGAAGCTTCTTCAGTTCTAAGGTCAAATGGTGGGGAGTCCCAGATTTAAACCAAGTGGGAGTTTCCACCCAAAGAGGGACAAAGGACCCCCTGATGATCCTCTACCTAATCACATGAGCCAAGGTGTCATCCATCCTCTTTTGCTTATCTAATTCACTGGTGCAGGGCGTTGGAGACTATCTTAGCTGCTGTAGGGGAAGTACATCCTGGACAGAGAGACAGACAACCATTCACACTCGCATTCACACCTACAGCCAATTTAGAGTCGTCAGTTAACCTAACCTCATTATCTATATGTCTTTGTACTGCAGGATGAAGCTAGAGTGCCCAGAGAAAACCCAGTAAACATGAAGAGAATGTGCAAACTCTACACAGAAAGAGTCTGGCCACATGGTAGATATAGACCCAGGACTTGAAAGGCTATATGACTAATTTGAAGGAAAAGTCAAGCTGAAATCTTATGAAAAAAAGCTGACCACCAATGTTCCCTCTAAGCTGCGCGCGTGCGCAATTGCGCACTGCTGGCACTGTCTCTGCGCACAGAAAATCTGTGTTGCGCACAAAAAAAATCCAACCTGAATTGGGCTGCTCTCGTATGGGATTAGAACGATGCCACCTTATCCTGTAGTCCAGCCAATAATGCGATTCACATTCGTATATACGCAGCTAATCAAAGTCGTTGACAGGCTATGACAGCGTCCTTATGTGCTGACACCGGTGTTTTAGCTAGCAAAGCGGAGTGGCTGATGTGGAGTGAAGCCATGTTAATGGCAACGTGCACAACCATTGGAGATGTGAGCAGGACAGACGGAACAATTAACGGAAAAACTGTGGACTTTATACCAGTTTTTAAATTGTGTTGATAGGCCACGTAAAACCAGAGTTATGATAAAAATATATGCAATGTTTGGTTTTCTTCCTGAGTGCTATCGTTGTTTATATTTACTGCGGGAAGAAACGGTAAAAACGGCATTTTATAAGGAAAATGCTCGAATGCTCTCCACCTGTGAGCAAAACCAAAAAACCCCCACCCTTTCCTATTCTTCGAAAAATGTACCATGTCGACCAATCAAAAAATGATATGGCGACATGGTATTTAGTTGTTTAGGAAGGGGGGAAGTTTTAGGAGTGATGGCAGTGTTTTGAGATGTGAGAGATTTGCGGCGTTCTTGTGTAGTTAGTGTGTAGTGTAGTCAATAATTTTGTTGTGTGTGTCAGAACAATGAGGCGACTGCTGAATGTTACAGGTGTTACAGCAGTGATACATCTCCTGTTGTCAGGCCTGCAGGTATCAGACTGTCGTTCTGCTTTATCTCATAGTGGACAGAAATTATTTTTGGAGTGGCACAAATAATTTGTGTGGCATCAAATTTGATGCGGAACAGCTGATTGTTCTGTAAATAGTTTGAAATGTTTATTTAAAAAAACACCTTGGCTGCATTTTTAGATAAACAGCTGCAAAAAACTTTGTCGCTTGCATAACTCAGTTACTTTTTTGAAGAAGTAACTATATAATTAATTGCCCAGCATTGGTCATTATATACTGTATTTTGCAGACAGAGAGTTACAGGACTCTCTCCCAGACCACAGACTGATAATACAAGTCAGAGCTTTATAAAAAAAAAAAAGAAAAAGAAAAAGAAAGAAAGTTGTGTTTTCAAAATTGAAGTTCAAATTATTTTTTACTTCTAATAGTGTTAACATACTACACAGGTCATGAACAGTTAATTAAAAGTAGTCTAACATAAATGTAAATGCTGTAATTTGATTATTTTAATAAACCATGTAACCTGGATGGGTTCGATGCTGGTGTGACCACAGTGCACACGTCTGCTGTTGCTCACAGTAGACCAAGGGGTCGCTCAGGGAGTTTGTGTGTTCGCTCAGACACATGAAAAATTAGAGGGAACATTGCTGACCACATATGAGATCAGGCAGTGCTAAATAGTAAAGGTTTGATCATTAGGTCTTCTGTCTAATTTTGTGACAAGTTATGTAATCACATGACAAACACATCTCAAACAATGACAGTTTTGCATTGGGAATGACAAAACTGGACAAATGAGCTTAAATAACAGCAGCCAAATTGTTCTGAGGGAAATTTGTCATTTTAGGGTTACGATGATGACTTGCCGGGTTTGTGTACACCCCTTCAAGTGTGAATAAAGTTTAATTTGGGATCCCAGAAAGTAGATTTTGTTTGTCTGTGGGTGCAGCGTTTCCAGTGGGAAAATATATTTCATCACTCATCCAAGTGATTTCTTTATAAGGCCGGGAAAACCTGCAGTCAGCTGAGACTCAAGAAGTCACTTGGATGTGTGATGACACAGTGAAAACACTGCATCCATATGAACAAAATCAACATTTCTGGGATTGCTTTACTTGGATTATTTAGCACGCATCAAGACATTTAATTTGACATGGTAAAATAAGAAGATTAGCTAGAGCATCACAGCAGTAACTAACACAGCATTGTCTTCTTTTCCAGGGGGTGTTGCATTGAGTTTGGCAATAATGGCTGTAACTGCTTTGGATTTTGGCCAAAGTACAAACATTTAGCACTGTTTGTAGTCTTAGAGTGTATGTTTTAACAAATTTGTTTTGTGCATTCAATTATTTCTTTGTGATTTTTTTTTCTTTCATTAAAGAATGCAGCATCACCACCCATGTGCCAGTGTGCATGGGAGCAGCCAGATCTCATGAGGTTGGAGAGTGCACGTGAACACGTGCCTGTATGTGAGCGGTGGTGCACGGTGGGTCCGCATTGAAAAGGGGGGATGGGTGCACGCAGCGCTGCATGTCACTTGATCTCGAACATCAGAGCAGATAGATATAGCTAAAGCGATTAAATGAGAGGAGCGCCTTGCGTCACTGGCAAGGTGGCTGCCCTGGATATGTGAATGGATTAAGAAGGGAACTTGAGTGCATGAATGGACAATGAATGAATATCACAAAATTTTATTCCCTTTTTAATAAATCTAAATCTTCCAGTACGCACAGAGTACCCTCAAACTGATATGAAGATATTCAATGTTCTTTTTGCAGTCCCCCAGACTCCCTGACATTAAAAGTAAAATCCTGATTATAAAGTTTAAATTAAAAGCAGCAGCGCTCTGGGCTCAGAGTACAAGATGTCAAAGAAATGATCTACTGTATGGATCATTCATACAGAGGGAGTCGCCAAAATTTTGATGACTAACCAAAACCCAGATCCCTGCAGACCTCAAGGTTTACAGCCTGACTTGAGATTAGTGAGTTTGTGTCGTACTGTTAAAGCATTTCTGGTTTTGGGGCTTTAACCATTTCTTTCTTATGGTGGGAGAAGTGATGGTTAATGGGACCAGTATTTGTTCATTCACATTTCTTTCTGACTGTGTTTTTTTTATGTCTTTCTTTTTTAAAAAAATAGAGGTCGTTTGGAGTCCAGTTCATGCACTGAATCAAGTCATTTTTGCTCCTCCAATATTTAAGTTGAGTTATTATGATTTTCCTAATTTTTTGTCACACCTACTGTACATCTACAGTCACCAGCTACTTTGTTAGATATGTGAGCACGTGCTCATCAGCTGCCCATTACGGTAAATATCTAAAGCCAATCACGTGGCAAAAGCTCAAAGCATTTAGGCATGTAGATGTGGTGAAGTTCAAACTGAGAATCAGAATGTGGAAGAAAGGTGATGTTGAACATGAAATCATTGTTAGTGCCATACGGGCTGGCCTGAATATTTCAGAAAGTACTGATCCACTGATTTCCCCACACAGCTGCTGGGGGTGTAATGGTGTGGAGAATATTTTCTTTGGACCCCTTATTATAAATTAAGCATCATTTAAATACCATAGCCTACCTGAGGATTGTTGCTAAATAGAGTGTCTGCTGATGAAAGCTTCCAACTGATTAATATGGCATGTCACAAAGCTCAGATGATCTCATACTAGTTTCTTGAATATAGTAATGAACTCACTGCACTCAAATGGCCTCTACAGTCACCTGATTCCAGTCTAATAGAGCACCTTTGGGATGTGGTGCAACAAGCGCTTCTTGTCATGGATGTGCAGCCGCAAATCTGCAGCAACTGTGTGATGCTATCATGTCAGTATGGACAAAGATATTTCCAGTACATTGTTGAATATATGTTATTAAGAATGAAGGCGGGTTCATTCAGCAAGCTGTACTTAATAAAGTGGCCAGTGAATGTATGGTTTGCATATACTGTACATTTAGGTCTCCCTTTTCTGGTGTTGGCTCTCACCAAAACATAAGGTTGGGGTTATGTCAGTGGGTCTTACAAGCAACCCCTGCAAACCAAAGTTCAGCTCAATTTCAGAGGAGGTTTTTTTTCTGTCTTTTGCTCTTTATGATCCCATAAAGAGCCAAGGGATGGGAGGGGGTGTTTTTAATATAATCATTTCAGCTGACTTTGAGTACACAAGCCCCACCTGCCTTCTATTTGTGAGGCTCATTGAATTAGAACAACACTGGTTTGGAGATAAAATGAATTGTTTCATAAAGCGGATAAACTGATAAACTGTTCACAGCTACTCTAGTACAACCTAAGAATAAAAAGACAGAGCTGGAAATCAGCATAAAAAGCCCCCTTTAAGGCCACCCTCCCTTTAGGCCCTCTTTCTTCTGCCCCTTATGGGTGGGGCCGCTGTGCTCACAGCTAGAGCTATGTGTCCGAAATGGTCATTTATGGGATATTCCCTCTCAATGACATCATACAGAGCCAAGAGCAGAATAAACCATATAAAGCGAACGTTTAGAGGGATCTGACACCAGAGCTTTAGATTAAATTTTGACCATTTTTGCTGTGATATGGGCATCCACCCATGTGATGTAAATGTGACTGAAACACAAACATACAATCTTTATGTTCATAATAATTGTTATTGTCACTCAAGCAATATTTGTGGAATCTCTCATTGAAATACCAGTTGGAAAAAACAGACAAATTAAAACAAATGTAGCATATGAATATATTTAAACCGGTAGAATACAAAAACAGAAATATGAAAAATATTAATTTCAATTACACACACATATATATATATAAGGAACACGAGAAGCTGGAGAAATACCAAGGGCTCAGAGAAGAGCTCGAGAGGATGTGGAAGGTGAAGGTAACGGTGGTCCCCGTGGTAATCGGAGCACTAGGTGCGGTGACTCCCAAGCTAGGCGAGTGGCTCCAGCAGATCCCGGGAATAACATCGGAGATCTCTGTCCAGAAGAGCGCAGTCCTGGGAACAGCTAAGATACTGCGCAGGACCCTCAAGCTCCCAGGCCTCTGGTAGAGGACCCGAGCTTGAAGGATAAACCGCCCGCAGGGGCGTGCTGGGTGTTTATATGTGTATATATATATATATATATATATATATATATATATATATAGAGAGAGAGAGAGAGAGAGAGAGAGAGAGAGAGAGAGAGAGAGAATTTAAGTAAATAAATAATCCTCAAATATATAAAACAAACACGATTTTTAACGTTATGTAGATGTAAAGACCTCTTTTATTTACTTATTGTAGCTTCTCAGGTTCACTGCAGAAGATTATACAGAAAAAACAGAGGTTGTATCAAAAAAGAAAATAACCCCAGTGTATCGCATTGTGTCCTGGAAATGCGACAAAAGCTGCAAACAGTGCGTTGCTTCCAAAAGGTGGGCATTGACCAAATACATTTTTAAAAAAAATTCTTAATTTCTTATCTTGGGACTCCACAAGAAAGCCAAGAGAAGGGTGTGTGTGTGTGTGTGTGTGTGTGTGTGTGTGTGTGTGTGTGTGTGTGTGTGTGTGTGTGTGTGTGTCCAGCGAGGGTCAGAATATGGATTATTTGAACGAAATAGTCGTCGAAAACAGCCCCTTCCAACTACCCCTTACCCCAACCTCCTCCCTCCCCCAGCTTGGGGTCTGAATTAATGTGCTTCTATTTTTGGTTCTCCCGTGTTTCCAGGGGAAACCTAATGACGCAATGACGTCAATGCAGGTCACCAGCAAGAAGCAGACTGGAGGAATTGAGTGGCTTCCATTAGAGGTTTTGCAGCATTTTCCGGAGAGGAGGGAGGAGGACCAAAATGGATTAAGATTAAGAAAAGCACAGAAATAAAAATAAATGTAGAGCGAAAATGAATGGGAGGCAATGCGACTGACGTCTGGCGAGAGAAATGACGGAGGGAGGGCGAGAGGGGGGTGGAGGGAGGAGGAGAAGGAGGAAGGATGGAGGGAGGGGGGGGGGGCTACTGCTGCATATCAATGGGTGCCGTTCAAATTCCCAGGGATTATTGGAGGGAAAAAAGAAGGGGGGCGGGAGGGCGAGAGAAAAATGATGCACGCTTCCTCGGATCGGTGATGACTGGGTGAGCCCATTCTATTTTTATTATATTTTATTATATCCTCTTTGCTTATTGTTGAAGTAAGTAAAACAACAACCTGCCGTTCTGTTTTCGTGGTTATCGACTGTGTTGCTGTGTACAGAGCCATTGAGAAATTTACACCACCACCACCCCCTCCCTAGAGTTTGATGGTGAAGCGTGAGTGGCCGGTGCTTCCTCCGGAGGGGAGACGTGTTGATGTGTGATGATAGGAGCGAGAGGTGGGGGGTTGGCTTGGGGGGTGGTGGAAAAGATATTAAACTAAAAGTGTCTTCGTGTTGACTTCCACCGAGTTGATTGCAATTCTTTATCATTAACCGCAACGGTGGACGTGCTCTGTCTACAGTCCTGCTATTCCGATGCAACAGCAATTCTGCACATATTCACCGCTGACAGAGAGCGTGCACCGGGAGGAAATACATTTTACTATCTATAATTACAATTCCGACGACTGGCCGTAATCTTTCAAACACTGGAAACACCATTAAAAGGATCAATGCGATACTTGCAAGCGGTCTAATTGCAATGCCAGTCACCCAACATCTTGCATCAGTTTTGGAGAGTGAATGTAAACGATTCCGGCGAATTTCATTAAGATCGAGCTATCTATAGAAATTGAGCTGGCTGATCGTCGTTTACCAAGAGGCTACTTTTCATAGCCGCGCGCGTGTGTGTGTAGGTGGGGGGAAGGGGGGCAGTCGTGCGCGTGGAACCTAGAATAAGTAACGTTACTTCTTTTTTTGGCTCGGAATAGCAAAGATTCCCTTTCCGCCGATGCACGCGCTCGCGCACGCATACAAATATTGCCCACTTTGCCGGCTTTCAAATGCGTTATGGCAACAAGTGCCAGTTCATGCACGATCAGTTCGTCCCGCAGATTACAAATCGACATGTTGGCTCTTGTTTGCCTGCCTTTTTAAATTTCTTTTTCTTTTCTTCTTTCTTTCTTTTTTCTTTCTCTCTTTCTTTTTCTTTTTCTTTTTTTTTTTTTAGTTTTGATCCTTGGTGTGTGGGGGTTTTTTCAGCCTCGTTTTTAACCAACTCCACTTTCCAGTCTTTCCACAAATTGAGCTCCGGTGCAGGGCGTTCACCACGCGGGGAAGAGCTGGTTTCAGCACCATGGATAGATCACTTGTACATTTCAGGACCATGGAGAGCACTCTTCTTTCACCCATCGTTTTTAGGCGCTGTGGGGTTTTGTTGTTGTTTCTGTGAACACTGGACTAGTCATTCTTTGCTGTAAAGGTCGGCTTGCCTCTGCAACTTTTGTTAAGAAGGCGATCCTAAAGTGGCTGAGGGCCTGCGCAACCGACACTACGAAAATGAGATGAATGGAGCCCAGTGAAGCCATCATCGTTGCATTCATTAAGTAAGTAAACGATCAGAACCCCCTATCTTCCATCGCTTTCAATCGTATATGAGATTAGTTGGGAGAAAGTAAGATATATTTAGAGAAGAGCAGAAACTGTGAAACTTCCCCCCCCCTCACATATGACGCATGTGGTGAGGTAAGTGTGGCAGATGCCTACGTGTGCAGATGGTCCAGTGTGCTGGTCCCTATCCGCCCTGGGCTTGATGTAACACCCATAGGCAAAGGCCCTGTCGTCCAGATGTGGTCGTGTGCTGTTCGTGCCTTCTCAGTACACACCACAAAAGCCGTTTTTAAAGCACCCCCACCCCCTTTTTATGAACTTGTTCTTTACTGGAGCGTGAAATTTTATGGTCTATGGAGTTAGACTCATAGTTTAGCTTGTGTGGACTGTCTCACTAGACTTTCTCTTTGTTTTTTCTAGATTTGAGGTGGATCTTTATTTCAGATCATTTTTTCATGCTGCACATCCAAGAATATTTCCTGTACCGATCATTGCATGCACATCTTCAAAATATTTCCCATAGTCTTTGATGAATATGCATTATTATGACTATTATTATTACTACTACTATTATCATCATCATCATCATCGTCATCATCATCATTATTATTATTATTATTATTATTATTATTATTATTATTATTATTAGTCTTATTATTGTTGCTACATTCATGAAACTGGCAATGCTGTCTGCATGATTTGAGCTGTGTGAATTGTTCGTATTGTGTTTATATTATTTCTTACTTTTTTAAACTAAAGTCTCACTGTGTTTATAGGTAATGAAATTGACTACAGCATGAAGCTTTTTTTTCAAGACTAGTGTTAAACAAAAACGGTGTGAAACAGCATTTCATTGTATTTTGTTGTTAGTAAATGTTGAAAACCAGAGGATCAAACCAAACGTTGACCACGAGACTGTATATAAAAAGTTTATGCGATTAGCCCTGTTGCACCACGTTATCTGTAGCCTTCAGCAGGAGCAGTTATGAGTTTCAGCAGGTGGTGGCTATGCAGGTAGTTGTTTAGTTTCAAAAAGGGTGTGGCATATTTAAATCAGCTACCTGTGTACCTGAATACCACTGTACAAAAAAATGCAGCTAAATTATTACTTTTACCACTGTCGCCTTCACATAGTAAGGCATACTGATATAATATGGTGGCTGCTGTATTATATTTCATATAGGTTTTTTATATCTCTGAGGTTTATTTGTCTAATTTAGCCTTTTAGAGCTTTTTGATAGTTTGTTAAGGTAGTTTGGTCTGAGAGGTTTGACACATTTGCAGCTGATTGAAGCTGAATCAGAGATTTATTAGTGATGGTCATTTTTCTGTGAGTCACATGGGATAGAAAAGAGCTATTATTGTTTCTGCGTGTGACAGAAATGTAATGTTAAACAATAAACTTTTCTCAAAACTAGACTGTAGTCGTTATGATCAGGCTACATAACAATGTTCACTTCAGACATTCTCTCAGTGGGCGGCTATATAAACGCTGACGTTCGTTTTGAGAAACCAAACTCAAAAGAAAGCGATGTTCACTGAACTTTTTGCTCTAAATATAAGGAAAACGTGAATGTTTTCATTTTCTGGAAAGGCATGTGCAGGATTATCGAAAGCTGAAGATCTTGAATGTGGAGATAGTGGGATTAGTTTGAGGAAAAAGAGATCCCATTGTTCCCTGAAGGACGGGACTATGTAAGCTCACTAGTGTCCAGCTGAGATTAGTCAAAAGTTATGTGGCGCTGAAGGCCAACAATGAAGACTTGACTTATCAGGTGAAAGAACCAAGCAAATATGCCGACCCGTGTCCTTTTTGGCCAGAGGGCTAAAGAATTAGTGGAGTACAAGATGGTTGCACACCAGTTTCATCATCACTAAGCGGTGACAATGTTACTCTTTGAAAATGCACCAAGAACATCAAAGACCACGCCAGGTCCACAATTACAGTTCCTGTCCCTTGCGACATCTGTGTGAATGACAACCTAATTTTCAGCCACTGGGGTGCCACGTTGGCCTGCTTGCACTGAAGTGAAGGGGTGGTGTCAAAAGCTCATTTAATTTTTCGTCTCTTGCAGTGCCATCAGGAATTCTCAACTTAAAGTTTGCATAATATTGAACCTTTCTCCATCTGTCATCTCCATCTGAGGAAAAATTACAGCTACTTCTTTTTGATCTTTTGCTGATAGAATAAGGGAGAGACTGTGTGTTATTAGAAGAAGATCTTGTGATCAACCCTTTTGTTTCATTCCTAAAGCCATATAAAGCTTCTGGTTGTACATAAATACATACATATAGTTTTAACGTATGTGTGTGTGTGTATCTATCTATCTATCTATCTATCTATCTATCTATTGAGGAGGATATATATAGAACTAGGGATGCAACGATACCAATTTTTTCAAACCGATACGATACCGATACTTGGATCTGAGTACTTGCCGATACAGAGTACGAAAACCGATACTTCTACCACCCACACACACACACACACACACACGCACACACACACACACGCAATGAATTGGAAGACAGGTTTTATTTTATTCTCTGCCGATAATAAATAATATCTTAATAAAAATGACCACAAAAAGATTTCAAGTGAAAAATAAGCACTTCTGTTAAATTATTGCAGTCTCCACATTGTAATTTAACAAAATATCACTGAACTATTGGCACTGTCTCGAGCTTTCGGAATAATAAATAAACACTTCTGTTTGGAATAAACTAAATACAAATTAGGTTTGAGAATAAAATAAACGTTTAAATTGTTGCAGAGTGTCCATATTGTAAACAAACAAAAAAAATAACGAAAGTATTTGGCATTGACGAACGAACTCCCCATCTGTCCGTGGATCATCAGTCCACTGTGCCGTTAAACCAAAGACTGACATCGCGCACACACTGCTTGTCTTTACCTCTTTAGAAAGTTTTGGCACCATTATCTCCCTGATGTGTGGGCGGCTGGGAATTTCATATCGCAGCTCGAGTATGCTGAGAAGAATCCTATGTTTTCCACGACTGGCATTGGCTGGTCATCCAGAGTGATAAAATGAGTCAGAGCCTCTGTTATTTTAACTGCCCGTGGATTTTCTCTTGACATTTTTCATCGCTTTTCCAAAACCTGAGTTAAAGTTGGCTGTTCCGGTCCACACTGCTGACATTTTGTTTAGCCTAGCTACAGCAGCCTCCAGTTTCTCTTTTTTTATCTGGAGCTGCCAGTCTGACTCGTCTAACCCTGTGCCTGTTTAGCGCGGGATGTCCCCCTAGTGGCCAATCTAAAAAACTACAACAAAAATGACAAGTCACCCTCTGATTAATGAAATAAGTTAGTATCGGTTCATGGTATTGGTTAACTTTTACAAGTATGAGTACACACACATTTTACAGTATTGGCCCCAATACCCGATACCAGTATCGGTATCGGTGCATCCCTATATAGAACTTGTATTTTTTTTACCAGAGCGCCTTGGCCCCCTGGTTTATGTTAAAATTTAAAAAAAGATAGCTACTTAATTTTCTTTAAATTAAACTCTATTAAACTCTAAACCTGGCAGTATAAAATTTCCACAGTGGAAATCCATAACCTTTGCATGCTTAGGATTCTGCATCTATCAAGATCTCCAGCTACCTATTTAAAAAGAAATCATACATTAAATGTCCAGTTATACACTGAATCTTACCCTCTTAAATGTAGTCATGTTAGTGTTGGTTGTACACTGTGTTGCTACCAAAGCAGAAGAGATTAGATTAAGAACTGACCAATAGGCAAATTCAGCTAGTAGTTTAACATTTGATCAAGCTGATACAGAAATGTAGAGCTAGACTAGAATGGCTTATTTCAGCTCTATCTCCCTGTATGCTTTACTAATGTGGAAGACATCGACTCTACATTTTGTCATATTCTTTGTCATTTTCCATCATTCAGGGCTTTTTACTTCAACCACCTTTAAAAACACGAACACATGTTTTATAAATTCACGACATCCAAACCATTTCTTCGCCAGTCTGCATTTTGACCAAGACTTGTTAAACAGAGAGCGTGCGAGCAGTGGTCTTCCCGACCATGATGACTGAAACTGCTAACTGCTGTTTGCTTATCCACACCGTGGAGTGTTAAAGTCATTTCTGAAATGCAAGTCTAAAATCAACAATTCACAGTTTATTGTTAGTGGACACAAACCCACAGTTGTTCTGCTTTCTGCACAATATTCCAAGACAATTAAAAGAACAATTAGAAAGATTTTTTGGTTACTATGCAGAAACTGCACTTTTTGAGGGAGATGTGTCTTCTCTCATATTTGGGTTTTTATGTCTTTCTCTAGGTGCTGTGGACATTCTCATAGGGAACAAAGGATCAAAACTGTCCTTTGTGGGTCTTTTTGCGGTCTGGGCTTGCTGTTCCTAAGGCAGTAGCCAGGAAGCCCTTACCCCAAAAAGTATCTGCACTGGATTCTGGCATCTGAAGCAGAAATCGCCCTTTTTTCTTTCTGATAAATTATTGCATATCTTCCCTGTGAGTTTTGAAATGAGGACACTGTATATTGATTGCATTGAGTTGCTTTAAGAAACTAAGCAAGGTGTGGCTTTTGATTGGTTCGAAACAGAAGAACTTACCTTTTTAAATTGGAAGAATTTTAGAAGCTTAATGCAGGATGTGGCACAACACATGTCTGCAACCTGAGAAAAATCAGATCGGAAAGAATCTTATTACAGTAAGAAACAGCAAGAAAGAGACACCAGCTTTATTCATCAGTCTGGTAAAGCTCCACTTTCCAAAGTGAGCTTTAATATCAAATTTCTTTCTGGGAAAAATCTTATAGTGTGCCAGTTTAGACACACCAGGCAGTGTAATCCACGTAGCAACTTGTCTTACTTTGTCAGATTTGACAAAAAAACCCAAAAAATTCTCACTTAGATCTGTCATATCTCATTAATGTGGAACACTTTTGCTTTTTCTTTGTCATGCAATCCAAAAATGCATTATTTCTTTTACATATGTTGGCACTTATATATGTTACTAGAAGAATCTTACAACAGATGCTGTCTTCATACATTCCTTGTAGACTGTGTTGTACACGTTCAATGATTTTTTATCGTCTCTGCCCAGTCAGTTGTTTATGAAAGTGCATAGAGAAATACAACATGATTGGGTAAGGCATTTATGACTGTCTGATCCTTTGTACACTTTCAGTGTATTCCAAGTGCATCTATGCCTTCCTCATATTTTCATGCTACCGTACAGTGGTGTACTATTGTAGAAGGAACTAATAGGATGGCATTTTCTCATTGAGACATACATTTTAAAATGTAACCCCAGAAACTGCATTAACAGGATGTAAATAGTGACTAAATAAGCTAAGAGGAAATTGTTGTGTAGCTCCAAGGCTTTGACGTTCTATGTGTTACATAAACATGATTATTTATCCTGCCAATGCCACAAGCCTTCACAATGTACTTTTTATACATCAAAACCCGAGGCACTTTCTGTGCACTTCACTGGCCATGTGACTTCATCGCTTGGGGAGCGTTTTTATGCCTGCATATAGCACACGAGGGTGCACGAGGCATTCTTTACGGTATCATGAGCAATTACAATTAGGAGCACATGTTAAGTGATGTTATGCTGATGAGCTTGTCCCTTATGGTTATGGCAGTGATCAACTTTTTGCACCCTTCTACTCCTTTGACACTTTTCTATTTCTTTTCCTTTCAAAACCTCTAGAAGCTTCCTTGTAGTAACGTGAATGTTCCCTGTTAAATGTTGTGCCTTGTTAAATATAGCTGAAATAAAATTTTGATGGAGTATTGTGTTGTGTTTTTGTCAATCCAGTGTCCAAACTGTAAGCATTGCGTAGTTTTGATTAGTTATTTCAGCAACATATTCATATGTGCAGGATATTAAACTACACTTGTTTCTCTGTTGGTGATTGATGAATGAATGGGTTGTGATTTCTAACTCTTGTTTCACAAGGTGTATCAGTGGCGTTTAAGAATCCAGCTCCTAAAAATATCAAGAATTTAATTTTATTTCTATTTTTAAGCCTGAAAGAACAACGCCAGCAAATTCCAGATGAAGTCATCCACTCGTCCTGCCTTGTGGGTTGTTACAGTATCAAAAAGACTAATAGGAGTGATGTGCTTTTGCACAAGGGCCTCTGCAACTACTAAATGACCAAACAAGTCTCTGACTGACCTTCTGATTGGAGCTAGAGATTCACAGTTAAATTTGTGTGTCACGCATAGCCTTGGGAAATAGAGCAGTGCCTCATCCATGATAGGGATGTAGGTTGGTGGATGCACTTTGGCTCCTTTCAGTTGTAATGGAGTAAATTGAATTGGTAACCACAGGCAAGAGATGGTAGATAGGGATTTATTTATTTATTTATTTATTTATTGTCTGGTATTACACATTTTTCTTTATATCAGTAGCTTTGGATAATCATATACAGAAGAAAATGCCTGGAAAGTAAATGTGTGGCATTATTCTTGTCTTTACAATAGTGAACCATAAAGTCATTTTACTCTTGCCTTCAATAAAGACTAAAAGTCACATGTAAAGATTTAAATTTCAATACATTAGACACTGAAATTAGTTCCTAAACTTGCACAATTACAAAAAGATGTTAACACAGATGTTTAGAAAAAGAAACGAGTGCCATAGAAAAGTTAACCTGGTGACACATGAACTCTGGTTTGGGATAAAATGTATCCTATGTAGCTGGGATTAGTTGGACCTGATAAGTATAAAAAGTGAGATTTATCTAGGAATAGTAAATTGCTAGGTTGTTACATAGTTGCTATGTTTTTTTGTTTAAAATGTATATCCTCTTGCAGAGATAATTGATTTATTTTATAGCATAACATAAGAATAGTGTGCATAAAAGGTAAAAAATCCCAATAGCAGGTTAAAGTGAAATACATTCAAACTAACTACAGTAAATACCTGGAAAACACCACACAGTTGTTTGAAATGTAGTTTATTGTAATTCACAAATAAGACCCTTTAAAAATTCAAGGACTTAAATGCTGCGATGTTATGTTTCATAGAAGATTTAAAGCTCGAAAGAAAATTCATAACAGGGGAAGAATTTTACACTGTGCCGAGAGTCAAAACAAACGGGGAAACCGCTCATCTCTGGGTGAGTATAGCCATCCAGAGGATGGATTGAGAACTGCAAGACATGGATCTCTGTTACAAAGACTAACGGAAGAATTTTAAAAAGCACAGAATAATTCTTAACAGTAAAGTTTCTTCCTGAAATGTTTTCACAAGGATTAAGGGTTGATAGAAACCTTACTCAGTATGTCCAAATGCATACTGGCAGTCTCCTCCCTATGAGGTATTCAACACAAGATTACGGTAAAAGGCTGTAAATGTGAACACTTTCATGCCTTGTTTAATTTACCAAAACATACTTTCAAAGATCATGTCTGTGTTTTTATTCTCAATCTTGCCAAGTACTATTCATTTATTGTGAGTTGGCTCAGCAGAAAAGAAATCCATGTATTTGTGCTGCTGGCAGGAGTGGAAAAATTATTGTTATTCCAACCTCTGGAAATGACGCAAAAGAAAGAATCATGCACATCTGTTAGTTGTCTTTAGCAGTTTAATCATTATCTTTCTGTAGTTTAGGATTTCTGAAATCAGAACACACAAATGTAGTTACATGAAATGTAATTAAAATGTGCATACTGTCACGGTGATGGGCGGACTCAGGCACAGACTTTATTAATCACTCCGGTGCGCTATGTACACGTGAAGGGGGGGGGGGGGGGGGACACCAGGGTCCCGGGGATCAATAGGCCGGGGAAACACACTTTTTCACACTTGCTCCGCTCCTTGTCCAAACACTCCTCACACGAGCAACCCACTCACACTCACGGGGTCCAGGAGTCGAAACGGGCGGGTCCAGATAAATCTATAAACATAGACGAGGGTAAGTAGGCGGCAAGCACGGGAACAACTGATTCACAATGAAGCCAGGCAATACTGACGAGGGTTACTCAATATTCCAGCGACGAATAGCTCAGAGCCCCAGCCATAAGAAGAGCCAGAGATCAACTGCAATTCACTCGAGATCAGCTGCAGGTGCGTGGGTCAAGGGCGGGAGCCCAATCAGAGCTCCACCCAGGCAGACAGGTAGGAGAGAGAGAAAAACAACAAACACTTGTGGCCACACTGGGCTGGCCGGGGAGGCACAGGGACCATCACACATACCACAGGTCGAGTTAGGAAGAAATGTATGCATAGAGTACACAGGTGTGATCTTATTTTCAGACAAGAAAATTACACGCCAGTGGATCACAACTTTGTAACTTTGGTATACTATCTGAAACTGAGAGCTACATATTATCAAGGTACGAAAATACGAGATATTTCTTTTGTTCTAAATGGGAGAACAAAATTAAAAAATATTTACATATACAGTTTTCTTTCAGGTCTTAAAAGTAGGTAAATACTGTCAGGGTCCTGGGACTGGGCGACCCAGGACCCCTGGGCAGTCATGGACCTGTGTTATTGTTGTGTATTTTGGTGTTGCTTCCCCTTCTCTGTGCTTGTGTATATGTGTGTGTGTGTGTGGGTGGCTGAGCACTTGTTTATAGGCGGTGTCAGGCCTGGAGGGTGTGGCCCTGCAAGGGGACTGGCCACAGCCGAAGCCACACACCTGCTGCTGATCAGGCCTCGTCGGGGGAGCTACTTAAGAGAGTCTTGGAGCTCCCACCGACGCGGGATCATTGCTTGGGACTCCACGTTAGTTACCCAGTTTAGGTTTTGGTCGTGTAGTGTATGCCTGCCATTGTTCAGTGTCCTGACTACTGCCGCTATTGTTTCCCGCAGGAGGAGCGTGGAAGGCTTAAGGAGCAGCGAGCACCGGGAGTGCAGACACGGGAGCAGAGAGCACTTGGAGGACACGACACGGGAGTCGAGGGAGCACTTTTGGAGATTTAATGTGTGGTGTACAATTACCTCACTGTAAATAAACCCACTGTTCATTTCATTAAGTCCAGCGTTTGGGTCCTTTCTCCAACATCCCCCACGGTCTGCCCCCCAGACCGTGACAAATACAACCTCAGATGAACAACATCACATCATGTATTACTCTGTCATAATGTAGTCAACAAAAACGTATCTAAGAATGAAGAATGCAGAAATGTGTGAAAAACTAAAGGGATTGCATGATACAATAGGAAGTAGAGGCACCCTGAACAACAATAACTTGAAGTAATGACTTCATCAGTAGCTCACATCATTGTGGAGCAATTTTGTCCCACTCTTCTTTACTATGTTGCTTCCATTCATTGAGGTTTGCAGTCATTCATTTATTCTTTCATTCAATCTGGTTAAGATTTGGACTTTGACTGGGCCATTGAGACATCTTAAATATTGTCTTTTTCACTTATTCTTTTGTATGATTTGCTGTTTTGAAATCAGTGTCCTTATGATGACCCGTGCTGTGTTCGATTTTCTGCAAATGTGGTGTGGTGTGTTCTGGCCAAATATCTCCACTTTGGTCTCATCAGTCCAAAGGACATTGCTCCATAAGTCCTGTGGTTTGGTCGAAGGCAGCTTTGCAAACTTAACCTGTGCTGCCATATTCTTTTTAAAGGAGAGGGTTCTCTTCTGGCAACGCTTCCAAACCTTCTAATGTTATTGTCATGAACTTTAACATTAACATGCTAACAGAGGCCTGTAGGGTCTATGATTTAGCTCTTGGGTTTTTTGCAGTTTTTCTGAGCATTGGACAAGCTGACCTTGAGTCAAGGCCGAATTTGCAGGGATTTCTACTCCTGGGCAGATTGCCAACTGTCTTGAATGTGTTCCACTCATGAATATTCTTTCTTACTGTAGCAACAATTGCTTCTCTAAGATCTTTACTGGTGTCTTTCCTCATTGGCATTGTGCTACCATACACCTGAATGCTACTGACCAAGCTAGCAAAACTTGTGCTTTTATAGAGCACAATCTGAGATTGTATTTCACTAATTACATGACCTTCTAAGGACTAGGTTATCTTTATTATGTCCTAACACATAAAACATTACAATTGAAAGTGGGGGTACTTTCTCATGTCTCTATACTTCAGAGAAATATTCAAATTTAAATGACAAGGCCAATTTTTCCTACTGATCTTTGATCATTTCTTTTTATCTATTAATAGAGGTAAAGTTAAGTGAAGCTTTAGCTTTTTAAAACAAATTGAAGTTAATTTTAGTATGTTGCAGGAACTCATACTAAAGGAGGCTTTAGTAACCACAGCAGTTGCACTGCACTCATGTGATGATGTTTAGTATGCTAATATGCTAACATGTGATGATGTTTAGTATGCTAATATGCTAACATGTGATGATGTTTAGCATGCTAACATTGACTACTACATGGTGTTGGAACCAACACAAAGCATAGCTGAGGCTGATGGAACTAACATTTGCTTTCCAACTGCAAGACTTGGAAGTCGAGGCGTAAAACTCAAAAACAGCTTTATTGTAAGCCCTAACAAAACACAAAACAATAATACTTGATTAAAAACACAAAACACGGAGAGACACAAGTAAGAGGGACAACACAGCAAAGAACAAATGGAGAGTAAGACTATATGTAAACACCAGGTAATTAGGGAGATGGGAAACAGCGGGGAACATAGATGAACGGAATCTGACTAACACCACGAGGGAAGCAAAACTAAGAATTCATACAAGACAAGAGCCTATCAAAATAAAACAGGAAGTAACAAACACTGAGACAAGGACTAAGAAACCAAATAGGGACACGACTGGTTAGACAGAGAGGTAATGTTCCATAGCAGACGCAGAGGACAAGACACAGAGACAAAGCTGAGACACAAAACTAACATTATAACACAAGAAACTATGATAAAGGAATCTAGATAACAAACTCAGAGACACTTATGAAGAACTAACTAAAGAGTACAAAGTATAAACTTGAATCATCTTTTAATGCAGAAGAAATAATCACAAGATCGCAACAAAACTCAAAACATCCCAAAACTCAAAACGCTGGGTCAAAGACCCAGGACCATGATATTAAATGTATATAAAACTGTGGGGAAAGTGATTTACAAAGAGCAGGTTGAAAGTGAGCTAAGTGAGGTAAGTGATATCACATATAAATCTGTCAAAAGGAGGCCAGAACATTTCATTTTAATAGCTGATTTCTTTTTAAAGGTCAGTCCTGTGAATCCTGTCTGCGATGACTAATCTTTTGGGAGGTTTAAATCCTCTGCAATCATGCAATAATGCTTTAGTCATGTGTGTTAAACCACAACTATTTCCTTTGTAGACGAGTCACTTGGTTTCAAAAAGCCAAGTATGGGTGGTAAAGGTCAAATTCACTTGGTGCTCCGTCATGTTAACTTACTGGAAGTGACCTGAATACACTTTCCAGTTTTCTCCTCCCACTTGCCCATTTTTGCCTCAATGTATCATCTACTTTAAAAACAAAGTATTTCCATCTGCACTATGTTATTTCTGTAATACAAAGGAGTAACGTGGAGTACATATTATGATACGTACCATCTCAATATATTACCAACAACGATTAAAATTATGGGCATCAGCAACTATAGGATCGGCTTGGTATGACCTCTGAGTTTAAGGGGAGATTGATGCATGATGACAAATCCAGCCAAGCTGTGCTTGTGAAAAGAAAAGAAAAGTGAACAAAGCAAAAAAGAAGAATCTGTTTAGTGGAATATGTCATATAATTATCCACTTTTCTATCAGGAAAAGATGGGGAAAATTGCCTTTATATACCACAAGTTTGTTAGATAGTAAGACAGAAAGTTGCATAAATACAGCTTAATTATGGAGCATTGTGTTTTCTTTTTATTTTCAACTTTCATTATCTGTGACTGTCATCTTTCCAAAGAACTCAGTCTCTTTAATTTGAAGACCAGCTCAGATTAATTGTGGTTGTTATTATTATAATAAACATAATTACTATAGTATAATTATTATTATAAGCTGTCAACATGATCAGCTTAAGGACTGATTACCTTCTTCACAAACATATTCCATATAAATATACACACGTATGTATGTATATATATATATATATATATATATATATACATTTAATTTGAAGATATATATATATATATATATATATATATATATATATACATTTAATTTGAAGATATATATATATATATATATATATATATATATATATATATATATATATATATATATAAGAAGTCCAGTGAAAAAAGTCCCTTTTTGTTATTTTCTTTGTAATTTTCTTCAATGTAATATTTTTCTTCTTGTTGACAGAGAAAGTTTCTACCAACAAAGGATGATTTAAGGATGTTTTAAGAAGTAAGCTAAAGTGAATGTGCAGGTTTAGCAGGGTTTTATTAGGACAGGGGTGAATAAAGATATTGTTATTACCCACATTTTCCTAAACCTGCAAACCCGGGAAGTTCAACTCGCAACTTAAATATTTAGACTAAAGCAGATATCAAATGCTTTTTAAAAAAATATCTGAAACACTCTATTGCTCAGTTCTTTTTTTATACCCCCGTACACAAATTTACTGGTCAGCCAGAGAAGTTTTCAGTGCATTAGGAATAAGTCATATGTATGTTATGAAGATTGTTTACAGGTACAGAGAAAATGATTCATTGTGAATTAAATTAGTTACAGACATGCTATCCCTGCAATGACGCATCTGACTTACAAAAAGTGTGTTCTCTTGCATTTTCTTGCTTTTTCGGTTTTAAGCTTCTGTTGTGTGGTACATAAAAAGAAGTATAGGTATATTTACATGTATAGAGAACACGATTCATAGTGAATTAAATTAGTTACAGACATGCTATCCCTGCCTTACAAAAAGACGTTCTGCCATGACCTGAGAACTTAACTGAGAACCTAAACAGACAACCCAGAAAATATTTTAGTATTTTAGTATTTATTTATTTATTGTCATTGTCAAGAACAATGAAATTGCGTTTGGGGCTTCCATACAACCCAAAAAAAAAAAAAATAGCTTGTCAACATGTAAACTAGCTATCAAAAAAGAAAACAAACACGGAAGCAATCAGATAAAACGGTCTATTTACCTCGACGGTACCCTGTAAAGGTTTGAAGTCCAAGATTTTAGTGGTTTTCCAGTCATCGGCAGATTCAAAGGTTTCAGTGTTCAAGGATCTTCCACACTGTTCCACTTAACTCTCATGCCGTCACTGGTTTTATTACTGATTCCATTCCTGATCACGGCTAGTGAACTCTCAATGAAGTGAAGCTCTGACTGAAGACAAATAATGGTAAAATGAAAAGAATGAACAGAATATACTCCCTTTCACACACGCAGATGAGTCACAGTAACACCAAGACAACATTCAAAATTCAAAATCATACCGATATACCGTTATTTGTTTCCATACTGCATCAAATTTTTTTCCAGCAGACATTTTGCAACTCACAACTGTTTATCAGAAATATTAGAACAAGAGCTGATAGGATGACTCACTTATACTAAACAAGAAGAGTTCAAATAGCACTACATACACATTTTCTTTTAAACAGCTGTACTGCATGCACTCTGCACTGTGTCAGTCTGCCTACACATTTTCCAGTAACTCAAAGTTAAGATTAAAGTGTTACATTAACAACTGGCTTATACTAACATTGTTAATGATCATCTTAGGGGGGAAAAAAAATAAGAACATGTGTGTCTGAGTCAGAGTGATCTGTTTTCTTATTGATATTTAATGGGAATTTCCTTTTTAATCAGTGCATGTTAAGAAGTTGACCTACAAGGGTCAGGCTTACGTTTAAGATGTATCGTGGGGGGGATAGAGGAGGAGAACAGACCGAGGCAAGACTGAAGTGCAGGGCAGACTATTTAAATGTTGGAAACCTGCAAAGAAGCCAGTTAGAGGAGCACATTTCAAGAAATCCAGGTAAGAGATTAGATTTTTTTTTCCCCACAGTAAATGCAAAAAATATCCAGAGGAAGACGTTATTAAGGTTATACTTTTTTTTTTCTGCATGTTTTTATTATGTCTTTGTTTATATGGCTTTTTTCTTTTTGTCTATTTAATGAATTCGTTTTTCCTTTTTAGGATGCGTAACATTCTGGCCCTTCTCTGCGTCTTTCTTATGGCAGCTCATCAGAGCACTAGTCTTCTCACAAAGGGAGAATCCATCAGAAACACCATACACAACATTGTAAACATTGCTCAGATAACCCTTGTCCACATTAAGAAACTAAAGGTACCAATATATTGATTATTTTTATGTTAATGCGATTTGCTGTTTATTTTCATTGCGTATACTGTTTTCTGCCTAAATTTTCTCATTGAGGAATGTTTTTATTCAATATTAAACTAAGCTTATGTATTATTTTTTTTATTCTTAGTTGCTGGCTTCACCGATAGGTGTTCCCCCTCCTTCCATTGTAGGACTAAGTAATATAAGCCATGAGCTTGGAGTTTTGGATATTGAACTGCAGCAGCACCCTTTCCTCATCCAGATTCAGGCTGATGTCTCCAGCTTGGAAGGAAGGGTGCGCTCCCTCGCCTTCTCAATGGAGTGTCCCCTTAAGCCCAAACCAGCAGTACAGATGAATGAGAGTGTGTTCCCAGAAAGCCACCTTTACATGACAGTGACAAAGGTGCAGCACTACCTAGAGGAACTTCTTCTCAACAAGGGCAAACTCAAGCTCTGCTAACAAATTTAAGCTTGATGCATATATAGTAAGCCAGGACTTGACCCAGTGTAGGCAAAGGTTAATTTGTCTTTGTGATGCATATTTTCTATACATATAATTACTACGTGGACAACTGTCAGTCGTTAAAAGCATGCAATTAATTCCAATAATTCAGCGATTTGTAATATAATGAAAAAAAACTATAAAGGGCATCTTTTATTTCATACAACAAATGTTTTATAGGGTTTTACAGATAGATTAAAATACTCATATATTTTTTAACAAAATACATTTTTTAATACTTTATGGCAAACTGTTTTACACACGTTTGACATGGTGTGTGTTTTGAGGGTCAGGATGGGAAAAATGAGACACTACATAGTACTTGGAGGTTGTGTGAATAAGCATGATTGTGGTCATTTCTGCCAGTAAATAAAACTAATGCAAAGAATTGCATGGTGCTATGAAACTATTGCCAGAGAAAGCATATAAGACCTTTTGATGACTGTGCAATCTTAACTGTTTTTTAGTGGATGCTTGTCTCAGTGGTCTATTGAGCAGAACCATTAAGCGAAAGGTTATTAGGTTGTGTTTAAAAATGAAATGTGTTATTTTTTTGTAATAAAGTTTGCAATAACAAATTCTGTCATGACTGATGCTCTTCTAAAATTTAAAAGATTTAAGTCATGCATTTAAGACTTTTTTCACTTGTGTTACTTTGATAAAAAATCTTTATTAAAATATTATGTATGACATAAAATACAGCTAAACTTAATGGTACAATGATACAGTTTTATAAAATAAAACAAGCCAATAGATATAATAAATTTAAATTTCATATATAATAATCTACAGTAATGGCATTAATGTATATCATATGCTGGGAGCAGCATTTTAACCAGCATAAAGAATTAAGTTTGTTTTTTATTATAAAATGTAGTTTTCAGCTATCATGGCTTTATTTTATTTTATTTTATCACATCAAGCTGACTACTCAGATGATAATAATATATTTACAAAAAAACAACAACAACAACAATCCTTTGCTTAAACTTTAAAGAAAAAATTATTATTCTTATATAAGAATTTCTACTAAATTGAATTTAAAAAACAAAACAGATATCATTAGGCAATAATTAGTTCACAATTACCCATATTTCAATCTAATGATTCACTTTCTTTATGAGACACATTCCAATCTAAACACCAAACGGCACAAAAACAGAAACTAACTTACTCATTACTGATTACCCGTGAACTACAAAAGAGCAAGAAGACACTTTAATAACATGCAGCTGTTCAGCAATGAGGAACTACAGAGCAGCCTCTTAGTACGACTGTCTGAAGTGTGTGAGTTGAAGTCAGCAGGACTTCTTTTAGGCTTTTGAAGATTTTTTACTTCTCATCCAAAAGCCACTTTCGAAGAAACAAACAGAAAAACAAAATCTAACCCTCTAATTTTACGGCCATTAAACAACACTAAGCAGAGTATGCTACACGTTTTGAAAATGTTAAAAACTCTGTACCTTATAAGGGAAATGTAACACAAGTCACCACAAATCGATGATGAATAATCACAGCACGAGTGTATGTGTGTGTGAAACGCTAACATAAAAAAGTAAACAGAGTTGAAATTCAAGAACCTTGATAAGGTTTTACAAGGTAAATCAACAGTAAATTCTTACAGATCCACTCTTTTACATTCTAAGAATAAGAATAAGAAGACCTTTATTTATCCCGAGGGAAATTCTTTTGTCACGTACATGCTCAAAGCAGCAGGAGAGACAGAGGAACAGATGAATAAGATATACAATATATACAATAAGAATAGTAGTATACAGTAATATACAGTAGGGAGTCAGTTCTTCATACTACTCAGACATGCAATAAAAAATTACTACATACCTAAAGGGACTAAACACACAAGAGGTGGTGCTTGTAAGCACTTTATGGTAAGTCTGCTTTTTGTGTATTCCAGCTGAGTTCCATGAGATTCCAAAGAAAGTCTAACGATAACACTATAGGATTAAGTTTTTTTTTAAATATAGACTTATTGGTGTTCCTTGCCTTTACAGTTATCTACACTTGGCCTTCCTCTGAAAGACGAATGACTGCCAGAAATATCTGTGTGATATGGAGCTGTTTGAGAGCAGTTTGAAAGCATGTTTATTCTATTAACTTATTTATTAAATTTCCATTGATTACTTAGTAAAATTCTCTTTTTTGAATCATACATTAGCCCGTGCTAACAGAGCGTTTAATTGTTATTTCCTGGCGTGAGAGAAGCTTCTGTAATTAGAGAGGAAATGCAGGGTTATTTTTGTGTTAGATAACAGTGGCAGGGAGGAAACAGTGGGTTACTACTAACAGCTGTACTGAAAAGACGTATATACTTCTGTGGACCTGTTTTTTAGTGCTTAGAATTATTAGGCATTCTTAACATTACATTGAAGTTTCTTAGTTATCTGGTCTAATGTGCCTTTGCTACACAACAATGGCAACAACTGTAAGCTGTTAAGATCATACTACAATAAGAGTGAATAACAGTATGGCTTTTTATCACAGAACATCTGGGATGATGTAGAACATAGTTTTATGAACAATGCCAGGAAATAATCAATAATCAAGCACTTCTGGTTCACTTCTTGTGAGAGTGGTCCTAATATATATGAACAACTCTGAGTAACTGCAGTACATATCATTCCTCAAATGTAACTCACACAGAAGTGGATGAAGAGACCTCAAAACACCATCATAAGCTCCTTTTCACACAGAGAGGGTTGCAGACTGAAATTTTTAAAAAGAAATTCAACTAAAAATATTAAAGTTTTCAAAATGTTTATCTTTGTGTTTTCCTAAAATAAACAGCAAGGGTTGAAAACAGACATACGGACTTCAAAGATGGTTGGAAAGAAGTTAAATGACATAGGTTTTATGGAGTTTATGTTTTACTTACCAAGAGTGATTGTGCTTTCATAACATGAGTTCATGTGAATGTTTGAATTACACTGAAAATAAAACAGAAAAGACTAGAAAACAGGTCTAATTCTAAGCAAACGTTATTGTAAGTCCAAATTGCTAAAATAGATTAAAAGATATGGTTGGAATAAACATGTGTAGATAAGCTAAACTAGCTAAGATGATATGCTTGGGGTAAGAAAAATATTTTTGCTTTAGCACATATATTTTCAGCATTTCTTTAGTATTAGATTTAACTTTGCTACCCTCCTTTAGTTAAAGACTAACAGTAAGCCTTTGGTTGCACTTATACACACATTATAAACCCATTTATATATTGTATTTTTTTCAACTTGGAATAAATTTCCCACTAACTTCCAGGTCCACCCATTCACATTCAAAGAAAACTATCCTTTTTCCACATTATGAAGTACCCGATTTCATCATTAAAAGGAAAAATTTGGAAAAGAAATATCAGATAGACTAAATATCATAATAATAATAATAATAAAATAAACAAATATATATGTGTATAAAAGTAATTAAAATGACTTAAATGATAAACCAGTTACAAGACTTCCAAGTAATTATTTTTTTGGCCTTTTTTAAGTTTATTAGATGGACACAGTATAGACAACAGGGAGGTGGGGGCAGAGAGAGAGGAGAAGGCATGCGGCAAAGGGCCGCGGGTGCTACTCAAACCCAGGCCGGCCGTTCTCAGCCGTATGGCATGTGGTCGCTCGCTCAACGCACTGAGCTAAACCAGCGCCGACTTTCAAGAAGTTCTTAGTAGAAGTGAGACCATGTTGGCAATTTTTTATATGGAAAAAACTCACAAGTAAAAGTCCTGTTCCAAGCAGCGCAATTGAAATATTTTATTTCACTCAATGTGCAGCAACCACATCTCTGGTAAGAGTACCAACAGTTTATCAAAGCTTTTGAATTGTTTAAAGTGCAAAATAATCCATAACATAAGCACACAGGTAAATAACATCAGTTTTTTTAATACAACTTTACTTAACAGCAAGCAACAAAAATTCAAACAATGAATATGCAAAAGAGTGTTAAGGCCCTGGGCCTTGGAGGAAGTGAGACTGCCCTTTTGTTTATGCAAATCTAAGTGTGCCAGGACTCGTGGATGACTGGCTGCTGGGAGTCCTGTGCCAGCCTTCTTTTATGCAGATCAAAGTGTGCCAGACTGCGTGGACGATTGGCTGCCTGGAGATCCAATGACACTCCAAGACCAACTGACTGGCTGATTGTCTGCACCTGGGAGTATAAAAACGCTGAAGATTCACACTGAGGGGAACTGCTGTGCTGACGTGAACATGCAGTGTCCTCCTCGTCTGCCTAGCATTTGAACTCCGTTTGTAAACTCTGAGATACAGCTGACCTTAGTTTTGTTAGAGTCTTGTGTTTGCTGGCTCAGCTTAGTTAACCCTTAGTTTTTATTCTTGCCTGTTCTTTTCTTTGTGTATTAATTATTTGCAGAGGTGTGGACTCGAGTCACATGACTTGGACTCGAGTCAGACTCGAGTCATTAATTTTATGACTTTAGACTTGACTTGAAAAAATGTTCTAAGACTTGTGACTTGACTTGGACTTTTACACCAATGACTTGGGACTTGAATTGGACTTGAACCGGTTTACTTGAAAAGACTTGATATTTTACCCCAAATATAAAATTTAACATGCATATTATATAGAGATTGAAAATGTGACGTCATTCACGGGTAGAACCGCAAAGGATTCTGGGAACTCGTGGCAAGCGGTACTACCGCTCGCAGGCTTTCAATTAAAATCAGTTATACAGCGATAAAAAGAAACACAAAAATGTCAAGAAGCCGTTGTATTATTAACTGCAATAGCCGGTCGCATGACAGCCACGGGAAGCCGACGGGTAAAGAGATCGGTTGTTATCGGATTACATCGTTGAAGAGAAATTGTTCGAGCCATGTTTCCGAAGTAACAAAGACGCGACGGATGGCCTGGATTGCAGCCATTCAAAGACCAAATATAACGTCCCAGAACACTCCAGCTCACAGGTTAGTCTGCTCCAAGCATTTACACGAAGGTCAGTGTTTTTTAGTAGTTAATACGTCATTTTCATAACATAATTAGTGATATAGGTTACAAGCAAGTCTGGCGCTGAACAGAAATTGTCGCGCTATGCTCCTTTATTTATTGTGCATAAATAGTGAATTGTCCTGACACAATATTGCGTTTCGCTTCTGTTATTATGGTACATTGACAAAAACATATACTTTTATTCACAGGATAAAACAATTGTTTTGTATCACTAATTGTCCAGTACAATTACAGCATACAGTATTATTGTCACTGCTACATTTCTGTGATGGGTACCAGAAATTATTTCCACTACTAATTAATTACCGTTGAGCTCAAAGGTCCTATTAATAAACTGTTAACGAATGTGTATTTATGACGACGATTTGTGAGACTGGTAAATTTATGATACGTACGATGGTCTTTCGTTCTACACGGTGCATTTCAAGGTCCTGTACCCATCCGGCGGTAAACTGTACCTGGGCTTGTTGCAGTGACCTGAAGTTACTAAACTTCATGAGTGTATGCACTCACTCCAAGAACCGTATGATTATAAATATGCATATAAATATGCTAAGATGAGATAGCTGACTTCATCTAACTAGCAAATGTTGTCCAGGCTACGTTGGTGATACAGTTTTTTTTTAATGTGTATGATATTTTTGTCATGCGATTTTAAAACTGGTCCTACAACCGCATCCAAGAATAACATGCAGCTTATCTCAGAACTGTCGGTGAAAATTATTCTTGGAGCTAAGTTTAATTGAGCTGCATTCTAAAGAGGTGCAATTTCACAATTTGTGTATATTTTCTAAGTTCACTATTTTGTCATGTGTTGAGAAAAACACAGATTTTAAAATTACATGGTCTAATATTTACATTTAGCATAACTGCAACATTATTTTTTCATTTTTTTTTCTTTTTTTTTAAAGACTCGAAAGGACTTGAAATTCAAAGTTTCAGACTTGTGACTTGACTCGGACTTTTACACCAGTGACTTGAGACTCGACTCTGACTTGCCTGACATTACTTGAGACTTGACTTGAGACTTGAGGATAAAGACTTGAGACTTACTTGAGACTTGCAAAACAATGACTTGGTCCCACCTCTGATTATTTGCCCGGTGGTCTGTTGAACAGCCCCGTCGGTTTTTAGTTTAACGTTTGCAATAAAACCCCTTATTTACTCTGACTTCGTGAGTGGGCTTGTGTATGTTTCTCCCCACCTGTCGCCTAGCAGAGGGGGTCGTAACAAAGAGAGAAAAAATACTTCTCATTTTAATTAATAACAAAGCTAAAGGAAAAAAAATCAAAGTGCATTCTTTTTTAAATCATAAAACTTATTTTGTTTTTTAATATTTGGTGGTGGTGTATTTTTACCTCCCCTCTTAGATTGTTTTTTTACAGGAGGAAATGGGCAGCGAGTTCAAAAAGTGTTGCAGGGTGGAGAGGTAATCATCTGGGTGGCAGCGCAAGTGGGCCGCATGTATCGACTTCTTCCACTTTCTGCTGTGCACGTCCACTCCTCTCTGTCTCCAGACGTCAATCAGCTTTTCCATCATTGCAGTGTTGCACATTGCATCGTTTTCACTGAAGAAGAAGAGAGCGGGAGCGGTAACTGGGCTGTTGTGGAACACTTGGATGCTGGTCTCATAGAAGTCTGCCGTGTGGGTTTTGAAAAGCCAGAAGTAAAGCATGGCAGTGTTTTTGACAAAGCTCTCAAAACGTGGCACCAGAGTTCTACCAATGCCTGAATAAAAAATGTAAAAAAACACAAGAGAGTAAATAGTTTAGAGTTTTAAAGCTTTACTCTTATGTAGGCCGTGTATCAAAAATAACCTAGACCTATATAGCTAAGTCCTAAAATGGCCAGCTGTAGGGCAAAATCAAATATTATTACCTCCTTTTTAGTGCTTTTGTTGTGTTGATGATCCAATCCAATACCTGACAAGTAATGTCATGGCTTACCCTGTAGTCAAACACACCAACAAGTCTGTGCTCCAGTTCTTCTGATTGCAATTCTAGCCTTTTTCTTTGTAACCTAACGTAACTCTAATTACCAGGTGCTTTGCGTCCATGTTGTCAGAAGTTTACATGCATCATGGGCATGAATTTGATGGAAATTTTGCACTTCTAACAGACTTTTGATTTCTTCAAAATGTTCTTTTTCCTCTTTGGAATCTTTAAGGACTTCAAAAAACAAAAGAAAAGAATTGGGTGCACATGTTTGAATTTATTTTAATTTAAATAAATGAGGTTTTAGATGGTAGTACAGTAACTACACAGTGTGAATGCCAGTTAATTTTTTTTAGAAAACTAGACAGAACTAGCGGCTTAGATAGAACCTGATAAAAATCCCAAATGTTAAATGGATAAACTGCTTGCAGACACAGCCCTAAAGCCGATTAAAACAAGCAGCTAGAGAGAACTCCTGACAAACTGGAGCAGTGGGTCGATCGGCTAATAAATTATGTAAAGATCTGACACACGTATCCAACACAAAAGTGAACTGCAACCGAATATACTAGATCACTCTCACTCACCTATCGCCATGTGGTCCAGTGTGCCGACCACTAAGCTGTCATAGATGTGTCCCATCATCCTCTGTGCTAGGCCTCCATGTTTTTTTGGTTCTTGGACAATGTGGGTGAGGATTTGAGTGAAAGTGTAGCCACCGATGGAAGAAGCATGAACCAGCATCACCCTCCCTGCGAAGGGAGGGTTCTCCAGAATTTTCAGAACCTCCAATCCATACTCAAGCCCCCATCGAGGCCACAGGAAATGCATCACACTGCTCTGAACCAGGAGGACATCCATGCCACGGTCCAGATAAAGGTCCCGGTACTTAACCATTCCCCCTGGTTGGGCTCCAAGCCAGGAGAAGAAAACCAGAAGTGGACGAGAAGTGGACGAAGAATATGATTGTTTTTGGTAGGAGACAGATGTGTTTGACGGTGAATCTGAGAGGAGTGTAGAGGAGGCTTCTGCAGATGGTGAAACAGGGAATGTGGGGCAAAGAGCTGCAGAATCTTGAAAATTTTTGGCAAGACATTCTGTTTCGCAACCTGTACCAGTGAGTGGAGTGTAATAATAGGTTATGCCATTGCAGATCGTTTTGGCTATTAAATGTCGTCTGTTAACTTTATCCGACTTGGTTGCATCAGTCCTTATGAGGCTGAAAAAGAGGCCAGATTGAAACATGAATACTTTCCACAGTTCACCAGAGAAACATCACAGAACAACAGACTATAACATTCACTTGGCTAAGGATTTGCAAACATATCCTCAGAGGACCCAGAGAACTCAAAGACTGATTATTGTCATTATCTGTTGTGACTGTCACCACAAACAGTAATTCATGGAGAATTCTTTGAGGTTAAATTAACTTTAATTCCCATCGTAGGACTGAAATTATGGACAAACAAAATGACTATAATAAAGTCATCAGTATGGTTTTAAAGGAAGGAAGTTTATTTATTGTGCCAAATGGCCATTTGTTTAACTTCAATGTAAAATCATTTTACCTTATTTAATGCCATCATTTCCATTTTAATGACATTATTTTTACATAGCCTGTGAGTGCAGTGGTTCACATGATCAATTTTCCATGCATTAGACTCAACAGACTGTTTATTTACATGCGTTTTTAAAAGACTTAATTTATATTGGAAACATGTTTACTGTGTTAAGTTTTATTTCTAGATGATGATGTTGAAGCCATGTAATCATCATTAGTGGACTACATGCAACTGAGATGCATAGCAGGCCAAGGTTTTTGCATGTCAGTGTGCACTTCCTATTTGAGTCTGGCCCATTTTATGTGTAAAATTATGTCGTTTTAAAGGAAATAATACAAGAAATCAAATAACTAATTGGAGGTTGTTCGCTACTATGGATGACGGAAAGGAAAAGTCAGCTGTAAACCATCTTCTTGCCTCACCTGAATGAGTGTAACTTTACCAGGTTGTTAATTTGACCTACACAGAAAACACCTGATTAAAGTGACACATTCACCCCTTCATTTCATCGATGGATCCATTTCCGTGATCACAAAAACTTCACGCATGGCATTTAGCTATATATTTGGCTTTATTGTGTCACCTCCTTGTAATTGTACTTTTTTAACACCTTAGACTTTTATAAACCGTAGTTTAAGTCAATTTTGCACCATCTTTCTTGGCTCTTTACTGGTGGTGCTCTATAGCGACACGCTGGCAAAACGAATGCGTGACCTTGGTTGTTAATATTTTTTACTGCGTTCTTGACGCACACCTAAAGCTCCACGCCGATCCACTGATTACCGTATTGTTTGAACATGTGATTAACAGACTTTAGGAAAATGATCCACACATAGCATTACAGCTTGCTTTATACCTCTGCTGCTTTTACCAACGCGTGCACTGAGTGAAGTGAATCCTGGGGGATAATTTCAGAGCATTACTGGGTCACGCGAGGACACGTCACATCTTTTGTCTACCTTTGTTTCAGTGGATATTCGTGCAAAGAGCAGTAAGCAGGGCATGCACAAGTAATGCCAAAACAACATGATGTATCTGTCTACATATATATAGATAAACACATATGTATATATTTATATTTTACCCTGTGGAGAACAGCAGGTTTCCCATTCTGAGAGACTTAGGTGTGTCCGTCTCCTCCTGGTATTCTGAAAAAAATTACTTCTGAGAGTCGTTTAGATCTGCTAAGGCTTTATAACGTAGCAACGGATAACCCCGGATGTTTGACTGACAGTCAAGAGTCCGCCTCTCTTCCACCGGCTCTTGCCGCCCCTTTAACTCCCGCAGTCCTCCGTGAGCGGTTTCTTGTCCGCGTGCTGCAGTACGTCTGCTCGGTCCCATCAAACGAGCGGAAACAAAGCGCATAAAAGATCGCCTAAGACACAATGTGAAAGCAACAACTATTAGTGATGAATAATATAAGACGAGGTGTTCAATAAAAATTCTTGTTTGACCCTTTAACATCGGAACACGAAGGTATTTATAGCGTCAAGGGCTCGCATGCCCTGGTCACACTGACCCGACAGGCTTCATGTGGCTAAATAGGGAAGCACAGAAATCCAATCCATGTTCTGACATACCAACCAGTTAACTCCAAAACGTCTGATGGGCCACGAGATGGAGCCAGAGAGCCACATAGATTTCAGAGAAACAACTTTGTGCTGATGCAGTGGGTGGCACTGACACGGCAAAAAGGTTGTATTATAGTATATTAAATATTCCCGGTAGCTTCATGTTGTGCACAGTTAGTTGTATGTGTGTGTCATGGTGTTAGTTTCCTGTTCGGGATTTCCTTGTTTAATTTTGCAATTCTTAGTCCATTTACACGCTTGCCAGTTTTGCTTCCTGTATTTGTTGTTCTTTCCCCCTTTTCTGATCGTTTGTCCTCAATACCTGTCACCTGAGTTTAGTCTCCCTCACCTGTTCCCTATCAGCTGATTGCTCACTTGGGAATAAATGTACTCCCAGTTTTAATTTGTTTACTGTGGAAAGTCCCCTCCCGTGTGTTAATTTGTGTTTGAGTGTGAACTCTGGACTATGTCAGGGACTTTAGCTTTTGCCTGCTCATCATTTTGATTGTTTGCTACATTATATGATTCCCCATGTATAACCTTTGCCTGCTTTTTGTTTTTGTTTTTTTAATTATAATTATTTCGACGTTAAACTTTAACTCTGTTCTCTGTGTGCCCTGCATTTCCATCCTCTTCCTCCATGTCTCTCAGAATAACCTGCTATATATGTTTATTATGTGTTGTCGTCTTTGCCTTTCTTTACGACAAATTGTTCTTACAGCAAAATCTAATTTTGTAGAGTTATTTTAGACAGTGGGGAATTCCAGAATCTAGAAAGCTATGCCAGCAACATGTTGATGTAATTCATCCTTTAAGAAGCTTCCAGATTAAAATTGTTACATCCTGCACAGTAAGACAGTATTAAATATGTTTTATCTACACAAAATATAACAGATATACCAAACTCAGGCATAAATACCTGAATTCAAAATTATGTAGAGTTCAAGAATCTGAGTCTATGTTCTTAACTTTAAGTTTACATTTGAGATCGTCTCAATGGGGATTCCAGAGAAAGTGAGCCATGGCTGTCCTCTGACAGTGCTTTATATGTAGGTAATTTTAAAATGTCACATGTATGATCAAATATTTCCAATCTGTTAGGCAGCAGAGTGAGTTTTAGGTAATTTCCTACAGTTATTACCCCATTAACACACACACACACACACACACACACACACACACACACACACACACACACACACACACACACACACACCGCTACAACACCTTAAAATTTTCCAGGATATCTGCTTATGTTTGAAACCCTGGTTTGGGTGTGTTTACTTGTGGATTACTCCAATATTCCGATCATTATTGTCCCTTTGAGCTAACTGGCTATGAATGGCATGTAACAAACAATGTGAGAAAATGTTGCCTTAACATAACTAACATTTTTGTTCACTTTTACAGACTGCTCTCTTGTTTTTGGCAAACAAGTAAGCAAACAGTTGTCTGCTTATACAGAAGGCAAACATGGAGCAACATTAGTTTCATTTTGCTAAATATATGCCTGTGATCAGAAGCTAGTCCCTAATTTTCCCAATAGACTCTTTATTCCTGCAGCACGTGGTTTCATTAGAGTTTGTTTGTTGAAACGAAAGCTGCCTGCTGTAACTGGAGTTGAAACCAAAACAGTGAAGCTGTAGGCCCCAAAGGTCAATGAGCTGAAATATATATTTAAATTCCAGTATATAAGAAAGAAATTACCTTCAGGAGTCGTCAGGAACAACAGATTGGACTTATAATTCTCTACTCAATTAACTGCACTGACTTCAAATGACTCGCACTCAATAGTTAATATAAAAATATTGATTAATGCAGTTTTAATTTCTGCTCTGTTTGTGAAAACTTGTGTGCAGCAGAAAAAGGCTGCATTGCTTTTCCTGCCTCAGCACGATCACTTTCAGGCTCAGTCAGGCAGAAAAATGTTTGAGTCCCACAAAAACATAACCCTCACCCCCCAGGCCATGTGTCTGTGGTATTCTCATCACTAGCTGGCCTCCATCTACCCTACACCTCTCATTCCCATCTAATGACATCCTCTTAGGACACCCCCCCCTCCCCAAAACTCTCCCTACACATAAAAAGAGGTTTGCAAGGACCACCCCCTATTGCAGCCATACAGATTCCTGGCCTTCCCTTTCTGAATTGTTTCACCATGGGCTCTATTGTCCGAGCAAAGACAGAAAGTTGGGAGGAAGAAAGAGAGTGAAGAGAGGGGAAAATGTGCCCTCTCTATTCTTTGGGTTGGAGGCGTCCACCCACATCAGGGTGTGGAAATTCCGTTTCAGCTTCCTGCTTTCTCTCCAAGCCCTTTCCTTTTAGTCCCCTCACTCAGTCATCGCTGTCATGGGTTGTTTTTGGCTTTGTGGAACGTCCAGATTTTAATGCAAAGCGTTATCTGAGGATAACCCAGGAGCACTTTTACTCGTAGTAGGTATGAACATGTGGCAACATCATTCAAAGCTAAACAATCATAATAGAAAAACAACGCAGAGTTAAGCAAACTGAATACTTATAGGGAAACCTGTATTTTTCACACACGCACACACACACACGCGCTGCAGGTAATGAGTCAATGAGTAATAAGGGTGAAACAAACATTAAAGTTATGGTCAACAGAACCAATGAGCTGAAAGATGCTAAAATTTTCTATCCGGTTGTTCAGTCTGACGTCACTAGCCGTGTCTGGGTCTAAACTCCGCTGCAGGTCCATATATCAAACGATCACTATGGCATTATTGAGAGTTGAAAAACTGTCTAAAGTCTTTCATCTTTAATAAAATGATCAGCGTTCTGCTCTACCAGGTGTAACAATTGAGTTTAACATCCAGGCATCCATGAAAACGGAATTTATGACATTTAACGGAGTTAGAAGTTAGCAGGGAGTTAGCTCGCTAGCTTCTATCTAAATACAATATAGCATGTCCTGACTGCAGGGTTTTGAAAACAAATTAAAACGTACATCTCTGTTATCACTTCCAGCATAAATGAAGACAGAAAACTAAACAGCAGTGACGTTTGTAGGGTTACTGAAGTTGGGCTAGCTGGTATATAATGATGTGCTACGTGACCGCTAGCGACACAGCTGTGTTAGCATAATATAAACAAGCTAACTTTTTTTCCACTCGATAAAAGTTAACGTGAGTGTTCTCAGTGGTCAGAAACAAATGTAATCGCATGGCAGGATGCTGTAAAAGGACCAAACTTCAGCCAGGAGAACAACTGAGATAATCCATCCACAATACGAGGTTAGTCATTCATATACTGCTGCATGGGCTGGGCTGTAGTTACATCCTAAGGTTTTAAAAACTGAGCTTAAATAAATGATTAGCGGTAATAAAAGCCGAGGGAGGTCAGTGATCACTGACTTTTTTAGGAGCTTTTTGAGATCAAACAGAAGAAAATACATAACATTAAACATGTTAACAACACAAAAGCCATATTAAACGCAGACTACTTTAGACCCGGAAGTAGGAGTCGTCGCGTCATCACTGAACAACCGGATAGGCCTGAGGGGACTGGTGTAATGATCATATTTGTTGCTACTTTTGTGGTGCAAGTTGTGTTACTTAATCCATGATTAATTATGCCAAGAAAGCCGTGTTAAACAATATGAACCTTTATTTCCCATTCCTTAATTTCCATCAGTCTCACTCTCCCACCCAGGCCTTTCCAGCTTTCAAGATTCTTGAAGACTGTGATTTGCATTCACGCCATGCCCAAAGGATGTTATGGTTACTGTTACGATGTAAGACACCTGTCCTTATTAACCAATTACATACCAAGAACCAAGGACATTTGATGGGATCAGTCTTCCTCACTGGTATGGAAACCATGTGAAATCTCCAACCATACAGTCACTGATTACAGATACCCAGCAAACACTGAGTACAGCAAAAAAAAAAAAAAATTATCCATTTAAAGGTTTTTGCTTGTGTGTGTGTGTGTGTGTGTGTGTGTTTTCTTTTTTAAATCTGTAGACTATATTGTTAATTTATCTGCTGAAAAACTATAAAGTCAAAACCTTAACAGGAAATCTTCCAAATACTTGATACTACCTAATACCTAGTGTGAGGCAGTTGCTAATGATAGTGAGTTACATGAAGCTAAACTTGACCCCTATCAGCAGCCGTTACCTTTGAAAAGTAATCTCTCACTTTCCCCTCCTGTCCTGTCTTTCAGCCATTGTACGTTTGCCTAGCAGGCATACTGTGAGACAAGCTGCACCGAAACAGTTTGTGTTTGCTTATACTTTATATTACTTCACCACTTTAAAAACATACTCTGTTTATCTTCAGACAAGTTGTTAAGTGTTTGCTAACATTTGCTTTGTTGCAGTGCCTTCAAGTGTCCATAAAATCAGTTGTCATTAAATGTAAATTGAATTCTGGAATGGGTGCAACTGCATATGAATTCCAAAAGATTAAAAGTTGTGAACAGATGGCGCATGGAGCTATATGGCTCCAGGAGGAAAAGTAGTCTGGTTGATAATGACACTAAAATGGGAGAATTAAAAGTTCTGGAAACAGCCTGAATACAGACTGTATATAAAGAACTATGATAACAGCGACTACTGTTTTCAAGTATACAGTAAGCATCTTTGGTTGCTTCCATCTTGCACTTTTGAAACCAGATGGTGCATGAAAGAGTAGACCTGATTAGCTAATGCTAACACAAGCTAGATAGCTTAGCTAGCTGTCGCGTTAGTAGGGATTCAAGTTTTGGCTGGTAAAAATGAAACATACCCTGCTTAATGGGAAAACTGTAACCATGCAGAGAGCAAGCAAGGCTGAATCTGACTGACAAATCAGTAACACATAGCCTGCATTATTATCTATTTTACTTGTTACAAACTAAACATTTATCAACCCTTTAAGACCTACCATAGAACCAAGTCCGCCAGAGCTTATATTATATTTTTACATGTTGTTGTGCCATTTTTGGGAGCATTTCAAGTTGATATACATCAATACAACCATTATAGTCCAAATTCTAATAATATGTATGCATTAAGTGCATAATAATTACATAAATTGCAAAAAAGTGCAATAAACTACAAAACAATTGAAAATAGTTTTTGTTTTTTTAAACATATATTTCTAGTTAGAGGAATTTAAGAGGCTTAACCCTCAAAACTGTAAATACAAAAAAGTTGCACAAAATAGTTTCCCACCACAGGAAATTTATTTTAAGTGTCTTCATAGTTTTATTTTTGAAATACACCAATTTTTATATACTGCAGGAAAAACGAAAAATAAATATTATAATGCAAATTTGCAAAGAAAACAGCATATGCATCAAAATAAACTATTTCCAGCAGTGCAATATGAGTCCTAAGCATCCCAGAAACGACACAGAAAGTCATAAAGTCAAACATAACTTAAAAACTCAAAAGGCCATCAGGGCTCAAAAGGCCCTGATGGTAAAAAACTACATTTCCGCAAATTGACGTCACTTCCGGTTTCGGGCAGGTCATGGCGGACATGCGATAGTTCGTGCTGATGAACGTAGGAAGTGTTACAAACAGCTGCTCAGATCGGTAAAGCGTGTTTCTGGAATATTATTTTTTTTGTTGCTTCAAGTGCATTTTATGCAGTTTTTGCAAAGCTATATGTGGAAGGAAACCGTGACCTAGGACAAACTGATGGCATAAGATGTAAGTACAACTCCTCCGGTTTCATATGCAAAACAAATTATTGCGCTAGCTTATGTGGTTGCAGTGCTACCGGGATTTAAAAATAGTAACGCAAAATGGAGCGTGCCCGCTGCCACCGGCTTTAATAAAAAGAAAGAAAATAATGATTTTAGCAATATATGCAATGAGCACTTGGGGTATTTTCAAACTTCTATCCAGTCAACCTGATTACTGGTTTCACCTCCAATCCTTCGACTACATTAGTCTTTTGCAGATATCTATGTGATTGAGGTATCACACTGGCACAAATTGATTGCTAACTAGTCTGTCCCAACCAATTTGTTTACAATAATTACGTTTTTCATTTGCTTCACTTTAAGCGATCTTTAAATTGTTGATGTTCTTCTGATTGTCCCAAATGCTTTGCCAAGGGCATACATTATAACTCTGTGAGCGCTCCAGTGAAAGTGAAGATAACACATTATTTACCCCACAGGCTTGTAGCAAAGAGTGTTGATTTGTCCGCCAAGGTCATCTCCGATGCTCATCTAACAGCTCTAATCAGCCATATCAAATCTGGAGCAAAAACTGTGAACATCATAAGAACACACATGAGGATTGTACACACACCCACACCCACACAGAGAGCTTGATTATAGGTTGTATTGCATATTGGGCATCTTTATATTGGACTTTTCCCTCAGTCAGATTGTCTTTATGGATTATTTCAAAAGTTGTACTTCATCAAGACTCCCGCTATTCCCCACATTGTCTCTTTTTTTTTCAGCGAATTGCAGATCACAGTAAGAAAAATGTGAAGCATTATTATCAAAGACGGGGTAAAAACAAGCTAACAAAATACACATAAAACATTCTTTTAGCAAAATAAGCACAAGTTCAAAAATCTAAATTTAGTAATTGTTTATGTGACTAAAAGTTTAGGGAGCTTTAAGATCTTGATCTTGGCGTGTAAACACACCGAGGAACCTGGGCTGGGTCCGTGCAGATGGCAGAGCCTCTAAACTACTCAGAGTGTCAATTGTTTTCTTTTTTTACGAGACAAAGAAACTTTCTTTGACTCTCACAAATAGCTATTGTCTGGCACTTTCCGTCTGCTGGAGCCAGCAGACTGGTCAAGGAGAGGACCTCGGTTTGCAGTTACATGCATAACACGCTGAATTATAGGGTGTTTTTAAGACACAAGCTAGGCTTGGAAAGAGACAAACCAGTCCCTTTAACACACTAAAGGTCACTATCATTAGCACAGGAATATGTGTAAAAGTACATGATGCTGAGAGGTTATCTTAAATTGGAAAAGGAAGAGTATTTCGGTATCACAACAGGATACTGACAGACGCTTAAAGATGTAACAACAATGGACAAAGTAGGAATAAATAATCTGAGCTTACACAATTTTTATTGTTATTAATTTCTTTTAACAACAAATTTTCTGATTACAGTTAACTAGAAGCAAAATTGTAGAGTATGGTTAAGAATTCCTCTTAAAATTTCCAGGCAGCCAGAGAAACATCTTCACATCTTATACAAAATATGGTTTACGGTCATATTAATTTTGTGTTGGACCTCCTTTTGCCTTTGCTTGCTATAATTCTTTGTCATATATACAGGGAGTGCAGAATTATTAGGCAAATGAGTATTTTGTCCACATCATCCTCTTCATGCATGTTGTCTTACTCCAAGCTGTATAGGCTCGAAAGCCTACTACCAATTAAGCATATTAGGTGATGTGCATCTCTGTAATGAGAAGGGGTGTGGTCTAATGACATCAACACCCTATATCAGGTGTGCATAATTATTAGGCAACGTCCTTTCCTTTGGCAAAATGGGTCAAAAGAAGGACTTGACAGGCTCAGAAAAGTCAAAAATAGTGAAATATCTTGCAGGGGGATGCAGCAGTCTTAAAATTGCAAAGCTTCTGAAGCGTGATCATCGAACAATCAAGTGTTTCATTCAAAATAGTCAACAGGGTCACAAGAAGCATGTGGAAAAACCAAGGCGCAAAATAACTGCCCATGAAATGCCACGGTCCAGATAAAGGTCCCGGTACTTAGCCATTCCCCCTGGTTGGGCTCCAAGCCAGGAGAAGAAAACCAGAAGTGGACGAGAAGTGGACGAAGAATATGATTGTTTTTGGTAGGAGACAGATGTGTTTGACGGTGAATCTGAGAGGAGTGTAGAGGAGGCTTCTGCAGATGGTGAAACAGGGAACGTGGGGCAAAGAGCTGCAGAATCTTGAAAATTTTTGGCAAGACATTCTGTTTCGCAACCTGTACCAGTGAGTGGAGTGTAATAATAGGTTATGCCATTGCAGATCGTTTTGGCTATTAAATGTCGTCTGTTAACTTTATCCGACTTGGTTGCATCAGTCCTTATGAGGCTGAAAAAGAGGCCAGATTGAAACATGAATACTTTCCACAGTTCACCAGAGAAACATCACAGAACAACAGACTATAACATTCACTTGGCTAAGGATTTGCAAACATATCCTCAGAGGACCCAGAGAACTCAAAGACTGATTATTGTCATTATCTGTTGTGACTGTCACCACAAACAGTAATTCATGGAGAATTCTTTGAGGTTAAATTAACTTTAATTCCCATCGTAGGACTGAAATTATGGACAAACAAAATGACTATAATAAAGTCATCAGTATGGTTTTAAAGGAAGGAAGTTTATTTATTGTGCCAGATGGCCATTTGTTTAACTTCAATGTAAAATCATTTTACCTTATTTAATGCCATCATTTCCATTTTAATGACATTATTTTTACATAGCCTGTGAGTGCAGTGGTTCACATGATCAATTTTCCATGCATTAGACTCAACAGACTGTTTATTTACATGCGTTTTTAAAAGACTTAATTTATATTGGAAACATGTTTACTGTGTTAAGTTTTATTTCTAGATGATGATGTATATATTTATATTTTACCCTGTGGAGAACAGCAGGTTTCCCATTCTGAGAGACTTAGGTGTGTCCGTCTCCTCCTGGTATTCTGAAAAAAATTACTTCTGAGAGTCGTTTAGATCTGCTAAGGCGTTAGCAACGGATAACCCCGGATGTTTGACTGACAGTCAAGAGTCCGCCTCTCTTCCACCGGCTCTTGCCGCCCCTTTAACTCCCGCAGTCCTCCGTGAGCGGTTTCTTGTCCGCGTGCTGCAGTACGTCTGCTCGGTCCCATCAAACGAGCGGAAACAAAGCGCATAAAAGATCGCCTAAGACACAATGTGAAAGCAACAACTATTAGTGATGAATAATATAAGACGAGGTGTTCAATAAAAATTCTTGTTTGACCCTTTAACATCGGAACACGAAGGTATTTATAGCGTCAAGGGCTCAGTGCACCTGGATCCCGTGGCGATAACGCATGCCCTGGTCACACTGACCCGACAGGCTTCATGTGGCTAAATAGGGAAGCACAGAAATCCAATCCATGTTCTGACATACCAACCAGTTAACTCCAAAACGTCTGATGGGCCACGAGATGGAGCCAGAGAGCCACATAGATTTCAGAGAAACAACTTTGTGCTGATGCAGTGGGTGGCACTGACACGGCAAAAAGGTTGTATTATAGTATATTAAATATTCCCGGTAGCTTCATGTTGTGCACAGTTAGTTGTATGTGTGTGTCATGGTGTTAGTTTCCTGTTCGGGATTTCCTTGTTTAATTTTGCAATTCTTAGTCCATTTACACGCTTGCCAGTTTTGCTTCCTGTATTTGTTGTTCTTTCCCCCTTTTCTGATCGTTTGTCCTCAATACCTGTCACCTGAGTTTAGTCTCCCTCACCTGTTCCCTATCAGCTGATTGCTCACTTGGGAATAAATGTACTCCCAGTTTTAATTTGTTTACTGTGGAAAGTCCCCTCCCGTGTGTTAATTTGTGTTTGAGTGTGAACTCTGGACTATGTCAGGGACTTTAGCTTTTGCCTGCTCATCATTTTGATTGTTTGCTACATTATATGATTCCCCATGTATAACCTTTGCCTGCTTTTTGTTTTTTTAATTATAATTATTTCGACGTTAAACTTTAACTCTGTTCTCTGTGTGCCCTGCATTTCCATCCTCTTCCTCCATGTCTCTCAGAATAACCTGCTATATATGTTTATTATGTGTTGTCGTCTTTGCCTTTCTTTACGACAAATTGTTCTTACAGCAAAATCTAATTTTGTAGAGTTATTTTAGACAGTGGGGAATTCCAGAATCTAGAAAGCTATGCCAGCAACATGTTGATGTAATTCATCCTTTAAGAAGCTTCCAGATTAAAATTGTTACATCCTGCACAGTAAGACAGTATTAAATATGTTTTATCTACACAAAATATAACAGATATACCAAACTCAGGCATAAATACCTGAATTCAAAATTATGTAGAGTTCAAGAATCTGAGTCTATGTTCTTAACTTTAAGTTTACATTTGAGATCGTCTCAATGGGGATTCCAGAGAAAGTGAGCCATGGCTGTCCTCTGACAGTGCTTTATATGTAGGTAATTTTTTTTAAAATGTCACATGTATGATCAAATATTTCCAATCTGTTAGGCAGCAGAGTGAGTTTTAGGTAATTTCCTACAGTTATTACCCCATTAACACACACACACACACACACACACACACACACACACACACACACACACACACACACACCGCTACAACACCTTAAAATTTTCCAGGATATCTGCTTATGTTTGAAACCCTGGTTTGGGTGTGTTTACTTGTGGATTACTCCAATATTCCGATCATTATTGTCCCTTTGAGCTAACTGGCTATGAATGGCATGTAACAAACAATGTGAGAAAATGTTGCCTTAACATAACTGTAACCAGTCAGTGCAGGGTGGTAAATATAGTCCATGTAAATAGAAAACAAATTCATTCATCCTCAATGACTGGAATAACTTCCAGAATGGCAGAAACACCAGAAATCTATTCAATATCAAAAATATAAACACACTCAACTAAATACCTGAGTTTCTCATCTGATGGAAAAATAATAATATAATACATAAGATTTTTGTTCACTTTTACAGACTGCTCTCTTGTTTTTGGCAAACAAGTAAGCAAACAGTTGTCTGCTTATACAGAAGGCAAACATGGAGCAACATTAGTTTCATTTTGCTAAATATATGCCTGTGATCAGAAGCTAGTCCCTAATTTTCCCAATAGACTCTTTATTCCTGCAGCACGTGGTTTCATTAGAGTTTGTTTGTTGAAACGAAAGCTGCCTGCTGTAACTGGAGTTGAAACCAAAACAGTGAAGCTGTAGGCCCCAAAGGTCAATGAGCTGAAATATATATTTAAATTCCAGTATATAAGAAAGAAATTACCTTCAGGAGTCGTCAGGAACAACAGATTGGACTTATAATTCTCTACTCAATTAACTGCACTGACTTCAAATGACTCGCACTCAATAGTTAATATAAAAATATTGATTAATGCAGTTTTAATTTCTGCTCTGTTTGTGAAAACTTGTGTACAGCAGAAAAAGGCTGCATTGCTTTTCCTGCCTCAGCACGATCACTTTCAGGCTCAGTCAGGCAGAAAAATGTTTGAGTCCCACAAAAACATAACCCTCACCCCCCAGGCCATGTGTCTGTGGTATTCTCATCACTAGCTGGCCTCCATCTACCCTACACCTCTCATTCCCATCTAATGACATCCTCTTAGGACACCCCCCCCTCCCCAAAACTCTCCCTACACATAAAAAGAGGTTTGCAAGGACCACCCCCTATTGCAGCCATACAGATTCCTGGCCTTCCCTTTCTGAATTGTTTCACCATGGGCTCTATTGTCCGAGCAAAGACAGAAAGTTGGGAGGAAGAAAGAGAGTGAAGAGAGGGGAAAATGTGCCCTCTCTATTCTTTGGGTTGGAGGCGTCCACCCACATCAGGGTGTGGAAATTCCGTTTCAGCTTCCTGCTTTCTCTCCAAGCCCTTTCCTTTTAGTCCCCTCACTCAGTCATCGCTGTCATGGGTTGTTTTTGGCTTTGTGGAACGTCCAGATTTTAATGCAAAGCGTTATCTGAGGATAACCCAGGAGCACTTTTACTCGTAGTAGGTATGAACATGTGGCAACATCATTCAAAGCTAAACAATCATAATAGAAAAACAACGCAGAGTTAAGCAAACTGAATACTTATAGGGAAACCTGTATTTTTCACACACGCACACACACACACGCGCTGCAGGTAATGAGTCAATGAGTAATAAGGGTGAAACAAACATTAAAGTTATGGTCAACAGAACCAATGAGCTGAAAGATGCTAAAATTTTCTATCCGGTTGTTCAGTCTGACGTCACTAGCCGTGTCTGGGTCTAAACTCCGCTGCAGGTCCATATATCAAACGATCACTATGGCATTATTGAGAGTTGAAAAACTGTCTAAAGTCTTTCATCTTTAATAAAATGATCAGCGTTCTGCTCTACCAGGTGTAACAATTGAGTTTAACATCCAGGCATCCATGAAAACGGAATTTATGACATTTAACGGAGTTAGAAGTTAGCAGGGAGTTAGCTCGCTAGCTTCTATCTAAATACAATATAGCATGTCCTGACTGCAGGGTTTTGAAAACAAATTAAAACGTACATCTCTGTTATCACTTCCAGCATAAATGAAGACAGAAAACTAAACAGCAGTGACGTTTGTAGGGTTACTGAAGTTGGGCTAGCTGATATATAATGATGTGCTACGTGACCGCTAGCGACACAGCTGTGTTAGCATAATATAAACAAGCTAACTTTTTTTCCACTCGATAAAAGTTAACGTGAGTGTTCTCAGTGGTCAGAAACAAATGTAATCGCATGGCAGGATGCTGTAAAAGGACCAAACTTCAGCCAGGAGAACAACTGAGATAATCCATCCACAATACGAGGTTAGTCATTCATATACTGCTGCATGGGCTGGGCTGTAGTTACATCCTAAGGTTTTAAAAACTGAGCTTAAATAAATGATTAGCGGTAATAAAAGCCGAGGGAGGTCAGTGATCACTGACTTTTTTAGGAGCTTTTTGAGATCAAACAGAAGAAAATACATAACATTAAACATGTTAACAACACAAAAGCCATATTAAACGCAGACTACTTTAGACCCGGAAGTAGGAGTCGTCGCGTCATCACTGAACAACCGGATAGGCCTGAGGGGACTGGTGTAATGATCATATTTGTTGCTACTTTTGTGGTGCAAGTTGTGTTACTTAATCCATGATTAATTATGCCAAGAAAGCCGTGTTAAACAATATGAACCTTTATTTCCCATTCCTTAATTTCCATCAGTCTCACTCTCCCACCCAGGCCTTTCCAGCTTTCAAGATTCTTGAAGACTGTGATTTGCATTCACGCCATGCCCAAAGGATGTTATGGTTACTGTTACGATGTAAGACACCTGTCCTTATTAACCAATTACATACCAAGAACCAAGGACATTTGATGGGATCAGTCTTCCTCACTGGTATGGAAACCATGTGAAATCTCCAACCATACAGTCACTGATTACAGATACCCAGCAAACACTGAGTACAGCAAAAAAAAAAAAAAATTATCCATTTAAAGGTTTTTGCTTGTGTGTGTGTGTGTGTGTGTGTGTGTTTTCTTTTTTAAATCTGTAGACTATATTGTTAATTTATCTGCTGAAAAACTATAAAGTCAAAACCTTAACAGGAAATCTTCCAAATACTTGATACTACCTAATACCTAGTGTGAGGCAGTTGCTAATGATAGTGAGTTACATGAAGCTAAACTTGACCCCTATCAGCAGCCGTTACCTTTGAAAAGTAATCTCTCACTTTCCCCTCCTGTCCTGTCTTTCAGCCATTGTACGTTTGCCTAGCAGGCATACTGTGAGACAAGCTGCACCGAAACAGTTTGTGTTTGCTTATACTTTATATTACTTCACCACTTTAAAAACATACTCTGTTTATCTTCAGACAAGTTGTTAAGTGTTTGCTAACATTTGCTTTGTTGCAGTGCCTTCAAGTGTCCATAAAATCAGTTGTCATTAAATGTAAATTGAATTCTGGAATGGGTGCAACTGCATATGAATTCCAAAAGATTAAAAGTTGTGAACAGATGGCGCATGGAGCTATATGGCTCCAGGAGGAAAAGTAGTCTGGTTGATAATGACACTAAAATGGGAGAATTAAAAGTTCTGGAAACAGCCTGAATACAGACTGTATATAAAGAACTATGATAACAGCGACTACTGTTTTCAAGTATACAGTAAGCATCTTTGGTTGCTTCCATCTTGCACTTTTGAAACCAGATGGTGCATGAAAGAGTAGACCTGATTAGCTAATGCTAACACAAGCTAGATAGCTTAGCTAGCTGTCGCGTTAGTAGGGATTCAAGTTTTGGCTGGTAAAAATGAAACATACCCTGCTTAATGGGAAAACTGTAACCATGCAGAGAGCAAGCAAGGCTGAATCTGACTGACAAATCAGTAACACATAGCCTGCATTATTATCTATTTTACTTGTTACAAACTAAACATTTATCAACCCTTTAAGACCTACCATAGAACCAAGTCCGCCAGAGCTTATATTATATTTTTACATGTTGTTGTGCCATTTTTGGGAGCATTTCAAGTTGATATACATCAATACAACCATTATAGTCCAAATTCTAATAATATGTATGCATTAAGTGCATAATAATTACATAAATTGCAAAAAAGTGCAATAAACTACAAAACAATTGAAAATAGTTTTTGTTTTTTTAAACATATATTTCTAGTTAGAGGAATTTAAGAGGCTTAACCCTCAAAACTGTAAATACAAAAAAGTTGCACAAAATAGTTTCCCACCACAGGAAATTTATTTTAAGTGTCTTCATAGTTTTATTTTTGAAATACACCAATTTTTATATACTGCAGGAAAAACGAAAAATAAATATTATAATGCAAATTTGCAAAGAAAACAGCATATGCATCAAAATAAACTATTTCCAGCAGTGCAATATGAGTCCTAAGCATCCCAGAAACGACACAGAAAGTCATAAAGTCAAACATAACTTAAAAACTCAAAAGGCCATCAGGGCTCAAAAGGCCCTGATGGTAAAAAACTACATTTCCGCAAATTGACGTCACTTCCGGTTTCGGGCAGGTCATGGCGGACATGCGATAGTTCGTGCTGATGAACGTAGGAAGTGTTACAAACAGCTGCTCAGATCGGTAAAGCGTGTTTCTGGAATATTATTTTTTTTGTTGCTTCAAGTGCATTTTATGCAGTTTTTGCAAAGCTATATGTGGAAGGAAACCGTGACCTAGGACAAACTGATGGCATAAGATGTAAGTACAACTCCTCCGGTTTCATATGCAAAACAAATTATTGCGCTAGCTTATGTGGTTGCAGTGCTACCGGGATTTAAAAATAGTAACGCAAAATGGAGCGTGCCCGCTGCCACCGGCTTTAATAAAAAGAAAGAAAATAATGATTTTAGCAATATATGCAATGAGCACTTGGGGTATTTTCAAACTTCTATCCAGTCAACCTGATTACTGGTTTCACCTCCAATCCTTCGACTACATTAGTCTTTTGCAGATATCTATGTGATTGAGGTATCACACTGGCACAAATTGATTGCTAACTAGTCTGTCCCAACCAATTTGTTTACAATAATTACGTTTTTCATTTGCTTCACTTTAAGCGATCTTTAAATTGTTGATGTTCTTCTGATTGTCCCAAATGCTTTGCCAAGGGCATACATTATAACTCTGTGAGCGCTCCAGTGAAAGTGAAGATAACACATTATTTACCCCACAGGCTTGTAGCAAAGAGTGTTGATTTGTCCGCCAAGGTCATCTCCGATGCTCATCTAACAGCTCTAATCAGCCATATCAAATCTGGAGCAAAAACTGTGAACATCATAAGAACACACATGAGGATTGTACACACACCCACACCCACACAGAGAGCTTGATTATAGGTTGTATTGCATATTGGGCATCTTTATATTGGACTTTTCCCTCAGTCAGATTGTCTTTATGGATTATTTCAAAAGTTGTACTTCATCAAGACTCCCGCTGTTCCCCACATTGTCTCTTTTTTTTTATTTCAGCGAATTGCAGATCACAGTAAGAAAAATGTGAAGCATTATTATCAAAGACGGGGTAAAAACAAGCTAACAAAATACACATAAAACATTCTTTTAGCAAAATAAGCACAAGTTCAAAAATCTAAATTTAGTAATTGTTTATGTGACTAAAAGTTTAGGGAGCTTTAAGATCTTGATCTTGGCGTGTAAACACACCGAGGAACCTGGGCTGGGTCCGTGCAGATGGCAGAGCCTCTAAACTACTCAGAGTGTCAATTGTTTTCTTTTTTTACGAGACAAAGAAACTTTCTTTGACTCTCACAAATAGCTATTGTCCGGCACTTTCCGTCTGCTGGAGCCAGCAGACTGGTCAAGGAGAGGACCTCGGTTTGCGGTTACATGCATAACACGCTGAATTATAGGGTGTTTTTAAGACACAAGCTAGGCTTGGAAAGAGACAAACCAGTCCCTTTAACACACTAAAGGTCACTATCATTAGCACAGGAATATGTGTAAAAGTACATGATGCTGAGAGGTTATCTTAAATTGGAAAAGGAAGAGTATTTCGGTATCACAACAGGATACTGACAGACGCTTAAAGATGTAACAACAATGGACAAAGTAGGAATAAATAATCTGAGCTTACACAATTTTTATTGTTATTAATTTCTTTTAACAACAAATTTTCTGATTACAGTTAACTAGAAGCAAAATTGTAGAGTATGGTTAAGAATTCCTCTTAAAATTTCCAGGCAGCCAGAGAAACATCTTCACATCTTATACAAAATATGGTTTACGGTCATATTAATTTTGTGTTGGACCTCCTTTTGCCTTTGCTTGCTATAATTCTTTGTCATATATACAGGGAGTGCAGAATTATTAGGCAAATGAGTATTTTGTCCACATCATCCTCTTCATGCATGTTGTCTTACTCCAAGCTGTATAGGCTCGAAAGCCTACTACCAATTAAGCATATTAGGTGATGTGCATCTCTGTAATGAGAAGGGGTGTGGTCTAATGACATCAACACCCTATATCAGGTGTGCATAATTATTAGGCAACGTCCTTTCCTTTGGCAAAATGGGTCAAAAGAAGGACTTGACAGGCTCAGAAAAGTCAAAAATAGTGAAATATCTTGCAGAGGGATGCAGCAGTCTCAACATTGCAAAGCTTCTGAAGCGTGATCATCGAACAATCAAGTGTTTCATTCAAAATAGTCAACAGGGTCGCAAGAAGCGTGTGGAAAAACCAAGGCGCAAAATAACTGCCCATGAACTGAGAAAAGTCAAGCGTGCAGCTGCCAAGATGCAACTTGCCACCAGTTTGGCCATATTTCAGAGCTGCAACATCACTGGAGTGCCCAAAAGCACAAGGTGTGCAATACTCAGAGACATGGCCAAGGTAAGAAAGGCTGAAAGACGACCACCACTGAACAAGACGCACAAGCTGAAACGTCAAGACTGGGCCAAGAAATATCTCAAGACTGATTTTTCTAAGGTTTTATGGACTGATGAAATGAGAGTGAGTCTTGATGGGCCAGATGGATGGGCCCGTGGCTGGATTGGTAAAGGGCAGAGAGCTCCAGTCCGACTCAGACGCCAGCAAGGTGGAGGTGGAGTACTGGTTTGGGCTGGTATCATCAAAGATGAGCTTGTGGGGCCTTTTCGGGTTGAGGATGGAGTCAAGCTCAACTCCCAGTCCTACTGCCAGTTTCTGGAAGACACCTTCTTCAAGCAGTGGTACAGGAAGAAGTCTGCATCCTTCAAGAAAAACATGATTTTCATGCAGGACAATGCTCCATCACACGCGTCCAAGTACTCCACAGCGTGGCTGGCAAGAAAGGGTATAAAAGAAGAAAAACTAATGACATGGCCACCTTGTTCACCTGATCTGAACCCCATTGAGAACCTGTGGTCCATCATCAAATGTGAGATTTACAAGGAGGGAAAACAGTACACCTCTCTGAACAGTGTCTGGGAGGCTGTGGCAGACTGTGTCATTTAAATAATGCTCGGTTGTTTCTAAGGGGCCCAAAGTGAGCCAAGAAAATATTCTCCCTGCCCTTACATTACCACAACCAATTTAAACCATTGCTACACAACTTACTGTTCTTCGCTGACAGGACTGGTGCAGGTGTGGTCTTCTGCTGATGTAATTCATCTGCTTCGAGGTTTAATGTGATCCTACCTCACAAACCATCCTACCAGTTGTTTCTGCGCATGTGCTGTGTATGCGCACAACACAAAATTAGGTGGCAAACCGTCCTATCTTTGTGAGTATGAGCTCCAAGTATACTTTGAGGGGTAAAACTAAGTGGAAAACCATCCTGCCTTCATTAATATGAGCTAGAAGTATACTCTGATGGGTAAAGTTAAGTGGCAAACCATCCTGCATACTTAAATTTATGTTGGAATTATTGTGTGACAGCAGAAATGTGCATAAACTGTTGGACAGTTTGCCAAAATAGGATGGTTTCTGCAAACCTTGATTGCAATGAGTTTCTTTTTTTTTGTTTGTTTTTTTTTTGTTATTATTGTCTTGCTTTGAGCTCAAAGCTGTTTATTTGCATGATGTAAGAGAATTTAAAGGAGATAACACAACAACACAAAAATGTGAATGAATAAAGGCTGAAAAAAGAAAAACTATGTGTTAGAATGCACATACAAGCTTTTTTAAAGTTGCCCCAGACGGAGTATAAAAATCAACTTAAAGGAGAGATCGGACTTATGCATTCAACATTTTGGCTTCTTATTCACTTCAAACGTGCTGACCTCAACTTTTAAAGGTCCAACAGAAATGTCAGACAATTTCTGTGAAGCAAAACCTTAAACTGCACACTACATAGCACTAGCATCTACAGTGTTTACAAAATGATTAGATTGTATGACATGAACCCTTCTCAAAAGTGTGTATTAGTACTCAGTATACAGTGTGCTTCTTCTTCTTCAGTCCGGTTTAGCATGGAAGATGCATTTGCTTTGTCAGTTCATTATACACACAGTACAGTAGGCTAAAAGTATATGGTCAGGAGGTCAGAACAACAGAGTACAGAAAAAGATATTTGATATAAAAATAGAACAATGCAATTCTAAGTAGAGTAAGTACTTGTAAGGAAACTGGTCTTTGATCAAACCAGGGTAAAGTGAAGGTGGTTAAAAATAGCAAGGAGAGCCAAGGTCAGATATGCTATTAAGGCTTTCTTGCCAATGCTGGTGGGTGACACTGGGGATGGGGCTTCATCTCAGGCAGGTCTACTCAGAAACCGTTCAGGAAATTATGTTTCCTAGCTCTGGGACTGGGCAGATTGTTCCTATTTTTAGGTACTTCCTGGGGATCACTGAGGCAAAGATCTGGGGAATGATGTACCAAAGGTAATGCACAAGAGTAGCATCCTCTCTTTGGACACCATAGATGTCAATGGAGATTAAAAAAAAAGTGGAACCATTTCACAAAATGATGTGCTAAACTGGCTTAAAGGTCAAATCTAGTCAAGTCGTCAAGTCAAGTGCCTTTATTGTCATTTCAACCATATGTAGTGGTACAGTACACAATGAAGCGAGACAACATTCCTCCAAGACCATGGTGCTACATATAACATGTAACAGACAATTAGCAGAGGACTAAATAAAGTGCAAGCATGCAAAAATTGAAAAAACAAAACAAAATAAAGGGCTGCTGTCCCTTACCTTATGTAAGTGATGGTTATTGATAGAAATTATATATAAAAACTTAGATTTTAATGCAGAATTGCTGATATAATTTAGATTTAGTGATTCAGAGTTTTTGGGACCACCCTACTCTTTTCCAGCCTACCACACCCATACATAGAGCATAAATTTGCACTTATTATTTACTTTAAAGAAGTTGTAGATGGATAAAGACACACAAAACCACAAAAAGAAATTTACTGCAATGCCTGCAATTAATTAGCTGTTTTATAGATTTCAAGTAGCCAGGTTTGCCGTGTTAGTTATTCTCAATCGATATGTTAGTTCTTGCTCAGAGTATGAATGGGAATTTTTTAAAGTTTAAAGAGCTGCTCTGTCGGTATTCTTGCCCGGCTTGTAAGGTGGTAAGCTTTAATTTTTGGACCAGGTAGGCAGAGCTTGAGACACTTTTGTAAGGATGCATGAACCAAGACTGAGCTACGAGAGAGCTACTGCACACACTTAAGCTTTTTATAAAAGCTTCATCAGTTGAATGTCAAATCACCTGAGGGTGCTGAAGCCCTACACTGATTAAAATGGACACAGCATAAAACACAGGTTAGTGCTCTCTAGGCAGGTAGCTTGCAAAGGGGCTTGTAGAGCTAGCACCAATTGTAGGTATGCTAAAGCTAACTAAAATAGCAGACCCTATCTGAGATTTTTGAAAGGATGTGTAGAATCTGACTGAGAGCTAAGCTTGACTTATATCACTAACACTACACATCTGTTTTTGGCAGTCTACAAATTGTGGGCGTTGCATCAATATGAGACAATGATGTACTTTAGGACTGATGTCCAATGACAGCATGCACTCCCAAAAAGACCTGCAACAAAATTTAATTAAAACAGTAAACATCTGTTTTACTCTTTTAGTTAACACAAACAGAATCTTTCAAAGTGCATATATTAAAAGAGTCTTTGGACCTAAACATGTGATTACAAGCCAAATCAATTGCTGAGGTATGTGGCTGGAAATGTGGCAATGCTGGGGGAGAAAAAAGGCAGGGAAACGAACAGATGTGAGAGTTCTGTTGGCATTTACAGCTCACAAATGTCGGGTAGAAAATAGTGGCAACTTCAAAAACGTTTGAGGAAAATGTGGTAAACTGTTCGACTTGTTTACAATTTGTATCCGCCTTTCTCGTGTTTCTGCACAAGTTGTATTTTGTTAAAGCAGTGTGATTGTGTAACCAGTTAGTTTATCCTGCCAAGAAATTATATAATACTAAAATATCATTAAATACACACGTTGACATTAAAGTGTCAATAGAGAGCAAAAGAGGAGGAGGAGGAGGTCAAAGTGGATGAATGGGTCAAGCTGTTACAAAGGAGACTGCTGTAATCCCGCTCACACCTTAAACCTCCTCACACCTTAGTTACAAGGACGTCAGATCACATTTGGGTTTTACTGGAGGACAGCTTGAGGACACTAAGAACTTAACATAATCTGAACACGTGCTTTGAGTCTGTGTGCTTGTGATTGTGAAAAAAACATCCTCATCAGCACCATCAGTGATATTAGTTCTGGCCTTAAAAACTGCTGCAACTGGATACCAGCAGCTTTTTGCCCGTGTGTGCGCATTCATGTTAAAGGCTGTGTCTGTCATTTTTAAGCATGTGTGTTTGTCCGTGGCTGCGGGTCATCTCCGCTGAACAATTTGCCCAGTGAGGTGTGACCACAGGCATTGTGATGGTGGCCACACAGTGGACTACAGATGCAAAGAGTGAGAGAGATAGAAAAATACAGAGAGGGAGAGAGAGGGAGAGAGAGGGAGCGAGAGCAAGTGGGAGGGAGGGTGGGAGACTGGAACTCTGTTCCACACAGGCAAACCTACATAGGCTCAGAAACACGATCTCGCCTGCAGCACTCACACTCGAACACCGCTGGCTGTGGATCTTATTTCATACATCTGCGGGTAAGCACCTGACATGTTTTCACCGTCCTTTTCCTCCCTCTGTCTCTCTCTGTATGTGTATTTTAATCAGGTGGTCTTGACCAATAATAAGGTGTGTGTGGATATGACTCCTATAATGCAGGCAGTTGCATGCTGGTATACACACTCTAGCTGCAGTTTTACACACTGATACACACAAACATACTGGATTTCATCAAACATATATAAGATGAAGGGTTGTGGTTGATGCTGGTGTGCAGATTCTTACTAACATCTGGATTTCAAAGCTGAGTAATGGCTAAATATATGTGTATGTGTGTTCCTGTCAGTGAGGCGTCTGGATAAATCTGACATATAAAGATGTTGGCATCTGCAATTTTCACTCTTGTGATTTCGTTTAGCAGTTGTATCTATTTTCACTCACTTTGTTTTAGAAGGGTGTGCAAATGTATGTATGTGCGCTTTGGAGTTAGCAAACCAGCAAATGCTCTTGCAAGAATCTATTGGGGTTTTTTTTTTGAGTGTGTGTGTTTGTGTGTCAGACTGCCCATTTACATGTGAGAGCAACACGCTCCAAGAAGCCAAACAGCGTAATCCAGAAGGTGTTCAAATTCCTGGGATTAACAAGACGTCTTTGGCTTCAGCTGTCACCATGGCAAAGGCAGCCTGTGGAAAGCCTGTGTTTGAAAGCGTCCTCTATAATAAGCGGGTTCACTGCATTCATCAGCTCTAGAGCTAACACAAGCATTAACCCACTACAATGTCATTCTCAATCAAGAGATTGATGAGATCTATCTCAGGGCTGGTCAAACTGGGATTTTTTTTTAAAGAGGTGGTATTTAGAATACATTAGAAAAATACATTAGAAAAATACATTAGAAAAATACATTAGAAAAAGAATGCCAGAACCAAAAGATAATGCCCTGGAGTGGAAGCCCTGCAGGTGAAAATAGCAAGGAATTAATCTTGTTTGTAAATACAGTGACTCAGGATGTTGTTTGGTTGTCAAGCCAACGGGACTCGGTTGGGAGTCCAGCTTATGATGCTGCCTATTTGGACACATGTGGATGGGTTTAGCTATTCTTAGACATGAGAACAGCTCTCATTATGGTCAATAATGTCCAGGCACTATTGACTGGTTGCACAATTCCATTTGTGCACATGTTGCTGCGAACACATTAGTTACAGTCTAGGACAACAGATGGAGAAATTATTTTTAAAATGATGACAAATGTGCAGCACGGTGGCACGGTGGTTAGCACTGTTGCCGCACAGCAAGAAGGTCCTGAGTTCAATTCCACCATCAGGCCGGGGTCTTTCTGTGTGGAGTTTGCATGTTCTCCCCGTGTTTGCGTGGGTTCTCTCCGGGTACTCCGGCTTCCTCCCACCATCCAAAGACATGCAGCTTGTGGGGATAGGTTAATTGGATAATCCAAATTGCCACTAGGTGTGAGTGTGAATGGTTGTCTGTCCCTATGTGTTAGCCCTGCGACAGACTGGCGACCTGTCCAGGGTGTACCCCGCCTTTCGCCCTATGACAGCTGGGATAGGCTCCAGCGCCCCCCGCGCCCCTGAAAAGGATAAGCGGAAGTGAATGGAAATGGATGATGACAAATGAAGAAAGCTTCAAATTAAACAGGGGCAACTGTAGCTCAGGAGATTTGATGGTTTGATCCCTAACTCCTGTAGTCTGTATGTCCTTGAGGAAGATACTGAAGCTCACATAAGCGCTTGCTTATAGATTTATCACTTCTCTCCCTGTGTTGTTGCAAATACTGAATGATTGTTTATAATATTAGGTTTATCACAAGGAAATTTGTCTTACTTCCCGATCTAATAGAAATAATGCAGATTTAATGCTGCTTCCCACTGTGTCTGACTTCTTTGTCTCCTCCAACAACAGTTCCTCTGGTTGCCGGAGCCTAGAGGCAACTAGTCACAACACGGGTGTTTTGTCACTATTCTATAGGCTCTGTGCAATCAGAAAATAGCAATTTAAGGCAAAAGGGTTGTGCAGTTAACGACAGTTCTTTTAAAAATTGTCTGGGAATCTTAATAAAATTCTCGCTTGTGCTCTTTTGTAAACATGACTACAGTCAGCAGGTGGTTGACCTAGGCTACTGTGAAGACAGAAACTTTGCTTTGCCTAAAAGGTTACTATTTCCTGGCCACAGTTATTAGCCAATCACTGCTAATTTGAATAAAAACACTGTATGGCATCATGGCGACGTAACCACACACAAGATGTTGAAACGCTACTATGGAAGCAGAATTGCAAGTTGAGTTAACTGAGTGATTTCCTTTTTTTTTAGTTTGCAGTATTGTTATGGCATTTAATGCCACAGAATTCTTATTACACACCATGAGCAAAGACAATATAGTAGTTGTGAAAGATAATAAAGAATAAAGGAGGGTAAAGTATCTGAATATTTGCATATGAGGCTCTAAAGCACAATAACACAAATTTTTGATAGTCACACATTCAAATCATCTTGGTTGTTCAGTGCCTGCTTGATATGGAAAGCCTTCTAATTCCCAAGATTTAAAAAAAAATCCTTTCAAATTTAATACTTAAGTTTGCTCTTTAGATGGGAGATGGAGTTACATTTGAAAAACAGAGGGCCCAAAGGCACGTGGGAGGACGCACGTGCACTTGTATGCTATTGCACCTACACATAACCATGGAAATAATACTAGAGTGAAAACTAGTGCTTGTGAATATGTACACCCACACAGCAGACTCAGAAAACAACAACGATCACACACAACAGTAGCCATTTGCAGGAAGGTAAATTACTCCATTATCCTGGACTATGTCATTGATCCTCAGACCTTCCCGCGCTCATAGAGGGTTTGTTAAATAGTAATGACGCTGGCTGCAGTCAATTCATCTCTATTCGCGACTGCCCTCGCCATTTCAGTCACTCTAGAAAGACCCAAGCCTCCACTTCAGTTACAAGGTTTATATTTCTTGTTTGATTAACTTAAACAAAATTTTGAGTGCACTGATAACAGAAGGGGTTGTCCTGCGATAGTTCCAATTAATTTAGAAACAGCATATGTTTCATGGAGAAACGTGCTGCACCACATTGAAAGCTGACTGCGTGTCAGGTAGCTAATGGTCCCAGAGAAAATATGAGGTATGTGCTTTCTTGTAAACACAGACACGCTGAGACTAAAATGAAAGCCAGGAGTCTGTTGACAGAGTTAATAAAAGAGGTTCTGGGCAGCAAACTAAAATGAGCATCAAGGAGACTGCCGCAGAGTTCGCTCTCTTGGACTAACAATGTCACAATCGAATGTCAACACGGTGTTGTTCTTCTCCTCGCCTGCCCTTGTCTCTTGTTCTCGGTCCATCTCTCTCTATCTCTGCTCCGTTGAGCACACTACAGTGCCAGGCTCCCCACCATCTTTGTCAGGAGCAGTGAGACAAAACGCCAGCAAAATAAGAGAAGGGACTTGCATATTCCCCACAGCCACTTTTTTATAGCTCCTTTCCACTTGCTCGACTGCCTGTCAAAGAAGACAATGCCTACAGCAGGCGTGTATTTGATGTGGGGAAGAATGGTAACAGGAATGTTAAAGGCAGTGGCATTAAAGCTCAAGCTGAGTAGGATTTTGGAATAATTGGTGGTTTGTAGTAAGATTATAAGATTGTTTAAATTTGACTCTGACAATTTGTGGTTGAACATTACTTGTAGGCTGCTTTGTTTACATTTTAAAGCTTCAGTTTGGCTTCGGTTTTTATAAGGTCATGTGAGAACATGCACATGAAATGTGTCACCCGCAAAGAAATACTACATGACTGAAGTTACCCTCACTGTAAACTGCTTTATGCTGTTAATTATCACCGCTCTCATCTTTTTTTCTTTTCTTTTTTTGGCTCTGACAAACCTATTTTCTCACCACAAACCAAATTTCCGATGAATGGAGCAGCCCATCTGCCTCATTGGTCCTTTAAACTTTAAGGCACTTTAAAACTTTGTTGGAAAGAAAATGTTTATTTTGAAATATAGTTAAAAATGAGGAAACACAGTTGCTAGAAACACACATTCAAACGCATGCAACCTTTGCTGTGTATCTCCTGGACATCCTCTGATATTATGACTTGAAAGGTAATTTTAAAATTTTTCGTATGTTAGATGCAAGAATAATCCTGATGTTGACGAATATGCATGAAAAATGTCTTAGTTGTTTAATCCAAGATCTAGCAAAGTATGCTTTGAATTGCTTAACTGCTTCCGGTGAATGGCCTGAAAAAACGATATCATAGTAAATATCATGATTATTCGAGAACTGTGCAATCGCTACGCTAAGGAAAGCGATCATTTTACACTCGACATGAGCCTACATGAGTTTCCCATTTACCACACTGCAGGATACTAAATGAAAGTGATACTGAAGTGAAATATGAGAATGTTAACCAAAATAAATTATATATACTAACCCGCTGTGTAAATAATTGATGATTTATACATCAAATCAACAAAAGGGCAACTAGGGATGAAAGATAATTTGCCCCATGCTTCAACTAGATGTTTTTCCCTTTCTCTAAGCCTTTAAAAACTGCTGTCAGAATGTCTTGAAGAATTCAGGAGAGTGCAAGCGTGGGTGTGTGGATCTACTACAGAACAGTACATGTAGGCGAACAAGTTGTACTTACATGCAGAGTCAGATCCATATTCATCTACAATCGTATCACTCATATCACTGCATGCATGAAATGCGACTGTCTGCAGGTTGGCTGGGGCAAGCTCGAACACACAGCCATCTAAAAACATTCTCACCTCCTTGGAATTGGATTTTCCTGCTGTTCAGTCAAAATGCTAAAAGTGGGGAGTGTGTGGGAAGCTTCATGTTTGCCCCCCCCCTTCCAGTTCTCAGTCTTCATATCTAAGCATCTGACTGTGTGCTCTGGCTGATTTCATTCCTTCAGGCAGGGAAGAGAAGGGTTGATGGCTGGACAAAGCCCTGCTTTCCTGATCAGTGGAAGTAATCCAGAGACATCGGGATAAGCAGTGGCTTATTGATCTAAATTGTATGCGTGCTAAAGAAAATGGCAACACTTGAGAGATCAAAGTTAACAGGCAATGCTTTGAAAAAAAAGAGGGATTTAAATAAACTTGTCATAGCGGAAAAGAAAAGCTGACAATGAAGAGGAAGTGTGACATGCCTGATAAAAACAACGAGAGCACGGTAGAGAAGCTTGACTGTGATAGCAGTTTTCTGTGAATATTGATGCTTTTTTTTAAACTCCCACACAAAAAGACCTTTCTCCACTGCTTTAAAGAACAAATAAATCTGAGATTGAAAGAGAGCAAGACCAAAGCTGGGAGTTATTGAGGAGGGAGTTAAGTAAGGCTATGCATACAGGTTGTTGTTCTCACAGGGGAAATTCCTTGGGTGCTCCAGTCTTTTCACTGAGGCAACAGGCTAGTGACTTTGAACTATTCAATGCTCCACAAAAGAATAAGTGGTCTTTCTATTCTTCTCAGAGTCTAACCTCCCCCCAACCCAACTCTTATACATTATTTCTCAACCACTCCTTATAGAGGAGGATGTATATGAAAGGAAGTTCCTTCTCGAATTCATCAGTCCATGTAACAGCCCAACTGCTGCGACACAGTGAGCATGCGAGCAACAGCATGACATAAATACTGACCACGGCATCTGACAGAATACCGCTAATTGTGGGGTGTCCATAATACTTAAGCTCTTGTTGTGATTTGTGGCGGCTGACGTATTTTTTAAGCCTGCTAACTTCAGCAGTCGTTTGTAATGAGTGGCATCGTTTCTATACTTTTTTTTTTCAAGAATTTGCTTTACAGTCTGGAAAAACAGATCAAAAGCAGGTCATGCTCTAAGAAAAGTCAGCCTTTCAAAAAGTGAACACATGCAAATTCTATCAAGTTTTCATCAACTCAAATTTAGCCGCCAAAGAGTGGATGAAAAGTGTGTCACTGATGTCCTCTGTGTTCTTGTCTTCTAGGCCATATTTGCTGGCAAGCCAGCCGGACCCATCTCAGGGAGCAGGAGAATGGAGAACAACATGTGACGGATCTGCACACCACTTGTCGAAAGCATGCTTCGCCTCCACTGGACCTTGGCATTCTTCTTTTGGTATTTTTTGTTACTTCACAGAGAGGCTGCGGCTGACGAAGAGGCCCCCTGGGGATCGACGGCATCAAGTGAAAAGCCACCTGAAGATAAAGTCAGCTCGTATTGGTGGGCCCCGGCTCTGTCGAAGCTCCCTTCCCTTCCCAAACTGCAGTTCGGTATTCCCTTTTATGGGAGTTCAGATAGTAAAGAAGAGGTAGCTGCAGTGACCACACCTGCCAAAGGGCTGACAGAATCAAATGATCAAGCCCAAGAAGGCTCAGGATCTGGAGACGAAAGCATTTTTGAAGCATCTCAGTCACCCACCACTTTGACTCAGGGGCTCCTAACCAGCGTGACTAAGATAAGAAGCGAATCACCTCCCACAGGAACATCAGATTCTCCACACAGCAGCATAGTTCTGAGCGACAATGATACTCTTGTTTCCGACTCCTACTCTCCCACAAGCGTCTCTATCAGAAACACTCTGTTCACCAACAGTCCCACCAGCACTAACGCTCCTGAACAGAATGCAACACATACCCACCCACCATGGGACACAACATGGGTAGCTGAGCCCAGCGCGAATGCCACCGCACAACACCTTCAAGAGAAACACAGTGTTCCTCTGGCAAATGAAGATTTTTCTCCAGAGATCCCTTCAACAATAGCACCAGAAACCACAGTTCCCACTGCCTTGACATGGGCAGTAGCTCAAACCACGACAACAAACCCAGGACTCGTGGAGACCGCACTGACCATGGGACACAATCTGGGGCCGGCTGCTCACACTGCTACCCCAGAAACAATATTTAGCAGAGAACCACAAGATGCATCTGTTAGCATTACCCTCCAAGCTGGAGACTTCACTACATCAGAAGTCCACACAACTCAAAGCAGAACTGAGGCCTGGTCGTGGGCCATGGCAGAGGAGCCAGGGGTAATGTCTAGTGCCCCGGGGATCGATCATAAACCAGTCCTGGAATCCACAACAAGCACAACTCAGATCCAAAAGGTTAACTTACCAATTGGAGGTAAGCAAAGTTAAATCAATAGTAGCTGGATTGACTTGAAAGATGTGATCAATCATGTGTTGACAGGTCTTTAGTGTTCAATAAATGGCTGTCAAAAAGGCTGCAGACAGATTGGCTTGATCGATGACATGTTTGACATGGCAAGAAGTCAAAGGTCAGAAATTTGCATAAAACCCAGATCCAGATGAATCCTTGTAAACAGTCACTGAATACGAGATGGGAATCAGCATTAAAATTATTACACGATATTCAGCATTTGATAAATGGATTGCATCTAACTGCCAGCGTGATGATGGTTTTGAGACGTGAGAGTTGCTTAATAAGTAAAGCAATCAAAAACACGTTGAAACCATTGACAAAATGACACGTCTTCATTATATTTCCAAAGCATCAAGGGAGAAGAAATGATCAGAATGTGTTGAGTAAAGTGTTGTGGGTGGTTAAAATGAGATTTCAAGTGTTGTGTTGTTGTTTACTGGTTAAATCTATACCCCAAGTTAATTTCACATTGCACAATTGCTTCCAGTGAGTAATTTGGGCCACCCTACTAAAAGAAACTATCTCTTTAACCACCTATAATGTGTTTTCATCAGCAGATCAACTCCAACATTGTCTATGCTAAAACCAGAAAAGGGAGGTTATTTTGTCTAAATGTTGTGGGGGTTGCTGTGTGAGGAAGGGGGAAGAGGAGTTGCTCTCCTCGTGCGTATAAAGCGAAAGATGTTAATCTGAAATAGCTTCTGGTAGCCTTTATGTCGCAGGAGACCCTGACACGACACCGAGGCAATACTTTCTTATCCCTGGCCCATCCCCCAACCACTGGTGGCAGTCTGGGGTGTGAATACTTAACGAGCCCTCAGAGGGAGATCCTCCTCCAAGTACAGACACATTCATCATGTGGGGTCAAAGGTCGGCCCTGAAAATGATGAGTCGATTATTCTCAGCAGTTGTTTGGTGGATGGGTACACACAGCAGTGTCCTAGCTTGTGTAGGACACAACTATTTTCTGTTTCTGCAAATAGACCAGATATATGTTAATGTTGGAATTTACTTCAAATATAATTTTTAAGTTGTTTATAAAGTACAATTCGGCAAAAAACTTAATCGGGATGAAATTGTGTTACTTGATGTTCTTATAGATTCACTGTCCTAATGTCATTTTTTGGATTTAGTTAATTTAAATCACTAACTGAATACATTTTAAACTTAACTTTAGATACTCACCAATTACAAATATATTTAAATGCTGCGGTGTTTATACTTACCTATTAAAAAAACATCAGACTTGCCATTTGAGTAGTTTTCCTCCAGTTTTTGTATTTTGTGTGTTTATCACAAAATTGTAAATGTCTTCATTTGTAATTTTCTGCGCACTTTGGTTCTTCAAGCTCAAAAGCTCAAGATCAGCCTTTGACCTTGAAATGCATTTGTTTTGCCTTGTGCTGTTTACAGATTTGAGAATAGATTTTTGAGCTTCATCAAGATGCTTGCAGTTTATAGTGTTGTTATGTTGAAATCTTGAGATTACAGTTCTTCCATGAATGTTTTTTTCCACAACAGCAGTGTTGGAATGCAACCATTCCCAATCCCATATCACCCAGTCTGCTTTGGCTGACAGTTATTATGTTTTGTCTGCTGTGATCAGTATTGTCTGCACTTGTTTTTCAGCTGTGCGTGGTGTGGTGGGATACAGCACAGAAGGTGGGTGGGGAGGGCTGCTGTGTTCATGTATCAGTATTCTAAGCGCACGCTCAGCGAAACCACCGCCTCTCCTGTGGGACCATCCGCTCGCCGTCGCTGTTCATGGATGCTGAACATGCTTCTTGCCATTTAGTCTCCTCCCTCCTCTCTTGTGGCCATGTATATTCTCTCTGTACAGACGCAAACCCCTGTCACCTCGTTTCATGGATAAAAATGTCGGCTGTTGCTTTAAAGGTTGAAAATGCCCTGACGAGAAGCTGAGAAGCTTCTGATCATTCACAAAGAAACGTAAACCAGTAACATAAGACTAATTGATGTGCTAGTGGACTGGAGTCATGCAGTGTTTAAATTATTACACGTTACCAAAGGACACAAGTGGAGATTAATAGGAAACTAACAGCATAGCAGCTCTGTGTTATCATACTTTATCCTGATGTGAGCATGCTATCTGTGTACTGTCATTTATTTGAAAGCTGCATGGGGTGAATTGTTTCAGGTGTTGGACACCTTCGCCACAAAAGGAAAAAAAACAGGGGGGGGGGGAGTTACATTGATCGAGGGAGCGTTGCCCTTGAGGAGGCTGTCAGGTGTAAAAATAAAACAGCAATGAAAACATGAAAACAGCCATAGCAAGGTCAATTATGAGAAGAGAAAGTGGGGGAAAGAGAACTGAGGGGTGAAAGTGTTGGTTTTCTCAAACCACTGCTGCTAATTTTCATCCAAAAATCTGTCTTTTACCCTGCTGTCTTTCCCTTCATCCCTGTTTCCATTACCGCACTAACAGTCATTGGTGAGTCTAGACCCTTAGCACACTCCATTAATACCTGCAAGGATATATTGTCTCTGTGATCCAAGCACTGTACCCAACTACTAAAGCGTGGCCAATGACAGAGTAATTGATTATGGAAATGGATACAGAGCATGTGACATGAATATCTGATGGCCTTTTATAGATTTTACATGGAAAATGGGCTTTAGTGCAAATAGAGAACACTGCTGGGGCTTACATATTATGCTAATCTTCTCAGGCTTTACCAGCCTGGTTTGTTTTTAGGATTTGACTCACAACTCTTAGGCTGAATAAACTCCATGAAAAGAACTGGCTGAGGAACACATATTAAGCAATGGGGGTGATTTATTACTCTAGCCCAGACTGATTTTAAAGTAAGAGATGCTCTGGGTTCCTGTGTAGCTGCCTTAAAGATGAACCAAATTAGCAACAACGTGATGCAATTTTGTGCAAGTAAGTCACATTAGAAGCAAAATTCAAGATGAGAAACTTTATTGCGCCACTGTTATGAAACTAATTATTAGTACATTTCTTACAAACCATTGCATTCATTCGTTTCATCAAGTCACACAAGGCTTTTATAGCTAAGGAGAGAGTAATGGAGTGCAACATCATCTCCTGTTTATCATTTCTGGTAGCTAAAGATAAAGGGAAGCTCCATCATCACTATACACTGTGTTATTGTGGTACACTTATTTTTATTTTGGGTGGCCATAAATGAATTGAATTATATGAAGCTATAGCCTGTGGTGAGGAAGGCACTGAGACATTCCTTTTCTGCTGTGACTGAAAAGCAACTGAATGAGACTTTAAGGTCACGGAGACCAAAGAAAATTATGGATGTACTAATTAGGTAGAGGCATACATGATAAGTCAGCAGAGGTGTGGAAAGTTGAGCTGTTCAATAAGAAAAGTGGAAAGTTAGCACATCCATAGTTAGCTCATACATCCCTGTCAACTGTCTACTGTTTTATTTTGCAATTTCAGCAGTCGCTTTAAAAAGCTGGTCATCAGTTTGTGATGAGCTACAGATATGAGTGAACTCTCTCGTCACTCTCTCTTCCTCGTTTTTAGCAGATCTTGTTTTGACATTGTTATTTACTCGCTGCCTGCACTGCAGATCTGTAGTGATTTAGATGTGGCGTACACACACATAGTATTAGCTCCCTAAAAAAATCAAAATTATGAGTTGAACTTAACTGTGAATATTTTTACAACAATCAGAATAATAACAAAATTGCAGTGAGAATATATTGCTTACATTTCTGGCAACACAAAGTAATTTCCCGCTAAACCTAATAACTGGTTGCATCACCTTTGGCAGAAAAAAACTGCAATCAAGCATTTGTGACAACTGGCAATGACTCTTTCACATCGCTGTGGAGGAATTTTGGCCCACTCGTCTCTGCAGAATTGTTTTAATTCAGCCACATTGGAAGGTTGTTGAACCTCATGCCAAATCACCTCAGTCGGATATCAGCCTGGACTTTGAGTAAGCCACTCCAAAACCTTTATTTTGTTTATATGAGGCATTCAGAGGTGGACTTGTTAGTGTGTAGGAAAATGAGGAAAAGTGAGGCCTGCAGTTCTTTAGATGTTTGTGACCTCCTAGATGAGTCACTGATGCAGTCCCTGAGCCTGGTTGTGCCTGGTTTCTTCCTGTTAAAAGACAGTTTTTCCTTTCCACTGTCGCCAAAGTACTTGCTCATAGGGGTTCATCTAATTGATGGAGTTTTCTCTGTTTTCTCTGGATCACTGCAGTGTCTTCACCTTAAAATCTAAAGCATCTTGAGGAAACTGTTGCAATGATTTTGCACCATATAAATAAAACTTAACTGAATTGATTTGCTGTCCCTTGCCTGGCTTCCACAAACAGAGCTAGACCAGAGAAAAGGCCCAGGACATACACAGAGTTTTATACTATTATTTTAAAACCTCATAATGTTAAACATTAACAAGCATAGCAAGCGTATGTAATGAAATAAAAAGGTAATGTGTAACATGTCCTCATCAAATACAATATTTTTTCCTACTAATCATTTGTTCAGATAGACCGCAATATAATAACATAAGCAAAGAAGACACTTAAAACTTAAAATACAAACTTGTAGTGTGAGATACTGCTGGGCGTACATGAGCTATATTGTCTCTCTTTTTTTTTCTTACTCTTTTTGGCTGAACTGTAGCTCTCGCTGTGTGAAACCGATTTATTGTAGGACTTTTTAAACTAACAGATGACTCGGGTACTATCTGCTTGACCTAGATTAGTCTCTAAGATAGAAGGCATTGCCTTGTAGCTGTTCTGATTTTTTTCACAACTCATTATCTTCCACTTTATTTGGTATTTATTTTTTCATTAATATTAATTCTGAACTTATAGCCTAAAACTGTACCTGGTATCCCTGGCTTCATTACATAGTCAGCTCATCCGGTTTTCCCAACAGGTTTATTCAGCGCTCTAAATCTTTTCTTCTGTCTTTGTGACTGTTGTAACACACAATTCCTGCGTGGGTGGCTAACTATGAAAATATTTTGTGATTCAACCATACTGAGCTAAAGGGTTGAATAATGCCATGTGTAGTAATAACTACACATGGCATTTTGTGTAGTTATTAACATTAGCACTCTCTCGCCGTCTTTCTTGCATCATTTTTCCTCTTTGTCTCCTTTATGGAACGCAGCAGCTCTAGACACAGTCTGGATTTGCAGTGGACCAGGATGTACACACCCATGCACATACACATAAGGATGTCAATGTAATTAGACCACACAGGCCTATTCCACTGTGCTATGCTATGGATGACTGAATACAACTAAGTGGGTGATAGGCCGATCCCTGACAGAACTGGGTTAAGAAATATAGTTCTTCCATTTGCTACAGTGTTAAACCTCAGATGTGCTTTGAGCAGAGAACAGAGAGGGTTAAGTTTTCTTTTGGGTATGCTAATCTCTTTAACTCAGACTACTTTAAAGATGCCAGTGCTATTTAAAATGCTATTTTAATTAAATTGATCACTTTGAGATCTCGCCTAGGTTAAACTGCACGTGTCTCCCCAGATCTGCCAGGCAAAGAGGATAAGGAGGATGAGAAAGGTGTGGTTCAGTCGACTGCAGACAATGATGGTGACATAAGTTTGGCAGGCATTTCCACGCCGTCCAATGAGCTGCAACAACAGACAGGTGAGCAAACACATCCCTCGAGATGTAAACAAACACTGTCTTCCTTCAAAAATCGAATCCATTTTAGAAGCATGTGTTTGCACTGTCATACTGTTAGGAGGACAAGCAAAAGTCTGCATGCTGTTACTTTCAGAAGCCATCCTCTAAATGTTTGCGTATGTGTAAATCTGTCAGAAGACTGGGAGAAACAATTACCTGCATCCATTGCCTGAGGCTACTAATTGCTTCCAATGGGAGGGGGGAAAGTGCTCATCCAACAGATAGGGAGCAATGCCCAACCACTGAACAGACTTCTAGGTACTACTTCTAAAATACACAATTATTGATCCAATGATAACAGTTTCTATTACAAAAATAAAACACACAGTAGTGCAAATCTTGCTGGCCAATGATTATCATCATTAGTCATCTTTTTGCATTATAACAAAGCAATATCCACTTTTGAATTAAATAAAGAGAATGAAAAAAATAGAAATAAATGCATTAATTCTACTTGGTCGATGTGGATTTTTTTTTTATGCTACAGTTGTCTGGAACCATGCTGTCAACAGTTTTTTAAAAAAGTAATTTAGAAGCATTTGCATCTACTTCAAACATTTCCACATGTCACTGGTTTTTATTAATAGCACGAATCTTTACAGCTCAAACAGGCAAAGTCTGATGGAAGCATTTTGGCAAGCGAGTACACATAGAATAGTACTCACTAGGAAATCCAACATTGTAGGTCACTGTGGTGCTAATAAATAATAATAATAGCAGCAATAACAATAAGAATGCCTAGGCTATACAAAGAACACGCTACAACTGGATCAAACCTCTTTTCATCGCCTCACTTCACATTAAAAAGAAAAAAATCAGATCAATTGTAAGAATGTGTTACAGTATAAATGTGAAATTCACATATTAGTCTAATTATTTGTGAATCATATACAGCTGATTTCTGATCAGATATCTGTTGAAGAGATTCACTTTCAGCCCACTTCACAGAAGCAGCTGTAACCCACATTACCTCACCCAGAATAGCCAATACTGTCAAGTGGTTTTCAAAAATAGACTTCAAATGTGCCACCTGCTGAATATGGCTCGCAAGTAAGTAAATGAAACAATAATATTACTAGTGTGCGTATCTGTTATTTAATAGTGTTCTCCCTAAAGCAAAACAAAAAAAAACAAGGAAGAAAAATAAAATAAAATAAATGTGCTGATGAGAATGTCTGCTCCGCATAAAGTTATCGTAAAATCAGGCCCGCTGCATTGTGTAGAACTGTTTAAGTGAGAGATAAAACCTCAGTCGTACAGGTCCCAGCACAACTGGCCCCTCCTTAGTATGCATCGGATTTCTCCATGAGCTCCCACGAAATTACTTTTTCTGAAGTGAGCCAAATTGAAGATGAAGGCGATCAGAAGAAAACTACATGGTTCCCTTAGTTTAGTGATACAGAATCAACATGCTGTGAGTTAAAGATGGGCGTGGGGTAGCTGGAGTCCACGTATCATCAGAAGAACCCTTCTACTTCATTATCTTAGCTGGTAGACATGTGAGGCACCTCAGGTGAGACCTTTGAAAAAATATTGCCGTAAACAGTTTATTTTGGGACACCACGAAACAAACGATAGCGTAAAATGAAACAATAGACGTTTTTATATCGTCATCTGATATATATCGTTATATCGAACAGCCCTAGCTACGGGAATGCCAGTTGGTGGATTGGTCGACTCCTGAATGAAATGCTACTAGTCTAAAAGGTAGAAATCTTCTAAACATTTGTGACTTTCCCCTACTTTTTTCCCAAGCCCCACCTAGAAGTTCACATCTGTGGATTTGGAACTCGACTGGATGATTTAAATACTTATGTTGCATAAAATCCTGAGTGTAAACCTCCCTCACTAGAGTTCTGGTTAGAGAATGGCAAATAAATCGGAAATCTCTTCTCCCTTGCGGCACTGTCTTGTGACAACCATAAGTAACCTGCACTGTTGCCAATTAACTATAACGACAAGCAGCTTGCTGCTGTCACATTTTCGAAATCTGTTGTTGCTACTGCAATGAAGGCAAATAATTATTGTTACATAAGCTGTCACATAAACAGGAGAAGATGCGAAAATTATCCATTCATTCAGATTCGATGCCTTGTCTTTGTGCGGAGGTTTTGTCTGAGCTCCAGAGGTGACACAGCTTTATTACTGAACGTTGCCATGCTAACACAAAAATGCTGAACATTGTGAAGTATGGGAGCACTGCCACTGTAAGCATTTTACAGTAGTGTGCTACCATTAACGGCGAGCTCAAAGCACCATCGTATGTCTCACAGAGCTGCTCATTTTACATCTGTGATCCCAACAAGCAGAACAATTCTCAAGTAATTAAAAGATTATACTTTGTTTTTTAATAGTTCTAACCCCTCAGAGTCCACAAAAGACCTCTTGAAGTCTTTCTGTGTAAAAGGTTCCCAGCATAAGAGGCGAGAGTGTGTCAGAGGCAAGAGTGAGCAGCCGCCGGCACATACCAAACCCTCCTGAGGCCGCTCAGTCGGCCAGCAGCTCAGATGGGACTCTTATTGACATGAGGAAACAAAACAGGGCGATCATTCAATACCCATCACGTTTTCCACTCGGCCTGCCTCAGTGGAATCCAAGTCATTGCCCTGGAAAGCAGACAAGTGGGCACACAGGTCATTGACATAATGCATATACTAAAACACACCTACTTTATCAGTGGCTGCCACATTCAGAATGTCTGCAGCCATGGGTTTGTTTAATACTCGAACCACATTCCCCACACAGCGACTGTGTTCTGTGATAAGATGACATAGTTGGAGTCAGTGCGAGTACATAGACTGTTTCTATGCTGCTAGTGCGATAACTTTTACAAGATTAAACATAATTTTATCTTATTTTTATTTGATAATAATGAGTGTGTAAGATTTGTTTGCTTGTTTTTTGCATTTTGCACTGATGCAACATGGAATTTGAATTAACCAGTTAACCAATTATCATTTCACTACACTGGAGAAAGGGTTACTGCTGACCTTGATTAATCTTTAGATATTTATTTATGCTTGCTGCATTGCACCAGTGCTTGTCAGCCCACCACATTTGTCCGGACTTGAATATCGTGTTACAGACATTACACATTCCCAGACAATGACTTCTAATGACACTAGTGAGCGCTGACTTTTCCTATAATGGCATCATGAGGTTGACTTTTGCAGCACTGAGTGCTGCACAACTAATATTGCATGTCTTTAGCATTCCCGTTTTGTCAGACTAGCAGTCCAAAAGTCAAGGGTACTGTAAATATAATGAGACAAAACAGGGACTGTTATGAAAGTAATAAATGTTTGACCACTTCGTGTTATATGTCAAAAAGGTGGTTTTATTTCTGTCCTTTTTCTAGGCAGATAATCAAGATTTCCTTGGAGCGCTTTCAAATTTAAAGCATGTCGCTGTTCCACACCCATCGGGGCTTGTGTTTATAATTCAGCCATTCTGAATTATGGCAAATTAAATGTCAGCATGGAACAGGATGTTTAGTTCTATTTTGCTTAGCAGACTTAATGGTTGCACAGAATGTGGTGTGAAAGTGCTGACTGCAGACTTGCACATCTAAATCTCTTTCCTGCTCTTAATAATCCAGCATCATCATGAGAGGGAGAGAGAGAGAGAGAGATGTGTAACAGAGCCACGTTGAATGCATCTTGCTATTAAAGCTTCATTAAGACTTAAGTGAAAAAAACAAAACAAAACAAAGCCACTCACAAAAATCGATCCTTGCGTTTCCGCCCGCTGCTCTGGATCAGCTCAGGGTGTGAAATAAAACTGCTGCATCACATTTAGAGATGCAGAAGTGAGCCTGCGGTGGGCTCGTATTTCCTCAGGCTCAATGTTTTCATCAGTACCTGGGGCTGTGACTCAGCACTGAGGTCAGGAGATAAATGTGAATAATGACAAAACAAACACAGGCAAACAGCAGAGAGGTGCTTTTGCTAAAGCGCTTGTGAAAGTCCTTTTCTGCTCATAGGGATCTGATGATGGCTTTGTTCACAAGTAGCTTACAAATCCATGTAAATGCAAGGATTCACACCCCAAAATGAACGCATATACAGACACAGGTTTTATGGAAAGCACAAAATAAAGGAGTTTTCACGTTGGAGCAAAAAAAAAAAACCCCAAAAACTGCTATTTCCATCTGGAGCTGCTGACATATTAAACGTAATAGAAACTGCAGCTGCCATACATTGAATCTATATACTTGGAAAAACACCAGGAAAAGCACAAAAATAAAGCATGGGAAGAGACTTGTAAAACTCAGGGCTGTCAAAGAGAAAAGTGGATTTGGTAAAGAAAACTGTCCCTGTTCAGAAATAACAAGCCCACCTATGGGAGTTTCCCTGTTTGCAGGCGGGAGTCGAAGGAAAATCAAAAACAAAAGAATGAATTAGGTGACCAGGACAGGGTGGGATGGGAAACGCAAGAATATAACCCATAAAAGACATGTGAGAAAGAGTTCAGAAAACCACATGAATTCCGCTTTTATTTTTACTCAGGAAACAAATTAGACATCTTCGGCCTATAGGCAAAGATTTGGGGGGGTTGCGGTTCTGAAGTCTACACATTCATGTTCTTAAACAGGCATTTAACATTACCACCGGATATAATGGATTCTCCAGTTAACGCTAGATGGGTTTCAATTACTGTTGCAGACAAAAGTAGTGGGAGTGCCTTTTATCTGCACTTGGGCAATATTTGAATCAATATTGAATCACTTTCTGACACGTAAATGATTCCAAAATATATCTATGAGTGTGCACTACATTAAATCTGCCTGCTGTGTGATTTAATAGGCTGTCAGTTTATCCTGCCCATTTGTCCCTGTCTCTGTGGTCTCTTTTAGCACCTGAATTTTTATGGTGGAGTTATTGTCTCTGATAAGCCTGCAGCAGAATGACTAATGATCCTGTGTGTGTGTGTGCAAATCCCTGATATGCAGTTAGAAGCTGTTTCTCTTCAGCTGCATTTGAATACATATTCTTTATAAGCTTCCATTGTTAGCATGGGTCCTTCTTTTTTTGTTGTTGTTTTGCTTTTTTTCATGGTGAACACAGTATCGGTTGTGCTTTATGAAAAAGAACAAGCACCAGTTTGTGGAGCTCAGTGATGCAGAGACTAGAAGGCTGAAAAAATGTTTGTCTGATTGCCCATCTGTGAGGCATTATGCTGTGTGAAGTCCCTTATGTACATCCTTTTCGAGTAATTGAAGTGCATAAACATGTACAGGGTAGATGAGCTTTGCAGACGTCTCTGCAAATTTTGTACAAACACACATATGCATGGCTACTCCTTAATTTACAAAGCCAAGCCACTTCCTTTGCAGTGCTAAAACATGTCTAACAAAATCACAATTAACTATAGCTGCATGGAAACTCCAGATGGCTTACGTAACGCAAGAACTAGCTCTTGTGGTTCGGAGTGGGCTGATCTCACTCACACACACTCACATCACACACCCACACTCAGCCACACATGCATACCTCTGCTTTTGGGCCTCGCTCGGTTTGAACAGCTTACAAGATTTTACACAGGATTAGCACATTAGGAGAACGTTCCCCATCCTGGGCCCGAGCCCATTTGTGTTCTGACTCTGATAGTTTTACTATTAAATGCTTCTGTGTATTCTCATTAGAACTCCATTAGTGCATTTTCAAGTGATATAAAAGTGTCCGTACATGTTTACAGCTACTGTCAATTCAAAGTTTATGCATTTTCTTTTTCTCTGTTTTTATGAAAACTCATTCAGTTAATAATGTTCCAGAATCATCTCTACTTTTTTCTTTTTATAGACCTTCCCCCTGAAACTCCCCATATACTTCTGTATACTGAAGACTGGATGTCCACCTCAACCAACGTCGCTAAAGAAGGCTGTAATCGCTCCACCACCACGTGGGATTCCACAACCTACATGGACATTAAGCCCACAGAAAACGCCACTGTCATCAACCAGTCAAGTAGCCCCTTTCTGATCCCAGCTCCACCGATGTTGGTGCCCTTGTACACGGACTGGAACAGCGCTATGGCCACGTGGGGCCTGGCCTGGGAGGCCCACATTTACGGCGCTGGTTGCGTCTTTGCGATGCTGACGATTGCCTCAGCACTGAATCTGCTCTGCTTACCACTGCGATGCCCAACTGGTTGTGGCTACTTTGCTCTGGTTAGCCTGTTCCTATTAGCTGCTGGTTGTACCAGGTCCTTCTCACTCCTGTATGATGCCTATGGCCACGAGGACCGCCTACCCTCCACAGAGGCCTCACTGATGCTCTACGAAGCACCGTTTCCCTGCCTCACTGCAGCTTTTGGTCTGGTTTTCCTTCTCCTGTCCATGCGCTCACGGATGCAGCTTTCCTACTCGGCCTTTCAGAGACCCTGTTTCCTGGCCTGCCTGGTTGTCCTGCATTTTGCAGCTGCGTTCGGTCCAGTTACATTTCTGAAGTTCTACCAGCAAAAGCCGCCTCTGTGCCTCTTTCTGTCACTCATCTCCCGGGGAACCTTTGTGGCACTGGCAACTTTTCTATCAGCTGCCTATTTTGTGTTCTATATCTACGTGCGGGCAGACTCGAAGCACATCTATCACCTGAATAACACATCTCCAACGCCTGCTGAGCGCTACAACCGCTGCCCTTTTGCTGAAAGCAGGGAGTGGGATCGTGCTGCTGCAACGGTGTGTCTTTCAGCATTGTTTTCATTGGCGTGTGCAGGACTTCAGTTATACGCAATGCTCAATGCAATGGGTGTTGTGGGTGGAGCGGAGGTCTTCCATCCTTGGCCGTGGTGGGCGTTCCAGTTTAGCTGCAGACTCTGTGAGCTCGGGGTTTGTCTCACCTTAGCCTTAGTGGTTGCACAGCCAGTTTATTGTTCTGACCACCTTCCAGCTGCTGGAAGTTGTTGGACCGAACTGTTGGCATCCAAGTCACCCATCCTGCCTGGGAGCTACCAATGGACCCTGAGTCAGCAAGAGAAGCTAGCTATTGTTGACACTATTGGACTTGGAGAGACTGAGAGTCTCCCGCTTTACACTCTGGTGGATGAAAGACTTGGCAGCAGTCTGAATGGCCTGGACCTCCTCTACCACAGTAACCGGGCTTTGGCTTACCGAGACCTGGACATGGATTTACAGAGTTCAGAAAAACCTGAAGATACAGGTGGCAGAGAGCCTTCAGGTGCATCTTCATTCACCAGTGACTCCACTGCAGACCTACGTCCACCTTCACCCATCAACCTACGTCGCAGCATAGATGAGGCGCTCTTCAGTGAAGCCTTGTTTCCCATGAGCCTCTTCAGCCCTGCTAGGCCTTTTCAGTGCAGTGACCAATCAGTAAACAAGCACTGGACACTTCCCAGCAACGGACTCTGTGATCCCGTCTCTGCCGACGCTGGCCTTTATCGGACCTCCTCCTGCATGGAGATAGCCTCTCAACCCCAGCCACCCGAATCTGAGGGTAATGGTGTTGAAGGTGCTCCGCCATCTCCCTCCCTGAGCTCTTCTTCCAGCTGTTCATCACCTGAACGATGGAGGGGAAGCTCTTCCTCCTCTTCCCTCTACCGAGCCTCTCTTGGAAGCTCGCTGGTCCTCTGCGCAAGCCCAGAGAGACATGCACGACAGCTTCTCCAACAAGGCCGCACGGGTAACGTGGCATCCTCTGGCCACCAGGGCCATGCAGACCTGCAGAGGCACTATCACACATTGGGAGCAGCCTCACAAGAGAGCCTGGATCTAGACACGTCGACAGAGGCAGACCGATCTGTCCAGGAGGAATTCATCAGTGTTTGCAGACAAATCGATGCTTTGAGCATCTGCAGTGAGACTATTGATTTATGAAGTAGTCTGGTCAAATGAGGGTTATACTGAGGACTTTAGGGTGACTACTATGTGCAGCAAGCTGACTGTCCAGGAGTTTTACAAATTGATAGTGCATGGTTAGCGGTGTATACACTATGGAAGAGCTACAGCTGCCAAAATATAGTTTTTGAAAGGCTTTGTTATGTGGTAAAAAGATAAAAGGGTCTAAGTGCCAAGAATGTCAAAAGCCAAATGGCAATTTGTAACTTTTACATGTTTGATAAAAGCAAGTGACATTTGATACAGTCGTTTAGTGAGTGGTGATCTAACAAGAACTGATTTGTACAAATAATTTTATCGCATTCCAACATTCCAATAGATAGTACTGTGAGTGAAGTAAGCGCTTATTAAATACTACTGAAGTCAGACTCCTTCCAGTTCTACAAAATCATCAGTCAAGTATTTCAAGCTTAAAAAACAAAAACATACCACTAAGCTACGCATTTGCAGTTATGATGCAGCAGTGCCCTCTACCGGTATTAAGCACAAGCTATTTGTCACATGCTTCTATATAAACAATCCAGACAGCATATTAATGACCAGCTTACTAACTTATTTATGTTTATCTATAACTTTGTCAACATATTGTTTAATAAAGATTTGTTTTTATAGTAAGTTTGCTTACTTTATCTTGAAACAAATAACTTGGTTCATACAAAAAGACAACAGCCCATACATGGTTTTATTCATTTATTCTTTTTACTTTGATGAACAGCAAAAGCAACGTTCCTCTGTCGAGTGTTTTACTGTAAACATGTTCTGACACAACAGTCCTCAAATTCCCCTAAACGATTTACTACATAAAGTCTTTTTAGTCCATCTAAAAAAATTAAAATTAAAAAAAATTAAAAATTAAATTGCAGTTATCTTGTCATTTAGATTGCAAGTTGCATAAGCAACCGCTGTGTTTTGGCAACGCTTGTGAGGCTGATAAGGCAAAAAAAAAAAAAAACTACTTCAAATAACTGTATTTGTGCCTTTTTAGATGGACCAACAGGACTCTGTACTTGACAACTTAAGACGTTTTAAAAACCTGAATTACAACTTTAGGTGGGGAAACTGAAAACAAGCAGCAGTCATTTCCAACTACAGGTATACAAGTCTCCATATATTTTAATGTACTTTTTGCAATTCAGCCCAGCTGCAAGATCATGTTAGTCAAGTGAACCCTGCGCAGGGTGTAATACATTAGCCAGTTAGGAAAACAATTCTTGCTTACACTCTGGGCCACAAAAAACAAAAACATAACTTTGTATGAAAATGTTAGAAAATAAACCTACTCCTACATAAGCTTAACGATAAAAACAAACAATGAGACTGTTTCAAAGCAAGAAATGGAGTCAAGAAGGTCTGTAACATTATGCATTTCAATGCATTTTCACATAGCCGTCTTACAGCTGTTACCCACCCCCGTTTCAAGGCATGTCTCCAGTGAAAAGACACTTTAAGACTCCGAGAAACTATGCCACGACGTGAAAAGAGCAGGAACAAACAAGTGAGAAGCAACTTGTTGCACCAATTTTGGTTTTTAACTTATAAAAGAAGTGTCAAACGAAGTGTAAATACACTTGGCAGTATGTATGCAATTAACGCAGAATATAAATACAGCCACGGTTGGCTTAGTGAAAAAAAACATGCATATCAAAAACCCTTCATGCTCATTTCAAAGCCCCCCTCCCCGAGACTATACAGGTTTAATATAAAGCTTTTGTTGTTTTTAATATATCTAAAAGTATTCAAAGTACGGGCAAAAAAACTCAACTATTTTTGATTGACACATTTTTATTGTTTTTTTTCTCCTTTAAATATACCTGATCTTCGGATTTTGGTCCTCTCCTTGCTCAACACATGAACACTACACATCGAGATGGGACACTGGTTATTCGGCTCAGTATGTCTAAGGGGTAAATGAATATTCACGAAGATAAAAAGGTTGCAGGTCTGACCTCCATCTACTGTTGACACTGGAGGAGACAAACTTGACCAGATGACTACCATGGCCGTGTATTTCTGACTGCACGATACACCGAGTGAATGAATGCTCAACTATAAGCGGCTACTCTTCGTGCAGCGCATACCTGTAATGATGTTTGCCGTGATCGACTGCCACGCTGCACAAATAGAGCAGAAGTGTTTCTCTTGTTGTTTGCATGTGTGTATTATTCTGGTTCCAAAATGGGATGTTTGAGGCAACTCGCAGGTAAACATCAGGGGGAAATTAAGAAATAAAGACAAAAAAAAGGATGCTGATGGGACCTGCGCACAATGACTGTTGTCAGCTCACTAACAGAAACAGGACAAATAAACATAGCGCACCTTCACTTTGTCTGTCCCCACACACACACATACACAAAACTATATCACACATTCAAGCACACTATTCTTAATTCAACCACTTTGTTCTCTCACTGCCATCGACACGCACATATAACTGGGATCGGGCTGTATAGCTGTGATACAGGTGTGTGTGTTTTTCCAAAGACCCTGATGCTCTGCTTCTTAAGTGCAAAATCCAAGGTGTTCAGAGAGTTAGGTGTCAGTTTGAAAATTCACACTTCGCTGCGATGCCCCTCCTCCCCCTTCTTTTCCCCCCTCCCTCTAGACCAGCCGGGTAAGATCAGAAAGAGCAACAGTGAATATGATGCTGCAGAGGGGGTGTAGTTGGCGGCATGTGTTCTAGCAGAAGTAGCGATATAACATTTGGTCACTGTAAGATTGGGAAGGTCCTGTGCACTGGGTGATCCACATGTCACACCCCTGTTCAGTAAAGCCTCTTCTCAAATCTGTGGAGGCAAAGAAACACCAAATCAGCTAGTTCATGAAAGGATGCATGGGCACTGTCTGTGCTACCGCGTATCATGCTTTACCCTCCATTTCTCTCAGTGGGCTCACATATTACAAAATGAAACTCATCTTTTCTGAGGTAACATCAGGCAGGCAGCAGCAGCAGTTTCTTATCGACTTCTACTCTGATTTTTTTCTGTTTGCTGCTCTTTAGAAACCAGAAAGATTAAGAAACGGCTGCCCATCTTTTATATACAGTCTACACTCTACACTGTTTATATCAAGTAGCTAAAATATGACTAAAAGAAAAGACATTCTTTTGTGGGTTTTTGCACTTACGAGTGGAGACCATGAACACCACCCTCCACCTGTGCAGATAAGGTGCGCTTCTCAAACTTCAACTCTCCAGAGTACATCATGGAACTGTATAAAACATACAAGCACCATCATACATACTGCTTATAAAAGCATCTCATAACCTTAAAAAACACACACACAACTCACCGAAGGACGGAAAGACTCTTTGCCCCAATATCTTGGCACCCATGTTGGATTCCTGCTATCAGGTATGGTACAAACTTGTGAATGGAACCCTTGTCCTGGACTGAGCCCGACACACCCTGGGCTACTTTCACTTTGTCACCCTCACTGTGGACAACATATCACCAAATTCATATACATCCCAGTGGTTCACAATATTACAATAGCTGTAGCTTTTAATAACCTCACACATACCTAAAATAGCGTTTCTGACTGCTTGTGCTTTTCTCCATTGCATCCAGGGAGCCCATACCACGATACTTTTTCAGTCGCACACCGTCTGCAAAGAAGTACTCTCCAGGAGCCTCAGTTGTGGCTGCTAGCAAGGAGCCCATCATAACTGGAGTGAGAGCAAATTTCTTGTGAAAGAGCGCTCCACTGTATAGAAATCAGACATTTCTAAAGACCTATATGAAATATTAGCTTGAACAAACTGCACGTCGCCATCTCTTAAACCTCACCAGTTGATGCACCGAGAGCTAAAGCCTTCACCACATGGCCCACAGTTTGAATGCCACCGTCAGCGATGACTGGCACACCGAAACGCCTAGCATACTCTGCCACCTTGTACACAGAGGTCCCCTGGGGTCGTCCACATGCCATGACTAGAAAGTAGAAAACACATCAAACGTGACTGCCATGTTGTTTTAAAAACACCGTTTTTGTTCGTTTGTTTGTTTTAGTATAAACATGACCTAGTCTGAACATGAGACCGGTCCCCATGGCAACACAGAACAGAGGCCTCGGCAAATCACCATGACAACTAGGAGTGGTCTCAGGGTATTAGTTTCCACTAGCAACTGATGGCCTTTTCATCTTAGCAAAGCTCATTGCCGGAAAAAGGATCTGCATAATTTTTTATAAATACTTATCACTACACTTAAGTTCTATCATCATATCACGGTTTCCACACTGAATACCTTCTTGTGTGATGCAGATGGAGCCGCAGCCCATGCCGACTCTCAGAGCATCCACGCCGGCATCAATCAGATTTTTGGCCTGGGCTGCTGTGACCACTGTAGGAAAGGTGGAAAAGTGAAAACTGTCAAGAAATGTGTGCAAAAAAAAAATATATCTGTTTATTTTGTTGTCATTTATGTTACTTTTCATAAAGGGACAGCCACATAATACTCACTCCCCACACCAACAGACTCACCATTTCCTCCCACCACTTGTAATTCTTGATACTTCTGCTTAATATAGTTTATCATGTTGATCTGATACACCGAGTTGCCTTGCGAGGAGTCCTAAAAAAAAAAAAGAAAGAAAAAAAAAAAAAAAAGAAAGAAAAAAAAGAAAATATATATAAAAAAATATTTATGGTTTAAACATAATAAGTTTAGACCATAAAATACAGTAACACCTAATAAGTCAAAACAGACATTTGAATGGCGTCGCCGTGTGTTTTTTTACATGTGGTTGTTTTTTTCCTGTTTAATAATATTCAACATTGCTATCAATACATTTTTCAAAAAAAATGGGTTTAAAAATATAAACAACTGTGGGATACTGTTTGTCCGTGATTTAGACAGGGGGAACAAATTGTGGCAGGATCAGCCTGATGTTATTTGTATCCCGCTGTAACTTTACTGAATAAAGAGCTAACATCTCCAAAATGTCAGGAGTAGTTAGTCATTACAACAAGTGTTTGTGAACTAAAAATCAAGAATGTGGGATACTGTGTGATTTGAAGAGCCCAACGCCTGCTCCCGACGAAGGGAAAACCAACTATGCAAGGGAGACCTACCTTGGCACTTGTGCAGGTGAAGCCAAAGGGAAGATATGCTTCACCATATTTTCTAGTCTTTGGCTTAGAATGAAGTTGGTTTGGAAACATATTCAGCTATGCTTCATCTCCTGCTTTGCGTTTGTGTAGGTGCCCCGTGCTAGCAGTGTCCAAGTGTTGTTGTCCCCCCCCCCCCCCCCCTTTTCATTACCGCCCCCCCATTACAATGGCTCTGCACCCCTAGGGGGCGGACCCCACGGATCCATGGATTTATTTGTGGACTTAGTCACATATCTCCTTGAGAATTTTACTCTGTAATAATTAACATCTAAGCTACAATTTTAAAACAAAACACAGCAACAGGAAGTATGATTTGGGCTATAACATCAGTTTGTAATTTACCTGCAATACTGAATCGCACCACAAGGTGGTACCCATTCCATTTAGTTGTGTTTAGTTACAGTAGAGTGTTCTACACAGAGTCTGACAGTTTCTCACCATGCATGAATAGTGCCTGTACTCTTTTTCGAGATCTAATCAATTCAATTTTATTTATATAGCGCCAAATCACAACAAAAGTCGCCTCAAGGCGCTTCAGACCTGCCATTATATGGCCAATATTAACAACAGCCACACTGCTAGGCTCTTCAGTGAAACCAAAACATGTCACAGGTTTCACATCCTGTCGCCATTTAACACTAGAATCACCGACAGACCCCTTAGCATTTTAAAAATGATGTCAATGTTAAAATAAAACCCCATAATCTCATATTGCATCTCAATTTCTGTGTAGCACTCTGTAGTGTCAGTTTTAAAATGCAGTCAATGACCAGTTCAATCCCTTTCAATGTAAGTGCCCTGTTTTAATACTTTCTTAACGTTAGTACCTCCAATTAAAAATCAGTTTTTTTAAGTTTACTACAGTAGTTTTTTTTTCTTTTCAAGGCTAATTATTTAGATGTCTTATTGCGCTGTTTATAGTACTGTTTTTTTATGAATTCTAAAATATGTTTTAGCTATACAATAATGTAAGAAAAACAAAAACAAACAAACCTTAAAATAATTTCCAAAACTATTAAAATATAATCTGAAATATTTCTTAATGAGAAAATTATAGAAATTAGCCATGTGACTGACAGTGGCTGCCATTTAGCTACAAGCTGCTCTAAAATTTGAAATGAATCTTCTAAGTAGTGCCGATGGGGGACAGTTTTTATGACTGTGTAATGACAATAAAGATTTATCTTCTCTACAATACATCCAAGTATCTGTGATGTGACCGATCATTATTAAAGCACCGACCACAATCTAACTTTTTAAAAAGCACCAACCAGTACAACGACATCAACTCCAGCTTGCACCAGCAGGTCCAGTCTGTATTTGTCGTCCTCCCTGGTTCCGATAGCAGCACCACAGAGAAGCTGTTTGCGTGAGTCTTTGGAGGCGAGGGGGTACTCCCGGTTCTTCTTTAGATCCGTTCTGGCAATAATGGCCACCAGTTCATCGTTATCATTTACAATGGGAAGCTTGCCTGGTTACACAGAAAGTCGGGCTATTAAAATACAATAACCAAAAAGAAGTCCAACATCTATTACACAAATACTTTTTCTTTAAATTCACCTTTTTTGCTGCGCTGCAGAATATCATTGGCTTCTTTTAGTGTAACACCAGCAGGAGCCACTACCAACTCCTCCCTCTTAGTCATAGCCTGAGAGAAGACGGGGTCAGTGTAAAAATAATCGGGTAAAGCCAAGTTTTTATAAATGACAGAGTTTCTTAAAAGCAACAAGAACACACACCTCCTCCAAAGGCTTGCCACGGTCTTTCTCAGAGAGGAAGTCGATATCTCTGGAGGTGACAATACCCACCAGTTTGCTGCCCATTTTTCCTGTCTCTGTGACAGGAATACCAGAGAAACCATGTCTAACTTTGGCCTCAAACACATCCCCGACTGTGTGGCGTGGACTCATAACAACTGGGTCTGTAATAAAACCCTGTTCGAACCTCTGGAAGCCAACAGAAACCAAAACAATTATTTTCCACTGTACATCGGTAATGTGGCAAAAAAAACAGCAAAAGCCAAAACACACTACACAAAAAAAAAAAAAAAAAAAAAAAAAAATCGTGAGCAGAAGCAGCAGAAAAACAGTAAGTAACACACACACACACACACACACACACACATAAATATAACACACATGTGACGCCATTACCATAGCCTATATAGGGACAAGATGGGACACCATAACAAGAAAAGTCAAGAGCATGAATCACACAACAGCTGAATTATGTTGGTTGAGGTAAAGGTTAGCACTAGGGCTGGGCCATATTATACCGTTCACAGTAATACCGGTACAATGTTAGGCAACGATAAGAAATTAAAATATCGCGATATATTATGGGTAACGCGCGCATGCGCAGTGCCTTTGTTTTCATACGCACATGGCTGAAAAAGCATGGCGGTAATGGAGAATGAGAAAGGAGAAAGCGGATTGTTGAGTGAAACGGATGAACCAGAATTAGTTTGTAAAAGTGGTGCCACTTCAGTGATGTGGAACTGGTTTGGCGTTTGTCCGTCAGATACACAACAAAGCACATTTTGTTGTAGAACATGCAAGCAGCCGTCTTTATTATTTGTCGGACTAAGGCGCTCGTAAATCTGGGAGTAATCTGGGTCCTAAACTCAGTCCGATTCAGGTCCCAAAGTCAAACGAACACTGCAGCATCACTGAGAGTTAAAAACGGTCTAAATTCTTTCATCTTTAATAAAACTATCAGCATTGCTGCTTTACCAGGTGTATGAATGTCTATTAAGTTTAACATCCAGGCATCCATGAGAACAGAATTTATTACACTTAACGGAGTTAGAAGTTAGCAGGACGTTAGCGGAAGTTAGCTCGCTAGTTTTGCTAGTTACCTAAGCATGATATAGCATGTTCTGACAGAGATTTCTGAAAACATTCAAACGTACAGCTCTGCTATCACTTGTAAAATAAATGAAGACAGGAAACTAATAGTCATTAATATACTGCAACAACACAGGAATAGAGCAGCTGTGATAGAATACAGCATTAATGAATCAATGGTACAGAAGTGGAGGAAGCAAGAAGTATGAGTTGAATAAAGTTTGATTTATCCGACTGCTTTGTTTCGCTTAATGTGCCTTATAATCCCGTGCACCTTATGGTCCGAAAAATACGTATTTGACTTTATATTTGGCACACTGCAGTTTAATGTTGCAAAGCACCTCTTTTTAACTTCAGTGGATAATTTTTATATAGCTTTAATGCACATAAAAAAAATAAAAAAAAAAAAACAGCTGCTTGTTTAAGTGAAAATAAATGGATCGAGTTTTTTTTGCGCTAGTGAAGTTGTGGAGTTGTATTTTGTCTCGCGTCAGTTATATCGTTATCGCAAATTTTCTAATATATATATATATATATATATATATATATATATATATATATATATATATATATATATATATATATATATATATATATATATATATATATATATAGTGATAAATATTTTTGGCCATATTGCCCTGCTCTAGTTAGCACCCTTTAATGTGTATAAATATTTGTATGCAGTCACAGTTTACCTTGACCTTGCGGACCTCGTTGGCTTGGAATTCTGGTGTGCAGTTGTGGTGAATAATGCCAATGCCTCCCATTAGCTACCAAATTTTTTAAAAGAAAAAAGAAAGAAAGAAAGAATGAGATGTGTGCTTTTTGATTAAACAGTTACAGAAAAAATAAAAAAATAAAAAACTGTGTCCTTAAGATGCTAGTTTCTTACCGCCATAGCTATTGCCATGGCCGACTCTGTCACAGTGTCCATGGGGGAGGAAATGAGAGGGGTTTTCAATGTAATCTTCCTAGTCAGTGCTGATGTCAGGTCCTGAAAGACAAAAAAATAGGGGATTGAATATTTTGCATGTGGTCCACCAGGGGGCAGAATGAACTAGATAGCCATGAAGGACTTCACTGTAAATATCCTTCAGATCAGACACCAGAAGGACACAACAAGGTTAATACAAGCAAACTTTTATAAAAACGGGAAAACAATGGAGCCAATTTTAAGCTTAAAAAAAATATTTTAAGCTTTAGATTTAGTTCATATTAGATATGAAATGCCTCCAAATTAAAAGACACTGACGTAACATACTGCAACTGTTGTTCCTACCAGGGAAAGAAACATGACACTGTCTGGAAAAAAATAGGGATGAGCCACACTACAGTGTCCAACGACCAGGTTTACTTTTACTTATCGCCGATTCCCAAAACAACCAGCACATTTCGTTTCAATCCACTGGCAGAGTGAAAATAATAACATTCCACTAACATGGGAAACCAGGGAAGTGGCTCAACAGTATCTGATGTAGACATAAACTATAGTGGGTGCTTGCAGCGTTTTCTTTAGAGGTTTATGGTGAAGGCCAGAGAAAATGCCTAACGCCACTTTGCCAGAGCACACAACTGCACCAACCTGCTAAATTCTACTGTGAGGTATTAAAGAATGTGAGGAAGACCATGACTGCAAACAATGTCCCAAAACACCACCACCCTCAACACACAGCACTACTTCATGCTTCTATGCCTCAAAGTATTTAGACTTATTCACTATTCAAGGTTGTGCAAGCATTTGTGTTATTTAAGCATGAATAGGTTCACTATCCTGAGAAAAACTAGGGCAGACCAAGACTGTGGAGAAAACAACTAGAACATAATATGGCAGCCAGGCAAATATGTCCCATAGTAAAGAAAGCACTCTAACTCGTAAGGAAACAGAAAGAGATTAAAACTAAATTAAACCTTCAGATAGACGAAGCAGAGGAGAGGGATTTCCCGTAAAGCCCTGAGATTAACCCCCCTTTTGCCTGCTGCAAGATGAGTAACTAACCGGACACAAATGTGACCACAAGGGTGAGGGAGCAGCCAGTGGGTGACCACATTGGGGGGGGAAAAAAAAAAAAAAAAAAAAAAAATAGCAAAGCAGAAAGAGACCAAAAGATGCAGACTGTTTTAAAAGGGCAAAAATATGACTCAGATTCCTTGTTCACATGTGTACGCTACTCACCACTTCGTCAGAGGTAAAGTCGATGAAGCCAGGTAAAATCAGGAAATCGCTGAAAGACATAAGCAAAGTGCAAAGTAAGGGGCTAATAGCAGCAGTTTAGCAGTATTGTGAGGTCTAAAACTCCAACAACACCTCAGAAATATTCCAGGAGATGGTGTTCTATATGTTTCAGTGAAAGCTTGTAATGGCATCCCTAAGAAAACCAGATGAATTAAAGGATTTCACAACTTTGAGGAGTATCTCAAAGCAAATGGGGTGTACTGAACAAACTAATAAAAGTACTACAGTTTTTGATCTGTAGTGATAACAGAACTATTTAGATTATCAAAGAATGTGAATAGACTTCTGATTGTAATCAAGGCCTTGTAATAATTTTTTTAAGTCACTTTCCTACAGAGTCACTCCTCTCCTTCTGTGTAATATTTTAACCAAGGACAACAACCCATTTTTGGACGCTCTTGCACCACATCGTGGTTCCCAGAAAATTACAAAATGGCATTGCGGCTGAGTACAGACACTAAGTGCAGCTGGGTGCGCCCTCTACTTGGTAAAAAGCTACAGTTGACCTCTTTTCAGCTCCTGGCCTGTATAAACACAATAAGAGGCAGAAAGATGAGTGAAGCAGCGAGCGCCAGACGTGGGAATGATGTGTTTATTTTTCAGCTCGAGTCTATATGTATTTTGTGGGTTTTTTGAGATGTTTATGTAAGAGAGAGAGAGGGGGGGGGGGGGGGGGGAAGCAGGGGACAAATGGAAATAAGGAGGAATAAGTGAAGCTTTATACATCTAGTGAATGTTGGAGGAAACTATGAGGTAACAGTACACAAACATAAAGCGGGTCTAACTGAGAACAGGAGTAGAGAAATCTGGTAGAAGGCTTTGCCTACCCTCACTTTAAAGCACAAAACGGGACAAGCAAAATGTCCAGGGAACATCTGCTGTCATTTAGCAGAAGCCACAAACCGCAGCTGCAGCACACAGACTATACTGTCTGCTTACTGCTGACCCCAAGTCAGCAGTAACCTGATTGCCGTGTTGGCTTTGACTCCTAAAGAAAACACTGGCTCGGCCATATCGCACAGGTTGCATTTGAATGTTAAATGTAGACAAATCTACCATGCTAATGGTTTCAAAGTAAAACCAAAGGCCACAACAGGCCTTCACCTGTCAGCTTTTTCCCTGGCACTGAAGTTGTATAGTTGTGTGTATTATCACAGGTTTTAGCTGCACTGTATTATTATTATTAATATTATTTTGGTTTTAGTTAGATTTCAGAGCTTGGTTGAGGGTAAAACTGACACTGATTTTGAAAGACAAAGCACAGAAACGAAGCTCTGAAGGTATCAAGGTTTGTACAGCACTATGTGCCCACACCCTACAATCCTATTATTAAAGTTAATTGGTACAGGTTAGATCTCTGTATCAGAGTCACCTCCCTTTATTAAAACTGACTATCAAAGAAACATTTCATTACTACCTAAAGATCATAATGTCATGCTTAAAATATTCCATCCTTAGCCTGAGGTAACTTTGGCTAAGTGTGACCCCACTCCATTATCAGGTTCTAGGAGAATGCTGCCATGCAAGTTCTCCTTACCAGCTTTAACATTTAAAATGATTTTGAAAGTGTACACTCGGCTCCAAGTCTCAAAAGTTCACACATTTATTTATATAGCTTGAATTAAACGGGTTAATTAAAGCCTGTAGCTTTGTGTGGATGGCAGTGACCTCATATGCAACCACAGTAAATACCCTGTTTGTGTCAGAAAGCTGCATTAGAACAGAGACATGTACAGGAAGGAACCTGTAGATGTACTGAACAGTGTCGGCATCTAAAACTCATTTGTGTGCTCTTAACACTGCCTTGAACAGACAGTCGGTATACAGGCAGTCGTGCACTGATACTTTGAGGGCCATTACAGGAAGAAAAGGTGTGAAAGTAGACTTGATTGGAGCAAAATGTTGACACGTCGCATTCAGAACAAGGTTGCTGCATCTGGTATAGCAGGAAGCTGCCACTCACAGAAATCTGATTCTATCTTCCTGCAACTGTGTATCAGTTTCCCTGTTTGACTATTTCCTCCAAGAAAAAAAAAAGTTTGTAATCAAATATTTTTTTCATTCATATAATAAAAAAAATAAAAAAATAATTTTTAGGTGGACTATATATGCTGAGTCAGCTATCTGCATTGCGTTAATTAGGAGGTCGAGAAACTGATCTGAATTTCATTCTTATCAATTACCCCTGAAAGTCACATGATATCAATTCAGGCAGTCACGTTTGCAACCTTTCCCTCCACACGTGATGCACTATAGGGAACTTATGAATGCAGGCAAGATTAAATTGGTTGTTTAGTGCCAAACAACCACTACAACTTAGCTTGCTTTGTTCATTTATGGTTATGAAAATAAAAGGCTATTTACAAGAGTTAATGAAGGAAAATAAGTCTACACAAAATCCAGCATGTGCGTGTCTATACAGCATGTCATCAGAATGTCAAGCAGAGGAGTGCAAGAATTGCAAGAGGTCAGAAATGAGTGCTTTTATCAAAAGTATTCATGCTAAAGAGCACAAGCTGCTCCATCATGCTTTCTGCATTTACAGGAGAGGTCACATACTTTGATGATTAGTTGAAGTTAATAAAACAGCGATGTCCCGTGAAAGCAATTTTCATTCCCATGACCCAAATCAAGTTAAGAATTTCACAAAGCCTTATATCTACCATCTGCCTTCATGCGCCGCGGTTCATGGGATTTTTGATATAGTTTGTTGCAGTCAAAATAAAGTTGCTGTAGAAGAACAATTATTTGCTTCTCCTCTATGAATTCACTATTTAGATAGATCAAGGATTTTCAGTTTGAAGGTGACTGTTTTTTTTCTTTTACTCACTTGTAAGTCAACCCATCTCCTTTAGAGCATAGCTCTTCAGCCGTTTGACCATCGGAGACAACACACTGTTGGTCAGATCTGCCGGTTCAAAACGTGTTGGCCATTACAAAGCACTGGTGCTTACACTCCACCCACAACTTCGCAAAAAGGTTGGTTTTTTTTCCTTTTTTTAAATGAGGAAACCTTACTTTGAAATTAATGAAAACATTTTCAAGAAAAACAAACGAAACAAAAACTTTGCAATGAAGGGAAACTTACTTGTATGTTAGACCACCTCCAGTGGAGAAGAGCTGCTGTGCCGAGAGCCCATCATCGGGAATGTAGCCTGTGCCACCACTTATTAGGTAATCTGCCATGCTGTCAAATGACCAAAACAAAGCCACTTCAATCAGCTGTTTTAACGCCAACACTCAACATTAGGATGTTCATCTACAGACAGTGTAATGACGCTCTGCAGGAAGACTGCACAGCCACTGTGCAGGCAGAGCTTTGGTGGGTGACCTTCTCACAGGAAGGTATAACCATGGCAACATCAACATCCCCAGCCAGCCTGGGGTCAGTGCGCCTGCGTGACAGGTGCTTCCCCCATAAATAATCCTGTACTAAACTTGCAACCTTGCTGGTGGTACTTAAGATGAGATCACCTTTTAAACCCAAAACAGGGGACACTCGGAAACCCACAACACTTCTACGGGTAAATACCACAGCTTAGCCACAACTCACTAAACTAAAATAAAAATCGAGTCTCTGCTGAAGGGAGATGTGTAATAAAAACATTAAACACGTTATTATTTAATAACTAATCTAATGCCAAACAAACCGCACACGAGGCAGATAACGGTGCACTACTCTCCACACCATCGCGTGTGAAGGAAACCATGGCCGGGTGACCCACTAACATATAACTGCACCATTCCATATTAGCCAATCATGCATGCTTTCGATTTTCAAGGAATGAAATGCAAAACAGTAGAGTTAAAAGATTTGGATTAAATGTCAGAAGAACACGGTAACCTCAAAACGCCGTGTCATCTACACTTGCACGATAACGTTTACTCCCCTAGTGACCCACATTGCATTATCAGCTAGCAAACATTAGCTGCTTGCGCTGCACGCCGGGAGTTAGCAAAAACATGGCAGTCAGACCTGCCTTTGTTTATACAGAGATGCGACTATGCATCATCCGTGTAACCTTATCCATGCTATCGAGGACCCTCCACATCGCTCATTTTCCAGAAGCTATAACGGATTATTACATTTTAGCAACACTTAGCTCACATGCTTATGAATTACCTTGGGTTTCAAATCACTACTCATTTAGGCTTAGCAAACGTTAGCTAACAGGTGAACCTTGCTCCCAAGGTTGGCGTTTGAGTATTTAAACCACGTCGGGAAAAAAACGCATTCTAATACTTGGTAAATATTTTGGTCCATTTCTATATTGAATAAACCCTCTGGTATATCAGGCGATCGGTGATATTTCAGAAGACTTTTTGAGCGAGTTTGGTGCTGCGTTCAGTGGCATATGTTGCATTTTCCTAAAGCATGTGGTTGCATAAAGGTTGCAAGACCTTATCTAGCATTTCCAGAAACGTAAAGTTTAGTTTGTTTACTTCTACTTGAACCAAGTTCATTGCGTCTAATAATATTAAAATTATGTGAGTAACACCGTTATAATTTAGCTGTTCAAAAATACATAATCACTCAATGAAGTCAGTCTGTCGAGTCAAGCTATTAACCTAAAGTAATAGTAAACCATTACCAGTATACGTAGGACTGAAAGCCTTATCACCACGAGTGTTTTAACAACCACCTTGTACTTGTACTAAACACTAAGCAGTAATTATAAGTAATAAATTAACTGATAAGCTGGCCAAGTCAATCAGTCGTTAATGTTTAACACAAATAATGTTTTCCCCAATAGCGTCAGATTCAGTTTTAGATACTCTCGTGAATATTCATATTGCCCCCTTAAGAGTAATGCCTGCACGAATAAAATAAACATCCTGCTCACAATAAAACAGTTATTTTATAAAAACAAAAACACACATCCCAAAGTTTTCACGCACTGCATCCTGGTTATATGCTGAACTATACGTGCAGACATGTGGGAGAAACCATTAGCATTTAGCATTAGCTATTCTCTTATTTTAGCTTCGCTTGTGGGAGAAAAAAAACAAGGCTCCCGACACTCTAAAACAAGCTTCTTATATCTTTAAAACCGGTAAGCGAAAGCAATTTAAACTACGCATCTTTTCTGCTATGGTAAACTCAACATCTTTTACAGATTACGGTTAGCTAGCTACCTCATTGAGCGGATGCCCACGCTGGCCAAAAAGGAGGTAACTTTCCAGCTGTAGACTGAGAGCAATTAAAACAGAAAGCAGTTTGTTCCCGTTACCTCGAAAGACAAACTGGATTTTTTTAGCCAAAAAAATAAAAGAAAAACAGCAGTCTTTTGTGGCTCCAAGATGTAAACGTCAGCGATGAAGCCAGTCAAGAAGTGATTGCCTATCGCTGTCTTCAGACAGTGCGTGTTGGTGTTATATATTAGCAGCAGCGTCACATCCCCTCTCCCCTTCAGGCAAGTTTAACCCTGTGCTTCCTGTGACCCTGAAATCAGGAACAATATCTGGAATCAAAGTAGCAACACGGGCTCAGGTGAAACGTTTACTACACGGATGTGCAGCCAGACTAGTTTTATCACTAACATTTTGTCAGCCTGCCCACAGCATAGTGACAAATCACAGTAATAACCAGGCAATCTTTATATTCAGCTTTAAACACTGGCAGTTTTTCTTTCGCTTAAAAATAGCCCCTTTTTTGTATTGTTGGTAAAATCTCTAATTGTGTGTAATTAGCAAACTATAGTCTATGTGTAAGTCATCCTCATGTGTTACTACTAAATATAGGATATTGGTGTAAATACAAGCTTGGTAGAATAAGGCAGAAGCCTGAATGGTGATTGATCCTACATAGTGCGTGAGCATGAACTTTAACAAAGTGAAAGTGGAAATCAGGTGACCATAGACAGTTCTTTCATCATATCAGGTTGAAATACAGATGAGACTTTTAAGGCTTAATATCCTTAACCTAGTGAAACATTGCCTTGAATTTAAATTTTGGTCACATGCAAAGGTTCTTAACAGGATTAAGTGCAATGAAAGGCCAGCACTAACCACATTTCATTCACATGATAACATTTGAACATTTGAATACTTTAACACACTGTAACTCAGGCTGGCTATGCTGACTTAAGGAAAGGACCTTTATTGAACAAATGTTGTGATCTTTTGTTATTTACTTACAATTTTTTTTATTAAGAATGCAAAATTCTACCACTGAAAAAAATACCTTACTCTATGTGACATAGTCATTAAAAGTAAACATAGAAAACAGCTTACTAGTAGAAAACATATCTATAGGTGTTTTGATTTCTAACAAATCAAGCAAGTTCAACTACAACGGAAGTAGGGATGTCTATTTTAAGGATGCCAAATAGTTCCTAAAACTGTTCAGTACACATCCACTTATACTGAACTGAAATTATAAGGAACATCAAACTACTCCATACAGTCAGTGTATGCATCCATACACTTCTTGACAATTTGACAGTGTATTGCCAGGAGCATAAATGTTTTGCATGGCATTACTTTCATCCAATTATATATATGATGGTGGGTGTCTTGTATTCTCTGGAAGGAAAGAATTAGGCTCTTTAACAATAACCCAAACCAGGTCTGGCACAGTCAAAAAAGGTTTTTCACATGGATGACTTCACCAACGTCAAGTATGTTCCAGTTTATTATTAGATATATTCCAGACTTTCAGGAAACAGGCTGAGTTGTTCATTCATGCACCTCACAGCCAAACATAACAGCATGTTTGCTAACAGCATTTCTTACATATTTTGTGAAGCTTGTTAAAAGGTCTTTATTGCTTTGCAAATATGACCTAAACCTTCATCAAACTAGATGAAAAAAGCCTAATGAGCGCTAAAAGAAAATTTCTTACACGTGACTTGCTTGTGAAACAATAGCTACAACCAAATGTTTGCAACTAACTGTTGATTAGTCTGCACGTGAATTAAATGAATTTCTCCCCATAGCTCTGTACAGAATAGCTTCAGCTCCCAGATGTTTGGTGTTGCCTTAACCAGCTCGCTTTAGGTACCACCCTAAGCATTTCTGTTGACTCGAGATAGGGATTTTGGCGTGCCTGTTCCAAAAAATGACCTTCTTTCTTATCTGAGTGGGGGACTTTTTAGAACACCGGGTTGGAGATTCAGTCCAGATGCCTCTACATTCTTTGTTCCTTCTATGACAACATGCAGAGCTCATCCATTCACACAGCATTACTCTGATAGCTATCTGGCTTGTCCATTTTATCTTTAGCAAACTGCGGTGTTTGTTTTAGGGGGCAGTTACTTTCTCTTTGAAGCCCTCTCATGCACACTATTGTTGTTCAGTGCTGTCCTGATGGTGGACTCTTCCCATTCTGATCCATCACACCATATTATCATATTGACTGAGAACACTTTACTCTAGATTTGCATTATTGATTTCACACTATAACACAAAGTTAGTTGAGATTCTGGAGATCAGCATAAACCACTGTGAATTTCATCTGCTTTGGTGCAAGTGAATGTTGCAGGTACACTGGAGAGGCAACAACAAGACAACCCTCCAAAACAGAGTGGTTTTGCAGGTGATTTCCACACACCATTGCTCTCTGCTTATCCCTCCTGAGTTTTGTTTTTTTTTAGTTTTGCTTTTTACCCGTATCTCTGTCAGCACTAATAGCATGAAGTGGTAAGTGGAGCCTCTACATATTGTCACAAGAATGTTTTCCTTGCAAGGAGTTGAGCCATCACACAAGGAGAACTGGACTGGGCTGCAGAATGGCTTAAACTCTATCTGCTGCTTTGTTTGAAGAGGAACTAAGCAAGAACCTCCAGAAAGCTACTCATACATTTTTCTGACCAAACTGTCAGAAACAGACATATATAAGCATGCCATAAGGTCCTGATGTCCTTTAGTGGCACCTGTACTCACAGCCCAGCACTGTGCAGCTCTGATAGTGCTCTTTCTGTTCTTGATCACACAAAGAACCAGATGGCCCTTTCCAGCCCTTCTTGTGAAACAGCCCATCTCCCAGTATCTCTTTCACGCTCTTGAGAGTGTGCTGAGAGACAAATCAAACCTTCTTGTAACAGAACGCATAGATGTGCCATCCTGAAGGACCTGTGTTGCCTAAAGGGGTGTCTAGTACTACTACCAGCAGTGACAATGACACTAACAAAAATAAGTTATTGAGAAATATCAACCATGAAGGATGGGCACAGTCTTTGGCCACTTTCTGCAAAACCATTCCCTTTGTGATGAGTGTACTTTTGCAGAATTAGAGAAAAGGGTTGACAAAATTTAAAGCACCACTGTATAGATGTTGTTTCTGATCCACAAAATATTTGAGACTGATATTATCACCAGACAATATTCAGAATCACATTTTATGCCCTTAAATCGACAGTCCTTCTTTGTTCTGTGTTAATCCAAGGCGAGAGTTGCTAGATATGTTTGCAAAGGTGACTCAGGGGGGATCCTTTTCCTTCTCTGTGTTGTGTGTCAAATTAAATGTGGGTCATTGCAGATATGGGTCAGTGGTTCCTTTATGCACTGTAGCTATTCTAAGCGCTTGCTTTAGCCTTGTTTATCCTCCCTGCAGCATGCTGCTCACTCCTGCCTTGATGGTGCATCAAAGAGTTGTGAGTGTGTGGGTGGGTACAAGGGGCAGAAGGACCAGGTTAAAAATAGCACATGACAACCTATGACAAGCCATTTTTATTGTATTAGCGCCTGCCCATAAACTCAGTGTTGTTGTCTGCATGGCCTCCAAACTACTAAGAATGCAGCACATTGAAAGCATGATTTAACCTCAAGCACATTTGTGTGTGTGGACATGTAAATTGTTCCAGGTACACAAAGATTATTTACATGAAGCAACCTTGCAAAGCTGCAGCTGGTAAGAGTGAGCTGAACGTACATCACCAAGAGTGGTAACTAACAGCAAGACATAAATTTTCTCTTGCAGCTGAGAAATTGCAGCTGTATTTGAATCAAAATACTGTCTAGTTTGATACCTGAAGGTGTTTTTTTTTTTTTCATATTCTATCCCAGTCACCTACCTCTCTGGGCCTAAACCAGCCTGGATCCGTGTGGCATTGTATCGCTGAGCTGCAGTTTCATGACCGTGTGAGCTTTGCCGGACGTAACGTTTTAATTCCCGGGATGAAACATTGTTACATGAGCGCTGAGTGTCCCCTACAAATCTTCGATAGTCCGCTTGCTGGCTCTCATTCTCTCCTTCTCGAAAGTGCTCATGCCCAAACCCCTCCATTGTTTGTCCAAGACCAGACTTGGAATAACAGATCCTTGCATTGAAATTCAACTTAATAATATCAGAGAAGATATCCAAGAGCTGAAAGCAACATGCAGGCCAAAACAGAGAAGATTGCTTTCTTTAAACCCCTCGATTTATATAAATGTCTTCACCCAAGTTCCGTAAAAGTTAGTGACTTCCAAATGCAAATTCTTCATTTGTTTCTTGATAATCTAATCTGAATTCCATTTTGTCTGCTCTGTTTACCCTGATGCTGCTCTCCAGTCAGGTTATGAAGCTACACATAGGTATTCCCACAGAGATAACAGAAAAACCCTTCTCAGTCTACACCATCTGTCTGTGAACAGGATGCACCTGCTTACAAAAAAGGCTCCAGCCACCTCTAGGCGTGTCAATAGAGGGCGTCACCTTGGAGATTCTCCCAGTGAGAGGGTGTTGCTGTGGAAATGCCAGGAACTGCACTTTGTTTTGGTGAGGCTGTTGTGCTCATGTCTTCGAAATCTTAGTGGAGGTTTTCAGTCATGACAGAGGAGGGCAGTGGAAAAATGATGGAAGAGCACGGTAACAGCCCCATATTGTACTTATGTCTGGGATAAAGCAGTCATTGCCCTGAGCGTTGAATACAGGTTGAGTGAGTGAGTGGCACTGTCCTGCTGAGTGCTTCCTGGAGCTCTCTTTATGTCTTGCCCGCTCTCTATGCACGGGTTAATCCTGCTTTCTATCAGCACGTCATGTTCACAAAGAGGATTTCAGAATTAGTCGGACCAGCTAGAGTGAACGTGCTCTGCAAAGAGAGCAACATATTCAAATCAAATTCAAATTTTATTTGCCACATACACAGTCATACACAGTACGATATGCAGTGAAATGCTTACACAACTGCTCGTGGCCTAAAGAAAAAAAAGGCTATGAATAAGATAGGAAATAAATCGATCGTGGCTCAAGAGTTGGGAGTTCGCCTTGTAATCGGAAGGTTGCCGGTTCGAGCCCCGGCTTGGACAGTCTCGGTCGTTGTGTCCTTGGGCAAGACACTTCACCCATTGCCTACTGGTGGTGGTCAGAGGGCCCGGTGGCGCCAGTGTCCGGCAGCCTCGCCTCTGTCAGTGCGCCCCAGGGTGGCTGTGGCTACAATGTAGCTTGCCATCACCAGTGTGTGAATGTGTGTGTGAATGGGTGGATGACAGGTTGTGTAAAGCGCTTTGGGGTCCTTAGGGACTAGAAAAGCGCTATACAAATACAGGCCATTTACCATTTACCATAAATATGAAAATTAAAAAGGGTAAATTTAACTGGGAAAGAATAAGATAAAATATATAAATTAAAGCTGAAAATAAAATAACTGTACAACAAAATACACAATACACAAATACACAGTATAGAAATATATAAGAATGTATGAAGAAATATAAATAAATATATATACAATAACAGCAGCTGTACAAGTATTAAATGGAAATGAAGAAATATAATGTCAAGTGTTGTGCAATCCACATTTCTGCAAAAACCACAAACACAAAGCAACATTTATGGAAATATTTGGCAAAGGCAGCTTAAACTTGCATTTCTTCGTGCTGGAAGGGTATGATTTTACAGCTTCTCCAGCTTTGTGACGACCTCACAGAAGGTAGTAGTTTGCATTCCAGAGATATCAGTCTGTATAAAAACAACTCGGGTGTAATCATTCTCCTTACTACTCAAAGGCCGAGGTCAGACCAGCAATTTGAAACAACTTGTATTTCTACTTTAACACTGCAGAGCATTGATTGCAAAAGTTTAAGTGTTACATAATTGCTCTGAATTTCACTTTCAAGTCATAATCCTACATGGGTGCAAGTCCATTATGTTTGTCTTGTCATGTCAAATTGGTTGTTTATTGCAAAGCAAAGGGCAAATCTCAAATACATTTAGCATCATAACAGTCAGTCCAATCTAAATGTTGTTGTGCATTCAGTGAGACTTTTATAAAGCTTTTTTATTATTGACTTCAAGGAAAAAATACCAATAACATTAAAATAGCCACTTCTTTCCTAGGCATAACCTTATCCTGACATGACCACTTTAAACTGTGTGGTTTTTATCTTAGGTGGTCTTCTAATGCTAAACTCAAACCCCCTAAAATAGGTGGATAAATGTGTCACAGATGGCGATAAAAAGCATTTTCACAGGATTCTATTTAGCCCATGTTGCTTCAGTTGATTGGGGTTTGTTGGCATTCATATACACACAGCTTTCTTGAGGTCCTGCCACAGCATTTCAGTCAGGTTGAGATCTGGACATTGCTTGCAACATGATGATTCTTCTATTTTTTAGTTATTCTGTTGTAGGCTGTCTACGGTGCTTAGATCATTGTTCTGCTGCATGCTACCCCCAAAATGACATGTACCAGTTCAACAAATGGCCTTTTATAATATAAGTTAAATATAAACTGGTTTCTAATCTGAATGAATTTGTGCATTGATCCCGCTTCCCTCTCTGAGAGCTCATTGCTTCTGTAGTGCCTGAAAGTTATCTAATCTGGTATTAAACGGTTAGTGTCACATGCAGGAGAACTAGAAGGATCACACTCTTAATTTCACATGTGCATGCCCTTAATTTGTCCCTCATAATTTGATTACATTTATTGTAATGGACATCATGTGAACAGTATGGGTAGTCATTGACTAGCTGTGATAAATCAGAGTCATAAGATTTAACACGTGAGTAACAAAAGAGCGCTCCTTGTAAGGCTAAGTTTGTATGTTTGAGTCTCTGCGGATGACATATTCCTTCAGATGATCTGAATTCATTTCAGTTAGAAGAAACTAAAATTAATGTTCTGAAAAGATAAATATAATGTCCATCAAAATGTTATTTTAACTTATCTTATTTTATCCAGGTGTTAGGAATCAAGCAATAAGACATAAAAGCGGACTTTTATTTTGTCCAGTAGGAAAAAGAACAAAGCAGTTACAATAACTGACTAAAAGAAGAAAATAAAAATACTAAAATGTACAAAACAGAAGTGATAATAAAGACAAATGGAAAGGTAAATGGGGGAAGATACTGTGCTTTCACCAGACACCAGGGGTTGGCAAATACATTTAAATACAAAAACTCTGAAAAAAATGTATCAAGTCATCTTTAAAAAGAAGAAAAAAGCTGAAATGTAAAATCAATAATCAAAAATATGAGTACATGTAAGTAAAAGCAAACCTAAGGGAGGGTTAATATGCAAACTTCAGCAAACTCAAACAAATGCAGAACCTCGACTTGACTAAATGAAATGTGGTGCCAATGTTAATAACTGCATACCTTCACCTTTTCCTGTACTGACATGCTGATATCTCTATTATGTTACAATATAATAAATTATATTAAAAAATAGACATACTAAAGTGTGGTAGCCCTATTACAGTATCATAACAGTAAAAGCACAAATTTAAACAATAAAATGAATAATAGCTGAATTATATTTAGCTGCTTCAGTAAGATGCCTTGGTACTATAAATACGCACTAACTGCAATAACATACTGTTTTACATCTGGATAGAATGGATATATTGTTAATGTTATTAGTAACAACCCTGTTTTTCCCTCTATGGGAAGTTTACTGTAAAGATCCTTATTATTATGTAATACAACACTGTTGATACAGTGTTGTATTACATTTCTCACTGATATTCAGTGCCTAAGTCTTCAGGCCGTTCAATATTGCTTTGTTAACTGTAAAGTGCTGCCATCTAGTGAATCCAATGTGCAATTATTTCAGATGCCATCATTTCCTTAGCAAGGTTTGGCTTCCTGTGTTTCATGTGTTTTCTTACAGGTCTGTTTCTGTTGATTCAATGATATTCTTGCAGTGGGGAAATCAAAATCTTCTTCCAGTCCATAAATCCTAAAGATGATGGTTATAAAGTGAGTCAGCTGTAAGATGTTGTTAACCAACATAGTTACTTCCTCAATTTTTATGATGACCCAAATAAAATTGGATGAATTCTGCGTAAAACAACGAATAGCTTCTGATTCACAGTCTCGTCTGGTTCTTTTCCTCCCATTGTTTCATTGCTTTTACCAGATAGCCTTTCAGCATTTAGAGTAAACTCACCAGTGAGTCACAGAGCCACAATTTATTTAGCATTGTGCAAAAAAAGAAAAGAGAGAAAAAAACTACTTATGTAGTTAAGCTATGAAGGAAACAACCAATCAGTTATGGACTTTGTTGCCCTTTGTTTTAACTTTTTAATGATTGATTAAGGTTATGTGAAGTGAGGTATAAACTTTTTATGGCTTCTCAAATGAAGCATGACAGAAAAAGTTTGAGAAGCATTAGCAAGAAAACCGTACTGACCTCTAAAGAAATAAAACTGTATTAAACTGAGAGACAAAAGTCTAGGCTTTAAAAAGGAAGCCAGAATTATTTATTAACTGCATGTATGAGCAGCCTGAACCTTTCTACTTTTGCCAAGAAGTAAGAGAGAATACTAAACATGTGAAAAATATATGGAGTACATGTAGTGCCACACACTAAAAATCTGAGAGTCTAAACCGGTCATTATCTATTGTCATTCTTTTTAAACTAACAATTGGTTTCTATTAATATAGTTCCAAGTCAGTGCTCTCTTTACCAACTGTTACAACATAGAAGATCCCTTTTTACCTCAGTTCTTTGCATGCCCAAGCATCTACAAGCTGCTTAGACAACTCCAAACCTTTTTTTCAACTTTAGGAAATCATACGACTGGATTCAATGAACAGATATCATAATGAGATCAGCTCACAGGGAAAACTATTTTCAATGTTACTTGTGAAAGTACATATTTGTTTTAGTTACTGTGATATGTTACTGGTTAACATACTCGAATGAATAGAAAAAGAGTACAACTGAAAGCTTAGACCATACAAAGTTCTGAGCTAAGATAGTGAAAAGTATGAAGTGACCTCGATATATGTTGCTCTACATATTTTTCTGGTATCTCATCTCAGTTTTAACATGAGCAAAGTGAAAAACCTCCTGATAAACTGGTCTAAACTCGTCCATCAAAGTGGTTGTGTAATAACCATTTTTAAAGTGGTTATTACTCAAGTCCTTTATAATTTCTCAGCTTGTGACTCAGTGAGCATGTAGTAAATAGATTGAGCAATGATTTCCCTTACATTTCCACATTGATCTAAGACATAAAGCCTCACCGTCTATAGGAGCCCTAAATGAAGAAATGAAAACATATGTTTGCTGTTTACGAAGAAGTTTAGTATCCTAATAAATGAATAAATAAATAAATACATAACTAATTAAACACATAACAATAAGAAAGTTGAGTGTTGAGTATACCGTAGGCTACATCAAGAAAATGTTATAATTAATACACTAAGAAAATGTCAGTATGAAAGGCCTAGATTTATTTTCTTTATAAAAGAGCACAAAATGGACATTTTAGGTTTTTGTCACATTCCTGAATTTTTTGAGACACAGCTTTCACTTTTGTAAAACAGAGCCAGTCAAAATGGATGTCTGAATGTGCTGGACAAGAGTACAAGGAACTTGTGTGCAGTCCATACACAATCACTTTAAGGGTCAGCTAATTGCCAAATGTCAGCATGCTAACACACCATTCTTTAACCATCCTACAAGATGTTGGAAAGTACACATTAGGCTTTCCAAACATCAGCATTAGCCAGATAACTTTAGCATTTAAGTTACAGTAGTTAGCACTACTGTTAACAGCCACACAAGTTCTGTCCTTACACCGACATGATGACTTGGCTTTGGGAGGTTAACAAACTCATTTTTATTGTAACCCTAATTGTAGTATCTTGTTATACTTGGAAAGAGACTAGAAAATGTCACAAGTATAAATGGCTATGTTTATTAAGCAAATATACGCTCACTGGCCACTTTATTAGGTCCACCTTGCTAATACTGGGTTGAACCGCCTTTTGCCTTAATTCTTCATATTCAACAGTATATTCAGCTGGAAAGATCTTGTCCATATTAATATGATAGTGTCACAGTTGTTGGCTGTACTTCCATATGATTACAGTGTACTCATAGTCATGTTAAGAAAATTGACATATTAGAAGTTGGGTACACTGTAGTCATAAAGGAAGTCCTTGTCAAAACAATGCCGCTGGACACTTTTTGGGCACTTATTTTGCGTTATATAAATACCCATTTATTCAGTGCTCCTTCTTGATATAAAATTTGCATGTATAAAGTCACCAATCAAATCTTTTTTTCTTTTATTTTTTTAAGATACAAGCTTATTTAAAAATGCTTTAATTTTTTCCCCTTTGAAAGAAGTTGTTAGTTATGGTTTTACTGCTGTTAACAATGCTGTTATCCAGGCTAAGAAAGTTCCAGATGTACTAATAATTCAATAAATATTGAAAACATTTTGGCAGTCAAACTGAGACCTGAGCATTACAGCAACAAAAGCCAAGCATGTCCTGACAAGGTGAAAGCTCTCTGAGAAACACAAACCGGCAAATTAAAAAAAGGTTTTGTTCTATAATGGAGACAGCTGCTTAAGGAGTTGAAGAGTAAAGCTCACTAAATAGTTTTGACATTTATCTTCGTACTTGCTTGTATAAGGAACCCATTTTTATCCAGCAAGCTAAAAAAAAGAAAAGAAAAGAAAGAAAAAAGAAAAACCAGACAGTGAATTCAAAGTACTTTCATCGAATAGAGGTGTTTTTCCCCCATGACATGTAAAGAAAATCTTGTGGTTACTGAATCAGAGTTAAAATTCATTAGCTTCTGCACAATGAGAAAAAGACTGCTCTCTCAGTGATGTTTGCTAGGATGTTTAATTTCTCGATAAGAACGTTTTCTCCATTTGAAGGAACAAAAGGTATTTAGAGTTTGGTGCACAAAGAACACCAAGTCCTGAAGAGTAGGACAGGTTGGATAACACACGTTAATGTGTTACCTAAAGAGGTAAGTATTATTTCTCAGTTGCAGTGAATAGATAGAAAATAAACTGTAGGAAACTAAACAGAAGAAAGAAGAAGAGAAATAACAATTTAACATAAACCAGTGACACGCTCCAGGGCCTGATCCACTCGGGCCTCCTTGGATGAGGGTGTCTAGTGATAATGGCCGGAACACCCGATGAATCCAAGGTCCACTACTGACGATGTGTCCCAAATTTAAAATGATAATATAGATCAGATCTCTAATCCCTAAACCTAACAAAGGAAGGAAAATGGCAGATTAGCCTGGGTAAAAGACCGAAAGTTGCGACACACAACGATGTGTGCTGCTGGCAAAGTTTCTGGGCTGCCTTTCCTCATAACAGCCGTCCCTCAAGAGTCTCTCCATCTAAAGCAATGCAGAATCAGGGACTGTAACATCTAGTCCTTTCTACTGAAAAAGGTGGTAGTACTGATGCCTCCTAGTAAGAAGATCCTTGGTTAGAATCCAGTCTGTTGGGGCAGCACCCTGGCTCTCTCCCTATGACTGAGATAGGCCCCAGCAACCAAGTTACCCTGGATAGACAGACAAAAATGAGGAGGTGATCTAGCAAGTAGCGGTGTGCGATTCAGCATATTTTGGTATCGATCCGATACCAAAATAAAAGCTGTGAACTGGTAAATACGGTCCAGTATTGCTGATACTGATACCGATACTTTTCAATAAATAAGGGGGATGCGTAATTGAATCGCTAAATCTCAATTAATTTTCATGACCTTAAGTGTTTTTTGTGATGTTTCCTTTTTTATTATTAAATAGTTAAAACCCAGGACATAATTAGGACAAAGTTTGTAATTAAAGAGAAAGTGCTTTATTATCTTTTTTTTCCAGAAAAATCGTAAATAAAAAGTGCACGCAAACCAGTAAACACATTAAAACAAACAAGAAATGTTGAGAAACTATAATACAAAAATTACAATTAAATTTCTCAAGAACAAAAACAACAACTGGTGAAAATATAAATAATATGTAAACAACTTAACAACCCCCAAAGCGTCTAAGTCACATCACGTGACGGCGCAACATCTAAACACGAGAGGGGGAGCAAAGTGTGCCCGCTCTGCGCTGACACAGGAGCGGCTACTCCGGCGACCTGGCTGTTTCGTCTTTGGCGAAACCAAAGCATTGGAAACAAGAGCGGAACTTAAAGTAAAGAATCGATCTCACCGGGCTAGTATCGATCTGATACCGTTACCGACTTGGTACAGATACAATCGATGTTTGGATCGATCCGCCCAGCAAGACAATAACTTAAAGCACACAGGGTAAATCAACAATAGTGCTGTGGCACTGTGTGCTCGTTGATCAAGGCATCCTAGAGATACTGAATCGGGAGGAATGGTTTCATGTCATAAAAAAATGTACATGTTACGGCCCTAGCAGGGCCTCCTCCTGAAGGTGCCTGTGTGGGCGTGTCCCACCACCTCTTCTGCCTGAGGTGCCACCTTTCCCTGTAACACAGCTGACTCACATCAGTAATTAAAAGTATTTAACCCCAGGGAAAGGTGAGCTCTGGGCCAGAGTGCCATTTTGTGTGGTGTTTGCAGCTAGTGAGCTGTGTGTGTTTTGTGGTGTTTGCAGCTAGTGAGCTGTCTGTGTTTTGTGGTGATTGCAGCTAGTGAGCTGTGTTTGTGGTTTCCAGCTAGTGAGCTGCGCTTTCCTTTTGACTTTGCTTTATTGACCAACGCCTGAGTTTTGTTTGTTTTTCTTAAATGGTGATAGCGGCTTGTCCGTCTCTCTTAGTTGAGCTACTTTAATAAAACTCTTTAATTTAACCCTTTTGCCTCCTTGACTCCTTTTTCTGACCTGGACACCTTTTGTTACTTCCCCCTCACCGCCTAGACCCCTCAGGGGAACGTAACAAGTGGGGGCTCGTCCGGGATCGTTGAAAAGGGAGTTTTGAGTTGGAATTGGTTTTTGATTATCTGGCTGTTTTTTACCTTTGGAGATTCAACTTCCCAGTTTAGTTAGGTGAGTGTCCAGCTGAGCTTTTGTTTTAAGTTCTTCCTTCGGGCACTCTTTTGTTGTTTTGCCTCTTTTATTTTCGGAGTAATCCTGGGCGGGGATTAGTTCCCTGTTGGGGGTAGGCAATTCAGGGCTCCAGTCGCTGAAGTTTCGCCTTTCAAGTTGCCTCGAGCCCGGCACGCTCCAGAAGATAGGTAAAGTTTGTTGTGCTTAGGAACTGGGTAAGTTGTGTTTGTTTAGTGTATACTGCAAGAGGTAAGTTGGTCAGTTAAAGTAAGTTGTGTAGTTTTCCATTAATCGGTTAATTTTTGGGTAGTCTGTGTGAGTTGGCAGACAGGTGTGGTAGTGTCCTAATTAGGGTGTTTTCTAACCCTTCTCCGGCCCCCAAAATGGCTGATGAAGCCATCAGTGCACAGGTGTCTAGAAGCTCGTTTGTAAGCAATAACATCCACCTGGTTCCCGTTTTCTGTGAATCCAGTGTTGAGAGCTTCTTCAGTGTGTTTGAAAGCATAGCAACTGCATTACAGTGGCCTGAAGATGTGTGGGGGGTGATGTTGCTGTGTAAATTCACAGCTAAGGCTCAGGAAGCTTGCTCTGGTCTGTCTATGCAGGACAGCCTAGTTTATGAAAAGATTAAAAGTGCCGTCCTCCAAGCCTATGAACTTGTGCCTGAGGCCTATAGGCAGAACTTTCGAGGTTTGGAGTTGGCACAGGGTCAGTGCTACCTTGACTTTGCTCGGGAGAAGGCAAAGCTTTTTGGTAGGTGGTGCTCTGCAAGCCAGGTTAACAGTTTGGGGTCGTTATGTGAGCTCATGCTTGTGGAGGATTTTAAAAACTCTGTTCCTGAGTGTATTGCTCTTTATTTAAGTGAACAGAGGGTTTCCACTTTACAGCAGGCTGCCATACTGGCAGATGAGTTTACCCTAACTCATAAAACAAATGCTGTAGAATATGACATCCCTTCTCACTACAATACATCTTGGAGAGCTAGGAGGGAGCCAGCTAACGAGGCTGAAAAAGTGGTGGTTTCAAGTTCCAAAGCAAAACTGTGTTTCTTCTGCCACAAGCCTGGCCATGTGGTTGCTGATTGTGTGAAACTGGCACTTAAGCGGAAAGCGTATCGAAAGGGAAGAAGGCCTGATTTGAAAACAGTCACTCATGGTTCTCAAACTAACAAGGTTGTCAGGCCCAGCAAAGGACCACACTTGGGGCATAGTTGTTTAAGGGGCTCCTGTGGTCAGTGTAAGGGATCAATTAACCCTGAGCGGCCGCTGGTTGACAATTTCCCAGGTCAGGGGGACAGGCTGTGTATAAAACCACCAGTAAGACCCGCAACCCTGGCTAACAAACATGCCTGTACCGGTGACTTGAGGAATCGTCTGCAAAGTGTTGCAGAAAGGTCTTCTGACTGCCTGTGTTCTCCACATGTGATGGCTCAAAAAAGCCCTAGCCATCACATGAGACATTGTTTTGAGGGTCTGGGGCCACCTTCAGTAAGTATTTTGAACCCATTGAGATGGGGTTGGCAGCTTCCGCTGACAATGCCTAACCGTTGCTATGGGGTTTGGTAGGTGGAAAACCTGCAATTTGGTGATGCAATGGTTACGGACTTGATTAATCATTTTGGTTATCGAGATAATTTGACAAACCACGGGTTTGTATTTATGGGAGGGGGTGTTACGGCCCTAGCAGGGCCTCCTCCTGAAGGTGCCTGTGTGGGCGTGTCCCACCACCTCTTCTGCCTGAGGTGCCACCTTTCCCTGTAACACAGCTGACTCACATCAGTAATTAAAAGTATTTAACCCCAGGGAAAGGTGAGCTCTGGGCCAGAGTGCCATTTTGTGTGGTGTTTGCAGCTAGTGAGCTGTGTGTGTTTTGTGGTGTTTGCAGCTAGTGAGCTGTGTTTGTGGTTTCCAGCTAGTGAGCTGCGCTTTCCTTTTGACTTTGCTTTATTGACCAACGCCTGAGTTTTGTTTGTTTTTCTTAAATGGTGATAGCGGCTTGTCCGTCTCTCTTAGTTGAGCTACTTTAATAAAACTCTTTAATTTAACCCTTTTGCCTCCTTGACTCCTTTTTCTGACCTGGACACCTTTTGTTACTTCCCCCTCACCGCCTAGACCCCTCAGGGGAACGTAACAGTACACATGGTAAAATCTGAGCAATTTATAAAGTATCAAAATATTGTAACTGAACATGTGTAATAATGACACTTTTTTTAAAAAAATGTACAGTGCTCCATTGTTACTCTAAAAGTAAGTATTTAAAGGTTCGGTCAAAGAAAGATCAAATTAACCTCTTTTTGTTTTTATTGTAAAATAATGCTTGTTTTGGCATGTGATAAGCCAGGGTTGGATCTAACTCAAAAGCCAAGCACACCACACATTTACTGGCGAATGACTTGGTTGACAAGTCATTACCCACCTTGGTCAGTCCTCCTTTCTGCCTTTAATAATGATGCTGAATTACAAAATTACCTCGCTTTACGGACATGTGTTATCCACTATGACCTAAAACTAACTGAGCCAATAGAGTCACATGAAGGCCTTTACTAATTTGACACAGAAACTGAGCTAGTGGCTGATTCCTCCATTCATTATTTCATTACTGCAATAACTTGACATAGCGTCCTGCCGTGCCACAGCAAGGAGGAGTTCACAGCAAATTTGCTTCCATTGCATTCAACCTTTTGCCATTTCACACACTTCGTCAACTGATGTGTGAACATGTTTCAGCTGTTGGTGCTGGTGCAGGGCATACGAAGCATTTGTAAGATTTTAGAGCAGCAAAACTGAAAGCTAAAATCTGATATTGCCACTTCTTAGCCATGAAGACAGGCAGGATCTGGCATGTTGGGTTTCAAGCAGCAAATTCTTGGCATAGCAACCAGCCTCAATTTTGTAGACCTGCCACATAACCTTAGTTCATTTTGATGAATTGTGGTTGGAGTGGCTGGTTTGGTGGAACAGCACTGATGGATGCAGGTGTTCTTAAGGCGGCTGACCAGACTGACACCCAGGATTTGGCACAGGCACCTTATCTGTGAGATTCGAGCTTGTCCATGCCCTCATTTAGAAGGAGCCAGTACTTAGAGCCATACAGAAGTGTAGTAATAATGAGAGGTTTTCCAGTTGTGTGGCTTCTAAACACATGATGTGAACTTGTAAGCAATTTTGAATGATCATAGTGGAACTGTAGGGTCAAGTGAATTTGGTCCCTGTCACACAGGCCTAGACACTGGTCCACAACGATTGGTTTTTGGGGGAAAATGTATATTTCCTAACATTGGCAAGTTGGCACGCACTTTACCAACCTTTACTACTGCTTGTCAGGTAGTCCACTAAAAGAGAAAGTAAAAAAAGAGAGTTGCTACAAAGAGAGCAGCAACCAAAGCAATCATGAGGTTTTTGGTGCTGCACACTCTTTGCAACCGACCAGCAACAGCCAGCAACCTCCAAGAACCACTGCCAACAAATCTGGGAATGCATGTTTTTCCCCAGCAGCTGGTGGCTTCCCCAGCAAGCTAAAATCTTTTTAAGGTTTCTCACTTGACATTATGCACACATTGCTCAACTGATGTTCAAATATTAGATATGATACAACCAAAAACATTTTATTGATTGCATGGCTGCCTGTAGTTTTTCATGTTTGAAACTTACTATCTTTATCAAACTAAGTGTGATGCAGAGCAGAAACTACACCTTGGAGAACAGCTAGACAAATGTTGTAGACAAGTTTAATTTGGTCAACAATATGCTAAAGACCAACGCAATTACATTTGGATGCCAGTTTCTCTAGCGACAGGGTGTCACTGACAGTAGGGCTGCGTGACTCTTTATCAATCACTCTCCCAGCAACTACTGGAAATTAGTTGGGGAATCTTCATTTTCCCTCATTTTGCCTGGTCTCTAAGCCCGAGTGTCACGATTCCAAAATGGCACATTTTTGCAAAACCTGAATGTAGTCAAGAATAATTAACAATTGCTGGTCATTAAAAAAAAAGAATTTAGCTTTAAGGAAATTAACCACAGTCCACACACTTAACTGTCATTTTTTTTTTCACTAGAAATCGTTTACAAATTTCCCATATCCTTATCAGATAATGTGTCAGTCGTGAACTGACTATCGACACAACAATTAGGTCGAAAGTGATTTGAGTGCTGTTAAAACAGGAAATTAATCAACAGCCTGGAAAACCCAGAACTCTCCTCTTCGTGACGTCGTCTATCATACCACAGCAGAGAGTGAGAGGGGGAGTCAGACCGTGCCACAGCAGAGAGTGAGAGGGGGAGTCAGACCGTGCGGGCACAGCAGCGGGTTGGACGAAGAGTTCCTCACCTCGCACGAAGAAACACTGTGTGAACTAACAACTTAACTGGTTTCTTTGATGATCTGTGCCGTGCCGTGTCGTGCCCGCTGGAGAAACAGAGCCTGCACAGCTTCGAGAAACGAGAGAGAACAACGGTTTACAGATCGGTGGATATTCCGGTATGTTATCGTGCCATTAGAAACCATGTCCCAGTCTTTAAGAGCCTTTCGGTTAAAGTACCGACAAGCAGCATTTAATGTCTGTGTTTTATCGCATTGAAAGCCATGCGTCTTTCGCTTTCTGACTGTTGCCTTGAGTCGTCCCTTACTCTTTTATTTTTCACTTCTTTTAAGTAAATTTGAGCACAGTGAATAAGTGAAACTATTACATCCGCATTGAAAGTAACAGCTGCATCGTCGAAAATGTGTAGAGACGTAAGGACTTTAGATTATTCCTCAGGGTAAAGTTGATTCTTCCAGACGTTTGCAAACGCAGCACGAATTATCTTCCTGTTGATGTATGCCGGTGATTCAAGCTTCCTTCCTAGATCATTTCTTTCTAAAACAGAAGGCTTTTACTCGTTTACTGTGTCTTGTGGTGAATTTTGTACTGCGGTCATCGAGATATAAACAGTGATCAAAATGCACATGAACTGTTTCAAAATTCAGCTACCTGCTTGGCTTCAAAAATCTGTAGGCTGGTGTCAAACATGCATAGATCAATGCATGTTTTTGTTTAGGTTTTTTTGCCTCAGCTTTTCTTACAAATCTTTTACCTGATTTTTTTCCCCCCTTTTTTTTAAAATCTGCTGTAGAATAGGATTACCAACTGTCCTTTTTTGCACTTATAGACTTATAAAAGCCTATATGACATTTTTTTTTAATTTCACCATTCATTAACCGCACAGAGAAGGCTTCGTTTAAATATGTTAAAGTTTTCTTTAAGCAAACAGTATTAAAGTTCTTCATGACTGGTCCAAGTGTCCTCTTTTTTTTTTTTTTGGAAATCTAAATATGGCCCCCCTGCTGTAGAATTAATGTTTGTCTGTCATCAAAATCTGAATATTTACTTCTCCTTTTGCAGGCAGCTCTTCCTCACAGAAACCATGGTGGCAGCCATCCTGAAAATGTATTTCTTTGGAACAGCACTTTCCGTCCTTGCAGTCCTTTATGAAATTGCAGACTCCGTTGGTGGTCTCATGCACGTGCAGGACCATCACTACTTACAGGAGCTGAACCAACAGACAGAGAGGGACATTTCTTCAAACAACTGGAGAGGGCGGCCCGTGACTAAAAACATTGGCTCATGAGAAGATCGTCATGTTGTAGTTTTTGGACATGTTCTGCAACTGTCTGGAAGGACATGGGATGTTCACTTATGTGGATTTATGGTCCAAATGGTTCTTTCTGTTTGGGCACTTTTTTGTAGCCCATTGTCTGCTGTCATGTCTTGTAGCAGCTATTGTGTAAAACCACTACTGAACACAGAACACATTCCTTGTGTTAAAAGTACACATTTTGTATATAATTTTCTAAGCAAAGTGAATGAAAACATTGGGGGATTTTTGATGAATGTCTTTGATGTGTGTAAGTTTATTGCAGCATGTAGAAGTCAGAGTACAAGGTGTGCGTTTCAGTTTGGTAGTGATCCAGCAACTGAACTTGGAGTCAAAAAGAGAAAAGCAGGCTGCCATAAAACTAACAGGTCTTAACAAAACATGACTTCTCTAGAAAATGAAAAAAAGAAAAAAACTTTCAGACTTCCAGCAAAAATTGCGCAACAAGCTCTCCACTGTGTAAAGATCTGTCTGCCTTTTTGTTGTGAGTAAGGTTTTGTGAATCAAATATGTGTTGCGCGACAAAGCTGGGAAATGATCTGTAAAAGCTGAAAAGCACGACTCTGTGCAGGATTTCAACGTGAATAAAGGTAAAATGTTGTAAATAACATTTGTTCTTCTTATCAAGCGCAGATACCATCTCAGGCTTTTCAGGAGACAAAATCAGAAAATAGAAAGTGAACAGTGAATCACTGTTGGGAGCTAAATCAGAAAACCTCTGGTCACAGAAAAAGGAAATCATATTAATCAAAGAAACAGCATTTTGGGGGAATTTTAACGTGAATTATATAAGAGTTTTGTGGTTTACCACTTTATGATCTCTAGTTCTTTCAAGTGGACAAAATAACCATTGAAGCTTGAATGGTTTCACTGCACAAAAGACTTGGCTCTCAGTCTTTGATTATCCCAAGGGCTTTTAAAGTGTTTTTGGGAAGCAAACCCAAGCACAAATAAAACCAAGTCAGAGACAAGTCATTACAAAGAAGTTTTTTGTGTTTCTACACACCCTTAAGTTCACTTCTGTGGTTTCTGCTTCTGTACCCTAATAGGATATGGGATAATACATTTAAGACACTTTACCTTTAAACCTAATTGGAACCATGTATTATTCTACCTATTATAGAATTCAGTTCATTCATCCAACCATTTTCTTCCACTTTTCATGGGACAGGCCACGAGAGCAGCAGCCTAAGCAGCAAAGCCCACACCTCTCTCAGAGGAAAACTGAGGCCTTCCCAGGCCAGCAGAGAGATATAATCTCTCCAGCATGCCATGCGTCTGCCCCGGGACCTCCTTCAGGTGGAACATGCCACTCAGTTCAATTCAATTTTATTTACATAGCGCTAATTCATAACAACTTTTTCCTAAAGGCACATTATATTGTAAGGTACATTAAGCTACAATATTAGAAAGAAACTCCAGCAATCACAAAACTCCATTTCAGCAAGCATTTGGCGACAGTAGGAATGAAAATGTTTTATCCCTATTATCAGGAAGAAATCTTCAGGAAAAGCAGGCTCAGGGAGAGGAATCCACCTTCCGTAAAGACAAGAGAGGGAGGACAAAAGACACACTACAGGAAAGAGAGGCAGTGTGAAATAATTGCTAATGATTAAATATTGTGTTGTATAAACATGCATAGAAAGAAGAGATAAGACTGAAGTGCAAACACTTAGTGCATCATTGGGAAGCCCTCAGCAATCCAAACCTACTATAGCAATAATTAAGGCAGCATTCAGGAACATCTGATCAAGCCTTAACTATAGGCTTTAACATTAAAAAAAATATTAAGCCTTATTGTAAAGTAGAGAGTTTCTATCGCCTGAATCTGAACTGGGAGCTTTTAGAGCGAGCTGATAACAACGAATTACAATAGTCCCCCTGCAGAGATAAGTTCCTTGCCAAGTGTCTTAAGAAGCTCATTCATCATATCAGCAGTGGGATGGTTCTCTAATGTTATTGGGGTGGCACACCAAAAACTGAATTTCCAGTTTTATTATGCTGATATCAAATATACGTTACTTGAAAATGGCAAAAATGAGAGAAAGAAAAAAAATCATAAGCTTAGTTAATTCCCCGCTATTAAAGTTGATATCACTGAAAATAGGCACATATGAAAAGCGAAGAAGATTTTGAAATCCATAATAATCAGTTTTAATTGATTGATTGACTGGAAGTCCAGCCATCGCTTTAGATTTTCGGCAGAGCTAGGCTGAAGCAGATTAAGATTCACTCTCCCACAAAGCAAATTTTGGGTGGGTGGCCAGAGCCCCCCACTGACCACCCATTGGTGGCGCCCATACTTATTGCTGTCAGTTTTCCAATATCTCGAGTGCTTTTTCATTATAAGGGTTGTAGTTGTACCTAAAACCAAGTCATTAGAGGTGACTCATCATAAGATTATGTTTTGTGTTTTTAACTAATGTGCCACACTTCAGTTCTCACAAATTATTAGATATCTTGTTTTACCACTTCAGTGGTTTCGGTTTCCTACCCTTAAATGCATACAGCACCATTATAATTAATTTTCTTTACCTTTAATCCTAATTGAAACTATGTATTAATTCACTTTCTATATCTGTTAAGATGAAAGTTCCTGTAATAGTTCACATGGTGTCTTGGAAATAAAAAGGTATTCCAAAGGGAAAGCCTGTTACAGCTGCTTTCACCCCGCGGTGAAAGCACCTGTGTAATTCTGTGGCACCGCCCCCCGGCCAAAAAAACCCAGCCCTCTGATTCCTTAGATCTGACTTGTTCAGGACATGACTATGAGGTCGTAACAACTTAACTAGATGAATCATAGCCATAATTCCCTGAGGTATTTTGCCAGCATAGCCTATCATGTTCATACATGTAAATATGTAAGAAAGAATTGTGTATGTTTCTGTTATGTGTCCTGTGTACTGTTTGTTTGTATATGTGTCTTTCTGGCTGCTGTTTCAACCAAATTTCCCCTTGTGGGACAATTAAAGGATTATTCTATTCTATTCTACACATCTGAAAGCAACACAAGTGAATACATGTCGACCTCTTGCGTTAACCTGCCCATACTACTGCGATTTTATGTCACATTAACGTCTCTTATTTCTTTCAAAGCTTGCCAGAACTTTTCTTTTGAAGCTGTCCTTAAAATGTCCTTAACTTCTGTAAATGTGCATTCCAGTTGTTTTTTGTTGTTGCTAATTCATTTGTTAATATATTGACGATAAGTGAACGAATCACGAATTAATCTGTTGTTTTAAGACAAACTTTTTTCTCCCTGCAGTTAGGTCACCAGGATGCGGGCAGAAGCACCTGCTGGTGGTGGAAGTGCCACTTAGCGCAGCACTTTTTATGTTAATGACCCGTCCAAGCACTTCCCACACCCACTTACCTTTAGAGTACAACAAAAGTGAGTCATTATTGCCAGGGATATCGGTCAGTGGGACTCTTTTTTCCCCCCATTGCAGTCACATCACTGTCGACATGATCTGGAGACATTTGATGCTTTTGGGGGTGTCCGTCGTTCTTCTTATGAGAGTTGAATGCAGAATCAAGGAGGGAAAGACGCTGACTTTCCGCCGGACTCAGCATAGTGAGAGCCAGGACCAAATGCGCCGTCGCCCCAGGAGGGATGCCAGCAGCTCCCCAGGCCTTTCCAAGCCTTCACATGGTCCTCCCTTCACCTCTTGTCGGCTCCTTCTCACCCCCGCCGAACACGAGGTTCTGGATGATAACACACACGAGGTGAGCTGCAGCTTGGTCAATATAGGCAGGTGCAATGTCCGTCGTGCCTTTTATTTAATGTAAAGGAGGAGATTCCAGGACTTTGAAGTTGGTACCCGTTTTTATTTGTGTTTGCAATGCTTAACAGGGTTTCTCAACCAAGTGAAAGTAATATAAACACGTATAGTAATGTAAGCCCGTATACTCATTTGGCAAAGAGTATTATTGGGAAAATTACAGGAAATTGTGAGAAGAGATCTAATTTAGCTCGTTAGGCCTGTTTTTGTGATGTGTGAGTTTTTCTCCTCTCTCTTTAGACAGGTTTTAATGGTGATGATGGTTCCTACGTAATTCTCACATGGGTTGGTGATGATACAGGGGTGAGTAGCTTCTTATACAGAAGGTTTATTGCATATAGCCTCTTACATGTCACAGGGGCACAATAGAATTCAATGTAGAGTTTGTAAAGGAAAAAAAGTGCCACAACACACAAATATGCATCAATATACGATAATGAATTAAATATAATTGAGGCTGATTTTAAACACAGCAAATTCTCCTCATTCTTTAATATCCGTGGGTATGTCATTTCACAATACCCCTGGTTTTATCCTTATCTTACTAGTTCTGTCAGTGACAACTGGAATATAGTAATGAAGTGTTAAGGAAAAAATAAGAAAAACCTACATTTCATTAGCTCTGACAGTGGTCACAATCTCTGAGCTTTCCATCTTGTACTTTAAGGATTTGTTTGTAGAATGAAAGCACAGATTTGACCAGGTTTTTGCGCTTTAAGAGACATGTTAGACAACATGCTGGTTTAAAATAAAAGCCAAATTAAGGTGTGCTAGAGTGGATCATCTTAATCTATCTGTGACTTTTTAACCCAGTGTTTAAAGTTGTAACTATATTTCTTCATTTGATAGGTGGTCTTGGTGCTGTCAACAATCAGTGGTCCAGTTCATCCTTTAAATGAAGGAGGCTCCTCACGACTTTACAGAAGGTGAGTTAGAATCTGATCAGCAGCTACCGTGGGCACCTCAATCAAAACGTAACCATCTTTCCTCTCTCATCAGCACGGATTATGGCAAATCTTTTCATGACATTTCTCAGAGCATCAACCACACCTTTATTAAGGAGGAATTTGGAGTCAGTGTTGGACCTGGGATCTCTGTAAGTAGCACTATTTTACACTCTTACTAACACTTTTCTGTGGGTGTGCAATGAAAGAGCAGTTAGTGATGGTAAACTGCATTGCATGTTTGGCTGTGGACCTTGTGATGTTTTGACATGAAGGTGTGAAAATATCATGTATGCTGACATCTAATCAGCTTGAGTCTTACCCACTAGTGTTCTTAAAGTTTTGTTCACAGACTGATTATATTGCACGGAGCTATGCAAGCAGAATCTTTAGCTGAGAAAGTGGATGGTTTTCTTCTTTCTTTCTTGAAATCACTAGTACAGAGCTTGCATGCACTGAATTTTAAGCAGACAATTCTGCACGAAACTACAAAAAGTTATTGACGAAGCTAAAATTCTTTCTCAAATTTCCATCTCTGAGCAGTTTTCCATTGATTTTTACTGACAGGTGATTTTAACAGCCGACACACCGGTGCTTAACAATCCAGGTGGGATTATCTTCACCTCCACGGATGCTGGTGCAACCTTCAAGTTCATCCAACTGCCCTTTCACCTGGCGCAGCCAATCGTGTACCACTTCCTCAACCCTGACTATCTTGTGGCCCTCAGCATTGATGTGAGTCTGTTGAACTTTTAAAGTCCCTTAGTGGTTTCCGTTGCTTTGTTTAATATTCCTGGCTATCACACAGACACACATGTTTATCATCCACACAAACACACATCAGGAACACTCCTTAATGTGTAAACATTGCTCTGTTTCCTGACTTTCAGGGCGGTCTTTGGCTTTCTCTGGACTTTGGGGCCTGGTGGACAAAAGTTCACGATGGAGTGCATTCTTTCTCATGGTGAGAATAAAGAAGGAAAAAGAGTTATTCAATATATCAAACAGTGATAGCTCTGTGGCACAAATATAGTAACAGCACTGGAAAATGCATAATGACATGCGTAACATGTGGGACTTTGAATAAACTGAGATGATACGAGCAAGGTTTTTATGAAGCAATAAATGCTTGTTTAAAAAGAAACATGACCTATTAAAATTGTGACATTTTGAGGTGTTTGTAATTTTTTTCCTTCCACTTTCCATCAGGGGAGCTGGCATAAATTTGTTCTTCAGCTGCAGTCAAGTAGATGCAGGTAAGAACCTGTAAAGCTGTTAAAGGGTTTTGTAAAACTGGTGCAATTTAAAGATCAGACACTTTGTAATACAGGCTTGTCTGTATTCTAGTGTGTATATATGTTTTTATTTTGTGTGTAACAGGGTTTGCATAGTCATAAGAATTCTGCTTTTAATGTTTAATCTAATCTGCATCTTTATGGCTTTTGCAGCCAAGTTAAAATCTTTATTATCTCACAGGAAAAATCCTTTGATTACGGGGCGGCATAAAAGCTATTAAAGTACAATAAAACAATAAAGCAGCAGAAGAAGCTCAAAACTGACATGCTATAAGCACATTGCAAAACAACTAAATAAATTACCAAGTTGTGTGAGGAACTGAGGGGTAGAGTATAGTGTATTGAGATTAAGTTTGATTTATAATTGCTAAGATGACTAAATCCATTAGTAGAGCAGCGCTTATTCTTAGACAGCTACATGAGAAAACACTATTGCCTTACCCTCCACAGCTTTTGATTTGGTGGATTTTTACACTGAAAGTCCTTCTTGACACAACCCCAAAAGGATCTACATCTCCTTCCAGGATCAAACCAGACAACTTTCACTTATCCGTCAGATCACTACTCTTGTGTACATCAGAGCCTAATTTCACAAGCTCAAAATAAATATAAGTACTTTTTTTCACTCAAAACATTTATTGCTTGTGAGGGTGCATGCTTTATGCGGATGAGCAATGAGCTTAAATGTGTTTAAGGCAAGTGCACATTTCTTATTGAACTTATTCGTGTTATTATTGTCATTTGCCGATACAGTTGAGGCAGAGGAGAGGGGAGATTTAATCCTGAAAAGAACAAAGGACCTGGGGAAGACCTTCACCATAATCCATGAGGACATCTACAGTTTTGGTTACATAGGAGCGTTTCTCTTCTTCTCTGTTATGGAAGACCCGGTAAGATGGCTGGATCATTTTTTATACACTTCGGTCTATCGAGTAGTATATATTCCATCTATATAGTCATGCATTATTTTTCTCCTAGAGATCTCCTCGTGTGATGTATTTCTCATCAGACCAAGGAGATACTTTCAGTCAAGCACTCCTGCCTTCTGCATCCACTGAGCAGGTGAGAGAAAATATCAACCATCATTTCTGTTGAGTGTGTTAGCAACAACATCTAATATTCTACAGGTAGGTCTGGGAATTGAACCAATTATGTTTGGTAGTATTCAAAATGTAACTGTAGCACGAGGCAGTCAAATGTATGATCTTGATTACTTCTTAAGCGCTTAAAATAAAGTAAACCTGACTTCTTCTGACAGCCTAGCTTCACTCCTTACCTCACGTGACCCTCATACCCTCATGCAGCCAGTCAGTAACTCTTGGGACAACCTCCAAGGCGATGATCTAACTCATCAGTTTTTAGAATTAAAGAAGTCTCTTGGATGAGCGGCAAAACGTTTTCACAAACAAGAAGAAGTCAAGTTTACTTTATTTTAAGTGCTTAAGATTACCATGACCGAGACGACCAGGGATGTACACAGATAGATTGTGCTTACTTATCATTCAAACTAAAAGAGGATCTGTTCTGCAAGAATTCAGCTCCATTTTTAATCTTGGGCTCTACTAGAGCAGCTTTGTTTGATTCAAAGTCAAAAGTATTTAATATTTATCTTTGTGCAGATTCCCAGTGGTCTCTCTCTTTAGGCCAGCATAGCATGAAGTAAAATCCAAGAGCCTGTGCAGATTTCCTTGGCTTTAGTGTTGTTAACATTTCTATACTCCACCCTCTGTATATAATTTCATGTCTATATTAAATACAATACAGATGCACCTCTGTAGTGTAGAGGTTAACACATTCACCTTACACGGTAAAATTAACTTGTTCAGTTCTGGGAGAAGAAACAAGCTCAGCCTCACAAGTAGTGTATTCCTAGATCTGATCCAGACTCTGGATAAAAGTGGAATCTGTGCCAAACCACACATGTGGATCCATTTGCTGTATGTGGGAATCACGTGGGCGGCTGAGAGTACTTAAAAAAAGCAACTGTGGGACAGAACTCATAAATTGTTTTGATAACAGCAGCATTATGTACAATGTAGCCAAAAAACCTCTTGGGAGGCTACAAACAGTATGAGACCTCATTAGAATCACAGTGAACACTGTGGAAGTGGTAGTAGAGCTTATTAGTGTCTTCAAGTACTAAAGAGTTACTTTAAACTAATCAAACTGGGAGATTTTGAGGTAATGCAAAGCATATTATAGCACTCTCTTAATGAAAACAGTCTAATATGTTAATAATGTTTTGGTGTTGGTACCAAAAAATATTACCAAAATTAGGGCAGTTTCTCAAGGGTCACCCAACACGGTAGTGCAGTAACAGGCCGAAAATGAAATCAAAAGTATGGCTGATGATTTTTGGAGTCACTCGACTTCACACACCATCAGCTTTTGCCCTCAGGCAAATCTGATGAATGTACAGCAACGTTTTCGCTTTCTGATGAATCTCCAGTAGATTCATCACATTTGTCTGAGGGCAAAAGCTGATGATGTGTTCCCTCAGGCAAGTCTGGTGAATTTGCTGTAGGTAGATTCAGGAATTTTTTCAGATCTAATTGTACTGTAGGTACTGTACAATTAGATCTACTGTAGGTAAATTCATCAGGATTGCCTGAGGGCAAAAGCTGATTATGTGTGAACTCCACACATCATCAGTTTTTGCCCTCATTATTAATCCCCTCCTGCACTAAGTATATAAAAACAGATTGTCTAGTCAACACCGAAATTTAACCTTCCACTACAGTGCACAGCCATTTGTCTGCTTTTTTTATCAGCACATATCACTGACCCTTCAAAGATATAGTATTTTTACTGCTCTTAGTTCTTAGTAAGTTATTAATAAGCAAGATGTGGTTCTACCCTTTCCCTCCCAGCACAACACAGTAGCTTTAAATTGAATTGAATCGGCACTTATAACAAATTTTCTTCAAATGATAATTGAGATGTTTATCGCACCGCTCCGTTTGTCTTTGTGTCAGGTTTATGGGTGGGGAACATTAAAGATAAATGCAGATACTTCATTCATACTAAGGAAGTTGGTTGATATGCAGAAAAAACATCGGTGGCAACATTTTCCCTTTCAGCACCAGCTGAACACACACCTGCTCTGATGAAACACCCACACATCTTGTTGACAGCACAAACACACATTCTGTCTCAAGAAGATTAGACAAGATTTATAGCAAAAAATTGAACGAGTCATCTCTTTTGTGTGTGCGTGTTTTTTCACGTCTGCTCTCGATTTTCATATGTGTCTCTGTTTGCAGTTTTATTCCATCCTGGATGGAGATGAGGATATGCTCTTCCTGCACGTGGACAACCCGGGAGGTATCAGACATACATAAACCCGCAAATGGGACCTTTTAATATCTTTGAAAATGTTTTCCATTCAAAAAGCCACATCTATAAAAATTAACCCTATGACTGACACATATTTGCGAACGTGTCCTCACAGCATATCAGTTTTTTTTTCTGTTGAAATGGAAAACTTCAACTGAAAAGACAAGACTGGTTTAACAAGTTCTTGGACTTGCTGACAAATCAGTCCATAATACTGAGTGTGTGTTTGTCCATGCAAGTCTAGATCTCATGGCTTTGTTCCTTTCCATCTCTGTTTTTATCTCCCTCTCCAACTCGTGCCCTTTCTTTTCCTTCCTCATTCAATTGGAAGGAATTTTATTCTCTTTTTAGTATAATACAATTTTTGGCTCACACCTGCTTGAGACAGTGGTGCATGGGTGGTGTGGGGTGACTTTGTCTTTTGCTGGCTGAAACGAGGAAGACTTAGGTTTCACTGCAAAAGCTGATAAGCATATCTTGGCATCGGGGTGTAACACAAATACACATGCACACACGAGGACACACATTCAAAAGCTTAACATGTCCCCATCACCTCCCTCAGGTGATGGAGAAATGTTTTATTATTATTATAATTTATTTTGTTAAGTCACTTAACACTGGCCTATGAATCATTCAGGCACAAGAATAGCACCTAACTCAAGGTATTAATCAATGCTTTTAACACTATCAGCCTTGGTTTAACCTCCTTAGAGTCCAGACAACAACATTATTGCAGTATTGGCTTTCAAATGTGCTAGAACTTGTTTTTTGGGGGTTTTTTTTGCATATGTTTCAATAAGTAACTGCACTGATTTACTATTTTTCTAGCAAAATATAAAGACATGAGTAGTGGCTTGAGACTTCTGCAAAAATTCAACTCTTTACATAGGAGAGGTTAAAATGTGTTGTAATTTTGCGAGATACATTCGTGCTTTCCGTTTTATTTCAGACACCTTCTTTGGGACCATGTACACCTCAGACGACCGTGGGATCTTGTTCTCCAAATCTCTAGAGCGCCACCTGTTTGATGGACATCGAAAGAGTGACTTCACCAACATTACTTCACTGAGAGGAGTGTACCTCACTAATAAGCTAGACGTTGGTAAGATTCTCCATACAGGTATTGTATGCATCTTCTGTCTCGTAGCTTTTCGTACATGACTCCTGTAAAAAATGGCTTTAAGCCAAAAGCTTTTGATTCCAACCCCCAAAATGTAGCCCCCAGTTGTCTGTTTTGTGACACTTTATGAGTTATAAGTGTTTGAATTGAGGAGATTGGACAGGCTGTCATGCCGCTTTCAATTTAGTGCTCAACCAATAACATCATTGTCTGACAGAAGAGAACACGACTGTCATCAGCAATACTGCAGTGCGGTGTTAAGAGAACAAAATATTACCCAACATTAATGAAACTAAGGAGCTGATTGCTGACGTGAAGAAAAAACAAAGACAAAGATCCCGGTTTGTAACACCCGGAGCAGGTGGACTCCACCCTGCTCATAAAAGCTACAAAAGAAAGAAAGAAAGAAATTAGTAGGAAAACTTATTAAACTTTACAGAGAGGTTGTCATGGCACATGCATGGCCTCAGCATTGTTGAGCAGAGCACAAAAGCCAGGCTGTGAGACTTCTAAAATCATCCCATAGGAACAGAAGCTCAGTCTTTTCTTTTGTTTTTTTTTAGAGTAGCCTAAAAGCAAATCATTTGATTTTTCAATAAACAGCCATGAGTTGCATAATGAGAGTTATATCTAAAATCCTGATTGAACTTACTGAATATTGACCGGAATACTTCGTTTTTCTTTCAGATGGCCGTATAAAATCTGTCATTTCATTCAACAGAGGAGGGACGTGGAGACCGCTTAAAAAACCCGAGAACATAAATTGTGGAGACAAGATCAAGAGTGTATGTTACATAGAAAAAAAATTAATTTATCTGTCTGTATGTATGTGTTTTCATTTTGATCTTTTTTTTTCTTTTGCCAGTGCAATCTCCATATACATGGGGAACACAGTCGTAATAACCATATAGTTCCCATGGTGACCCTGTCTGAGCCGGCTGCTGTTGGTCTGGTTATTGCGCATGGTAATTAATTTGTAATTACTTTCAGTGCTTCAGTCCAAACCATTGTCCAAATACTGTGTAAAATGCACACTTATAGATGATTTCCTGTTTTTAACAGGCAGCGTGGGTGATTCTCTGTCATCATCGCAGAACCCCGACGTGTTTGTTTCCTCAGATGGAGGTTATAACTGGAGGGGGACGCTGAGGGGTCCTCATCACTACACTATATTGGACTCTGGGGGTCTAATTGTGGCTGTGGAGGCCCATCGTGAAGGACAAGTCAAGACTATCAAGTACTTTATTCTCATTTAAAGACCACAGGGAAGTGACAGGAAGTGTTTTCTTATATTTAAAGTTTTCTCTTTTTCTACTGTTTTTCACCACCAGATTCTCCACGGATGAGGGTCAGTGCTGGAAGCTGTATAACTTTACGGATCAGCCCTTCTTCTTTGCAGGCTTGGCATCTGAGCCGGGGACCAACGCCATGACCGTCAGTGTGTGGGGCTTCCGGCCCGAGGAAGACGGCCAGCCCATGTGGGTAGCAGTCACCATTGATTTCCAGAGTCTCATTACCAGAGAATGTAAGTCTAATAACATCTACGATTACTGTGCACTCTTTGCTCTTCACTGGTTTCTATGGCATGTTGCCACCTGGTGGTAGGTTCATGTGAGTTGTATTAGCTGTTTTCCGACTGCAGAAGCAGGGATTTTCCACAACCTCTAAAAACCTGTAAAAACACATCCCGCTTGTTTTACCTCTGTTTATGACGCAGATTTGAAGAAGAAAACAGACCTGTTTGCATTTTTTTTTTGTTTTCTCCTCTACAATTTGTGTGAGATGCTGTAATTAAACCACACCCTTTTATCTGGTGGTGAAAAGATAGATACTTTCCCGGGACTTTCGATATTTCCCCTGTGGCATTTTGCCTAGTTGTATTGCAGATGCTGTTTTGCACTTGCATTAGTAATCTTATGTAAGTGACGTAAGTGTTGGGACAGACTTATGCGTCACTAGTTTGACTAACATTGCCTAAAACTGCTTTATTTACATTCTAGGTTTGGTTTTGTTAAACCTGCATTTTTTAAAAGGATTGTTAGTGACAGTTAAATAGGTCATCACTGCCTTCATCAGGTAATGACAACGACTATGAAGAGTGGTTGGCTCATTCAACAGAAGGAGGGGACTCGGAAAGAAATGGATGTGTCCTGGGTGTTAAGGAGACCTACAGGAGGTTAAAGAAGCAATCTCTATGCCGAAATGGGCGAAGCTTTGTGGTGATGAAAAAGCAAAGCCCTTGTCTGTGCACCAGAGAAGATTTCTTGTGGTATGTTGGATTGTTTTGTTTTTAAATGGTCCTGTAACGTACTACATATTATTGTAAAAACCTTTCATTTCATTACATTTTGCTTCCAGTGAGCCAGACTCTTTTCTTTTTTCCCTCTTTGTTTTTAATGACCTTGAGCAATAGTTCTCAAGGCTTTCTGAAGGTCTTCTAAAGTTTGTCTTTGCACACTGGCCACTTTTCCACTCATTTCCCATCACTATTTGACCATTTTTTAAGCCACTTAATGATGTGATGAAAGTGGGCAGGTTTCAAAAGAAGTCATGGAAAAACTTAAAAAAAAAATACTATCTACAGTATAGATGGACAGTATATGAACATCATGTTCTTAAGAAGTATCTCTCAGGTACATTATATTGGACTCTGGGACTGAGTATTTAAAAACAGACTCACTGTTTGGCGTGGCCAGAAATGGGCTCAGTGGAAGTGTGGCTGAAGTACGCTAAGTTACACAAGAACTGAACTGAAAATCAGTGGTACCAGGTCTTATGGAGTGATGAGTCTTAATTTGAAATTATTGGTTCAAGATGTCATCAGTATGTATGGATGAGATCAGGAAAGGTACAACAGTGATTGTCTAAAGCCATCTGTAAAGCACAGTGGATGCTCTGTCATGGTTTAGGGTGAGGAAAGTATTTGATTGCCAGTGGCTTAAATATTCACCATGTCAGTGATCCAAAGCACACAGTGAATGCAGTAAAAGCATACCAGGATGGAAGAACACACAATGGAACACTATCAGTCATGGATTGGTCTTCCCAGAGCCCAGACCTCAGTATTATTGGAGCAGTGTAGGATAATCTTAAAGGAGAATGGAACAAAAGGCAGAAACATCCAAAGAGCTTTGAATGTCTTTCAAGGAGCCTGGAGATTTATTCCTGAAAACAACTTAAAGGAATTAGAAGAAGGCTTGCTGAAGAGAGTACAGGCTCTGTTGAAGACTATAGATGGTTTTACTCAGTGTTGGGCAAGTTACTTTGAAAAAGTAATTAATTATAGTTACTTGTTACTTCTTCAAAAAAGTAACAGAGTTAGTAACTGAGTTGCAAGATATTAAAAGTAATTAATTACTTGAAAAGTAACTATTGCGTTACTTAAAAAAAAATGTTTAACCCTCTGGGGTCCAGGGTATAATTGGCCATTGTTAACTACTTTTGATTTTCCCTCTACATTTCACCTTTAAAAACTATTTACTTTGCCTTGTTTGGTATCATCCTTTTCAGCACAACCTTACGTGTCTGAATTTACAGTTATGTTTTCATTTTGACATACTGTATTAACACAACTGATCTAAAATCAGACAAAAAAACATAAAATCCGAGTAGAAAAAGTTATATTTTTTTACTGTAACAACCACAGACATGTTTATTGAATCATATTTCATAACTTTAAATGCAAATATAAATTGTCAATTTTACCTTTTACCTTTAAAAAAAAACATTTTAAACTATTTACATAACAATCAGCTTTTCTGCATTCAATAAGATGCCACGCAAATTATTTGTGCCACTCCAAAACAATTATTCCTGTCCACTATAAAGGAGAACATCACAGCCTGATACCTGCAGGTCTGACAGCAGCAGGTGTATCACTGCTCCTGTTTTTTACCTGGAGACAGCAGTCATCTCATTGTTCTGACACACAACACAAAACTACCCACAACCCTACACACTAACTACACAAGACAACACATTAACTACACACTCCAAACATGCTAAACGTCTCACATCTCAAAACTCGCGCTCTCTCTTTTTCTACTGTCTTTCTCTCTCTCTCTTTCTCTCTCTCTCACTCCTAAAACTATCCCGTCTTCCTAAACAACCACATGTCATGTTGTCCATATCATTTTTTGATTGGTCGACATGGTGCATTTTTCCACCAACATGAACGGGCTGGTTTTTGCTGTTGTTTTTTGTTTTGTTTTTTTATTTTGTGGTCATAAGCAGAGAGTGCTTGCTAGCGCTGTCCTTAGACAGTAAACGTGACAAAAGTATTCAGGAAAAAACACCGAGTATATGTTGTTTATCATGACTCTGGTTTTACGTGGTCTATAAACACAATTTGAAAACTGGTATATATCACCTTGTTGCTTTGTCATCTTAAATTGGTCATGTGATTGGCTCACCACGACTACTTTATTCCTCCTCAGTCAAACAGCAGCACTCATGCGATTGTTTTGCCCCCTTAGCTCCAGGTGTTGTGCCAAAAAGTGATTGTCTGCCAGAAAGTGATTGCCGAGTGCAGCTGCTGAAAGCTGTAGCGCATAGTCAGCTTCTTCAATGCAACTGATATAAGGTGGAGTAAGCTGAACACAGCTTCAGCCGTCTGTTTGTTGAAAAATAGTAACGCGACCGCATCACATTTTCTTGTTAGTAACAGTAACAGCGTTGTAACGATAGAAATAGTAATTAGCTAGATTACTCGTTACTGAAAAAAGTAACGCCATTAGTCCCATCACTGGTCTTACTAAATACTGACTTTCAACCTCGCCAGAGTGTACAAACTCTATTTCCCATTTTTCTAAAAAAAATAAAAATAAACAAGAGCTTAGTCAAGACTTTTGCACAATAAATAATAATATATTACTTTATCTTAGCTGTACAATGATTTGAAATTCTGAGGCCTTTGCTTACATCTCAGAAGTTCAAGATCAGCTTTTTGTTTTGCATTTACTTTTTCTGTTTGTTTGCTTGTTTTCCTTTTTAATGAAGAAAGGCGGCATTGTTCTGCTTTTGGCCTCTAGTTAATGGCTGTGGCTTTTAAATGAGAGTGTAGCAATGGCAAGTGTGACCTGAGTGCTTTCCTTGCCAAGGATGAGAAAGCAGACGATCATGAACTTCTTTTTGCAGCAAGCGACCAAGAGAGACCAGTGTTCTTACGGTGTGTAAAGCATAATGCTGCTCTGTCTGGGAAACGTGTGAATCACTCAAGCACAAAAAAGGCAGCTAACTCAAGGGATGCTGTGTCTGCACATAACAGACAACAAAATTAAAACAAAATTAAAACATTTTAATTGCATTCTTAGCCAAAGACATAGCTTCAGCCCAAAACCCAGCATTACTGTGTTTTTTTTTCCTTATGTACTGCATTTTCATGTGACTTTGCACATTTTTTAAAAATTTGCTGCACCCATTTTCTTGCAAAATATAGAGTTTAAGAAGAGAAAAGCATTTTGTGGTTGCACTAAAACTCTTTTTTTCTCCTTTACTACAGCGACTTTGGTTACTATCGACACATTAACACCTCAGAGTGTGTGAGACAGCCAAACGCTGCAAATAAAACCTATGAGCTCTGTTTGAATGGAGAGGAGGATGAGCTTCTGACAGAAGGGTAATTGCCTTCATAAAGCAAAGAGAAACACCACCTTTATGCACACATGCAAATCTCACTCTATTCCCTTTTGTCTTTGTAGGTACCGCAAGGTCCCGAGTGATAGGTGTGAGGGTGGGTTCAGTCCTCAGCTCATAAAGCAGACAGTCAAAGCCTGTGGTATTAAACCTAGTCCTGCTCCTCCTGCAATGTCCACATCTTCAGTCACACACTTTGACACACCGGTCAGTAGGTTGATTGTGCTCTTTCAGTCTTTGCTTCATTTTATAAAATTGTCTTTGTTTGGATAAATATCAACCTTTTCGTGTATTTTCCAGCGAGAAAAGCTGGTGTTGATCCTGGTGTGTGCAGGAGCAGTCATCATCGTCCTCATAGCTATTGTTTCTGCTGTGATTGTTGTCAAGAGAGTGATTTATAGAAACAGGTGAGTCACGCATACGGTATCTGCTGCATGTTCAAATTTAAGCACACTGAAAGCTCTGACCGTGGTGGTCTCCTGCTGTCTGCTACAGTTCAATTCAATTCAATTTTATTTATATAGCGCCAAATCACAACAAAAGTCGCCTCAAGACGCTTCATAGATACAGAGAAAAACCCAACAATCATATGACCCCCTATGAGCAAGCACTTTGGCGACAGTGGGAAGGAAAAACTCCCTTTTAACAGGAAGGAACCTCCGGCAGAACCAGGCTCAGGGAGGGGCGGAGGTTCTGCTGCGACCGGTTGGGGTGCGAGAAGGAAGACAGGATAAAAGACATGCTGTGGAAGAGAGACAGAGGTTAATAACAGATATGATTCAATGCAGAGAGGTCTATTAATACATAGTGAGTGAGAAAGGTGACTGGAAAGGAAAAACTCAATGCATCATGGGAATCCCCCGGCAGCCTACGTCTATTGCAGCATAACTAAGGGAGGATTCAGGGTCACCTGGTCCAGCCCTAACTATATGCTTTAGCAAAAAGGAAAGTTTTAAGCCTAATCTTGAAAGTAGAGATAGTGTCTGTCTCCCGAAGCCAAACTGGAAGCTGGTTCCACAGAAGAGGGGCCTGAAAACTGAAGGCTCTCCCTCCCGTTCTACTTTTAAATACTCTAGGAACAACAAGTAGGCCTGCAGAGCGAGAGCGAAGTGCTCTAATAGGGTGATATGGTACTACAAGGTCATTAAGATAAGATGGGGCCTGATTATTTAAGACCTTGTATGTGAGGAGCAGGATTTTGAATTCAATTCTGGACTTAACAGGAAGCCAATGAAGGGAAGCCAAAACAGGAGAAATATGTTCTCTCTTTCTAGTCCCTGTCAGGACTCTTGCTGCAGCATTTTGGATTAGCTGAAGGCTTTTCAGTGAGTTTTTTGGACATCCTGATAATAATGAATTACAGTAGTCCAGCCTGGAAGTAATAAATGCATGAACTAGTTTTTCAGCGTCACTCTGAGACAGGATATTTCTAATTTTAGAGATGTTGCGCAAATGGAAGAAAGCAGTCTTACATATTTGTTTAATATGTGCGTTGAAGGACATATCCTGGTCAAAAATGACTCCAAAGTTCCTCACAGCGTTACTGGAGGCCAAGGTAATGCCATCCAGAGTAAGAATCTGGTTAGATACCATATTTCTAAGATTTTCAGGGCCGAGTACAATAACCTCAGTTTTATCTGAATTAAGAAGCAGAAAGTTAGCGGCCATCCAGGTCTTTATGTCTTTAAGACATTCCTGCAGTTTAACTAATTGGTGTGTGTTATCTGGCTTCATGGATAGATAGAGCTGGGTGTCATCAGCATAGCAGTGAAAATGTATGCTATGTCTTCTAATGATGCTGCCTAAGGGAAGCATGTATAATGTAAACAGAATTGGTCCTAGCACTGAACCCTGTGGAACTCCATAATTAACCTCAGTGTGTGAAGAGGACTCTCCATTTACATGCACAAATTGGAGTCTATTAGATAGATATGATACAAACCACTGCAGTGCAGTACCTGTAATACCTACAGCATGTTCTAATCGTTCTAATAGGATATTATGGTCAACAGTATCGAATGCTGCACTAAGGTCTAGCAGGACAAGCACAGAGATGAGTCCACTGTCAGAGGCCGTAAGAAGATCATTTGTAACCTTCACTAAAGCTGTTTCTGTGCTGTGATGAGCTCTGAAACCTGACTGAAACTCTTCAAATAAACCAAATACAGGACACCGATATATCGTTTCTCCAACCTTCGACTCCAGGACGACGAAAACTCCACTGCAGCTGATCATGAAAGCGGCACGAGCAGCAATAGCACAGCCTGCCAACAGGACTCAGATGATGTAAGTGTTATTTAGCACTCCCAAAGGGTTGATTGATCTCTTTGTCTCTTCTTCAGACTCCTACTGAAAACGCTGCATTCGGATGAACAGAATCAACTTTTTGGGATTTCCTTACCAGCATGATTGAGCATGCATCGAGATGTTATTTAGCACTGTTTTATAATGTTTTCCAGATGGTGTAATTTTTCTCACACATACATTTTGTGTTCTCTTTTTTCTAGGATCTCATTGAATGACACAGCAGACATGATTGACACCAGCTGCACTGAAATGGACTGCATGTTGCCTTGATTTTCTCTTTTTTATTGAAGCTCCCCAAATGTTTGAATGTCTTAATTTATTGAGCTGACTTTGCTTTTTTCACTCTTTGTACATATGTATGTTTTCTTGATTTACATGTTTAACACATTGTACTTCTGTACAACATAAAAATAAAACCAAAAACAGAATGTGCATTTAACATGAAACAAATTCTGCATATTATGGAGTCTTCATCAAAATGTTACAGGTTAAATTATACTCCAATAAATTTCTGCTTAAAACCTGTCCATTTGATGGCGGTGTTGACGCTTTTATCGCTCTCATGTACTTTTAAAATGACTGAAGAAGAAGATGCAACAGGAAGTTGGTGTGACATGGTGAAGATTTTGTTTTTGACAGATGACTCACTACTAAAAAAAACTACAAAGAGACATGGGACGGTAAACCGTTTCTAACAAACTTAAAAGTCAGTAGTTAGTGTGACCACTTTTATTCTTCAGAACATAAACTCTCTTGGCCAATCACTGACAGCATGTTTTTGCTGGCGGACTAATCTCTGATGGTACAAGCTCTCCAGGACTACTGGTTGAAATGCAACCCCAAACAGAGCCTCTGTATTACAGATGTCTGAAGATTCATTCTGTTGACTACCTCTGTACATATTGCGGACAATTTGAGTAAGAAATTTCAAAACTAGATTCATGACTCCATAAGAACTTTTGCCACTGATTTTCAGTCCAGTTCTTGTGTAATTTGGCACACCTCAGCACTTTCCCACGTTTCCCTTCCTTAATATCGGCTTCTTCAGAACCCCCCTTTCACTGAGACTTTTTCACTGAGGCTTTAGTGAAGCATGTTTTGCACATTTCGTCAACAGTTGCTATAGGAAATGATGCAATTGGAAATGATCTGATTGGCTAACACACTGTCAGTGCACTAAACGCATACCATGATAGACAAACAGTACTTTTGCACATTTCTGATGATTCCTCTCTTAGACCATGTGTCAGGTCTTTCCTGGATTTCTTCCTATTTTTTAAGGACATGACTTTCCCATGCTGTGCATCTCCTGTAGATATTTTTGAGGTACATGTATATTTTTGCTTGTTATATTGTTGTTTGAAATAGCCCATGTTCAGTTATTTCCCTACTCTTTCCAAATCCAGTAGGTTATATTCCCATTTGAATCATTAAAAAAAAGTTAAAAAGTAAAAAGTAAAAAAAATAAATAAATAAATTAAAAAAAATTTTTTTTTTAATTTTTTTTTAAATTTTTTTTTAAATAAATTAAAATATATATATATATGTATATAGTAATTATTATATATAATTACCTTATTAATTACGGAAGCTGCTCCTTTTTGTACTGTCCAGGCCCTTTATTTCCGGTTCGTCTTTCCTTTTTCCGGCGGAGTGGCGCCTCTTTTTCACGGTTTGCTGCTCCTCCACAGTCCAGCTGTCATGACGCGTATCAGCGCCATCATCATAAGTTAGTCAGCCTGTCCTAAAAGAACCACACCGGAGAGTCCACTGGTATTTTGCTACGTAAACAGGTGAGAAAGTCGTGAACATTTATCTCAAAGCTCAACTACGTATTTGTCTTTTGTAGAGGCTGAGATGCAGTCATTCCAGTGTCAGTGAGTAAAACCTGTCAAAGACGAAGAAGTTATCCACGGGGTTAAAAGCTAGTTAGCTTTTCAAAATATAGCTTTAAAAATGCATTACGTGCTTACATACGTTACATTGTTCGTTAATTCGGTCGCAATAACTAGTTATTAGAAAAAGAGCAAGGTCACTGTGTTTCGGCGTTAGACACTCCTATAAATAACGCACAGCACAAGCTAACTTCCCCCTTTAGACCACCCTATAAAGGCACGCAGATATACACCATTGACTGTAGAAAACAGTCACCGATGTGCACATACAGACACCTACACTTTTATTTGATATTACAGGTTGTCGGCTGTTTGTAAAATATTCTGGAGAGTCGCAAAGATGATTAGGGCTACTGGTAAGTCAGATATATTTACTATAAATATTTAAACAAACATGTTTGCTATCTAAAACCATTTCGCATCAGTTAACCGCACCTCTCCGTTTTTCCCTCTCTTCGCAGGAATTATCAAGTTGACAGTGTTGGTTATTGCATTCCTACTGGCTGTCTTCCTGGCTTTTCAGCTATTCGAGATTAATACGGATTTTAAACTGGCTAATGTGATTTGTGAGTAACCTTTCCTGTAAAACTGGATTGAACAGCAGTGTAGGTGGGAGATAATCATCGGTAAAGGAAACAAGACAGTCATTTACTTTGTTTACTTTCTGTCTGCAGGGACATTTTAAGTCAGGCATGTCCTGCATCTTGGTTAATTTATTTCTTTATTTATTGCGTCATCACTTTATGGCTTTTAAATAATCTTTATTTATATACAGGAAAAAGACAAAAAATGTCAGTCACAGGTTTCAGTTCATGATATAATGGGTTGTAATGCAATATATATGTATTGTTTGCTACATATATTATTAATAAATTATTCATTTTAATCGATTAAAGTCAGTTGTGAGCCGCCAGCCAGTATTTTATCTCATAGGGCCTTCTCTTCTTTCCTGCCTCCAGGAGGGTTATCTGCCTGTCTGGCACAGTTTTAGAAGAAGATGAAACATTCATTTCTTTTGTGAACTTAGAGTTCATTATCATGTTTTGAAAGTGTAGAAATTTTTAAAGAATGCAGCTTTTTACCCTCTCGAGGTTACTTAAGGGTGTGCGTTGGAGTTTGCCCAACAAGTCTACATATGTTTTGTTGACTTGGAGAAGGGATTCGACCATGTTTCTTGGAGTATCCTGTGAGAGATGCTTTGGGAGCATGGGTTGTCTGGCCCATTGCTACGGGCCATTTGATCCGTATACAACCGCTGCAAGAGCTTGGTCCACTAAGCCAGCAAAAAGTAGGACTTGCTCCCGGTGGCTGCCAGGGCTGCCCTAAGTCACAGATTCTGTTCATGATTTTTATGGACAGAATTTCTAGGTGGAAAATCTGAGGCCATGGTCCTGAGCTGGAAAAGGGTGGAGTGCCCTTGTTTACAAGTGAGAGGAGAGCGGGAGATCAATAGACAGACTGGTGCTGTACCAGTCTGTTGCGGTGAAGAGAGAGCTGAGCGTATATGCGAAGCTCTCGATTTAATAGCCGATCTACGTCCTTACCTCACTTAAGTTCATGAGCTTTGGGTAGTAACCAAATGAACAAGCTTGTGATTTCAAGCCGCAGAAATGAGCTTTCTCCGACGGGTGGCTGGCCTCTCCCTTAGAGATGGGGTGACGAGTTTGGCCATCCAGGAGGAGCTCAGAGTAGAGCTGCTATTCCTCCACATTGAAAGTATCCTCTGCACTCCTATAACTGATGGTTGTAATTTTTTTTTTTATGCCTCTAGTTTATCTTGACATAAAGAAATGTTGCACACTTATTACTTATCTGTATTAATTGTTGCTACTTGGATAAACTTTTATAAAAATATAATAAAAATCTTATTTATATTCCTAATAATAAATATATTAGATATTATAAAGTCTACTTACATCTACATCTCCTTTTTTGCTTTTCAGCAAGATCTGTGCCAGCAGGTGTCCTTTGTAAGTGTTCTCAATTGTTTACTTTTTTCTTTTTATTCTCTATTACTCATGTGTTTTGATATGCCTCTGTCTTTTTTTATCTATCTCTGTAACAGACAGAACAAAAATGGTAATAAGGAGCTTGTCTCAGATTGTAATGTAGCTAAATCCTTTTGAAAACATCTAGATATTGAGTTTAACTGTGTGTTTTAAGCTTAGCTATTGCATTAGTGTGCAAATAGACCCCTTTAGATGAGTTCAAGCTGTACCATTCCTTGATCACCCGTATTTGTGCCTGTTTGTGAAAAGCCTTAAACAATGTAATTGGACTGCCTGTGACCTGATACTGTGCTGTTTGGGCAAATTTTGTGTTCTCAGCAACGAAGCCTGTCAGGTATAAATGTGGGCTGTCCAAGGCATGTTCAGCTGGACATTTTGCCTTCAAGATGGCAAGTGGTGCAGCCAGTGTGGTCGGGCCCAGAATCTGCCTGGAAGACAAAGTGTAAGTAGGATGTGAGACAGTGTGTTATAAGAAAGAAAGTGTTGTCTGATTATTCTGGGCTGTCTGATTATTCTGGGCTGTCTGATTATTCTGGGCTGTCTGGAAATCTACATTATAGTATGTTAAACATGTTATGAAGTGCCATCCTTCTATAAATCACCCATTTCCTTAAGTTTATATGCTTTTATATTTAAATGTATCCATATGTTCTCCCCCTTTCATATTATTGGTTGTAGAGTAATGAGCGGCGTGAAGAACAACGTGGGAAGAGGAATCAACATCGCCCTGGTTAATGGTGACATTATCCACTCGAGTACCCCACTTTTAATTCCAAGAGTTACAAACCTAATTCTGAAAAACTGTATTTTTGTTTGTTTGTTTTTCCATAGGGAGGACAGGGGAAGTTGTCAAAACAGAATATTTTGATATGTGGGCTGGAGGTGAGTATACTTGAGAACCTTTTTTTTTTTTTTTTTTTGTAGACATTTACAAATCCAGTTCATACAGTTTGTTAACCGTGTGTCACTTTGCATAGACGTGGCTCCCTTGATTAAATTCCTGAATGAAATTGAAGATGGGACCGTTGTGATGATGGCTTCATTTGATGATTCCGCAACAAAGTAAGAGCATTTCAGCTCACATGATCAATAAATATGTTTGCTGTTTCTAGTTGCGGGGATGGTCATGAAATAATATGTCTTCTTTGTTATATAGACTCAATGATGAAGCCAGGAAGTTAATTGCTGATCTTGGCAGCTCAGCTATTAATAATCTGGGCTTTCGAGATAACTGGATCTTTGTGGGAGGGAAAGGCATCAAGACCAAGAGTCCATTTGAGCAGGTAAGATGATGCACAAAATCCCATAGTTAACAAAAGCTGGAAACTAGATTATTAGTGACCTTATTACCATCTACACCATCTTAATGTGTGTTTTCTTCAAACATTCAGATCAAACCACAAGGCAAACCACAAAGAATGCTGATACACTTGCTCTTCTCCATAAAGGCTTTAAAGGCTTACACCCACTCCTTCACTAGCACACTTAAGCATACAGACACACAAAAACACATTCATTCAGGAGCTCCAACATCAGAACCCTTTTTCCCCTCACACTAGTGTCAGAAAGCACAACAAGAAGTAACAATTTTGTTTTATGCCTTAGTTTAGATTGTATGTAGGAATGGAAATCGAGATCCAGATATCTAAAATTGTCCGCTAATTTCCGTTTGTGAGTCAGAGAGGGAACATAGTGACGCAGTCTACAGCGTGGATATAAGTATTACTTTTATTTAAAAAGGGTGAGAGCACAATGGTGAAGTGCAAACTACATCCAGGACAAAAAAAACAACTGGATTATGCTGTGAGCACTTCAACTCTTTGTGCGCACCTGTACAGATAGCATACTAACGCTAAGCTAGCCACAAGAGTGATGTTTAAACTGAATGAATGCTGACCCAAGCCCTCATTAGGAAATGGATTTGTGTTTGTGTGAGCAGTTTATTTTAAAACATCTGTTTTTCTCTTTTGAATATTTAGAATTGCTCATTATTAAGACAAAAGTACTTCTTATCCTACTACTCAACTAATCAATGGAATAATCAGTAGAATTCCTGATTAATAAAAGATCAATTATTGTAGCCCTACTCTTTATACTCTTTAAATGTAAACTGCCAGCAAAGCTACAACACATTAGACAAAGAACAAAATGAGAAGGTACTTTCAGCAGCTCCTTTATTTGCTAGTGTATCACCACCAGTGTTGCGTAAGTTACTTTAAAAAAGTAATTAATTACTAATTACTTAGTCAATATTGTATTTAAAATACTCATCTAATTACTGTGTCAGAAAAGTAACTTAATTACTAAATAAGTAATTTAACTAAATACTTCTTACAATCCCTATAAACCTTGAGTGGGCAAACAATAGAGATTAAACTCTTTAAATAATAAATATATTTTTTTTAAAGACGGCGACTCAGTACGCAGCGGTCGCATCTCTTCCACAATGTAGCCTGCAATCATTTTTTTAAGCTCACCTTCAGACGCTTTCTGTGCTGCTGAAGTAAAATCAAGTTTTGCCTGCTGAGCAGGATTTGCCGCGGTGTTATCCATGGATGATGAACAATGACTCATCTATGCCAGGGGTCGGCAACCTGCGGCTCCGGAGCCACATGCGTCTCTTTAGTCCGTATAGTGCTGCTCCGCGTGGTTTGGGAAAATAAATTAGAAGTATTTAGCTGAAGTGTATTTTATTTATGTTAGTTCTTTTTTACCTTGTAGTTCTAAATTGGAAGATTATTGTGATCTTGAAATATAAAAATAAAATTATATTCTATTATTTTTTTCATCAATCAAAATAAGCGTCACACTCGCGGAAGCCGGTGTACCCGCCGAAACGCCATGCATTTATCGAGACTTTCAACCCCAGGTAGGCCAATTATGGATCCACATTATGTCAGCAGCTGTTCTCCACCGTGAACTATGTTAAAAACAAACACCGCTCACGCCTCACAGATGACAGCTTACAGTCCTGCGTAAAGATGAAAGTGACTTCGTACAGCCCCGATTTGCAGACGCTGTGCACAGAGGTTCGGGAACAGAAGTCCCATTGTAAACATACCACGGCAGACCCGCTGCTTTTTAGTATCTCTTTATTGACCACTTTTTACACACGGTTGCTGCAGGCATACAGCCAGCTGTAGCTTTTCAGCTCACAGCCCGATGCATACCAACAACAGCATAGATAGCACAGACGTTAAGGCCGCGAGGCGTGATTGCGGGTGCTGCTCAGGTGCGTCCGGCCCCCCCTGCAGTGGCGCTGCAGACCACGCCCCGCTGCACGCATTAACCAGGTAAAATACATATTTAGGCAGAATTTTGCAAATATCTATTTTTTCTTTTTTTAGCAGCATAGTGCTTTTTTTTTTTTTTTTTTTTTTTTTTTTTTTTTTTAAAAGTCAGGTCAAGGCTCCAAAAGCCCAAAGGCGATATAACAGTTTTTGTTTGCTACATGGATCTTTTTAGTTCAGCTTTCCTTTTGTTCTATTTCTTAAAGAGTTCAAAATGTGTTAATTACATAAATAAAATGTAATTTTCTCTGTAGCACTTCATGGATTTCATAAGCAACACACTTTAGTTGTTCAAACAAAGCATAAAGGTAAAAAAACAATAGTGTTATTCTCATTTTGATGTCAAAAAGTATTTGCAGCTCCCAGTGTTTTCTTTTGCGTGGAAACCAGGTCCAAATGGCTCTTTAGGTGTTAAAGGTTGCTGACCCCTGGGCTATGGTCTCGTGTCTGGCGCTTCCGTAGATTACTCGTGCTATTAACAGCAGCCGATAGTTGTTTCTCTCCAGGACATAGCTTACATATTACTGTAATATTCATGTCTGCTTGTTTCAGAAAAGTGAAGAGACGGGAATATGTCCATTTCATAAAACAGCCACAGGCTTCAGCCGAGTCCGACATCTTCTGCTTTAGAATACGACTATGCAGCAAACTGGCGCGAAATGACGTGCAGCTGCACTACAGCGATGTTAAACCGGCAGAGTTTACTTCTACGTTTAGAAGATAAATTATTGAAATTAAATAATGATATTTAGCGAGTTTAATTATTTAACACAAGTACATTGTAAGTAACTGTAATTAAAATACCTAAAAATGTAATTAGTTATTAGTAATTAGTTACTCTTTCAGTGGAAAAGTAATTTAATTACAGTAACGCGTTACTTAGTAACAACAAACCTTATCTGTCTATGACAAAGACACTTTTGGAAACAAACTCTGTTTATCCAGTCTTGGAACGGGAACTCGGGGCTTGTGACACATGGGGCTTAGATCGTGTCCCCTCTCAGCCTTGAACCAGGGATCATTCGCACATCAGATGAAAAATCCATACACCACAGAGCCATAGAGCAAAATATGAGGATGAAACAGCTTGACACTTTGTCTTAGTAGCCTAATAGAAATAATCTTGAGAAAATGATTCTGCTGAAATGTCAAAATCTCTTGGGAGATTACATCCTGCTTGTTTTCTTTGATCTTGGTGGACATTTGTGCGTGCGCACCGGATCTACAGGTCAACTTACATTGTTAAGTAGACCTGTAGAGTCGGGAACAGCTTTGTGAAACACGTGAACTGCAGACTAGAACTTATCTGCCTAAGGGTTCACTCAAGCCCACTGGAGGGCTCTGCAAAGTCTAAAACTCGTGTGGATGGTGGCACAAGAGTAGTTGCCCTATTTTATGTATACATCAACATTTAGTACAAGTAAGATGGTAAATCTTTAAATCCCCAGAGGTTCTTTTCCTGGTTCAGTTAACATAGTTCTGCAGCATGTTTTGTTCAGAATCTTCATTTAAAATCACTTATGGTATGCTCCGTGAAGTTGAGTTTCCACTTGAGGAATCTGTTGTATACAACCTTCTGAAATGTTCCTTGCTGACACAACCAAATGAAACCCTGCTGTAACGTTACAGCAGTGCAAACTGTGTGAGTCACACTAATATGTTTTTATGCTCGGTCGTAATTTGCAGCTAAGTTAATTTTACTTGTGGAATCACTGCTAAAAGAACATCAGTAGGCTTTTTATTACTAAGAATGCCTAGTGCACACAATCAGTCATTCAGGGATTCATATTTTGTAGTCAGATATTCACTCTACAGCCTGTTTGTCATCTTTAACCACAAACCAGTTTTGTTGGTTGCTGGTCCTTGTCTGTTCTTATCATAACATTTTACTATTTTTATGTCATTAGCTGTTAACAAGAGAGACTTTTATGACTTTAACCTTTAACATGTGTCTTATTTTTGTTTTCTCAGCATATAAAGAACAGCGCAGAAACAAACAAATTTGAAGGCTGGCCTGAAGTGTTGGAGATGGAAGGCTGCATACCGCAGAGGCAGGACTGACCTTTAAGGTGCTGCCCACCTTTGCGTTCACTCTTGTCTACCCATGTGTTCTCACCTGTGCTGATGTTCCTATCTTGATGAGACTTTACAGTTGTTGCACTTTTTGTGCTCAGAAAGGCCATTGTACACCTCTTACCCAGAAGCCTTTTATCTGTCCACCACAGCAACAATCTCACTAAAGAAGACATTAGCAGGAAGAAGGAGCTGCTGTGATGATGCTTCAATCAGAGCAGGAAGCAATGTGGGAAAGGAAACTTGGTCCCTATTGCACTTCTCCTTCTGTTTGGATGCTATTAAATAGATGCTAAAGCTGGTTTACGAGTAGACTGCACTGATCAAAAGGCTTTAATGATTTGCTCTCAATCACACTTTCTATCTTTAGATTCTCTTGGGACTTGGTTGTGATAGTGTTGCATAATGGCAATGGTGACCAAAAAGGACGTAGTAGATCAGATTTTTGGGGGAGGGGCGGCTAATTTTTTGATAACCTGTACCCTGCCTTAAATAACCATTTTTAGATCTGCTTGTTTGTTTGTTCCATGTTTGTTGTTAAAAATGTGAATTATTATTATTATTTTTTTAATTAGATTTGAAGATTTTATAACCAAATGTACCAAATTCACTGTGATGTTTTGTATATATTTGTTTAGAGACAGAAGCAGTTTTGAAAGGGATTAATTTAATGAGTATTTGAATACTAATATAATTTCTTAAAATAAATGATCTTGTTGACAATGTTTGTGGTTGATTAAGTGTTTTGTAGCCTCTTGAAGTGCAGACGTAGCTTTTTCAGTGTGTCCACAGCAGTTGCACTGCTATGTGGTTTTTCTTGTTCCCTTGAAACAGACCTTGTTATTTAAACATTAGGTGTAGATGGATTGGATTTCTGTTTGCTCACCATATCACTTTCAAACAAGATAATAGAGCGTTTGCTGTTTCACACTGGCTAGGTGTGACATTCTGTCTTCTCTTCAGCTTAGCTTCTATTTGGGGTAAGGTTTAAAAATCGTTGGTGGCTTTAGTATAACACTGAACTAGTTCATGAATATTTCCACTTGTTTTTGAATAAAAAGGGGAACTTTTTAGAGTAGCTACCAAAAAAAGGAGTCATTTTGCACTATTGTTGTACAGCTATGTTAGAGGTGCTGTAGAAGAATACAGTCACTGAGTTGTTGAACGTTTTTTCCAAACTCTTTAAGGCTGTAAAAAAAACAAAAACAAAAAAAACACAACAACAAAATAAGCCTTTTTTAACATAAGGAAACACCGGCTCTCAGAACGAATCCTTAGCCCATGCGATCATAGTTTTTACAACGTATTCACGCACTACATTTCTATTTGCGTTCACCTTTTAAACAACTTCAGATCACACTGTGCGGTTTCCTTTCCTCCCACATACAAGATCGTTTCGAAAACGTTTGCGCAACACTGTTTAAAAGTTGCACATTTTTCTTTCTTTTTTCTGTTGAAGTAACAAAATAAAGAACTGATCAACTTCACTTTTCACTTGACATAACTTATCTCCAAGTGCAAAACAACTTCTAACTCTTAAGTCTCTAATGCTGTCATAAGATTGTATTTTATTTTATTTTTTTAAACCTTTTGTTTTGAAAGCAGTCAGTGAAGGGACTTTACACTCACTGGCCACTCCTAACAGTCCATGTTGACATTATGGCATCACACAGGTACTGCAGTTTGACATGATTTGAGCTTTATGGCACATTAACACAAGCTAGGTTCATCAGTTAAGCTGCTGTGTTTCTACAATGTTTAGTTACGATCGAAAGCGGGCCAAAAAGAAAAATATCCCCCACAAGCCTTAACCGTTGATACAAGGCAGGATGGATCCATGTTTTCACATTGCTTACACCATATTCTGACCCTACCATCAGAATGTGCCAACAGCAATCGAGACTCATCAGACCAGGCAACGTTCTTCCAGTCTTCTATTGTCCAAATTTCATTGCAAATTTTAGCCTCGGTTACCCGTTCTTAGCTGTGTGGTCTTCGTGCTGCTGTAGCCCACCTGCTGCAAAGGTTTATCAGCTCAAAGATGTTTGGTCATTCTGCTCTGATGTCTGGTATCAACAAGGTGTTTCTGCTGCTCTCTGGATGTTTTTCCTTTTGCACACTATTCCCTGTGCACCCGAAATGAGATGGCTATGTGGGAAAATCCCTGTAGATGAGCAGTTTCAATGATACTCAGACCAGCCTGTCTGGCACCAACAGTCAAAGTCAATTAAATCACGTTTCTTCCCCATTCTGATGCTCAGTTTGGACTTCAGCAGGCCATTTTAACCATGTCTAGATGCTTAAATACATTGAGTTGCTGTCATATGATTGGCTGATGAGATATTTGTGCTAATAAGTAGCTGAACTAAATAAAGTGGTCAGTGAGTATATAAACAAATTATCTATAAACTTTTAACTGTTTTGATTGGCAAGATTTAGCTGCATTGAGATTTATTTTGCTCACGGGACATTCCTTGTCATTGTGTTGAGTTAAAGTATAGCGGTGTAATTACTAGATCATTGTGTTTAGAGTCATATTTACAGTAAATCAGCACACCTGTACCATATTGCCCTTTCAGTCTTTAAAAATGTAACAACTGGTTAAAGAAACACTCTTTGTAGTGACCTGTAGGGAGCGCTATTGCCTTATTTTTTTTCAGGCGGCAGGCCATATGTTTTGTAGTGACTTCCATCTTTGCATGTTGTTTTGCTTCAGCTGTACGGTAGGGTACGGTAAGTGTCCGTCAGTGGCTTTGCTCCTTCCAATGAAAGATCCGAGGCCTTTCTCGTACAATCACGTCTGTGTAGCAGATTCCATCAGCACTGCTGTAAATATCCCATTAATGATGAAGTTTGGCCTACTTTCAACTAAATATGCAATTTCTTCCTCTTGAATAATTAACCTAATACATGAAAAAGTGATAGAAAATGCTGTACCTGCTTGCATGTCTATTGAGGGTGTGAAAATTGAGTTGCCTAACCTCTCCTGGGGCTTTCTCTTCGTGTCAGCGTCACATTATAGTGGAAAATCTTTCGGTCTCCCTCCTCAAAGCATATTTACTATCTGCATGCTCTGCACCATGGCAGCAAGCCAACAGTTCTTTAATTAGTCACTTTTTTTGTTTTACACCTTCTGCCACTGAAGTGACCTCCTCATCTCCTCTCAACATAAAAGCTCTCCCAGTAGTGGAAGAATCACAGTGGGGTATTTTCTTTGATGTCATCTGCGCAGCACACATACATCCCACATCCCCGTTGTAATTTATATGCACGTGTGTTTTTTAAAGGGCAACATTTGTTTACCAACTGTTCCATATGTAGTAATTTGTGCGTGACATTGTTGCCTGCTATGTTAGGACGTAGTATGTTACCGTTTTTCTTGAAGCAGTTAAAGATGTATCTGCATGATGCCTTCAGAAGGGTAGGCTAGCCAGTGCTCCCGTGGGCCGAACCTCTCCAGGGCGTCATGTTTCGTCATGTTCGTGTTACATATGAACACAGAAACGTCTAGTGCGAGCATGAGTGCTAAACTATATGAACACAAGAGGACTATTACTGTTTTTTAGCACGTAGAACAAAACCCTGTTTGAGATTCCCTTCTTGTGTGTGTGTTTTTAAAACAAATCTGTCCACCACACAAAGGTGGTTGCCTCTGAAAGAACCTCAGAAGCACTAAATTTTCAGATTGTGACCCCTGACCTCTGCCCTTTAGCCTTTTGACCGAAACACCCCGAGCTTCTCATTGCATCAAAACAAGCTTCGAAACAACCGTCTTCTATTTAACATGAACCTTGTGATTAACACGCATCTCTTCCTGACCTAGTTATGAGACTCTAACATGCTTGCATTGGTATTTTCTGTAGATGCACATGCTCATACACTCATTTCAGTCCAGTACTGTACCTTCCCTTGACCTCTGTTCTGTGAGTCTGCTGACCAAACATCCCTCAGTGACCTGAACATCGCAGCTTTGGCCTCTTGAAAACCCATTTAGTCTCTGCAAGATTCAAATAAAACAGACGACAAGTAGAAATCACCACTTGGGGTAAAATATGCATTAAAGCATCTATTACGGTCTATGTTTCCTATCATATTTTGCTAATATTGCATCTTGTCAGCTCCCATCATACTACCAAAGCACTTAAATTTCACCTTTCAATGCCTTTTGTGGCTATGAGCTGAACTTTGTAAATTCCACTTAACATTTTTGCCCTGTACGTGACTTTTTGAGTATCTTTTTGGTATTCGAATGCTACATGATCTGCTAAGATTTATGGACGACCTGATTTGTCGCTAAATTTGTGACCTCCCTCCGCTGTTGTCCCAGTCAGGTTGGAAACTATTTTTTTATGGAAACATTGAACGATATTGATGTTGTGAAATTAAATGGTTTACGAAAAGGTGTAAGATTGTTAAGCTCTATCATATTAATTTAAAGGACTTCAGGGAAACTTGAAGGAAAAAATATGAACCAACCCACTGGTCTACAATGGCACGGATTCCAAGAAATAGCCTAGGCCTCATATGTCATAGTCTGAGATGGACATTAGATCACTTATTCAGCTTTTATGCGCTGCTATCAGTTAATTGTTCCATGAGCAATTTAGAGTTAAGGGCCTTGCTTAGGCTTCAGCCATAAAGACCTAAAGGTGATCATTTGGCAACTGCTGATTGCAAGGGGAAAACCGTCTTTGAGATTGCTTTGTTTACTAGCGCACTGCTATAGTTGTTCAGTTTGAGTGGAAGACGCTAATTTATCTGCAAATACTTGCCAACAATTTGCCAAGTGGTAGTGAAACTTGAAAGACTGCGAAGCAAGATAGAAATGGAGAACGTCTGCTTTTAAAGGCACAGCTTGCTTTAACCCTATGTGCTGCACATTTTCCAGCTTCACTGCTGTTCTGCTAGTAGTTTGCAAGTGTTTGCAGACAAGTCAGTTTCTTGCACACCAAGTATGACTGACGTGACAACAGCAATTTGATAGCAACCAAAGCAATCACAAGGAGGTTTTTAGTTTTGGTTTTTGGGATCTTCTTTTTTTGCACATTTTTGCCTAGCGACTGGAGGTGGGCAGGCGGTTGCCAACCAGTCTCTCAGCTTATATAACTGAGGCCCTTGTAAAGACCCTTTCTAGGCTCTTTTCTGTTTTGAAGTCTCGGGTTTGACATTTTGGTAGTTTGATAGTCTGCTTGAATGGCAGTCATGCCCTAAAGCATCCTCTGTTTTATTGTCTATTTTGTCCTAAATGGGAACATCATTTCTAAAATGAACACTCTGTTTAATTATAAAAGACCTGAAACCACGTGAAACTAATTGAAACAATAAACTCACGGTGAAAGTGTTTACTGAGGTTGCAGAGAAAGAGAGAAGTAGACATGCTGGGTTTTAAAAGGAATGCAGGTTTAAAGCACTTCTGATAAGACCTTGAGGGTACATCATTTATATATAGTCTATGTTTAACATGTAAACAGGAGCTAATATTGAACCATTAACCCCTGTTATTAATGGACTACCTCTGTTACAAAGTTCTAAGCTCTCCTGGGTGACTAAGTAAGTCATTAGACTACTATAAAACTGCATACTCAACTGCTACTAATACTAGTTGTTAGGGTTGTGGTTGGCCTGAAAGTTGCAAAGTGCCTTGAGCTTAAAAGTTTGATATGTTAGGATGGAAGGACTCGTGTTCCGAGCAGTGTCCTGACACTAACTAAAAGTTGGAATATTTTAGTTGCCACATTGACCTTGTTTGGTCTTAATCAGTTCTTTGTCCTTCAGTTTACTGAATCACTTATTTGAAGCCCCTTTCTAAGTCGTGTTGTTTTTGTTGCTTTATTCCCACCTGACTTTGCTTTTCATTCCCCCCTTAGAAGATATTTTGTTTACCAGAGTGTTATCAGAATATTTGGCATCCTTCTAAAAGTTTCCCAGACTACACCATCCAGCTAGAAGGACCTGAATCGGGGCAACTGCTCTCCTAACATAAACACAGTTATTTGTGTGCTTTTATGTTGTCTGGAGGCTGTAACCACTCCCTTATAATCTCTTATCTGATACTGGAATAGCTCAGCCCTTATGTTTACTACCAGCTCTTTAAAGCACCAAGTTTTTTCCACAACTTTTCTTTCTTTCGCTCTCTTTTTTTTAACTTATCTTGACACCCCCTTTAAACTCATTCCCTTTCCCCCCTCAGTCTTCTCAGTGACCCCTTTGCCCTTCTTTCTACCCCTCCTCCAATCCTGTAATTGCTTCTTCAACACACACATACACACACTCAACCAGACAGCTGTGTTTACACTCAGTGGGCCTGTGGGAACTTCCTGCTGACCTCAGCACAGACAGACAAGCCTCATGCAGACACCCAACCAGATCGATAGCTGATCATATGGATCTTTTCACAGCATCTAGAGATTACTAAGCGGACCCTGGTCAAATGCACACAGACACTCAAACACATGGGACTGATTGCCAGCGCAATCCAGAAGAACCAGATGGAAAACTAAAACTGTTTTTCCGTGTACTTTAAATTATACTTCTCTATTGCTGTGTAAGTGGGTGTGTTGTTTTTCTCATGGATTTATATAATCCCAGCACAATTTAAGGGCAGCCCCAAAGCTAAATCAAGTCTTTGCACTAATAACACGCTAAGAACTGAAATAGCAGTGACCTTTTCACCCTCACTAATGACTAACACAGCTCATACTCAGCTACGCACATGGTCTCTTTGGTCTTCCCTGTAAAACAAAGGTCTCATTCATAGTTGTCATTTCGCTTCCTGAGCTACTTCTGGCTCAGAGTCAGGAAGTCAAAGTGGATCAGATCACTGCTGGTAAAAAATTCATGCTACCCCTGACGTACTCCAAACTCTAAGCTCTTCCTTGGTATTGTAACAGCAGCAGCTTTGCTGTATTGTGCAGAGGCCATTGCCAAATAGGTGAATACTATCTTTCTCAGCAGCTGGATTAGATGCATGTGCTTTTAGGTAATTTGGCTGCACGAGCTTATGACTACAACGTGAAGACCTTCACATACTTAGATTTTCATTAAATGTTTTAGCTGTGCTTCAGAAATGCTGTGGGTGGGTTTTCACAAACAAATTGAAACATGAAGAGTTTGACCCAGAGTTGTTAAAGAGCCGTTTTTGTCTTTGTTTTCAACCGATGTCTGATCATTTCCAGCCCAGGGGGATTTTTTTGTTTCAAACGCTTCTCCAAAACATGCCTCAAATTAAAAGCATAGAAATAAACACAGTATATACAGCAACCAAACAAGCATGAATACCAGGGCAATGATATGTTGAAATCATGATATTCTTGTCAAGTACCATAAGTCAAACAACCAGATGATGACAAAGCAGTCATGGTAAAAAGAAAGTACATCGTCTGTCAAGTCTAAAGCTTTATATATCAGGACTCACAAACACACACAAATCATGTGGTCTTTTCCAGGGCCCTACACTACGAAGCAAGTTTAATATACCCAAGTGTTTTTCCATTTTTCTGGATTCACTAACACTTGTAATCTGGATAAGTGGTCACATGAAGCTGCTTGTCAACTCACTAAGTTAATCCAGGGTTTCACCTGCGTGTTTGCATGAAAGGCCTAGTGTTAGAAGCATCTAACCCTTCTAAAAGGGATGCTTCATGAGTCATATGACTCTCCTTCCCAAGAAAATGATCCCTACGAGTGCCACCTACTCCAGCCAGAGACATTATCAGAAGATGACAAAATGGTGACCAACGAAAAGGGCATGCGATTAATGCTGCAGAAAATCGTTAATCTGGTGATTTAATGCACAGAGTAGTAAAATAAACATTTTAATTCCAGTTAATTATTTCACGGCTGAGTGTGCCGTCAGTGCTGCTGTTTATTTCTAAGGTGACCGCTGCACAACGTTATACTGGTTCCATTTAAACATTGAAGGTTACTTGATAAAGGAGATGGTGGAAATCACTTGAGTTTCTCTACAGAGGAAAATTGAAGTGATTTGATTGATTGGACAGGTATTTATGGTGTGTGTGTTCTTGTAGCTGCACTTGCAACAGTCTAAAGTAGCCTTTGCAGCAGATTAGCATCAAGTGTAACAGCAATTTATGCATTTTCTGCATCACTAAATTAATACGTGCAGCACTCCTGTGACAATACTACACGCCGTTTGTGCTTTACTCTGTGGTTTTAGTAAGGTACGACTTAACAACTTGCACATGTAAAGTGTATTTCACGTAAAACATGCTGTGCATATAAGAATAACTAAAAATGTAATGCTTAGAGCTGATGTTTAACCAAAACTCTGCAATATAACCTGCTCCTGATAGTTCTGGTTTTTATCCTCTCAGCTGCAGACTCGGTGTGTGCAAGGGTTTGAGAGTAAAGATTAAATATAAACAAAGAAATCAAACACAGGCTTAGTTTGTGTACAAAATTGATACAAGGTTTACATGTACAATGTTGAGATAGCGTTTTAGGATCAGATATTCATGGTTAATGAACAACGAAATTGTTGTAAAAATGTGTTGAGCCAACAGGAAAAACATCAAGGAATAAAGCGGGGTCTAAGAATCCATATTTCTTACTGATACTCATCAGGGAAACATTAAGTCATTAGATGCTACTGACAAACTTCACACCCTCCTACTCTCTGCGTAGAGGTCTGTGGGATCTTCCAGGAATAGCGATGCTATTTTCTGGAGAACTGACAGGTCAGTAGGCAGTAATTTCATACCTGCTGATGTCTAATCTGGTTTGGTAAATTAGGTAAATGCAATCTGAGATAAACAGTAATGAAGGACATATTCCACTGTTTCATTATTTATTTGGAAAAAAGTACACCCCGTGACTCAGTAGGTTGTAGCAACGATAACTTTGTGCATTGTTTTCAATGTGTGACTTTATCAGGAGAGTTCATAGTCAACCCAGTGACTGCAAAACGCCCACGTCCTGTATCTGCAAAACAAACCCCTCCACCACCATACTTGACCGCTGGTATGAGGTATTTGTGCTGATAAGCTTGTGTTTCACCAGATGTGACACTGTAGATTATTGTGAAACATCTCCACACATCTTATCTGTCCAAGGGACATTGTTCCAGAAGTCTTGTGGTTTGTTCTGATGCAACTTTGCAAACCGAAGTTATGCTGCTGTTTTTTCTTTAGAAAGAAGATGCTTTGTCTTGGCAACTCTACTAAACAATCTATACTTGCTCAAGCTTTTTTCAGTTGTACTGTCATGAACATAGCATTGAACATGCTAACAGAGGCTTGTAGAGTTTGTCATGTAGCACTTGATTTTTTTTTTTTTGTAGTTTCTCTGAGCATTGCATAATCTGTCCTTGGGATGAAATAGCTGGGACGTCCACTCCTGGGAAGACTGGCAGCTGTCTTTTTTTTTTTTTTTTTTTTTTTTTTTTTCTTAAATGACATCAGAAACAGCAGTATGCGACATTACGTGATGGCAGAGCTTCAGTTCATCCTTTGTCATTTTTTTTTTTTTTTTTTTTTTTTTAATAAATAGGACAGGGGGAATGAATGAGAGAAAGAGGGGGAGAGAAAGAAAGAAAACCAAAGGGGAGAAGAGACGGTGAGAAGGGGGGGGAAGAGAGAGAGAGAAAAAAAAAAAAAAAGAACTCCTGGGTCACCTGTATGGAGAAAAAAAAACAAACAAACAAAAAAAACAAACAGAGGAGACAGCAAACAACAAAGAGCAACATAATAATAGAGAAAACAAAGCACCATCACAATAAACTAGCTAGCCATAGATATCAATATTTACTAAATAATAAACGATATTGTGCAGCACGCAAGATAGACAGCGCACAGTGTGCTTTGAGGTAGCAGCCAAGAAAGCTTTAGTCCGCGTCTGTGAATACCCATGTGTGCATACCTGTGTGGATCAGCATGCTTGCATTCCAAAGGTTTCTCCATGTAATGATCTGCTAGGGAGTGTGGGGGGGCCACAGCCCCGTCCTCCAGGGTGTGAAGCGGGTATGGAGGAGATCAAAACTCCAGATATCCAGAGGCCCCCAGAACACAAGAGACCATGGAAGACCAACAGAGGGGCAGCCGCGCCACTATTCCAGTAAGAGCTGAGGAGAGTCCCAGATGAGGGCTCGCCCAGCAGCCGCGGAGCAGAAGTCAGGGGGAGTTGCAGTGACGCGCCCGTGAGCTCCGCCGGCCCCCAGCTGCGCCTGAGTGACCGAGCCCCAGGCCGAGAGGCCGGGGGCACCCCACCTCCAAAGGGGGCCCGAGCGAGCCCCAGGCCCCGACAAGCGGCCGCCAAGGAGTGAGCCGGTGTGTACCCGGACGCCCACCCCCAGACACAAAGAACCACCAACACACCGACACCTGAGGGAGTCCGCCACCGGCAGGGGAAGTGGTGGTGGGTGGAGATAGGCCTCCAAACCTTGGAGGGCCTGAGGTGTCCCCAGAGAGGTGGCGTCTGATACCCAACCTGACATATAGACACAGACATACAGGCACACACAGACACAAACATCCATTCCCACCCTCATGCTCTCATATGCACTCACTCCACACTCAACCAACGTGGAGACAGACATAAAGAGACGCTGTACACACAATCACACTCCCCAAGCGTACTCTACAAACCGGGTCTAGGTACCCTTGCCCCTGGAGGGGGGAATTGCACCCAGACCCAGGTGGTGTTACCCTTTTCCCTGCGGTGGGGAGAGGCAGACCACCCCGACTCCGCAGCAGCAGGGAGGCCCCACACCCCAGACCGCAGTCGGACGGCCAACTCCTCCTACTAGCCCTCCCGCTCCAGCAGGCCGCAGAGAATGGGGGTGGGAGAAGACTCCAAACCTCCCTCCACCCGCTCATTGTAGTGTTGATGCATATGTGTTCTAAGGTGCAATTAAAACCCAGGAGGGCATGGAGCTACCTGCCATGGAGCAGCAGGTAAGCGCATAGTCCCTCCTGCTAGCCCTCAATGACTAAGTGTATTTAAAATTGAGAGGTGGGCAACGACGTCAGGGGTGAGGTATACACCCTGATGGTAAATTGGACTCCGTGATTGTGCCCACCCCCAAGATCCTATATGTATGTGTAATGAGAGTGTGAATAATGTGAATGTCTAAGTTGTGGGATAAAATTGAGGCAGAGGCAGCCAGAAGGGGACAGGGGGGGGGGGGGGGTAGCCTCCTCTGCACCCTGGTGACATACCCCCACTCCAAGGCCCTGCATGTGTGGGTGGTTGTGGAGGAGCGGGAAGAGGGAGGCAGCTGGAGATGGGGAGGGAAGGAAGGGAGGGGCAGGTAACCCCTCCCTGGGGCCAGCTCCCCCGCTGACCCCAGTAGGCACTCCCACCCTCCGCGACCTGCCAGGGAAGGGGGGCCCAGGCCCATCAGACCGGGGCCCAGTGCAGTGGCGCCCTCCGGCTCCACAGAGCCCTGGACAGTCCACCCAACCCCACCACAGAGAAAACTGCACCCACCCCACCATCCACACATCTTCCAGACTACATAAGACGGTAAACGCCCAGGCTGAGATCTTCCTCCACCTCTCCTGTATCTCCCCCTCCCGCAGAGAGTTCCTGAAGAGAAGAAAGCTCCTGCAAGATGTGACCATCCCCCCCACCAGATGAAGAGCCCCCCAGGCGGCTCGACGCACCGGCGGCACCCTGCTCCAGGGCCGGGCCCCCATGCACCCACCCGCCCACAACCCCGGCAACACACCAACCAGGACCCAAGCCCCCGAGGCCCGGCCCGGGCCCCAGCCCAGAGACGGAGCGCCCCCAGAACCTCACGCCCATCCCGGACCCACCCAGGGGCAGCCAGGTTGCCAGGTCAGTAACCCACGTCCGTCAGCACAGACCCTCCCCTAGCCCCGCTGCACGCAGCCGCGAGGAAACAGTCACCTGAGAGCCAACAGAGCCCCCAACCGGACGTGACCGCTACCCCGGGTTGAGCCCCCCAAGGAAGATGCCTCCGGGGAACCCCCCGACGCCCTAAGCCTGTCCCTACCCCCTCACCAATCACAACAGTGAAGGCGGGACCAAACTATGACCCCCCACCCCTACTAGGGGATGGAGCTGATAAAAGGGGCCCAGAGCAATTGATCTAATGTGGTGGCAGAGGCTGTGTCAAGACTAATGTAATCTAATAGATAATTTCTATATTGGTTAGAATTAAGATTATTTTTATTTTTCCAGTTCATGAGGACTGTTTTCTTGGCTATGCATAGGGCGGTGAAGATCATATGGGCGATATTCTTTTCTGAAGTGACATTATCTAAGCTGCCCAGTAGACACACTAAGGGGGAAGTTGGAATGTTACATTTCAGACACTTTGATAAGTCTTCACATATCTCGCGCCAAAACTTTTGCACTGGTGGACAGAACCAAAGAGCGTGGATGTAATTGTCTGGTGTATTGCCTTGACAGTGTGAGCAGTTGTTGGAAGATGTAAAGCCCATCTTGAACATCCGATGACCTGTATAGTGCACTCTATGAAGTATTTTGTATTGTATTAATTGCAGACTGGGATTTTTAATTAATTTGAAAGTTTTTAAGCAAATCTGAGACCAGAAGTTTTGGTCTAGGTTGACTGATAAATCTGCTTCCCACTTTGCAGTAGGAAGGGATATTGATTCATCTAATTTAGAAAGTGTTCTGTATATTTTAGATAATAATTTGGGGGATTTAAGAGTAAAAAAATGTGCCGCACTTAGTGGTGTTTGTAATTCAACTTGACTGAGGTTAAATTTCTTTTTTACTATGGATTTAATTTGTTGATATTCTAAAAACCTTGTCTTGTTGATCCCATATTGTTCAACTAGTCTGTCAAATGGAATAAATTCTGTTCCCTCTAATATATGTTCTAAGTATTTAATTCCTTTACAACTCCATTCTGGGAAATTAATCATATTATTGTTTTGTAATATGTCAGGGTTATTCCAGATAGGTGTACGTTTGCATGGGATTAATGAAGACTCCGTTATTTTTAGAAACTCCCACCATGCTGTTAGAGAAAAGCTGATGTTGATACTTTTAAAGCATTCATGTCTTTTGATGTTTGAGCTAATAAATGGTAGGTCTGAAATCTCTAGATCCTTGCATAGTGCCTGTTCAACATCTAGCCAGGGCTCAACTAAGAAGGTATGTTTTAACCATTCTGAGATGAACTGAAGCCTGTTGGCTAAGAAGTATTGGTGAAAATTAGGCAGATCTAATCCTCCTCTATCCTTGGTTCTTTGTAGCGTTTTTAAGCTAATACGCGGGGGTTTATCTTTCCAAAGGAATTTGGAAATATATGAATCCAGAGATCTGAACCAATCTTGTGATGGTTTGTTAGGGATCATCAAAAATAAGTAATTTATTTTTGGCAAGATCATCATTTTTATAGTGGCGACCCTTCCCATGAGTGATATGGGTAAAGATTTCCATCTAGTCAGATCGCCTTCTACTTTCTTTAGAAGTGGGATGTGGTTTAGTTTAGTTAAGTCTGAAAGCTTAGGAGAGACATTAATACCTAAATATTTAATATTTCCGGATTGCAGTGGGGCAGAGGAAGAATTATGGAAGGAGCAGTTAATGGGGAGAACTGTAGATTTTGGCCAGTTAATTGAATAATCTGAAACTCTTGAAAACCAGTTTATTAAAGTAATTACCTCAGAGAGGTTGGTTTGTGTGTTTTGCAGAAAAAGCAACACATCATCCGCATAGAGACTGATTTTATGTTCTATGTTCTTACATGTTATGCCCTTAATTGTTGTAGCCTGTCTAAATGCTGCTGCTAGAGGTTCGATAAAAATTGCAAAAAGTGAAGGGGAGAGTGGGCATCCCTGTCTGGTGCCCCTCAGGAGACAGAAGCTGGAGGATGTCTGGTCATTTGTTCTGATACGAGCCGTTGGGGAATTGTATAATATTCTTATCCAGTTTATGAAAGAGTTTCCAAAACCAAATTTGTGTAAAGTTGCGAATAAAAATTTCCAATTAACTCTGTCAAATGCTTTTTCTGCATCTAGAGATAATATTATGGTTTCGATGTTTTTATCGTATGAGTAGTCTATTAAATTAAGTAATCTACGAGTGTTTGTTGTGGAGTGCCGACCTTTTATGAAACCAGTTTGGTCAGGATGAATTAAGAGGGGGGTCATTTTCTCTAATCTCTTTGAGAGAGCTTTGCAGATTATTTTAAGGTGTACATTTAAAAGAGAAATTGGACGATAGCTTGAGGGAAATAAAGGGTCTTTGCCTGGTTTTAGCAGGAGACTAATGTTGGCAGAATTCATATTTGGTGGTAGTCTGCCCTTTTCCTCGATTTCCTGCAACATGCCGTGGAATACTGGTGCCAAAATTGTCCAGAATTCTTTGTAGAATTCTGCAGGGAAGCCGTCTGGACCTGGAGCCTTATTATTGGGCATATTTATCAGGGCTTCCTGGAGTTCACTTGGCGTCAGTGGCGAATCCAGTTCCATTGCTTGACTGTCTAGTAATTTTGGAAGAGTTACGTTGTCAAGAAACAGATCAATTTCATTTTTAGATGGGTTTATTTGTGGTGAGTATAAAGTTTCATAGAAATCCCTAAAAATGTTGTTTATTCTTCCAGGATCATATATTGTGTTCCCCGATAAATCTTTAGCAGCACATATAGTTGTTTTTTCTTTATTTATTTTTAGCTGGTTAGCTAGAAATCGACCTGATTTGTTACTGTGTTCAAAATTCTGCAAGCGAAGTCTTTGTATAAGGAATTGTGTTTTTTTATTAATAGTTTCATTTAATTCTAGTTTTGTTTTGCATATTTTGTTCAATGTTTCCTGATCTTGGTGGGACGCGTAGGCTTCTTCTAGTGTTTTGATGTTTTTTTCTAATTCCTGAATATTTTTGTTTTCTTCTTTCTTTTTGTGTGATGAGAAAGAAATTATTTTACCTCTCATCACAGCTTTCCCTGCTTCCCATAGAACAGAAGCAGATATTCCGGGAGTGTCATTAAAGTCTAAATATGAAGTCCATTCCTTTTTAAAGTATTTAATAAAGTCTTCATCTTTAAGTAGTGATATATTAAATCTCCAGTTTTTACTTGGCGTAGTATTATTCTTGTGCATTAGTGTTAAAGATACAGGAGCATGATTGCTGACAGCTATAGGATGAATCTCAGTGTCTGAAATGTCACACAGCAGTGAGCTGCTGACCAAAAAATAATCCAGACGAGAGTAAGAGTGATGAACATGCGAGAAAAAAGTATATTCCTTACTGGTGGGGTGAAGAGAGCGCCATGCATCGCAAAGACCAAAGTCGTTCATATACTGTTTGATTATATTTGTGGACTGCCAATTACGCTGAGTTCCTGTTGTGTTGAGCCTATCCATTTCTTCATTTAGTCCAAGGTTGAGGTCACCGCCAAGAATGAGTGTGCAATCAAGGTGTTCAGAGAGTGCACTAAAAAAACCGTGGAAGAATGAGGGTTCATCAACATTTGGACCATATATACTAACAATACATAGTTTTTTGTTCAATATTGATAGTTTAATAATTAGAAATCTACCCTCTGGATCTATAACTGTATCGAGTACTGTAAAATTGACATTTTTATGTATTAAAATTGCTACTCCCCGTTGTCTAGAATTATAACCGGCTGCAAACACGTTAGGAAACTCAGGTGTTTTAAGTTCATTTAAACCTGTGACAGGTTTGTGAGTTTCTTGTAATAAAACAACATCTGCCTGTAGTTTTTTAAGCTGGTTAAATATTTTTAACCTCTTTCCTCTGGTGCCAGCTCCATTTACATTCCATGTGACAAACCTCAGCATGCCCTTAATTGTGCGTGTATGTCTAATGATGTATGCTGGGTGTTTCGTTTAGACAGGTGGAGAGAATATGGAAACATCCCTTGTTTATAAATAGAAAGAGAGAAAGAAGTGTGGTGAGAGACTCCATAAGTCTGACTATGTGTGTGAATATTCACTAATATGAACAAGCGTGGCTTGCTTATGTGTCCTGCAAGTCTGTGCGTGCTGTGAGGCTGTTGTGAATGTGCTGCCGTTGAGCTGATGTGTTTGCGTGATCGTGTTGTGAAAATATGGAGAAATAGAGGGTGTTGTTTGTAGGTGAGTGGGGAAGTAGGTGACCACAGCAGTGAAAGACAAGAGAAAGAAAGACTGGCAGCTGTCTTGAATGAGAGGTGGTCACACTTGCTAATAATTAGTTAATCTCGGTGCATTTGACTAGTGCTGCTACTTACCCTCTTAATTCCTATGAAAGTAGTAAGGGCGTATATAGTTTTTCACACACTGTTTCTATATGTCAGTATTTATTTACTTTATTTAATTTTTCATGAAATAAATAATGGCGTGGTTTAATATCTCATGATTTGTCCTAACATGTAAAACCTTAGACTTTCTTTTTACCATGACATGAAAAATATTTTTGTAGGAACCCTTCCTGGAATTGTATTGTTATTGTTTGCGGTGCTCTTTGGAAAGGGTACCTATATACATATATATATACTTTAAAAAATTCCAAGGCACTCTTGGCATGATCGTGCTTTACCTAAAAAACCCCAAACTGTGTCAGCAAAAATGTTTTTCCTCGAAAAAAGATTTCAGAGAGCCACTGCCTACAGACATCGTCACATAAATGTATGAATCATAGCTCTCTCTATAATTTTCAATTTGACAATTTCATTAGGGGGTACTGCGGAAGAAAAAATAAAGTCATAACACACACAAACAAACCTTTTATAAACACTAGAGCATTTGACTAAATTTGCCAGTAATGAAAAGTTTCACTTATGTGCTTTCAATATTGAGTGGTTGCACTTATGGTTTGCAGGTTGTGCCTTTGAGCCTCATGTAGTTTGATTAAAATTTCAAAATGGCCATTTCTGCCTTGTTGTTTTCATCTCCATCAGTTTTAAGTGATTTTGCGCAAGCTGTCGGGAAATATATGGCTTTAACCACAAAGTCTGCCTCATTCATTTTGCAACAGTCTAGACAACACTCCTCACTACTTTGCTTCACTGAGCACTATCACTTCTAAAGCCATCACTCCTTTCCAAACTAATGTGCAGTGCTTAAGGGATTCAACATGTTTGACTTTCAGTTTAGTATCATGTTTGCACCACTCAAAATAACGGGCCGAATTCATCATATGCATTTTAATTTGGATAGTTTATCCTAAAAGTTTAAAGATGGGATTCATTTTTTTTTCTGAAAACTACTTGGAAGGGCTGGATGTTCTTTTTGTCTTCCAGCTACCACAATCATTGATTTTGGCAACAGTTTATACTCTAATGTCTAACATAATATGTATTAGAGTGATTACAGTTACAAAGTGACTGCTCTGCCAGCTATCAGGCTGTAGTTTTATAGCAAGCTAGTGCTGCCTTTTCCCATAAACACAGCTGCCTCATAAATTACACTGCACTTTGTATCACTTCAAATCTTGCATGTCCTTCACTGCGCAACATACGCTTAAGCACAGAATACTATAAAACAATTGAATGAATGCTATTCAAATGAGTTAGTATCATTCTGCTATATCCCTTATGTGTATGGAGCCAAGCAATGCATTTCTCTGTAATGCACTTCAGTTGGGCTAGATACCATTTGTAGCCTGGTACATCTTCCCTTTATGTTTTGGCACACATCACAACAGTTTGAATTGAAATGATGTGTGTGAACCCATTTTTGGTACAGGGCTTGTATGTGTTTTGCATTAAAATGTTCAACCTGTTATTGAAAAATACCACATTAGGCTATCCAGTGCACTTAAATGCCTTGAACAAACTAACATATGAGCTGGGGGGAAATCTGTTGCTACTTTTGCCATGATTCAATGTGTTATTGAACAGATGCCAAATTTCTGCATACTTGTTCTCAGAGGCTTTGACACAACTGCATTGTTTAACAACCAGGGAATAAGAACGGGGTATAGTTTCATGCAGACAGGTAAATAGCATGAACCAGAAGCACATATATATTTATAGCTTAACCTAGTTTGCTAGATTAAAATACAATGATATTAATAAAACTTGTCAATAAAATAACGAGGGTAGAATATCATCGTGAGTACTCCCAACTGTCTGAAGTGAACAAAAATTATGTTTGTGTAAATTGTCCAGATTCCTCAGTCTTAGAAAAGGTCTACTGTGTTTACAGCACAACTATAGGTACAAGCCATGAAACGATCGAGCCCCCAGCTCATAAAGTCTAAAGCCTACAAGCACGCAGAGCTAGAAATTATTCAACTTATGAACTGTTTCTGCATCAGCAGGCATGCTCGCTGATTCAGAAACAAAACCATGGTAGCTATGAAAAAAATTTGTGCAAGGGAGGCCCCAGACAAGGGCGAGTCGCTATGGCGGGGGTGGGCACAGCCTTGTGGTTTCAGTGTAAGTCATGTGTCATGGTGGATACAGACTGCACACCCACTCTTTGATTTTGATTTTTTTCATCACAATGTTTAGTTTGGAAGGAAGGGGGCTTTACTAATCCAACTGGAGAGTCCAAGGATGAAAGGGAAGGTGGAAGGAGGGAGGGAGAGAAATGTAAGCTATATTTAATTGTAATGCTCCTCGCAATTAAATGTAGATTCTATTTTTGGCTATGTAAGCAAAAGAAGAAAATGCATTCAGTTGATTATATCAGCAACCACACAGGTCCACAGAGTTCTTAAACAATCCTATAGACAACTTGTTTACATTCTTTTAGTGGGCAGTGTGTACCAGCACCACATTGAACCTGCCACGAACAATGTTTGATTACTGTGGAATCAGTTGCGGGTCCAGCATGGCAAGAATTTACGACTCTGCAATCATCCTATCTGCCATCTTATCAGAAAAACAATATAGTGTAGTCTGTGTGTGGAGACTGGTACTTTTCTCCAGATTAAATATTAAATCTTTTGGTGTAAGTTATTTGGTGTTGTTTAGGATCATGTACCAGCTCACATTGGCAAGCTGGAATTATCACAGAAAAAGTCATCATATTTACAATGTAGTCTTTCAAACATGAATAATAATAGTTTTATAGTGAATCTGAACCCATTTTCTACTGAACAGTAAAGTGGTTTTCTATCATATGTGTTGAAAATTCCTCTGGCCGCAGTAAGACAAGGTCATGCAAAATTGTGAGATCTCACTATGCTGCTATACTGCAGTGCTGTTGAGATGGAGCTCTTTTGTAGTGTAGCTCATGGAAGGATTAATAACCACAAAAATGATGTCAGTTTGACTTTTTAAACAATGCATAATTCACAAAGCATAAGCACCAATAGAAATGTTGTATCAAAGAAGCCAGAGTCTGGCTTATATGAATTCTTTAGCAAGAGTTCCACTTATTGTATCACTGTCTGTCTTTCTTGAATTGACAGAAGTTGTATTGCTGTCTCCTCTGGGCTGAGGTAGAAGATCAAATACAAGGCATGAGATCAAATGACAATACCCAGAATTCAATACAACACCATGAGGGAAACATTTACAATCTTTTTGCTCTCTAAATATTCTCAAATGTTCAAAGATATCCTTTACAAAAGCGTGTTGCATCTCCTGTGTACAGTATATATTCAGTGTGCTGTTACTTCCATGATGGTTTTATGCGGTGAGAAACAATCTTTTAACATGAAAGCCAAATCGGTTCCATACAACAACTGTTTTGAATGGAAAGGCCTCAACTCAAACAGAGCCAGAGTCCACTATTGGCTGCTATGTTGCTATACCATTTGTGCTGCCAAGGTCCTGCCGAGCCAACTGTATACGCTGTAGGTGACAGCTTGTCACAGTTTACAGCGCTGTACAAATGCAGGACTGTCTGCTGTGTGTTTTTGCCTCCATAAAAAGGATGCAGGTGTGTAGGCTTAACCTCCACTTTCACCTCATGGTATGCAAATGTACACACATAATGTAGATCCTGTTAGGGTTGTGTCACTTTACATTTCCCAGGTGAGGCTTGTTAAAAATAACCACAGGCTGTTTTCAGCCCCAAGGCCCAACTATTTTCAAGTTGTTTTCATTAAATAGGTTGATGCTAGAGTCTCCTTGTATGCAAACTGGACTCACACGCACTGCACTTGCAGCAAGTTAAGCAACGAGTGCCGAATATAGAGCACGATAAAAGGATGTTTATGTACATTTGTTGCAGCAGAAGTTTCATTAAGAAAGATCTTTTAGAAAACCTGCAATGTTAGTCACTGTAGCTGACTGTCCTCTGAGTCATTTGTTTGCTTTTCATAGTGACACAAGGAGTGGAGGTCACTGAACCTTCAGGAGGTGTTGCAATCTCTCTGCCAAGCAGGCCAATGAAAATCCAGAGATACCTGGCGATAGGAGAGCAGGGGAGTGGCCCCAGTGCTTGCTTTGGCAAGACAACTTCTTGTTGTTCTGATATACATCTGTGTAGCAGAGGGTGTGGAAGAAGAAGAAGAATGTTTAACAGGACTGATTAGGTAATTTAGAAAAACACGAGGGGGGCGTTGTAAAGTCTGGTTCCACATGTTTTGAGGTTTTTCTTTAGCCAGAGATGTTTTTGTTCATGCTTATCTATAAGTCTGTGTTTAGGTTCCATTGTTTGCATGTAATCCACCACCGCAGAACCACATGTGCTTCATGTCAGATCCAAAACAGCCCAGCTCAGATCTTTTTTCACAACAGAGCTGATCTCTGGCCCTAACAGCAAATAGCCTCCCATGTTACACGAGCCATGTGGAAATACAACACCATTTGGCCCGAAGTTGTCCAAATATGGCCCACAGCCCATTTGCTCACGCCAGCTCGTGCCTTAAAGCCTAGCACAAGAAATCATTCATCATATTCTTAATTCAATCAACAGCAGTTTCATTACTTGAGCACAACAGAGACAGATAACGGTGGTTCTCATTTTCCCTGCTCTGTCTCTTCAAAGTATTGAAGTGTTTTTTCAATGGCAAATGTAATTACTTGCTGCACATCTAGTGTAAAATGCTAATAGCGGCCAAGGACAAAACCCCCTCTGTCTCTATTGGCTTAATACAGGGAATGTTTTGTGAGCCATAGAATCAACTCATTTAGGCTCTATTTGCCATTACTATGTGACCTCCGTATCAAAGCTATCATTTTCTCTGGCATTGTTCGAAACCTTCACCGCTGTTTCTCCCACACGCTCCCTCCTCCAGTAATCTGCGTCAGTTTAGTGATAATTATAGCTTACTGGAAGAGATGTGGCTGGCTGTGAGCACTGCCTCTTGGGTAAGAAAACGGCTGGAAAAAAAAGCAAAACAAAACAAGGAGACTTCCATTTTCCCTTTTCCTCTGGGAAACAAAATGCAGAGCCGTGTGGGTGACATTCAGGGGTAAACAGGATTGCTGCTGCTCTGCTCTCCTTGTCTCTGTTTCACTTCCAGCCAAGAAAATGGGGCCGCAGGGGTGCATGACTGCTGCTTTCATCACTTTGATCCTCTTCTTCCTCACACAAACAGTCAGGAATTCACATACTGTCAATAACTAACTGGTGAAGTGCTTTGAATGGGAGCTGTATTAATGGTTATGGTTTCTAGTAAGTCTTAGAGTGTGCGTCTACCCTCTTGATACTGAGTGAGCGTCTGCAGCACATACAGTATATGCATGTGTGCAGAAGGCTTTCACTGGCCTGATCCTGTTACACTAATGGTCGAGGGCTTGCTACCCTTTAATGGCATGCATAGTTCACCGGGGACAGCTGGATGACACAGGGAAGAATGAAACACACACACACTCACGCATTCAAGAATGTCACATGGTTACACACAGGGCATATACACATATGTTGCATAAAGCATCAATGGACTGTTACAGTGAAGGCCTTTAAATCACTTGTCTTTCATTTAACAAGGTCTGCCATGCAGCTCCTTTTTCTTCCTCATATCTTTCAGCCCCTCCTCTTTGAGGCTACTTTATAAATTAAGGCAATCACTATGTGGGTTTCCACATATGGCAGATCTTGCTAATGTACAACACATGCAATCTTGCTAATCTTTTTCCTCTCAAAATACATCCACATTTTTTTTAAATAGATGAGAGACTGTAAAATTTAACTAAAATCAGGCTGCAGAGAGTAAAGAAAGTGCATTCTTTGTTGACAGTGAGAGATCCTGGTAGAGCATCTCAAAACTGTTCAGACATTACGATCTCTAATTATTATCAAGAATAAAAGTAGATCATGTAAAAAGTGCACAAATATAAAAGCTCAGTAAGTGTTTTTGCTTCTTTCATTTACTATAGGAATACTTCCCCTTTCGTTCTATATTCAGCTTTGTAGCTTCCTTCCTGTAAGGAAAGCAAAGCACATCTTTGTTGTTTATTTGCACAATCCGTAGAGCATTCTGCTGCATACTGGAATGAAAGTTGCCTACAGGTTTAAAAAAGGGGAGTATAGTTGGCTGGTATCCCGGGATGGGCTGGGAAGATGTAGAAGCACATAGTGTTCCACTCTTCTTTCCTTTAGTAAATAATTTTAGGATAGTTTTGAACTACACATTTAATCCTGATGTTTAACATTTGTATATTGTGTTTTTTTAGTGTTCAGAATTAAAAACTCTGGAGATATAATTATGTCCTTTTTTCATATGGAAAATTGACCTGTGCTTTTTTAAAAACAGGCCCTAGACAGAGGGGAAAGCTCCACTGTCTTAAAAATAGTTGAAACTGAAGGGAAACTTACCAGCTCTTGGTCTAATAAATTTGGGAATTTGGTTACGGTTTTGCATAGGTTCCAATGTCAGGTGTCTGCCCGCATAGGTCTTTTCTTTCCTTTACAAGCTGTACAAGTGGTGTGGGACCACACATGGAAAAGTAGTGCACAGTTTTGCATTTCCATGGGAGTAGCTCTGTATCATGTCCACACCTTCAGCTCTTTGGGATTCAAGTTTATCAGGTGTCAGCAAGCCAGAACTGCATCGCTACAGGCCAAATAAAGAGCCCAAGCTCACCCTCCACAGCAGGAGGCTGAGCCCAGCAGCAGTATTCACAGCACCCAACAGAACAACAACAACAATAAATAACGATAATGAAACAAAAAAGAAAATTATTGTCAGGACATTTTTATTACATAAAAGTTCACAGAGGAAGGCTTGTAGAGCAATTAGGACTTTGGACCCTGATCACTTCAGTCATTTTAAAGTTTAATCCAGATTTACATATTATTGCAGTACTGCACAGCTAAATATGTGAAGTGGTGTACTGCGCTCTGTGGATCCAGAGGGGCCCGCATAAAATGTGATAGACTGTCGCAAGTGATGTCACTTTTATCCGGGTCGCTTACTGATGTAGACCCCAAGGGAGAAAACCTCTCTTTAGCTCATTCCTCATTTCCTCTAGTTGATCACAGCTGCTACTTGCATAACACTCCTGAACCTTCAGGAGTGCGACTAAAATGAAGCATCGGAAAATTGCATAAAACTGAAAGAATTTTTTAATTAGAAAAATAACAAATACTTCAAAAGCAGCGACAAAGAAAACACTGACTGCAAGGGTAAATCAGTACTGTAGCTCAGTGATCAATTTGCAGATACTTGAAATATCAGCTTTTTACAACACTGCAAAGTCGAAGATGGTAATTAAAAAAAATTCCTCATTATGTTGATAGACATCATGATTTAATGGGCATTACGTTTTCTGCAAAATGACTTTGCTTTTGCAAATTAGCATTGTGCAAACAGACTAGGATGAGCACTTGATTTTTTTACACTTAAGACTCTTTCTACCTATAAACTAATATCACCTTCTTTGCCCTTACTTTTGTAAAAGTCAGCACCTGTATGTGTGATGTGTTCAGTAAAGATTTAAAGGTAAGAACTGCTCAGTGACATTTGATAAACTGAATATTTAAAGCTTGCATGTAATGTCATTATTTTGAATCAGATATTGGCTCCGTATATGATAACAAGTTACTTTTTTCAAGTTATGAATTTGAATTTCAGCTGATGGTGCTTATATTTAGTCAATGAATTCCACCTTTATGCTAATACTAAAGGTAGTATCAAGAGTATGCTGTTGGTGTAGGGGATGGAAATCAGCCACAATAACTTGAGAAATATTGGGTTACATTTTGTAGGTATTCTTAGATTTTAGAGCCTGTACTTTTTCATTTTTACCTGATTAAAGAAGAGTAAAGTAAGTCAGCTTTTAACAGAATACTTTTTAACTCAAGTATCTTTACTTCTACTTAAGTAAAGGATGGCTGTACTTCTGATCACCATGCAAAGAGCAAAGCTACTTTAAACAGGTGATCCATGCATGGAAAATTTCTACTAGTTGGACAGCTGTAGCACTCACTTCAGTGACCGCTACCTTTGCCCTCGCTAAGTGTGCTTTCTAATTTTGTCCACCTCGTGGTCTGCACTGTGGATGACCACAAAAGGCCCGGTGCATCGTCAAAGAGATACGTTTCTACTATCAGCATCTTTAGGATCATCGGGAACTGAGAGGCAGCCTCTCTCAGTCAGTGCTTGCATTATTTGAAACCCCCACTGCTATCACAACTGTGAGAAATGTGTGACTCAATTACTTCTTGTAATGCTTCTTTCTAATCCTGCTACTGATTACTTATCATCCCACTTCTTCCATGTTGCTTGGTATTTTTGTCGAGCGTCAGGCTCTGCAAATTACATTTACCCCCCCACATGCCCCTTCCATTTCATATATTGTATAACAGGTCTGGCTGTTTCCCAGTGATTATGCTGGTAGAACAAACAGTGTCTCTAATTTACTTAGGGAAATTGTCTGACCTAGTGGAAAGTGGATGTTTGTCTAGTGTGAAATGTTGGGTAAAAAAACAAACCCTCAAAAACTCCAGGTGCCCAATTCTCACTCATTCATTTGAGCCTGGAAGACACAGGCAGGTAAATGTAAGTGCACATACTCACTCACAAGAGAGAATACAAAAACTGCAATGTTTTCAACATATTAATGTCACGCTTTATGTGAACTTTATTACATAAAGTTTAAGCCATACCAAGAACCAAGTGAATCAGTAAAGGAAGAATAATTGCATAAAGCCAGTCTGTGTTCAGCTTGAAATAATAATTGCAGTGTTTGTTTTTTGTTGATTCTTTTTTTTAATTTTTAAAACTTCTAAGTCAGTTCTGTTAACATCACTCTGGGACTCATTGAAAGCAATGCTAATAAGGTATGGGTGACATCTGCTTCTTCTTCCCTTTTCCCTATCATCCATTTTTCTTAATTCTCAGTCTTCAATGGAGTGAATCTCAGCGTTGTTAATTACAACCTCACCCAAACCCCCTCCCCCGCAGCTCTCTGTGCTGTCAGATGTTCACAGCAGAGGAAAGGTGCAAAACTCAGATTTGAAACCTTTAATTTAATTATAAAAGAATCCTAAAAAGTACAAAACTTTTTATTAAAGTTTAGTAAAACTTAATTTTTATTAATGTCCTTTAAACTCACTGGAAATAATATACCATGCTTCAATGTGCTATGAGAAACTGAAGAATCTCAGAAGGCTCAGGCTGAAAAGGCCTGATCAATAAACAGGAGATCAATAGCTTACCATTCACTGAGCCACGGTCCTTTTTTCCCCCAGTTGTTCCAGCTGATCAGTTGTTCCAGTTGATGTTCTACTGTTTCATATTTGCTGCTAAAGGGGTCTTAGTACTGTGCAAAGTTCTTGAGCCATCCCTCATATCTTTATATTTTGCTTCTAAGGTGACAGAGTTTCTTATATTTTTTTAAGTGTTCGTGAGCTCTTCTGGCTTTCTCGAGGTCTTCAAAAGTTTTTTCTTTGGACATTGGCTGCTTTTTCACTCTTTTGTTTATTTATGAAGCCACTTAACAGTAGCCTGTAAATCATTCAAGCATAAAAAAGACACTAAACTCAAGGATGAACCACTGTTGTGCCTACACGTAACAGAAAAGCCCTTTTAAATCAGATTTTTAGGCACTTTGTTGGTAGCAGTCCCTCATTTGTTCCCATTTCTTTAGTTTAATAGATGAAAAATGCCAAAGATAATGCCATCTTAAAGGCATAAAGAGTTTTGCACCACCAAGGTGATCCCAAAGAGCTATTAGCTAAAAAGCCTGGCATATGTCAGGATGCTGCGCAGTGTGTTTTTAAAAAATGAGGAAACTGGACACGTTGAACACAAAAGATGAAGTGGGAGGCTTAAAACACATTCTACAGCAGATAATAGTATCTGAAAGTTATGATCTTAAAAAACACAATCCACATCTGGCACAGAGCCTGAGCCATTCAGTCGATCCATCTACTGTTCGCTGAAGCCTCATTAAAAATGGTTGCAGTAGAAAGGTGGCTGCCGAGAAGTCATTCTCCTTTAAGAATCCTGGAGAATAATTCCTGAAGACTAATTGCTTTGGTGTTATGTACTTGATTTCCATGTATGTTTGCCCATGTTTTAATAAATTATTGCATCTATTTTCTATTTTTGCCAGCAACATATAAAGAAACGCCATATAGTACTGAATATAATATTTATCATAGCCGTGCAATGACTCAAAATGCCAAGACCTTTGCTTAAACATCACAGCTATAAGTTCAGCATGGTATTTTCCATGGTTTCATTCGCTTTTGCAGTTTATTTTCTTGTTTTCCATTGTAACAAAGAAAGAAGGCATTGTTAGGCTTTCTGCATCTAGTTAATGGCTGTAAATTTTAAATGCGAGTGTGGCACTGGGTTTTATGAAGCAATAGTAAATGCGGCCTGGATGTTTTCCTTGGCACGGATGAGAAAGCAGACTATTCATGAACTTCTTTTTGCAGCAAGCGGTAGCTCCAAACAATACATGGAGACCAATGTGCTTACAGCACATACAGTAAAACACAGCCACTGCTTTGTCTGGAAAAAAAGTTATTCAAAAAAATTGTTTCTATAAATGATCAGTCAATGTTGCTCGGAATACTGAATCCCAATGAAACCAGAAAAAAAGAAACTTGTTTTTTAAAGGAATTTTTTCACTTTTATCTTTGTTGAACCTGATCTGACTAAATGGCAGCAAGTGTTTGCATATGAGTATACAGACATATGTACACAGTTAATACCTATACATAGTCTTTTTTCAGATCAGCTGTCTATTCATTTAAAAGAAACGTGATGCATTTTCTATATAATACCTGCCATCCCCTGAAAAAGCCTACTGGATTGTTCCTTTTTCTCTGGCATGGAATTGTATCTCTAGGGGACAAATGCAAATATAATCCATACTGTATTATGTGGCAAAGAAAGACAGCACACCCGATTGCAGACAATGCATTTGACTGACATGCTGTTTTGCTGGGATCACATTTCCACTGCTCTCATAACCAAAGACGTTAAGCCATGAGGCGTTCTGTATTCTAATGTATGTAAAAACCTCTCTGGTTCTTACAGAGACTGCCCTTGCAGCAAGGTGAGGAAATATATGAAATCAGATTATTATTGAGCTCGGAAGGAGGTTCGGTCACGGAGCTGATTGCTAATCTGGGCGACAGATTGATTCAAATGTCATTTTCGACACCTGTGGCGTAAGCGGTGATCTTAATGTCTCAGATCAGGTTATGGTGCCCTGCTGGCTTCCATTTCCACATTTGCATGTGAGATTTTAGCTTTGTGGAAAAGGATTTTCTGGTTCAAATGAGAAATAATGGCATTATTATTACGATTATGGCATGGAAAAGGGGCATCGTAAGTGTTCTGTTTCCTTTTCCAAACCACTTCATGGCATACAGGTTGAAGAAGTAGTTACGCATGATGTAATCGACAAGATGAACCAAAATGCAAAACAGAGACAATTGATTGAGGGGTAATAAAAGAGTTTATCGCTGGAGCGCCGGGAAGGAAGCTTGCATGATGAGCTTCAGGCAAGCTGACGAGTTGGTGAGTGGACTGAAAGCAGGGGGAGAGGTTTGCAGGTAGGTAAGCGGGCAAAGTTGTAGTGGATTAATGCAAGTGACCACCTCCAAAGCTGAATCCAAATGGCTGCTTTGGCAAATGGGTACGGATCAGGTCACTGCTAATCCGACCCACGCGGCTGACTGGCTGTGCTCCAGTTTTTGGTGTATTTAATTCTATACCTGCTAATTATCACTAATTTGCAGGTATTCTGTATCTGTGCTGCACTAATCCAATACATAGCTGTACCTTATGAACTAAGTGAGACACACAAGGGAGCAAAACGGCTGAGTAAAACAAAGAAGACAGGGTGAAAGAGTGCGTGAAGAGCTGAGCTGAAATACTGCTGCAGTGATGAGTAAATGATCATCAATCTGGGGGGGTTGTTTACAGAGAAATAAGGGTATGGAAAGTGAGAAGTCAACATTTGGGGTTTATTTTCTCAAAAATTCACCTTATTTTCTCCAACATGTGAGAAAATAACTGAAAAACTGACAATTTTAAGTTATTTTGTCAAAATTTCGAAATGACAGCTGAACAAATGGCATTTTTCCATGGCAAAAACAAGCTTCAATATAACTGAGCACGTTAGACACGGGGATGAAGAAAACATCTGACAGAGAAGGGATGAATTGGAGATACATTTGTCAAGAAAGCAGTACTAACAAATAAGAACAGTACATGGTCTACCTTTCTATATGAGTCTCAGCTAGTCCACGGTGCACAAGTATTTTTCCTCTTAGACAATTTCTCAGTCACATATTAAAACTCAAAATCACAACTCAGGAACATGCAGTCAAGAGCATGCCAAGCCAACGGACAGCATTATAACTTTAAGCCTAAACCATGTAGGCAAATCAGAATCACTGGCACCTTTCCCAGCCACCTACTTTCTCAATCCGACTGAGCTTTTGAATGGCTTCACCCTGAAAGGGCATCTGTCTTCAGTGACCTAAAACTGCATTTGCTTGTGGACCATACACAGACCTGCAGGACTAATTTGGAAATACAGGAGTGGCTATCAATAACAAGACTGGGCTTATCTAAGCCATTATTTAGAAGCCACACCTTGTACCGAGGAACCATGAACGTAAAACATTAGTGTAAACACTCCTTCAACCAAACAAAAGAAAACTGTCTAAAACTCACACTGTAGCTACATAACAAACAGGACACAAAGTCAGGATTAAGGTAGAAGGCTATTCATTTACTATTACATAATATGTATGTGCTGTATAATTAGTAGCCTTCGCATTCGGAGAAATTCAAAGAAGCATGTCTGTCATCAGCAGTGTTGGGGAGTAACGGAATACATGTACCGCCGTTACGTATTTAAAATACAAAATATGAGTAACTGTATTCTGTTACAGTTACCGTTTAAAAAGGTGGTTTTTAGAATACAGTTACTTTGTTGAAATAAATGGATTACACGGTGGTACTTTCCTGTTTCGTATTGTCACAGGTCAGGACTGTTTGGGTTTTGTTGGTTACAGGGTGACGCTCTCTCTCTCTCTGCGTGTTTCCTGGGTGAGAGAGTGCCTTTTTGTTGTTGTTGATGTGCTAAGCTAATAGAAAGAATGCTACAGGTATAGCTCTAAAGAATGTAGCATCATAGGCAGTGTAGTCCGTGCTGCAGGGAGAATGGACTGCCATACCCGTTATGTGTCTGTGAGCGAGGGAGGGAGAAAAAGGAAAAGTACGAGTTGTCATCGAGCAAAAACGGGAGCTGGAAGCATGTAAATATAATAATAACCCACCGTATTAGCCAGAGGTCCCTTAACTACGGTTCAGAGCCGCGGACCGTCAGTAACAGTAATAAGTCCCAGCAATAGTACATTCATGTAGTTGTAAACAGCATATATTAAGTAATCCAAAGTATTCAGAATACGTTACTCTCATCAAGTAATGTAACGGAATACATTACAGAATACATTTTGGGGCATGTATTCTGTAATCTGTAATGGAATACATTTTAAAAGTAACCTTCCCAACACTGGTCATCAGTAATAACCGTTCACTGCACAGTGGTGCATATCTGGGTGTTCTTCATCCATCCACTGCTAAGGTTAAAAGGTGTTGTACAGTGGAGACCATTTACCATCTCTGTAAGGATCGGCTGTGAGTAGATGTTTCTTCTTTCTAAAGGTCATGAGACAAAAAGGATAGGAATAACTTTGAACTTTTTTTAAGATTCCCTGAAGACACAAACTTTTTCATATTCTTTAAAGCTCTTTGTCACTTTGCCCTTATAATCCTCCTCTCTTTTGTGCCACTGCCTGAATATTAACCCCACCTCTCCCAGGCATTGTCTAATTAGTGGTCAGATTTTAATAATAGAGGGATGTAGGATAGTCCCATCTAAGGGACCTATTTACGAAACGACTGCCCCTGTGCATGTGACCACGAACCCTTGTGTCCTTTCACTGTAAAAGGCTTTTGAAGTGCCATTATCTAAAATCTGGGAGTATGGCTGCATACTTATCAATGTATGCACTTCTTTACGTTTCTCCATCCATCCATCCATTCGCTTCCGCTTATCCTTTTCAGGGTCGCGGGGGGCGCTGGAGCCTATCCCAGCTGTCATAGGGCGAAAGGCGGGGTACTTTACGTTTCTCATTTTAAAAAAATGTAATTTTAAGCATTTTTCTCCTTAAATGACATTTTGGCTATTTTTTCCAAGAACAAAGGTTGCTTTTTCTGTCTTGTGGCATGAAAGCTGCTATAGTTTCCTCTTTTAGGGAAGTGCGGGGATTTTTATGTCAGCGTTCCAGCTACAGTTTGTGGTGTGCAAACCTTTACTGTAAGAAGAGGGGAGTTTGAGAGACTAAAAGGGAAAAAGAAAAAGGGAAATGGTCAAAGCAAAACAGGGAATTTTAGAGGCAGTGAATGTGTCATTTTGTCCAAACAAAAACAAAGTTAACCTTTATTTTTATTGTTGAAAAAGCCCCAAAAGTCTGCCTCCTTGCATACTGTAAACTCATGCTATGGACTTTCTTCTCTGGCACTCGAACAGTAGCAAATAACATTCTGCAGATTTCTCGTGGCAGCACAAAGGTCATTCAGTCTGCAACAGATGCTAAAAGGCCAAATCACAAGCTGCTGTAAGCTTGCCACTGGTGAATTAGCTCCTGTGTTCGTCCACATCTGTTGTGATCAGCTACGGTCCTGGACTGGCAGAATAAACAGATGAACCAGTGGCCTGCTTAAAACAGCATACTTAATGTTATTATGAGCCAGGATAGCATATCTGACATTATTTTTACCTTGTGTGTGTGTGTCATCTCTCCTGGACTGCAAATACCACGGCGGTGGTAAAAAAGGCCCAGCAGCGTCTCCATTTTTTGAGAGTGCTCAGGAGGAACAACCTGGAGGAGAGGCTGCTGGTGACATTCTATAGAGCCATCATAGAGAGCATCCTAACGTACAGCATAACAACATGGTATGCAGGGTGCTCAGTTGCAGACAGGAAAGTACTGCAGAGGGTCATCAACACAGCCCAGAAGATCACTGGCTGTTCTCTGCCCAGCCTGGAGGCCATTGCAAACTCTCGGTACCTCAGCAGAGCTGGCAATATCATTAAGGACCACTATCACCCCAGCAACCAACTGTTTGAACTATTACCGTCAGGCCGACGGTACAGGTCACATAAAATCAGGACAAACAGATTCAGGGATAGCTTCTTTCCCAGAGCTATCACCGTAGTAAATAAGCACAAAACAATTGAACCTGCTTAACTATACCATACTTGCCACTGTCACTATATTATGCTGCTATTCATACTATCATTATATGAATGCTGCTATTCTGTATATATCGTACTTATTATTGTTTGGGTACTTCGGTTGTTTTATTGTACTTTTTATATTTTATATTTATATTTATTATTATTGCATTTTGCACCAAGGGAGTGGCACTCCAATTTCGTTGTACCTTGTACAATGACAATAAAGGCTATTCTAGTCTATTCTATTCATCACTGTCAAAATGTGTTTCTGGAGACACCTAGTTTAGCAGGAACCACCACAAAGGCGACTGAGCTCTTTGGCAGCATTAACAATGTGGCATTCAGGCTACTTGGAGCTCATCACCTGATGCTTGGCCGCAACAAAAAACTTAGTCACAGTTGTGTGGCAACAATGAAGTTATCACATGGGGGAAAAAACATAAGCAGCTATGTTTGGTATGGTGTGAACGAAATCTATCAGAGGTATGACAACATGTCAGGTTCTACAGAAACATTTGCCAGTCTTTGTGACCTTTATATGTTCTTAAATAGCATCCGACATCTGAAATTATTCCACAGAAGGCAGAAGCCCGTCACTACCAAATCTGGACTTTTTTGGAGCTGAGGCCCCATCTTTAGTCAAAATCGCATTCAGTCCGTCAACTCTAACAATAACTAACAAAGCCTATATTTTAATGAGACAAAATAGCAGTTTGAGAGTATAAACAGACTTGATAACATTCAAATGAATAGTCTCACAAGCCCTACATATTTTACCCAGCGACAGACATTATACACCCTCTCTCACACAAGCACATATAACTGAATAAGACTCCACAGGAGGCATAAAGATTGTCGCTCTTGACTCAGAGGACCTACCAGGCTGCATGGCTCATTACAGCTCCTGAGCCCTCCTCCACAGTCCTGTAATTATAAATCCCCTAACAACCCATCCGCATAAAGCCTTTCATTAGGAAAGTATGAACTCATCATTGTCCAAGATATCCATCTAGTTTCCTCTAGGGTTTTGAATTTACATGGGCAAAATAGCCTGTTTGTTGACAGTGCAAGTGCAAGGGGAAGTTTGGAGTGCTTCAGATCTGCTGTGTTTGAAGCGTTTATACATCACATGCCTGTGCAGGGGCAATTTGAGTGTTTAATCTGTGTTTTTCTGTGTGCATAGAGTGTTTGTGTGTGTGTGCTGCAGCTAGGCAGAATGAAGACTGATTGGGTTTGAGAAGGCAGAGATGTAATCAAGGTAGGCAAATGCTACAGGCTGAGAGGCGTGTTTACGCTTATCAGCCACACACACACAAATATAAAATTCATTTTGAATACACCCATGAAGAAACCCTTAGCATACACGCATAATCGCACACTCGGTCTTGAGGACGGCAAGGATTATCAGAGGAACTTGATATGGTACGCAAAGTGCAATCTAACAGATAAGAAACAGAAAGCTATGCTGTGAAATCCAAACATCATCAGCTTTCATTAGTTTGGCTCTGTAGATTTGCTTACAGTCCTGGTGTTCCAGTCACCTGTGTCCATTTCTAACAGACTCTCTGCCCTTTCGTTTTTTCTTCCATGTCAAACGCTGAGAGCATGCAAAGATAGCAAATCAAAAATCCCATGCACGTGACTTAATGATTTGCATTTACAAGCAGAGACACATTTTGGGACACTGGTATGGGTGGCATAATAATAAACAGTCCAACGTGTCTTTGGTGTCTGCATCCATACTGTGATGTGTGATGCTGAGTAATTCTGCAGAGTGAACCTTTTGTGTGCTTTTGCCTATTTTTGACATCTGTATGCTGTTATAACAGTGGATGATCACATTTAAAGGGATAAAAATTTCAAATCTGACTCATATGATGTCTCACATCTCATTTCAAACAAACCTTCACTAGCAAATCTGAATGTGTTCAGAGTCTGCTTTGGAGTGGTTCTTTCTAAGCAATCCTTTTCTGTGGCTGCTTCTAAGTACAGGTCCTCTTCTTGCCTGCACGTTGCCACAGAGTTCTGTTTTGTGGCCTTTATTGTTTCTGTTGTATCTGCCCCCTCCTCAGCACATTTTGAGGACTTTTAAGGACATTTATTTTTACTCCTATGCGGATGACATTCACTTGTATATTGGTGTGAAGCGCTCAATATTTATCTTCAAAGGTTTTGAATAACTAACGTTTTTAAATCACATCAGATTTAATTTTATTTCCTCCTCACACACAGATGTGGCACTGTTTCCTGTGTCGTTCAAGTGCAACATTTAGTGACATATTGTGTATTTTCTTTATTTTTTAAGCTTTTTATTTTACTACAAAGCACCACCAGGTACTACTGATCAAAATTTCTGGTTGTCTAAAAGTTAAATGAGGAGTTTGCATGTTCTCCCCGTGTTTGTGTGGGTTCTCTCCTGGTACTCCGGCTTCTTCCCACAGTCCAAAGACATACAGTTAGTGGGGTTAGGTTAATTGGAAACACTAAATTGCCCATAAGTGTGAATGCGGGAGTGAATGTAAGTGCGACTGGTTGTGTGTTAGCCCTGCGACAGACTAGTGACCTGTCCAGGGTGTAACCTGCCTCTCGCCCTAAGAGACAGCTGGGATGGGTTCTAGCGAACTGCGGTGGATGGATGGATAAAAGTCAAATGTCCTAATTAAATTAATTACATTAAACTGTCTTCCTTGGAAAACACACACACACACACACACACACACACACACACACACACACACACACACACACACACACACACACAAAAGAAACAGAACAAAAAACAACTTTTTAGTGTTTTATTTTTTTCCCTATTAACTTTTGTTCTCCCTGTTGTAAAATGAGCAGAGCGTTACAGGAGAACATAAAATAGCCTTCCAGTCTTGTTCTTCTATCAGTTTTATCTCCTGTCTGCCAGCTTCCCCATTTAAAACGTATTGTTCTGAATCACGAGATGAGCCACGGTTTGCCCATGCTTTTCCCACGTGCCTACGCTGTTCCCTCTCTGTGCCAGTCTTGTTTGGCACTGGCTGTCTCCCTCTGCAGATATAAGAGGCTCATTGAAGTGGTGAATCCCCAGAAGACAGTTCTGCGGGGGTTGGTGGAGATGCCTAACAACAAGCCGCCCATTATGAATCCAAGACAGATGCAGGTTGTGTAGTATGTTCGCTGGGAAGTGATAGTAGGCCTGTGTGTATGTTGTTGTGAAGACTAATCAAATGACCATTGTTGATTATGTCTGTGATGTAGGTCAATGGAGTTTTCCACCCGCCCATACCCACTGGACTTTCTGACCTCTTGCTTTGTGAGAAACTCCTTTTAGAGCCACTCGGATGGGTTTGCATGTGTCTGTGTGTATAGATTGCCTTGCTGAGAGAATGAATGCTGTCACCAATCCCTGCAGTACAATCGGTCCTGTTGATGTCTCCTCGCAGTCTGAAAAGAAAGGCAGTGTTCACTGTCTCGCCCTGTGGCTGCACCACACTGTTATTGACCTCTCTGGTCAGCACCCAAGATTAAGATACACTACAAACTGTACTTATCTCTTTATAGCAGTGGACAATGGTGAATTAACCTTAAAGGCATACCATCCCTTAAACCATAATTTGGTGGTAGAGCAGTGTATAGTTACTCATCTAAAAAATTAGCTGTTGTTACACAGAAGTGTTTTAACCAGTCAACTCTAATCATGGTGCACAGGAGGATTTCTAAAATTATAATTTCTTAGCCCTCAGAGCTAATTGCACTTTATGTTGAAATATTTGAAAACATTGTTTTTTCTTATGTGGATTATGGTAAAGTAGTTAGCATAGCATTTATATATTGGTTTGTGCATTGTATTGGTATCGTGCTAAATATCTATGATAAAAGCCTTTAATTTGTAAGGATTGATTTGCTAAATTGGAGAACTAAAGCTGGCTATGTTATGACCGCTTGTGGTCATTTTCAGCCAACATGTGCTTTATTTTTAGGGTATCAAGAGGATTTGAGAAGTGAAAGTATGCACACGATATGAGCAAAAATAGACAAAAAAAAAAAACAGAGAAAGGGTAAAATACTCAAATTTTGTTTTTTACTGCTAGAATTTTATTCTTCTTGTTATTCCTTACATTTATGCAGAAGTTTAACACTGCGGATGGTATATACATCTTTGGATGTTTGCCACTGATGCTGCTAAGGCATAATATTAAACACATATGCAGGTTTTACCAAGTTGTTTGTTATATGTAGACGCAACAGTCATACATTGGTTAGTTAGGTGGCTTTGTTATGCTTGAGTGATTCATAGGGCAGTGTTACGTGGCTTAACCCCCCCCCCAACAACAAAAACAAAAAACATTAGTCTTAAAGTTGTTTGGTACAAGGACTGCACTGAAAATAAGTGAACAAGCAGCTAATATTCAAAGAAAAACTTCTAGAAAACTATTACTCAAGATTATCCTTTAAAAAATGTACAGGAAAATCTGATTGCGCTGAAGCGTAATGTAAATAAATGAAGGGTGGCTCAAGATTTTTGCGGAGTACTGTCTTGCAACATGTTTACAATTTACCATTAAAAATGAAGGATATTTTAAAAAGTTGAGGTGCAGTGCAATTATTTCATTTGTTAACTTCATGCTTGAAAGCAGAAATTAACTTCACCAAGATTAGCTTATGTCTTCTCACGACATAATTACCCAGTTGTGTATTATAAATTCTTATTAACTGATCATTTATCTTAATAGTGAGGGTTCAATTTAAAGTAATAGCTTACTGAACTGAAGCAGATGTATATTATTCCAGGTAAAATGTAATAAAAGAATCAACTGAACCGATCTAACATAATTTGCTTAACATTTGGCTACTAACATCTCTGTCATTGGATACCTGGAGCATACATTGAGATGAGAACAGCCTGGAGAAAGTCTGAAGGGAAGTTTGTCTATAAGTGCTCTCTTCTACCTGCTGAAAGTAAATAATCTAACCACTGTTATCATGAAGGTGTTCTGTTCACTAAGCTGATTTATGGACTGTAACATAGTGGCCACTTGTATACACAAAACTGCATGCATAAATCAGGCGTGTGTGCACATATGCAATCCCATGAACATAGGGACGTGTTTGTGGTCAAGGAAACTGGAACTTACTCACCATGAAGGTTGTGGGGGTTGTTTTTTGCTTTTAAACTGTTCTCCCACATGCAATTAGGCCTGATGAAGTGTGACACATTCTGCATAATACTGTGAAAGGTTATAGGTATCAAAGCAACAAACTCAGTGAACTCTGTGCATGGGGACTAGCAGCACATAAAGTACAGGCTTGAATGCAGTAAGTTAATTCATGCACAAACAGACACACTCAAGTCCTCAGCTGTTAGTTCATGAGAGGTCATGGCCACCTCCTCCCTGCTATCAGTGTAAATCCCATATTCCCTGAACCAGACCCCCAGTTATCCCTATAGCTAAGACAAGCTGGATGACATTGGGATGCCAGTAGACTCCTGATCGCTGTAATCTCTGGGCATTGTTGACTCGTGGTTGGCCAATCTAGGCTTTACTGTCAAAATCCACCATAGTTTCACCTGATCCTCTTCCACATAGTTACATCAGTAAAGCATAAGCATCTCCAAACATTGTGCAAGCAACGCTAGCTATGTGAAATGGATGCATACAAAGTCTTTATTATACACACTCACTTAATGGATACCTTTCCTTCCAATTTTGTCTGGGCGCAGTCATTTATGATGCAGTCTTATCCTCATAACATTGATTGTCTTGACTCTATGACTCCATTCTCATTCTCGCCAACTCATTAAATCTTAAACATAAATGATGTGCATATTTTTGTATGCTTATTTATAGTTTATTCGTGATGTTATGTTTTTGTGACAATCCACATTTGACACATAATACCTGTTATCAGAGCCAAGCTCCAGGGGCCAGTTCACTTCCCATTAAATTTATTGTACCAAAACTGGCAGAATTCTCCTAGAGGCCACATGTGACATAGTCCTCAATTAGTAGGAGAGAATGGCTGAAAATAATCGCTTGATGTGTACATGATGTGCACCACCGTGATCTAAGAAGGTATATGCCAAAGAGTCAAGAAAAGAAAATGCATATTCTGGGGAGGAGAAAGAAATAAATTGAAGGATTCAGTTTTTAAGTTTCAATTTATTTACATTTACATTGTATATTCGATGGAATGAATATGCTCCATAATCCATGAAACACAAAGGCGCCTGGTGGCAGTTTTGTATTTGGCTTTAATGTGACAAGAGAACAACAACAACAATAATAATAATAATAATAACAATAATAATAATAATAATAATAATAATAATAATGAAGAAGAACACCGGTTACTTTTTAAGATAATGTAATTAGCCATCCCTGTAGGTTGCCAGCTTCGTCATGCTAATCGCTAGCCTTGAAATGCTAATGTCCAGCTAAGTTAGTAGCTTATCCAGTAAATGACTAGCCTTGCTATGCTAAGGATGAGCCAAGTATAAATAAGGTTTTTCCATACACATTCTTTTTCGGATGTTTGGCAATCATGTTGACAGTGTAGTATTATGTGAATACAGGTATAGTAACACAGACCTAGAGAAGTCTCAATCACCTGCCAGCCATCAGTTGTGAGGGAAAATTATGTATTTCCCGACTGGTTGTGAGTGGTCGCTGGATTATGATGTCAGTTGCAGGAAAAATAAAGTTTCAGTCATGCAGGCCTATAGACCAGTCAATGACCACCTGGTAACCATCTGTTGCTATGGAAAACAGATCTTCCCCAACCACCTTGTGTTCGCTTTATTTGCTAGCATATTGGTGCGTACTCGGTTTGAATGGAAGTTTGTCAAACCCTGTCCAGCTGCTGTCCGAGCTATAGTGAGGATATGAGAATATTTACCTTAGGAGTAAACATTTGCATCTTTTTTGGTTGTGGCGCTGAGGTACAACCTTTACTTTGAAGGCAAACCTTCTTATTTCTGGTTTAGGTCACACTTTTTCAAGTGTTAATACTACCGGGCTAGTAGTTAACAAGTATTTACAGACAAACATTAGAAACTCCAGGCAAAATTGGTAATCTGCTATCATCCAAAACAATCACTTTGGAACAGATTTAATCTGGAAACAGGCAACAGATTTTTTTTCCTACCAACTGGTTGCTATATCATGTACAATGTGGTCGATGACTCTTGAGAATGTACACGTGATTTCAGATGAGAAACCTCAATAGGTTGCCAGCTTTAGTAATAAAGCACCCAACACAGTTGCCTGTGAAGGTTCTCGGTCATCCAGATCATCGTAGTCTAAGGAGCTTGGAAAGAAAAGCATCTGGACTTCTTTAAGTTGCTTGAAGACGTTTCACCTCTCATCCGAGAAGCTTTTTCAGTTCTAAGGGTCAAATGGTGGAGAGTCCCAGACCCAACTTTGAGACCCAACAAAGTTCAGAACTCATCCAGTGGGTAGTTGATTCCTCTTTTTCCATCACAGGCCTAGCAGTTACTAATCTGGCCTACCCATTGGTCCTATCATTAGCTTACTCTGTCAATGATATATCTTCCTCCAACTTCTCAGAATCATTTTTGTCCATGATGTGTCCTGTGTATTCTTCATAGTTCTATTTGTGTTTATTTAAAAACATATATCATCAATTATATGTAAAATAGGGTAGATCAAATAGATCAAAGGAATTATTTTCCAGAAACCATGACAATCTTTCTGTCCGTGCTCCTATGCACCAAATCACAACCCGCTGTCGTACTTCCATGGCTAGTGTGGCTAAAAACACAAGAAACTTGACAATTTGTGTGTATGTCTGCCAGAGATTATACAACCATACACACTCTAAACACATGCTCAGAACATTCACACAACACAGTGATGATGAAAATCTTTTTCAGTGAATGCCAAGATTCCTACTGAGACAAAGCCATGTGCTTATGATGCATTACTCGTTGCTGTTCCATTCACACTCAGTTTTATTTTCAGCACATGAAAAAAGAAAAAAAAGTCACAGACAAACAATGAGCTCACATGCATCCTATCCTCCCACTGGGCCCAGGCATCTAATAGCTGCCTGGGTCCAGCCTGCTCTGAAGCATCTGATGTCTTTATCTCATTCACGTCAACACCCAAGAGTTCTAAAGGCTGTTAACCCTTTTATTCTCTTTAGGTGAGAGGTGACTCTTTCTTTATATTTTTTGCTTTTTACAAGTCATATCAGCTTATGCTGATTTATCAACAGTGACAACATAATAATAGCATATGCATGCATGGCTATATGGACCTTTGGCTGATGTATCATGTGCTGATGGGTGTAGGGAGGAGACTTAGTCATGTTATCCCCCCTGCTGCCTCTTGGTTTTACCCTAGAGGCTCCTGTGGTGTATGATGCTAATATATTTAGCGGAAATCACATCAAGTGCTCCATCGATTGTAAGCATGACATCATCCTCTCCTCCACTCAGACCTTTACATCCCTGATGGTGGAGGGGAAATAGGGCTGAGAAATCTTTAGCACAGAGAGAGATCTGCTTTCACGAGAATAGTGGTCGATGCTCATTTTCACCTGTCTTTCATTTTCTCTCTCACACAACCCCATCCACATGCACACTGATGAGCATCTTCACTAGAGGGGGATTTTTTCCCCCCGCCACCATAGAAGTTTCCACATTAGTCTGCTACAGGCAGGGCAGACAATCTATGAGACAATTGCATTAGAGTGCCAAATGTGTGTGGAAAAGCTTCACACACTTAGGGCGAGAGCTTATGAAAATGAGCCCGTGTGTGTATGTGTTGCAAAGAGGCTGTTTGGTGGAGATGTAAAGGGTGAGCTAGCGTGCAGCTGAGCTTATTTTCAACCTAATAAATGTTTTTGCAGCATATGGGCGTTTGGAACCGACTTGCTGTTTTAAAAGTTGTAGGGCTTTCTGGCTGTTTTAATTAATTTTTTTTTTAAATTTACAACTTCAGCAGAACCAATTGTATAAACTCAATGGTGAACATTTAAAATAGCCATTAAATGTTAAATCGCACATCAGCCTATCCTCACAGAGAAATGTTTACATCTCTAATTAAATGCATTTAGACCCACAAACTGAATAAATTGTATATGTACGTTGATGTAACATCTATATTTTGATTTTAGCTTCCCATCTGTTACTGTACGTGGCTGTACTTCAGTGTGCTCTGTCCGTGTATTTGTTCATTTTGAGGCACTTGGTGACTCATCCACAGCGAGCACACCCTGTACTATTCTTCACCATCTCAGGCTCATCCCCTCTACTTACTCAGGGGAGCAGATGAGACCTGCTGCCAAGAGTTTCATGACCATCTGCACGCTGGAGACAACAAAGGTTTGCTAAAAAAACCACTGAAAAATAATCTCAGGTTGGTTTTTAAAGTAATGTAAATATATAAATCATCTGTTCAAGGATTTAATTGTGTAAAACCAAGGCATTTACAAAGCATGAGTCAGATGCAGGGAGCTGGAGTCCATATCACTTTATAATGCCACATATGAAACATTGTCTGGAAAGATTTCATTTCCAGTGAAGTAGATGGAAACACTAGTTTTTAGCAAGGATACTGGAGTGATAATGATATAATTCTGTTTGTCCTTTAATCATGATGATGGAAGTAAAAATTAGGATTTCATAACTCAGTGATCTAGTGTACATTATGTGTCCATTAGGCATTAGAAATAAAGAACTCATCAAAATGGACTTCATGGTTCTTAATGCCTTTTTTGATTTCTTGAAAATAATGATTCATCTCCACATTCATTTCCATCCAGTGGAGTACTTTAACACAGTTTCAGATATAATCTCAGACTTCACTTAAATGACTGTGACGTATTGACCATTTATGTATGAGAGCTGGTTGATTTCTGATGCTTTGGCGAACAGTAGATACATTTTAAGAACAGTATTGTCAACGGACTTGATAAGTGAAGAATATCATTTCAGTTTCATACGGCCTTGTACTTTGCTAGGCGACAGTATGGGTTAAAAGCTGTTGTTGCACTACTAATTAGAAACGATACGTGTGTGCAGATTCACACTGACAATTCTCTATTTGTGTTGTTTGAATGTCATATGTCAATGTGGCACAAGAAGGTGATGGAATTAGTCCTGTCTGCCCTTTGTTTTATTGTGCATAGTGTGCATCTGTATGCGTAGCTGCAATGCGTCCATGATCTTTTGACCCTGTGTATATGTTTCCCCTTCCCAGCATTTCTCAAACCTTTTATTAAACCCCTGACCTTTAAAATATATGACATTTCCTTTTAAATGGATTAGGAATTATGGTTCTTACAATATCAGATATATGGGAGGAACCAAACAAACTGAAGGCTTCAAACACACCGTGACACCAGATGAATGTGCTCTCTATAGGTTACTTGCATTAAAGCCAGAGGGAGACTGTGAAGGAGGACTGGTTAGTGGTGGTTTGAACAGCAGTCCCTAGAATTCCTGTAAAAGTTGGATGATTTCAAAGAGCTGCTCTTAAACAGAGGCCAGTGTAGGACAGCAGAGTCTCTGGTAGAATTATTACCGAATTTAAATTTGGTTGAAAAGCCTCTTGTAGCAAGAAGCTCCTGTCATCTCGTTCTCCTTTTCAATTCCTCTTTTTTTCTCTCTGCTTCGCTGATTCTGGTGCTGTATTAGAATTCCCATTCAAAGTAGGTCAGCACCACTCTCTTTTGCCATTCTCTCTCTGTGTCTCTCTACCTCTCTCAGACTTCCTGGCACTGTTCCCTATGTAATCCCTATCCAAAGCGCTCTCTGAAAAAATGGCTACAGATGAGAATTGGATGCTTTGATTCAACTTACTCCGCTTCAAGCTAATTTCGCCTTTTCCTTTTGTGGATTTTGTCTCATTCCTCTTCTTGATGTCTGCTTTTTTCTGCATATCTGCCTGAAACCGCTGCTTTTCTTCCTCTCTCTCCATCCATCGGATCATCTTTTCTCCCCTTCACTCTATCCCTGGGTTATCTATCACTGTCACTGTGCTCCTTTGCAGAGCTACTGAAATTATACATCAAGGTTGACCCCAGCCTACATATCTCTGATAGCATCTATTCAGCAGTCCAGGCAGTTTAGTTTTAATGCTCCTTTTAATAGGTCTCCCCATAATACTGAAGGACAATGGCTGTTACAAGGATTGTAAGTTAGATCACTTAGTGATGGCCCTGTGTTTCTAACCACTAGGTCATCTTGTCATCCTGTGTTGCAGTACACATAATTAGATGAGCAACTTTCACAGGGGCCAGCAGCACATCAAGGTCAGTGTTATGCAGTAACACTCCATTAACTATCTTACTTTTTTAACATGCAGTGGAAGGAGTTGCTATTTGAAATTCAGTAAGAGTATTTTTACTTACTAATATTAAATATTACAGTTTAAACATTGTTTTGTTTACTGCCTTATTTTTTGACATGGGTCTTGATATTACTCAGTACTCCTGTAGATAATCAGTCAAGACACCTTAAATATCAATGTGAAGTGCATACAGTCATGGTAACAAATAAAGAATAGCCTCCCTCAGTTATGACGTTTTTACATATTAGGGATTAAGAATAAGAAAAATTAACAAACTCTCTAAACCTTACAAGGTCTTAAAATGCGGTAACCTCAGATTACAACACAACATGTTACCCAGGCCGCACTTTAGGTGTTGGACAGATGACCTCATGTTTGAAGAGTATACAGACGAGTTGGCTGGTTCAGTAACTGCAAGCTACTCAGGTCCTGCAGATCCAAAAAAAAAAAGGAAAGAAAGTCAAAGTTATCATACTTCCACCACCGTGCTGACAATTAAGTGTTTGTGCTAATATGCTGTTCAGTATGGATGCACATCTCCATGTTGGGTTTATCTGTAAACATTGCTGCAGAAGTCTTCTGATTGTTCAGATGCAAACCTCAGCCGTGCTGCCCTGTTCTTTTAAGAGAGAAGATGCTTACTCCATCTTTTTCTAATTGTACTGTAATTGTATTGTAATTACACAGTGTCATGATTTATTGTTTACCCAAGGTTGTACTTACCAAAAACCTATAACTTGTGGTTTATTTCACTTCCTATCTAATATACACTCATTAGTTTATTACTTAATAAGCAGTAAAGCATTTCTACAACGTTAACCATTATCACCATGAACAAAAATTTACTAGAGAAGGTTAGGCAAATGGAATGTAACACTCAGCATGAGGGCTTATACAGTACATGCACGTCTGACTTGCTTACCCTTTAAATGCTCAAGTCAAAGCCTTCTGTCAACACTAGAGAAAGGGAATGTATGTGTGAAAGCACTGCTCGGTAAAAACTCTAGCAATCCATTTTAATTACCGAGAACAAAAGCAAAACGCAGTCACTCGAAGTTGACGTGGGGACGTGCTTCAAAGTACCTGTCAGCGTAGCTATAGGGAGGACAGAGCCCTGTGGGAAATATCAGTGTGTGCACGACGAGTCTCTCAGGGTATTTTAACCCTTTAGAGCCGATCGGAGCGGGAACGCTCTGTTATGCGTAACTATTTTTAAATCCCAGTAGCACTGCAACCACGTAAGCTAGCGCAAAAAATTTTTTTGCATATGAAACCGGAGGAGTTGTACTTACATCTGATGCCATCAGCTTGTCCTAGGTCACGGTTTCCTTCCACATAAAGTTTTGCAAAAACTGCATAAAAAGCGCTTGCAGGAACAAAAACATAATATTCCAGAAACACGCTTTACCGATCTGATCAGCTGTTCAAAACACTTCCTACGTTGGAATAGACGTCAGCGCGAACTTTTGCATTTCCGCCATTACCTGCCCGAAACCGGAAGTGACGTCATTTTCGCGGAAATGTAGTCTTTTTTGCGATCAGGGCCTCAGGGCCTATACTGCTCTTTTTAAAAGTTATCTTTGACTTTATGACTTTCTGTGTCGTTTCTGGGATGCTTAGGACTCATATTGCACTGCTGGAAATAGTTTATTTTGATGCATATGCTGCTTTTTTGCAAATTTGCAGTATAATATTTATTTTCGTTTTTCCTGCAGTGTATAAAAATTGGTGTATTTCAAAAATAAAACTATGAAGACACTCAAAATAATTTTCCTGTGGTGGGAAACTATTTTGTGCAACTTTTTTGTATTTACAGTTTTGAGGGATAAGACTCTTAAATTTCTCTAACTACAAATATATGTCAAAAAATCAAAAACGATTTTCAATTTTTTTGTAGTTTATTGCACTTTTTTGCAATTTATGTAATTACTATGCACTTAATGAATACATATTATTAAAATCTGGGCTATAATGGTTGTATTGATGTATAGCAACTTGAAATGCTCCCAAAAATGGCTCCACAGCATGTAAAAATATAATATAAGCTCTGGCGGACTTGGTTCTATGGTAGGTCTTAAAGGGTTAAAGGATTTATAACTTCATAAATACAATCACACAGTGTGGTTGAATGGCCAGTAAGTGATGCGGTATGCGTTCCGTTTCGAAGCAAAAACCCCTCATGAAATGTGCTGTCATATTTAACTTCGACTTCAGTGAAAACTCAAAACAGACACCCAACAGGTTTCAGACATCCATGAAGAAATAAAATTCCATTTGTTCCATTGTTAATGTAACATTTTTCTTGATGGCCCTCTCTTTGATGCTGAATGTTCCCTGAAGGCACCAGCACTACAAAACTAAGCTTTATCTTCTAAAAACACATGCTGCTGCTATTCTTGCCCACTGCACCATACTGTTACATTTCTTTAGCTGGTTAGACTCTGAAGACAACTACTAATGAACGGTTGTATGCTTCGTACGTGTATGTGTACAGGTATTATCATGCTCTTTTTATTACATGATCCATAAGGCCTCAATTATACTGAATGGATGCACTGTTTTTCTTCTTGACTACTTTTTGCTCTCTTGGAGTATTTTCAACACATATGCAGTTTACACAAAGACACATTTTTCTATTCCAAAGTCTTGGATACTCAAATAATACCACAATTGAGCACAGGTCAGTCGCATACCAACAGACTCAGTGGGGTTTGTTAGCATCACCGAGACACACCGATGCCTGTGATATTTCAGGGGAGATATGCCAAAAGAAACAATTTTGACCATAGCTGTTTTGCATACACGACATACAGTGGGGCAAAAAAGTATTTAGTCAGCCACCGATTGTGCAAGTTCCCCCACTTAAGATGATGACAGAGGTCAGTAATTTGCACCAGAGGTACACTTCAACTGTGAGAGACAGAATGTGAAAAAAAAATCCATGAATTCACATGGTAGGATTTGTAAAGAATTTATTCGTAAATCAGGGTGGAAAATAAGTATTTGGTCACCTCAAACATGGAAAATCTCTGGCTCTCACAGACCTGTAACGTCTTCTGTAAGACGCTTTTCTGTCCCCCACTCGTTACCTGTATGAATGGCACCTGTTTGAACTCATCATCTGTATAAAAGACACCTGTCCACAGCCTCAAACAGTCAGACTCCAAACTCCGCCATGGCCAAGACCAAAGAGCTTTCGAAGGACACCAGGAAAAGTATTGTAGACCTGCACCAGACTGGGAAGAGTGAATCTACAATAGGCAAGCAGCTTGGTGTGAAAAAAATCAACTGTGGGAGCAATCATCAGAAAATGGAAGACATACAAGACCACTGATAATCTCCCTCGATCTGGGGCTCCACGCAAGATCTCATCCCGTGGGGTCAAAATGATCATGAGAACGGTGAGCAAAGATCCCAGAACCACACGGGGGGACCTGGTGAATGACCTGCAGAGAGCTGGGACCAAAGTAACAAAGGTCACCATCAGTAACACACTACAACGGCAGGGAATCAAATCCCGCAGTGCCAGACGTGTTCCGCTGCTGAAGCCAGTGCATGTCCAGGCCCGTCTGAAGTTTGCCAGAGAGCACATGGATGATACAGCAGAGGATTGGGAGAATGTCATGTGGTCAGATGAAACCAAAGTAGAACTTTTTGGTATAAACTCAACTCGTCGTGTTTGGAGGAAGAAGAATACTGAGTTGCATCCCAAGAACACCATACGTACTGTGAAGCATGGGGGTGGAAACATCATGCTATGGGGCTGTTTTTCTGCCAAGGGGACAGGACGACTGATCCGTGTTAAGGACAGAATGAATGGGGCCATGTATCGTGAGATTTTGAGCCAAAACCTCCTTCCATCAGTGAGAACTTTGAAGATGAAACGAGGCTGGGTCTTCCAACATGACAATGATCCAAAACACACCGCCCGGGCAACAAAGGAGTGGCTCCGTAAGAAGCATTTGAAAGTCCTGGAGTGGCCTAGCCAGTCTCCAGACCTCAACCCCATAGAAAATCTGTGGCGGGAGTTGAAAGTCCGTGTTGCTCGGCGACAGCCCCAAAACATCACTGCTCTCGAGAAGATCTGCATGGAGGAATGGGCCAAAATACCAGCTACTGTGTGTGCAAACCTGGTAAAGACCTATAGTAAACGTTTGACCTCTGTTATTGCCAACAAAGGTTATGTTACAAAGTATTGAGTTGTATTTTTGTTATTGACCAAATACTTATTTTCCACCCTGATTTACGAATAAATTATTTGCAAATCCTACCATGTGGATTCATGGATTTTTTTTTCACATTCTGTCTCTCACAGTTGAAGTGTACCTCTGGTGCAAATTACTGACCTCTGTCATCATTTTAAGTGGGGGAACTTGCACAATCGGTGGCTGACTAAATACTTTTTTGCCCCACTGTATCACTTGGATCCTGACAGATCACATGCTTGCAAATGTGGAAAATGTAGGTATCTTTTCCTGACTGTTAATAAATTCAAAGTTTAATAAACATTCTAAGCAGCTGCTAACTTGGATTATATTGTTCTTATTTGTACTCATACTCTAGCTGTCCATTCTAGTGAAACTAAATGAAATACCCATTCCAACCAAACAACAGGTTAATGGTTGTTTTCTGACATAACTCTTGAACTTTGATTATACAATACCGCAATAAATTTTTATGTATCATTTATAGAAACTAAAATCTCTCCAGAGGTCATGAGTACACATTGTTTGCTTTGGATCCTTTCTGTTTCGGGGAATGCTGTTGTTCAGTCAGAAGTAGTGCAATAAAGTTCCCTTCATTGGCAAGATAAGGAGAAAATTGGAACAGCATATTTATGCATTATGTAACAGACATTCGGAAATTTCTTTTTTGTTCATTTCTTTTTTATTCTCAGTATTATATGTCAAAAAAGGACATCTGCATTTAATGCGTTTGTTGTTTTATTCCTTGTAAACATAAACTTTCAAATTACACTGCAGACATTCATCCTGTTATATTCTGAAATTGTTTTTGCAGCTTACAGTTTTTGCCATATTGGAAACAATCATCCAGTGCGGGGGGTCAGCCTTTGCCTGATTGGAGCTATTTGAACACACTTGATTTTCCACAATCAAAGAGTTTCTTAAGTTGAGGCATGCCACTGGCCTAGCCAATTACAATCAACAGTCTGTGTGTTTCTCCCCTTTTTATCATCTATATACTGACAAGTGTGCTAAACCAAACAAGCATAGACATGTGCAGCTTCCCAATAACTCAAAAAACATATTCTTTTATGACATTGCTTTGGCTGCATGTCTTGATCATTTCAGTAGTACACACTAAATCTAAATCAATGTTCAGCAGCAGACAGCATGCTAATCTTCAAAGAACAGCTTTGTTATACATGAAGGGGGGGGGGGGGGGGTTTCCGCTCCATTAACCTGTTCCTGCCTTTACTTAATGCCCAAATACCCTCATAAATACAGAGGGCTCAGCTTTGGCTGGACACCGAAACAAGGTACCCTGCTCTTGTGGGGCAATGACAGATTTAGTCTAGACTGAGGTTGTGTCTGGCTGCTGTGGCAGGTGTGTTTTCACACTGTATGCTATGTCGTAAATATAAATGTGGGTGTGTGTAGGTGGGTCGCAGAAAGTTATAAATTAAGTTTTTTAAGGCTGCCTTTATTATTGGCCAGTTCGAAGTATTCAGCAGCAAAGTTCCAACACTAACCAATGAACAAAAATGACCCACTAAATCATGGCTAGACACTTAGAGGATCACGTATTACAGTGCTTAAGCACATTAGCAAAATAACAGTGCACTTGCTAAGAGCGTTTGCCTCCTGCATGGTTTTTTGATAGTTTACCAGATCTCAAAATAAGAATTTGAATAAGAAAAAGCGTACATTTTTATTCTGGGTGATCCTCTAAACTGAAGGTTGGCAGTTTGAAGCCTCGTCAATGCTTATGAGAACAGGTGAATGCGGCTTATAGTGTAAAAAGGACTTTGAGCGGCCACCAAGACTAAAAAGAAAAGTGTGCGTTAAAATTATCCCAGACTCATAGAGAGGGCTCATTCTAAGGTTTGGGGCTCTTTTATCATAAATTACTGCATTAGTGTAGTGTGGTATGGAGGCGATCAGCTTATGGCACTGCTGAGGTGTTATTATACCAGATTGCCTTCAGTTTGTCTGTATTTTTAGATCATATGATTCTCATCTTCATTTTGATAATACCTCATAGGTTCTCTGTGGGGTTCTGGCCAATCAAGCAGAGTTATAACATGGGCAGTAGATCTGGCTCTTGGGTAGGTAGTAAGCCCTGCTGGAAAAGGATATTAGGATCTCCATATAGTTTGTTAGCAGATCAAAGCATGAATTGCTCTAAAATGGCCTAGTAAATAACTGTGTTGACTTAGGACTTGATAATGCAAAGTGGACCACCCACCACTAATACCAGCTGATGACCTGACCCCCAAAATCATCACAGCCTGTGGAAACATCTCTGCCTCTCTACTTTTCCTCCAGTCTCTAAGACATCAAAATTAAAAATGTACTTTCTTTGGACCACCGTGCAACAGTCCAGGTCTTTTTCTCACCCTCCCTCCGCTCCTTCTGAAGCTCTCCAAAGTTCTTGAATCAACTTTTCTTGATAATCCTCTTAAGACTGCGGTCAGTCATGTTGCTTATGCACCTTCTCCTGCCACAGTTTTCCCTTCCAGTCAACTTCCCATTAATATGCTTTGATACAGCGCTCTGCCAACAGCCAGCCTTTCCACCATCAACCTCCTGATTTTGATTCAAATGATTTTTTTCCACAATATTAGTTTTTTACTGTTCTATTATTTACAGTACATATTCAAATACATCACACCACAATATATACAGAAAACTGATGTACACTTAAACACACGTGCATTCATTTGCACCTGAATACTCTCAAACTAGCTACAAATAAATCTGCCTAATCACATATTCATGCACACACAAACAGCCCGAAACAGACATGTATATGATGAACTGCCGCAACCTCCCTGCATTAGGTCAGTGCTGGAAATGTTTCCCTACAGACTCAGAGATTATCAGTTAATGCAAATGACGCGTGTTGACAGCAGCTGCACGCAAACATGAACAAGCGCAGGTCAGACAGCTGCTCTAACAAGAGCACAGCGGCACGATATCTCTGCCAGGCCCTGACCTGTACACGATGCTCTGTGCCAACCTGCTCTGTGTTCACTTTATTTATAACTCTGCTGCCAGTCGTATTATCCGTGTTATCTACAATCCGTCAAACACTCACCCCTTCTCCATCCTGTGCTTCTTGCACTCTATTCGCGATTAGCTCCTCTCCCTGTTTTGCTCTTGTCAGTATCTAACATACTATATTTTTCTCCGCCTTTGACACCTCTGTCTTTTTTTCTTCTGCTCCACAAGAGTTTGGTTGGCAGGCACACATGTGGCTTTAGATCGAGCTCTGTCTTGCTTATCACGTTTCCTTTTCATCCCAAACCCTTTTATCTTGTCACAGTTCTTTTGTTATTTAGAGTTTGCAATAATGAAGCGACCTTGACATTTAATCATTTCTTTTGTCCACTGATGGATTTGATCATCATCCCCTTTTCAAATGTATCCTATTAAAATGGAATAAATTCTGGGTCTTTTGTTTTGGGTATCTTATCTGACAATGAATCACAGTAACGATAGCAGAGGGTGGCCTAATCAGATACTGTCAGCAAATCCTCCTAAAGTGTGAAAATGTCTCGCCTCCCAGGGCATGTTGCATGCCAAAGCTTGATCAACAGCCTCGCCGCTGCAAGTAAAGAAGCCAATTAACATCCTCTGTCAGCTTCCAGCTAACTGGAACCATCACTGAAGGGTGTACAAATTTCAGGCAGTAATCTAATTTCACATGAACACACATCAGGCCCCTTAGAACAGCAAAAAATCCAATATGAAGAAATATGATGACTTGCACTTGCTGCTCGGTATTGGGTTCAGGCCATCAGGTTCACTCTCATAGATGAACTGCAGGTTGCACAACAGCCCAGGGGATATGGAACTCCAAAGTGTTCAAAATTAAATAAATAAATAAGTCATGATGAAATAAATAACTATGTGAATAAATAAGACACAGATATGTAATGTGAGAATGATATTGTGAAATAATTGAACACATTTTGAAAAAAAGCTCATTATTGTGAAATATATTGCATTCTGCTATAAAAATTTACTTGTTATTGTGAAATATTATTTCATGATCATTATTTTTCACAATAACAGAGATTATTCCTGAGGTATTTTATTTATTCCCAGCCGTTTTTAATCCAAAATGTCCTTTTTTTCAAAGTCAGTCTTTATTTCAAAATCCCGTTTTTCCCAATGGCCTATTTATTTCATAATGCGACTTTTCAGCAGAATGACTTTGTCTGTCAATCAGTGTGAGTGGGCTTGACCTTTGCGCCTATTGGCTGATCGTTTACTATCGACTAGTTTTCCTGGATACCTGCTCCTCGGACGGCTGCTACAGGTAGCAAAAACGTGCTAGGTCAAAAGTCACGGAGGATGGCGGACTGGTGTGAACTTCAGTCAATTCTGCTCATTTTAGCAGATCAGATAGAGAGGGATCATTTACCTGTAGATACTGTTTTGAGTCGTTTAGATGATGTTTCTGAAATGCTTGGGATGATAATTGCTCTTCAAGATGTTAGCATCGATGACACCATTGTCGAAAGTTTAAGATCAATTCAGCACCGTGTTCGTTTGGAATACGCCGAGGAAGAACAGTCTTCAAATGTTGGTCGTCCACGTCTTGAAATCCCGGCTGCAGCACTCAGGACTTTAGTGCTGTCCGGTATAACCATCGGGGTAATTGCCGATATGTTTTCTGTGTCTCCGAGCACAATTAGGAGGAGAATGACGGAGGAAGGTCTAAGGTAAGTTTATGCTGTAATTTAACACCTGTGTGAGTCTTTACACAGCATTATTTAGATGTTGACCTTAATTATGACGTTTGATATTGAAATATTATCGCTTACTTTTTTATTGTGAATGTCTAAAATAAGCGTGGCAGCTACGGCTAATGCTATCGGCGCCATCTTGTTGTTGAGACACGTTTAGCTGGCGCAGTGTTAGCAGTGTGTTAACTCGGAGACTTGGCGGCAGTGGAACCTGTAGGAACCTTTTACACAGAGTAAACCCACCAGCTTTCCACAGTCTACTTACTTATCACATCTTGGTAGACAGCAGGGTCATTAGTGCTTTAAATAGTACATAGTTGAATGTTTCATTGCTGTTTGCAGCTAATTGTTCTCTGATAACACATAACAAAGTTGATGTTAAATAGCAAGTTTATTGAAATGGTTTTGTCTATTACAGCAGCGTTTTAAATATCATACTTTCTCTGGTGTCTTCAGTAAAGCTAAAACAAGAATACATTTACGTCCTTGGTTCTTTCAGGAAAACGTTTTGTTGAGACTTGCTGTTATACTAAAAAAAAAAAAAATTATGTGCAGAAAATCTGATAGGTATTCTTCTATTGGGAATGAGGACTTGGATGCAAAAGTGCTGGACATTCAGCGTCATCACCCAAATGCCGGCTGCAGAATGATGATGGGACATCTACGATCCAGTGGCATACACATTCAAAGTAAGCTGATATTGTTTGAATATCCAAACACCAGTTTCTGGCCCAGAAAGCATGTGTCAGTGTAGCCATGATGTGATATTATAATGTAGGCATCAAAAATGACTAGGCATGTTCGCATCACTGTTATGCAGTTATGTTCCTGTTTGAACCAGTTTGTACATGATTCTCTGTCCCTAGTAAATCTGTACAGCACCTGGATACTTACCTGAAGCAATGAAGATCTGTCTCATAAGCATTACAGTGTTTACAATACAGTCTTTTTGTAGTTGTTAGTACTAAGACATGATCTGTTTGTTAATCAGGATTTCGACTGATGGATTCAATGAGACGAGTCAATCCAGAAGGGGTCATGATGCGACGGTTATCTATTCAGACTGCAAGGCGTCGTCAGTACAGTGTACCAGCACCAAATCACCTTTGGCATATCGATGGAAATCATAAACTAATTCGGTCAGTACTTGCATCACCTTTTCCCTATTCCATTGAGGTAACAGAATGCATGTATAAAATTGTAAAATGAAGCCTTGAGTTTGTAAATGTCATCTTAAATGCTGTCATATAAGGCCATTTACAGGATTTGCTATAGTCATGTCTGAGGCTTTACATTATGCATGTGATTCCTTGCACTACAGATCTTTCTGTAAAGTGTTTAAGTTTCCCTTCTATTATTTCTTTTACATTCCTGTTATAACATGTTGTCACTTTATATGGAACTGAAATATTGGTCTTGCTTGTATGTAACTGGGGACTAGGGCTGCCACAAACGATTATTTTGATAGTCGACTAGTCACCGATTATTTATGCGATTAGTCGACTAATCAGATCATCATCCACTGGACGTAAAACTACAGCTTATTGCACCAGCAGCATCTGCTCTTATATAACTATCATTAGCTTACAGCTTTAAGCTTTTAAGGTGCTAACTAAAAATAAAGAAAGACAAGATGATAGTTTATTCAATTTTAATGAAATTTGCAGATTGTTTTGGTAAAGTTTAATAAACTCCTTGCTATCTAAAATATAACAGGACACCGGAGTATATTCTCCAGCATCTCACACTTCTGATAATCAGCTGTCTGCTTGACGTTTATTCAGCTGTGTAAAAACTATAACTTTAATCTCAGCCAAACCGATTTACTCAGGAACAAATAAAATACTAAAAAAAAAAAAAAAGCCAAACAACAACATTTTTAATTTATCTAAGTGACTCATATATATTTAACCTGAGTCGCGAAAGACGGCGGTGGGTTTGAAAACAATTTGCCGGGAGTCCAGTGTTCTCACGGTGCTAGTGACCTAGCCCCCGGCTAGCTATCGAGCTAGTGGGTAACAGACGTCTCCGAAAACGTCGGAGCGCTTTTGAAAATATGTGGTGTCCTGATAAACTGAGCCGATATTTGAGGTTTACACAGCTACATTCTCGCCTGAAAATATGTTAAACGTTTATTTTGTGACCCAGAAAGAATAATAAGAGTAATATTAAAACTAACTAGCTACCGCCATTGTTGGAAACTAAGCTGGGCCGCGCTATGAATTCTGGGACACAGCTGCTTCTTCTTCTTCTTCGGGGTTTAACGGCAGCTGGCATCCTTGTACATGCAGTGCTGCCATCTTCTGTTTCAGTCCGTTATTACACTCTTAAATCCTGCTATTATTCCTGCGTCTTTTGCGATCTTACAAAGCTTCAAACGACACGTCGACTATTAAATCAGTCGTCGACGATTTTGATAGTCGACGTAATCGTGACTAGTCGACAAATCGTGGCAGCCCTACTGGGGACATGACAATGTTTTTTCTTGTTTTTTTTTTTTTTAATTCTGCCTTGTCAGATGGAGATTTGTTGTCCATGGTGGGATAGATGGTTTTTCTAGGTTAATTGTCTACCTTAAAGCTGCCACCAACAACAAAGCTACAACAGTTTTTGATGGTTTCTTGTCAGCAATCAGACAATATGGCATACCGTCAAGAGTCCGGTAAGAGGTGTTTAACAAATACAGTATGTCAAAAAACTCTGTATTGGACAGTAGTTATATTCAGATTGTTACTCTCACTGACTCGGATCAAAACTTCTCTACTTTTTTTCCAGGTCAGACAAAGGAGGGGAAAATGTGAAGGTTGCACATTTCATGGTGCAGACAATGGGGGAGAACAGGAACTCTCACATTACAGGCAGAAGTGTTCACAACCAGCGGTAAGGACAAGTAAATTGATGGCCTGTCTTACATTTTTTTCACACATGCAATTGTAATAAAACAAATGGTTTCTGAGCATAATTGACTGGTTTTCACTGTGTCTTATAGCATTGAGCGCCTGTGGAGGGATGTATATGAAAACGTCCTTGACCTTTTCTACACAATCTTCACCCAGCTGGAGATTCAAGGACTGCTCAACCCTGGTGAAGAAATTGACTTGTTTGCACTGCACAGATGCTTTTTGCATCACATTCAACATCATCTTCAGTCATTCCAGGAAGCATGGAATCAGCACGGACTCAGAACAGCAAACAACCATTCACCTCTGCAACTCTGGTTGCTGCACAGAAAGGAGGGACAAGATTTGTCACAGGTACATGACTATTTGATCCGTATTTGTTCTTCTATGTAAAACTCTACTATCTGTAGTTGAGGTGAGTTTATTTCTACTGTTCGAGTTGGTGTACCGAATATTTCTCCTGTAAGTGAAAATGTCTCTCAAGCCATTCTCTCCTTTTATTCCATCTGTCAGGTATAGATGGCAATACTTTAAACAAAGTTAAATTTGTTATACCTGAAGAGAACCAATCCTGACCTAGAATGGGTGAATGAATAATTATGCCTAAGAAACTCACATAGGCCCTGACAGACTCAATAAGTCCATCTAGGAACAGCTGCAGGAAACACCTCTTCAGTTTAGATTTAAAACATGTGCATGCTCTTTCAGGTTGATGAGGATTATGGTGTGGACTGGACAGGACCACATAATCACCGCCCATCAAATGAGATCACCATTCCTGAGCTTCAGCTCCCACGTGCACTGAGTGAACGAGAGCTTGCTGTGCTACCAAACAACAACGTTAAGTTTCTACATCTATGGCTTTGTAGCTAATACTGACTCAAAACAGCATAACCAATTTCATTTTCAACAAAACAGTGAGTGGCTATAAAACAGGATTTGTTTTACACAGCTGTCACTTTAATAATAATAAAAATAAGTGATTTGATTTGATATTCATTTCTTGGATGTACGGTACCGGTACATGTCAACTCTGAGCAGATTTAATACAATGCACACGGTACAGTAGTATAAAATCTTAATGCAAATAAATTTTCCAGTAGCGAGAATAAAATAAACATAATGTGTAATTTATAATGTACAGGGAACAACTGATTTTGTTTTCTGAACTCTTTTTAATATAAACTGACAAAAAGCAATAAATGCACACCTGTACTGTGTATTTTACACTGTCAAGTGTATTAAAGGAACTAGAACTCACTAGATTGTCCGTTTCTTTGAACACTGAATACAGTAATGTGATGCAAGAAAGAAAAATGGTCTAATCTTACCATGTGGTTATGGAATCAATCCTAAACCAGACCAAAACCTGAGTCAGTACAGTTGAGACACACCTCAATGTCCATCAGAAATGATTCATAGGTACAGTAGTGTGCAGGAAGACGTAGTACTTCAAAACAGGTGGAAGACTTTGGAAGACTGCTGTTGACCACTTCCACAGTCATTTCTCTCGGCAAGACTTCCCATCCTGTCCAAAACTTGATGAGGGCTTTTCGTTGTGCACAAGACGCTGCAATGGAACATTGTTTTGAGCTATAATGACATCCTATATTCATTATTTTGAGTCTTTTATGGAGAAATACCTTAAAAGATGAACAATTACATAAAGAGCACAAGACATTTTTGCCCCACTCAAATTGCTGTTGTAGCTGTCATAGATATTTTTATGGTAACAAAGCTAAAAGTAGTTACATACAATTATAATGCAAATGATAATGCCACCACTCTGTTTTTTATGTATTGCATGGAGGCAGTATGGAGCAAATAAGAAAACAAAATTATACTATAGTGTACTTTGTTAATGACCCGAGATCACTGGACTGTATGTAATTTACCAAAGTATAATCAGAGAAAACCAATAGCAAAATACCTATCGCAGCAGACTTACCATTTTCAATGAAGGACCGAAGGTAGCCTGCCACTCTGCATTTATCCTCAAGAGAGCATTCCTCTTCCTCCTCATCTTCATCTTCTGTGGCAGGCCACACTATCCTTTCTAGAATAGACTGCATAAAATAGTTCACCTTGGTTAATTTTTTCTCTTAAATGCTACAAGATAAAATAAGCTTAATTTGTCATTTTATATCTTTACTTATCTTGTAGTCTTAAGAGCGTCAGCAACATTAGGTGTATTTTTATTAAATGTAACCCAGCTGTTCGACTAGCCCAAGCATACAAAATGGTATATTGATGTTTTGTGTCAACAATTAATGTTCATCCTTCATAAATTAACCAAATACCTTTACTATTCAGATGTTAAAAGATGTGACCTGACTTTACCTCACAACAGGGAGCAGTCTCTGATTCCCTTGGTAAGAAAAGAGGAATGATGTCTGATCTTTCTGTCAGAAGCGGCCATACCATGGTCTCCTTAAGCCCTTTCCTCAGCTGCTTGACTTGACGGCTTGTTCGTGTTATGACCTACAACAGTGAGACCAAACCAAAACTGAAGTGTGAGTCCGTAAAGTAAAACACACTTTAAATGTTAAATACTTAAAGAACATCCACTGTACTGATAAAGCATTTCAAATGGCCTCCAAAGAGATTTTTTTAATGTATATGAAAAATGTACTTATTCACATCCAAAGGTTTGATTTGCTTTTCTATTTAAAATTTACATTTATTGGGGAGAGTAAGTCCGTACTCACAGCGTGGAATAGCAGACGTTCATACAGCCACTTTCTATTGGTTTGTGTGACACCTGGCAGGTCCCAAGCCAGGGCTAGCTCGAGAACATTTCTTCGTTCCAGTTCTGTTAATTCAGCAGTGCCATCAAGCTAGGACAGAGGGGAAAAAAATTAGTCAGTAGTAGGTACTGATGGCTATTCAATCTTGTCTCTAAATTTAATATTTAGTGAAATAGTAATTCTTTAAAATAATGGTACAAAAATGCAAACCAGCTGAATAGTGCTGCGGATATCAATATCAGGGCAATCCTCAATCTGAACTGTAGCTGTTTCAGGTGAGCCACCAAAAAGGACATGGATGATTGCAGGACTTATACCAGACACACACGGTCCACCATGAATGAATGAATGTCCCATTATTCTTCCTAAGATCAAACATAATAAATTCACTTAGCCTAACATTGCATGGGGGTAAAGACAAACAGTTTTGTAACTGTATTCAATCTAGTTTTCATCTTTATGGTTACAGTTAGGATAATGTAACACAAGTAATGCTTTTTCCTTTAGTGCTGCACATGTATTATTTTAAATTACTATTCCTCTTATTTCTGTACATAACTTTCTTACCTGCCACCAAAAACATGTCACTCTCAAGCAAGGTCTGAGAAGTGGATGGAGTCAAGTGTTCTGGCTCACCGTCAAACAGTCTTGTAAGATCTGTGTTCCCTGAAAAGAGTACATCTAGGTTATGGTGAGTATGAGAAATCCAGGCAGTAATTTTAACACAATTAACTCATTTACATAACAAATACATTTTCTTTACATGAATAAATATTCTCTTATTTAATCCACTATACATGTGCCCAGTCTAGTTTCATACATACCAAAATTCAAATGCAAACCAGACTGTACTAGAGAAACTGCCTTTGAGAAGAAGAATCTCTTCACCCCTTCTCCAACAGCAACATCCCCTAAAAGGAAGAAGGAAAAAAAAAAACTTGTGAAGTTTCGGATTAGTCAGTCACTGGATTTCTAATGTTTTCACAATACAGAAAAAATACCTTCCAGTTTGCAGCTGACAGGGCCCGCCCACTCTACCTTTGGAGCTTTGTAGAGGGAGATAAGTGATGTCTGTTGATCCACAATACTTTCCCGCAAGTCCATTTGCAGGACTACTGCCTTTCTTGTCTCATACTTTGAAAGTAACTCGGACTTGTAGAGCCAGGCTGCTCTGGTTGCATCTTGTTCACATTTCCACTCTGAAAGGTACACATTTGTATGGATCACATGAATCAAAAGAAATAAAATATATGTATTTTTTGCCATTTGTCTGGTATCTTCCTAACTTAATTCCTGTCACTACCTGGTTTTTCCCCTAGAAGTGACTTTTCCTCATCTTGATGAGATGCATCTTCCTGCACTACCACCATATCACCTGACGATTGCTCTGCTCTTGCTGAGGTTATGGTGGATTCCAAGATGATACTATCTGGTTCCTCTACCCCGCAGGACAGATTCCAGGCATCACTGTTGCTACAGGATGGGACCTCTGACCTTGCTGTTGTACTACGAGTCTGCCTAGCCTGACTTTCAGTAACAGACTGAGGTTCAGCACCACTCAATGAACTGTGAGAGGGATTGGCAGAGATTTCAGCATCCATCACCAATATATACAAAGTGGACTTACTTAGTTTCCACACTATATACTAAAATATATAGAAAATCAAAGATGTTCCTTACCTTGTGCATTTAGTGATGTGGTTTTTCATTTTATTTAAAGGAATGTTAATGTCACAATTCAGGCATTTTGTGGGGGGTCCGTGTTGCTGGAGGGTTGTCAGGCTCTACAGAGAATATGGAGATAAAAATATATATATACATTTGGTGCATACTGTGATAAAAAATGTTTTGACAGTTCTGCAATCGCATTTGCCAACGTGAGAAGCAGAAACAAATTGTAAACACAAAATTACATATCTCCTTCTAAACCTTTTCTAAGAATTGCTTACATACACATTCAGAACCATTATTACTCATATGCAGTCATGTTTCTAACCAGCTGACAGCTAAAGTGATTTGACACATAGTTGAGCTTAGCTAGCCATTTGAACTAGTTTATTAATACATGCAAATAACATATTCTGACCCTAGTCATTACTCACGTCTTCCAAATCAATACTTTTCTGCAGTGGCCTTATATAGATCAAAGCTTGTCCAATTCCACTCAATGGACTGCGGAGATATCGCACTGTATATCCAGTGTCTGGGCTTGGGATTGTGCACAGGTTACGGCTTCGTGTTGTACCAGAGATTCTCAGCAGTTCAAACCCTCCTGTGTCTTTAAGCTGAGGGAAGGTATCCTCAATCTTTGCCTTGACCACTTCTGGGTCATCATCCCTTCCTATAAAACACATTACTTGCTGTACATTACTACAAAAATGGTACATATAACAGTAAAAATGTAGTTAAACTGAATCTTGAAATATTAACAAATGACATGTAGCATCACCTTGGAATGAAATCCGTTTCCAAGTCCAGCTGCTGCTAGGTCAAATTTGACTGCTTTAGCTGGCACTGTGTCTGACATATGATCATGTAAACAGAAGAAGGTGTGTGTGTAAATGGAGCGGCATGCTTTCTTGGAAGAATGCGAGGTCAGAGATGAAAGTGGGGTCAGAGATGAAAGTGGCGCTGAGGAAGGCCTCACTCTGTAAGGGGCAAACAGTCTTGCGACTTCAGCTTTAAAAAGGGAAAAACAATATTATAGAAAACATTCTAAAAGCTTAGATTAATTGCTACTTAATTTGCAAGTATTATACCCGCTTACAAAATCACTACATTGAACTAGAATTGCTTTATTTTCATTCACATAGATTACTTGACTTCCATATTAGCAGAGAAAATAAGACACTTTAAAACGACATGATTTAACTATTACCTACAACAATGTAAACAGTGATACAGACATTAACCCAGAAGACGATTATCTTCTCTTACCTAATTTATTAAGTTCTTTGCTATGATAAAAAACAGTATAAAAAATTTGTGACTGAACTGATTAAAAAGCTCATTTTTGGCAGACAGACTAACCAAGAAGTAATAACATCGTTACTTACCCTGAACAGCGTTTCGTGGAGTGGAGCTAGCTGTGATAGCGTTAGCGTTTGCTAACGTTAACATTGTGATGTTTTGATGAGAACTTGGACCAGGGACCGCTTCATCTCCAGTATGCTGCTGCAACACTCTCTCAGACTGAGGTGAAGACGTACAATCTAAGCGGTTAGCAACTTCTCTGAGTAACTCAGAAACGGACTTGTTTCCTGCAGCCATGCCCTTCACAAGAATTGATACACCTGTAACGTTATTCGCGCCCAGTGTTTTGCATTTGTCGGTGCCTTAAGTTTATCTTGAGCTGCATACTGCCGCCAGCTGCATAGGAGACGCATTGCTCCATTAAACCTAAATCGACAATTCATGTGCTATTACTTATGTCTGAGTAAAGGAGCAACCAATCACACGAGTGGCTCCGCCCTGTCTCTCTTGATTGACAGACAAAGTCATTCTGCTGAAAAGTCGCATTATGAAATAAATAGGCCATCGGGAAAAACGGGATTTTGAAATAAAGACTGACTTTGAAAAAAAGGACATTTTGGAATAAAAACGGCTGGAAATAAATAAAATGCCTCAGGAATAATCTCTGTCATTGTGAAAAATAAAGACCATGAAATAATATTTCACAATAATAAGTAAATTTATATAGCAGAATGGAATATATTTCACAATAATGAGCATTTATTTCAAAATGTGTTCAATTATTTCACAATATCATTCTCACATTACATATCTGTGTCTTATTTATTCACATAGTTATTTATTTCATCATGACTTATTTATTTATTTAATTTTGAACACTTTGGAGTTCCATAAGGGGAGGGTGAACATTTTCAACCAAAGAGTAGAGTTAGAGGAACAGCCCACCATTTGGGAATACATCATCAGTCTGATTATAAGATCAGCCTCAAATTCCTTTTCCGGTCATGAAACTAGATAGCCTAGCGTAACTTTTTAAATGGAAAAGGCCAGGGGAGAGCCATTAAAATAGAAAGGCTATTTCCAGCACCTCTTTAAGTTCTCTTTCACAACTTTTTTATATATATATTTAAATTCTGACTGAAATAATATTAACAGAAAATAGGGAGTCAATTGTACACATGAGACAATCTTTAATGTGGTCTTGTATTAACTGTGTGACATGCACAAAGGTGATAAGTATGCCATTCATTTGTCTTTGTGCTCTATGTGTTTGATCCATTTATTTAGTTGGCATTTAGGTATCCATGAGAGTCAACATTACATAGAGAGACCCAGCTCTTTCAGTTTCTAAATGTGCCATAGTATATAGAGGGAAAGCCAGGAGTCAGTTAGCTTAGTGTATTGTAGTATAAAGACTGAAAGCAGGTGAAAATTGCTTGCTTGGATCGCTCCAAGGTTTATTTTAGAATAGAAGAATAGAATAGAATAAACCTTTATTATCCCATGGATGAGAACATACATTTGGCAAGAATAGAGTTGTCAGTCATGCTAGTGAGTCTGTGAAGTTATACTTAGGCACACTGGTGTTTTAAGCTAAATGTTAATGTAAAGATTAATAAAGATTTCCAATGATGGTTGAATTGTTGCTTACAGAGGTTCCTAACTAAATGATGTGACCTGTTAGTATCTGCTCAGCGGCCATAATCAGAGTTAGTCGCAATCTCTAGTTACTGAAGACAGCGAGAGGAGAAAATGTCACTCCATAATATATAACGATTTATTATTCAACCATCATTAAAAACAATCACTATAACCTACAAGGGATACACATAAACGTTAATTAGAAGTGTATTGTCCATTTCATGCCATAAACTGTTGCTATCTTTTGAACCTTCAGTGACAGGCTGTATTGAACCCACAGCTGAACTATGAACATTATATTGCTGTAATAAAATGCCTTTCCAATGCTATGCTAGGTTGCTTTAATACAGTCTTTAGGAAAATCAGTTTTTGAATTTCTTTCACAGGAAATGAAAATATGAGTAGCTAGGATAGCAACGACCTCAATGTCACAAGCATTTCATTTCACTTTATATACAGTAGGTTATGATTTATTTTACAACCTCTGTAGTGCGCTCACATTTTAATTGCTTTTTTTTTTCTTTTTTTGTATTAGTTGCATTAAACAACCCACATTTTACCCACTGTTCAGTGGGTAAAATGTGGGTTAGATTAGCTCATTGTAGTCCATCTTTGGGGTGTTGTAGTCTCACCACAGCAGTTAAGTCAAATGTGTTCCCCAACTGGTTAGTGAGTGTTTTATGGCTATCTCTGAGTGAAAAGAATCACAAGGAGGGTAATGCAAAAAAAATTCTCCTTGTGATTACTTGTTTTCTTTAGCAGATTGTTGTCCGTGGTTTGTATGTCTTCAAACACTCACAGTCACCTTACTGAAACTTGCAACCTGGAAATGGACAACATTCTCCTTCAAAGTAAAAGCTGTGCTTTCCTGCTGAAACCAACATGCTTCTAAAGGTACAACTTTCACGCTGTTTTGTAGGCAAACCCTCTTCATCTCCTTTGGCAGGTAGTGAGTGTGTTCTTGAGTCCTTGCAAATTATGGGCGACAACTGCAATCTGTGACCACAGCAACTGCAAAGAGGTTTTCTGTCTAGCAACATTTGGCTCTTTTTGATCAATTTCACCTAGTGACTGCAAGCAATCTTTAGCAAGCACTTACCAACCGGTTTGGGAATACACATATTCCCCCAGCAACTAATGGTTTCCAGCAGATTGCTGACCAGTCTCTGGGCTTGCATGACTCGGGGTTTAGCAGTCGATTTCATAGTGACTGAAAGCAGCCACTCGCAAATGGTAGGGATAGCAGTCACTTCCCCCTACCATCAGTTTTTAGGCCTGAGGAAGGTTCCATAAGTGAAGCAGGGAGGTCCCATTTCTAAAGATCCTAACAAAGCATTGTGAGTGTGAATGGTATATGGCCTGTATTTGTATAGCGCTTTACTAGTCCCTAAGGACCCCAAAGCGCTTTACACATCCAGTCATCCACCCATTCACACACACATTCAGGTGATGGCAAGCTACATTGTAGCCACAGCCACCCTGGGGCGCACTGACAGAGGCGAGGCTGCCGAACACTGGCGCCACCGGGCCCTCTGACCACCTCCAGTAGGCAATGGGTGAAGTGTCTTGCCCAAGGACACAACGACCGAGACTGTCCAAGCCGGGGCTCGAACTGGCAACCGTCCGATTACAAGGCGAACTCCCAACTCTTGAGCCACGATCACCCCTGTGAGGTGGTTCTGATTGTGAAGCCTCAAGTAATTGCACACTCATACGATAATAACCTGTCAGCAGCAAGGTAGACCTGTGGTAAAGTGTGCCCTGTGTACTGCACTACTGTTAAGCATCATCTAAGAAAACAGACATGAAGTTATATTCAGTAAGATTTGCTAAAACCAACTAAGACCATGAACTCATAAGGAAAATATTTAAGGCAGAATCCGCTTCCACGTTAGCTTAGCTTTTGAGACTCAATTTTTAAAAAGCCAAACTTTTATATAAAGGCCACCTAACATGCTAATGTTTAAATACAGACATAATCGCACTTGCTGAGTAATAACGAACCCAAAGTGTGGTTGCTATAGTTGAAGATATTTAAGCGAAAAGCTCATAGATTAAAAACCAGATGTTCACTTGTTTAAACCAGCAAATACATTGAACTATATTAATATTAGAGTCACTGAACTATCACCCAAACCTGCGTCTTTTAAAGGTCGTCTCCTTTGAAAAAACACATCCTTGTATCCATTATTAACTGCTATTTACTGCAGAAGAGTTTAGAGGATATACTACAATAGCAGTATTTTACCGCATAGCTTTACAATTGCGTTTACTGGAAGTAAATGTCTGACTCTTAAGGCCATACTGGCTGTCTGTCACCCTGACATAATATCACTTTCTCATCTCCACTTCTCTCCCTAATTCTCCAAAGACACCTGATCCTTTTCACCTTAACACAATTTTCACCTCACCCGTGTCCTGAAAGAACAAATTGCACCGAGCATGGAGATGCAGTATCGTGTGACATCACTCTGCAAGGCTCACGTTAATGCACAAGCAAGCGGGAGAGAGGAGAGACGCTGTGACATTCACACTTCCTCCCCGGCGCACTCATTTCCCGGTTAATCTTGATGGACATGTCGCTCGTGCTACTTTGTCTAGACTGTCTCTGGATTTGTCACTTTTTGCCACCATGCCATTTTCATTCTTTCGTGCCTCTCAGTGCCCGCTATTCTTCACATTTATTCTTTTTTTTTTTCTACCTTGCAACCATCATCTTTTCTCCTTCCACCACCTGTACCCGCCTACTGAAAACACTGACAGCAGAGACAGTGGCTGGACGGGGCCAATTTCCTGAGTGCTGCTCACCAACGGCACTCATTTAATTACTGCAGACACAGAGAAGGGAAGTAGGCCCTGTCAGAGCTTTATCCTGGATCAGCATGGTCCTTCACAACTCCTGCTGTCCTGGGGGAAGGTGGTGTGTATGCGTGTGTGTGTTTGTGTGTGAGTGTGTGTGGGGTGTGTGGGAGGTTACCTGTCATATTCTATAGTCTCTATATGTACCTCAGTTGACAACGAGAGATTAGCTTTCTTTGTTGCAGTCCTGAGAGGCCTGGCTGCCATATGTTCAGAATATTTCATAAAAGCCTTTTGAGTTCTCTCTCTCTCTCTCTCTCTCTCTCTCTCTCTCTCTCTCTCTCACACACACACACACACACAGAGGACACTACACTGACTAAACCTGTACTTACTCTAACCTTTAACAAGTCTTAATATTTTATACTATAGGGACTTTTTTTTCCTCCAAAAGAGGAAGTAATTTCAGGCACGTGAAACTGTAACGAGGGCAATACAATTACATAACACCCAAATGCACAGCTGAACCTGCTTTGTGAGTATTTACTGAAAATATAAATAGCGTACACACAGGAAGTGAAATTTCTCTCAGTGGGTACACTGACGTCATGGAGGTCTTGAGTTTCGAGTAGTTTGCTTTCCACATCTGATTTCTACGTGCCTTATATGTTCATGTTATATGCTTTACAAATACTATCAAAAAGTAATCACCAAGTTCCACTGGGTTCCTTCACTCCATATATATATATATATATATATATATATATATATATATATATATATATATATATATATATTCAAGAAGTTTATTGTCATATATACACAACTAAATAAACAAACAAATAAATAAATAAAGAATAAACGTAACTCTGACCATACAAAATAATAGATAAAGTAAAGCGAGTGCTATGTACACAAGGGTAGGGTGTAGTTAAAATGTGCAAGTAGTTATGAAACACTGTCACACTGTAAGATATTCAGAATGTGCAAATGTTAAATTGCTTGTATTGTATGAAGTTGTATTATATTGTATATAAATATTCAAAATTGTAACTTACAGGTTGAAATGGAAATGGGTTTTGGTCTTTTCTGTTGATATTTAGAAAACTACTAAATATTGCCAAGCTTGTATTTTACGATTTTAAATATGCCAAAATTGTGCCGTAAAAAGTAAGGAGCTGCATGCCAGAGCCTGATAAGCAGCCATGTCTTGCTAAGAAAACAGAGCTCCTAGCTTGGACAATTCACAAGACAACTGTGTCACATGTTCCATCAGCAGCATATGAGGGGATAAAAATATTTTGTCAGGCACCCACTGTAATTAGTACACACTTTTAATATCATTTAAGTATAGTTCAATACACATGTCAGTATAATTTTCTGTAACCTGATCAAACATTTTTAGGGGCACAGTTTGATTTTAGCTCAAAAATGGTTGACACTTCCTTTCAAACCCGTCTTTTTTAATATAAATAAAAGTCGTGTATATCTGGTATGTTTCCTATAGCTGTTATAAAGCACTAATACATTTAAGTGTTACAGACACTGAACTGCTGGGTTAGACTGCAACAAGAAAGCGACCAAGTGTAAGCAACTGTGCCAAGGGGATTGCACAGGGACAAGGTTTTAAAGCTTTTGTTCGGCATTTTCAATCAACTTTTTAGTCTCAGGGGCCACATTGTAATAACGCTGCTTCCCGTTATTGTGCCCGTACGTGATCATGTCATTCCTTCTGTGTGACTTAATTTGTCCTCCCACAGGAATCTTTTCGGTGATTGTTCCTGCATGTTTCAGACCCAGCTTCTCATACTCCTCTCATGTTTATATTGAACCCACACTGAGGATGAGAGCAGGATCTGTGGCCATCGCCATGGCAACAGCGACCGCATGTTGTCCCTTTAAAAACATTAAAATAAAAACACACACACACACACACAATTTCTGTCCAGTTTTTAAAACATTATAATTACAGCAGCACATAAATTTCAAGCCTCTTGATGTTCGGCTGTGGTGTTTTTTTGTGAGACACCACAGCTGAACTCTTTTTTGTGAACTATTTAACCAGTCAAGTCAGGGCAAATTCCACTCTGTCAAGTCTCCACAGTATCGTGTCATTTAAAAACCCTGAGAAATTAGACAGATTGAAGAAAGTACACTCCCATATCCCCACACACCTCAGAGCTCCGTTTGAGGCAGGCCCCAGATTAAGCATTGCATGTTCTGGCATAACCTACCAGTATGTCAGCTGTAAACTGACACAAACAAAGCTTCATCTTGGGTTGGAGGTCAGTGACACTACTTTATAAACATTGTTCAGTCCTCTTAGAGCTCATAGCATAGCAACATTACAGTCTTCTTATTGGCCCCATTAGACTCTAAGATCACATGAATAGAAGTGAAACTTGAGCTGGCTTTATTCTCTTTCTCCACCCACATCAACCCAGTCATCACACAGACTGATCACCAGTTTGGCAGTTCTTCAACATGACCTGGCATGCCTCCCAACACTGAATCAACCAAAAAGAGTTTTAGTTTACACATGCCAGACTACAATTTGAAGCGTTTGCCTCCAAAATAAAACAGCATTGAAGATTTTTACTCCATAGAGACCCCCCCAACTTGTCACATACTGATGCTCAGCCAGGGCTCCTTTCCTTTGCATTTTAAATCAGCAGATACACTTTCTGCTCCACAATACCATTTTGCTGGCTTTTGATGAATAGGAATGAACAAAAGTCCACATTAATAGGTGTGCATACGCCCAAGACCTGAAGCATTAAGATGTAAACTTGAGTCCTATCTGAGGCATCTATTTTAAAAATGTTTCTTTCGTATTTGACTTCTCTTTTTCGGTTTGTGTTTCATTAGGTTTAGACCACAAAATGACTTCAAAGCAGACTTCCACCACCTGCAAGTAGCTTCTTTACCATTATCTGTGTCAGATTGTTCAGACATTGATTTAATCTATCTAAATACTACTGTGGACTTTTTAGTAGACAAAATTTTCTCTTGGTAATATTGTGTAAATGGGGCACTTTTAATTAACTGTAGTGCACATCATCATAGCAAAAGATAATGTAAAACAAACAATTTGGATCACATTCATTTTCACAAGAATAAGCTGAGTCCGATTTTGGCTACAGAGGACATACTTGCCAGGATTTCATCCAGCCATCCCTTCATTTTCCTTTCCTTATCCAGATCCAGGTCACAGTCTAGGCAAAATCACCAAGACCACCCTCTCCTTGGTCACCTCCGACTCTTCCTGGAGGACACCAAGGTGTTCTCAAGCCAGCTAGGTCTACCCTGGGGCTTTCTCCTGGTGGAAATGGATGGGGCACTTCCCATACAAGGTGCAAAGAAGGAATACTGGCCGCATTTTTGAACAAACTCAACTGACTCCTTTCAATGTGGAGGAGAAGCGGATTTAATCCGTACCACGTCCTGAATGACCAGGCTCTCCTCAACCTTTCTCTAAGGCAGAGCCAAGACAACCTTTGAAGGAAATTCATTTTTGCTGCTAGTATCCAAAATCTCATTCTCTCAGTCACTACTAACAGAACTCCTCCACTCGGGGCAGTAACTTGTTTCCAACCTGGAGTGAGAACTCCACCCTTTTCTGCCTGAGAACCATGGCCTCGGACCTGTGCTAAATCTCAGTCACTTTCTTAGGAACTTAATTCTGTTGTTGGGAAATGTTGAAAGAAAAAAAAAATAGAAAATCTCCAGACCTGTTTTTAAAATGCTAGCGTGTGAGGAGTGATGCCATGATTGAAATAGTCACAGACTCACGGTAGGAATACTCGCTTGTGCAACCAATTGATTGGTTGTTATTGACAGGAGGAAAGCCTTAACAAGCTGGGGCAGGTATTCTCCTCGCTACATTACCTTAGTATATTTACACAGCAAGAGCAGCTGCAAGTCTAGAATAGCTTTTAAAGTTTTAATACTAAGTCAGATATATTTTTCCTCATGTACTGTTCAAGCTGACATCTGTGCTTTCTTTTCTTTACCTGTCTCATCTGGCTTGCGTCATTAGGAGGTAGTGCTGTAATCACTAGCATATGGTTTTCTGGTGGTTATTGTTTTTGACATGCACTGGTGGGCTTTGTCAACCTTGAAGAGGTCAAATGTGTGCACAGTTGGTGTACATGTACCTTTCTGTACATCTCACTTCATTATTATGATGAATGATTTTTTTTAATGCAGAAAGAACAGAAAGAGTCCTGTATAGACAGCTAGTGTGCAGCTCTTGCCGATCACGTGGACAAAACTGACCCTGAGCACAGCAGAACAGACACTGCATGGAAAATCTAACAAACTATTGAGTCACAGTCAGCTTAGCCAGGTGCAACAGTCATATTTGGGTGAGAGCTGTACAATTCGGGCGTAACTGGTCTACATTTATTGCCACACTCATTGAAACGCTTGTGTCATGAATAGCAGCTCAGAGTGGAATGACAGCTTTCTCGGGCCAAGACTGGATTTGATCCCCAGCTGTTTGAGGTTGTTTAAATTATGAGTCATGTTGAGGGCTTTTAAGTAGCATCTTCACTGACTCTCGCTCATACATGTACATTCTTGCTTTCTCTCTCTCTGTCTTTCACTCGTTGTGTTGTGTTGTGTTTGACCGTGGGTGGATACACAGTGACAGCACTTCCCTCAGGTTGAGACACAATATGCTGACAGAAGCAGATGATTAAACCCGTATGTGCGTCTGGTTGTTCCTTTTTTATCTAGCTTAATGATAACATTATCGTACAGTTTCTGTTGGTCTTTCAATGTGGTCATATGATAGAGAGAGATATTCCTTAAATACACAAGACAGTAAAAACATGAACATGGGAGCTCCATATTAACTTATTTTGTCACATATTCCTTTGAGATTTGGGGATTAGGGGATGGTTCTAAAAAGAAAAATCTGCAAAGATTACAGGAAAATGCTAAATCTAGATCTTCTGTAAATGGTTGACAAGTTGTGAAATGCCCTTTTGTGTACTCTTTGTTTGTGTCGTGCCAACAGGTGAGAAGTTGTTTGTGCTGTGATTATATGCTTACTACCAGTAAGTTTACCAGAACCAGCCTGTCTGTGTGCAGAAGGCAAAAATATCACCTACCAGCTCAACTAAAGCCCGCTAATTACTCCTCACAGTATGCTGTACTTCTCAGCAAGTAAAAATCTCAAACTATTCCCTTAAATCTTTTAACTTGCTGTTGTAGATGTTTTCTGAAAACCCTCTTTATGATAAACTTGAAGTAACTGGAAAAACTATTTTAGTCAGTATGCGCAAGAGTAAAATGTGACAACAGTGTAGCTTATTTGAATAAAAATTGTAGAAAGATGGTAAAATAGTTCATGTGTACGTGTCCATTTCAGCAAAACTAAAAGAAGCTCTGTCCCTTTAACCACTGAGGAGTAAATGTTCACCTAGGGAATAATATAATATTAAAGTAGGATGAGCTGCAGGAAGCCACAGTTTAATTACACTCAGTGTAATATTCATTATTTTTAAAGACACTGTCCCAGATAAAGTGAGAAGAACATGTATGTAATATTTATTAAAATGTTACATATTTATACCCCACACAAACCTGTTGCAGTCAGACACTGTGCTATGTGGCCAACTCAATCTGCCTGTGTGGCTGTGTGTGAGTGCTTAATGACTCACCCGTAGGCACTGAAACTTGGTTGTTCCACCAGGGAAAGGAAGTCAGCGAGTGCACGAGACCAGCAACGTGCCGCATCCAAGATTCCACATACACATTTACCAGTCATCACTTTTTACACTCCACACACACACAACATATAAATTCACAACCACTAAATTGGGTGATACGTGTTCAGAGGTTCTCATAACTGAGCATGAGTCACAGGCCGTGGTACTAAAAATCACATCTTGCCAGCATTAAGGTTTACATGTTTATATAGTGTTGAGTGAATGTTCATCAACTAGTGACTTTGCCAGAGTGACCCATCAGATGTGGTGCTGAAGGGTTAGAGGTCGAGTGGGACACTTTCACATATTTTTCACATGATGTGGAGAAATTATGCTGGGAGTGAGTACTCTGTAGCTCTTTCCCCCCCGTTTGGTACTCTTCTACGTGTGCCACATTTTATATGTGTAACATTAGGGTTCGTTATATGGTACTAAATCTCTCTTAACTATTATAAACAGAAAAATGGAGATAGAAACTTAGCAGTACATTTACTCTTGGCAAACGTCAACCACACAACTTCCTTGTTCTGACTTTACTAGCCAATCAGAAGTCAAGATGTCCTAGACTTAGCTAAATGAGGAAAAGCAACTAGATAGATTCAACACATCACTATTACGCCTTTAAAAATGTGTAATGTAATGTAATGTAAACCTAACTGAAAAAGAACTTAAATTTTAACACTAGCAACCACTTATTAGCTAAATTAACCAGGCTGAAATATGCATTGCGTCCAATGAAAATGCTAACACATTATGCCTAGAGAATGGTTAGTGACCATCTAGCAAACACTGGTCGCTAGTGAAAAACATGTATTTCTCGACTAGCTGCGGGTGGCTTCTGGAGGTTAGTGGCAGTCATTAGCATGAAAGTTTCAAAGAGGTGCTGCACCGGAAATCTCCTTTGCTGTGTTCTTTAGCAGGTTGCTGTGGTCACCTGTAGTTTACATGGTATAGACTTGCAAACTACTTGCCAAGCCATAAATAAAACTGAAAAGTGTGATGCAAAACAGAGACCATTCAAAGGAAAGTTTCCCGTTGAATGTGAACATTGTCCTTTTCCAGAGGCACGTTAATAAAATAAAACGGTGTTTGCAGATAAGTTTGTGTCTGACATTCAAGCTACTGGCGACCGCGGCAATCTGCTAGCTCCCTCACAACCAGTGTTGCTAACTGCTCTTTAGGTCTGTGAGACCTTAAACCGACATTAGCCAGGTAAAATGGTTTTGTTTTCTCCATCCTTACCTGTGAATTCACAGCAGTGCTTGTCCGCAATGCCAGGCCAGTTGCTTCAGTATAACCATTACCACATTTTCTGCTTTAATATTGTACAATTATTTAAGCTGAAATATGGTGAAATAAGGTGTCATTTATGTATTACTGCTGGTATGACGCTGGTTTGAATTTGCTGTCCTTATTCGGAACTGCGCTGCATCAGACTAAATAGAGACACATTATACATGGTGTGCCACCACACAATAAGTATTTATGTAACACGTGATAAATGTGATGGTGGATCTAGACGAAGTTTTTTTTAAAAAGGCACAACACAGAAACCAGTAAGATTAATTATTCTGGGAATGTTTTCACTAAGTTTCAATCCATCAAACGGTGGTGGACTGAATGACATACCAACACTGCCATCATGAAGCAGTGGCGCCAGTATAGCTATAAAGTTGTGTGACAAGATTCTAAAGATATTTTGTTTTCATTGTAGTTGTGTAGTTACAGCAGACACTTTCCAGTGACACATTTTAGGCCAACATGAGAAGATCATTTGAGTCCCTGAAGATATTTTATCTGTAGGCCGCTCCTTTAAGGGCACTGCGTCAGGTGTCTGAAATTTAAAGTCTGAAGTTTTGTTAGTTTTTGTATTTGACAAAGTATAGATGTGCAGAAATTGCTGTAGCATGAACATGTGTGAGTGGGTTGAGTAGACCATTCAGTGGCCATCTTGCAAGCTGGAATTGACTGGTCTCGTCAGGCCCCTCACGCAGTTAAATGTCACTGCTATAAATACACACAGGGAAGCATGCACACGGATACATAGACAGCTATTTGTGTTAATATTATTTAACTTAAGGGGAGACGTACATATGACTCCTTTCTTCTCTACTTGATCATCCCAAAAACATAGAGTCATAGAGCATGGAGAGCTTCATGTACGAGTGGAAAGAGAAAAAGGCTTAATATGGATATAGCTATAATTTAATCCTCCGAATTCGGAGCATTTTATCTTGCCAAGCTTACTGCATGAATAACTCAGGACATTCTGGAGAGCAGCGAGTGTGCGTCAGAATAATAGATACTGTAAAAAGACTGTATAGTTAGAACAAGAGAACCCCAAATAAATTAAGTGAACACAGATAAACTTAAGCCAATTCAGACATAGGGGGAAAAACTATTATACAAGAAAGCAGTGAGGAGAAAAAAAGGATTCCTCAGGCATTGAGTGTGCACGTTGCTTCATTTTTGTGAAGTACTCAAGGCCAAGTCAGAGTCCACAGAATAACAGTCCAGTGGTGAGAGAGGCTGGAACAGCTTCCTGCTTGGATTAACATCAGCACAGAGAGAGAGCAGCAGCAGCAGAGAGAAAGCGAACATCATGGAAACTTTGTGGTTTTTTTCACATGACTCTCTTCCTGGTGACCGAAGATGGAAATGGGAAGGGCAGTGAAATGCTTCAACTTGTTTTTTGTCACACCCATACACTCACAGTGACATCACTCATGTTTGGAACCTATATTTGCATTTACTAAGGCATGTTATGTTCTTGCATATATATTGCACATGCTGTTCTGTGTTGGTGTGTCTTTTTTATGCTTACCTTGGTAATGGCTGCGGTGATAAGTGTGTCCCCTGAGTGCTTTTTTGTGTTCTTTGTCGTCCTCATTCCCCCCAAAAAGTCAAGAATAAGCTGTTTCAGTGATTTAATAATACTAAAATATTCTTCATTAATTCATTTACTAATTATTTTTAGATGATTTTAGCATAAGTAAATGATTTCTTATCTCATTTTACACTTAAATAACATTTTGGAAGCTTTGAAAAGCTAAGAGTGGGATCCCAGTCTTACAAAAAATCTGTTCGTTTTTCATTTAAAATCTATCAACTTATCAACCTTTTTATTGCTTACAATTCCGTCATCCTGAACATGAAAAAAAAATCCTGGAGAGCCTTTTGTGGAAGAAAGTTTATTCAGCTGCTCTTTTGTGTTGCTACACTTTTCTCAAAGGTGTTTTACAGGATTCCAGAGATGCAGCGTACATGACCAGGTCGTAGTTTTCACTTTTACAAACACTTGTGTGATTTCTACAGCATGCTTTGTGTCATTATCATACACTACAGCCTTGTGCTCACAAGTAAAAATTATAGGATAATGCCAAATGCTAACACTGTGTAATGGTTCAAGTGGAGAGATGTCACAGAGTCCTGACGCAGCGAAATTTGAACTGGATGCCACAACATCTACTTAAAGTTTATTAAAATTAGCTGATTCGATAATGCCATGTTGTAATGCTAAAAACCTGCATGCGCTTGAATAAGAATAAAAATAACTTGAATCCTTTACAGCATATAATCTTAACCTCCTGTGTATTTTATGTGCACAGATTTGAAATGTGTACGCTTGGTATGTCAACACCAATCACATCTGCCAGCTGGGTTCAGTTTAAGGATCAATTTAATGCTGTCATTATGCGTTACATCGGATGTTTTACCTTAGCAGCATAACAGCCTCTTAATTTAATGCCAGCGGGGGAGTCTTTTCTATCTAACGAAAGCAGTAGTTTACAAAGTAGTAATTTACGAGCTAGTGAGTGCGCTGCGAATGCTAAAGAGTAGAGAATAGTGAGAAATAGCAATAGAAAAGTCCAAATAATAAAGCGAACATATCTTTTATAAACGGTTCAGGTTTCAGTTTTTAGTGCAGTGAAGACAAACATGCTAAGTGGTTCAGGTAATGAGAAATCCCATTTTATGGTACAAATGGGTACGCTTGCTGACACTGAAACTGCTCTAAAATGATAAGCTGGATCCTGCCCAAAGAGAGATAATTATCAGTGAATGTCAAGGGGGATGTTTTTCAGATATGTAGATGTGTGTGCTGGGAACGTCAGGGGCATTGTATTGTCTTGAATCATGATGAATAGAGCCTGTGTTGGTTTAACTTTTCTTTGACCCGCAGATGTTGGTGTCTCTTGCTGGTCTCTTTACCCTCATGGAAGACCGAGCATGTTCATAAACGCCCTGCTGTATTCACTACTGTAAACGAAGAATGTTTTTGCCCACTCCAGAAAGCAGCCAAGAGCTCTCTCTTCAAATCCCAACCTGACATTCTTTCCTCTACTGTAGTTCACATGTGGTTTCAAGATAAAAGCCTCTATTCATTAACCTAGCTGAGAACCCAACGACAGGATACCCCACCCTTGTCTAGCAACAAGCAGGGCCATATTTTACCCGGTACTGGTGGCCCACACATGAAAAACAGCCAGTAGTACAAAATGATTTCTGTTGTTTCTGTTTCTTTTTAGGTGTACTGTGTAATCAAAGGGAGCAGGAAAGGTTTGGGGATTTCCAGGTTTAATTATTCTTCCCTAGCTTGCTCTGTTATTGCCATTACTTTCTTTCTCTTTCAACTTTTATCTCCCTGTTGAGGTGACAAAATTCAGCCCCCCCCCCCCCCCCCCCCCCCACACACACACACACACACACACTTTCTGTCAGTAATGAGGCACTTTGCCTGTCTACAGATGTTTTTGTGGTGCGGATGTGGACTTTTGCGCTTGCCTGAAAAAATCTTGTTTATGTCACTGTTACTACTACATTCCCAGGGGCAGCTTCTCCCTGGACCAGTGGGGATAAAAACCTTTCTTCAGTGGCATTTGTGAGCGAGAATTATGTGACCTGACCAAACTGCAGTTAAAGTCACAGGCTATACAAAATATGTGTTTTGAGAGTCAAATTAATTGCCTTGAGCTGGCTGTGAAAAGGTTGTTCTTTGTTCTCCTTGAGCATTGTACCTGCTGTTGGATGAATGCAGATTTCAGTGGTAACATTTAGAAAGAAATTACAAAAAAAAAAAAAAAACAGCCACGGAATTTTGTAGAAGTAGTTTAAGAAGTCCATAACTCACATAAAATGTCATAAAATATTAAACTTTTGGAAAGGCTCATTTATAGTTTGTTTTCCTTGTTCAAGACAAAGATTAGTTAGTAGTATCTGCTTTATCATTGTCACTAATCACAAAACAGTTCTCTAGTTTGTTCGTTTTTAGCTTTCTGTTTTAGACTTATGAGGTTGGAATATTACTGCATAGCAGTGGCTAAATAATTTTTTCAGTTGTTTTCCTGCAACCTTTGTAAAACAAATTGTTATTATTTTTTAAAACAGAACCTTTTGGTTGAAACTTCTTTAAAGTCCCCTGTATTGCTCATGAGTTCATTGGCTATAAAACTAAATCTCAACTCAGTGGACACTTTGATTAGGAATGGATTGCTAGTACATGGTTGGACTTCAAAACCACCTTTATTGTTCATGACATAAATTCAACAAGGTGCTGGCAACATTTTTAGAGATTCTGGTCCATCCTGACATGATATTTTCATTGAGTTGCTGCTCTTTTGTTGGATAAACAACCAACAATCCACCACATCCCAAAGGAGCTTCATGGACTGAGATCTGGTGACTGTGGAGGCCATTTAAGTGCAGTGAACTCAAGATGATTTGAGCCATGAATGTTATCTCGTCATAAAAGGATGGACATAGTCAGCAACAGTACTCAGGTAGGCTGTGACATTAAAACTGTGGCCAGTTGGCTCTAAAGCCTCTTTTCCACTAGTACGTACTCGGCTTGGCTCAGTTCAACGCTACTTGATTTCCATTGAGTACCACCTAATGTGCACGGGGTCGTTATAGCAACGAGTCTGAAAATCTGTGACGTCATTTGTATGTGACACAAACAGAACACAACAAAGGAGGACGCTGAGGCGATGGTTTACCTGCTGTTCGGTCTATTTCTTTTTATCAAACTCATGGACCACGGTGTTGGTTTTGTGTAGCCATTTCCCTCATTTCAAAAATCCTATTTTTGATTTTTGTGAAGGAGTCGCTCTAATGACTCATTGAATGGCGCCATTGATTGGCCAATTGTTGGCAAACAGCCTGCTGACTTCACATTTTTGGAACGACTCAGCTTGAAGTGTGCTTTAAGGCAGGATGGAGTCATGTTTTCATATTGTTTAGACCAAATTCTGACCCTACTATCTGAATGTGGCGGCAGAAATTAAGACTCATGAGACAAGGCAACTATTTTCCAGTCTTCTATTGTCCAATGTTGGTAAGCCTGTGCTAGCTGAATTCAGTTTGTCATTCTTAGCTGACACGAGTGGCACCCAGTGTAGTCTTCTGCTGCTGTTGCCCATCTGTTTCAAGGTTCAAAGTGTTGTACATTTAGAGATGTTTGTCTACACACTTTGGCTATAAAAAGTGGTTATTTCAGTTTCTGTTGCCTTGCTATCAGCTCAGTACAGCTAGAAAACTACTTCTCCCAGGATATTTTGTGTGTTTCAGACCATTCTCGGTAAAAACTAAAGATGGTTGTGTGGGAAATCCCAATAGTTTCTGAAATTTTAGAGCACCGTCCCTGGAACCAACAACCACGCTACAGTCAAACTCACTTAAATCACCTTTCTTCCAAATTATGATGCTCAGTTTGAACTTCAGCAGGTCAACTTTACTATGTCTATAAACTTAAATGCAATGAGTTTCACTGAATTTGTGTCAACAAGCAAGTGTACGCAACAAAGTTGCCAGTGAGTTTTTCTCTTCAGTATATTTTTAAATGTTGACCAACTTGTGGGACTAATTCTATCCCTGATCCCTAATACTTGGACGTTATTTTGTCCATATATAGATGGCATAAAACTCCACCTCAGTGTCATGTAAAGAGTGCAGGAGAATGAAAGTAACATAAATAGTCTGTTGCTTACTTGAGAGAAAAAATAAATATAGGCATTGCGGAAAATGAAATTCTAAACCTAAGTGTAATAAATAGCTTACAGGTGTAAAACAGTGGTTTGTATCTGTTTATATCTCTAAATCAGAAATAGCCAGGTCTTCTGTAGCGTTCTGAAACTCTCCCCTTTTTCACAAGATAGCAAGTTAGTGTGTGGGTGAGACGCTACTGACAACTGCTATGTGGTAAGAGAAGGGGGTTTACTCATGTATGAATTTGTATGTGACTTTGAGGATTCCCCTGCGCTCTGTGGCCTTTAGATAAAATGACCAGGAACTGAGACAGTTTTGGGACATTTGTTATTATGTGGTCAGTCAGTGGGGAGACTTTTAAGTTTAAATGTCAAATATCATCACTGTTACACAGAATTTAAAAAAAAAATCAAAAGAAAAGTTCACGAGAAAGGGTTAAAATTTATAATTTCACATACATATGTTAACATACATTAACATAACATACAATAAACTGTATAATTTACATCATTCTTGAATGTAACTGTACTTTTGAGTCTGGTGTCATGTGAATGAAAATATATTATTATATAATATATAATATTTTTAAAAATGCAGCAATTTAGTTGGATTTAAGGGAAATGTGATTAAATGTGCTATCAGAATGGTACTTGGAAATTATGTAATCAAGATATGTATCAAGATTGTTGAGTAGCCCAATAATTGAGAGCAGCTTCGTGGAACCCTTCAACTACATAGATAGATAGATAGATAGATAGATAGATAGATAGATAGATAGATAGATAGATAGATAGATAGATAGATTATTATACATTATATTATACATTATATTATACATTATTTCCGTTGTATTTTCAAAATGCTCTCAGATATTTGTATTTTTCAGGGTATTGCACTGAAGTCAGAAATCCCAGCCTCATGACAACACCAACCAGCATGATAAAAGCTATCTAGCTAGTTTCACACTTGAACTCATTAACAGTATTAACAGAGAATTACTTTACCCCCAATGCATTCTCATTACTGAAAGTACTCCATTTGGTTTAGGTTAGAGTTCTGCCTGGGTAGAGCCTGCAGGAAACAGGACACATCCACTGGCTCGGTTCACTGGACTTTTATCTGTGCTGATCTTACGTGTACACTATTGGACATAAGGCAGACTCTGTACTAGAAAGCTGGCAGGACAAAGCCGCTTAATGCCTGATCTGTCTCCACCTGCATCAGGTAATGTCAAAATTAGGGTTGCGGTGTGTGTGTCACAACAACTTTATACTGATGTGTGTGCCCTAGGCACACGTGCATAGACACACGTCTACATTTTGTGTGCCTCTGGGTCACTTGTTGAACCAGTCAGCAAAGTCTTGGTCTGTCTGATTGGAAAGCAGTGGGTCATCGGGAGCGTGTTTGAGACAAACAAACAATAACACCCTGTACTTTTCCACTGATTTTAATAAGCAGGTAAAGGAGTGGTCTTTGAAAAGAGATCTAGAGCAATCTTGCCTCCTGTGTGTTTGTCACACAAGATTTGAATTTTCAGTTGATTGAGGCTTCCTGTTTCTTGTGTGTACAAATACTCTTAGGCCTGCTCAGCCACACGCACTGGTGTATTGTTGTGATATAGTGGGGAATGTAAACAGTTCTTTCTTATACACACACCTGGCTATTCTGTCTACGTTTATTTGACGTAAGAAGAAGGAAACAACCCTTAGATAGTAGCTGTGACATTTACTTTCTGTAGTACAAAGCTTCACGACAAAGCAGAGATTGTTTTTAAATGCACATTTTGCTTTTAAATTAGTCATATTTTATGTTGAAGTCAATTCTTGACCCTATTTTTTTATTACAGTGATAGAATGACTATGTATTCTAGATGCAGGGATATGTTCAAAGAGAAAATCTGAAACTTTAAATATGTTTTTGGCTTCTGGGGAAGAATGTGGGTAATTTCATATAACCTCTAGTATTAATGAGTCTTTCTGGGATGCATAAAGTGGAAAAATAAAGTCTGTTGGACTGTTTTAGAAGAAAAATGCTTAATAAATTTGCAATTGTTTTCAGTGCTGGGAACAAAGCTGTAATTTTTGTAAGTTAGTTTGAAAATGCTGTCATTTTTTTAACCAACTAGATTTTTTCTTACAATTTAAAACTAGCTGAACTTTGGAATGTGTGTTACATTTTTAACTTTTTTTATGTGTGTTTGTTTCTCTGGGTGCATTTACTAAACAGGAACCAGCAGAGGGCTGGGATGAAAGGGTTAAGTAAGACTGGGGGGAACATGAAAGAAACGTACACAGCTGCTGGGCATGTTAAGCTCCTCTGCACCACTGTGACGACCTGTTGGAACAGATATACGGATGGTGAATAGGATACCGCAACACAGAAACCATCACACTCACGTGTAAAAAGTGACTAAGTTCAAGGTCTCTCATTTAACATTAAAATTCGCCAAAAGCGGACTTTTCCCCCAGTAGTTTTTTTCTAACACAAAACTGTTTTTTGAACACGTTTATTTTGAATAGTACAGAGAAACTGAATGCCAGATTGTCGGGTACTGTTTGTTTCTTCTTTATGCTATATGTGTGCGTAAAGGATTAACAACAGGAGCGGGCATAAAAAGGAAATAAACAAAGCAAAGAATAAAAACAACAAAAATGGTTCGTCAACACGAAATGTGGCCGCGCGGACTTGCAGTATTTTCAAACATCTCTTAGTTCTGTCTTAAATTCTGACATAAATATATGAGCTCACGTCCTCGAGCAGGATTGTGTGATTTTGGATTGTTTTTCGTCGTTTGTGCTTTTGTTTCCCCTTTTTCCCTCCCCCCCGACTTCCCGAATTTCCAACAGGGACTGAACGCACCACGATTTCACGCCGTGTACCTCTATTTTCAGAACGGTGACGTGAAGGCTCATACACTCCTCCTATATGTGGCTCGTCAGGCCGTGGCAGGCCCTGGGATTGGTGAGATGTAGTTGCTGTAGCAGCTTATGACGGAGCTGTGAGGAGGAGGGTGGGAGCTGTATAAAGGCACACTCACAGGCTCCGGGACCTTCACTCTGGAGGAGGAAAGCGAGTTTTTGGGTTGGTTAACGTTTCACCAAGGGACCTCCAACCCCTGTATTTACCAACAACAGGCGTCTATTTCCCAACACTGTACCGTCCTAGCACACGGACTCTCTAGTGAGAAATCCCCTCTACCTCGACTAATAAATGCCAAGAGAAACAACCCAAGCGCCCAGAGATAAGGATCGCTGCTCCGAATTTGACAGAAAGACTGCACAGTCGGACAAACAGAGGGAAAAACAACAAAAGCGCACGCATCGTCGCCGTTGCCTTTCTCAATGCATACCCTTTGTGCCCGGGGAACGATGAAACCAGAGATTAACGCCGCCGTCGGATTTCTGTCGAGATTTCTGAGGGTAAAAGGACACGTAAACGATCGACAGGTCCAAACGTTCAGCCAAAGCTTACAGGACATTTTGGCAGGTAAGGAAACACGCAACAACAAAAAAAATCCACTTCCGTTCACAAAATCCCTTTTAGACTTCTAATATACCATTCCACACATCGACTTCGGGGTTTGTTTCACGGATCGGTGGTTAACTTTGAGTTCTAATAGATTTGAGAATGATTCAGAAGAAGCCTTTCTTTGTTCTCCTAAGTATCACTTTCAGCGCTACCATAGCTCACCGCTAATTGCGCACATCGGAGAGAGGAAAACGCACTGGATGATCCAAGGCGATTTGTCGCCAGTTTTCGTCGACGCAAATGAATATTTCGAAGTAAAAATAATGTTGAAAATACGAATTGGTTAAAGTTTAATGTATGTGCTGTTTTTAGCTTGAAGGGTGGGGGCGGGGAGAGAGAGAGGGACGCTCGAATGGCTCGAACAAGGAAGTGCGCCTCTGAGTCGCCCGATAGTGCACACAGAGAATAGAGCAAAAACATCCCCCAGTGAGACGACACAGGATTACGTAATGCTAAGAACGAACTGATTTAATAATAATGAAAGACTGTCAGTGTTAAGACCACACTTTATTAGCTGTTTGGCACTGCGCACACGACCTTTTGATGTGTAGCACCCTTAATTTGCCTTTGTTTATCTGCTTTGTGTTAAATTTGGAAGGTTGTTGATTTGCTCCACAACATATGTCACTCTTTTTGGTATTACCATGCGGTTAAAAGATGAGGTCATATTTCACCACGTCTCACATTTATTTCATTAGGGTTCCCACAGTCCACTTAACATGTGTATGTAAGGAATGGAGAGTAGACAAGGGAGAAAACAATGCTTTTACTTTTCAGGAAATGAAGCCTTAGTTGTACACCCAGGCTTAGTTTGACTATTACTGGGTTTTATAGCAGATGTTGCAGAACAGTACAGCTCAGGGATTGTCTCATTTTTTGCTGTAAACGCATTCCTCTCTCAGGGCTCTTAAAGCTCCTATACATCTGTCTAATTCCATCCACATGCAACAGCAGATGACCTACATTTTCCTATATAAGAGTCTCTCACAAAAATAGCTCTTAAACTGCTAAATGGTTGCAAGATCCTGTCCATATGGAGCAAGTTAGGCTATTTATTTCTATTTAGAATAGATTACAAAGATTTCCATCTTTCAATCATGACCAAAAAGTCACCATTTGGACCTGCTGATATCTGAAAATGGTTCTAGGGGGTTTTATTTATCAATCACACAGTTGGAGGGATGAACAGTATGGTATAGTGTGTGGAAATTATGAGTAAAGCATTTGCACAAAATGCCAGTGAGCAGTCAATTCAGGGGGGTTGGCGTATGTAAACAGACAAAAGTTGGAGTCTGCTGTGAGGCCTTTGTGGGGGGAGGGGAGATGTTTTGGTGGGCGCCTAGAGGCAGACGTTGAAGACGGAAAGGCAAAATGGAGGGGAAATCTACTGGAACAGCCTATATTTAGTGATCGCAAACATCAATTAGAACAAATAGTGTAAATTATAAGCTTTGTATAGCTGCAAGTGCAACACTCATTAGCTTTATTTTCTAAAAGAAAAATAAATTGGCTCCACCGTGTCCAGGTTTGTTTTTGTTTTTTTGTTTTCTTGGATGAGGGAAATATGTGAAAACAAAAGAGAGTGTGTGGTAGTACCCCGTGGGCCTTGCCACTGCTAAAATAGGGCAGCCGGAGCTCTTTTGTGCTTTGAATCCTCACAGTTACTGTTGTGTCTGCATGCTGAAAAGCAGAGTTCCTCGCTTCTCCTGTTTGTGCTGCGCAAAGGGAAGTGAGGAAATGAGTCCCAAAGGCCAGATTGCAACCACAGAGATTGTGTAATTGTAGAAGGCAAGGTTCTTGGTTTGTCTAAAAAGTAACAGACAAGGTTCTCAAATGGAAATTACCCAACGGTCCAAAACGGAGCCATGGTCAAGGTCAGCTACAATGAGTAAACAACCCTCTTTGGTTAAACTCTTTAGGTTAAGCGCACACTCGTCTGCTTACTTTTCCACCCCCCTCTCTCTCTCTCTCTCTCTCTCCACCTCCTCCTCCCATCTGCCCTCGTTTTTAAGAATAGGCCATGCTGAGCTGATCATTTCCCAGCTGCTCTGGGGTAGGTAGCTGCCTTTGTGGTTCTGTCTGAGGCTGAAAGCTCATCAAGCCTCTTGTGCTCTTTCACGAGTGCCAGCCCCTCTATTAGCTCGGCAGTATACAGACTCCTGCGATAAGGCACAGGAGGAGGGTGGGGAGGAAGGGAGGGGTTGTTATTATCCTGGTGGGTGCATACAGGTGGCCTCCGGGCCCTAGACTGAATGCTGACCCACTTCCTTTAGCCTGTTTTTTATTGGCTACAATGAAGTTACCATCAATGGGAATTCAATATGGATGAGCCCTGTCAGGGTAAATGGTGGGTAGGTGTGTATCATAAAGTGAGAGGTTGGTAAATAAAACGCTTGGAACAAAAGGGATTTGAAAATGTCCTGCTATCATAGGAGAGAGATGACAGGCTTTTCTATGATTTAAAAGTGAAGTTACCAGAAAAATATGGGCCACGTTTAACATTTACACAAACTCAACTCAAACACTTAACTGTCTGATTGGCTACTCATTGCGCAGTAATATGACCCATACCGAGAGTAGCGCCACTGTGAATCACTAGTTTCAGCGCACATCTGAAACTTCCACATAGACAGACAGATTTAAAAAAAAAAAAAAAAAAATGGGAACCCTTTCCCTTTAAGAGGCGGAGCTACCCCAGATGGCTGGCTGGGACACTTTTGGTGTTTTTGTTCAGCCAGTCATGGGAGACTCTGTGACACTGAGGAAGGCCAGTAGAAGGATTGTGCAATTCAGTGGCAGCCTTTTTTGTCACGTAGGCCTGTTTATGGCTGCTTATGAGGCCTGTAACAGGTGATAGTGTTTTTCCTTTCTTTTTGCTGGAGCGTTCAATAACTCTGTATTTCTGTGCATCTAGGTACACTTTGTGAATTGGATCCTCTCTAGGCTAAATGGGACATTTGTAGGAACACCTACAGAAACATTCTGTAGTTCCCTAAGAATAAACGCACTTATCAACTGTATTAAATCATTTTTATTTTTCTGCAGAAAAAGATCTGTCTAAACCAGTAACGGGTTTCAGCAAATGCTTTTTGCATAGTAATGCATTGGACTTACTTTGACAGCACCAGTTGCATCTCATTTATAAACATTTTAGTTGCCTCCTGGCTTAAACGCATAGCACAAGATTAAGATATACTATTCTTAATTAAGTGTTTCTGTTCTCATTTATAATACGGAGAGCCAACAAAAAGTGCTGAACATAATGTTTTGTTTAATATTAGGTTTGATCAAGACTTGGAGAATATTAAGCATATCATATATCATCAAATTGCTTTGTTGTTTTCATTTTATGATGCCCCTTTTTAGATTAGATGTTTTTACAGTCTTATTAAATCATCTGGGCTTATCTGACACAAAGTACAGTCTGTCTGCTTTCTCTTTAACCTTCGGTAAACCTCCAGTTTATTGCAGATCTCTGGCTCCTGTATTATCTTACATTACTACGCCTTTGTTTTTTTCCTTCTTTGCTTATGACATGATCTTGCCGTCTTGACGTGTTAGTAACAAGTGTCTGCTTTTTTTTTTTTTTTCTTTTTGTCAGAGCTAAACATTTTCTCCACCTTGTCTCTTTGTTTCCCTGCAGAGCAATATAAGCACCACTGGTTTCCAGACAGGCCCTGCAAGGGCTCAGGTTACCGCTGCATTCGCATCAACCACAAGATGGACCCCCTGGTGTGGCAGGCAGGCCAGCGCATCGGTCTGACCATCCAGCAACTCTACCTGCTGCTGCCCAGTGAGCTCACGCTCTGGGTGGACCCCTTCGAGGTTTCCTACCGCATTGGCGAAGATGGATCCATCTGCGTCCTGTATGAGTCGCAGCCTGGCCCGGGAGGAATGCCAGCGACAGCCACCACCAGCTCCCCCTCAGGAAACAGTGGGGCAGTGAACCCTATGGTGGACAGTCACATCAGCTGCAAGGAGGAACTGATGGTGCTGGGAAGAACCAGTCCCTCCAAAGGCTACAATATGATGACTGTGTCTAGTTAAAGCGGCACATAGTCACCCAGGCCTACTATTGTTCAGGGTCACGCCATGGCTGGTCATTTGGCTAGACCAGGGTGAGCCTTTTTAAAGCTAAGAATATGAAATGAAATAGTGAAAGAATGGAAAAAAGAAAAAACAAAAGAAAAAACAAAAACAAACAAAAAAAGAAAACAGAGGATGTGGCCTATCGTCCAGGTGATGGAAACCTTGTAGGTTTGCTATTTTCTACCCTCTCTCCCCATTATCATCTGTTCTGTTGTGTCATTGGATGAGCTGGGCACTCCATTTTTTAGGAGAGGCTTTGTGGAAATGGAACTGTTGGGGCAGCTAAACTAACAAACCAACCAACCAGGAACACCCATGGAAACTGGCTCCACCTACCCCTGCACTCTCAACTGTAAACGCCGGTGATCGGCTCTGTGTCCGAGGGGGCTATCAGCATTGACTTTGCACTTATTTGTGGTTACTATGGGTACATGTTCAACACACCACTGCAGAAACAGCAGTCCAAATTACATGGATACTTTTTTTCTTCGTTAAGAACTACCCCCGAATCAGAAAATTCAAAACTCTTTTTTTTTTTTTTTTTCCCCAGTTTGCTGTTTTTCATTTATTTTGCTTCCTGGGTGGGGAGGAAATTGAGGTTCAGACTGTGCCCAGTGAAATCCAAGCTCAAGGTAAAGAAACTCCCAATGAGAGCATCTCTATTTTCTATAAAAACCCTTTTTTGGACCACAGGGAATATATTTTCTTTATCTTTTAGCCATTGGATAAAAAAAAACAAAAACAAAAGGGGCTTACGGTCTTAACTTCTCTTCCTCCCCCTTCTCCTCGCGACAAGTTTAAAGAAACCATTCATCCCAACCTTCTCTCCGGCCTGTATGTAAGTGCAAGTGGAATGTGTTGTGACACCTGTTACCTATGGATACCAGCGTGTCCCGTTACACCATCGCCCTCCTGTCACCCATGTTTGTGTTGCTTTCTGAGGGAAGGGAAGTCGATCCATTGTTCCCTCTAGGTAATGAATGTTGTTGAAATTCACAATCAAGTCCCTGTGTTGTTTAATTTAGCCCCCTTTCTCCTTCAACATTTGTCTTGCATTACCAAAACTCAATGTGTAGCATGGGGGTGGGGGGGTCTTTTTAGCCAAATTTTGGTCTTGTGGCCCAGTTAGAATTAACATTGAATGCACTTTGACGTGAGATTGTGTGGGATGTGCACCTTTTGGAGAAAATCGCTTGCATTCCATCCATTCAAATGTCATCTTTTCTCACCGTTCTTACTGCCCTGCCCAATTTTAGCCGTTTGATGATACTGTAGCTCCCAATGTCGCCGTGGACTGATGTCTGGCCACGTGGGGAGTGTGCAACAATGGATTTCAAAACCTTTTAACACTGTATTTGTGAACATTTCAGAGCTGTTATTTTTTTTTTTTTTTTTTTTTTTTTTTGTAATATAAGTGGAGAGTATTCTGGGTGGTATGTTAAAAACATTCTGTTATCCATTCATATGGCACTGTTGATTCTGGCACGATGCAAAGCTACCCCCACCCTCCCTCCCTGCACACCACCTCTGACATGCACAGATGGTGATTTATGTTGCTGATTTAAAAAAGAAAAAAAAAAAGAATTGCCTGAAAGGTCTGACCTTAGTGATGACTCTGTGACACTTTGGCCAAAGGGAGGTCTGGAGCATCAAGTGTTCAGAGTTTAACTTTAACTTGAATTGGGGAAAAAAAAGTTTAAAAAAAAAAAAAAAAAAAAATCGGGCCTTATCAAACTTCTATTTCCATTAATTGTTTCAAAGGTCTTGTAAAAGAGAGATAATTATTTTTAATTTTTTTTTGGAGGGGGGATTGGAGGTCCACTGCCTTATGGAGACCTCATTGTCAAGTATTTTGAGCCATTTGTGATGTTAACTAATGCCAGGCTTACGAGAGCCGACCTGGAGCATTGTGCTGCCTGGGCCCTCGCCGGAGGTGTCCCCTTTCCAGCCTGGCAGCTTCAACTGCCCCCACCCGTCCTGGTGTCAGGGTTAGAGTGCCTCAAGTACCACATATCATCCCCCTTAAGCTCAGACCTCCTGTTTAGCCAAGAGCAGGCCAGCATGCTGCTAGCTGACCCCCTGTGGATGCAGGTAGACTTAATGTGACACATATCATCATCCACCACCGTAGGGAGCTGGGTAAGGAAGGCAGGTGTGGGGAGCTGGTGTGAGAGAGGTGGGGGCCAGGGCCGGACTCTTTTGTCCAGGGCAGCTAAAATCCCTCCAGCCCCCTCCCTCTCAGACATGTTCAACATCCCCCACCCTGACCAGAACCCTTCGACCCTCCCTCAGCAGTGATGGATAACCAGCACACGCGCTTGGCGTGCTCAAGCTGCACTTAAGGGGGTGGGCTAGTGGGAGACAAGGAAACATGGATCAAAGATGAAGAATTGAGGGTACTAAGGCCATTGTTTTTTTGTTTTCATCTCACTGGATCGCGCTGCACTTAATTACTGAGTTTGCGTAGCAACTTTGTTTACATGCATATGAAAGGATGTTGTGGCTGTCTGGTGTACCCCCACTCCACTCCCGGTTCTGGGGTTGAATGGGTAACAGGATGATGGAACAGATGCTAGAACGGCTACGGGTGTTGCTCAGGCCTTAGCCACTGGCCAAATCTGTCACGGCAGGCTGGTTCGCCGCTCATCACCAGACCTATGGGTGTTTAAGCTCCCCTAAGCTTGAGAGGATCATGGGTAATATAGCTATAGCCTTTGACGCACTGCAACCCCCATAACCCCCCTGCACCCTGTTCTCTGCTGATACTCCCTTCAGCAATCTGTGAAAAGCAGTTATTCCATGTTGGGCAGATGGAGGAGAGCTTGCTGGGCTGAGAGCCCAGCGCTTTGGTTTCCATGGTGGACACCAGTTTTAAAATCATGTTGCTCCATTAAAGCTTTTTAATGTCACGTGAGATGTTTTGAGATTGGTCTATATTTCAGACGAGAAATGATCATCTCGTCTCACTGCTTTTGATGTATTTTATGGTCACACTGCTAGATTTTCCTCATCTTTCCACTCATATCCATTTTGCCCTCTTCATCCTTTTTTTTTTTTTTTTTTAAAAGAGGATTTTTAGTCTGGTGATCTAACCCAGTTTTTAACAGAATTTAATTCTTCTGGGGCTTCGAAAAATGAAAACAGAAAAAACCCCAAATTCCCCTTGGACACCTTTTCGACTTTGCTACTACCACCTGAAATGGTTTAAAGTCCTCAGTTGATGTTAACTATTTCAATGGCATCCATTCAGCTTGTGCGCACGTAGATTACAAAAATTGTTGTGAGAGTGCTTTGAGTAGTCAGAGGTAAAATAGCACATAAATGCACTAAATGTTGAAGTTGTGCGACATTTTTTTGAGACGCGAGGAGTCTCTCCTGGAATGTATTGCCAAACTCAGGCCTCAGACATTCAATAAATAACTCTTATGGAAACGTTGTGCATGTTAAGATATGAAACAGGAAGGGAACAGCAGTTTCGTTGTTGTTGTTGTCAATACTGTCATCGATTAGTTGAATTATTGCCACTTTCACATTTGAGGTGTTTTACATATTGTAGAATGTATTGTAACTGTACAACAAATGGTAGAGTACATAACATTACACATGGGAAGTGCCAATAATTTCTATGCTGAGGTGTTTTGTTTCCTTTTTGTTTTTCAGACGTATTACTTTTTTGTATTTCATCTTTTAACATGGATAATGCTTTTTCGTAAGTGAAGCCATTTGTGATGGGAGTGTTGGCAAGGACCAAAGTTGTTCTGGTAAAATTATTAGTTTCCATGATCTGTGACTGTAGACGTATCCTTTGTTTTTTTTTGTTTGTTTTTTTTTCTTTTCTTTGTTTTCTTTTTTCTTTTTTTTTTCCCGTTCATTCTTTTGTTTTTTTTCCCCTTTTTTTTTCTTCTATTTACGTATAAAACTAGAAAATAAACAAAAAAATCTGAGCTTACCCAAGAAGAAAAGCTGTATCTTGTGATTTCATGTCAGTACATCTTTATCGTGTTCAGTTTATTTTTCCTTGGGTATGTTGTGATGAACTGCTGTAAATTTGTACAGTTCATGTAAATTGATTGTGCGGAAGTTGTACAGATTTCTATATTTTGGAAGAAAAGTTTTTTGTTTTTTTTTCTCTGTAATAAAAGATTTCCTATCTTGGCATCATAATTCCCTTTGAATTGTGTCATCATTTACTTCTGTACTCACTTTACATTTCAAAATGGGGACAGGGGTGGGGAAGACATTAATACAGACGTTAATCAATAAAATAAAAGCTTCTACGTGACTGAATGAAGCAGGAGCAATATAAACTAAGCCCTGATGCCGTGCCGTCGCTCAAGCCAGATTGGTAGTTGACCTACAATGCTTTAAAGACTGAGCCATCTGTACCAAGAGGCCTGGAAAGAAGAGATCAAGTCAGCAATTCTCTTGCCTCACTAACGGTTCTGTCTCGGGACAGTGAGCTGCACTTTGTATAAAGAGATTTCAGCTCACTGATTTTAAAAACATGAAAAGCCACTATCTGACTTTAATCAAATTGGGCTCATTTGGTGCCACAATTTAATGTTTTAACTGTTGTGCAACATATAAACATGGAAAACTGAGAAAAGCTGGGTGGCGTTGAGTAATGTTGCAGTACACCAATATTTACAATACTACTGCACCCAAAACAGCTGACTCTGCGAAACCCTGAGTTTAGATTAAGACTGCAATCCTTTTCAACACTGAATCCTCCAGGTTGCCTAGCAGCAGGCGGAGAAAGAAAAACATGTGGCTTATTTTGACACAAAGGAGGGAACTAGAAGAGCGGGTTAGGCAAGAGACAAGGACACAAGAGAGGAAAGGTGACTGGGCTTGTGTTACTTCTAAAAACGCTGGCTAGCACAAGGCCTCAACAGCCGGAGAGCTGGGAGTGATATTCGAAATTACTGGGCAACGTTAAGGAGAAAAAGTTCAGTTATATTCAGGACCAGTTGTTTTCTTCACATATTATCTGATCTAAACAGGTCAAAGATTCCCAGGGCGTGCCTATCTATAAGGCCCAGAGTCGTTTGTTTTGTAGGGTTCAAGTGAAAAAGAGGACATTGAACAGTAAGTCACAGAGCACAAGTGATTCAGATTTATCGGGATTTTGCAATGCTCCCTGGGCAAGGTTTCGCAATGACTCATTTGAGCAAGCTGTTTTGAGACATTTTCTATCCATGAAAACAAAACAAAACAAGAAGTAGATTAGAGAAGCAGTGTTTGTGTGGAAAATATTATCTTATAGTCTCATGGATAATATAAATTTGACAGCTAGAATATAACAGCCAATTTTAAACGTTCAGTTAAAATATTGCTGTAATTCACTGATGTGGAGCAAATTCTGAATTTGTTTTAAACCGTATGTAAATTTAGAGATTTGATTCATGAACACTTTTATTCACTTTGCTCAAACTCTATTGCATCTTATGTCAGAATCTCATCAAACTATCGTCTAAGAATTGCGCTGGAGTTTCACCTTGACACTGATGAAACAACAGTGTAATATTTTCTGCCCTCAACTCTTACTGACATAGCAACAGAGGTTACCATGTGAAGAGGGTTTCAGAGTTTGCTGCTGATTACGAAAGGTAAGGCTATGATCCAATGACAAACAAAGGCAGGCTACATCATCTATGTAAAGTTACTGACATAAAATATTAATACTTAATCTTCTTATTCTCTGACCCGTACCAAAGTACAGCGCTCAACAATGGCAGTATTTATGTACACTAAGCCTGAATGTGATGCACAAGCAATATGTTGCAGTCTGAGAACAAAGGCATGGTGACTGACAGTGAGCGTGTGTGTGTCTGCTAACAGGGGGAGGCAGACATCTGGGAAATGCTTTATTGCGAGCAAGATGACAGAGTAGCCCTCCTGCAGAGTGCGTGTGTATTTATGCTACCCTGCTTAAAGGACAAAAGCTAGAGCTGGAGCTAGCCGCGAAAAAAATCTGAACAGCTTTTTTGCAAATGCATCTCACAATAACAGCCTTTGTGTGTATTTGTAGCTCTGTTACTTATCAGATTCAAAATAGGGAAGTGTGTGCCGGGCATCCGAACAGAAAAAAACATGCTACATTTTTCAATTTTATTCTAAGCTTTCAAAATAATTGAAGGCAGAAACAAAACATTCAACAACACATGCTTCACTGTGAGCACAAATCTTTTAAAATATACATATAACTAAAGATTGTAGTGGTGCAGTAAACCACTGTGATTAGGTTTCCACTGCATTAGCGTCCCTGTGTTCCTTGTGAGTGTGTCCATCAATCAGAAAGCAAGGACAACTTTAGGCCTCTTTGAAACAGATCCCTGTCTTGCCTGTCCAGGTCTCTAGGGTTTAAGGACTGTACCAGCTCTGTTCCCCTCAGGGCACAACTCATCTTTAGCACTGACATCTGCTTTGTCCCTGCTGTACACACCCTTCCCACCAGCAGGGACAATGGCTGAAAAAGAAGACAGAGGGGGTGAAAGCATTCAGCTTGGGAACCCCGTGTCACTAGGATGGATGGAGCAGACTTTAGGGAGGATGTGACCATAGTGCGACAGTTAAACAGTAGACAACATTGCCCTAAACCAGGCAAGAATATGTTGCTTTTGTGCTGTTGTCAACTACAAAATACATTTTTCTTCTACTGTTTAGCTATATAGTGTTTTAGTATGTAAATAAAAATTCAAAAGGGATTTTATGCTCCTTTCCAGCTCCATATTGTAGTTCCCATACTTAGAGTAGCTTTGCGTGATTCCCAGTTTAGCGTAATCCTTAGTGTCGAAAACAGAATAGTTTAGTTCCCTTCCCAAGCCAATTTTTTTCTGATTGCCTCCCCCACACAAACAAGAGCAGCAAGTGGGCGGGGTTTCTGAGCTCACAAAACAAATGACATCATATAGAACCAAGAATGGAAAAAAACCCTTCCCAAATAAGTGGTTAAAACAAGTGTAAAGTCCAAGCTGCTGGCTATATGGTAGCATATATAGTATATAGTAGTAGTATATATAAATTGAATGGGGGTTTTGTTTCCTTAACCTAACGTAACCTTGAATGAAAACAGCAAAATATATGGCCTTGTGCCAGAAAGCCTTGAAAGAAAAGAAAACTGGATAGTACTGTTTCACGGCCATGTGATATCTGAAATGAAAGATGTTGACTTAATACTGACCTGTAAATACAGCACTGATATAGATATGCACCTAAAATACATAAAGCGACGTTCACACAGCTCTAACAGAGGCAAGAGTTTCAGTGTGGAGGGACATGTGATACTGTTGTATGATTTTCTACTGGCAAACAACTGTCTTGTTTTTGGGGTAACAGAAAGCAGTAAGTGAGAGCCCTTGATTTAATCTCTGCATGTCCTCTCTCCTTTCTTTCGAGCAAAAATAGATCTAATCTAATTACTTAACTTCTGTATCTCCCTCTCAGGTTTTGCATTCTCTTCCTCGCCAGATTCTTTTCATATCACTACCCCCTATTCTGGCCCCTCTTCTTCACTCCCTTGCACTCTGTCTATCTTTATACCTCCTTCTCCAGGCTGCCGGTGTGCCTAGTCACTTCACACTCAGGAAGGACAGGAATTCTTTCCAGAGTCTGGCATCAGGCCTTATTGGGGTAAGGTGAAGAGCCACAGTGGGATTCATGTGATAGAAAGTAGCTCCCTGTGCGTCCATCACTTGCGTTTATGGCTAAAGTCTGTGTCTGTGTCGAGAACCGAGCTTCACGTCTTCACAGGCATATAGCAATATTTGTTTTAAATGTTCCTAAGGTAATCATACTTTGAACAACTGTACAATATTAAGAAGTTTAAATCAAATACAGACAATTATTATAGTGCAATGTTTACATGTTAATAGCAATTGCTAAGTGCCATAAAAGCCACTACAACTTTGACTAGACTTCACACATGGTGCTGTTTAACACAAAGGCACACATGAGGCCACACTGGAAATAAATCTGTCTCCTGTCCACTGCTGGGTAGGTAGGATATAGTGTTTTTTAGGCTATAATGTTTAAATGCCTGAATGACGTGACTGGCAAATAATATGTGTTAGTGTTTTTATGACATTCTTCCCTATAGTAGGCCTATACATGAAACGGCCAAGCCTGTGCCTGAGGGCTGAGAAGACTGTGTTTGAGCTCACGGACGCTTAAAAAGAAAAAAAAGTCTTTGAGAACTTCTCTTTAACAGTGCCTAAGACAGCAATCATGTCCCTGGCTGCTACTGGTAATGAAGTTAAGGTTGCAAACCTAAAGCTAGGGCCTAAAAGATGCTATAATGCTCCACATTGGCAAAGGGAACTCTAGAGCTATATGTAACAAACTCTGTGAGTTTGTTACATATAGTATAGATTATATTGAGAAACACAAAGGAATCCATCAGAGGACATACCGAAACTGTGTTTAGGTTTTTGGGTCTCTCCCACGTTATACTTCTACCCAGTGGCCGTGATACCAGTTAGTTCTGCATCCTAATGATAAGCTAACATGCTAACCATAGCTGATGTCTTCATCCGTTTGTATTCTCCCACATATGGTTATCTGAAAGCCAGTGGTGAGACATGGAGGCAACATATTCCTGTGGTTGGCCTCTCCCAATCAGCAGGCAACACTCTCAACCACTCAGAGGGAGAGGGAGAGACAGAAAACCAGCCACCTAAATATATCCTGGCCTTGGGGCTCAGCAAGAGGCCTGATCTGCATGAAGTCTGGCCACACACACAGTGGTGCAAGTGTGTGTACATGTGTGCACGCCGAGTCGCACACATGCACACTCAGATTTATTTAGTTTGAGCCCTCAGTGCAAAAAGGACAAGGCATTCACAACCAATCACACGCTCTTTGTAGTGTGTAGACAGTTCATTCGCATAGACAAACACAGTGGGTAGACTGTGCTCACTTCCACAAACACACACACACAGACACACAAACTTGAACTGAAGGTCACTTGCTCGGTGGCCGTCAGCTTTCTGCTGACTGTAGGAGAAATTTCCCCAGCGAGAGGTGTTATGATGGCCGCCATTTCACAAACATCAGAACACAAGGTTCACATCCTCGTATCTCTGCACTCACACTGTTTTTGACTTCAAGCTGCTGCTGCATCACACAACATAGATGCACTCTCCAAGGCTGCAGTCTTGGTTTCGATCATCCAGATTTCAGTGTAACTGAGCTACCTCAAGTGATTTCCCTTTTCAGCAGAAGAAGAGGAGAAACTCTCACATCGTTTACCCTAAAGCACGTGTTCATTTAAAGCCCCGCATGCTTGTAAACACGATGCTGCTCGCTAACCTCGAACCACATGATCGGGCTGTTGTGCCTCGCTTGTTTTGAGTGCACGGCTGTTAGAAATGTAGGCTTCGATTCTAGCGGTTTAGTTTAGTTTTCTGAGAAACTGACAGGAAAAAGACAAGCGAACACAACACCTCAGCTGTTTCCTGTTTGCGATCAGGGCAAGATGTCATTTACAAGCAGACGGCAACAGAGAGACAGATGGGAATTAGCAGCGATAAAGGCGGCGGTTTATCGGGAGAGAATTATGATGAATTGTAGACTTGAGATAGAGATAAAGCCAGAGCTCGACAACTGAGTGGAAATGTGTAACATAAAAAGGGATAAAAATAGGGCGACAATGAGAGAATAAGAGAAATGCTTCAAGATGAAGGGCAGAAAAAATAGTTTAATTGAGAAGTGAGCAAAAAATACTTTGAGAGCAAGAAGGAAAACAACTGACAGGAAGATCTGTGGCTCGACTTCTCTTCTACTATGCACACAGCTGTGTTGAGAATGCATGCACACATCCTCTGTGAAACAACTTCAAAACACCCCCGGTTACAATGTAACAGTCAGCAGCCTCCATGTGAAAACACATGGGCGTAAAATGTACAGAACGCACTGTGCCCGAGTGAAAAGGGGAACATAAGTTAGTTGTGTGCAAATATATATACAAAAACACACTTAGGCACACATCTGGATAACCACACACGCACACATACACACATTTGACCTTGCACCTCCACCTCAACAACAACATTGATCCTTGTCTGTAGAGTCAAAATACTTGGTTATTACATGCCTGCATGTACACACGTAACCCAGTGAATCATGCTTCTTTTCTACTAGCATGTGACTTAATATAGTCCCATTGCTTCAGACTAAACACCCAAGACTACTTTGTTTATTTCAAGCATTCCTGAGTTTAATTTCTTCAGCTTTTTTTTTTTTGTTTGTTTAGTTTTTGATATTCTGGCTGCTGTGACCATGAGATATGGTTGATAAAGCAACAGTAAAACATCTGACATGCAAAAACAACCATGACCTACATAAGACTGGCAGCTTAATGATTAGCTGTACCACTCTAATTTCCCCTATGGGACTAGTGAATTGCTCCTTACCCACATCATGAAAGATACAGAACCTGAAATTGGATGTACTAACGTTAAACACTGAAAGCCTGTAAGCCCTGTGCTGGGTTTTATGGTCTGAATAATCTTTTCCACTGTAGAGAGGAGTAGTGAAGTTTGCATGCACTTTTTAAGGCAGTCATCATGTTCCTTTTTGCCCAGAGTGATTCATCAAGTGTGAACTTCATTCCTCCTTTGGATATTGACGCGTCCCATTTATACCCCATGTCAGTTTAGGTTCTCAGTCATCAAGGCCAAGCAAGTCTTAGGCACTCAAATTAAAGGCAGCTGGACTTCTTTTTCGGTTCTCGGAGGCATTTTTCTCTAATCGGAAAGGGTTATTTACTTTCAAAGAACTTATTCTGTAGCGCTTATAACATTTTTTTTATTTGTATTTAGTGAGATTAGGGACATACATCTGGCTCATTCTTGGCTTTATCAATTGAGAAATATCAGTAAACTTTGTTCTGTCATCTGCAGCTTGTACAAAACCCTGCTGCAACATTCCTGATCAGATGGCCCCAACACACGTCTGCCAGCTTAAATTCAGAATTCAATTCAAAGTTCTGGCTTTCATCTTTTGAGCTCTGGATGGGGAAACATCCATCTTCATCAGAACTTTAGTGGCATTATGTCACCAGCAGGGCATAATGCCAGGTAGGCAGTGTAGACTAAAAGCTAATGATGACAGAGCCAATGAAGTTGTGACCCCCACACTTTGGAAGTCTCTGCCCTTCAATCTATGATATGTGAGCTTGGTGGAATTCAGGTTGCATTTTTACTGTTTTTTCTCTATTTTTTGCCATTTCTTGATCTTATGTCTTTTGTTTTGTTGGTTTTATCTATTATAAAGCACCTTGTCATGTGTGTCTTAATAAGGGCTATATAAATAAATTTACCTACTTACTCATTTACATCTTGGAGACAATAACTGTCGCATATAGCTGATAAAAAAAGAAAAACTCGGGCGATCTTTGGTATCTTGCAATAACTTGGTGAAAAGAACAACAAAAGTTCTTGACGCTTGTAGCAAGAAGACTGCAAAGCTGATGCCTCCGGAAATAAAATCTAAAGAACTCCAATATTAATACTAAAGGCTTCGCATAGCAATAAATGAATTAACACTTTGCAATGAAAGCTGAAATAGAAGCTAAACCAGAAGAGGTGTGAGACTGAGCAGGGCCAGATCCCCATACAGCCCAAGTGTGTGAAATTGCATATGTGCCCAATATAACTCTGGGACTGTGAAGAGTATAATACAGAGAGTACATTAATAGAAAGAAGATTTAATAGGATGCAGATAGAAGGAGGTATGACTCATGTTTCTTCATACAGTTATTTTTTTTTAATCTCTTTTGCCATTTTGGACCTTTGATAGTGATTGTAAATCACCTGAAATGTTGCTAGTTCTAAATAACTGATCTTTCCAGATATACCAGGAGACAGACAGCAGATGAAGGACACTGGCTGCAAATTAGAGAGTGGAAGACCAAAAAACACGATAGTAAGCAGGGGGAAAAACGATAATGAAGGGACAGAAGTTTTCACACTTTTATTTGTAACAATAGGAGCTAAAGGAGGCACAGACTCTTTTTTTATTATGTGCAGTGAGGAGGTGAATATTATCCCTTATTAAAATGAAATCTCACTGAGGGAGATGTAGACAAAGAGAAGAAGAGTGAGGAGAAGTTATATGTGGAACTGAAAGTCAGTCTTTGGAACGTTTGTGAATATGAACATGATTAAGTCTTTTCATTTAATATTCCCTTTAGCTTTTAACACAACATAAAAGAGGGGAATGGTGGCAGATATGGACAAAGGCACAAATAAGTGGACAATTCAGAAACTGGAGAGCTGAGCAGCAGACACACACATATCCCACTGCAGCTGTTAGGGTGTGGTGGCGGCAGCGGCGGGGGGTGGATATCAGCTGCAATCCTTCCGCCCGCATTTGGACCACTTCTGGTAGGATCTAGCGCAGGCTCGGCTGGAATGGGCTGGACCTATGCCACGCATTCCAGCCTGCAGTGCACACTCAGTTGGCCTACTTGTGTCAGAGGAAAAGCACGTACAGTACATGCAGCGTATAGCAACGGAGGACGCCATCTTGCCATTCCCTGCTCAGACTGTAAATAAAGACTTAGAAAAAAGCACATGGTGAAGACACACGTAGGCGAGCACATGCACACAGGCTCAGACATGCCCACATCACATTCACCCCCATGCTGGCTGATTCTGAAAAACAGGCCGGTACAGCTTTGTGGCTTGGACTGTTCAAAGACGCTGTAACATCCATTGATAGAGAGTACACACACACACACAAACACACACTTTAAAGAAAAGTATATGAACTTGTGTGCATTGATTTGGACACTTAAAGATTTTTTCCCAGACCAATAATGTGAGTAAACACAGTTCACAGCGTGATCCACTGGCCTACATCACAGTGAACATAAAAGCACGATTGAGAGTGTGTGGGTAGAGGGATTCAAGTCTTAATACGTCTCATAAGGGAAACATCTGCTACCCTTCATATCCGAGTTCTTCTTTTCTAATCCCCCTCCGCGTCTTTACTGCACTCACTCGTCTCTGAAGTTCTTTCTACCCCGATTCTCTCTCATCTCTTCTCTCTCTTCTCGTGCCTTACTAGCACTGTGCACTCTTCAGTTGTTTGATTTTTTTTTACCCTGTTACTTCTCAATGACTCTTAAGCATAACCGGCGTTGTTCTCTAACAGTCTAGTGCTAAAACGAGAGGTCCAAAGCAACTGGGATACATTTCTGCGAAAAACCACTGCACTCCCTGTGGTGCTGACATCTCCAAAAGGCACGGGTTCTTTGTCTCGCCCTTCTTTCTCGTCTTCATCTGAGCTTCCTTGCATAGTTCTTTTTTCATGACTATGCAGAACAGGCTGAGACAGCTGTGGCTTACATCCTTTTACTTTTGGCTATAGCGCACTGTGCCAAAACACAGAAATCCACAGTGCACCAAAGGATCCGGGAAAGGACAAAGAAAATGCAGTTCTTTTTCTTTAAAAAAAAAAAAGAAAAAGAAATGTCAAATAGAGGCCAATGTGAACATCTGGGGTGGCTGACCTTGGTAACAAGCCGCTAAGAAAATGACAAAATTAACATAAAACTTTTGTCATGAATTAAAACTATAAAATCAAATCCCACTTTTGTGTCTTTTCATCTATTTTTTCCTACCATGAAATACATGAATGCTTAAATAGCTTGACAGTTTGATGTAGACTGTACTAAAAGCTCCCTTTTCATTTCGCTCTTTATTCCATTTTGACTCCTTCTTCATCTAAGAGGATAAAATTGGAAATGCTACACATTATAGCTCCACCATGTAAACTGTAGTTGCATGCTAGAACATGAAAGCAGTCCTTGACTGTGGTTGCATATGCTTGGCCTAGTTTTTGATTCCATTAAATTACTGGGTGGGTGGAAAGGATGCGCTGTCTTAAGTTTTAGCAGACTGAATGTCAGATGTTGTATGTATGTGTGTAAGTGTGTGACTGGCACCTCCCTATGTGCTAATGACTCTGTCTTTATGGCAGTAAACAGCTAGCTAATCTGATAGTGAACACATTTTTAGAAAGTGAGTGTTAAGACTTTCAGGATCAGGTTAGAATCTGGTTTAGGTTGGGGTTAAGTATTTGAGTATATTAAGGAGACCAGCAACAGAATAGAAAAAACAAGATTTATAGCTTGTAAATGAGGACATTTTGCCCTTCAAATGGCATTTTGATGTTTAAAACTTGGATTTAGTGCTTCATGTTAGTATTGAATTAGGTTTTGGGGTTAAGAATAAGGTTCTGAATGTAAGAAGTGCATCTGCTACGTGACAAAAAGCCAGCCCCTCCCCATGTTCTTCTGTGGATACATATTTGTTATTTTAAACTACCGCTGGGCCTCTTAGTTTAGGTTTGGATAAAGGTTTGTGTTGGACATCTAGTTTTGATGGATAAGGGTCAAGGGAAGGGATTTTTGTCGCCATTCTCACAAGACATGCATTTTTCTGTTTGGGTGTTGTTCCCATAATGCGTTTTCAGGCTTGGTGTCCACACAGTACACACACTATTTCCTTCCTCATAAAACACGTGCAAAGATGAATGCAAACAAGTGAAAAAAACAACAACATATCAGCACTTACAAGAGTACAGTTTGTAAAATGGTACAATTTGCTTTGACTGAACATTGACAGAAAAGTTTGTAACCTTAAAGCTATGAACAGCTGTTCATTTGGGTTTATCGGTAAAGGTTTGTCTTCTTTGTTTTCCCCTTGATGAGTATGACTAAGAAAGTGGCTGAAAACACACTGCTGATTTGTTGGGAAGCAGAACAGATAGAGTCACGTTTGGCTGCAGTTGTGCCTGTCTGTCAGGGAAGAAAAACAACATGACTGAGAGCATGATTGCCTGAAAATGTGCATATTTCACAATGGGCTTGTGTGAATAAAAGAGTTTTGTGCCAGCTATCACGTATGATGTGTTATTCCCTCTCGTGGAAACGCAGTTATCTGTGTCTATCAAGCTTCTTTAATTTGGAAGCATGGAACAAGTCTTTTAAACTAATTTCAGACATAGTACACACGCTGATTTTTTTTTAAACAACAAATTTCGGTGTGGGAGCCAAGCAAAAGAAGGCCCACATGGTTCCTTCCAACACACAAACGCACAAAAAAAACCTGTTCAAAGAGAAATGCTAAACCTCCCTCTCCCGCATCACAACACTTCATCAAGGACATCTTTGATGTCATCCAAAACAATGTTTATCTTTCCTATGTGTACCCCAGCTGTGTTTATGAGTTTTCCACGTATGCTGCATGCATAGGTGTGCGTGGATTACACCTGTGTGGTCGTGTTTCAGCCGAGCTTATCAAATATAAAAACTGGAGACACGGAAGCCAGGGTATGGTTTATAAAGAAATAGCTACAGCAAATTATTCACAGTAAAGCATCAAGAGATTGTTTGTACAGTTTTCATCTATGTATTAGTCAAATGTTCATTTTGTGAATTTAGGTTGGTTTTTTCTGGGTATTTTTTAAGTCTTCTGCTTACAGTCACTTTCTTAAACTAAGTATCTTTAATATGGGACTAGCATCAATATTCTCAAAGACCTCAAAAACTGTTTCCACTGAGAGCCATTTGGTGCATTAGTAGTATTTTTAATATTTTTAATCCCGACTTTATCTGATTACCCTCGACTAATCATATACTTCTATGCACATTTTGTTCATTTTTTTATCAAAACATTCATAAATTGTGCTGAAACTACAAACAACATCTCTGATATGTATCACTGTGTTTCTGTTTTATGCGAACCGTGCTAGCAGATGTTCACATTCTGTACGAGGGTGTACTTTCTAGACAAGCGAGCAACTGTGCGCATAGTACGTGTGCTGTGCATGTGAACAATGCCACCACTTTGTGTGGGTGGAAGCTCGCTGGTCGACTGCCAGCGTGTGGGGAGGGACTGACCACGGCACAAAAGAGGGTGTGATGTGTTGTTGGTGGAGGGGGGTGAGGAGGGTAGCGGGTGGGGGCTGGTGAAACATGGGGTGGAGGGGGGGAGGGAGCTGCAAGGCCAGGGTAAGTAGAGATAAAGCCAGACAGATGGGGCAGACAATAACACATAGACACCCATCCTGCATGTCAACAACACCCAGACCCCCCTTTCCCCATGTCCTCCTTTAAACTTTAGTTATCCTTTTTCCTCTCCATTTGCTGAGGTTAATCCACATTATTGGCTTTTTTGTATATTTTTTTCTTTCCTCCTCTCCTTTGTTCCATTTCCTTCATTTTCTTCGAATAAGGCTTATTAGAAAACTGCATTTTTATCACAAGAACATTCACAGCATTCTCCAAACAAACAATGTTTCTTCCTCCCTCTGTTTGCTTATAGTCTCTACTCCTTTTCCTCTTACTTCCTTATTATTCCCTGATCTGATAAGGAGGAGCCTCCATGCAGCTGTAGAGTGACAAAAAAAGAAAAGCAGAGAAAGAGTATAGATAGTACTAACAGCCATAGCTGTCACCTGTTGTCCTAAAACCCCCATGTTTGGAAAGTTAATACCGTCTCTTTCTCAAGTTTCCACAAACAACCTCAGCTGTCGTGGAGCTCTGTCTGCTTCCATCCATTTTTCATCCATCTCTCACGGTGCCTGATCATAAAGAAAGGGTTTGCTTTCATCGGTGTGTTCTCCATTCAGGCCTCGGCAGCTTTAAACACCTGTCTGGAGTACGTTTCGGACACCTGCATGAAACCAACAACAGCCGGTAACAAAGTATCGCATATAATTTCACAAGCATTCCTTTTTAAGCCCCACCCTAAACTATTATTTGTTTGTTTGAGTTGCAAAATCAGAACCCAAAGTGACCTATTTAAAGTGATTAACCAGCTGAACATGCAAGAATAAGCAGTGCAGTATGATGCCAAGTGACAATGACAAGTGATGATTTGCTAAACCTGTTCTCAAACGCTCCCACGATAAAAAAAAAAATTCCTAAACAAATAAAATCACATCACTGAATGTTTTGTGTCACGTGGAAGAACACTGTATAAACGGTGTCTCAACATTTTATTAGGAGTACAAATAAGGCTGCTTTGTATACTGTATGTATAATTCTCCATCTCTGAAAAGGGCACATTCAATGTGACTCTTGAAAGATGAGTTGGTGTGCAGACAGGAAGTCTAGCGGGTTGAAACTCTCATTCCACATGAATAACCGCTGATCCCAGAACAGACAAAGGTTGAGGCTTTTTCTATATAAATGTGACCTCTGACCTCTCAGCTGAACCAGTGGAAAAACCCAGGGTACAGTGTGTCACCAACAAAAACAGAACAAGTTACCGAAAGTAGAAGACTAGAAAAATAAACTCGCCATCGCACCAAACATCAACAGTTAGAGGCTTTTCATACCGTCACAGTGAATTTTTTATCAAACCATCAAGAGGTGATTGAAGTGCAAACTGTTTCATCTCTAATTCAACGGGTTTTTACAAAAGTATCACATGAACTGTTTAAGAAACAGCCATTTTTATCTACCTGCTTTCAGAGGCTCAGAATAACTGGACAAACTAATATAAATTAATACATAAGGATTATTTTAAAAACTTATATGGAAATCTTTTGCAGTCAATGACTGCCTGAAGTCTAGAGGCCCTACACATCACCAAATGCTGTTTCCTCCCTTGAGATGCTCTGCCTGGTTTTCAGTTGCTGCTTATTTGTGGGTCTTTTGCCTTTCAGTTTTGTCCTCAGTAACTGGAAAGCATACTTGGTCTCTTGGGTTAAAAACAGGTGACTGACTTTGTCATTGAAGAATATCCTGTTCCTTTGCTTTTAGAAACTCTTGGGTTTCTTGTGCGGTATGCTTTGGGTCCTCATCCATTTGCACTGTGAAGCACCATCTGAACATTTTTGCAGCATTTGACTGAATCCAAGCAGAGAAAATAGCACAGCACGCTTCAGGATTCATTCTATCAGCAGTAACATCATTAGCCACACTGGTGGCTGTCAGTAGACGTACATGTCCATGCATTCTCTTTGTCTTTATACTTTTCTTTTCCAAATCTATAGTAAAAGTTAATCTTGCTTTCATCAGTCCAAAGAATTTTTTGCAGACTTGTTGTCTGACTACTCCGGCCTCCCTGATCTTGGTCTTGTAAGCAGTGGTTTGCATCATGTTGTAAATCTTCCATGTTTCCAGTCATGAAGGTGTCTCCTAATTTTAAACTTTAACAATGCTACACCTTTTCTTAAGAGTGTACCTATGTGGTGATCCACTTTAGTTGTCTTCTCTGATCTTTTAATCCTTTTAGTGTTGCTGAGCTGGCCAGTGTGTTCCTTCTTTTCAATAATGTACCCAATTGTTTATTTGGGCTGGTCTAAAGTTTTGGTTATTTCTTTGAAAGGTTTGTTTTGATTTTTCAGCCGAATGATGGACTCCCTCACTTTCAAGAATATCTCTTTGGACTTCATATAGAAGGTTCTGTTGATTGCATGATCATTACTCAAAAAACAAACAAACCCCAAAAACCAATGCAATCCTTTGTTGTTGTTGTTTTCGTTTTGTTACCATCATTAAATTAAACCCCAAAGTCAGCACTTTACATAACATATTGATTGTTTGATGTAAAATCCACTGTGGTAGCATGCAGAGGCAAAACTAAAAATACTGTCTCAGTAAAAATCTGCCTTATCATGATGAAAAAGTTGTAAGAGAAGCTATAGAACAAAATAAAGTTAATGCCAGTGTTTGTAAATAATGTTGGACACCTTTAACCAGGATTGAATATTAAATAACAGAGATGCTTTTTTACTGATCAAACTATATAAAACTGTCCAAACTCATTATCCTACATTTTTCTCACCATTTATATAATTTGCATAAATTGGCTTTGTTTGTTTCTCCTATTCATTGTCATGGCAACTGATTTCACTTCAGACTTTGTGTCATTGTCTAAACTCTTATGCAGACGATGTGACTCATGCACAGTCATATCCTGCTGAAATGATTGGATATTTCAACTCATGGATATTGCAGTATATTGCAAAATGTGTATGCTCTTTCAGTGTAGTCACTTTTTGTTCAAATCTGATTCTCGGTTAACATGAATTCTTTTGTCTAATCGTGTCTAGCTGTTCAGTGTGCTTGCTATTGGAAATACGAAGCATTTTCAAAGGCACAAATGTATGTGCAGATTACTAATCTCTGATGCAATGTGAGCACCTGCTCACCTACTATGACCTAACTGTATGCATGTGTTGGTGTTTGTGCGGTTGAGAGGGTACACATGATACAACATCTGTTACCTGTGCCATCTTTTGTAATGAAAAAGTCACACTGTAGGAGATGTTTCCCAGTAAGCCCTGGCCTCCACTTAGCAACAGGTATTGCAGTGAATGTGTGCGTTTGTGTATTTACTATATAGTCATGAATTCCTCTACTGTATATTTAGTTGAATTCCATGTGTTTGAACTATTACGTAACAACATGCTGTCATGGTCCTGGGTCGTTGACCCAGCGTCTTGCGTTTTTTCTGATCTGTATTAGTTAGGGTTAACCTGAAGTTTGGTGTATTGTCAGCCCTACCTGTGTCTGTCCTTGGTGCTCTGTTCATGTCCCCGTGTTGTGTTGTACATCAGTCTGTTTCCTGTTTTATTTTGAAGGCTCGTGTTCTGGATTTCCTGTTTTGTTCTGAAGGTCTGTGTCTGTTGTTATTGTGTTCAGCTTGTCTCCTCCGGTCCCCAGGTGTATTAGGTTCAGCTGTTCTTCCCTCCTGTGTGTGATTACCTGATTACCTTGTGTGTGTATATTTAGTGGGTGTCGGTCTGTGTTCGTTGTCGGCTCGTCTGTGTTTCTTGGTATCCTGGTCCTTGGTCTGCGTCTCTCTGCGCCGCTCTCCGTTTTGTAAGATTTCAGGTTTGCTCTTTAGTTTCTCCCAGTTTAGGTTTGTCATTACTCATGCTTCATTGCCTGTTTTTGCCACTGCCACCGTGTAAATAAACTTCACTCGTATCATCAGTTTGCTGCATTTTGGGTCCTCCTTTTCCTCCACTCCACACGGCTCATTCCGCCAGCCGTGACAGTACGAGCCGACCAAACATGGACCCAGCAGCATCCGCACCGTCCCAGGAGTTTCGGGAGGAAGTGATCGACAGCGTCTCCAGGTTGGTCAACCTGTGGCTGGAGCATGAGGAGGAAGAGCTTCACCACGCTGTAGAAGCTAGGCTACAGCAGCTGATGTCTGCTCACTGCTGGCTACTCGACTCTCTTCACCCGCTCGCACAGGACTTCATCCTTAACGAACTTCACCTCCACCCTCCAGCCGCTACCGCTTCCCAACCCAGCCCGGCGGTGAAGATTTTGCCCGGCCCGCCGGAGGTTTTGCCCGGCCCGCCGGAGGTTTTGCCCGGCCCGCCGGAGGTTTTGCCCGGGAGGAAGCGACGATCGCGCCGTCGGCGCGTCGCCCCACAGCCGGAGGTTGGGACTTCGGAACTGCCGGCTGTGGTGAGTGGAAAAGACACTCCGTCTGTTTCGCCAGCTCGCATGACTGTTTATTCCGGGGCTGTGTTTGTTGAGCCAGCTGCCCAGCCGGTAGCTCGGTTAGCTGCCCTGCAGCCGCTACCTCAGTTAGCCACTCAATCTCCACCTCCATTACAGTCACAGCCAGACCCATTAGACACCTTGTTACAATCCGTGGCTCAGTCAATAGCTCAGTTGGCAAGAGACTCATCAGCGTTATTACCAGCTCAGCCACCTATTCAGCCACCATCTTCACCAGCTCCGCCTGTACTACAAGTCCAGTCCATCCAACCGGAAAAGCACTGTTTTTCACCTGTTCATGTCAAGCAGAGAGACACACCACATAACGCAGTAGCCAGTCCGCAACAGCTGGCCAGCCCAGAGACTGTGACGCACTCCAGGGCCTCCCCAGAGGCTGGGTCCCAGCCCCCGGCCGACTCTGGACCCCTGGAGATTAAGAAGCCAGCTGAGGACTGTATCCGGCTGTCGCTGCCCGAGCTGGGTCAATGCTCTGTGCAGCTGCAGTCTGCCTTGTGTTTGCCAGAGGCCCGTGCGCCTGCTGGTTCTGACCCGTGCCTGCCAGAGGCCCGTGCGCCTGCTGGTTCTGACCCGTGCCTGCCAGAGGCCCGTGCGCCTACTGGTTCTGACCCGTGCCTGCCAGAGGCCCGTGCGCCTGCTGGTTCTGACCCGTGCCTGCCAGAGGCCCGTGCGCCTACTGGTTCTGACCCGTGCCTGCCAGAGGCCCGTGCGCCTGCTGGTTCTGAACTGTGCCTGCCAGAGGCCCGTGCGCCTGCTGGTTCTGAACTGTGCCTGCCAGAGGCCCCGGTGCCCACTGGTCCAGAGACTGTTTTCGCTGGGGGGCCCGAGGAGCCCGTCCAGCCTCCTGCTTTGCCTGCTGGGGGGCCCGAGGAGCCCGTCCAGCCTCCTGCCTCGTCAGCTGGGGGGCCCGAGGAGCCCGTCCAGCCTCCTGCCTCGTCAGCTGGGGGGCCCGAGGAGCCCGTCCAGCCTCCTGCCTCGTCAGCTGGGGGGCCCGAGGAGCCCGTCCAGCCTCAAGACTCATCGGCTGGAGGTTCAGGAGAACCTAGCCAGCCTCCTGTCTCGTCAGCTGGGGGGCCCGAGGAGCCCGTCCAGCCTCAAGACTCGTCAGCTGGAGGTTCAGGAGAACCTAGCCAGCCTCCTGCCTCGTCAGCTGGAGGGCCCGAGGAGCCCGTCCAGCTGCCAACTGCAGCCTCATCATCCTCGCCAGCTGCAGCTTCATCCACGCCGCGGGCAGCAGCAGCTTCTTCCACGCCTGCAGCGCTACAGTCTCCGGCTTCCACGCCGTCGCCTGCTGCAGCCTCATCATCCTCGCCAGCTGCAGCCTCCGAGCCTTCATCCTCGCCCGGTCCAGCCTTCGTGTCTTCAGCATCGCCTGGCCCGGCTCCAGCATCCTCGTCAGCATCGCCTGGTCCGGCTTCTGCTTCAGCTTCGCCTGGTCCGGCCTCTGCTTCAGCATCCTCATCAGCTGCCTCGTCTGGTCCAGCCTCTGCTTCGGTCTCGTCTGGTGCTGCGACGGCCACGCCACCTTCGGGTCCCAAACTGCCGCCTCGACATCGGCGGTCATCTGCCAGGCCGCTGGTGGAGCGTCATCGTCAACATGGACGACCTCCTAGACGCCGCCGCTGCCTTCCGCGCGGTCGGCCTCCAGACTTCTGTTATCGCCGCCGCTGCCTTCCGCGCGGTCGGCCTCCAGACTTCTGTTATCGCCGCCGTTGCCGTCCGCACGGTCGGCCTCCAGACTTCTGTTATCGCCGCCGTTGCCGTCCGCACGGTCGGCCTCCAGACTTCTGTCATCGCCGCCGTTGCTGTCCGCACGGTCGGCCGCCTGAACGGTTTCCCTGTTGCCGCCGCTGCCGTGTGCACGGGCGGCCCCCTGAACTGCCTCCACTCCGCCACCGTTGCCTTCCGCTCGGTCGGCTTATGGATCTGCGTCGCCGACGTGGCCGGCCTCAGAAGATGAACTGTCCTGGACTTCTGAGCTGTCAGCCCCTGGGCCGGCCTCCTGAACTGTGTTTTTGTCCTTGTACTCCAGCATGTGTGTTTTTGTTTTGGACAATTCCCTCGGTCCGCTGGAGCTTGTTTTGCTCGGTGTTGGTCCCTCCGTCCTGGGCCCCCGCCGCCCGCCCTGGGTTGGTCGTTTGTTTTTGTTTTTGGCTGTCTGGTGCCAGCCCTTGGAGGGGGGGTACTGTCATGGTCCTGGGTCGTTGACCCAGCGTCTTGCGTTTTTTCTGATCTGTATTAGTTAGGGTTAACCTGAAGTTTGGTGTATTGTCAGCCCTACCTGTGTCTGTCCTTGGTGCTCTGTTCATGTCCCCGTGTTGTGTTGTACATCAGTCTGTTTCCTGTTTTATTTTGAAGGCTCGTGTTCTGGATTTCCTGTTCTGTTCTGAAGGTCTGTGTCTGTTGTTATTGTGTTCAGCTTGTCTCCTCCGGTCCCCAGGTGTATTAGGTTCAGCTGTTCTTCCCTCCTGTGTGTGATTACCTGATTATTTAGTGGGTGTCGGTCTGTGTTCGTTGTCGGCTCGTCTGTGTTTCTTGGTATCCTGGTCCTTGGTCTGCGTCTCTCTGCTCCGCTCTCCGTTTTGTAAGATTTCAGGTTTGCTCTTTAGTTTCTCCCAGTTTAGGTATGTCATTACTCATGCTTCATTGCCTGTTTTTGCCACTGCCACCGTGTAAATAAACTTCACTCGTATCATCAGTTTGCTGCATTTTGGGTCCTCCTTTTCCTCCACTCCACACGGCTCATTCCACCAGCCGTGACACATGCTGTATAAAACGTATCTTCTTATGGAAACCATCTGTTAGACCTTATGGTGTCACAGCATTGTTACTTTCTGAATTAATTTTGATAATGTTATATGCATTTCTAAACAAGAAAAGCTTTCATGTGAATGACAATAAATATCGTTGTTTCTCCAAGAGAAAATAACCTTTTCTGCCATTTGTAAAGAGGACATTGGGATTCAACTGTACATTGTTATTGTTTACATTCATATTTTTTCTCTAGAAAAACTGTAATATGCATTTTATTTCACCAAGCCTTTGCTCTTTCTTTCTTTTCCATCTTAAGGATGTTGAGCATAATATTGAAAACCTTTATTTCAGCCATGTGAAGAAAAATGTCATTATTGCTGTTATATACATCGGTGTTGTTTCAGAACCTGAGTCAATACTTTGAGCTTGAGAGAGTAGAGATGAGACTCGCTGAGAAGGTCGGGAACTGGTTTGGAGCATATTGTTTTACAGCTAATAGTGCAATAAGAGAAATACAAATCAATTCTGACAGCAAAGAAGGGCACTCCCTGGAATGCTAAAGGCAAAGAAACTGAACAGAAGTGGGAGAGGAGCGAGAGAAACTCTGCGTTTGTGTATTTGTATGAGTTTTAGCAAGACAGAGAAGCTCCTTTGACATAAAGGAAGTGAGAGTGACTTCACCCAATGGTAACTATAGATTGCATCTTTATAACACACAAATTCCTCCTAGTTCTTGCTCAGTAATCAACATGCTCCTACTCCATAATCAACAGATAATGATGGCTTTAAAATGATGTGTAGTTTTGTGCGACATCTATTGTGTGGCTGATCCAATAATTTAGCAGCTTCTCTCGCCACAGTATCTGTGTGTAGTTACAAAGTCATTACTTATAATCACAGATCACCTATTGACCAGTTGTTTTATGTTCCTGCGTTTTCTTCCAGCCTACTATTTGTCCTCTCTGTGCTAAATTCCTGGGTGATTATCTGTCATTATAGCCCAGTTTCAAAGAAAAAAATATGCATCAGGATAGATGAGGCAGCAACAAGACTGAGTGATAAAGAAGCAAGAGCCCCAATCAGTCAATGAGGTCATGGAAACTTGCTTTCGTGTTGTTTATCAAGCAAAAAGGAGGATGAGGGTAAATTGCCTCTTCTTATCAACTCCTTTCCAAGAAAAGTAGACAGTCGGTAATGGTGGCTATGTGGGCTAATATCACAAAGGGGTCAGAAGATCAAAAGTCAGGCGATCACTGAGTAGGTACGCAGCATCCAGTTGCACATGTATGTACAGCACATCTATATTCAGGATTCCCAACAGATGTATCATTGACTCATGAAATTGGTATCACTGCAGATGGGTCCTAGTAGGTGGGCCTGGTTTTCGAAAAAGAAAAAGAAAAAAAGAGTATTGAGAAACAACATTTGTGTGTATGACCATAAATGTGTGTGATTGTGTATGGGTATCAGTGGTAATGTGACCTTGTCCTGTGCTCTAGCAATGGCAGGAAAACAGATCTGCAGAAAAGAATTGGAGGAAGTACACAATACACTCCCCACAGACACAGATATGGTGTGAGAGGATTATACAGGCACACAGTACACCTCCCTACATACATACACAAGCCGAACACAAACCATTTGCAATGGTCTGTATGCTTGTGACAACTTGAATCACCTCGCTTGTCAGTCAGAAAAGAAATACACACATGCACACGTACACAAATACACAACACAATTAATGTGAAAACTGCAGCTCTAGCCATCCAAAGTAGGGCACCCGAGTGCCTATCATTCAAGGGCATAACACAGCAGGACAGTTTTCATTGAAAAGAGCTGCGCAATTACCGGCAAAGAAATAGCCTCCAAAGCCATCTACCTCAGTCTTCCTGTGCGGGACCAGCTCCCCAGACACACTGAAGGGTCATTATCAGTGCATAAATGGAGATGACGCCACCTGCAGCCATCTCAGGCTGAAATATACCATCGCCATTTGCCTCTACAAAGGAGGGTTGCATCACCCTAGTGAATGGGAGCATTACAGTCAATACTGTCACCAATGTGAATTGTGGAAAACTAGCATATTATGACTTATTTTGTTATGAAATGGACCGTTCTAATATTTTTCACCAACATATAAGTGAAATTTGAATAAAGTCAACATTAATTTATTTGCTAATGGGTTGAGCCGTTTTATGTAATAAGTGTTAAGTTCATATGAATATCACCAACCTTAGCTGTGCTTTGCGTTGGCATGCTAATTTGCTATACAAACAAGGAAGCATGCTAACGTGTAATGCTAACATTTTAAACAGAGCTTTAGGCTACACTGTTAATAGTTGATAAGCTAGTTTCTGCCCATAAAAATGCTAGATGTCTGCTGATATGGTGAATTGTTACGTACATACCTCCTGGCAGCCACCTGTTGCTAGAGAAAATGAACATATATTCCCCAAATGATTAGCAAAAACCTCCTTTATCCTTTTGTCACAGTGCTGTGGTGCTAGTTTGAATGGTTGTGAAGTAAGTAAAAGTTGTGCCTTTTGAAAAAAGCTTTTACTTGGAAGAAGATGCTTATCCTTTTCTGGTTTGTGTCATATTTATTCACGGTGTACTACTGCTTGGCAAGTAGTTAGCAAGTAGCTGCAGACAAAATATAGAAAACCATGGCAATCTGCTGGCACCCAAATCAATCAGTGTGAGGTTTTTGGCGCAGTACTTCCTTTGCAACCATTTTCACCCGTCAACCATCAACCTTAAGGAACAACTGCCAAAAAGTCAGGAAATATATATATTTCCCTAGCAACCAGGTGTTGTATCACATCTAATATGGGAGACAACCTTCAAGCAATGTGCACATGATGTGTTAAAACTGAATTATATAACCATTAGCGTGTTAGCATATTCATTGTGCAAATGTTAGCATGATAAATACAGCATCAAAAAGCTGCTAGCATGGCTGTGGCCTTTTAGTCTTATTATTTATTGTTGAAATACATATTTATAGTTGTAGTACCTGCTCATAAATGTAATGTACTATTCATTTGGAAATACTTTTGTAATGTTGATTGTAAAAGCAAGACTTACCTTATATTCTAACTGAAAATATCCATGGTTTTCAGTAGCCTAAAATATTTTTTCATCTACTTGTTACAAAAATGGTGCTCCCTGACCTCCCTTACACCTACAGGTCTTAGTCATTTGTCGACTCCACAGATATGAAAGTTGTTGATATGTTGTTGTGGTCATATCCAATACAAGAAGTGGTTTCTCAAGTTCAGTTTCAGACATAATTTTTCAGTCAATAAGAAAAGTCCACAAAAAGCAACAAAACAACAAAAACAAAAGAGAGTGAACAAATAATGTCAGGGGGGATACCAACACCTGCGTTTCTGCGCCTTTGGATAGTACCCCTCTCCCTCACACACAAATACACACACAATCACACACTCCCTAGAACAAAAGTGTTGCTCTCTCATCACCATAGATACCCAATAGAAGTTTTCCAAAGAAACCTCACAACCCTCAAAGTAGCCAAATCCCTACCATTCTGCGTAACCGCCGGCAACAATACATACACTTGTTTGGCCGATTCATTTTGTAGGTCTCCTTTGTGTGTTAGGTTGAAGAGAAAAAGGAGGGGTGAGGCAGGCTGTGGGGGTGTCTGGAGAGGGTTTTGGACACTTTTTCTGGGCAGTGGGCAAAGATGGTGGGGCACATCAGAAGCTTTGCCAGAAAGATGCCTTAAGCATCAGCCAATGTGTTTGCCTGCGAGTCTTTCTATAGCTCCCAAGTGGCTGTACCTGTGTTATGTTTGTTTGGGTGGATAATTGAAGCATCCCTGTTTCATTCTTTTATTTTGTTATTCTCACTTCTTTTTTTTTACTTCTCCAGTCTCATATATTTCCATCTTTGGCTTGACCTGTAGTCTCCTCCTATCCTTCAATACCCCACTGGCTCAAAACCCTATTGTCTCAAATGGCACACACTGAATTACGTGCACACATACATGCACACACGGCCTCCAGCCTGCTCCATTGTCCTGCCACTGCTGGCTTTAGTCCTAATGCTATGTTGGACTCATGCCCATATAAACAAGCTCCCGGTCTGTCTGTCTGTCTGTCTGTCTGCCTGCCTGCCTCTCTTTTGCATCTATTCATGTCGCTGTGATCACTCTTTTTATTTTATTATGCCAATGTTCGTCTCCCTTCTTTTTCAGTCTTTATGTCTGACTCTTCTCCCATTCATCCCCCTCCGTTCATTCTGTTGTGCTCCGTAAGCTGGGCTGAGCAATTAGTTAATGTACCCTCCACCCCAGGGGTGATTCTGGCACAGCCAACTGCGAGTGCTTGTTTGTGTCTGCAACACTGTGTGTGTGTGTGTGGCTTTGGTGTGGCCATTGAGTGGGGTTGCTGGGCTAATGGAGGCCCATGCACAGTGTCTTGGCACTGGCATCCTTTGGACAGCCCTCACCTCTTCTCTCTGCAGGTCCACTCAACCATAGCAGCCAGCCCTCTGTCCGGGGCTCTAGTAAACAGCCTTTTAATTACCACAGGGAAGGACCCAAACATATAAGATGAACTGATTCCAGTAGCACATAAAAGAGGGGTGTTATGATAACTATGATATTTTATAATGAAACAACAATGTCATGACTATCAAGAAAATCAATTATGTAGTTATTGTTTTTTTGTGTAAAACTGCAACAGGCATCCGTGCTTGCCATTTTTTGTTATCATTTAGCATTAGCATGTTTTGACCATGATCATTTTAAGTGAAAATTCTTACATCCCTATTAAATGGCCTATTACCCCTATATGATAATGTCTTTTTTACTGTATTGCACACATTATAAAATACTTTCTGCTAAGGGCAGATAATTGCTATGGTACTTTTTGCTATAGGTAGATGTTTCATTTTCTGGCATATTTTTCATTGAAATTATTTATGCTATCTTCAATTATCAAAAGTCAGAGTTTTGTGTACACACTTTAAGCTTTTTTCTAATCCGTAGATTAAAAAAGGCTTTAGCGCCACTTCAGCAGGAATTATACACCGGGAGAATAGCCCACAGTGTGTCTACAGTGCATGTCAGGATTTAAAATTAATATACTCAGAACTGTGTTTTTAAAAGGCTTTTTCAATTTGTTTGTTTTTTTGTGTATTTTGGTAATTGCACTTTTGCCATTGTGCATGCAACATCTTAAACACCAGCGTCTCCTGAGGTTTCTTCCTCAGGAGATTATTAATTTAAATCAAAAATATATACAAAATGACCCAATTAATTTAAAATATTTGTTCCAAACAACACAATTCTAGGAACAAATTATTATGATTTTAGCTTCTCATAACAAACATCCAATTCAGTCAATTTGCCCCATACGTCTGAGTTTGTTCTATTTGCAGTTGTACACAAATTTGAGCTTGAAACTCCTATTCTTATGTCTAATTTCCCAATGTCTCCGTAAATGTCTGTATGCTTTGCATCATGGACAATATGATCCCTTATAGAGGAAAACAGCAAACCCATTCACGGTCATCTCTCGCATCATTCTCTCCATGCTGTACTTTAATCTCAACCCCACGTTGGTGCCTTTCAAGCGTGGTTTGGTCCTATGAGGGTGTGTAAGGCCAAACAGGCGCCTTGCTGGACACCTCAGTACTTTTGTGAAGGCCTTGAAGGACACCCAGCATGCATCCCTTGGTACAAACAAGAAATGACTAGAGTGCGTCACAAAGGGACACCAACATAGATGCAGCAGAACTGGGTGTACCACAGGGGGCAAGTGGAAATCCGTGGGATTGAGTCTCTGTTTGTGTTTGAGTGTGTGTGTGTGTGTGTGTGTGCATGGTTGATTGTCAGCTGAATCCTATTAACAGGCATGGGTCCAATTAGAGCTTCTTGGATGCAACCAATTCAATATATTTATAGCTAAGACAAATAACTTTACAAATGAGCAAATGATGCTTGTGACGCAAACCCCAGCCCTCTGCCCTCCTGTTTACTACACGGGCAATAGCTTTAACCTTGATTTTACACTGATGGCATTAGATCATGGTTCTGCACAATAGATGCAGACAGTTAATGGCTAAGGGCTAGGTCAAACAGTGGAATAGAGCCCTTGTGTGTGTCTGTATGTGCATAACGATTAGCGTGTGCACGTTTGTCTGATATGTAACACAACTGGACATAGCCAGAAGGACAAAAGACGAGACAGCAGCTCAACCTTTCACCTCCCCACCCCCACCCTCACATACACACACACATAAACATGCACACAGAAAAATTCTTGCTCTCCAATGATTTCCTAACGCCACCATTTCATAAATAAGAGCAATGTGGTTTTTCATGCCCTGAAAACAGTGGTGTGTATTCCAACCCCTTGCTGTGTAATTACATTAGGGCAGACAGACAGTAGGATGATTGTGATAGGACTTTGTTATGTTTGTATATTTCTGTTGTTATTCTCGTGCCCCATAGAGAGATGACCCACTTCCACAGCTCAGTCTGTATGTCTGTCTGAGCTACACGGCTGTTTTAGTGTGAGCTAGTGTGTGACATTTGTGTGTTGTTCTTTAAGGCAGAGGCGTAAACTCTAGAGACACACAAACACAGCTACTGTCTGTCTCCTCCCGGCTAGCTGAATGCTGCTGCTGTGGGTGTGTGGGTGCTGAGTGGGTGCTTTCCAGTAAATTGGGGAATTTGTAAAAAGCACACATCTGTTAAAATCTGTCTGCAATAAACATGAAAAAGACTATTAAAGCGATAATCAGGTTATTCTAATCTTCATCATGTTAAATTTCAGATTGGACCACCAGCATTTACAGCTTTGCCGCTTGTTGTGGCTGCTCAGTTCAAATATGCCATCCTGGTATTTGTTTCAAGCCCAGATTAAATTTTTGTAGATTTTTTCCCTGCTCCCGTGACCCATTAATTAATGAATTTATCTTATTCATGATCGAGGGGGTTCATCAGTGTCTGACATTGTGTTTGTGCGAGCGCGTTTATGACCATAACCAGATGCTAGGTCATCTAGGAGTAGTGCTAGTCTCTCCTAACGGTTATGGATGAATAGAGATCTCAGTGAAACGCCAGAGGGACCACAGCCTAACCTCCAAGGAAGTTCAACTTGTTTCTAATAAAATGAGAATCATGACCACTGCAAAAGCCTACTGGCAGGTTTGTCTACTGACAGAATCCTTTTCATTTTGATAAATGTCACCAATTTTTGTAATTTTTTTTTCTTGTTATGGTTGCTATGCAAAGTCTGCAAAAGTTGCTTTACTTGTTTTTCTTCTCTTTTCCTGCGGTCTGAAAGTATCTATCAAAATCTACCCACATTAGTCAGCCGGTGTGCTATTTTTCTGGGTACACCTAGCACTTATTACTTGATTATGCAATTTTAGTGCATCACCAATTCAATCGTGCATGCATTTACATTCTGCAATAAATGCAGAAGTGTAGAAGAAGAACTTAAGATTGGAATCAGCAATGTTCGAATCACTTCTGTTATATAGTAAAGCAAATTTTAAAAGATCTTATTCTGTAAGAATTTTAACTCTAATTAAGTACAATATTTGAGAAAATGTTTCCTTCCTTCTCTTAATGCAATGGTGTGAGACAGAAGTAAATACTGGGCTTAAAATGACAAATTCTAATTTTATCATGCCATCACACTGTGTCAGAAACTCAAAAGTAGATCACGAGATTATGATATAATATATTTTGATCCTTATTACCTATAATATAATTCTTTGTACATGCCCAAGCTTCTCCTTCATCCATGCCAATATGGCATCTGCCGTGGTCTGGAGGTGACCGAGAGGTAACAGCAACCTGAGCCAGGCTGGCTCGTGGTCATCTCTGCGCCCATATGCCCACTCCATGGATACACACTCTCCTAGCAGAAAAACTCCCACACAGTTGATGCTTCGTTACCTCAAACACACACATACACACACGCGAGCAAACCACATATACATATACATATACAAACACCGAGGTACACTTTATGTGTGTTGCCACTTCATCTGTGCAGCAGTGTGAAGGGAGTGAGAGAGTAGCAAGGGTAACACTGTGCTTCTGCCAAATCACCACATAATGAAGTGTTCCAGGACAATCCAACCATGCCAACCATATGGCCTCAACACTTCAGTGGAGTGATGGACCCAACACTTACATACAACACATACGTGGAACACACATCTTTAAAACCTTGTTTTCTGGCAGCTAAACACAAACATAACATGTTGACTCTTTATATTGTGCTATATAAGAATATACGTTATGATTTAATGAGTTACACTAAACAGTTATATTTTTGTCACTGGAGCTGTATATTTTTTAATACTAATTATACTGGTTATATTCAACTTTCATCATATATCAGACAACCCAACTAAAAGCTCAAAACACTGATATAGTAACAAAAAGTCTTCAAATTCTTCATTTAGCATTTAGTGGCAACTTGAATTTAGTTGTGGACACAAATATTGATGATCGTTAAGTTACATATACCCGTTAACCATTACGTTAAAACAATTCCCTGCAGATGTGAATACAAAACATGAGTGATGAATACTAAAAATATTTTTATTTAACTTCTTTTTTAAATGAAGCAGAAATAGCAGATTATTAGGGCCCTTTGTTGGCAACCCCAACAAAAATTCATCATTTACTCTCCAAGCTTTAGTGAAACTTAATAATAATAATATAAATTTTCACTACTGCACTGAGAGCAGTTTGCAGAGAAGTCACCATCTTCCATGCAAATTACTGGCAACAGCAACAAGCTCCTAGTAATCAACGAAAATGCAAAGAGAGTTTCAGTGCAGTACCATATATGTCTTTTTCACACCAGCAACCTCCAGTAACCACTCACCAACAGGTCATGACCCCTTGGCAGCTTGCATGAATGCAGTTTTAGCAAATGATTTCACAGTAACCAGCACCAAGAACCAGCACCAAGAGCCATCCCCTAGCGGTCAGGAAATATTCATTTTTCGCCCATCAACAGTGTTTGCCAAACGGTCAATTTCTAGGCCTTCAACAGCTTTCAAAAGTTTGAACATTACGTCACTTTTCTAACTTCATCTAAATTAGGTTCTTATTTCATACCCAAGTGTTACAGTCAGTTGCAACAGAAGAAATTTTAATGTGGATATTTTCTAGATGCACATCACCAGTGGACACAGGTGTTCCTCCCATTGTCCTTTCATCGCTGGCAGACTTTGTTCTGCAGGTGGTATCATCTGTGGCGGAAGAGTTGCGTTTCCAGCTAATGTATTTCATCAGCTACAGCTGTTTGGGACGCTCTTCAATGGGGTGGAAATTAGGGTCGTCAAGTCGCCAAGTAGCTCCTTCATCCATATTAGAGGGATAGAGAGGAGGGGTGCTGCTCATTTATACTGGCTCAGGTGGGAAAGTAAAAGTGTCGAGTGTGTTTCCATGTGTGTGCGTGTGTGTGTGTGTGTGTGTGCCAAAAAGTGCAGAGCATTTTTTTTATTCCCTCAAGTCCTGGTATGAGGATGGATGGCCCCATTATGAAGGGTTTTAACCCCTGACTGGGAGATTGAACCATCACAGTGCAAAATTGCCACAGAGATGCAAGAAGATACTTGACATTGGTACAGAGATTGTATGACGGTGGTGGTGGAAGATAACATCTTTATCTAAGGTTTCTTGTGTTATATAAACACAAAAACACAATATTCCAAACCAGCAGAGTATGGAAAAGCTTTTGTTTAGACAATATTTTTATAAAGAGCATACAAATTGATTGCAGATCATAAACTTGACTGTTTAATATAAGAGGTATTGGAACGTGCAGTGTCCCAGCTGTTTTCAAATCCCTTGTCTTGTACTTCTTAAACAAAATTCTATATTTTTCTTTGAAGAACACAGGAGGCTTTATGTGGGCCCTTCTGAATTAGTCAATTCTCGTACAACCACGATTCTAGAAGACTAAAGGCTTATGGCTGTGTTGTTAAGCAGTAATGCGTTCACATGTCAAATGTGATACACTGCTTGCGCAGCATTTGCATGCTGATGCCTTCAACGCTACTTTCAGTCCATTTTCATATTTCTCGAATTCCTCTGACTACGGGAAATGGAACAAGTGATGAAATTTAAATGGCTTCTATACATAATCATAGAGCACATTCAAAGGTGCATTCTCTGCAGGGATTGGCTCTGGCTTGTTCTTTCCACTCACTGACAATGCCACTGCAAGTGAGCAAAACAAAAATCCCTCTTGCGAAGCAAAAATAAATTCCAGGGAAGAAAGCAGAAAAGCAGATAATGGAATATCATAAATACAGAGTGAGTCTGTATTGTCTTTGGAAAATTGATGCTCCTGAGGGTGGCAACTTTGATTTTAGGCTATTCGGGTATAATGAAATTTTCATGTGTGTGTTTTTCTGTGAAGCTGTACACGCCTGTGACCTTTTATGTCATCTACCGTGTCCGTGTCCTCACTGTTTACAGCCCTCACCACCTATAGCGATAAATCTTTCACATGAGCGTCGCCTCTGCACGTATATCACACCCACCATAAGCTGCGCACATGGAACAACATTTTATCTTAATGGCGCACAAGATTGATGATGAGTGCACCCTTTAATTATTCTGTCCTTCTGTAATTACTCTATGTCAGTGTTATCTCTCTCATATATCTTTAGGTTATTGCAAGAAGGCAGTGCAGGGAATACACATCAGCTGGTGAATTAAGGCAAGCTTAAGTATTGTGCACCAATTTACAGAAATATCTTGTAGGTTTGAACTCTATGTATAAAATTTATATTCAAGATATGCAGAAAAAATAAAAACTCTCCGCAAACAAGAAAAAACATGGGATGAGTCAAAGGGATAATATGTCCTAGATGTTCAGAAGGATAGGGAGAGCATCTAGACTTCCACAGAGCCAACTCTAATGAAAACCATGGGAGGTGATCAAAAGCTCTAAAAAAATGCAAATGGACTTTGGAATATGGAGACAACGGGTATCAAACAAACTAGCAAAAACATTTAGATATAATTAAACTCGATATGACCTCAAAAACAAGAAACCTTTATAATAATTGTGAATGATAATATAACACCCAAAATGTGGCATGTAAATCAGCCCAGCTTAGAGTAAGCAAACTGGATTAGAATTTTTTGCTGTTGTGACTTTTCTGTAATGTACAAACCCAATTCTGAAAAATCTAGCATGCCCTGTTAAATTCAAAAGAAAAAAGAATGCAAGGATTTCCATATGTCATCAATCCATAGTTTATTTACTGCAAACAAAGAAAACATATGCAATGTTTAAACTGGGGAAAAAATGTACATTTTAAGAAACATTTGTGTTGATTTTTGAGGGAGGCAACACATCTTAAAAAGCTGGGATGCTTCACACACATTTCCAGTGTGAAGCATCCCCAGACAACAGTCTGTAAACATCTGGGAATCGAGGAGACCAGCTGTTGGACCTTTGGCAAAGGACTGTTTCCTATACTGAGAAAGGATTCTAGCTACTTAACAGGCCTGGCTCTTCTCTGTTGGATTTTTAATTTGAATTTCTTTGTTTAATATCAGCACATTACAAAATGACACTTTTGTATTTGGTTAAACTAAAACAAATGACCAACCGTCAACCCAAAAATAAAATAAAAAATGCTATTGGAAACAATACGAAAAATGCCTCCTCTAACATGGTTTACAATACCAGGAATCTTCCCTGAAGGCTTTAATGCTACATTAGTTTCTTTCAGACATCATTTCCAGTAACTGAACATGTTAGATGGTTATCTGCTCGCTTTGAATGTAGCACAAGGCTAAACTGCGGGCAGCTTCAGTAACTGATGCCTATTGTCTACTGCCTATTAGCTGCTCGACATCATGACTGTTTTGGAGATTAACCAAACATTATAATAAGAGACAAAATAATCCCCTTGAAAACAGCAAATAGTTTCTGACCTCAGCATAAAGGGAAATCACTAGAAGTGGGTGAATTGATGCAAATATCAATAATATCAATACCAGTGCTGGTACAAGTATTGGGCTGGTGCTGCACTATATGAAAAATGTCTGAACCTTTTTGTGTAGACTGTCACATCTATTTTATTCATAGCCTATAGCACATTTAAACCACAGAAGTCGACCTGAAATCCTTAATAGAAAGGCAAATTTACATTCCAGGTCTCTAAAAACCCAGTTTTAAGGGTAAAACTGGGTTTAAAATACATGAAAATCTGAAAGGTGTGTTTTGTTGTGTTAACTATTAATGGATTAAGAAATCACAGTGACTTGGAATTTGCAAATTAATGTTAATTCTTCTTATATCATATGCCATGTCTCGCTACTCTTCCCTACATAAGCTGCCTTCATAGGTTCAGAGTATCTGTATTTCATTGGCAATAGTGGCTCCATTTACTTGGTATCGAATCAATAAAAAAAATGTCCAGAATTAACCAGAAATGAGACACAAATATCCATCCACAAATGCCCTTAACGCATTATTGGAAAGTTGGATTTAATTTAATGCATGCTAGTATATTAAATGTTCCAAAGGGCTGTTTTTAAGTCGTAAGAAGATTCACAGCCTATAACACAGACCCACTGATTAAACTATTTGTGGACCAATTGTGCTTACGTGCACATTCACGCACCAACAGCTCATTCTGATCCAGGAAAAACCCTGTACATGGTGTACTGTTCAGACTCCTTTCATCATTGTCATGCAGGTCTGAATAAAGGACATAGTGACATCTGCATGGCACAATGCCACTTTAACAGACCGATGTAGCCAACAATGTTGTATCCTGTTAGCAAAAAACAAAAAAACCCTAAAAGGATGTCTCCTTTCTATTGTTTCACTCAGCATACACCTTAAAAAGCACCATTTTAGCCCAAGGCGATCATCAGCTTCTGTTAACATGAGGCAGTGGGCCCTACGCCCACCATATAACTCCTTCAGCCATGTCACCTGCCCATGAGACCACGGTCCCCTCCCTCGGCTCAAAGAAAGAGTTACATGAACACAGCAGGAGTAACAAAGGGGTGCGAAGCATATTCTTTTCCTCGGATAATGAGTTTCACATATCAGAGGGAAAGCTGACCTTGCCTTCCTCTTGAATGTATCTTAATGCTCGATCTCTCCCTGAAAAACCAATTACAGAATGCTTTCCGTATGCATGTGCATGTATGCGTTTGTTGTGTTATGGTTACATGGGGGCAGTTAATGGTGCAGTGATGGCGAGTTTGCGTGAGCGTCATCTGAGGTCCTTGGTGCAATCATGACATAAGAACGCGCTAGATAACACAGAGCCACCCACAAAGCGCAGGTTTGGGCAGGAATGAGTCACCAAAAGAACGGCAGGAGAGCTGTTTACATAAGCACATCAAATGGCAGCCCCCATTAGAGTCTGTCATTACATAATACTGAACACAGCAGCAGTTGCTTCATACTGTAAACAGCTAAGCATCACACAGAGAGAAACAATAGGAAAGACATTTCACTTCAATACAAACTGGCCTAAAGTTGCTCGCGAAGCAACTGTTCTCTAGTTTAGAGTTTAATAATAACACAGACACAAAAACCACTTTAAATTTAACAGTGGAGGAAACAGCCTGTCTAATGTTGAATGGATCATTTCAAGGAAACCACACAACTCTGCAGTTTCTCTCAACAGTATGAACTCTTTTATAGTGTTTTTAACTCATTGCTTTGTTTTAACTACTCAGAGTATCATATATATGCTCTCATAAACCACAATTCTATGTACTGCCAGGGTATAAACTATTGCCTTATTGTGGATGTAATGCATTTTGTTTTCCAATAGCTTAACAGATTCAATGACAAAATTTGCAAGCACAGCAGGTAAGAATAGTGCGCTGGATAATAACGCAGACTTCTCTTTTTCTTAAGACCAGAATTTACTCGTTTCAGAAATAACCTCAAGTAATTTGTGCAAAGTCCCACAAGCTCTGCACACATTCACAAGTCTTTGCACAGGGTCAGTTCTTTGATTATTGCTGCTCTAAAATCAGTTGGTTTCCGAGCACAGACCCAGCTCAGGCTAAAATTTTCAAAAGGGTTTAGGCTGAGGCTTTGGGAGGGCCATTTCAGAAGTTAACCAGTTTTGAAGGATGTCTGGGATCATTGTGCTGTTCTTCTGCACAATTGTTTGAGCAAATGATCTTCCCGACATGTGTAAATTTACAGTTATTCTTCTTCTTCTTCTTGGATCTTTACTGAGTTCCTTGGACTTTGTTGTGAGTACTGACCAATTCATTAAGTGCTGTCAAACAAATCAGTCATAAAGACATTGTAGAACTCTCAGCACCAAATATTAAATGATTTAAATGAGTGGATGTACATATCTGAGGCTATATGTACTTTTGAACCTGTGTACATAAGTGAAAATCCAAACTAAAGTCAAACTTGTGCACCTTGTGTTATTTTTCAAGTCATTAAAGATGTTTGCAGTACATTAACCCTGGAAAACAAACAAATCAGTTAACAACAAATCCTTAATAGCCCAAAATTACGATGCTATTCCTGCCCAAGATGATTGTCTGGCCACCAACTAAATAATGTTATGAACACAAGCTAAGTTAGCCTGTGAAATACTACTTAATAAGTACTTCAACAACATAACAAAGAGTGGTGAGGATGGCCTAAATATTGCAGTAACCGTAAGGACGAACGAGTGTGTTGCATGGAGTCCTGATGGAAACAGTAGGATTTTGGCTTTTCATGTATTTGGAAACTGGGATGCCCTGTTGGCATCATATTTTGGTACACTTTGTTTTTCAGCTTGCAGGGTAAATGTCATGAAACGGCAAATTTTAAAATAAACGCTTTTTTGTTTTTTGGTTTTTTTTACTAGTTTTTACTGGTTAAACCTAACCAGGAAGTGAAAATGAAACTAGTGGTTAGCAGACTTACTGTCTTACATAATCATCTCCAGTATCCATATGTGGACTTGAGTAAATATGAATACTCAATAAGCAGCACATAGGCATCAGACTAAAATAAACCTTTTTCTCAAAAGGCACTCCTACACACCATCTAAATGTAACAATATCCATCTTATTGCTCAATTTTTCATCATGTCGCCAGTCATTTTGTAGATGCTGCTGCCAATTGTACATCCAGACAAGCCACAGATGTCATTGTTGTGCAGCTGTGTTAATTGCTTTAATTACTGTCTGTTACACAAGTTCATATACTGAAAAACACCCTGCCTCTGATTAATTCAGGTTCGTCCATATTACTTACAGCTAATGGACTTTCTCGCTATTCATAATCTCCTTCAGCATGAACACACACACCGTTAAATGTGTGTGCCTGACAGTACTGTGATTACAGTACGTTGCATCAGGCTGCTGTTTATGCTGCACCCTACAATTCATAGACATCTCCTCTCTCGCTGTGCCGCCCCAAATTGCTCCACATATTCACTGCTTACAGCCAGTCAGATGATATCAGTGATTAAGAAAACACTTTGCATCCATAATAACCAACGACTAACATGTTTTGTAGAAAATCACCAACTATTTTCAATATGCAGTTTATGTGAAATTCACTAAAGAATGGATTGCATTTATATGGCGCTTTTCGAGACCCTCAAAGCACTTTACAATTCCACTATTCATTCACTCTCACACACTGGTGGAGGTAAGTTACAGTTGTAGCCACAGCTGCCCTGGGGCAGATTGACAGAAGCAAAGCTGCCATATGGCCCCTCTGGCCATCACCAGTAGGCAGTAGGTAGGTGAAGTGTCTTGACCAAGGACACAATGACCAAGACAGACAGAGCTGGGGATCGAACTGGCAACCTTCTGGTTACAAAATGAGCCCCCTGAACCATGGTATTAATTATAAGATAAAATGTAACTTTTTTTAATATCTTTATATATATATATATATATATATATATATATATATATATATATATATATATATGTGTGTGTGTGTGTGTGTGTGTGTGTGTGTGTGTTTGTTTGTTTGTTTGTTTTTTCAAATATAGAAAAACTACAATATTAGAAATCTCTTAAAGTGTACAGTGTGTTTGAAAAACCAAATAAAGATGAGCTACTTTATGATCTGATGATCATCTGTCCATGACCTGGACATTCACAGCTTCTCTAAGTCTAGTCTCAGGTCCTGTACTTCCCAGAAATCTCACAATCATACTGCAATTTTTTGAAAAAAATATATGACTTAAAGATAGAGGAACTGACCTTTTCTATTTTGAATCAGAATAATGCACTGTTTTGTTTTTAGAAGCAGTTTATGCTTGCTAAACATGACTTTACTCTTAGTCTAAAACCTACATTTTTCACCACTTAGGAGACAGAGAAAGACTAAGCTTTATTTTTCAAATGTAAGCTACAACGGGCAAATGTTAAACTAACTATGCTAAAACCACTTAAATATCCAATTATGCCTCAGCTAAGACTAAGTGACAAGTAGAGGGTGTGTATTTAAACCACAATTAGACAGAAGAAATTATAATTGAAAGGTAAATAGGTAAATTGAAAGGGAAAACAATTACTAATGCTAGAGCTCATGCAGACTATCCCTCAACATCTTATTGGACTCTTTGTGCATTCATTGTTCATTAACCTCAAACAGCCAAAGGATCAAGCCATTTTTTTCTTAACAGTTAGTTATGCAGCACTCAAACAGTACTTCAATATTTAGAATTGCAAGTAAATTTGGTATGTCGTACAAATTGCATTAAGTATCAGGAGACAAACATGTGATTACAACGGTATGAACTTAAACCCAGAGTAAGGGAAGAGTCAAATCATTACAGTAAGCGAATTTTGTGTTGCCTACATGAACAGTTTGTCTCCTTCCCTAAAGTAGGAAGCAGACCGACATAGGGAGAAAACCAAGTGATTGTGACTGATCATTGCATTATTCATGCTCATGCAAAGGCCTCGAGCTCTGTCCGTATGGTGAGCTAGGCTTTGCAACATTGCAAAAGGTTAAGGAAGCTACAATCTAGACACAAACGACAAGTACTCATCTCAGATTCCCCTCTGTCTGCTTTACATTGCATATGCAACCAGATACACCTGTCCCCACACCTCAAAAAGAACATTCAAAGAGAGGAAACCGTAGACACGCTCCTTTCACTGTCAACCACAATCCAACAGCCCTTTCTTTATTACATCACTGCATCCCACTCATGTCCTCATCTTTTCCCCTCTTTTTTCCTGCTGCACGTCACCACGCTTTTGAAGCTTTTTTCCTCTCTCCTTTCATCCCTCCTCCTCTTCCAGTCCTGAAAGGTTGATCTGTGACTGAGCTTGTTGCGTCTTTTATCGGTGTCTCGCAGCAGCCCGGGGACAAAGGGGAGCTGAAATGTCACAATGTCTCCATATTCTGCCCGTGTGCAGATGCACACACATGAAAAGAGGCTGACATTCAATCATCTGCACTGAAAAGCTCAAATAAAGTAGGGGATGGATAGAGGCAGACAATGAGCATGAGGGCGAAGGAGAGAAAGAGAAGGCAGGAGGAGGAGGGGGGCACATTTTGTAATTGATTATGTTAAATCCCAACCCAGGAGCTAAATGAGAGACTAGACTATGGATAACCAGGAAAAAGACAAAACCATCTCTTGAGCATTTTACCGAGTCTTTATTTGTCCTTTGTTTTTAGTCCCCTGAGTCAAAATGCAAATGACGAGCTTCTCCAAATATTTAGCCAGTACATCACTTAACCCCTTCCTTTGTGTGCATCAAATGTAATACTGTCTCAGCTTAAGGGGCAAAGGGCAGTAAGCCATCACCTCTTCAATCAAATGGGTGTATTTGTATATATGTGTGTGTATGTGTGAATGAGACAGCATGCGTTGATCCCGTATCTATATCTGCTTATCCGTCTCTACTGTCTGACTGATCCCTGACTACCCACACAATCATCATGCTTCTGCACAACAAACACTCTGACACTGTGCGTGTGTGTGCGTGTGTGTGTGTGTGTGTCTGGGGATTAATGTTTCAATATATTATGGGCAATCAGTTCCATATACGAAATGAGAAATTTCAGCCTGCCATTATGAATTTCTGTTAATCTACCTTATCCAGCTCTGCTGTTCCATGATAGGCTTCTTTCAAAATCAGCGCACCAATGAGTCTCCAAGGAGCTTTCTCCCTTCCTGTGCATCACAATCACCGACAACCTCTGTGGCACTGGGGAAATTATTCGTAACTGTGTTTTGCAATGATGAAAGACACTTTTAAAAAATCAATAAATGAATGCCATGTTTACTCAGGAGATATCCCACAAACTGCGTTTGCTGTCATTATTTACCCAAAATGATATCAACATAATAACATTCTCACAATGACACTACTAAGATACTGAGTTTAAAGAGTTCAAAGATTTTTTTAAAAATTTAGGATTTTCATGTAGACTCTCAAATCTTTGACTGATGAAAATTAGTCCATTTGCTATACATAGAGTCAATATTCATTGTGCTCATTGTCAGCTTTATGTTTTATTGCCAGGCTGAATGGACCACACTACAAATAACCCTTAGTTCCTATTGCACATGGCCTTCATGCAGGATTACAGGTCATCCTCTTTCTGAAACAAACAGGTGTAGCTCCTTTGCTTCTAACTCAACTATCTGCTGATTGGTCCTCGTGAAAAGAATGTTTGATCAGCAGATGATAAGCCTCCTCTGCTTGCACCCAGAGTTCTGTACCTAAGATGATTTCTAATCTTAGTTACATGATACAGAACCAAGAGTAGAAAAAATGTCTGAAACGGTTTTTACAGTCTTAAACATGTTTTTTTGTTTTTTGCTTACAGAGATTAGTTGTAAATACATTTTTGATACTTTGTTAAAGTGAATATGATCATCCACCGCTTTCAAAGTATAAATGGTCACGTGAAAAAGATTTTTCACAAAACTATAAGGCCCTCCAGGATTCAGTAACTTGTATAAGGCAACAACTTGACTTTATCAGTCTCTCACATCATTATGGAAGAATTTTGAGTCACTCTCCTTTACAGCTTTGCTTCAGTTCATTGAGGTTTGTGTGCATGTTTATGCACAGCGTTCTTTAACTTTATCAGGTCGGGGTCTGGACTTTGACCGGGCCATTGCAACACCTTGATTCTTTTCTTTTTCAGCCATTCTGTCTGCTGCTGTGCTTGGAGTCGTTGTTGCATGACCCAGTTTTGGCGCAGCTTTAGCTGTTGGACAGAGCCTCACATTTCAGTCTGAAACACTCTGGTATACAAAGGAGTTCGTGGCTGACTCAATGCCTGCAAGGTGCCTACGTCCTGTGGCTGCAGAGTAAGCCCAAATCATCACCCTTCCACCGCTGTGCTAGACAGTTGGTATGAGGTGTTATGAGCTCTTATGCTATCTTTAGCATTTGCAGTCATGGTGCTGTGCATTATGCCCAAACACCTCCACCCTTCAAACTTGTTTTTTTTTCTTTGTTTTTTTGTCAAAAACGTTAGCATTTGGTATGCTAGCTTAGGTCTGTAGAGTCTGAGATTGCACAGACATTGCATTGAACATTTTGAAATGGGGTGAACTTGCTGTGACATCCACTCCTCGATATATTGGCACTTGTAAATAATCTTTCTAGAATGATGGACTTCAGATTGCTTGGAAATGGCCGTATAACCTTTCACAGATTAAAGGGCAGTAATAATTGCTTCTCTAAGATCATTCCTTATCATTTTCCTTTTTGAGATTGTGTGAAGACATTTCTGAAAAGGCGAGACCAGCAAACTGCTAAAATGTCATCTTTTATATAGATGGTCACATCTGTTGATAATCAATTATTCAAGTGCATTTGATTATCAGCACCCGATTGTTACTTATCTCCTAATTCGTATGGAAGCTGCAAGAGTGCATTTTCACCTGCTGTTTCTGCATTTTTTCTTCATCTCTGTAACAAACTGAGGATGGAAAACAACTTCAAATAGGTAAGTTCGACACAGATGACAGATGTTAGACGTTTTCTGGAAGGCAGCACTGTTAACTGATTGTTTTATTTGTTTATCATTTTGAACTTGCACATTGTAAGTGATGTAACAATTTGGTAAAACGATTTAGTTTTGAACAAAATCATATGTGCTGTGTTTGGGTTCCAGTAAATTCCCCAAAAATCTTGGAAGGGGAAAAAAAATAATAGAGCAAAATCATTTCATCACATTTTTATTTTACTCCTTCAGGGTTACAGAAAGGGTTACTGTAAACTTAACCATTTACATATCCATCTATTCATCTTTCGCCTGATTCAGTTTCATTTACAAGTCCTATTTTAGTTAGAAAGAAAGACGCCTCGCTTCTTTCTAATTGTAAGAGGTGGGCATTTTGAATGAATGTGGGACACAAAATCAATGGAGCTTTGATCAGGCCGCTGCTCAAGCTCTGCGAATGTTAATGTTACACGACTTGCCCGCTCGCTGCTATGGAAACTAAAGGGCGTCCGAAGGTCGCCTCACTTCAAGAAAGCACTAATACATGCATGCAGTGGGCTGTAGTAGGCCCACCTGGAGATGAAAGGAGGGAAACAGGGGAGGAGATGAGATGGTGGGGGAAAGGAACGATGGGCCAGATGGATGCAGTATACTCACTCACACAATACCCCAAGGGGCTCACAGCCTTCCACACTGTGTTTTTGTGGATTCAGTGAGCGTGTCCTAAAAGACAATCCCATCTTTAGCCTGACTGCACCCACACCTCTGCTCATCCTCTGTCTGGAGTGCAAGAAGATTTAAATACTCTCAACTCAGCATGCCTGGATTTTTCTTTCTTAATCCTGCTACCCATGGTGGAGAAGCTACAGACCCCGAATTTGCCCATAGAGCACAATGAAATGTATTATTGAGCCATCAAGAGCTTAAGTAACATTTCACTTGGAAATTAGAGCAAAGAATTAATATCATGGCATAAACATACCTACTATAGTGGGCTCCCTTTTCCTCTTGTTAGCTCCATCACCATGAATATTGAAAAGGGATAGAGAGGCACTCTGCCCATTCAATACATTCTATAAATTTAAAGTGGCATGTGCAATTTATGAAGATGTATTGGCTGCTGTCTGCTGCCCTGCATATGTGTATGACTGTCCCTGCTGTTGTGAGGCTCAAAGGTGACGTACCTCTGCTGTTATTTATGCATGTATCAGAGCACTGAATCAATCTGCCTGCAGTGTTTCTGGTATAAATTTGATGTAAAATGAAAATGTTCCTGACCCTGAGGTCTTTTGTCCCAGTGTTGCCTTTACTACAGCAGTGTACTTAATCATAAGCACTTATGGAGTAATACATAAGTGATTTTGTGTGCTTCTGTTAAGAAACAAACATCACAGAATTTTTAAATGTCTTCATAAAAATTTCAGTAAGTCACTTTTCATTGTTTTTGTGACAGTTGCTGTTCTTTATATTGATATCATATAATGTAACTCACACTATATTGGTACATGTGATTTATATAAATTCGCTGACACACATTCACCATAAAACATGCAAAGCTCACACAGATGTTGGTCTCAAACCCTGGACTTTCTTCATCTGCAGGAACCGTGCTAGTCACTGCACCACTCCATCGTGTGAATGTGAGCTTTGCCATCAAAATACTTAAGCTGTGTTATTGGTTTGGAGTTTTTTTGCTTTGGTATTTTAATTAAGTTTTGCATCAAGCTCTTACATTCGGCAATATTTTATTCTTTCATGCATTAAAGAAGGAAACAACATTATCTTACTTTTCTGAGGTCAGTGAGACACACACACAGTGGAAGGCACAGGTAAAATGAATATGTATCAGCCATAAAAGTGTGTAATTCCCAGTTTCCGCTTTCCAGTACTACAGTGGAACTAAAAATGATTGCTTTACCATAGAAGTACAGTGCAACTGAGGTTTACATTAACATGCTCAGAATGACCCCTACATAATGACTGAGACAAAAAGTTTGACAATTGCAGCTTGTCCTTTACATCGTTCTTTAACCGCACCCATAAGACCCATACATTTCTGTCACTACTTTTGATTACTAGTTAATTTGTCTTTTCCCAGCACGGGATGCTTCTTCTCATTCTCCCTTCAGCAGACAAGGACAATGGAGGGCGATGTGGTCCTGTGGTCCGCACAGGGATTTCATCATGGCTTCCTTCCAGAGGAAACACACTTAAGCACACTTACACGGAAATGGGGTCAGTAGTGTCATCGAAGTCTCTGCCTTGTGTCCTCTAGCACCTCATGCTTTGCTTTGTGTGATTATGTGCATGACCATGTATGTGTGTCTTAACATCCAGTCTGACTGAGTGCATGTGTGTTTGCGAGGTTACTGTCAGGGCATGGGTGTTCACCACAGCGTGTTGTCTGATTGGCTGATCGGTGTAGTTGTTTACATTGTATCTCTGTGCCCAGTGAAGAGGAACAGACCCCCTACAGACAGTAGCCTCTGCACCAGACAGTCATCTCACCAATCACGCGCACGCACACACACACACACCATTATTCCCCACGCTTGGGCAGACCTTGTTACTATGCAGACACACTTCTGCTATCCCACTTTGGTAGGCTCGCTTCCCAGACGTGAGCATGCTGCTCTTAAAAAGTTGACAGATGTAGGGCATGACGGGGGCAACTGACAAACATGCGGATATTTATGCTAATATGTTTACGCAGGTTTTGCATCATGCTCATAAATTTAAAAGGGACTAATTTTTCCACCCATTGCCTTTTATTTTAAGCTTTCAGGTACTGAAAACTACTTTTTGTTTATATGCTAATTCAGCCGTGCAGAAGAAACACGCATTTATGATTATTATTCAGAATTATTCACTTGCAAATTTAAAATTTCAGGGGGGTTTAAACATGCAACTATAAAACAATCTTTTGGAAATAAAAGTGAAATATAAACAATTTGATCGGCTGTTTAATTAAAACTAATCTTTAGCCATTTAGGGAAACTAAAGGACAGCTGACAAAGAATGCATAAATAATAAATATGCGTCACAAATATCAAGGACCACAGTATCTGGGCAGAAAAGTGTGTTCCTAATCAGTGGGGTGGATGTGTCTGTGTGTCCTTCATGCATTTACATGCATTTACTCCCCATGAATGCATGTAAACAAACATTAGTTAGCTCAGGAAGAGGCAAAGGTGCCAGCCTCCAGTGTTAATTGTATAATGATCCATGTATAATCTGTACATATATTCCTAGCGTGTGTCAAAGGATGTGTGCAAAAGCCTCTGTGATGCATGTAAAAGACTTCATGTTCTCAGTTTTGTGGTAATGATGTAGAATTGCTTACAGGATACTGTGTGCATGTCTGCCTGCGTCATTGCTGAGGAGTGAATATCACTCTCCATCTGTAGCCAGGATGATATGATGATTACTGCTGTGTCTATAGAAGTGCGAGTATGTGTCAATGTCCAGGTGTGTCCCATGGCAACAGCAATTCACCACAATTCTCAACAAGGGCCTTTTTAAAAATTAAAAAAAGCAATACGAATGTTTTTTTCTCTTTGTTAAGCTACTTAACACTGACCTATAAATCGTTCAAGCATAAAAAGAGCACATAACCCAAAAAAATGAATCAGTGTTGTCTCTGCATGCAGCAGACAACTTAGCAAATAACAAATTGGCACTTTGTTTCTAGTAGCCCGCAAAAACAAATATTTGTTCCCATTTCTTTAGTTGAACCTACAAAAAACTGCCACATTTGTGTGCAATGTTTCCTTAAAATTTGAGGAACCCGGACAAGTGAAAGACAAAGAAAGAAGTGACAGTCGATGAACAGTATCGGTAAGTCATGTTCTTTTTGAAATAGGAAAACATCCAGAAAAGACCTAATACAGGACCTGACAGATACATCTGGACCTTCAGTTGATCCGTCTTCTGTTCACTAAAGCCTCGTTAGAAACGGTCTCAATAGAACAAGCCTGAAAGGAGTTTGTTACGGAACCTTTCTTGTAGTTACTAGCAAGTATTCTTCAGGAAGAGTTTTCCAAAGTTCAGGCTGAGATGGAAAATAAAGATGCTCACACCACATGAGCTCATTGGAATTATAAAAACTCTGGGTTTGCCTTATATACAGAATTTCCATTTGTGTTTGCACATGCTCAATAAATTGCTCCACCTATTTCATGCATTTCCTTGCAAAATATGTCAGATTGCTCAAGACGGTTGCACAATACTGCAAATGCACCTTTCCACATCTGCACTACAATCTATGAAAGAGATCATTTCTTTCACAAGAATATTATGTAGGCATATAAACACTATTAGTCTGAAAGGCATTTTTGCACACATGTGCACGTGTCTTGGTTCTGTGGATTTTTTTGTATTATTTTATACTGTAATATACTATACTCTTAAACTGCAAAAGGTTTTTTGCTGAGCCATGCCCATTAACATCAAGCATCAATCAATAAAACAGAATTACTTAATCTCCCATTTTCACTCCAGTGTGTAAGCTACTCTCAACCATGGAAAGAAAACTTCTAACAGCATATAAAAGATGTTTAAATAGTAAAAATAAATTTAAATAAGATTCCTCACAGGAAAGAAAGATGAGCTGGAAGAAAACTGGAAGATTTTCACATAAATGCTGACCACATCCGCCAGTCATGCGTCCTGTTTTATCTTAACATTACATGTCCATTGCAGCTTTTACAGCAGCATTCAGCATGAACACATGGAATCTTCCATTTTCATCTCTGAAGAATCCGAAAGTGGACTCTTTGAAATGCCACTCAGACTCTGTTGCTACCTGGATCTTCACTGTGACGCAGGAATCACAGTCCAACAAGAACGCTTTGTCTAGCAGACAGGGGAAACTTACTAAAGTCATTGAGCGAAGATTCCACGAATGCAAAGGAACATTTGGGGATTTATTGTTTCAGGGAAGGGGCGAATCTTGGATCTGTATTGCTCTAGACACCAGGTTGCCTTGAGTTATAATGTATCTGCTTTTCAAGCTAGCGAAGTACAATTTTGTGCAAAAAAATCATTTATCTTGCTCACTTTGGTCTTGAAAATAGCAGTTTTGAAGGTAAAAAACATACCATTGTGGGACATTATCATTGTATGAGATGAAAAATACAGTAGTAATGTGACAAAGACAGCAGTGTTTTCAACTACTGCTTTTCATTATCAGCTATTTGCTTGCTCAAACTTGTTCACACGCAAGCATGAAAACATACACATGCAACTGTTAAACAATTAAGGTCCTTAGGAGAAAACAATTGTTTCCCAGTTTGAGTAAGATATCCTTATTTGAGTTCGCTGAGTCAGATACTGACGCAGGAGGCCATCCAGCCGAAACATACTGTTTCTATGGTGAGCCTTTCCTTGGGGCAAAGTTCCCTAATTTAAAAGGTGACGTAAAAGCCTAAATACTTCAATTGCTTAATCTCGTTGAGCCTGCTTGTGATTTGAGAGTGTTTATTGTCCCAGTAATTAAGCTTCCTTCCTGGAACATCAAGCAAAGGGGCAAGTGCTTTACTGCCCATGGAACATCAGTAAGAGATTTGCCACATGAGCCAAGATGCCCCTAACAACAAAACCTATCAGCTGTTTATTTAAATGCCGCTGATGTTAGCAGTCAGTTACACATTAAACTTTTATTGCTGGATGGCTAATAATGCCACCAATTTGCTGCCTACGCAAGTCTAAGGACAGTCACCCACTCCATATTTTAAGGGTATGACATGAGTTCAGGAATTCTGGACCAGGATGTCTAAAATTGTGCCTTTTCTAAAGGAGTTAATTTATATTCAGTCCACAGCATTTGACGTCATCTTATAAACACTTTGCAAGCTTGTACCAGTATGTATCTGGAGCAGGAGCCTTTTAAGAGGGTTCCTAACTTTGGCCTGCAGGAAAAAAGGTCAACCATCTCTGCCACTTGATTAGCACTGGCACAAATTTATATTTGTTTTGAAATTTCTAATTTCACAAAGGATAGCCTGCTGACAAATCCATCCATCCAAATTATAGCTGCTGAGCCTATCCTAGGGTGAAGGACTGGGCACACCCTGTATAAGTCACCGGGCCATCACATGGCTAACACAGACACTGACAGAATCAGATATCAACAAATCACCAAGCCGCCTGATCCTGCTGAAACAGACCTAGTTATAAATTATTTATACAGTCTGTTTTAAAAATTTGTGCCTGTTGCATCTGCGTATAAAAAAAAAAAAAAAAAAAAAAGATTTATTTTGACAGCCAAGGCCGTTTGTCATTTGTATACGCAGTTAAGCAGCCGCCACAGTTTGGAGTGAGGGGTGCATGATGCATATTTGATGGTGTACTATGGTGTAGACGTTTTACATAAAACCAATGTAAACAAAAACAGGAAAAGTACATGCCGTGTATCTTTTATGTGCCTAATTTAAAAGAAAACTAGCCAACAGCCACTGAGATAAATATCCAGCTAAACTGAGTGAGCTTTGGTCCCGTTGATGACTCAGTTCAACATCTGGACCAGGGCTGATTTAACATTTGATGACTCAGGTAACCTGAAAAAATGATTTTGTAGACAAAGGCAACATTTTTGCTCCACCTCTGCTGATTGTAAGACACAAACATCAGTGCTTACTGGTCTTAAAACCTCATAGTCTAATCACGGTATCTCCTCAAACAACCTTGTCACTGTTGTAGATCACCTTCACCTTAGGCCACAACAATTAAGATGGAGGTGATATCTCAACACGCCTTTTGGCTCGTTGCCATAGTAGCACTGTTCTCCCAAGGTCAAAGCTGTGCCCCATGAAATGGTTCACTGGAGTCTGCTGCAGAGGTGAAAATGAACTTTAGGACCTTCTCAGTGGGAGTGTTTGAGTGGTTCCACAGAGAGAGGATTAGGGAAGAAAAACAGGAGTGTGAGAAGAAGAGGAAGAGGGGAAGTGGAGCAGGGACTTAAACTGAGCCACCTCAGGGAAAGAGGAATAAAGGAGGGAGATAATGAAGGGGGGAAGCAAGGGGGAAAAGTGACAGCGAGTGACAAGCGAAATGAGGACGAGAAGGGGTTGATAATCAAACTGGTGGAAGTATAAATGGAAGGGAAATTGGCTGAAGTGAACAGAAGTCGTTGTACAGATTAATGGAAAGAAAGTCATGGGATGGGGGAAACAGTTTAAAGCAACGGGAAGGTGAGGGGGGAAAAGCAAACTAAATCCTGAGGATTACTTCCACACTTTCTTGGCATCCCAGGTCACAGCCGTACCCAAGGCTGGTGCAGGGATGGCATTTGCTTTCACCGATTACGGTCTGACTCCTCCTGTCATGTTATAGAACCTCCTGGATCTGCTTTCTTTCTTGGAAGCTCTTCTATTCTGATGCCCTAAAGTAGCGGGAAGATTAGCCTGCAATGGCCTGCGACAAATTCTTCATTACAAAATGGGAAAGTCACACGACTACAGAAATTTACCTCTTCTATGGGCTTATATGCACAATCATAAGCTGAGTGATGCCAATAGACATTTTATCTGTGAAGGTGAAACTAAAGCAGACCTCTGCTTTAAAGAGATTTATAGATTTTTTGTTACTATTATTATTATTTTATTTAGGCTGTGCAAAGTGTACTTCTATCAATTTGACACAACACTATGACTTACACATTATTGTACTTAATGCATTGGTGTGTTTTGCTTTGGTTAGGATTTACTATTTAAATCTAGTCCAAGGTTTCGCATGCTCAGCATAACAGACCTGATAACTACGTGGCTTAGATTGTTTTTTTGGTCTGGTACAAACTCAATGAATCAGCACTGTCCAAGTTTTAGGACCGTTTGTGCAACTGATTACAACAGCAGACTGAGTTTGGTTTGATGAACAATAAGCCGGTACCACAGAAGCAAAACTATTTATTTCTCATCTGTACTTCAAGGCAGTGCGCACAATGTGAGGATTGCGGGCTGACACTTGTTATTAGACAGGCTCATTCGAAACCAGCTAAACATTCATTGATGCGCCAGGAAAGCCTCACCGAAAAGACGTGTTGAAATAAACACGGCACTGGTTTGTTTGAAAGGGCAGGGGGGGAAAGCAAAGAAATCACGACAGGGTTGGAAGAAAATAGAGGAAAAGAACACAAGTCAGTCTGAACCCAGTTCTAATGTCATCATGACATACAAATTCAAATTAACAGCACTTGAATGGTATTACAAGCCTTTCTGTTTGGTTTTCAGTTATAATTTTCTCCTGAGAATTCGGCTTTTCAAAGTGATTCAAAGTGCTCAGGTTATTTTTTGTCTTGCAAGTGAAGTAACAAGTTAATTATGAAACCAAGCCTTGTATTAGTATTCCACATTTTGGGATATAATGTTGTAGTCAGTCCACTTACATGCTATTTTAACTAGATGCTCAAAGTGGAGAATAAAGCCATACCTTCAAATGCTTCTGAGTTTTGCCATTAATAACCAGGGTTAAAATAATCAGTGGTAATGGCATCCATAACATGAAAAACAACTTTGGTCAGCTTTTGACTTTTTATCTTCAACCGCAGGAAGTTGACACTTGTAAAATCATTGTTTCCTTGATCATTTCCTCATTTCATTTTTTTTTCTTTTCATCTAGGGCCTGTTCACAGGGCCTGATTTTAAACTGAGTTTTACCTCATTAAACTCCTTTTTTATCTTTATTGTGTTAATTATAACTGATTTCCAGGGTTGAGGGGACACAGTTTTATTTAGAAATCAGTAGTAAAGAACACGGTCTGAATTTTAACAAAGTTTAAAGTCAACACTATTATGTGGCCATGCCTACAGACTGGCCTTAGGAGCATGTTTCTGTATTTTTTTCTTAGTCACATAAACATAGAACGAAAACAAAAAGCATTGGCCAATTAAAATATTTATGTAGTGGTGTACAGCGTATGGATTTGATTCCACCCATGTCACTAATGAGTTAAATATTAGTCCAAATCCACATGACTTAGTCCTCTTGGATGCGCAGATGGATTTAAAGCTCTGGACGCAGCCAAACTCTCTATCAACTCTCTCTTGCTTTTAAAATGCCAAGACTGCAAAAACTCTCATCTCAAGGCTTCTAAAGAGAAAATCACTAACCTGACGTCACGGCTAAATCCATTTTTTATACTGTCTGTGGCCTACCTGCCTTTCTTTCCTGTTATAGTTAAGCTGAAATATTAATGTGAACTTCTGCAATGCTATTATCAAAGGAGTATAAATCATTGTAGCCGTTTTCCTTTTCTGGAAAAAATGACGTATAATACAAATATTTCCAAGCCGGTTGTATAACTCAAACAAAATCAGATTTACGCCTTATTTGAGTTTATTTGTTCATGAACCTCCACGTATACAAATTCCAAACAGCACACAGGAATAGCAGGGATACAGTAAATTTGTTAGCTCACAGAGCAGATTCATGTGGCTGCAAAGTGCGGTGGGTTAGTGCCTCGGAACCGAGGTGGTCCATACAGGTTACCATGGCAGCTACATGACTGCTCTTATATAACAGCTGAACCAACGTAATTTATCCCAAAGATGTCTTTAAGAAAGCTATCGGAAAAGAGTTTCACATTATATTTATCAGGCTAATAATAACTATAGAAATCAATAGAAATTTGAAGGACAATGTTTAGTGTGTTTAGGATATCTATGGGAGACTATTGCTTGGCATTAGATGGCTGAAATATGTGAGATACACTCAGGGGTTAAAGAGGTATTTGGCAGGTTAGGGAACTCTAAGATCGGGTGTAGCGGTGCAGCATGGGGAAAGGAAGTACTTAGAAATAGTTCACAATACTAACTTGTTTTGTGAGCCTCAGTAGATTTTTCTTTGTGTACAGGTTGTGATCGTTTAACCTGTGTTGTTGCATTTTGTGGTTTAACTAGCTAAATTTAAAAACATAAAAGCAGATGTTTCACAAACTATATCACTGATTTTCAACTGCTATACACTATAATGCTAGTATAAAAGGCAGGATCCATTCAGCGTCTCTAATCAGCATCATCCCTTTAAATTTTTAAAACTAACTGATGTTTGCTGCTCTGTATGTAACGTAGCATTGACCAAGAACACACCAGCCTGTTCTGTACCAGAACAATGCAGTGCACATTAAGCAGTTTTGCATGCACTAAAATATACCAGACGGCCTTGTACAGTATTACATGCAGTTTTTGAATAACACAACACTAGTACACTCCAGCTTATTTGGCAAGCTGTTTCATAAAAATATAATTCAGCAACACATCAGGTTGAGAGCCGATATCTGAGTTAAATAATTTGAAACGGATTAGGTTTAACTGGCGAGTTTATACAATTTCCTTAGTAAGCAGTGGTCCTTCTTACATTTTTCTCCATCACTCAGTGCACATTAACTTTTTTGTTTTTCTCTCTAAGAAATTCAAGAATGTGTCTGCTAGCTAAGAACAATTAGGTAGCAGTAGTGACGAACTGAACAGAAACAGTTTACACGTTTGGTCATGTTGAGTTTTTAAAAAGTTGACTCCTCTGTAGCACTAGCTAGATCAAGGGCCGGTGTCCTGCAGGTTTTAGATCTCACCCTGGGTTAACACACCTGAATCACATGATTAGTTCATTACCAGGCCTCTGGAGAACGTCAAGACATGTTGAGTTGGATCAAGGACATATCTAAAACCTGCAGGACACCGGCCCTTAAGGCCTGGAGTCTGACACCTGTGAGCTAGATACTGAAGTGCTATGGCTCGAACTTTAACTCGTATCCATCTGCAGCATGAACGCAACTCGGGTACAACAAGGATAACAGGATGTTTTGAGGGTGTAAGACGTCTGTGGGATTGCATTATTTTCTCTTTAAGTAGTGAGGAATTATCTCCACGATGTCCTTGGAAGCAACTTCAGGCTCGACAGTAGCATGCATTGGAACAGATTTATACTGCTTATGAGTTGAAGATGCTGGTGTTGTGCCAAAAAGTGTTTGATTTTTAATGTTTTGATGTTTCCATATGTTTTTTCTGTCAAATATGTTATGCATTTATTGGTATAGACTGTGGTCGACAGATTTTACAAGTATCTTTACAACTCTGTGTTATTGTGCCTGCAGAATCCTAATCTAGTCCTTTTTTCTCACTCAAAACTGTGTATTTGTTGCAATTTCTGCTCCAAAAGAAAATGCCAATGACCCTTTTTACCTGGATATTTAAAAATATAAAAAAATGATTCATTAATGAGAGATGTGTTTAAGATATGTTTGACAACCAGTCAGTTTTTGGTAGACAATAACTTTTTTGGCACGATACTGAATTGCCACCTTGGATTGTATCAATAAGAGCTGCTTGGCGAAGCTTCCAGCATACCGTTTTTGTGCTGATGTTAATACCAGAGGAGTTTTGGAACTCTGCAGCTAATGAGTCAGCTTATGTTGTCTGCAGCTTTGTGGCTGATTTGGTGTGGTTTCTAAATGTTTTTGCTTAGTTCAATGGAAAAAGCCTCATAAACTGACTTCTTGCAACAGTTTCATCCTATGAAACTGTTTGAGTACCTCACTCAAATTCAGTGAGCTCTTTAGAACAACCCATTCTTTTACAAGTGTTTGTAAAGGCAGACTGCTTGATTTTATACAGCTTTGGCAACGGCACCGAAAACAGCTGAATTCAAAGATTTGGTGCTGCAGCCTAAAACTTTTGTCCATGTGATGCTGCCTGTTTCCTTGCGCTGTTATTCTAAATATTGCATTTAGTGCTGCCATGTTACGGTTGGAAGGAGGACTCAAGCGCAGGACTCCGGTACTGATGCTTACAAGAAGAGTTTATTTACAAGTCACCAGGTGTATATACAAGAATGTGCAGGGGGGTGTTATATACAGCTGAGTGGGGGAAGAAGGGGTCTCCAGGGAAGTCCAGGGGAAAGCATACGTTCTTCAGAATATCCACTCACACGATCACAGGTTCACACTCCAACACTGCCACACGGGAAACACACGGGGAAAAATCCAAGAGGTTCTGTAGACAGGGAGACAGGGTTAAGGACGATGCACAGAGGAAAACACTCTTCACTAAACTTGCTGTAGCTTTGACTTTACTAACGCGTGGTAGACAACGATCCAGCGACGAACAGCAGTCACCTCCTGGCTTAAATGCTGCTCCCCTTAATGAGACACCTGGGTCTCATCTCCCGAGGGCGTGGGCCAAGGGCATGAACCCACAATGAGTTCCGCCCCGACGAGAGAGAAGAGGAAGAGAAACAGAGAGGGCTGATCAGCGTGCAGCTGATCCGCCTAGCCGTGACATGCCAACTTTTTCCTTGTGTTTTATTCTCCTAAAGCTGCTCTAAGCTATAGGACAGAAGTTCTTCTTTTTTCCCCCCAAATATATTTATGCAACACTTTCATACTCCCCCAGTATGAAATATTTACTGACAGAATGAAAGAGATTTGTCAGGAAAGATCAGAGAATTTCTGCAGTGATGGGCCAGGAATGTGCTTTGATGCAAAGCTGGACTAAAAGCCATTGAATCTGTCATCGGCTGCTAGAGGGTTATGATCACACTGGCTACCTGAGAGCACATTAGAGACCCCTAATCACTCAGTACGTTTTCATGAAGCTGGTCACTCCCCCTATGTCAAAGTAGATAAAATGTGTCTGTGCAGGGGTTTTTGCATTTGGTCACGTGCATGTTTGTTGCTTTCAAAAGGCCTAACACCGTTATGCACTAAAAATGCCCGCATCTTTTCATGGACTCTAGATGTCATAGCAACAGCATGACAGTAGCCTCCAGCCCACGCAATAATCATCACTGATGAGGTAATTAAGCTATAGCGTTCCAAGCGATGTCAAAATACAGCATGCTGTTTTGTTTTGTTTTTAACACTATGAAACAACTCCTTTCACGCAGTTTAACGGAAACGCTCACATGCATTTGTTTTTAAAAAAGATGCACACTTGGTCTCAATTCAAAAGAGAAAAGTGTCAGGAAATGGAGCAAAAGCTCCATTCTTTCTTTTTGGTACGGCATAAACCTTTTCAGATGCAGATTACCCACAGTGAACTCAGACAGAAATAGAGGGAAAGGGGATGACATAAGTCTCACGGATTCATCTATGCATTATTTAGCGTCAACCCCCTTTCACTTCTGAAACAACAGCAATCAGTTCGCAAAGATGTTCCTTCATCACCTGAAGTGTCTGCTTTCCTGCCAGTTGCACCTGCTCAAAATGACAATTTCTGAAAGCACCAAAATGGAAGATGTGAATAGCTTAGGCATAGCGTATTAAAAGATGCACTGGAACATAAAGTGTTCACACTGAAGCCTCTGCCACTAATAGATTAGCTAGATCGCTTGTGAGACATGTGAGATATTGGTTTGCCTGGAAGTCTTCTGGGTCTGTGTAGACAGTCACATCACCTCTGCTGATGAGTCTGCAATCCCAAAGGTCAGGACTGTGAAAACCAAAACTCACTTTTGAGCATGAAAAAAAAAAAGAATAAAGGAATGAAAGGAATCATTGAAAACTTTATTCAGATGTAAATGTTGAAATAAGCACTTGAACTGAATAACAAACTGGTTGTATAATACATGACTGTGAGTGTGCAAATTACCAAAAGGACTCACTTGATATTTCTTATTTTGATTCTTGCTGGTGTTTTTTTTCTTGAGATTTCTTGGATTTCTTTTTTCTGTTATTTCGCCCCACTCAGTACATTCTGGGAATACATTTAATGCTTTTTTTTAGAGCAATATAAGCAAAGTAAACACAATTCAGGCATGTAGCTACATCAATATTCATCTGTGTGGGAAGCAAGCAGCAGTGTCCAAGATGAACATGGTTATGAAATCGTGGCTGAGTAGGTTATGCAAACACATAGGCGGACGCACACGCGAAGGGGACGGGGCGTAACACGGGCTTGACGAACAGCGCTGACGCATGTCTGTCCCCATAGTGACAGCACAGTAGGAAATGAACAAGTAAAACTGACAAAATAATAGCTTTTCCGTCATGTTATAGATCCTCTCTCTATCCTCCTTTGTGGTTATTCGATCTGCTTTTTTTTTTAGTCTGCCACACTCACACAGTCATTGCTTTCCAGGTTAAATTAAAGGTAATTGCATTTTACATCATAACTGAAATGAGAGCGAGAACGCTAGCCTGACAGCACACGCTTATAAAACAGCCAGTCTTTAAAGACTGTGTAGACAGCCACATCCACTTCTACAGCCAATAGAGCTGGTCATACACTTATTTTGTTAGGCACACCTGGCCAGTTGGATCCCCCTTTGCCTTCGGAGCTGCCTTAATTCTTTGTGACAAAGATTCAACAAGGTGCTGGAAACATTCCTCAAAGATGTTTGTCAATGTTGACATTAATGCAGTTGCTGCAGAGTTGTTGCAGAACATCTATGATGTGAATCTTCCATCCCAGCCAGTGTTGGTCAAGTTACTTGAAAAAAGTAATCAGTAACTAATTACTGATTACTTCCCCCAAAAAGTAATCCCGTTACTTTACTGATTACTTATTTTCAAAAGTAATTAATTACTTAGTTACTTTTTAAAAACACGATTTGCAACCTGAATAGGTAATAAAGTGATAGATCTTTCAACCCAATTCTACTTTTTCTGCATAATCCATCATACAAAATGTAATCAACTGGAAAAGTCGCTTTTTTTTTAACTTGTTTTATCAGTTTTAATCTTTTAACTTTATGCATCAAACAAAAATGTAATTATATGCGACATTCTCTGACTTGAATAAATTAGTTTAACATTTAAACCTATTTTCTGCACATTCCAGCACATAAAATAAAATATTTTTTGTGTTTACACTCACTCTTTCAAATAGATGCAAGTAAAACACAGCAGAAAATAAATAAAGTCAAAGACTCAGCGGTCCTGTTGCTCTATTTTCACCTGTAAAGCAGGACTGGGGTAGGCGGAGGTTTACCCTGGTGCAGGTGTGCCGCGGTCAGTTGAAGAATCCGCGAGTTTCTCTCTGAGTTTCCCATTACATCGTTGCGCACTCGGTGCTTGCTTGGAAGTTTAGGGTTTTTTTTCGCTGTAAAAAGTTTTCTTCCCACGCACGATGGACGCTAATGTTTTTGTCACTTTTTATGGAATCAAACTCAAAGTAAGGTCAGTACTTCCACGCTTTAAACGCTGCACGCTCATACTCTCTCCCACAATCGATATGTGATCCATTATTGATCTGCACACAGCTGTTGTCACCACCGGCGCACTCGCTTACGTCACTGTCATGAGACATTCTCGCAAAAAAATCACGGTTTTAGTAACGCAGTTCCTACGGGAAAGTAACGGTAATCTAATTACCGATTTTGCAATAGTAATCCCTTACTTTATCGTTACTTGAAAAAAGTAATCAGATTACAGTAACGCGTTACAAGTAACACGTTACTGCCCATCTCTGATCCCAGCACATCTGAAAAGTGCTCTGCTAGACTGAAATTGGGTGACTATGGAGCCCATTTGAGTGAACTTCATGTTCAGAAAATTAGTTTGTGGTAATTCTAGCTTTGTGACACGGCACATTATCCTGCTGGATGCAGTCATCAGAAGATGGGTACACTGTGATCATAAAGGGATAGACATGGTCAGTAACAACTCAAGTAGGCTGTGGTGTTTAAAAGATTCTCATTTGGTACTTAGGGCCCTAAGTGTGCATAGAAAATAATCCCACACACCATTACACAATTAGCAGCCTCAACTGTTATGCAAGGCAGGATGGATCCATGCTTTTTCCCAGTAGATTAGCAATTCTTGAAAACAGCCCATCAGGCACGAACAACTATGCCTCTTTCAAAGTCACATATATCATCTTGCTTCATCATTCTGATGCTCTGTTTTACCTTCAGCTGTTTTGGGGTTGTTGTTTTTTTCTTTTTCTTTTTGCTCAAGTGTAAATGCATTGACCTTTTCCCCTATTTTTTTGTTATTCATCCCCTCTAAAGAAAACCAAAGTACAAACAGACCCCTGGTTTTGGTGAAGTGTTGCACCCCTAGTCATATTCAGCTTAAGCTCTTCTCACATTACGAATTAATTAACTCTAAATCTGAAGAGGACTAAAGTAAAATGCATTGTCTTGTGGTCATACTGGTTTTTCCAATAGTTCAGTACTATCACTCAGTCATTGTCAACTCAGAATATGAAGGACAGTGTAGCACAAAAAGCAAACAGGGAAGAAAAGATAGGACCAATGATATATTTGAACACACACAGGCTGTCCTTGCTTTCAGTCAGTCAGGGTTAGATTATACAGGAGGGCCCAATGTCATCTGTGTGTGCAGCATGCTTTCAATGTACTGTACTGTGCAAAAGCTTCAAACCGCCCCTCACTTCTTCATGATTCTGTAAATTTTGACAAGATCCCCAACACCACTGGCTAAAATGGATCCTCAATGCATAACAGAGCTTCCACCATGTTTTACAGATGGCTGCTCTTTATTGTGCTCTATTTTTTTTCTTTTGTTACTCTGACACACAGACACCCCCGCACACATGTACACACAGGTTCCAGCTATGAGGACAGGGTGTTCTGGTTGTGCTTGAATCCACTGTATGCTTTAATGAATGTCTCTGAGGCCACTGTGAATACAGCAAGCAGAGAAAACAAGCTTGTTTTTTCTGTTTCATCTTTTTTTTTTTTTCTGTTGTTAATGGAGGTAGCACAACTGTGGACCTGTTGCAGCAACACCCTATTGTATCTCTTTTGTGTCTAAACTAAAGGCCAGCAACAAATCTTACGTTTAAAAATACTGTCACTCCCACCTCTTCACATACTGAAGCTTAGAGAGGAGACTTTCCTGTCACATTTAAAAGCACCGGGTACCTCTTCAGCATTTCCCATTTTTCAATGCGCAGGGTAGCACTCCATGATACCATACTGCTAGATTAAGAAGTGTAAACATAAAAAGTCCACATTAGCAAGTATGTGAGGTGATGGTAGACTTTTACTCAGAGTGCATGATTAGATCGTACCCAACTTCAGTAGGAGCTTGGAGAATCTGGGAATGGATGGCTTTAAACGGGTCATAGATGGCTAAATTCATTTTTTTAATTATGGGAATGAAGGGGAAATGAATTGAATTGAAGTGATCACATTTTCAGTTTATTCAAATGACAGCTGCTTTTTTCTTTCATCTACCTATTGATGAGACAATACGTCTAACTAACTAGAGGGTTAGGGTTCAGCTCAAAGGCTCAACAAAAACATTAGTTCTGGGTTCTTTACCTTATTGGTTGTGCCACACAAGCATTTATCAGTGGTACAGGACAGCAAAAAATGATATATATATATAGATAAATATGAAGGCATGCCGGCTCGGACGTCGCCCGGATCAACAAGGTCCGCGTCAGGTGTTGAGGAACCAGGGCACCCTGACGAAAAGTGGGCTACTGGAACAAGAAGGCATCGGTGGGCAAGAGACGAAAACAGGGCGTTGTTGGAATGCTACTACGCAAGTAACCCCGGAGGAAGGGGCTACATGAATAGGATGAGGGACCTATGGATTCTTCGATACCCAACATCCACAATGACGGCGAAACAACTAGTACCTCAGTGTTCCAACATTCGAAAGAAGGGACTGCTCTCACAGCTAGAGATTGACGAGGTACAACACAAATGCTACGGCAAGGAGGAGTCAGGACGCCAGGTCAGGGGGGAGATATCATCACCCGAGATTGGGTACATAGCCCCAAGTGCGATAGGAGAAGGATCGTTAAGTGCGAGAGGAACTGACCTGAAAAATAGGATCATGGCCAAGCTTGAAACCTGGATCCCCCGTAGCCGGTTACCAAGATTACGTGAAGTACCCTCAGAAGGTCTGCTAGATGATGTTAATGCAGCACTACGGGCAATACCTACAACCACGATTACCGACACTAACAGCTGAATGGTAAGAACAAGATCCGGGCCATCAACACGTACGCCCTGCCCGTGATCAGGTACCCTGCTGGGGTAATAGGCTGGCCAAAGGAGGAGATAGAAGCCACTGACATAAAGACAAGAAAGCTCCTTACCATGCATGGAGGGTTTCACCCCAAATCCAGCACCCTGAGGCTGTACGCTAAGCGGAAGGAAGGGGGCCGGGGACTGGTGAGTGTCAGCACCACAGTCCAGGATGAGACAACGAACATCCAAGAATACATTGGGAAGATGACCGAGTGCTCAGTGAATACCTCAGGCAGCAGAAACCCAAGAAAGAGGAGGGAGACGAGGAACCATCATGGAAGGACAGGCCCCTGCACGTTATGTACCACCGTCAGATAGAGGAGGTGGCTGATATCCAGAAATCCTACCAGTGGCTGGACAAAGCTGGACTGAAAGACAGCACAGAGGCACTAATCATGGCAGCACAAGAACAAGCTCTGAGTACAAGATCCATAGAGGCTGGGGTCTATCACACCAGGCAAGACCCCAGGTGCAGGCTGTGTAAAGATGCCCCAGAGACAATCCAGCACATAACAGCAGGGTGCAAGATGCTAGCAGGCAAGGCATACATGGAACGCCATAACCAAGTGGCCGGCATAGTGTACAGGAACATCTGTGCCGAGTATAACCTGGAAGTCCCGAGGTCAAAATGGGAGATGCCCCCAAGGGTGGTGGAGAATGACCGAGCTAAGATCCTGTGGGACTTCCAGATACAGACGGACAAAATGGTGGTGGCTAACCAACCGGACATAGTGGTGGTAGACAAACAGAAGAAGACGGCCGTAGTGATCGATGTAGCGGTTCCGAATGACAGCAATATCAGGAAGAAGGAACACGAGAAGCTGGAGAAATACCAAGGGCTCAGAGAAGAGCTCGAGAGGATGTGGAGGGTGAAGGTAACGGTGGTCCCCGTGGTAATCGGAGCACTAGGTGCGGTGACTCCCAAGCTAGGCGAGTGGCTCCAGCAGATCCCGGGAATAACATCGGAGATCTCTGTCCAGAAGAGCGCAGTCCTGGGAACAGCTAAGATACTGCGCAGGACCCTCAAGCTCCCAGGCCTCTGGTAGAGGACCCGAGCTTGAAGGATAAACCGCCCGCAGGGGCGTGCTGGGTGTTTTATATATATATATATATATCACCAATTTTTAAAAAAATAGTCTTAGCTCTGCTACATTTACTTGCTTCACAGACCTGCACACACCCATCTATGCACAAACACACACTTCAATTCACAGTGAAATCTCATGAACATGGAAATTGTGGCACGCACACACTCATGTGCTATCTCGCCACACATAGCAGTTAGCTGAAAAGGCAGGAGGACCTGCTGATGCACCCGCACCATATTCTGTGATCCATGTCAGTCCTGTTCACACAACCGAAAACACAAGACACGCCTCCCCAAAGACCCAGAGATCCTTTATTCCCCTATCTCTGCACTTTGCATATGCAAATAGCCCCTAAAGGAGTTTTTCACTTGGTGAGTTAGTCACTAAGCAACCAGAGATAACGGTTAAACTTCCAGTTTTCAATCTTCCCCTGTATATGCACACACTGTCAAGCTTTTCTGAGTCAATTTTTCACAATTTGTCTGCATATTTGTTACATTTTCATGGCACATTTATGAAGCAAATAATCCATTTTGAAGGTAACTTTTATTGATTTTCTGGTAGCATGATTACGCTTCAGAAACATGACAAAGAATTTGAATACACTGGATATTGCAGAACCATAAAACACAGATGACCTGATGTTGTGGTTCTGTTTCTATTAAAAAACAGACAGAGATATCCACAAACATGTATGCATAGACAAAGATTAAGAGATTAAGCTATTCCCTTTCTTTCACCGCATCTTTCAACACTTTGCTGCCTAAATTCAGCGGCATGTAAAGTGCATAATGTGGATATAAGTATACTAACGGATGGACTGGGCACAGCAAATGTTTCAGCACCTCTTGGATATTTGCAGTAATGGAAAAATGCATTCTGTCTTACTCAAAAATGTAAAAATCAGCATAAAAGATCAAGTTTGTTGTCAGAAATAATTGAATTTACACAATTATTGTGTTATCATGTCAGTTTAACTTGAAGCCTAATTTCATATAAATCATTATTGTTATATAACACTAATGTAGAACAATATTTTTGCTGGACCAGTGCATTTCAGCTCGTGGTCTTCATTGTGGTCATGCTCGTCGTGTTGCCTTTGTGAAGGACTCTTACCAAGGCCACAGGCTGACAGTAAGAATATAATTGTTCTGTAGAATATAAAATAAAATACTACCACATTTTAAGTATGTTGAGTATCATAAATATTTAAGTGTGGCTTGAAATTTACACTACATGTGTGGAACATTTTACAGGATTTTTTTTGTGGCACATTATTTTGTTTATGATGTAGTCTACTGACTTTCTTAGAAGTGTGGCTGTATAACTAGACACAAACGCATGCAGGATAATAGGAAACAGTAACAGGTAATTGATTTAGCAGGTAATTCCAGGAAGGAATGCAGGAATGTACTATAACCCTGAAGTGCTTATGTATCTGGATACGTTATGTTTACATCATTAGACGCTGTGAACTGGTCTATTTGCTATTGTTACAATCACTGATGCTCATCATCAGTATTTATCCAGTATTAAACAGCGCCCTGCGAAAAAGCTGCTTGCCCATTGGCTCAGTTATAGTTTGATTGAAAACACACATTTTCCACAGGAATCGAAGCTAAAACCATGCGCTGTCAGGCAGCGAGTCATACACGTACATGTACTGTTACTGTTATTCTGTCAGACTGATTCAGTTTTGTCGAGATATAGCTTACCTGTACATGAACATTTAGCATAATGTTAACAATACGCAAGATCTGATAGTACATCAGCTGAGCATGATGGATAGATTTATGTAGCATGGGGTGCGTGTTCTTAAATTTGGCCTTTCCATTTTGGTAGTTGCTTTGAAGTCAGGAGGCCATGTCTAATATGATGTTATGGGAAGTGCACTCTTGCAGACTTTAGTAAACAGATCAAATAATTATTTAACTGTAGCTTAAACTCTGTGTGACAGCTCATTTGCATGAAATGGGCGGTACACTGTCATCTGCTGTGAGACCCCAGTCAACTCAGTCTCACTGTGGGTGATAATAATTAGGCAATTAAGGAAATTACTGATGTTCTGCAAGCAACTATCTTCCTCTATGTCATTACCCTTCAAAAAATACAGTCAGTTGAAGGACTCCAGTACAAGTCAAAGTGAGACTGAAAACTGTTACCCTGATCATTTCTCATGTCTTTTGTTAAATCAATGATCTCTTTTATGGAACTGAGCAACTCACAAATATATGGTTTAAGTGCAATTTTTATATAAAAATGACCAGGGTGTCCATGCGGCTATGAAGCCGACATATTCAGATGCCATCAGTCGAAAGGGGGCTTATTATGGAAGCAGAATACCAATGAAATATACCAGCATTCACCCAGATAGCAAACCTCCACTGCACTGAGGAGAGGAATAACTTAAGTGTATACATAAATTAAGGCAACTGACGCCAATCTACATGTTCCCAGCAGTGTTTGTTAACGCCGCTGCAAAAGTCCAATACAACACTTTAAATCTCTGGCCTCTTTGAAGAAGTATTTGTGTATGAGACTTGATCACAGCCAATTTCACAAATTACAGCAACTTTTGGCACACCAGAGTTTTAACTCTGACTGTAATTGGCTGAGATTTGCTCTGAACCCATCTAGTAAACAAGGCTCCCTTCTCTGAGGAGAAGTAGGCAGGCTTCCTAAACTTGCACACACACACACACACGTATATGCCACCTCACATATTTTTTATTCATTTTCAGTAACACCAGCATCAGGGTCAATGTGGCCAGTCATGGTGCAAAACTAATCCAGTTTACATCACACACATATTTCATTCATCCATTTTCAGGAAGCCCTTTTATTGTCAGAGAGAGGAAAAATAAAGTATTTGAGCAACCAGGGGAATGCGTCCAGACCACTCAGTTTTTAGCCAGGGATGTAAATCACAGTTTAAGTCAGGAACCTTTACACAAAACTGCTCATCATCTAATTCTACACAGCACTGTGCTCAGAGATAATGGCACAAAAGAAAGGTAACAGATGGAAAATGCTAGTAGATGAAATACTAACAAAATATTGTATTTTTTAGTGCTGTCAGCGTTAACCTCGTTAAAATGAAGTTAATGCCATAACCGCATTAACACGGCAAATCTCCGTTAGCGAGTTAGCGCGGATTGCCCCGTGCGTGGGGCTGGACAGCACTAACGCGTTAACAAGCTAACCGCGCTAACGAGCTAATCGCGCTAACGCTTTGACGCCGTGCATGCCGCTCTAACTCACTAACTGAGATTTGCCGCATTAATGCGGTTATGGCGTTAACGTCATTTTAACAATATTAACGCTGACAGCACTAATTTTTTATGTTTTACTGTGTGGTTCAATGACTTCATTGAATGTACATTTAAAGCATCTAAGAAAATGGATTTAATCATATTAGATGTGCTAGTGTTTGCTGTGTCTGGAAGTACGTTCATAAGGGGATGGTCGCTCTAGCTTTATGTTTTGTTTGTTGGACTTTGGTCATTTTATTACAACATATCTTGTAAACAATTACTGGCAAGCAACATTTAAGCACTCTTTCTTTCTGCTTACAGCTGCTTGAATGGTCACATGCAGTCTATGAATGCAGCTACTTCCTACCAAGCCTACTGTTCACTTTTCGACAAAAATGACTAAGAAATAAACATAAATTAATTAATTAATTAAATGGTTATAAAGCTAGCTTAGTTGAAGGTTCAAAAGCCCCAAAAGGTGATGGCTGATGGCATGTTGGCCATGTCCATCTTTGATGTACAGTCTATGTTTCCAGCTTATTGGCACTATAATCAAAGCCCTTCTTGTTCAAGTCCAAATCACGTAGCACAACACGATCAGCTTTTCATTAATTTTAAGCAAGAATGTCTTTTATATTACAGGAAATGTACTGAACAGCAGCACTTTTTAGAAATGGTCTGCACAAGCACTTCAAGCATGGAAATGGGAAATAAAGCTGGTAAAAGCAGGCATGCATTAGTACAAAAACCACATCAGTGGTTCAGCACATTTTTTTGCTGGGCTGAGAGGAGAAAAATAAGAGCAGTGGAAAGCTCCCACGTCCAATGAAAAGTCCTGCTGGAGCTGCCAGTGCTTCAAAACAGTCTCTAAACCATCTGCTCTATGATCACCTCATTCAGAACCAATAAGATATACTGACGTCCACCACCCTCCTTCCAAAACACATATTTGCAGGAAAATGCCCAGAAAAACTTTCACCCACAGGGAATTGTCTCCAGGTGCAACTGTGTTCTCTTCCTTATTCACATACTTGTTTTCAGCCATTCAAAAAACATGCACTGGATCGAAACCATCTGCTGGAGCTTGAATTCACAAGCTGGCATAACACATCCACCAAGAAATATGTATCACAGTCACTATGGCAACATGTTTCCAAGCACCAAACAAAACAAATCTGCATCAAACCATATAAGGGGAAATCAGCATTAATGCTTTGTTTGTGTTGTGTGGAGTTGATCTTCTAAAATCTACCAGCTACTAATCTAGGGAAATGAGAAGTGTAATCACCCCGCCCAATAAAACTATAAGATGCGTAGTGAGTTTTACACAGGTTTAATGCATGGAATCTGTGTTCATTTTTATAGTTCCAATAATCCTGTCTTTTTTTCGATAATGCAGAGATGGTGGGTGGAGCAGACATCGTAATCCTGGACTGGACTTCGAGGATTAGGCTGAGATTGTCTGGACAGCACAGTGGGAGCAGATTGAGGCTGTTTTCTCACACACGCAGTCTCAGAAAGAGCTCAGGGGTAATTAACGATTTGAACTGTGATTGGTCCATTTTGTTAAACTTCTCAGGATTTCATGTATTGTTACTCACTCAGTGCAGTTTTGAGTTTATGCCCCATGGGTGACCCTGAGATTCCAGACCACACATACAGTGTGTGGTCTGAAAAAGACCGTTTATAGCCCCCAGATTATATAGACAGCCTAAAAACAAGCTGCTCTTGCACCTCCTTGTTAGGTGTAGTACAATCCCAACAGGTTTTCATTCATGTCAAGCTTTAACATTCAGTTCAGTACAAAGCACATACAGCTGAGAGCTCAGCAGCCAGTAATTCATCACTGAGCTATCAGATTACAGTTGTTTATGTGACTTCTGCTGTTTTTGCTGAGCTTCACTCATGAAATCTTTATCAGTCTCATCAGTGTAGTCACTTTCACTTTAGTCAGTTTCTTTTGTACATGTAAAACCTGTGGCAGAAATATAGAAACAATGAAACCATGAAAAGAGTTAATGTGGATTCAAACTTTACATCTACACGAACACATCGACATTTAGACCTTTTCAGCTTGTGATTTGGGATGTTAATATTAATGTATAAGACAAGATTTTCTTATAATATAGTTCAGCCAAATTGTTCACAATGTTCAACATGGCCAGGGGGCACCGATGCAGAAATATCAAAACATTACAACATCATCCCTGACAGAGAAGAATTTAAAGCAACAGCAGTGTTTGACACATAGGCAGCGAAGTCAGATAAACAGTAGTATGACTTGTTTCTTGCCAGGGCCTGTTGTCTTCCTCTTTGACACCTGTTAGAGCCTGAGGGTGTGAGAGCTGCCATTTCGAAGTAAACCAGGTCATGAAAATGATCAACAACAACTGCTGGAGTGTGTCTTTATTGAAACACAGAAGCACAAACACATATGTAACCTTTTTCTTTTGTAACCGGGGGTTAAAGTGGGTTGGATATAGATATTCTTATTTAAACATTTCATGACACCACTCATACCCTTAACATATCCCTTCTCTACCTCGTACAGATGTAAATAAAGATACGGTGGAAACTTGAAATTAAAATCTGTCGTCTTTATAGTTTTAAAGTCAGGTCTTGGATCAACACAGAATGTTTTTTTGTGAAACATCTTCCTAAACTAGTTGAAGTATACTAATTTTGTGTTATTCAAAGGTTGCATGAAAATACTGCACTAAAGAGTTTGGAATAGTTCGGTGCAGGATAAACTGGTAGGCTGTGTTATGGTGAAATCTGATCAGGCTTTGATGTTCGTGGTCAAGAACAGCAGACATCAAATTATGTTTAAGGTAATGATGGTGATTTGATTCACTCACCGAAAGCAGTCAGTATCGGAGTAGCAGTACAGTTTAGCTAATCATAGCCTGCAAACAAAGAAAAATACACTGGAACTCACAAAACATGTTATCATGTGACGCCTAATATGATTTTCCTCACGCTGCACTGCACCAAATCCCATCTTACTCCCCGGTTCATAATGTGATATAGTCATTAAAATTTTGCAAAATTAAATAATAATTAAACCTTAAAAGGGGGGCATCTAAATTAAACTGTGATTTGCCTGGTCCTGAAAAGCTAACAGTGGTTCAATCAATTTGTTCTAGGAACAGAGGAAAATTCAGCTAAAGCCCTCCAGGCGTGAGGTTTCTTTAGTCTCTCAATCATATGCTGACAAGTGGGTTAAAATTTGGTTTACTGGTTTGCTTGAATATGAAAGTAGCTTGCTTGCTTAATAAAACTGCCATCTCTTTGTCGCCTGTTGGGACATGTCTGCTGTGCACAGCACAAAAGATGTGAGGGCATGACATCATCAGAACTTTCTGCCTCTTTAAGCAAAAAGGCCCAAGATAAATGGTTTACCATAAACATGCACAATCCTCATCAAGCAATTCCTTAGATACGTTAACCTCATTTTACATATTTAAAAAAAAATCAAGGGGTAAGACTTGTATGGATAACTCAAAATAAACAAATCTGTATTTTTGGCTGGTTTTACTGTTAACTGGCACCTTGATAATCAAAATTATTATTAATCAGCCAGTTGATTAACTATCATCAAACATTAAAGTATAAAAACGGCATCGCAAATATTCTGTTTGAGCAGCAGATTTAGGTCACCAACATAATCTCTGTGGCAGATATCCATGTACTGTGAACTGTGTCAGCTGCATCATCATCATCATCATCATCACCATCATCATCATCATGGTGCTGCTGGTGGCTGTCAAATCCACTGACTCATAAACACCCACCACTTTGCCATGTCAGCATATCGTAATGTCAGTGTGTTTGTACATTTCATACTGACAAATGGCTGCACAGACAGTGCTTATGTGCATGTGTGCGAGAGAGGTTTGTGTGTGTGTGTCTGCCAGAGCGTCTGTGTGTAATCAGAAGAGTGTTTGCACATGTTTTTAAAGTAAGCAGACCTACGCAGTTTATAGCCCCCTTCTTAACCACATCACACAAGCCACCTCGCCTGTGCCATGCCTGTGTGTCTCTTCACAGGTCTTTTTTGTTTTCTGGAGAAACTGCAGTTGAGATTTCAGAAGAAGTGTAACCTCCAGCGGAGAAAGGAGCTGTGCATCGTGCGTTCTTGCAAAAATCTGCGGGCCACTTTGATTAGTAATTGCAAGATATGCTACATGTGAGTTTGAATCCACCCACTTCACTTTTCTCACAGATACACAGTAAACAAATGCATGGTATACACTCAATACCCACAGAGGATGTATAAGATGACATACAGAGAAAAGATATTTAGACTAAAACGATGCATAGAACCGCATGCTTGTTTATCGCCCATTTCCAAATGTTTTCCGCTCTTCTTTCAGCCTCACATCTACAACCGCATGCGTCACGGCTACTGTAAGACAAACACCTATTATCCTCGAGAGACTGTTGACTCAAATCTACCGGTAAGTCCACTCGAAGCCCTGGAAACACTCGTTTTGCAATGGCATGTCTCTGCCTGCCAAACACAAAGCCGATAGCATCAATAAAGAAAAGTCACCGCCTCCTTGTTGCCACTCAATGCAGGCACTTATCTGGTTGATGGATCCCAGAAAATGTGTATATGTAGTTGTTTTATTTGTTGATACAACCCTACATCAGTAATCTGATTTTTTGGCAAATCTTTCAGGTCTCAAGAATTTCTATGACTAGTTGACTGATTGTTAGCAGTTGTATCTGATATATAATAAACATGAAGGATTTCTTTCCTTTCATAATTGCTACTGTGGCCTTTTTAAGGATGTCAGAGCTAACAGAGTGCGACACAGAAATCTAGGCTACAAAATACAGGATTTGAGAAACATTAAAAGATTTCCATGGTAATCTGTGTGAAAGAGGTTAAAGCTTTAAAAAGTGCTGCCTTCTAAGTATGATTAGTATGTAGCTGTCATTCTGCTTTCTCCGTCTTATCACTCTCTGTTGGAAACACGAGCTGATGTCTCTCCAACTCTTCTCGTGTTTTTTCACGGCAAACTTTCTCACAAGCCTTTCTGTTCTCTCTTTCTCTCTGTTGTGTTTTTCTCCCCCCCCTGCACTTCCTCGACTGTGGCCTGCACGATTGGTCGGAGGAGGTGGAAAGTTGGCCAATGAGAGGACAGTTGCCAGGCAGTCTGTACCTTGTTTGGAGGCGGCTGGAGGCTCACACAGCTGTTCCATTGAAAAGCAGCAGGACATAATAACAGGGGCCCCTCGCCAGACACATACACACACACACACAAACACACACCCACACACGCACACACACGTTCGCTTCACGCACAAACACGCTCGCTTCCACAAAGGCACACAATGCAGGCTGAATTGAATTCTGTGGTCTGAAAAGTTAACTGCGCTACTTTTTCTGTCGACATATGTGTCCGTTTAACATAACAAATGTGGCATACATGTGCTTAGCAGTTATTTTGAGACATTTTTCCCGAGTTTTGTCTAGTCCAAATGCGATGTTTATTTTCTTTTGCGTGCAAAAGTTTGCTCTTGGGGTAATACCTGGCTCTTTAGTGGCAAAAGTTTCTGCTATGTTGACCATTTATTGATTAACTTTGTTTTTCCTCTCTTGGGCGAATTTTTCGGAAAAAAAAAAAGGACTAAAACAAGCTCTTGTATGTCATAGATCATCAGCGCTGGATGCACTGTTTTTCATGCTGTACTAACAGAGGAAACCACAAAAAGAAAAAAGAATATAACAGCGATGTTGTGTTTCAAGGTCAACGACTTGTTTTGCAGTGCTGCAGCGTACCTAATAACACTGGAGAATTGTTAACTGGGCCCAATGACCCACATCACCCGGCAAAACACTGTGGATCCATCTGTCTCTGTGTCCCGCTTTAACAATACAACTCCTTTACGCTGTGTGCACTTTTTTCCACCCACATTTTTGACACCTGTTGCCTGTGAGGACAAAGAATCAATCCAAGCTGCCCTTGAGAATTAAAAAGATTTTAAAAAAAGCATATACATTTTAAATGCACAGAGCCGAATATGTATATACATGAACTGACACATGCATTGTGTGGCATATGGTGAGCTTTTCTTGGCTGATGGCATCAATAACAGCTGTCAAAAGTGGCTTCGGTAACATGAGTCACTCTAGATGAACAAAGGGGTATTTTAAAGGACAAAAGCATCCGCTCTGCTACAGTGCTTCAGCATTGCTTTTGTTTCATCTTGCAATATGTGGTAGCCAAATGTCAAAGCTTCTTCAGATTGTTGCTTTTACACTCTATTTTTCTAAAAAGAAAAAAAACTAATGGATTGTTGCTGTTTTCTCCATGGGAAACGTCAATTTCAAGGGTGTTTGTAAAGGCCTGTACATGTGAGTCTCTGTGTGTAAGCAATCAATAGGCCTCCTGAGTTGTGTTGCTGTTATAGAGATGAGTCTTCTTCAACAAAGAAGTGGGAATGTAAAACAATTTCAAGGTTGGATGTCTAGGGTCATAAAGAAAAATCTGCTAGTATGAAATTGCTGTTCCCTCTTTTCCCACAAGTTAATGAGTTACTAATTCAAACACAGTATAAACCCATGTTGAAACCCATGTTGATGACTTTCTTTGAGTTAGCAGTGCCCTTGTCATTTTAGACCTAACTGTGCTTTGATCAGTCTGTCCTGACCGTTGATGTGATGTTTATGAAGAACTGACTGACCCACAGGTTAGATAAGCTTCATTAACACTAAAGAAAAATATGTTTTTTGCCAGGGTGAGGCTTTCACTTCAAAGGCCTTCTTCCTTCAACTTCAAATTAAAGTGTAAGGAAAGAGCCAAAGTCCTGTTATAATCTATGTTTTTCTGCCTCAACCTCCTGTTTTACTTTCTGAATCATTTTTATTCTTTATCCTCATTTCTCCAATGCTTCTTGCCATGTTGACACAAGAACTAAAACAAAACCACCTTCATTTGGTGAAGCTATTCTAGGCAGGGTTAAGACAACAGTGTTGTGGGGTGCTCATGATTACTTCTATCCTTTTTGGCCAGAAGGACGAGAAAATATTTAGAAATTCTTAAAAAAGTATGCAAAAGGATAGCTAAAGTACAATCTGTGCACTTCCTGTTTTCATGCTCATGTAAGCTCATGATTTTCCTGAAATTCCTCTTTTCTTTTTAGTGCACTTTTTATATCAGGAACACAGTCTGGAATTTTTTAAAGAACAATCCATAACCTTGAAAAATTCCAGTCACTAAAAATCATTAACCATCTACGACAATATCAGATCTTCAAACAACTGAACTGGACTAGTCAGTGTGTTAATGTTTACCTTATGTTCTTCTGCCTGATAACAGAACTGCTGACATTTATAAAAGGAATAGGAAATACACCACGAAAGGCACAACCTTCAAACTGTTCTTTTCTCAAAGTTTTTCTGCAAATTAGTTATGTTAATGAATTGGTATAATATAGCAATAAAAACATCACATTATATTTATATCCAAAATACAACAGATCTAATACTTCCAAGAAGAAGTATCGGGGTTGGTGCCAGGGGAAGAGAACTGTGCGGTCAACCAACTTTGACAAGCAGTACTTGGCTCAACTTGCTTTACTATTTCATTTAAAAAGAAAAAAAATGAGCGGCTTCATGCACACACTTGCACTCAGACTATGCCCATAAAACAGAGGTTATAAACTAAGATGCACAGTCACAATATACAAAATAAGAGAGGCAATCCTATAATTCTATATAATAACCTATACACCGGGCCACCGTTACAGGCGACACAACAAATTTAAGGATAAACAACCTACTTTAAACCACATCATGAACGGGTATGCATAATACACGCACAGTATGCTCATAGTTTTAAAAGTTTAAAAATATCTGTCTCAGAGGCCATAATATGCAAAAAAGTAGACATTTTTCTCAACTGTTAGCACAGAATATCCTCACCACCTTGTGAATGAGTCTAGCACTAGCTCTAATTATGGATACTGTGGTGGTTGCATGTATGACTTGAGCAACTAAAAAATCTGTGCTCAATTTTTTTGTGAGTGAAATTCTAGTTGGCCTATTACTTCAATGATTTATTAACAAAAATTAGCAGATATGTGTCTGTGTGCTAGCTAGACATGCTACTTATTGTTAGCTTAGCACTCCACCCTGTTGACCAAATGTGTCACTTCTGGCTGCAAAACAAATAAGATGGCTAGCCTACGCTAAATATGCTATTAACTGTGCTAACTTTCAAAGCTGGCAAATAGTGACCCCCAACAAATGAATGATGAAGGAATATAGCTTGGATTCATCCTATTTTTATTACACAGTCATAGAGGTGAATATATAACCACAGTATATGACCCTATACATTCAGATAGTATAGATCCAAACACATGCTAGGTTTACACAAGTAATATCATTTGCCCTTGAAGGATAAGAGTGAATGTCAGTTGTGTGTTCTCCATTGCGTCATGCACACTGCACAAATATGGGTGCGACACATTTAGTGGACAAATTGATCACAGTCTGTGTCCTTTGCCCTTTGTTAACCCCCACCCCACTGGTGCTACTGCCAGCAGACAGGCTCCAAGCAGATGGGATAGTTTGAGGGGGGAGGGTTTATTTTTAACAGGCTTGTTGTCACTCAAGACTTTTTCTTCTACTTCTTATCTCTCACTATTTGATTTTACTTCATTCTTCTCTCTCTTGGTCACTTTCTCCCTTAGTTTATGTCCTCAAGTTACACAGTATTCATGTTTGGTCTTTTTATTGTAAAAGAGACTGTGCACTAGTAAAAAACTGGGTTGAAAACTGGGTTAATATTCTCATCTATCACATGTCCAGTTATCAACCAAGATCAGAAAAAGGTCCACTGTGGCTCTGCACAGAGAATGAACTGAAATCATACATCTTTATGTGTGACATTAATTCAGTCATATCTGTGACACACATGCAACCATTCAGACCAATACCACACCGGTCTGTGAAGCTGATCTCAACTGTTTGGAGACAAATACGTTACACATACCTGTCTTTGAGTTTCTTCTTTTCCACTAAAGCCAAATTTAAAATAAATAACTAAAAGGATAAACTTCAAACCAAGCATCTGATCATTTGAAACCTTATAGACGTAAAAATCCGTGACAAGGTTGAAAAAAGTACGATTAAAAATGGTAAATTAAAATGATATCTGAACATCTGTTTTTCATTTGCTTCTTTGGGATTTGGAGCATACAACAACAGTAAGGAGTAACTGGTGAGGCTGATGGGCGGCTTTGAGGATACACTGGGGGAACAATCATTCAACTGTAAAAGTGATTTGGCTAGGAGGCAAAAGTCCAGACAGACAGATTGTGGGGTATATCATACGCTTTGTCTGTGAAGGGGGAGTTTGAAGCTGTCGATGGGAGAGACAGATAGCGAAAGGCTTTGAAATCGGTTGAAAGGGAGGAGGGGCAATGTTCTGTATAAAATATCATTTCATTTAAACACATACACGCATACAGCAGGCCCACATGCTGTACAGTGAAACACTCTCCCATATTTATAGCCTAAACAGGTGCAACCCTACGATACCACCTCCACCTCTGTTCCTTCCAGTATTGCTGCTTTTCACACCTACTCTCCTATACATTACGTCACCTCTGACAGGAAATGAGCCACTACTATTCAAGCAGCTGTAGAGACCGCTCTCTTCTTATGGGCTTTCATTTAGGTTCCCTTCCATGTCATTTATTATTCATGTGTATTAAAGTCAATATTGTTTTCTTCTCATGATCCAGAAGAACAGAACTGATCTAGACCCATACAAAACATTAAAGCCCATCTGCTGTGTTTTTTCAGTGCAGTCTTATGCAATAGGAGGCTCTTTTGGGGCAACTTGTGAACATGCTGCCACTTTGTGGCCTTGCAATGCAACTACTATCAGATTGTTCTTTCACATGACATATTTTCTACACTAGAGGTCAGCATTTTAAAGGCGTGCCAGTGTGTGACCATAATAAAGTAGTGAAACTGCTTTGGTTTGGTACAAAAGGGCATAGTCCACATTTCAAGTGTTTTTGGCTTCTAGTGAGAAAACTCAGTAAAGCTGTTTCTCACATTTGGATATTGTTTTTGAACAATAACCAATTTGTAAAGAGTTTCATCATTTATTCTATCTTGTCTAGTGTGGTTCTATACTCATGGATAAAACTGACTGAAAAGCATTGTTTGTCAGCTCTGCCTTTGTGTATTTTCATGACCATTTATGTTTATCTGTTTTTTTTTTAAAGATAAACATAAATACTCACATTCCCACACATAATAATGCAATGGAAAACTAAAAAGCAGTGTTCACTAAATGAGTTCAAATGATTCACGATGCAACAAAAACACATTCACAGATTATGCGCTTTAAAGACACACATATAAATAAATAAATATCTGAACACTGAAGGGGAACGAAACCATCTGTTTGACATTTGCAGTTCGTTTTTCATTATTTTTAAGATGTGTTTTATACGGCATGGGAAAATTCTGTCCAAAATATTTACAGCATTGAAAATTGGCCCTGATTTTCAGGCCCTCGCTGAGCACGTTGTGCTTTAATCCACATGATCTTAAAAATAGTGTGGTAATGAATGGTTGTTTTTGCACAACACAACTTTGTTCAGCTAAAGAAATAACACAACACAAATCGTTTATTTAACTGTTTCTATTTGAAATACACATGTAACCTGATACAGCGCTGTTCTTCTAAATGTACATTAATTCCAGTGATCGCCAGGACAAAAAAACTGCATGTGTGGAATTGTTTGTCAAATCTGATTAACAACAAAAGCACAAGCTCCATGATTTGTTGCTCCCATTGCGAGTGAGATTTCTACTTTTTTGACATTTAATGTGTTGCAGTTTTTTCAGGGTTGATAGCAGTTTAATTTATACTGAAAATAATGAGTTGCTGCCCTTATCAGCACTCATGCTGCATACCTTAGAGAGTTATTATCTCTGTGCACTGTGGGGCTAGGGCATGAGTCATGAATTGGGTTGTTTTCTGTCTAAGCTAACATTGTTGTTGTTAAGGCAAAACCTATCATGGTCTACTACAGCAAGTATGCTAGGGCATCTCAGCCAAGTTCAAAATTAAACCAGACCAGACATTAATTTATTAGAAGTTTGTAGGATAAAGCCTTGATTAACCCTTCATGTCTTTATATTTTGCTGGGGAAAATAATATGCACGTGTGTTTTGTGGCAGGCTGCTCTTAACAAAATGCCTAAAGATAAAATTTTAAATCGGATCTTTCCTAAGTTGTGTGTTATCTGTAGAGAAAGGTCCATCTTTTGAGTTAGGTGATGTTTTTATGGTTGAATTATGTAAAGGTCAGTGTTAAGTGGCTTAAGAAACATTAAAACATTCCTCTAAAATGGTCAAGTACACAGAATGAGTGAAAAAGCATCCGATGTCCAAAGAAAAATTTGCTAGACCTCCAGGATACCTAGAGAGTTATTACTCTAGACCGAGTCGCAATATGATCTGGCTCCTTGGCTGCAAAACACAAGAACTGAAGGCTGCAACAAGACTTTTGTGCAGTACTGTAACCTAATGCTGAAGAAGAGAATAATACATCTAACCATTCATCATAATCAAATTGCTATCACTGGTTTTTGCACTCCTGGAGTACTTCAAAATATTAGCATATGAGTGAAAGGCCAAGCAGTTTCCAGGATCCACTTCTCACCCTTATATAACCTCTTAGATGCAAATGCCTTCGCGTGGCAGATAGTAGCCACTGTAAAGCGGCCATCACCTCTGACCCCTCTTCCTAAAGTTGCCCCATTTTCCCACTATTGATCCTTCAGATTCCTCTGACATTGAGAGTAAGTGTGACAATCCTCTTCCAGATAAAGGCATTTTAGGAGTTATTACCCATGGCTTACCCAGAGCTTATGTGTGAAACCTCTCCATACAGAGAGGGGCACTGAAATGGACCATTAAAGTTAACTATGCCGGGGTAGTGTGTGGTTCAAAGGTTGCACTCTTTCTCCTGGAGTATTCTGTTCAGTAGCTTTTAAGTCTTCTGATGCTACAGATAGAGGCACGTGAGGGTCAACTGGAAAAGGCAGACAATAAGGGAATTCAGCATGATGGGTAAGCAACTCTCATACATCAGTTGAGCAATGTCTTTGTTGTGCTGTCCTTAACCTTCATTGTTTTACTCTATTATCATATTTAATGTATTATTTTACTGTATTCATATTATCCCTTTATAATTTTGGGATTCTGCATTCTATGTGTATTTTATTAATTTATTTAATTTTTTAGTTTTTTCACCAAAAAGTTATTTAAATATGAAGATGTGTAAATTGTTATTATTTGATATCGGGTTTTTTTAGAATGTGTTTGAAGCCAGAAAGAGGTCAGACCTGTTAAAAGGGAATGAAAATCAAAACCAAGTACATGTTATGGGACCTAAAATGTAGCACACATACACATGGTCATTTATTATATTGTATTACATACAGAAGCCATTCGTAACTTTCTAGGAAACTGGAGATTCATACAATCAGTTCATGTTTTTAAACCTGTTAAGGTTTAAAAGCTACTGGTCAAAAACAAATGTTTAGCACACTTTAAATATCTGTGGCTCAGGATAAATTTATCAGAAGGGGTGAATAAGGCTTGTACAAACAAGTGCTCAAACAGATTAGAAAAGTGCCATATAAATAAGTGACAGGCCATTTATTGATTCAACAGGTTTATAAATGTAACCAGATTTTATTTTTAACGCTGAGAATGTTCTTATGACTCTTGTCTGAAATTTGTTTTACTGATATGTGTCCCTCAACAGAGAAAATAGAAGTGCTGACGCTCACACTTGTCCTGCTGTGCACTGTCTCTGGATTTTCACAGAGTACGTATTACATTCCAGTAAGTTAAAGCTAGAAAGTTTTTAGCAGTTTTGAGTTGACATTCTTTCAGTAAAGATAATCGTTTACAGACCTAAGCCCTGACATTCCCGTAAACACCTTTCATGTTAATTATGCTAGTTGTTGTAACGTGAAAGTGTAGCTTTTTAGTGCTTATTTAAATGTATGAACTTTCTGTCATTGCATTGTACAACAGGACTGACTTTCGCTCAGATAGACGGATGGAACAGCCCTGACCAGTCTGACTTGAGAAATAAGGAGCTTAGCGATGTCTTTACATCTGCAGAGATGAGAAAAAATGGCGCCGAAAATATTACTGAGGAATCCACTCAAATGACAAAAACTGAGGAACAGAGGGGTGAAAGGAATACCTCAGAGAGGAACCCTACTAGAGAGCTTGTCGAGAAAGTAAAGACTGTGAAGGAAAGAAGGGGAGATGGACTGACTTCACAGATAGAAACAGAAATGGAGGAAAACACAGAGCGTGAAACGACCACAGCTGGCAGTATAGAAGGACTCTTTGTAAAGAAAAGTGATGAAGGGTACACCCCTGAGACATTTCTCACAAGTAGTCTTTTACAAGAAGGAACAAAAAGAGAGATCTACTCTGTACCAGACACAGCTGAATATGTAGATACAGATAAAGAGGTTGCATCGAAAATGAGAGAAAATGGACCGAGTTTGGACCCTGCCTCAAAGACAGAGACACACAATGAGAGCAGGAGACTGATACGTACTGGGGGAAAATGGAAAATAGATCATGATCATGATGCAGTGATACCAGAGGAAGCGAATCACAACAGGATAGATGTGAAAGTGAAGAGAAGTGATCAAATAGAGAGGCTAAAACAAAAAATGGTTGAAGAGGAGCAAGAAGGAGAGCTAGTTGCAGGGATCAGTCATCAGGAGAAGAGAAGAGCGGCACAAACTATAAAAGAAATAGGAGACAAGGAGAAGGGCACAAAAAAGAGTGAGGACATAGCCCATGCAGTCTATAAGGAATTAATAGAAAAAGAAGATCAGGTATTAATTAACAACATTGCATCTCCTTTAAGTATATTTCCTGCTCAGGTAGAAAATGCCACAATTCAAATTATCATCCATTCTCAAAATAAGCCTCCCGCTTCTCACATCTCCCCTTCACTTCCTGTCACACCCACACAAATTCCTCCAGACTCCTCTCACCCTCCCACCCTTTACACCACGGATAGTTTTCAGTCTCCTTCTGTCAATATTCACATTCCTAACTCAGTCAGTCACATCACAGACTTAACAGAGAGTCTGGGGGGCCATCTCAAGCAGAAAGAAATGGAAGTGAAGGCTGGCTCAGTTATAGAAGATGTAATGGCTAAAAATGTTTTGTTGAAACCAGCATGGAAAGAGGTACAAACACACAGAGCAGAGGACAAGGGGGAAATAAACAGAGTTGTGCAACCATATGAGGAGGAATTTATCTTGTTGGTCCAAACAGCAACAACACAACCCAATGAAGCAAAGTTTTTCACCAGAGAGCCAAACTCAACATCAAAAATAAATGCAGTTTTATCTGCTGAAGTGCCTCGGCTTGCACACAAATCAAACACGTCGCAGTCGATGGGAAAATACCGAAATGTTGAACTGATGGAGAATTACACCAAACTTACAGGGAAGCAAAATAAAGCATCTTCTCCGCAACTACAGCTGAACAAATCTTCAGCCAAACCACAGCTCGGAACTGCCAAAACACCTTCACCGAGGCCAGTGAAAAACAACAAGCAAAGCAAAAATAAGACCATCAAGAAGTCCAAGGAAAAGAGAAGGAAGAAGAACAATAAAACCCAAAAGCCACCAAAGAAGAAGAAAGAAATCTTACCACCAACGCAGTTTCCTTACTTTATGGACAACTATTGTCCAATCGAGTGTGCCTGCTATGGAAGGTAAGACAAAGGATACTAAAATGAGACTAAGATACCCTTTCAATATTCTTAATATTAAATCACTAATGATTCTTTAATTGTATGTGTTGTTTTTAGAGTGGTCCAGTGCTCAGACAAAGGTGTGGATACGGTTCCTTATGGTATCCCCTATAATTCCCGCTACATCCTCCTTATGAATAACTACATCAACAGCATCCAGCTGGACCTGCTAAATCAATATGACTCTATGGAGTTCCTTGTACTAAGCAACAATCGTCTCACAGATGGTTCAATTGAGGGAGCTTTTGAAGGGGTCCCAGCTCTGAAACGCCTCTACTTGGATAGGAATCTCTTACAAAGGGTGCCAGCAGACCTTCCAGCTTCTCTGGAGGAGCTTCGTCTGGACAACAACCGCCTGACCGTGATCTCGAAGGCAGCCTGGGCATGGTGCCCTGGCCTCTTGGTTCTGAGCCTCAGCAACAACAGCCTTGGGAATAATTCAGTTCCTAATGGCGTGCTCTCCCCTCTAGGGAACCTGCGCACTCTAAACCTGGATCACAACATGTTGATCTCAGTACCTCTGGGGTTACCATTGTCAATCAAAGAACTCTATCTTAAGGGTAACGTCCTTGAGAGTTTTGGCCGAGGAGCTTTCAACGGGAAATCAGGGTTGGTGGTGTTGGACCTGAGTGCAAACAGACTGATAAACAAAGGGCTAGATAGGGATTCCTTCCTCAATACAACGTTCTTGGAAAGCATCAACTTAGAGGGGAACAGACTAAAACAGGTGCCACAACACCTTCCTCTATCTGTTAAAACTCTAAATTTGGAAGGAAACTTCATATCTTCCATAAAGAAATCAGCTTTCATAAGTTTGAAAAAGCTAGAGCACCTAGGCTTAGCATGGAATAAAATCTTTAAAGTGACAACAGGTGCATTCAGGATGCTGCCCGTACTGCACCAGTTAGACCTGAGTCACAACACACTGAAGCAGGTGCCCAGACAGTTACCTAAAGGTTTGCACTCAGTAGCACTCAAGCACAACAAGATTCGGTCAGTGCCTCGTGATGCTTTCTGCTGGGGCAATAAAACTCTCAGCGGACTTGTGAAAGTGCAGTTGGAGCACAATTTCATTGATATGGCAAAGCTGGATGCACATGCCTTCAGATGCTTACGGGGCTTCCAGGTGGTGCACTTCTATTGAGCATCTGAAAAGTTTCATAGGCTTGGATTTTTTTATGCACACAATTGAAATAAAAGTTTATAGTACTGAATCCTGCTTTGAAAGTTTTATCCAAGTGAATGCCACTATTACGAGAAACCAATGATGAAACTCAAAAACAATATTTATTGTGTGTGAAATTCAGTTTATTGTGTGTGACCCACCAAAGTCTCAGTGTCCGACTATTTTTATGACTCAGGCTGCTTTTCCCAAAAGCCCTTATATGGTAGGAAAACATCTGTTTGCATGCAGCATGAGCAGCCTAAGGTACCTAGAACCAGAATTGTATGACTGCAAATCATCATGTTATTACTGACAGTTTTTATTTCTGGCAGTTTTTCCATGACCAACTAAAGCAAACATTATTATTTTATCCTACAGTAATTAGGTTTTTTTTTTTTTAAAAGCTGCTCTGTTTTATTAGGCTAAAAGTTAAATTAAGACTACTTATATGAAGGTAACTGAAGGGATGAAGGAATTAGAAATTAAAAAAAAAAAAAAGAAAGAAAGAAAGAAAAGCAATTATGTTGAATGTATGTAAACTTGTTTAATTTAATTATTGGATCCAAATTTACTTTTCTTTTTAACATTTTCAGCATTGTTTTCATTTGTCCTAGTTTCTAGAATGTGGATATGTCAGATATGCTGACAGTGAGAGACTCTCTGTGGCCTATGGATTCATGTTTGTTTTGGGTAAAGTGTGAGCTCACTGATTGCAACCATCTATTCTTTCCTCTGTGTGTACCAACAATATGTTTTATGAGTCACTGAATAACAAAGATTCTACTGATTATATACCATTGTCGTGACACTCTATTCGGCTTTTCGTCTCCACTATAACATCTTACTTAACTAGATGTCTGTTTTCCTCAAATCTTCAACGAAAAAGTTTAATCATGTAAATTTGTCAGACTCAATAAAAAACAAGTTAAAATAAAGAACTCGTTTGCTGGTGTATTTGATTGTTTGTTCCTCTTTCCCTGTTTGTAACTATTCCAGCTTTCTGGTTCTTAGTGAAAGAACAAAGACAGTGTGATGGGGCAGTTTAAAGGTTCAGTCTTAGTTATCCTGTCGGTTGACTTATTGTTCCACGGTAAATACATGGCCCAAAAATGTAAATACATTCCTAATAAACTAGCCACTAGATGGCAATAATGTATAGAAGAACATTTCCAATGAGGACAGCCTTGGGGTATGTGTGCAAAACTAAAGACAGAAATGTGTTTTTACCTGGCACAAATACAACACTGTGGCAGTTTAAATGCATATGCTTCAGGAAGCTCATCCTGTCAGGAAAATTATATATTTAAGGTTATTTATGGCTTCAAGGCTCACACTACAATGGGAACTTAATGTGAGCATCGTGCACAAACACAGACAGGGGCAAGAGTCATAAAAAGATTTTCACTCTGAAGCAAATGTGTTTAGGATTTCACTCGCAAAAATTAGAGAGGATTCAACCTGACCACAGGCCTGGAAAAAATATACATGACAGAAGATAAATGAAGAAGGGGCATCTTTTCTATTAGTGAAAAGTAAGACAGAAGGCAAGAATGGGGTAAAAGCATTAGCCCACGTGGAGGTGCTTAGCACTTTTCTCCCTTTTCCTTCTTTCCCTCAGTCTAATAAGTTCAGTCAGCAACGTGGCACTGCACCCATAGGGCCTGGGAAAGAGGAGCAGGAGGAGGGGGCAAGAGGGAGAGCCGGGATGAGGGGGGAGAAAAGTAGAAGAGAGGCTGAAGGAGAGGAGGGAGGGCTCAAAGAATGGATCCAGGCTCCACTGGTTCAGTGCGTGTCCAGAAGGGAAGAGTTTTGGCTGCAGAGCTTACCAGCACCTCCTTACGGTCCAGCAGGACCCTGACCCTGAATCTCACCACCATATCTACCTGGGTCTTCTAGAAATCCTACTTATTTCTTTTTATACCTTTGTGCCTTTCTCTTCCTCCATCTGTCTCACTCACTTTTTTTTCTTTGTTGCACATTATGTTCCTGCACCCACTCACCTTTAAACCAAAGTGCATATCAATTTATGCATATGTGCATGCCTGCGCGCATGCATTTTTCTTCTCTGTACTTGTGTGGGAGTCAGATACGTCATGATCATCTGAACTGCTCCCTTGACACAGTCTGAGCCCGTGTGCTCATTTAAGCAGTTTGGCAGATGGTTGATTTGGCAGATTTGTGTACGTCGGTATCCTGTGCTCGATGCTATCTGATATTTAAGCTTATCCTAACAGGAGGAATGCAGGAGTAGTAGTAGTAGTAGTAAAAGTCGGGGCTTTGCCATTCTTTATTAAGAAAAGCTTTTGCACTGATTGATTTTCATTCAAACATGACTTATAAGGCAAAGCAATCATGTAATATTTGACTAAAGCCCCAACACCACTGACTTAAACATTCTGTCTATTTAATTTAGCATTGCAATTTTACACTTATATACAGATTTCACTCAAACAGTCCCATAGGTACAAATGCTGTGACTGAGAACACAAAATATGCAATTTATTTAATTTTTTTTTTCACTCTAATGCTGACCAAAGTCATGAAACTCCTAGAGGAATCTGACCACAAAAGAGAGAATAGGAAGACAGAAAAGAACAGACTGAACAGGATATTAAACCACACCCTAGATGTGATCCAGCCAGACAAAACACACAGGCTGACTGGACTGAGTTGTGGTACTATTCAGCTGTTCAGTCTTTTCCTTTCCCATATTTGTAAAACTTATGAAACTTGTATACATTATCAGATGATTTATATTTTATGCTAAAAGTTTTATTAGCTACAGCAACAATTTTATGGAATACGTATAAACGAAGTGATGAAGTGTTTCAGTGATGGTTGACACTGACAGCATATCATTTGTGGCTGGCCTTTTTCACATACAGTAATTGAATGCAGTTCTAAGAAAGACACACATAAAGAAATCATTTTTGCTGTGTATATGTGCTGGGTTTAAGGGTGTCTTGCACAAAGACACACATACACATACACACCCATCTCTCTCTCTGTTTATCTTGCTGTTCGGCACTATACAAACCAATGGCTGAATTCATCCCCTAAGCCGAGCTCAAACTCTAGACTCCACTATAATTCAACCCCTGTCAACCCTTAACCTTAAATCAAAGAAAAGATGAATCCTAACTCTAACCTTAAGCCCAGACTCTGAAGATAAGATTGACCAACATGACCTCAGTTCTAAATCTCAAACGTAATCCTAAAGAATATAAAAGTCCTCGTGGAGATTCAAATGGCAGCTCGGTCCAAGCACGGTGACATTTCAAAAGCCAAAGGTAGGTGGCGCTTGAGTTAGCCCGGAGAAAGGGAAGGCAGAGGGAAGTAAAAGAGGGAGGGCAGCAAGTGAAGGAGGAGGCGATACAGAGAGAAACCATGGGAGCCAGAGGGACCTCTAGACACACACATACACACAAATTCAGCCCATCATATGGCTCTGCCTCAGGCCTGCACTAACAATACACACAGGCATGAGCACAGAAGTCACACACGCACATATACAAAATGCTAAATTGCTCTGCACCATCAAATTTTAGTTACACAAAGCTACTAAGGAACATTTAACGAAGGCACCCATTGCAGGGCATTCATTACTAACACATGTGTGCACACACTGTGCACATATGTTACTCAGACTCCACAAGGGGGCCTGTAAATGTTTATCTTCTGGAGCGAGACCGAACATCTTGATCTAAAGCAAAGCACAGTGGTATAAGCAGTCGTTACACTCCAAATGGGCCACATAATGTTATCTAAAGTAATTCATTTGTTGGCCAGTTTGAGAAAGCAGAGAGTGGTTTAGGTGGGATGAGGGAGTCTCTAGAAATGTCACACAACAGATAAGAAAACTTGCAGCAGGAAAGGATTTCCTCTTCTCTTCTTTGTTACAGTTGAAAACGTGTCTTATATTTGCTATCATTGATTTAACATTTTACTACTGGCATTAAATCCACCTGACACAGGCTTCTAACTAAAAAAAAACTTTGCAGGGTTGGAGTATGCAGAAATATAATTGCCTGTGAGTTATTCCCAGCCTATAAGTACTCAGGAAACATGCTCACAATAACCTGATTTATCAAGTCTTCTTTACGTGTTCTATCCCAGACCTAAAAAGCTGGTTGACAATTCATTTCACATAAAATAAATCTTCCAACTCAGTCTCCTAGCATTAAACTTGATGGTTGTTTATCATCAAGTCAATGCCTGTTTAGCTTTCAGCTTTCCTGTAGCTGGCCATTTGTTTGAAGGTGTTTGCACAGGGGTTCATGCAAATAGCAATTACTGTACGTGCATGGAGCCAATCAGGGGTCCCTATTCTCTATTCACAGTGAGGACAACTTTGATCTTTTCCTCCCTTTTATCTCTGCCAAATAATTAATAAGCATATTCCATTGCATCTTACATATTCCCTCAGCCTTTTTAAAGTGATCCATATGATCCTTCCAAATAAAAGTAGAGACAGCACGGACTTGTAAAGTTGTCCAATTTCCAAGCTGTTCTGTTTTTTGAGAATTGTAAAATCACCAGCCAGTAATCTCCTGCAGGATTTCCCAGAGCACACAACTTTAAGACCCCGTAAATCTGGTTTTGGAGCCAATCAAAGCACCTTGTTTGTCTCATTCCCAGTTTGAGGAGCAATAAACAGTCTGACTTCATATCCATTCATCGAAATAAGTTTGAAGACATTAATCATTGCTTACTATTACAACAGTGATAACTGGGTTTTATCCAAAAGGACCTCCTGGAATTGGTGTTTGTCAAATAGTCATGCATAAGATACAAACCAACCATAAGCCACTTTCGCACAAATACTGCAGCTTCCAAAATTTGTATTATCTGATGCAGATGCAAGGGAGAATTAAAATATCTGACACAGATTAAACTCTTTAAGTTGCCAGCTCACCAGTCGAAGGTCCATGTGAGAATATTGCAGGTACATTCACTTGGATCAATACCAAGTGAATGGGTGCCATGCTCAGCCTCTGCTTGCTCTAACCAGGCGGCACCTTACCTAAAACCATACTGAGTATTTCCAGTATTTGGAATGCAACCAACCTAGACTATTTCATGCTTTGCGCTTCATGTTAGAAAGGGCATCTGCAAGCAGCTAAATATGCAATTTGAAACATACACTTATACGTATACATATTTTGTTTCCAAATGTGACATGGCTTTACTTCTTGTAATCTTTTAATCCTGGACTCAGACCAGTCCCATAACTATGATAAATATTGAGATTTGAATACATATTATAATGCAAATGTGGAAATATTTATTCTAAAGCCCAGCTACATTTTCTACATTTCTGTGGTCTAAATCCATCTTTTTAGGTGTCTCAGAAGTCTGTTGTGCTTGGTTCTACATCAGCAGCGATAATTTATTCACCAAAGCCCACAAAGCAACCTAAGAATGCACCTTTGCCTTCAGGCCTCTAATTCAGTAAAGAGGCACTAACACTCACGTTTAGTTCATGAACTGGAATCTAACTGAACTGACTTGTGTGTTTTCTCTTGGTTCAGTCTTGGGTTTCGATCATTAGGTTGGTGAGTCAAAGGTTAAACCTGACTCTTGGAAAATTCCTCATTTTAAATTGAAAACCCGCTGAGCTTTCAGGTGTAAAGTAAATGAAAACAAGTCAAAACCACAGACAGGATGCAATGGCATTCCACTTGGTGCATGTAATATAGTTTAAAGACTTCATTAGGGGACAGACGTTTAGCAGCTGAGTCATGTAAAGATCACTGAATGACAAGATTTGTGCCGATCATGATACTCGGCAACCCATCAATCCATCTACGGTTCCAGTGATCTTCTGTGTCTCACTTTTTTATTGGTTCTGAACCATATGTCTGCCATCAACATGGGAAATCTATAAACCAGGTCACCCTCAGGAAGCATGTTGTTTGTTTCTCCAGCTTCCTGTGTGTTGGCTTTTGACATGGGCTTCAAACAGGTTTGTCTGAGGCAAATCAGGTCACAAAAAGCAAAAAAAAAAAAGAAAAAAAAGTAATTCAAAGAAACCTTAGAAATATCATGGGCTAAAAAAAGCCAAACAGTGACAGCTGGCACTTTAAATAAATAAAGATCAAGTAGAACATGGGGTTTTCCATGGTAGCAGACATTACCTAAGAAATTGTTTCCCCACCCCAATTTTACTGATGTCTGTTTTGAATGTCAATGAGCAGAAAGTACGACAGACAAAGCCAGTGGTTTTATTAAAGGGCAAGTAGGGAAAGAACTACTAGGAACTCTCCAACGCCACTTAGTGACATTTTTCTGGACCTAATCCATAACAGCACTATATTACATGACGCAAACACATTCAAACAGTAGTCAACAAATCACCTGACACCACAAATCATCACCCAGCATTAAAACATCTGATAACGCTGTTTCTCCACTTCCTGTTTTGCCTCTAATCTAACAGCTGTAAAGTAAATTAGTAACACTAGCAACAAGATGTTAAATTAGAGGTAAGTTCATTCTCAGCAGGTATTACACAGCTTTAATGTCAACAGTGGGGGTTGTGACACACAATTGGATGTTTTAAATAAGAGGCAAGTCTAAACACATGACGATGTGACGCAGACGTGGAGTAGAGCGGTGTGTATAGACACACGATTGGTGAGTGCTCAAAAACACTGTCAGAGCTAATTTATCTCCCTCGCACACTTCGGTGAGATTAACAAATGTGCCACTGCACGAACAAAAACATGACTGACAAATTAGATCATCTGATTATGTTAACGTGACAGCAAGATGAGTTGGCTGGATTTCAATAATCAGTTCACCCCTCATAGCAGACATTACAGTCAAAGAGTGACTGGCAGAAGTGATTCAGACATTATCTGTGTTCCCTGCAGTGTTATTGGCACTTATAATCTAAGTGGCATCAACTATTTTTATGTGAGAAACACTAAGGATCTAAGGATAACCATACTGTTCAAAGCTGTACTTGAGCAGCATCCTAATTGGTTTTGCATGTATTTTTCTCATAAAATATCAAATAGGTTATAAATTTGAACCCAATAAAGAAAAGACAAGGATTAGCACGTATAATTATGTTTGTCACAAATATCATGGCAATCAATCAAATTTAAAGTTTATTATTAAGTATTCATGTTAATATTTCATTAAGACCCCAAAATAATCGTTGCCATACACTATGATTCATTTCCTTACAATCCATAAAAATGTTGTGTATGTTTATAGACTTGCTGGACACTTTCTTAGGTACATCTTGTTAGTACTAAGTTGGACCCCCGTTTGCCCTCAAAACTGCCTTAATTCTTCATGGCATACATGCAGTAGGCTGTAAACAATCCACAATCCATGCACATCCTTGATGAATCTCTTGTTCCATCAGATCCCAAAGGTGCTCTGTTGGATTGACATATAGTGATTATGGAGTACTTTAGTACTCAGGGCTGTGTGTCGGACAGGGTCGTCTGCAGTACGGGGGCCCCACAGGGAACGGTTCTGGCTCCGTTCCTCTTCACCATCTACACTGCAGACTTCTTCCACAATTCCACCCAGTGCTTCCTGCAGAAGTTCTCTGATGACTCTGCAATAGTCGGCCTCATCACTGATGGGGACGACAAGTAGTACAGAGGTCTGACCCAAGACTTTGTGGACTGGTGCCAGCTGAACTACCTCCAGATCAACGCCAGTAAAACCAAGGAACTGGTGGTAGACTTCCGCAGGCACAAGCATTCTCCACTGCAACCACTGAACATCCAAGGTATGGACATTGAGGCTGTGGACAGCTACAGGTACCTTGGTGTTCATCTGAACAATAGACTGGACTGGACTCATAACTCAGACGCCCTCTACAGGAAAGGGCAGAGCAGGCTGTACCTGCTGCGGAGACTCAGGTCGTTTGGAGTGGAGGGCCCACTCCTGAAGAAATTCTATGACTCTGTTGTGGCTTCTGGTATCTTTTATGGCGTGGTCTGCTGGGGTGGCAGCATCTCTGCTGGGGACAGGAAGAGACTGAACAGGGTGATCCGAAGGGCCAGCTCTGTTCTAGGATGCCCTCTGGACCCAGTGGAGGTGGTGAGTGACAGGAGAACGGCGGCTAAGCTGTCATCCCTGATGGACAACATCTCCCACCCCATGCAGCAGACTGTGACAGCACTGAGCAGCTCCTTCAGTGGGAGACTGCGGCACCCACGGTGTGGGACGGAGAGATTTCGCAGGTCTTTCCTCCCCACTGCTGTCAGACTCCATAATAAAGACTTTAACTGATCAAACACACACATCCATACATATGCAATAATACTAAGTGCAATAATCCTTTCTGTCATCGTTGTATTTTTACTCAGTTGTATATAGTATTTGTATTTGTATTCTATTTTTATCTTATTGTATATTTATTTTATTTTATTCTACTGTATATAGTATTTTATTTTATTCTATTCTGTACAGTTGTGTACTGTATTTATTCTTATTGTATTCTAATTTTTGCCTCATAACTTTTGCACTGTCCACTTCCTGCTGTGACAAAACAAATTTCCCACGTGTGGGACTAATAAAGGTTATCTTATCTTATCTTATCTTAGTGACATGAATGAATAAATTAATTAATTAATGTACTGGGATCATAAAGAGATGGACTTGGTCAGCAACCATACTCGGATAGACATGCCTGTTTACATGCATGTCCATTTCAAGTTTTGGAGAGGCGAAGCGTGAGATGGACACCCTTGCAGAAGTTTCATTGCTGCATGCAGAAATTGCATTACCAGCAAGGGGAGATAATGTATTTAAAGCTATGATGTTGGTAGTGAGCAAACAGCAAGTTAAGTATATTCCAGCGTGTCTATTACATGCTTTGTCGTGATGTGGAACCATAAATGTCGTGACATGGGTTGTCATATCACCTCAGACCGGCCATCCTCCTCGAACATTTGTGAACAACCGGACATTTTCATCCATAGAACGGCTATTCGCTGGCTATTTTCTCCTTCCTGGTGCTGTACAATTCCAGCAGATCAGCAGTTTTCGAAAAATCTATCTGGAAGGTTCAAAGTCATTCAAATCACCTTTCTTCACCATTCTCGCATTCAGTTTGAGCATTGAGTTGGTGCCATGTGACTGGCTGAGTAGTTATTGAACTGAACAAGCAAAGGCTTGAAGAGGCGTGTCTAATAGGGTGATTCTAGTTATTTCAGTTGTAACCCATATGCATTATTGACAGTCTCGATGCATTAAAGCACAATTTTTAATCAAATGTTTAGAAAATAACAAGCAAAAAGTTTTGTCTTACACTTGACACCGTCAACCTAATCAAGATCATGTCGACTTTGGTCTTCAAAAGATCCCTTGTCCTGCTGCATCAGCAGGGACTGAAACAGCATTTGGCAACAACATAATACACTTAATTCCTCGATCCGGGGCAGAGTTTCCCGGAAAGAATGAGCTGTTACATAGAAAACAGATGCACTAAATTCGTGACATTGAACTCTGATTTTCCACAGTGAAACAAAGTTATCCATCCGGGTTTAATTAATTTCGATTTAAAGTTAAGAAACAAATTGAACCATTTAAAAAGGTGGGCAATAGTTTCTCTTATTTTGTTTTCCATAAAAAACTAAATAACAATGGAAATTTCCACACAAAAATGGATTACCATCATGTTTTTTTGTTTATTTGTTTGTTTTTATAACAGCACTATGATATACAGTTATTAAAACAAAGTATTGCATCTAAATGTAAAATCCAAAATCTAAATAAAGAATATGCAAACTATAACAGTTACTTTACCAAAAAGAAATAACTCCAGTTAGCATATTTAAAAAAAAAAAAGATTTATGGACCAGTCAACTGTTTGTGCCAGGTATTGTGAAACAGTGACTTCTTTGTTGCCATATATTTTCAGTTGTGCAACAGTTCAATGACTGTTACTTAAATCAGATATTTCATCCATGTTTTTGTGTGAAAATACTACCGCCAACTTTAACATCTGCCCATTTTTCACTGCCAGGGTCATCAATGTGTCTGACAGAGAACTACAGAAGGATTATGGGAAAACACCCCAGTGGGTGACTTGGATCTGTGAACAGCTAACACCGATGAATCAGTGACTCTTCCTGATTGTGACTTTGATGTGGTTCAGATCCAGTTTTGTAGTGAGTGCTACATGTGTTGTGTAATTTCAGAAAGATAATATATATTCTTGTTGTAAAACAGGTAAAAAGAGGACTCGTGTCTGAAACAACATCAGATTTAGTTTCCTTAGAGAACTGCTTCCTCTTTGTGCTTGAGCTTTACAAACTTTATAAACACTCATAACCGAAGAGGCGGAGGTCGAGATGTCCTGACTTTGAATCCCTAGAATGGAAAAATCTTCAAAAGAAAGAACTGCAAATTCTGTGACGCAAACAATGCGATCTTTTGTTCAACCCAAGCTTTTAAATGTCTTGTCGTTGAAACATTATGCTCTTGCCTATCAAAGACTTTCTGCAGTTGCCAGCTTCAGACTTCAGCAAAGCTCGTCTAGAACCTTTTATACAACAGTCTAAAGGCAATTATGCTGACATTGGCAAGTTATCGCTGCCTGGAAACTGGAAAATCCCACCACACAAGTCGTTCATTGTTGTTAAAATTTCTGTCTGTATTAACAAATGAGAATTTTAGAGTGATATTTGCGGAAAAAAGATCACCGTGTCTGTCAGAACACAACATTAAATGATCTTCTTCTTACTCTAATCAGCTCTTATAGTACATTTCCAAATTTTCTTGCATTTAAATGAAAACATGATGATCTGTGACTCAGCTCCAAAGCCATCAATCACCCGAAACTCTATGGTCCAAGGAGCTTTCACGATGCACATACCTGGGAAACTGATTCATTTAGTTCAATAATATGACTTGCTTATATTTATGTCAAATGTGTTAAGCTTCTACTTGCATTTGGTTGCCATGTGGCTACATACTTTACAGGCTGGCAAAGCAAGCCTGCGTATCTGACATTAGGCTTTCATTGCCAGGGTTACTAATACAGACCATTTTAAAGGTGGAAAAGTGGTTGTGACTACACCCTTGTTTTTGTGTGGTCATCTTTCCCATCAGTAGACTCGAGACACTGTAAAGCTATGCAAACCTGGATGTGAAAATGTGAAGTATGTGGAAAGAATGGGGGCAGACTGTGGAGTAAACTTCAATTGATCCAAGAGTAACTGAATGATCTTTTGGCCTGCTGGTAAAATATCCTGGTTCAATCAGTCAGGCAGAGGTTCTGTACGAGAAATGATGGGCTCTATTAGTACAAGATTAGGCTTAGACACAGAATTCTGACCCTTTGCCACAGGTTTTCTGCTGCAGCAGCATTTAGCTGATCAGACATGGCCACTCCAAGAACATTTCATTTCATCCTAGAGTGAAGAACTCCATGAAAGAGAGGTTTTTCTCTTTTCCTTTTTTGTGGTTTTTTTTTGTTTTTTGGAGAGTTCAGTGCACTTTGGAAAGCTTCATGAGAATACTAGGGAAAACTCTGACCACATCTCATCCGTTCCATGGATAGCCGGTCTGCCATCAACCACGGATAAATTATCAGAGTCTGGGAGAGAACAAATGTGGCCAACACCTAATTGGCTCCACCAACACTCTTTTTGTGTGTTAATCCTTTTCTCCTGTCAGTCTGTATTGTCCTTTCTTCGAAAATCAACTTTGCTTTCTCCCCTGCACATAAAAGACAAACGGAACAATATTCATCATTGTTTTGAAGTTGACCTTAGCATGTGTTTTACACATAACAGGTACTTGAAAGCATTTTCCATCTTTCAGTGAATGCTCCCTTCAGTTCCTGTACAAATTTTTCCAATCACCTGAAATGCATTCCCGTGGAATATCAAGCATTCATGCCAATTCTATTTCTGTCCCATGTGATTTGGGCAATCTACGAATGCTGACGTGTGTGAAGCAATAAGTGAGATAGGATATGTTTACATAGTTATGCTATGAGGTTATTGAGGAACTGGGAGTGAAAAGTAAACGTCTCATATGTCATTAAAAAAACAGAAATAGAGGACTACTTCCTTCAAAACTAAAACATACAAACAGCAGTTTATTTTGTCAGTTTTACTAGCAATAAACAGTAAAATTAACAAAAAAATCTATCCACTGAAGTAGCAAGCAACAATGTTTGTGTTTTCTTTCACTTTCTTCCTTTTTCTGTCACATCTGGTCCAGTAACAAAGTACATGTTCCTACCACACCTCGATGAAATAAACTTAAACAGCTAAAATGGGAAGTTGGACTGCAGCTCCTTTTGGCACACTGAATTATAAATGTGGATAGAACAGAAAAACATTTCTCAGGAGGCAAACATCGCCATTAGTCTGTCTTACTGTCATTCTGGTTGGGAACTGCCATCCAACATATACAAAGGAAGTGTTTTGTCTGGTGAAGATACAATTCTTCTCAGTTTAATTACAATCCACGTTGGTACTTGAACTTCATTGGCCTGAATTCTTGGTGAAGATAGATGGTTGACCCACTATTCTACAAAAGCCCACATGCTGCTGCCAAAGTAGGGTGTGGACACTGTGATGGCTCATGAGGGACAATGTGGAGACATAACACATGTAAGTGTTTTCTTATGGACGTGTCTGAAAAAGGGGGCAGGAAATAGGTCAAACAAAGTTTCCAAAGACACTGTACAGCTGTTACAGAATAATTACTAATGAAAAGCAACACAACAAGATTTAACACCATGCTGCTCCTTTACAGTAACTGTTCTTTGTTCCAAGAGCACACTCAGTTATTAAGGTCTATGAATAGATTAAGACTCTTTCCCTGTTGTGGTGATGTTCAAGAATTTTCCACTGGATCTGCTAAAAGTTGCATCAGTTATGTCCAGTACTGGCCCAAGTTGGTGATAAAATCAATAGAGCCTGTAGCGGTCTGTTTGCAGTAACTGGGTAGGAACACTTAGTCATGGCAAACACACAGAAACCCAAGTCTGAGGTTCCCAACAATGTCAAAGTCCGAGCCAAATGAAGGGAAGGTATTTGAAAGTCCTAACTGCATTCCAGACTTTAAACCTGTGGGCGTAGACCTGGAAAACGTGATAGCCGGAGGATAGATTTAAAGTAATAATCAGATATTTTGGGAAAAGCATGTATTTGCTTTTTTGGGCAACATTTTTGTGAGTTTACTTTAGCATAACTACTAAAACCACTGAAAAAAAATCACAGAAAAAGGTGGAGTGAGGGCGATAACACTAGCTTTTGAGGTTTGCAAACTGCACCTGTAGACTGGGTGTACCACATAGATCTATAGTTCAACTGAAAGTGAAGAAAACTTCAGCAGGGACTTTTTGCAAGGTGTTAGTACAATTAAAGGCCCAGAAAGTGATATTATCTGTTAGTTAGTCATATTAAAAATGCTCCAAAAAGGACTAGTATTAAGGGGTCGATTTTAGTGAATTAAAATGAGCTAACTTAAGTCTATAAATGCTAGCAAAAATATAGAGAGGGATAGTAGCTACATATCGGCTATTTTACTCAGTCAAAGGACTCGTGTTGGAGTTGGCATGTCAATATCTGTGGTAAATTTTGTAAAAAAAAAAAAATATTTAAAACCACCAATAAAATGCACGCAACTGATTGACTAGTTATTAGTGTTACTAGATTAGGCTGTGTCCTTCAGGAAAAAGTAAAAATGCCATTTTGAAAGCTGGCAATGAGGGAAATGGATACACAACAGCAGCAAGTATACCATCGACTCAACGTCCTCCTTTGTTGTAGCATTCATGTTGCATACCAATGACATTATGGGACGTTGCTATAACGACCCATTAGGTGGTAATGGAAAATGATGAAAGTTGAGCCACATCAAGTAGGTACTAGTGGAAAAGGACTACTAGGGCTGCACCCTCTTTCCAACTAATTTCACCTAGCAACAGCTAGCAACCACCATCCACTTGCCAAGTTGCCAAGACGTCACTGACCTTTCCCTAGTTCTGTGTGAACCAGACAGCAATTGGTGAGTTTTGGTGTGAAGTGGATGGATTTTGAGGCAGAGTGAGGCTCACAGTGTGTGCAAAGCTAAAACTGTTGACAAAAACCAGCTGTTTTTGAGCAAAGCAGTGTTCCAGTATATACTCTGGACCAAATGAGAACGAGTTGCCCAAGATTTTGACCTGAGGGGAGCAGTGGGACATTTTTCCATTTTTATTGTAATCATGTTTGCAGCCATTTGGCTTCTTTGCACAAACAGTGTTTTTCTCTATCAGCATCCTGCTGTGTTTGGGCCTCCTGTTGTTCAGATTCAGGAACATTTTAGTCTCATCTTGCTGACAGCTTGTTTATAATCTGCCCTCCACTGTCTGGCGAGGCTGATGGAGATACTCTATTTCACGTAACGCTTTATTTGGACTATGTTGAAAAAAACTAAAGATATTTGACATTTTGGGAAATAACTGACCCCACATTCACATGTGCGCTGGTCAAACAGGATCTCTGTTGGACTGCTGCATTAAATATTGCTACTATCCATTACTGTGTCTGTGTATGTGTCTCAACATCTGTTTATCTCATTACTTTGCAGATGTGTTTTCTCCAAAGTAACAGAGTTGGCTGACTAACACCCAAACTTAGCTCATTATGTCCTGTTGTAAGTTCATATTCTGTGTTTTCAGCTAATGAATTACTTTAAAAAACTACATCCTCGGTAACTTAGAACTTTCTGTCTTCCTAATATTGCTATATTAGAGCTCTTTACAGCTATAAACACTCTTCAAACGAATACAGTGACAGTCAGGCACAGACTAGTGCTTATTAGGTGGATTGTCTCTCCCATTCTAAGCTGACAATGCCACGGCAGGGTTTGACTGTTAATGTGTTTCCCATGCACACACTTTCTGCTTCAGCCTTACCAAATGACACTCGAGAGCCCTGGACTGCCTGCTGAATACATCACCCATTTTACAGCCACTCTTTTCCACTAAAACTCTCATACTGATACTATTTTCCAAGGTTTCTAAGTATTAATCTACATTTAGTGTGAATAAATACTGCATTTATACAAAATAAGTTAATGCAACATTTGAGAAGCAAGTAAGTTAGACATGGCAGGACAAAGCAATGCAATATGTATGGCATTATTATTAGTAAGCATCTGAAAATCAGCATTTTGTTGATGGATGGCTTCAAAGCTGATACACATTGGCAGTGCCTACTCTTGTGCAACAGGACAAATTCCAGTTTTACAAAACACACCTATGGAAAAATATCATAAATCTACCAATCTGTAGCCTGATCCATCCCGGCCTTGCTTTCTTTTGATATCTAACCTTAACACAAGCCAAGTTTTGTGTTATAAACACTATTCAAGCATCAACTGCGCCAACATTCCCTTCAGTCGCATCAAACCTTTACCCTAATTCATCTCATGATAGCTGTTAAGAATACACTGAAATGTTAGGACAGATTCACCAGCTCTTAGGAAGAAAGACTGACAGAGCAGTTTAAACAGATGGTGCAGAAGTCCTGGACACTCCCTTCAATTTGGTTTGGACAGACATCAAAATGGACCGTTGGGAACATTTGAATTTGTAATGTGGTTGTAATCGGTTTGTACATCTTCACTGGTCATTGAATAATTCATTTAGTAAGAATTCTGCACATCGTGCCTCATACGCTCCTAGTATTTTACTCCCGATATGTTTTTTTGTTTGTTTCTTTTACTAGAGGAAATTAACAAATCTTCGCATGCAAACATAAATTCTTGTGCTGGGATGAATTGCAAAGTGCACTGCCATGCTTATTTGAAATGTGATGTGAGTATTTCTGTCAGAAATACTTTTTGTGGTTTACCCATCCTCACAAATTGCTGACTATATCTTCTGCCATAATGGATTACTGGAACATCCCAGTGAATTACCATCATTGGATTCAGACCATTAGAGATCATGTCTAATGTGCTGCTTCTTGGGGGGAAAATTAAAGGCATACATTTAAGGAATAAATGTTTGATATATATATTTCACCCACCATTAAACCTTTTTATACTAAAAAACTTTACTAACTTTACTATAACTGCCTTCACTTGCTGCTTGTTTGTGGGTCTTTCTGTATTCAGTATTGTATTTAATAAAAGCATGCTATGTTATGGACTGAATTTGAGCAGCCCTGTATACTTCATACTTCCCTGCTGTTTCTATCAGCAGTCACATCATCGATATGTGTTATGATGTGTTATTCATCAGATCATAAGCTGTTTCTCTCCTTCTCCATTACAAGTTAATCTTGGTTTTGTCTGTCCAAAGAATTCTTTGCATAATCGTGTGGCTCTTGTAGACGTTTAGTGTAACCAGTGGTTGGCGCCTAGTTGTAAACCGTCTGTATTTCATCCATGGAGGCACTACCTCTTGATTGTAGACCTTTACAGTGATACACTGTATTTCTTCAAGAGTGCTCCTGAGTTTGTGAAGTTGTTTTTTTAAGTATGAAAATCTGACATTGTGCACGTTAGTTGTCTTCTGTGGTCTTTCAAGCCTTTTGGTGGTACTGATCTGACTATTCCCTCTTCTTGATTTGCCCACTCCTGAAGTTTTCGTGTCTCTCCTGTCAAATTATTTTTGAGACTCTGAAAAAAGGAAATGCATTAAACTGGTTCTAGTTCCTAAACAGTTAACCTAAAAAAAAAAAAATCTGTAAACCCCCAGTTTACAGATTAAAGCTGTCTGCACTTCAATCACATGTGGATTATCTGATTTAAAATCTACAAAAAATTGTTTCTTTGTCCAACACTTTTTGGGCCTATCTGTATCCCAGGCTACTTGATGCTGTAGTGTTATTAAAGGTTTGTCCTCCATGAATATTATCACACGCACACATAATAATCGAGTTGATGAATATTAGTCCTGTGGGCAAAATAATTAATTTCAACCAAAGGTAGAACAATATCGGAAAAATGTTGTTTTGCCTCATGTGCATGGAATGTAAAATGTGTATAAAAGACATACAGCCCTTAAATGCCTACAGATTGTCTGGTGTTGTGTGAGGTTAATAGTATATTAATAGAGCTGTCACTGAGACACACCGGCATGTAGCATTTAGCTCATACAGTGTTTTGTGGATCATCTGACTCTGTAAATACACCACAGTGTTAACGCTTAACTTCATTTTGTTTCCATGACTTGAAGGTTGAGCGGAAAGTATTTGTGTAGCTCTCAAAGCTTGGTTCACTATAAAGCTTGGCACCTAACATATCTGTTTAAAAGCAAGCGGCTCTGGAAGGGTCAAACTTCGTTGGCAGACAAGAGAGCTGCTTGGCTGCTCACCTCAGCTCAGTTAATCAAAAACAGACTGAAATGGAAAGAAAAAAATGCCCACCAAACACATGCAAGCCCATACGAATGATTAATGAAGTCTCTCAAACACCCAGTGGCCATTTGTACTTTGCGAAAAAACATTCAAGGCGGGACGCTTGCACATAGTTAACCCTGTATCCACTGCAGATTTGTGGATGTGAGTAATAGCCACTTATATTCCTTCACCATTATTTAAAAGCAGCACAGATTACACGCCAAAAAAGTGTTCACCCTGTGAAAATGTTGCTAATAGTTGAGCAGAAAATAAAGCAGCTTTGGTCACACTTTTGTTTAAGCTCACAATGAACTCAAACCAAATTGGATAAAATAAAAGTTAATTGTGTAATTAACGAAGAAAAACAATAGGTCAGCTTGACCTCCTCACCACCACAATATTTTATTGCCTTTTTAATGACACCACCTTGATACACTGGTGTGGTTTAAAAATGATAAAATCTTTTCCTTTGTTTTCTACCTCAAAGCGTTGGATCAGAAAAGTGTTTTTTATTGTTCTTTTGTGGTGTTCCACAATAAAACACCTGCCAACTGATGGGTGTATTTTCTTCTAATGAGCTTAAACTCTGCTGAATCAAACCACTAAAATCTAGCCATCGTTGCTATTGTTCTCACTTTTTGCTGCAATAGTCAATTTAAAACTGCTGCCTTAGTAGAAATGCATTGGCTTTTTAAAAAACATCAGTGTACATTTGTTGAGACAAAGATATCCTGTCATTTAAAATACAGTTTACAGACAGGCTTGTCAGTGCTTTTGTTTTTAAGGAAAAACAAATAAATTTAGTCTAATCCCACACACTGTCAGGAAAAAAACAACAGTAAAGTTCATTTTCTATCCCTACAGGTGCAATTTACCCCCCAGGGATAATTATTATTGAACAACAATCTTATTTTTATATTTCCAAAGGCTAAAAGGGCAAATATTTTATTCCAAGGCAACAAATGGTACATTTTTGCATTATTTCTTTTAGCAAAAAATCAGAAGAAAAATCAGTCTTTGACTTAATACAAAAGAAATAAATAAAATCTGTTAGTTTTACTCTGAAATGATCATTCTTTACAGTAAAAAGAAAAGAACTGAATCCATAGCAAGCTTTTGTATCTGTCTTTTATATCAGTGGCCTGTCAGCTCACAGCACCGTGTTCGTGACTTGATGAAGTTGACAAAGTGTGATGATGTGAGAGACATAAAGATGTGATAAATGTGAATCAATTTCCAAGTGTTTAAATTATATAAAATCAATTATAATTAAACATTTTTGATACCATTTGATTAAAGATTTGGCTTTTTGTGAAGTATAAACTGTAAGGGAACATAACAGTAGCTAAGAGTGTTCTGCCCACTCGTGAGCACCCCTAAAAGTATGGTGAGGTTCCTTATTTTCACAGATTTCTCAGCACATCAAACATTTGTAGATTTACTCATTAGCTGAGCTCAGCCACTACATTCATCTACCATAATTGATTCATGCTCACCTGAAATTAACAGGCTGTGATTTGGTTAAATTCTGAAAATGCCTTCAGTTCTGGTTGTGGTGATAAGACTGGACGTGTAGCTGGAAGTTCCAGCCCAGCCTTGCGGCAATACAGCCGGCGTGCCCTTTTAAACCTCGAGGTTCAAATTCAGAATGCATAAATGTTTAATTTGGCACGAAAGCAAAATGAAAACACAGCAGAATAAGCTTTGTTAAATATCAAAAGATCAAATCAATTAAAACTGATTTGTTCCCAAGGTTCCATATGAATAATCCATTTTTTATGCCATATGTTGCACTTCCTTAACCTAATTCTGCTTCTTCGATTTAAAACTGTATAATACAACTGAGTCAATATTCTAATACAAAAGCTTTCAGCAACTTTGTGACAAGGTATTTATATTGCAACTACAATACACGAATGATTTTAGAAATCAAAACCTGAGCAGTGCAGAGAGTACTGAATCTCTGCTGCACATCAACTCTTATTTGTCCTTTTTTCTCCTTTATTGTACAGAACAGGTTAGTAAAGGCTTTTTAACCTAAGAAACAAAATTATGAATGTTTTAACAGCACTGCTCAGCAACCAGGCGTCTGTGTTTGCCGATTCCATCGTATCCCTCTCCTCTATTACCGGATGTGATGTAAACTTGGCTGATCGTGTGTTCCGTCTTTCACTTCATTTTCTGCCACACGGGAGTCTGTCTCCATGGACACCGAAAGTCCTGCCGGCCCTGAATGAGCACGTTTGTATCAAAACACTTCTTGAGCATGTTTCCGTCGTCTGTGTGACTCATGTGAGGGCCGAGGTGAAATGCAGAAGGAGACATCTATTTGAAAAGACTTGTGCATTGTTGTGACGATAGGTGGCTCACCTTAATATGGACTAATTTGCAAGGAACATGAAAAAAACAAAAACAAAAATCAGATTTAGCCCCCATCTCTTCTTTCACTTTGTATTCATCCATCTTAGTTTCAATTTCCCACAGTACTTTGAGGAACAACCTCTTACCAAGAGATGATAAATGACATCTCCCCTCTATACACTACCAATGCCACAGTTACTCATTTGTGCAGCGGCACAGCACCCATCTCACCATTAAGGCTGGCAACTGAGTTGCCCAAGCTTTGTGTGTAGCTCAGAGGAAAGGGTGCAAACAGTGAACCAAAGTGACAGGATTCCTCCACAGCAATTATCATATGAATAAGTATCAACACAGCCTTGCTTTGATTGGACCAAATAAGGTCATTTCCCACAGTACTGCTGACCCACAACCCGATTGTCTGCCTGTCACTGCCATCACTGGTGCCTCGACTCTCATTCGTGTGTGTGTGTGTGTGAGACAGAGAGCATGCATGTGTGTGGAGGGTCTGTTTTGTCCATTACAGCTGAGATACTCCATTCAGAGCAATAGGAATGACAGCTCTCCTACACCTCACTGCTGGTGAATTACTTAGAGAACCTGGGATGGGATTTGTGTGTTCAGTCCTGCACTTTAAGGACTTCCGTTGGTTTGTCACTGAGAATTACAGAAAAACAAAACTTTATTTGAAAAGGAATGTCACCAATGTGTACAGAAGCTGTAAATCTATAATGCAGGAACAGGTAAAGTATTCAATTATTTATTTATATTTTCTCTACCATTCGGAAGAATTATAGAAAAAAACTATTTCATGAATTCAAAAGTTTCCTAATTTGTTGTATTAATTTCCTTAAAAATGTAACTAGAACCACAATGGTGCCGGTATTTCACTTCGTGCCATCTGGTTTTGTAGTTTTACACATGCAGCGATTCAGTCCCCCCTCCACTTGTAAATCAAGCCACATTAAGGCTCACTGAGCGCTGGCTCTCTAAATGAAACATAATTTTAGCTCATTATGGTGAAGCAGAGTTTGCTGTCCAGCTGACCACAAACGACACTCAAGGTCATTCTCAGTATGTGAGAACATGACAAAGATTTTTCTTCCCAGAGTTGGTTACGTGCAGGTTACACACATCTGTCTTGTCACAGAATGTAGTATAAAAGCCACTTTGGTGGCAGTGGCACCATAAGAAGCCGATAAAATCTTGGAACGATAAAGATATGTTCCTTTACCCAAAACTTCCCACCAGAATACCCCTCATTAATGCTGTAAGGCTGCACTGTAGTGTAGTGCATTATAATTTCTATAACGCAATATCCATCCAGCTTCTTACAAAATATATCTACTAAACTGTTTTCACTATTTTATGACAGTAGAAATTTCTATACACATCTACTACTACTCTTCCTTGACAGACAAACACAGCGGAGCACTATCAGTCATGGATTGGCCTCCCCAGAGCCTGGACCTCAACATTTTTAAAGCAGGCTGGGATCATCTTGAGAGAGAATGGAAAAATAGGCAACAAGCATCCAAAGAAAAGCTCTGAATGTTCTTCAAAAAGCCAGCAGAACTATACCTGAAGACTACTAAAATTACAAGAAAGCTTGCTTAAGAAAGTTTAAGCTATGTTGAAGAATAAATGTCATACAAAATATTGACTTTCAAAGTCATTTGAATTTCACAAACTCTGTTTTTAATATACTGTATTTCCAGTTATGTTTCAACGTGTTTCAATCAATCAGTCACCACAGCAATTTCTCATTTTCTAAGAAAAATATAAAGAAATGTGAGCTTAGCCAGATAGTTGAAGTGATACCAAACAGCTTTTTTTTCTAGTACTAAATACTTATGCTAAGTACCTAATAGGATAAAGTTCGAATGGACTTTTTCGTATTTTCAATTTATTCTCAAGAACAGGAATAGTGACCAACACATATGCACTTCAAGTTAAAAGAAAACAGTACTCAGGAACTCAGCGTGTGATAAGCAGTGATCTGGTAGCCAGATTAAGCCCAGGTTCAATCAGCACTGCTGTCAAAGTACAGTTGATAAAATGGCAATCATTCTAAACATTAAAAAGGCAAGGTGTTTAAACAAGTTGTTCATCTAGACATTACCCAAGGCTACATTTCTTGCTTGAACCACACCCAATATCCATCTGTCATACTTGGCCAGACTTAATGATATAACCTAAACTAGCCTCTTAGCAACAATATTAAATGTTTGCCTTTAACTTTATCACGCATATTCGTACTTTACAAAGTCTGTGACTTTCAGCACAACCCTTTGTTACCCACTAGTAGCGGTAGAGTACGTGTAAGAGAGGCAGTACATGTAAATGGTGTAGACTCCCTGGAAAATGTATTTTTAAAGGAAAAAAATGACACAGTGAACAGGTTGCATGAATGGTTGGTAGATTGCCAAAATTGAGAGAGGCACAGTAAATACAGAGAGATGAAATAGAGCATATATTTAGCCTCCAGCTCTCTGCAGCAGATCACGTATGTGTGTGTTTGTATGGTGAGTGACGGATCAATGAATCATCACTCCCGTCACTGAATATGTTAGCACAGGCAAACAAACCTTCACATGCCTGTGTAAAAAAAAAAAAAAAAAAAGTAAAACATTTCTAATGCCATTGAAATGTCTGGAAATGGTGTTCAAACAATCTCTGATATGAAGGGAACAAATCCAGCCAGTGGCTTTCTTTAAGACGGAGATCAACTTTTTTTCTGCCCAGAGAATTACAACTGTGAACGGTTATTATTGTCTTGGAGAAAGGCATTGTTCTTTTGTTTTTGGCAAATCCTCTATGATTTAAAAAGAAAATAACCCACTGCTGAGGTCACAACTTGATGCTGAGCTTTTGACCTTTCTTTCTGACTTCTCTTTACAAGAGATTAACCTGGCCACCTTCCAATCTCTTTTTTAGGCACACAAATATAAAGCTATAGGCTACCTGAAATCCCACTTGTAATAGTGTATGTGCTTTCTGCACTCCTCTTCCTTAAACCTATCTTCTTTCTTCATCTCTTTTTTGACTGCTCCCAGCTTATTCTTACCTCTAAGTCCTATCAATATTTCTGTCTCATGAAACTTGTTCTTTTTATTTGCGTCTGCTTTTGACTTTAATTAGTGTTTGTAATCCGACCCTCCTTTGAGCCTGCAGAAATATACTGTAGTCTGCCTGAGGGAGGTCGGATTGAGCTGCAAGGTTCAGCATTCTATATCAAAGCAGAAGACTTCATCAAAACACCCACCCTGTAAGCATAAGGTCAGGGGTTAAATCTTCTCAACACATCCACATCTCCACAACAGCCACGTGTCACGGCAAAACCACCTTCTGTTTTCCATCATCTTCCAAAGATTGAAGGCCGCAGACAGGTTGTTTGGGGTTTTTTTCCCCCTGTCTTCATCCAGTTATTGCTATATGTGCCAGGTATGATCTCAGCTTTTATGCTGGACACCCGATTTTTTTCAGTTCCTCACACAATGCTGTAATCTTTCTGGCCTCTGACCTTTTTCCATGCTGGTGTTTGGCTTGTGTCCTTCCTCTCTCCTCTAGTTCAAGTCTCATTAGAGCATAGATCGTGGATTTTAGTTAAGGTCACTATTTTGTACAAAAACCAGAAAAATCATGGTGCTTTTTCCTCCAAAGTACAGTGTTAAGACAAAGATGGACCATTTCAACACACTTGGGGGCCGCACCATGTGTGGTCTGCCCTTTGCCTTTTGCAGTGAGAGAGTAAGCCAGACAGGATAGAACTTGCTCCTCTGCTATCTGATACTTTTTCAAAAGGAAGAGCCGGAGACAAAGAAAAGGCAGAGGAAGAGTGTAGAGCTGAGATGGTGGAACTAAAATGTATCCTCCTAATGTCTTTTTGATTAGCTGAGTTTTCACAATAAAGACTTCAACAAAGACACGAGAAAAGAAGAGGAGAGACATGAATTTGAGAAAAAAGAAAAGTAACAGCTTCAGACCTTCATTTAAGGTCTTCCCAGGTGTTCATCTCTGCACTGGCTTATTTTACTTAATAATATATACTCACTTAACTCATTCACTGCCAGCCATTGGCAGTGAATGAGTTAAACCCATTGACTCATTCACTGCAATTGACGGCTATAGACGTCAATGGCAGTGAATGAGTTAAAAAATAACTGGGTAACACCTGAATAACACCAAATATAGTCGTATGAATAAAAAAAAGTACAGTACAGCCTTGAGTTATGTCTAGATGAACAATTCAAACTAAGCCAATATACAGAAGCAGCAACTGTAAACCATGTTGATTTGTTACACACAAATCAAAATGGTTTACAGTTGGTGTTTGCACTGATATGCTGTATTTGGTTTTCTGTGCATTATGGCCACACATCTCAACTTCGGTCCCAGACGTTTTGTGGTTTGTTCAGATGCAACTTTGCAAGCCTAAGCTGGGAAACACTTCTAAACAAGCCACTTCAGCTTTTTTCTAATTGTTTCCAAATGCATTTTAAAGTTTAAAATGCTACCTAAGGTCTGTAGTCTGGCAGTTGTATCTAAGATCATTGCTCCCTTCCTCAATGGGTTTGTCTTAACAAACTTGAATGCTCCAGACCAGCAAACTCCCAAAATTTCTGCTTTGTAGGTGGACTTACTTGCTGATAATCAATTATTCAAGTGTATTTAGTTAGCAGCACCTGGCTACTAAATACCCTCTTAATTCCTCCCTTTCATTTTTCCATGGTGCTGTGGTGTACTTGTGTATGCATGAAAACCCAATTTATAAAAAAGCGAGAGAGAAAAAGGTGTGTTTTCCCTTTTAAATGAGAGATGTAAATACATCATCTTAACTTATCTGCACTCTCAGTAAATCAGGTTATGGCACCGGTGATGCAAGGCCTGGTGCCATAAACTGATTTTGGAGGGAAAATTGAGATTTCATTATTGCAATCAAAGCAGAAATAACTCTGCAGGGATAAAATTTGTGACATAATGCTTTTATCCATGTTTCATCATTTCCATTCTAAGTACAATAGCTACTTTTATGACCCAGAGTAAATTACTACAAGGAAGCAGATAGAGGCTTGCCAACTGAACACATGGCTGCACATGGAGATATTGGGTAATGCATAAGTTGAACTTAATGCGACCTTCCTACAGCAGCAATACACTTTCTCTAAACACCACATTTCTGCCTTTCAGTCATGATTATAAGATGACATCTGCCTCACCTGAAGTTGAAAAACTGAACCGCTCAAGCCCTGATGAGAGCATGCTTACACTCATCCAATCAAACACGAACAAAGGCAAGATTTAACACAACCTCACTTATTAGAAGTTTTCTTGAACCTGATGGCTGATTTGGTACTCAATGCTCACCACCCTCTGCCAATGGTCAGTGCATTGCAATCTGGGAACCAATGAGTTCGTCATCTCACTCAACGTTTGGATACTAAAACCAATATTTCAGTGTTTTAGGTGTAGTCAGCAGATATCAAGGCCAAGACTTCACCTTCAGCTGACCATTCTTTGCTTATTAAAACAATCTGAGAAGCTCAGACCACAGCTTTCGGGTCATTTGGGAAATGTTATATTTCTTTACAGTGATTATTATTGACTTTGTAACAATTACCCTTCTTATGGTTTTTCCCTTGCAATGATATTAAGTACTTATTGACTAAATGGTAAATGGACTGGTACTTATGTAAGGCCTTCTGACTAAGTTTGAGCACTCAAAGTCTTACTGCAACGTATCTCATTATTACAACGGTTTTATTTATGTCTAAGTGCTTTGTCTAACTTTCACACGTTCACACTTTGATGGCGTGCATTAGGGGCAGCTCGGTATTCAGTATCTTGCTCGGGGGACACTTCGACATGTGGACTGGAGGATACTGATCCACCACCTGGGACACAGTCGCTCCTGAAAGAGTGAAATAGTTTTGTTGCTAGATAAATGAAAGCTAATATGTCCTTTACCTCAGTCTTTCCCCATCCATAACCACAGCAATAGGTGGGCTGCTGTGGTAATTTTTTAAAATAACACTATATGAGTTTCAGGGTATTTTTTTCTTTTTAATAAAAATATATTTTAAAAATGTAATTTTTTTTTCTCCAAGGACTAAGATTGGAGGGCTCCTCCTCTATTTTTGTCTGGTAAAGCCCAACACACCCTGATTCATGACGGCAGCCTAAACAAACCTCATTAAGATTTGGGCAATGGGGTTAAAAAGGAGAAAGAGGTTTGTGTGTGTGTGTGTGTGTGTGTGTGTGTGTGTGTGTGTGTGTGTGTGTGTGTGTGTGTGTGTGTGTGTGTGTGTGTGTGTTTTTTTCCTGGAGGTAGTCAGTGGAGTTTGAATGAGAATGAATGACAGAGCGTGAAAGAGAAAGAAAAAGAGTTTGTGTGCAGTGTTCTCTGCTGAGCTCCACAGAGGACCTATCATTACCAGATGTCTCAGTATTTTGCTTCCAGACGAATCCCTGCTCACCGCCTTTAATTCGACTCTGCCTCTTTCTCTTTCTATCTTCCCTTCTTTCTTCCTTTCTGTCTGCTCGCCCTCTTTTTCTCTCTCCTTCTTTTCCTTCCTCCCTTCCCCATTCCCAGCTGTTTTTGGAGCACACAAGCACGAAGGAAGTTCTCCACCAATTGTTTCGGTCCTGAGAGGAGCTCCGCAGTTGGACCCCTCCCCCTTTCTGTCTCACTCCCCTTTCCCTCCTGCTACTCTTTTCCTCTCTCACCCTCTCTCTCTCTCTCTCCCCTCCCCTTGTTGTGACAGAGCACACCTGCTTGATCTTGGCTGCATGCGCTCCGAGTCCAATTACCCCATAGGCCCTCTCAGCCACTTCACAGTCTCATCCCCCTGCTCGACTGGATTTTGGGAGTCAAGCTCATCTCAACCACTCTCTTTGCCTAGCTTCCACTGAGAACAGGTAGGTTAATCTTTTAACTCTGATAAAGGATGAAAATCTGAGAATGAATGAGTGATCTTAGCTCAAGAACAACGACTTGGGCTTGACTGTGAACAGATTTGTTTAGTTTGAGAATAGTTTTGAGATAACTCTTCAGATTTTTGTATCATTTAATGTCTTGCTTACACATATAGGGATGAATTAGGAACATCTCTTTGTCCATTATATAAAACTGACATTATTTGCTGACGATGTTATTTTCTAAACATGTGTCTACATGTGAGGCAAAGTGGGTTTAAGTGTGCCTCCTTTCATACTTAATTTTGCATCTGTGTGCATGTGTGTGTTGTATATATTCCCGATTTGTTGCCAAGCCTTGTTCCCACAGCACTCTTGGCTTTGTGATGAGACTTTAATCATTCCCAGTCCAATCTCCATACAGCTCTGAAAGCAGCGACTAGGGAAGGGGGTGTGGTAGTGCTGTTGATACCAGTACCTCGCTCGTCTGCCAAAAAAGTATTATTTTTTCCCCGTATTTGATCTCCAAAGTATCCACCAGTGAGGACTGTGTGAAGTTCTCTCACTTTACAGTTTTAACTTGCATTTCTAATTTGTTGGTTTTTATGGCAGCTGACCAGAGAAGTGTTTGGCCACTTATTTGTTGACTGTTTAGATGTAACCCTTATGTCAGGGGATTATTCAAATGTGTTGTATTTTTACATGGCAATAGAATCAGATTTGCAATGCTTATGGAAGGGTTTAAGAGAGGAAAAGGGAGAAAACTTGGACTTTCTTTCTCCTTAACTTGGTTAATTCTTTTTGTCATTATTTGCTAACGTCAGTGGAAAAGATTCTGATTTGTTGCATTCATTTTTCCCTCTCCCTCTCTCTTTCTCTCTTTGTTTAGCTTTCTTTTTCTCTCTTTTTTTCCTTTCCCTGTGGCGTATTGGCCAGTCTACAAGTAAATGAGTGGAGAAAAAAAGTTGAAACGACAACAATGAGGATTTCTTTGTGTTTATTCAGCCCATCACTGCATGTCAAGATGTTGATTGGAAAGGTTGTTGCTGGTGCTTCTCACACTTTCCATTTCAGTGACTCATTTCAGGCCATTTTAACCCCAATCCCTTATCTGTCTGCTCAGTGAACCTGTTTCCTTTCAGTACATACCTCCTCTGTCCGCCGTGGCATTTGCAACTGTGTTTTCACAGAAGCAGAGCAGCGCCCAAATTGCTAGGGGCAACTTAAAGTGAGAAGAGGAGATGAAAAAGGAGGAGATGAAAAAAACCCTCTACCTGGCAACACACAGCACCATTAATCCTGTAATGGTACAGCTTCCTCTATCAAAGAGGTCTGAAGACTTCCCGGCAAGCCACCACACAACTCTGAGCTAACTCATTACATCCTTTCTTTGCCAGCAGAGAAAAAAACTTAATAAGGCTCAGCTGCACTGAATGACACTGAATGGAATGGAGTAAAACTGGGGAAAACTTAGAAACAACACAGAAAGAAAAATGTCACTTAGAATAGAATCGAAGCCAAAAAGAGGCATACACATTGTGCTAAAATACACCCAGAGCAATAAAAGTACTCCTCCAGATCATAGTTTCTTGGGCTAAGCAGCTGTTTAATGTTTGAACCAGAAACCAGAAATACCAGATTTTAAACTAAAAGCTGGACGGCATTTTTTTCCATTTGGAATTCAATTGTTTGGGTCAAAAAAAGGAAAAGAACAATGGAACTTGAATGGACATCAGCCTTGAAGTATTTTCCCCCTGTGTGTGTTGGAATACCAGAAAGTTCCACATGTCAGTCCTTCAGGCCAAAGTTAAGGGGTCAGACAGAGAAAGAAAATACCAAAAGCTATGAGAGAAAGGCTTGGCAAGGAAGGAAGAGAGCACAAAATGGGAGGAGGAGATGGAAAGAGAAGAAAGGTGGAGAAGGTTGGGCAGTTTGTCCACGTCTGTACAGCACAGACGTTTGATAATGGGACTGAGGCTGATGGCAGGTTGACAGCTCTTCACATGGAACAGCTGAAATGTGGTTTAACCACTCACTGGCTTTCTCATACTTTGATTCCAAACACCAGGCAAGGTTTTAAGACCCAAGAAGTTCTTTCAGTTATATTTTTTAGTCTGAAACTTTTAGTTTCTCTATGAAGAAACTACTTTGAATCATAGTGGTGAAAAACCCTTGGGTTTTTCTTGGAGCCTAAAACATCCCATCATGCAGATATACACGGAAGGAAAGACTGATTTGGCTTTACTCATATTAATTTTAGAGAACTCGTTGGCACTGACATTGTTTGTTGGCAGTGCCTGTGCATATTTTCAGATGTTCATGTTCTCCCTCACAAAATCCCCCAAGTATGTATCAGAAATTCGTTGACTGTAACGACCACTGACTTGTTGGGTAACTGCTGAATTAAAAGTTCTCAGTAATTTTACCATAGTCATCAATCAAGCATATGTGTTTGTGCAATCATGTGGGAGGGGGAAACATATTCATTTGCTGATAGGTTAAAGGGGCCACATGTGTTTTAAATGTCCTGTGGCCTTGTAAATACCTTCCAGTGATTCATGGCCTGCAGACACTCTGCTAAGTCAGGAGCAGGCCTGTGGAGAGTTAAGAGAAGAGGAGCGAGGTAGCAGACAAGGGTCGAGAGTGGCAGTTAGCGTCTGCTTTATGGTGATTGGTTCATCATGGTTTGATTTGTTCAAATTAAAGCCCTGTGGTGTTTAAAGCTCGAATCTGTTTCTGTTCTGCTGTTGCACTTTGGTCGATCGAAAGTGACGAAGCATAGAAGGGAAAATTGCTTTACTCCCTCTTGCAGGCTCCGTTTCCTGTCTGGGATTCATTAGTAATGCTGAGGCCAGTTTTAGGGGAGAGTGGAGGGAGGGAAGGGAGATGAGACAAAAGTTGAAGACAGGAGAACTGACAAGGATGCCACCGCCACAGGAAATGTCAAACCCTTCCCCCCCTTTTTTTCATTAGTAGCCTGGACTGATGAATCCCAGGTTTCAGATACGTAAGAAAATATTGTTGAATGGTAACCTTATCGATTAAAGCTTTTCACAGTTGCCCGAGCTTTTCACATTGCTATACCTAGTTTGATTCTTTGGTCAATGCTTTGAGAAGCCTTTGATGATCACTGGAAGCCCTTTCAAAGTCTTTGGAAGTCATTAAACCATCAGTTGTCTCAGTGCAGTAAAATACGACGATTAAAAATTGCTACTACACCAGTATCTTGATCCAAGTGTGTTTTAAATCTCACTATAAAGCCAAACATATTTCTCAAGTTAGGTTCCAATGAATGGCTATATATCACTTCTGCACATGCTAATCTTTGTTTTACTGATGAGGACATTTTTTGCAGCACTGTTTCTCAAACATGCATTTGTTTTTAAAGTGCAAGTGTTTGCTTCATAGCTCAATAACAGGAAACCTTTTGTCTAGCAGCTTTTGCCAATTAGTTTCTGTCCACTTTTTGTCAACAAAGAATTTCTCATTGTCACCTTCCAAGCTGGCATACAGCCACACCATCAACAATATTCGTCATGTTCCTCGAATAAAGCCACTCTGACCTGAAAGATCAAGCAGGGAGGTTTGGAAGATGGTTTAATGCGGTTACTATTTGTTCACACTTTCATGCGCGTTTAATTTGAAATGTAATTTAGAGATTTTACAAACATTAAATCACTAAAAAAATATATTAAAGTTGGGTTTTTTTGTTTTTATTTTTAATAGAAATAAAAGATGTTTTCTGCATTTTAGGAACAAAATGATAAAATTTTCTAGTGTTATGTTTGTATCTCCAGCTTGGTGGTGTCCTCTGTAAAACTGGAAGTGATAAAGTGAATCACATTTATCCTGTAACAGAAAGTTGTATCTTCTTAGAGGGAATTAGAAATGCACACACTGGTGTGATCTGGGGTTTTGCAGGGTCAAGTCATGTTCCTGCATGCTGTTCAGGGCTGACAGCCCTTCGGGTTGTTTGAGAAGCCATATTTCAGATTTGCAGGCCAATCCTTCGGGGCCTGTAGATGCATCTGAGCAGACTGGTAATTAAGGAAGCAATGCCTGGGGTGCAGCAGGTTGAATTTTAACTTTTTCATTGTGTCTGTGGGTTTTTAGAGTAAACATTAAAGCTTACAGAAAGACTTTGGGTGACCAAAATTTTTAGTTACTAGTTACTAGTTTATAAATTTCTACACCTCTTGACCCAAAAACGCCTAACTTAATAATGCTAATACCACTTAAAGTTTATTCTGCAGCTATGATTCCAATTTCTTAGTTAACGTCCCAAAGAACAATCTCTGTCTGAAAAGCTTTTAGTTTTATTTTTCTTGGGTTTGTTTCAAATAATTTTACTCTCATCATCAGCAACTCCTAAATCTTTATATAAATCATGAAGTAGTAAGCAGTAAGCTTTGTGTTTGCAGTATTGCTGCAGCAGTTAAAGGCTAACAGAGCTCAGTTTGAGATTGCTCTCATCTCGTTCTTCCTTTTGCATGTCTGGCTTCCATTAAAAGATGCTGAAGTGTTTATGGACACCGTCTGACAGATTGATGGCAGGGAAACTGAAATTCTGCACCAGTGAACATGTTCATGTATATCTAGTTGTGTGTTTTTGGCCAGAGGTCAAAGCAGACAGATAAGGTTCAGTAGTCCTTGGTTATGTGTGCCCATTTCTGTTCTGTTCTGTTCTGTTAAATAAACCTGGTTTTGCTGATTAATTTGAGTTTTCAGCCTCTGAAATGTGCCAGATGTAAGGAGTTTACAATATCAGTAGTTCACTGAAAAGATTGGCAAAGTGGCTTGAAATAGTTAAACTATAATGCTTTAGCAAATGAATTATCATGCAAAACAGGTCCATCCAATTTGACATAGATACTTTGTTATAGATACTGTGTCAACAGCACAACATGATGTTGGTTATAGTTATTTTGGTACCATATGATCTGGCATCCACTGGCTCATAATACTCATAATACTGGCCTACGAGTGCCTTACATCCCAAAATCCAACAAAATTAAAGAACACTGCATTCAGTTTCGTAGATGAGGTTTTTATTGGATTGAATTTTCTGCTTTGATTAGATATGAGAGCCTAACACAGCCAAGATTACGCAGCCCTTGGAAGACTGGAACAACTTGTCCTCTGGATCAGATGTTTGCTGAGACCAGAGCTTTTTCATTCAACACATTCAAGTAAAACAAATGCAACATGTTTTTAAAGCACAGAAAGTTGAATCTGGACATTAAACACATGATCATGTGACACAATTCCAGTTTCTAATTTCCAACCTATAGAATCAGCTGCTTTGTTTTGGGGGGGGGGGGGGGGGGGGGGTTTCTGGTTTTTGCACTTCATAGCAAAACAAGGAAAGTTAAGAGGCAGAAACGAACCTATCGAACTTGATTCCCCTCTGAATGGATGTGATTTCAAGCTTGGTCACACTGTATGCAAGCACTGTAACCGCTGGACTGAAGCTGTACAGTGTGTCAAATCGGTGGCTGTTTTGTGGACAGAGACTATAATTACTGCTCATGTTGAGAGTCACTTTGAGCCGTGATCCCCATGACCCGACACAACCTTAACCAGGATTTGCACTACGTCAGCACTCACTGTCACTCCCATTCTCTTAAAAGCTTACAAAATAGTTTAAGCAACAAATCTAGTATTTTCATTGTGACATGCCTAATAATAGAATAGAAAAAGTACTACAGTACAAAAAACAACACAGGTACCTGTGTTAACACACATTAAAACAAACTTTTTGTTTCATCCACACTTGAGAAGACCTTAACATGAACCCAGTCACACAAAAAAAACCCCAATAAAATAAACATATGGGCCACTAACATCCTATGTGTGCTCAGAGGCCATATAAGCAACCTCGGAGTCACTTTTAACCCTGGCCAGCTGATGGTTTTTGTTAAGTTTCATCATCCTGGTCATGATGCTCAGGTCAAGGTCGGCTGCAGACCAGCAGCTCCAAAATTGTTTGTTAGCAGCTGTGGCTCAAAAGCGCCCTTCAATTATTGTGGCACCACGAGGGAAGGAGGAACGTTTGGCTTTAAGGTTGACAAGCAGATTGCTGGGTCTTTGAGACTCTGCATGCGTGTGTGTGTGTGTGTGTGTGTGTGTGTGTGTGTGTGTGTGTGTGTGTGTGTGTGTGTGTGTGTGTGTGTGTGTGTGGTTATCTTTAGAAATAGAAAAAAAAGGAAGTAGGATTCTCCCAGCGACTCCACTTGTACTGTAGATATAGACCCATACAGAAGATGAAGTGTTCGACAAGCAAACGATCATTAGATATGATATACAGCTGCAGCCATGAAATTTCTTGTCATGCATCTTCTTTGAATTACTGTAAAAACGCAAGCAGCTGTTAGCTAAAATGGTTATTAAAAAAAAGAAACAGGTGCAAAAAATATGAAACACGCTTAATGAAAAGGTAAAAATTAATGGAAAATGAGCCTGTAGAGGTAATCCAGGACTTCTTTGATGCTACATACTGGAACCAGAGTACTTGGTTCACCTCATGGACAGGACATTAACAGTTTTGCTGGCAGAATCACAGAACACATTAAATTTTGTGACCACACTATCTCCCCAAAAAGGATTTCATGTTGATTTATAAGATAAGATAAGATAAGATAACCTTTATTAGTCCCACACGTGGGAAATTTGTTTTGTCACAGCAGGAAGTGGACAGTGCAAAAGTTATGAGGCAAAAATTAGAATACAATAAGAATAAATACAGTACACAACTGTACAGAATAGAATAAAATAAAATACTATATACAGTAGAATAAAATAAAATAAATATACAATAAGATAAAAATAGAATACAAATACTATATACAACTGAGTAAAAATACAACGATGACAGAAAGGATTATTGCACTTAGTATTATTGCATATGTATGGATGTGTGTGCTTGATCAGTTAAAGTCTTTATTATGGAGTCTGACAGCAGTGGGGAGGAAAGACCTGCGAAATCTCTCCGTCCCACACCGTGGGTGCCGCAGTCTCCCACTGAAGGAGCTGCTCAGTGCTGTCACAGTCTGCTGCATGGGGTGGGAGATGTTGTCCATCAGGGATGACAGCTTAGCCGCCGTTCTCCTGTCACTCACCACCTCCACTGGGTCCAGAGGGCATCCTAGAACAGAGCTGGCCCTTCGGATCACCCTGTTCAGTCTCTTCCTGTCCCCAGCAGAGATGCTGCCGCCCCAGCAGACCACGCCATAAAAGATAGCAGAAGCCACAACAGAGTTATAGAAGGTCTTCAGGAGTGGGCCCTCCACTCCAAACGACCTGAGTCTCCGCAGCAGGTACAGCCTGCTCTGCCCTTTCCTGTAGAGGGCGTCTGAGTTATGAGTCCAGTCCAGTCTATTGTTCAGATGAACACCAAGGTACCTGTAGCTGTCCACAGCCTCAATGTCCATACCTTGGATGTTCAGTGGTTGCAGTGGAGAATGCTTGTGCCTGCGGAAGTCTACCACCAGTTCCTTGGTTTTACTGGCGTTGATCTGGAGGTAGTTCAGCTGGCACCAGTCCACAAAGTCTTGGGTCAGACCTCTGTACTCCTTGTCGTCCCCATCAGTGATGAGGCCGACTATTGCAGAGTCATCAGAGAACTTCTGCAGGAAGCACTGGGTGGAATTGTGGGAGAAGTCTGCAGTGTAGATGGTGAAGAGGAACGGAGCCAGAACCGTTCCCTGTGGGGCCCCCGTACTGCAGACGACCCTGTCCGACACACAGCCCTGAGTCCTCACATACTGTGGTCGGTCGGTGAGGTAGTCCAGGATCCAGGTAGTGAGGTGATGGTCCACTCCAGAGTTCACCAGCTTGTCCTTTAGAACCGAGGGAAGAATAGTGTTGAAGGCACTGGAGAAATCAAAGAACATGATTCTCACAGTGCTTCCAGCGGTCTCCAGGTGAGCGAGGGAACGATGTAGGAGGTGAATGACGGCATCATCCGCTCCAATGCCAGGCTGGTAGGCAAACTGAAGTGGGTCCAGTGATGAGCTTATTAGGCGCCGAAGCTGAGCCAGGACCAACCGCTCCAGGGTCTTCATCAGGTGGGATGTCAGAGCCACCGGCCTGTAGCTGTTGAGGTCCTTGGGGCGTGAAGTCTTTGGCACTGGTACAACACAGGAGGTTTTCCAGAGCTGTGGGACTCTTCCCAACCTCAGGCTCAGGTTGAAGAGGTGCTCCATCACCCCACACAGTTGGTCCGTGCAGGACCTGACGACCCTCGAGCTGATGCCATCTGGACCCGCTGCCTTCTTGCCATTAATCCTCCTCAGTTCCCTCCTAACCTGGGTGGTTGAGAGAGACAGGCTGGAGCCTTGTGTTGAGTGTGTATTGGATGCTGCAGTTGGGGGTGGGGGGGAGTGAGCAGGGTGAATAGAGGAGGTGTGAAGTGTCTGAGGTGGAACAGCAGCAGTGGGGGTGGGTGAGTCTGCAGCCGATGTTGCAGACTGCCTCATAGCTGAATCAAATCTGTTGAAGAAATGATTCAGTTCATTTGCCCATCTCACATCTTTATGAACAATCCTTTGGTCATTGAAAGAAATGCCTAATGAAAAGATGAAGTCTTCATGTCTAGGGATAGGGTGGAGCTGAAGGTTAAGTTGAAAATGTAAGAGCTCATAGAGGAGGAAATTCAGAAACTCTGCCAAAGCACAACAGACAGCCGACCAGTGGGCAGGCTGGAGAAAGCAAATGTCTTGGCCCACTTGATGCTGCTCATGAAAACATCTCTTGACCCTCTGTAGTTTGCATATAGACCAAATCTGGGAATGGAGCATGCAGACATCTGCAGTATGTGCTGCAGAAAGCATACTCCCATCTAGATAGCAACAGGATCACCTTCTTTGATTTTCCAAGTGAATTTATCATGAGAAGATACAGGAAATGTCAGTAGACTATCTCAGCGGTCCCCAACCTTTTTTGCGCCACGGATCGGTTTATGCCCGACATTATTTTCACGGACCGGCCTTTAAGGTGTCGCGGATAAATACAACAAAATAAAACTAGTACCGGTACCGAAAAAAAGAAGATTTATTCATAACACACGTGAAAAGACCCAGGAAAACCGAGTTAACGATAAGAACGATAACAAAATAACGCTGAAAACCAATACAAACCCTGAAAAAAATACATTTCACACCTGAGCCTCAACTCTCGCGGCCCGGTACCAAACGACTCATGGACCGGTACCGATCCGAGGCCCGGGGGTTGGGGACCGCTGGACTATCTGACAGCCAGGACTCGGTGTGAGTTTGGGTAGTGCTCTGTATGAATTGGTGATACAGTATGAAAGAGACTATATTGTCTCCTGTTCCTGTTCACCTTATACACCTCATAATTTCAGCAAAGTTTGCAATACAACCTACAGAAATACTGACAATTCTGCAGTGGTTTGCTGTATTGGTGATACAGGAGGAGAAGCATGGAGCACTACTGGATGTTTTTTCTAGAGTGGACTGGGAGGTATCATCGTGTGAATATGAAAGGCTACGTGGGCCATGGTTATGCTGGGATAGGATATTGATGTGGTGTAGGTGTAGAAGTACCCAGGGATCCACATGGATTACACAAAGGCTCTATGTAAGAAGGGGATAAGTGGATGATTTTCTCTTACAGACTGAAACTTAGGTGCCAAAAGGACAGATAAAGGAAATCTTTCATTTCATTTCATTTGTATTGTATATCTCATTCTATAAATGTTTAAATGTTAAGCCTTCTCTAGTTCCAGCAGTAACAGTAGAAATGCAGACTTGACCATGGTCACAATAAGGCTTACACGTGGATTGTAACAATGTAAAAAAAAAAAATTTTAAAATATGAAAATGAAAATATATTATTTTATATGATTGTTATTTTTAACAGTATCTGTAAGGGAACCCTCAGTCGGATGACCCTCACTAATCTCTCTAAACTAAAGGTGTTTTTACTTCTACATTTCTTATTCTTTTTCTTATAAACTGAATTCTTTTGTCTGCTTTTGACTTATTGCAGCATTCAACAGCATCCAATTCAACAGAATTTGGTATTTTCTAAACTTATTTTCTAAACTAAAAGACTATATTCAAAGTGTATCCACCCAAAACCTTCTGTGTCATTTCAGGCTCCCTACTATCAGCACCATGAGGTCTGCCTGTCTCTCTCTGCTCCTGGTCACCGCCTGCTGGGCTCTGCCCTTTCGCCAGTCTGGCTTCTTAGACTTCATGATGGATGAGGGGTCAGGGGACCCTGTTACTCAGTCCCCATTGCCCCCCGTGATTGGAGGCCCTAAATGCCCCTTCAGATGCCAGTGCCACTTGCGTGTGATCCAGTGCTCTGACCTTGGTAAGGCAATACACTTCCCAGTGGTGGTTTATATGGTTGTGTAGACTTGTTTTCTAGCACTGATTAAACAATATGAGAATTATCCATGGTTAAAGTCCAAAATCTTTCAGTATATATAGACAAACAGAACTCCATCACCTGTAAAGATATGCTTTGCATGTTTCTTTTGGGTTTGCTTGAGCACAGCTAACATCTATTTTAAGGCCTAATTCCTAAACATTTGTGAGAAGAAATGTTTTCTTCATTCAGTCCTTCATGTGCAGTCCTGTTCTAGAATCAAAATGCCTGAGCTTGTTCCACTGTACCATTCATGGCATTACATTTTTTAACTCTTTTCCTCCTCAGACACCTACTAGGGGTAACCATAGCTTCTCTTTTCTGTCATATTTCAGGCCTGCTTCCTAAAAAAAGATTGGGTGTGCATCAGGTAGTGATGGTTATTTCTCCCTGTACAGTTCACTAGTGCCACCCTATTAGTTGCCAAACCACATCTTAATTTATATATAGAGGTGTGAAAACTCATCATTAAGGGTAGTGGAGAGATCACCAAATGTTCTTTATGGGGGAAGGAGTTAAGAGCCTGAAAGAAGTCACTTGCTTTCCTCGCTCCACCCAAACCCAAAGGGTCATTGGAAGGGTGTATTGTGTTACTCATTCTTGCACAGTCCTCCAGAGAACTTGTTTTGATACATTAACTGCTTCCAGATGCTGCAAGTCTTATTTCATTTCTTGTAACAACAAGATTATCTTCTTTTTCTGGATAACAGCTTTTCTTTAATCGCAGCAGCGATTAAAGGTTAACCTGGACTTCATAAATATATTCTAGTACCGTAAATTAACCAAAAAGTGCTTCTATAAGTTTACATGGTTTATTTACCAAGGTTAGAACTACTATTAGTTGGGTTTTTCATTCATCACACTCACAACAATTTACTCAATAGTCATCTTCTTTGTTTGGACCTCATCTGCCATGTTTGTCTAATCTCATGTATGGTATACACAAAAGGTTCAGTCATCTTTCAGAATCCAACACACAAAAGTCCCTGACCTCATTTATATTTGGTTATTATGTAAAAGTGCTTGACTAGGCAGTTCGGTTTGACAATTCTTTGGCCCTGTTTTTGTTTGGAAAGTATGAGCTTCAAGAAGGAGCAGGACAGGGAGGAGTGTCACTAATGGAGGATACTAGGATGAGGAGTAGACAGACCTCGCATAAACAAACAAAAGATGTTTCAGATTCTGGAAAAGAAGCATAAGGAGACAGGCAAACAAATACGAGCAGGCGACTCAAACGGTTAAGGGACAGACAGGCAGTCACAAACACAGACGGTCAGAGAGACCAGTTCCATTATGTCATTACTCCAAGAGGGGCCGTGAGCAGCAGCACTTTCCCCAAAGATACAACTCTATTCTCCACTCTTGCATCAGCACTATTTTCCAGATCCCCCATCTGCTCCGCAGATCTGCTGGCACATCCACAATAGACATTCAAATGCTCAGATACACACACACACACACACAGGAATAAACATTGCATGTGTTTGGACACACACAAGTCTGGCCATAAAATGTCTGAAAGAACTCAGAGATTTGGATTTTTCTCAGTGAGGCTGATTGCTGCTGGCACGATGACAGTTAAAACATTCAGGGGGAAAACCGGTGTAAGGGTCAAAAGTTGCGATTATATCTGTAAGAAAGAGGTTTTGCTGACAGGCTGCAGAACAGCTTTTCTTTTTCCATTACAAGTAATAAAATGGCGCAATCCCCCATTAAACCTGTAAAGCTAATTGTCTTTTAAAAATATATGACGGTATAAAGTGAGCAACCTGGGCATCACACCCTTCTGAACAACCCAAAAAAGTCCCAAACTTCCCAAGAGCCATTTGGTTCTGTGACAACTCATCCTTCCCAGACACAGTTCCAGAAAACGACAGGAAATTTCATAAATAGTGTCATTAATTCTTTGTAAGGCTCCAAATTAGTCCAGTCTACTCCAAAGCAATCATGCACTTGAGATTGTAATCACTCTGATATAAAACTGAGTGATTAGTGAAGTGAGGACAAAACTCGAAGCCCAGTTTTTTCTTGCTCATTTCCCGATTGCTAACAGATGAAAAACAAGAAGTGAAACATTCAGTTAATTTATGCTGTAATTTTAAACATTTTTTAACATTAGACTTTTGCTATTGTGTAATGAGGCGTTTTTCTTTCAAGCTTTGCTTTCGCAGTACATTTGACAGCTTGGCTACAGTTCATTAACCACATGAGGTTAACTTAAAGTCTCCAGTCACACAGGCTCAGAGAACGATCAGAGACCCTCCGGTAACCACCTGCTTCTAGGGGGAAATGTTTATTCCCAAGCTAGTTGACCAAAACTTCCTTGTTTTGGTCGCTAGCGTATTGGTGCTCTCATAGTATGAATGGAGGTAATAAAGTTGCCTACTGGCCAGCTACTGTCCAAGCTGTAGTGAAACTGTGAAAACTAACCAGAAATGAAGACCGTTTGCCTTCAAAGTTAAACCTGCAACTTTTGAAATGTTTTGGCTGCAGTGCCGAGGCTCAGATTTTATTTTTAAGGCAGCTAGGCAGCGAGTATTTGCAGAACAACATGAAAAACTACAGACAACCACGCCAACTCATTTCACCCACGAGAAAGCCAGCAACCTTCAGGAATCACTACTAACCAGTCCAGGGATACAGATTTGTCCCTAGCAACCAGTGATTGTATCACATACAGGGCAGACAGCTCTCCAACATAGCGTGCATGACATCACATGGAGAACATTAATTAAGCCAAACTTCGTGTCCAGAAAACAACGCATTTGTTGGGCCTTATGGAGTTCATATTCAGGTCATTTATGGCTCAACTACTTTGAATCACATCAGATTGCATGATCATTGCACAACGCCCTTTATCTTGAATGTTTTTGAGTTTCTTGCGAGATTTTTTTCCACACATGAGATGTCAAATCATTATTCACACTCAAATAGAAAACATTCCTTTTTAGCCAAGTTTTAAGTTAAATGTTTTGAAGGGGTGGTTTTTAATTAATTTGACACTCTTATTATAAAAAATGAATCTGCAGATGAAACATGCCGTCATAAAACCATGTATTTTGTTGGATAGTCAGCACCACATGTTCCACCCATTTTTCTTCTAAACCTCCGGTGACATGGAGTACTTATTAAGCTGTATTTGTCACCAGATAGTTGACTGTAAATTGTAATAAATAGTGTCTAGCTGAGGCAGATGACAGATGTTGGAAACTAGGTTAAGGCCATATTTTTCAGCAGTTGTCATTTGCCTGACATATTAATATATATGGCGTATTTTTTGCTTCTATTAGAAACCACAAACACATCCTTTTGAAAGTTTTTCCAGCTGGCTTTCTACAAAATTGTTGCTTTTACAATAGAGGCATCAAAAAATGAGTTTTAGGCCCGTGGAAGCAGAGATGTTTTGACTTTTTAGAAAAGAATAATAAAAGGTGTGTGTGTAAGACTAGAGCTATACAGTGCAGTGATGTAATGATGACCACAAACTGCTGTGTTAATGTGTCATGCACTGCCAAGTTGGAAAAGCTGACAGAAAAACAAACCAGCAGGAAATAATGTTTGGGTGAGCCAAACAGAAGTAGTCACAAGTTATTGAGCCAAAATTTGTCAAGACATACGTATGGAGTGGAGAAACAGAGTGTAACCTTTTTTGTTAAACAGTTTATTCTACGCCTCTTCCTCTCAAATGTAAACTGCCCATTAGGAATCTCGCCGTATGTTTTTTTGTATCACCACCGAAGCATAAAAATCTCCTAGATGTCTTCATTCAACTTTTTTGAAAACTTGTCTTTCACATCAGATGCCTTTTTTTTAATTTGCTCATGACGTGCCGCGCTAAAGTCCAAGCAAAAGGATCTCATGTGACCTCAGTGTCCAGGTATGCAGTTGCATTAATGCCAAAGGAAATTTGTTTCAAGGTCCATTTCCACCATGTGTGCCTCGCAGCACATCAAATAGTTTTTCTGTCCCTTTGGAATGTCTGTTCTTAAGATCTTAAAGTCAAAGCACCATCCTGTACTGTTAGATATTCCCAAGCCAGTATGCAACAGACATCATGGAGAGGCTTTATTCAGTAACACTGCAAGGCAGACAAACACACAACAGTTATCACATGTGGATTTGTAAGTTTAAAGGACCTAAAAATTAACTGTGTGAAATTGTGAAAAATTTGTTTTTCTTGGCTGTTCAAATTAAAAACAAATCATCAAATCAGCTACACCTGTTTTTGTTTATTGCTTTGAAAAATCGAAATCATCGATTCATCCACACTATCAAAAAAAACTGAGTGATGCTCAAAAAAACATGTTTTTCAGTATCAATCTGATTATTTTTATGGGATGGTTTAAAAATCCACACATGTTAGCTGACAAAAAAAAATCCTCCTTCCCAGGATGAAGACCAGTAACTCAAGACATCACATTCAAACATCTGTGTCCAAACTGTCTTTCCTGCAGCTCATGCTGAGCACACATTGCCTCTGGCAACAGCACAAAGTTCCACAAATACACACTACACATTTTCACACAGTCGGACAAAGGCGGACAGAAACCAGGGAAGAATAGCGGGTAATCGTTTTGTATCCATTTCCTCTTGGGGTCAGAGTGTGGTTAACCTCTCAACACCTGAACCACCACTGTCACCGCCTTACTCCACCATCCATCATTCCGATGGATTTATTGCACTTGTATGCTGCTGACTGTCATAACCACACATGCAGTTAATCAGGTTCTTATTGAAATCGCCTCCTTTAGGCCTGAAGGCTGTCCCTGAGGATATTCCAGATGACACCACCCTGCTGGACCTGCAGAACAACAAGATCACTGAGATCAAGGAAAATGACTTCAAGAACCTTAAAGGACTACACGTAAGAGATCATTCGCTTTCACAGGGTCGCGTGCCCATGAACCATTTGTTATTCCCAACATTATATAATGTCTGAAGTTATGTAACTATAAAACTCACCACAGCTGTCTTTCAACATAAAACTTGATTATCCACACTGGGAAACATCTTGTCCATCCATCCATCCATTCGCTTCCGCTTATCCTTTTCTGGGGCGCTGGAGCCTATCCCAGCTGTCATAGGGCGAGAGGCGGGGTGCACCCTGGACAGGTCGTCAGTCTGTCGCAGGGCTAACACACAGAGACAGACAACCATTCGCACTCACGTTCACTCCCACATTCACACCTATGGGCAATTTGGATTAATCAATTAACCTAACCCCACAAATTGCATGTCTTTGGACGGTGGGAGGAAGCTGGAGTCTTGTATTAAATCAATTTTTTGATGTTGGATAGATCCTCCACCTCCATAAAGCACCACCTCCATTTCCCTATACAAATAGTAAATACCACGACTGCCCCTCTCACAGTCCCCCAGTCCATGGAAAGCATTATCCCTATAGGCCTCACAGCCTTACACCTCTGAACTCTCGTAGCTTTCCTTCTCGCAATAAATGCCTCAGTCTGACAGCCAGAGCTGTTTCCAATGTAATGTAACTGGCCTCACAAGGGGATTGGTCCACATACCACATATTGCTTCATGTCTGCTCCAAGAGAGGGCAACAGCAGGAGTGAGATTCCTCTGAAAATGCATTAGTAATAACACCCACCACCACAACATCTGCTGGGTTCAAAATATCTTTTGTTTTTGTTGCGGTTTTATTCGGAAAGTACGATTTCTTTCACAGTCCTATGGTGCATATAGCCATGAAACTTTCTCAGTGGAAAAACTAGAAGCCACCAAGGTGTAAAGTTTCAAATAAATGTTCAAATTCCATATAAATAAATATCAAACAGTGATCTGGATGTGAAACGCTGCTGCTGTATTTTCTAGACTGAAATGTTGCTGTTAATGCCTTGAACTCATCATTTCATGCATTTTTAATTAACTTTAACACTGTTATAGACACTAGGCAGCAATAAAAACATTTTACAGTCAAGAATATCATATTATTTCCCTTGTATTCCCTCTTACAGGCTCTGATCCTCGTGAACAACAAACTCACTATCATCCACCCCAAGGCCTTCAGCCCTCTGACCAAGCTGCAGCGCCTGTACCTGTCAAAGAACTTGCTAAAGGAAATGCCGGCTAACATGCCAAAGAGCCTGCAGGAGCTTCGCATCCATGAGAATGAGATCACCAAGATTAAAAAGGCCTCTTTCCAGGGCATGTCCCATGTCATCGTCATGGGTATAAAAATTTACTGATATAGTTACCACATTATATTTATACATATTCTTTTGCTCTTCCCTCAAGTAATTACATACAGAGGAATAGCTAGCAGGTCTGATTTACATTTTAAAAGAAGCAAACTTGCTCATGTAAACACACAGAGTATGCAGCTGGTGGCTTGACGGCCTCTGGGAAGGTTGATTTAATGTTTTGTGTGTGACCTGTTAATGTATTCTCTATTGTGTCTTAAAATACAACCCCCACTTCTTTTGCAGAAATGTACAGTTTACAAATCAAATGTGCATATTTGGGCAATGAGCTGTACTGCTGTTTATCCATCTAGATTGTTTTGCTATGAGTTGATCCAAATTTTGGAGATAGTGTCTCCGTTCTTCTGAATATTCTCTGCAGAAGGATCTGTGCTTTTCCCTTGGCTCGGTTCTAATGTTAGCTGATTGCACGCTTGTGCAAATTTCATACATGAAATCGCAAAGTTGTTCAGCATAGTGAAGCCTACAAGCAAGATAAGGCAGAGCCAAATGTAACAAAACTCCCTGCGTTCTCCTAAAATACCAACACATCTTCCCAATTTGGTGTGACACTTTCCCAATCATATATGTAGAAAATGATGAGCTTACAGTTTTTATAGCTTAGAATTTGGTGTTTAGGTTCAATTATCAATTCTTCTGCTGTAATAATAACAATATCAAACTTAAGTTGTTTGATTAAAATGTACTGGAACACTAAAAGGCAGGAGTTGTTTATCTTCACTATATTTGCAAGATTAAAGAGGTTTTCACTACTGAAATCTCCAAATCTGGGCAACTAACAACAAAACTTGCTGTGAATTGTCCCATTATTTTCCTCCTCACTTTGATAACTCATATCTAACTCTTAAAATTCCCTGTCCCACAAATAAAGTATCATTGTGTCACTGATTAAACTAAAGCCAGCGTGTGGATTCAATCAGCTGAAATACAGTGAAAGTGGTATGAGAATGATGCTCCGTCTGTGACAAACCAGGAAATCTGGCATGGAGAAAGATGACTGTGCAAACAGAATTATTTCATTAGTCAGCCCTCGTTGTTCCCGTAACACATCCAGGGAGGAACTAATTTGGGATCCATTTCTCTTTTTTCGTCATGTGTCCTCAATTCCATCTTTTTTTTCAGAGCTTGGATCCAATCCTCTGAAAACTGCAGGAATTGAGGCCGGTGCTTTTGCTGACCTGAAAAGGGTGTCTTACATTCGCATTGCAGACACTAACATCACAGAGGTCCCCAAAGGTATTGTTCTCATCTATTACCACAAATAACTCCTAAAAGAAGATTTGTGCATGCGACTGGATTTTAGTTTACAGTGAAACACTTGGTTTAGTGTAAAAAGAAAAGAAAGAAGGAATACTGCATATTCCTAGACTAGAAATATCCTCTTCTTGCTTTTTTTCCCTCACAGAAGATTGAAGAAGTCATAGAAGTTGCTACCTCTTAATACCACTTGGTTTTTGATGTGGATCTATTGTCTTGTGGGTTCGCAGGTCTGCCCAGCTCTCTCTCTGAGCTTCACCTGGACGGAAACAAAATCACCAAGCTGACAGCTGACAGGCTCAAAGGCCTAAATAACCTGGCAAAGTAATATGCATATGTTTATCATTTTAAACTGTGATTTCCTTTGCATTTTGAGCTTTAAAGTGAGTGCAGGTGGGACCACTTCAATGCAGTATTAACCACTTGCAACTACATGGCCGTGAGTAGTTGTAGTAGTTGTAGATTTAATGCTTTATGCTTAGAAAAAAGGAGAAAAACTTGACTATCCAGAGTCCGGAATTTAAAAAAAAAATGCAGATGCCCAAATGGATTTAAGAGTAGAGCACTGGCACATATTTACGTGTAAGAGGGAAAAAGTTTATTATGGGGTTTGTAATTGAATGATAATTAAGCTGAGGGTGCCTGCAGTCGCTTGCAGACAGGCTGGAGTGCAGTCAGAAGGGAGCCGAGTAAGTGGGGCACTCACTCTCCTATGGTTTGGAGTTGGTTGAGTTTTGCAGAGCTAGGTTTTTCTGCAGTACATAAAGAAGAACAGTCTGGGGAGGTTCACTGGAGACTGAAGTAAGCCTCTTAAGACACGCACTTTTTTCCATTAATCCTAGGTCATCTGAATTTGTCAGCTTCAGCTCTGAATGTGCACATTTTGTCACATTTCTCTGCAGTCACTTTTGCATCATTGCTGCTCCCTTTAGGCAGCTTTTTTCTGATTTGGACAGCTGGTGGGCGTGGCTCCTATGAGTGCAGCTCTATTCCTGACATGAGTACTACATCAAGAATATCTGCTATCCCTGATATCATACAGAGCTACCAGACATTTGTACAGCAGGCTGAAGTCTAAGCTTGTGGCTCATAATTTATGATAATGTACCTTTCTGAATGAGTTACCTTTTCGAATTGTGTTTCCACTCTTTGGTTTGGCTTGTTGACCTGGAAAACTAGCTGCAGTGTTACTGTTTAAGCAATTTTCTGTCTGGAAAACCCTAAAGCCTAAACAGTGGTTTCTGGATAATCAAAATAAATGGTTTGCTCATAAATTTGACTAGAACGTGTTTATAAGATCACTGCTCAGATTATGCCAGGGATGGCATACCAAACCAGAACAAAGAACACTTTGATGCAGAAGTTGAGGGAAGAGGAGCATAAGATGCTTTTTGTTTTCCATTCTCTCATAATGAAGTAATTGAGTGGGAGATTCTGGGCTCTGCAGCAGGTGTGGATATTTTCCTGCATGCGCATTTCCTCTGGTAAATCTCTCTCACTTCCTTTCAGCTCATTTTATTAGCTATTGAGGACTTTGGAGTGAATGTCACTGGCTTAGTTTGCAATGTACTACTTTTTTCTACTTCCTGATTTTTCTTGCAGGCTGGGTCTGAGCTACAATCAGATCAGCTCTGTGGAAAACGGCACATTGGCTAACACACCCCACCTGCGAGAGCTGCACCTTGACAACAATGCTCTGACCAGCGTGCCTCCTGGCCTGCCCGACCATAAGTACATCCAGGTACATACTCATCTGATTAACGTTAGGATTATGGCACTTTTCCAGTTTTCAATACACATCTTAATCAAAGGAAGGTTGTTATTGCAACCACTTATTTCCAGCACTGTAGTTATGTTTCTCATTCTCTTATGGTTTGATCACACACAGCTCCTTTTCTCCGATGTAAACCATGCTGAAAAAGTTTACTTTGCTGCGTTTTTTCATTTGGGTTGTTTAGGTTAACAATGCTCGATTACAAGTCAGCCAAGGCTTTCATAACTCAAGTCATATGGATTCATTTTTTGTTTGTTTATTGACTGTTGGTAGCTTACACTGATACAATCTGATCTGGAAAGTAGGGGGAAAGTAGACGGGCCATTTAACGTTTAGTTTGGCACTTTGATATCTCAAATGTGGAACTACTGCTTCAATCTTATCTCAGAAGGCTCCTTCATTTAAGGTAATTCCCTGAATTTCTCAATAGATCAAAACGTATTAGATTACAAACTACCTTTTTCTGTGAATGTTGTCAAGAGCAAACATCCCAGACTTTTGGAAGAAATGAACCAGGTTGTTGATATAACTTTCAAAATTTGCAAACTATGCACAGTCTGCACAAATCCTTTACTTCCAGCACAGATTGGGACACTTCCATTCTCTGAGTCAAAAAGGATATTGTGTGATTCATCTGCAATTCCTGTTCCCAGACATCCCACGCAAGTCTGTGGAAAGCCCAAAGTGGCATGGCAATAATTAAATGACGATCAGATACAGTATGAGAAGGAGAAACTTGCAGAGGCAGCAGCAACTGTAAGCATGCTGGAGCACATTAAATAGCACACCCTCTATGAGATTTACCAATAGAATGAGCAGAAATGTATCAGCCGATGTGGACTGATAGAAGTTGCATAACAGAAGGTTTTATTGCAACTGTAAGAATATCTACACTGCGATATTTAGGGTGTTTTTTACATTAAAAAAAACAAAGAAAGGTGGACAACAATATTGTTTTTAGTGAAACCAGATGTTTAGAAAAGGTGCCACATACAAAGAAATTATTTATAGAAGTCTCTTTCATGCTTTTTGTTCCGTCTTTTGACTTTTCCATTGTATATGATGACATATTTAGCAGGGTGACTCTGAAGTCTGTAATTAACATTATAATGTTATGCCACTTTCCCGCCTTTGCTCCTAGAGCCTAGCAGCTTTGTCATTTTCCTGAGTTCTCCATATTTTTTACACACCACTTGATTAGCATGTATGCAGTCCTTTTCTCCACTGTTTTTAGTTAAACATTCTGAAGAGAGGAGGGAAAAAAGCCTAGCTTGGTTGTTGCTATCATTCATTTTGAGACATATTATTTTCCTCTTAATCTGCTTTATTCTGGAAAAGCCAAATTATTGCCATGCACGTTCGGTGACCGAATGTTGTTATTATTTTAATCCCTGCTCTAGGTGGTCTACCTTCATGCCAACAAGATTGCTGCTGTGGGAACAGAGGACTTCTGTCCTCCCGGCTTCAACACCAAGAAGGCCATGTACTCTGGCATCAGCCTGTTCAGCAACCCCGTGCCTTACTGGGAAGTTCAGCCAGTCACCTTCCGCTGTGTCTTTGACCGCTCCGCTATCCAGCTCGGCAACTACAGGAAGAAGTAGAGCGTCCTACATGCCACTGCAAGGAAGTGTGTGTTTGTAAATGAGTGTGTGAGAGTTTTGTATGTGTGAGTGTTTGACAACAGCCCCACAACACTGACTCCCTACCAACACTGCCTTTCCACAAATGATGATACAGTTAATTCGCATACTCATTTCAAAACTCTGTGGACCTCAAACACAACGTATCAGATTCAATATTCAGCTTCAAGGTTTGTGTAACGATAGTACCCACAGCTTACTGCAACTACTAGCACACTACAGTGACGCTTTCGTGCACAGGGCACATCATTCACGGGACCAGTTACGCAAGCATTAATATTGCATATATGTTCACATAAGTGCTGTAACATATTAATGTGTATAATATGTGCAATTTATTCAGTGGACAACAAATTAAAAGATGAACCCAAACCAAAAAAAAAAACCCAACAACAACAAAAAAATCTCACTCAGTGGAAATCTCAATTTAATCGCCTTTTAGACCTGTAGCATTGTATGAATTAGCTGGCCTGTAGAGCAGGCAGCAATGGGTTAACTTGTGTTTTACCCTTTAACAACCGGTATACTAGAATGTAGTAGATATTGCCTGTGTACTAGGAATAGACTTCAAAGTGTAATATTACCAAGCTGCATTTCAAGAACACAGAGTGTCTATTTGAATTGTTCTCAATCCAAGTAGAGATAAAAGCAGCAGTGATTTCATTTGCTTTGTGATATCTTGTGCTTCCTTCCATGTTGTTTTAGCTCTGGATCTTTTTATATATTTTCTCCATCACATTCCATCTCCTGTTGTGTTCCAAGTGTGTGCTTCCCATAAAACAAGGTGAAAATAGCTTGTTAAATGTAGAATAAATCATATATGTTTTAAACAGAAGCCATGCCCAAAGATTTATATGCATGCTCTTAATTTTTCCTTTCAACTTGAACCTGATGCTTTCTTTATTGTCGTGTTAATGCGTGTATGTATCTACTTCATGTTTACCTTCCCTTTATTTTTATTTTTTATTCTTTTTGTTGGAAGTTGGAGGGTCTATGTAGACTGACATGCCAGCAGCAACCATATTGGTGTGAATGTTGTATGTATAGATGCTGTATATAAATGCTGTATAAAAACCTCTCATTGCTTAAATGCACAAGCACTTACCATAGCTCAGACTTAATATATCAGCAACAAACGTGTTCCTCTTTTTTTCGGAGCAGGGGCTCCAGCTAAGTTGTCATGAACAAAATAAAAATACTAGTGGAAACAGTAGCAGTTTTTAATGGTTACAATGACCAGAATTAGCATTATTATCTTTGGTGTGAATGGAGAGTTAGCTCCAAGGTCACTGGATAGCACAAATGATCAAGCGAACGTACTAAACATGAGAAAGCTTCACTTATATGGAACATAAATTCACATCAAATTCGAATGCTAACAGGAGGCATGTCATTGAGAGAGAACCTTGGCAAAGACTGGAAATATGCAATGAAAGCGCGATGAGTTATCAAATGAAAAACACATGCACCCAAACACTAAAAATTTCAATTTCATTATTTCAGCTGACTGCATTTCAGAATAAAACCAGACTAATAAGCGATCTAGGTTTGACTATGTTTCACTTTCGATTATTTAAAAGTCATCGATTGCTTTCACTTTTATCGCAGCCTTTATCTGCTCGCGCTAAACATCAATGCTTTCTTGCCATCTGGCAACAGTAAGTGAGTCACACCATAAAAACTGTACTTCTCTACAGTTTTAATTATTTTAATTATAGTATACAGGCCTGCAAGAGCTCAACATATCATGACAGAATCAGGTGGGTTTTAGTGACTTATTACATCAAATTAAAACAGCGCTTTTCATTAAAACAGTGATTTTGAGCTGTTATGTATACTGTGTTACTCACTGGTACAATATATTACCAGTGGGGTATGTAAGAGGTGTTTTAGTGTGTTTTCTACATTTACTTATGCTGTGTATGGTTCCGGGGGTTGAAGACATTCCCAACAAGACACTTTGAGCAGATCATCAGTCGACTGTTACACTGTTTATATTTACATGTATGCTGCAAATGTTGCGTCCAGAGTGCACCCAGCCTCTTGCCCTATTACAGCAGGAATAGGTTAAAAATCCAAACTGCAAATACTACACAGTGCAATCACCATAAAGTCTCCTGTGCGGTGTGTTTGATTCTTCAGAGGAAACCAGAGCTCAGACACAAACACATCACGTACACTTCACACAGGTTACCAGGTTTGATAACAGAGCTCTATAATCACCATCACACAACATCCAGATCCCAAGGTGAGTGAAAACACTGTGGTGAAGGCTGTAAAGAGCCTTAAAAATCTAACTTATGGTAGATTAATTTGCTTCGAGCTACCCCAGCAGGCTCTAACTCATTTTGATGGGTTTTGTGGTCCGGGATGAAAAAAACAGTATTTGCAGAAGAAACATTTCTGGCCTGTGAGCCATCGGAGATTTATAGTCAAGGAGTCATTTGGGAGACTTTAATGGGAATATTTAGGTTGAAGAAAAAAGAAACTGGCCTCCCATGAGATATATATAGTGGTTAAAATTCCTGACTCCAAAAAAGGCTGTGACAAGAAGTTTTTTGTTTTTTAATATAGTTACAATATCTTATTTAATTCAAAACTGTGGTTTTATCATTATTTTTTGGCTTCTTTGAGCATTTTTCTTGTTCCTACTACACACCTTCAATTCATTCAATTCAATAGTGCTTTTTTTTGTAAGGTATTGACAGTAGAACTGTCATAGCATTAGCAGCCTGCCTTTTTTTATGATCAACACAGTGCAAAACGTCTCGCATCTTTTCCATTCAAACAGCCGTCACTATCATACCCAGTAACATAATTAGTAAATATGAAATAAGCCAGAGAAGGCCTTTAGATCATCGGATATATTGCAACGTATATACTGCTGTATTTCCTATAAAGGGAACTTACCCATGAAGTTCCCAAAAATGTAACACAGATCAAGGTTTTTTTTTTTAATTAATCCACCTTGCAGTCATGTCTATCAGTGGAAAGTCTACTTCTGTCATACTTCTGTTACAATCAAGCCAAAAAAGCAGTTTACCATGCCTTTACACTTGGACTGCTTATTGTAAAGGCAACTCTGAGGACATACATGGGAAAGTAGCAGCAGCAACAAATGCAGTGATCCTTTTCATTGGATAGTTGTTCAGCAGTCCATGTAAAATAATATGTTAGAACAGAAAACAATATAATTGGCTTATTGAAGTAGAATGAAACATATAACTCAAGAAACACAATAAACACAATTTTGTAGTACATGTACGATGACAATAAAAGGCTATTCTAATCTAGTCTTCTGTTCTAAAACACCAGACACTATTTAACCTGATGAGTTATTCAGTTTTCATGAGATCATCCTGTCATGAAAATGTTTGGGGTTTAATAATAATTTCACTTGGTAAATTAAATTAAAAACATGCTATGTTATGTTAAGTATTAACGAGTTGCCAAAAGCTCAGAACTCTCTGCCTCTGATATGACTTGGTTCTTCTATTTTCTTTAGACAAGGACAGAAAGCATCAGTGTTTGAGCTCTGGCGCTCATCCCAGGACCTCAGAGCGGGTTCAGCTAGACAACATGAATGCTCTTCAATCTGTTGCCCCCATGTGGTGGCTATCGGTAGAGCACTTTCTATTTTCCATCCGCCTTTCTGCCTCAGTCTCACACACACAGACACATGCCAGAGCAGCATGCAACTTGATCTTCTGCACAGTCGTCTATCTTCTCGTTGCCAGGACTTGTGTGTGTTTAGGCATGTGTGTCTGGTGCTTTACTTCATGTGCTGGAGAACTTGAGAAGCACTAGTTGGGGTGTGAGCATGCACAGATCACACCGATTGCTAAGAATAAGTGTCTAGTGTTATGCAATTGAAGTAGCCTGTGCCCTTCACCATGTTATGAGAGGAGAGTCGTGAGATCCTGGTGAGAAGCAGATGTGCCAATGATCCATGCAGATGTTTGCTTGAAACTACATTTATCAAATGCAGCTTATAGAAAAAACCCTGAGCTTATATCTGTCTGACTATCATCAATGTAGTATTCTCCTTAATCTACCTATCAACACCTTAACAATGTGTTAAACCCTGTTATTACTGCACGAGGTATTTTACACGAAATGTGCCTAAATTGGTCTACTTTACACTAAATCCTTTAATTTAGGGATTTAAAGAAAATTGAGGCATGTTTGTGTGTTACAAATAGACGCACAAAGCTCTGTTTTGTTAAGTAGATCCTGTCATCTAATTTTGTTGCCGGGTCACTCTTGGAGCACATGTGAGCCCATGAGACACCAGGTAAGAGAATCACTCGGGCTGCCAGGGATGAGTCTCTCTGTGTTAAGCACAGCCACATGACCACATGGTAGGAACAGAAGGTGGTGTCTGAGTGCTGTCTGAGACTTTATTAGAAGCTTCTGTGTGTCGGTGCCAAGAAGTCCAAGAATATCCTGTTTGCTAATATGCTTGCTTGGATCTCCATCCGTGTACCTGGCAGTCCATGTGCATATGTGTGTTACTTTGTTCAGTGTTCTCTTATTTTCCTATCCCCCTTTATTTTTATGCAATTATCTGTCTGAGTGCGCTGTTGATCAGAAATAAGGTCTAACATTAAGTAATGCAAATCTGTTGATTAAAAAAAGAGAATAATATGCAATGTTTTGTATACAGAAAAAAAGGTTAGTTGAAGGTTAGATGAAGTAAAAATGTGCAGACTATATTATATGGTGCACAAATGCTGTGTAAGATCCATGTGGGATTCAAAGTAGTTAGGTGTCCATTAAGGTCTCTTTTTATTGCAAAGCTTTCAAAAAAGGTCATTTGCACAAAGTTAGCATATGTACCATTTGGAATTGCGTGCTATTTTTGAGAGTCATGCAGCAGGTACTTTTAAAATCTAGATCTACCAATATCTTGCTAAAAGACTGAGGCTAAAGTTATATCTTCATTGCAGAAAATCCAGCTTCATCCCTAGTTAGTCTGAGTGACTATAGCCAATCTATGATGCTACTGTTGTAGTGAATGTATTTATTTTTTGTGTCTATTTCACATTTAATGTTAAACTAATGTGCTTTACCAGATGCCAAGTGAACTATTCACTAAAGGAAAAAAGAAGGAAAAAGGTTGGCCAGGTTGCCCAGTGAATGCTCTACTTTGCAAACCGCTAACTCATAGATTTTTTGTCAAACTACGTTGTCATCATTGAGCAATTTTTGCAACTATCATGAAGAAATTAGCTTGATATGACAAATAGTATATGTTACACCCCGGCCTAGGCAACCGGGGTGCAACGTAGAAAAATAAAAATAAGGAAAATAAAAATAAGGTAAAAACACACGAGAAAAAACTAATACGGGTTTCCGCCAAAATCATCCCAAAACGAAAGTATCAACAACTAATTTCTTTAAAGCAAAACACAATATTTATTTACATCACACACAAGGCGCCAAACTATTTACAACGGGGGGGAAGAAGATCGCGACCATGACATACAGAAACACAAGGCTTAAATACATGGAGGGAGCAATCAGGGAATGGACAACAGGAGGGAAACACAGCTGGGGCAAATCAGAACTGACGAGACAGGGAAACGTAAACTGAACACACTAAGATAACATAGACTTTCAAAATAAAGTAGGAAACACATAACAGTCACGCAAAAACAATACAATACCAACGCCAAATCGTAACATACCCCGGAGGAGCACCTAGACACTCAACTCCACACACAATTAAGAGGAAAACAGTGTTAAAAGTCAACAAGAACATGTTTTATAGGAGCAAGTAAGCTGACTAAGGATAATAACAAAACAAGAGCATAATTTCAGATTGGTTCATAAAACCATTGACAGGAACACAGCAAAGACAATGAGCAACCAAAGAAAAACACTTTTTCTAGTTACATTTGAAGAGTATTCTGTGATTTGTATGTCCATGTTTGGATGCCTTCGTCCTTTTTGTGATTTATCTGATTTTATCTGTAAAAAATAATCAAGTTCCTGTTTTGCTGCCATTTTTACTGATTCCAAAAATATCATAAACCTCAGCCATATGTAATTTACCTTGAAATTTACTAAAAGAAAACAAACATTAGGACATGTGCTATGTGGAGCTTCAGGGGTTTTTTTTTAAATGTGTGAATATTTCAATATATGATCACTAAGGTGGACTCCATCTTTTGAGCCTCTGCCATTTGAAGCATCAGTATTAGATCTTTGTTACCACCATATTGACTGCTAGCAGTGACCAGAGTGTTAAGTTATTGGCTAACATTAACTTAACTGACTGCAAGCACTGAACTTATGATCTTGTTCCGTTTGATACGGTGGCTTCAAAGATGGGGACCAGGTCTGTTCACAGCCAGTAGCTGTCTTGAAGTCAACTTTGGTGCATTAAGACAGCAACAAAACAGGAATAAGATGCAATTACATGCACTTTGTTTGTCATAACGCAGCCGTTAACTGTGACAAATGAGTAGCAATCCCATTCCTGTTACCGTCTACAGTACAAAGAGATTAACCTTGGGTGGTAACAATAAAGGTCAAGGAGAATTGCTTTGTCAGTCTAGTTACACATGTCCGCCAAGGCCTAGTATGTTGTTGCGAAGTTTGAAGACGATCCATAAAAAACTGTGGGCAAGTTTTCACATTTTGTTTGACCTGGACCTTTAACTCCACCCAATTGTCACCTAAATTAAATCAGCTAGAACTGTTATTGGGATCTTCCATCACACAACATATGAAAATTATATCCTAAAAATTGTGGACACTAGACTGCTAACAAACAACTTGAACTGATTAGATACTCCCTTCCTTCAAAGGGGGAAATAAATCACAATAATTGCTTACATTCATCTAGATTTGTAGATTTGATAGATAAATTCCTCCACCAACAGTAACATAGTTGCAGGATAGCAGTATAAAATGGCTCAGACACTCTGCAACTTCACATTTACACAGGAGTTCAATTCAATTTCATTTATATATAACCACAACAACAGTTGCCTCAGGGCACTTTATATTGTAAGTTTGAACTACTCTTTTTCCAGGGTGGAATGATTACACAGCATACTTTTGTAATGACTTTAAAAAACATAAGAATAAGGTGCACAAGTTTGAAGTTAATTTGGATGTTCTCTAATCCACATGGCGTCAAAGGTATGCGTACAAACTGAGTGTCATTTTGTAGTTAAATAACCATCCTGCAGCAACTATATCACTATTTGTGGAGGAATTTCTGCTTCTGTTGATTTCTACTGTGGGCACAAACCTGGTCCCCCTTTTCAAACCAGCCACTTCAAATGTAACAAGATCGCAAGTTCATTGCACAGAGTTGCAAATAAATTTGGTTGTGCCATATTGTCCAACCATTGTTTTCCCTAGTGTGACTCTAACATAATGTGTGCGAGCATTGTGACTGGTACGTCACTACCACATGGGCGGAAAGTGCTCCTAGGTTTCTCAGTCAGTTTCGCCGCTCTGCCATCATGATCAAAAGACCAAGATGGCAACCAGGAAAATGCTGCGATAAAAGCTTCACAATAGGACCTTACCAATTGGATGATGTCGGGTTGGTTATGGCCATCTTTTACATATAGTCTACCTCTGGGAACCAGTCTCAAGAGGCCAGTAGAGGTTTGTAACACTTCCATGTTACTTTCATTTTCAGCCCCAGCGTTTGCCATTAACTGCTTGCATTCAGTTTTACATCTGCATCTGTTCTGTCAGACACACATGGGATGTATGAATATGTCATCCAGGTTAGAGTGATTCATTTTTAGCTTCAGCCTTTAGATTAATAAGTTGTTAGTCAATATATCAATATATAATATTTTTGGAGGAAGTAGGAATCACGGTGGCTTTTAAATGTAGGAAAGGTATGTTATTACATTGAGCTCTGAAAGAAAAAGGAAAAACAATAAAAAAAAAAAATACTTTGGCACAATCTTGTCATTCAAATTTGATGAAGAGAAAATTTATATATGTGAGCCATATAGATAATATTTCACATAAAACAATGTGTTAATTGGAATGATTACTTAAGAGTTACACAAGTTACAGTTAATAAAGCATTAGGAAAACTGTGGTGAGAGCCAGTGTCAGTCCTCTGGTCTAATGGAAAGGATAGGACAGCATAAGGCAGACATCAACACATTCAAAAAGAGACATAGTGACTAAGCAAAATGACTAAATGTCTGTTTTCCAGCCTCAACTAAACGAACAGTCTGGAAAAACTTGAGTCTGAGTTCATACAAAACAGTTCCAATAACAGGGGTAAAAGTACAAACGCCTCAAAGAAATAAACATTTTGGGCAGCTTGTAGCAAATATGTCAACTGTGCTGAGACCATTGAAATAATATTTTTATTCAGTATATAATCTGGAATATGCAAAGACAGTTGTTATTATCAAGAGGTTTTATTGTTTGTGCACACTGGACTATTGGCTCCAATTTGCAGCAACAATGAATTAAATGTGAGGTGGGAGGAAAGTCACTCATAATGAGGAAACCAGTGAGAGGGTTTTTTTTCGTATCTCAGCAGAACTCCTCAGCATTTAAAGATCATTGTTTAGGTTTTATGGTCCACAACTTCTACTAATTTGCTTTATTGTCTACAGCCACTGTTTCCAGTAACAGTAACAGTGTTTTTACCTGACGCCCGTCGCACCAAACAGACAAAAGTTACCGGCTCCTGAACATTAACTGAAGCTGAGCAGCTGCATGGTTACATAGTAGTGGATATACATCTGTCACTTGGACACCACTTCTGGTCTGTGTCCACCTAAACACAAAAGATCAGTGCAGGTTTCTTGGGAATTGGGTTCAAAATCCAGTTGTTGGGGGGTTTTTTTGCTTTGTTTTGTTTTTTTCAAGGGAGTATGGGGCTGTAATACATAATGTGTGACAGATAAATCACAATAAAGCAGTTAATAGATTACTCTTCCAGCAGCACAGAGAGCATCAGCTAAAATATAGTTTATAGTTTTTGATCAATTCTCTGTTCTTTATAGATTTCTGTCACCTGTTCCTCTGCTGTTGTCTCTGGTTGGGGTAGGGGAGGCTCTGTTGATGATTTTTGTGTGAAGGATGAGTCAAATAACATGTCAAGTCTTCCCTTTTATGTGAGTGTGCACAGTACCTGAAGATGAAAGCCTGTTGTTATGAAGAAAGTTGATAACCACCATCTGGACATCTCTTATCTCTGTCTGGAGTTTGAGGTGTTGCTATAACAGCTAAGCCATTTATATCTACTAAAAATATGGAGGCTCTAAAAGTAGCCCAAATTTACTGCAAGTTTTATGTAATAAAAGAACATTAACTGGAACTTGACAGCATCATTAGCTGTCATCTATGAATCATCTATGTAAAACAAAGATAATCCAGACGTTTGTGAGTTATGTCTTTCTGAATTTAGACAGGTTCATTCAATTTGTCACATGTTAAACTGGGTTGTTTTGTCTTAGTTTTGTTTACTGAGTGACCTATAACAGGATTTTTAGCATTTTGGCATTTCAGTGAAAACTTAAGTACACCATTTGTGCCTTTAATTAATTAAGAGGGTATAACACAGCGCTGCAATCTTCTCTGCAGATGAATATCCCAGTAAATTGTCCCATGCAGTGCTCAGAGAAACTTAAAAAAAAAACATCTTAGATTCTACTTGTCTTAGTCAGCATTTTAGATGTTGAATTTCATGAGTACAACTAGAAAGACTGAACAAGGATGGCTTTTTTGGAAGGTCTGCCAGTAGAAAATTTCTTGTCTCTAAAATAAAAACATGGCAGCATGGCTTAGATTCACAAAATTGCATCTGGACAAACCACAAAACTTCTGGAACAGTGTCTTTTGAATAGATAAGACCAAAGTGGAGATATTTGGCCAAAATGCACAAACCGCGTTGCAGTCATTGAGTCGAGCATTCTACTCTAGGGGGAAATGTCAGGCCATCTTTCCGAGAACTAAAGCTTGGTCCAAACTGGGTCATTCAACAGAACAATGAACCCAAGCACAACAGCAAAGTCCAGACCTCAACCCACCTGAAGATCTGCAGTTGCATCTTAAAAGAGCTGTGCATAAATGAATGCCCAACACCCTCTGTGGACTGAAGTAATGCCGTAAAAAACAGTGGGCCAAAATCCAATGTGAGAGACAAAAAACAATTTTTTTCACGTTGTTGCTGCTAAAGGTGCTTCTGCAAGCTTTTGAATCAAGGTTTTCACAGGACTGTACCCTGACTCTGACCCCTTGCTAGAAAACGTGATCCCACTGTAGGTGCAAAAGAATTGCAGGATGTTTTTTAATAAATCACATGGAGTGAGTGCCTAAACATAGTCGTAAAAATAGCATCCAATAAACATTCTGTTGGTCCCATTTCCTAGGTCCCATCAAACCATTCAGTATGAGCTCCTTGGAGACACATGAGGACCCTCTCCAAACTCTGCATATCTATAATGCCTCATTGGCCTTTTAATTTCTTAAATTGCATACAGTTTAAGAAACTGCATACAGTCCTTTGCATTAATTGTAGAACCACATAGCTTTGTGGAAACCTTTGCATGTCATTATGTGTAGCGAGGATCCAACTGTTAAAAAGAACTCTGTTGTTAGAATTTAAATGTGGGAGTTTTCTCCATGAAATGTAAGGGGTGTGTCAAGGAAGGTGTTTATGATTTATATGCGAGTCGGCTAACAGGCTGCACTGCAACCAATTAAATCCAGGTGCCAATTCCTGGAATGCATTGATGGTATGGATGCCCACCAACGAATGAGAGAAACATTTGGCCCTTTACTCCCCTAAACCTCCTTATTCAGCTGCAGTATTTAGAGAAGTTATGGCCACCACGGGCCGCATTCTTCTTTTGTCTTACTGTTTGTTTATAAATGAATATGACACAGATATTCACTGTAAAAGAATGTGGGGAAGCAAAATAAAGGGTGCAAGAATGAAAAGTACAATAATTTACATCGTAGACATATGGGATCAATTGGATCTGCTTTGACCTGCTTTTTTGGTCAAAAACAGAGGAGAAGAAATATTTACGTCAAGTGTTATGTAAGTCTGTTCTGGCTGTTTTTATCTTCTTGGTCAAATTTTCCAAAGCCTGATTCACAGCTCGAGGAGAACAGCTGAATTTATTCTTTTTCATGACCAGTGTCTGCGTTACGGGTCTGCCAGAGATTGTTTTCACATTTTTCCAGACCTAGCTTCTCCTGCCCTTTGAAAATTTCCACGCACAACCTACTAAAATTAAAGTTTGTTTTTTCCAGTGTGAACAAATGCAATGACATGGTTTGACTGTAATAGTGACAGGTAACAATAAAAAGGGAAAACTACTTTTATTTTCGTCGTACATGGTGCAATATTTCTGTTACTTGATGCACCTGCTCTTGGTTAGTTTACAAAACTTTTTGGATGATGCTCTTTCAGAAATTCATTTTGATGACATCTTCAATTTATCTGATGCCTGGACTGCAGTTATTTGAAGAAGCCTCCTATCAACCCCCCCTCGTCCCCTCGTCTCCTCTCCTCCCCTTCCTATTCCCTCTCTGTGTCTCTCCATCTACCCCTCTCTCTCCTCCCCCTCTCTCCTTCTTTCTCTCTGTGTTTTTCTCCAGAGACTTCCAGTTTTTGAACACCAAACTCTTCTTACCTACTGGCCCTCCACCCCACACGCACACTGAGAGAGAAGCACAGGTAAGCTTGCGACTGAGGGCATGGATTTGTGATTTCCTGTTTGAGTATTCTTCCATATTTCTGGGATTACCAAGTGTTACTACAAGGCTTTAGGGCACTGGCTGGTGCTGCAGCAGAGAAGGAAAAAAATACATGTGCACTAACAATTAATGAGTAGAAGTAGGAGTTTGATCATTTGCATTTGGGTGTGTGAGCCTTAGTTTGCTACTTGTTTACATATGTCTGCAATGCATTTTAAAGACTGTGTGACAGACTTTGGTGACTTTAGACTTTGGAAAATAATCTTCTGCTCTTGGATCCAGTGTCTGCATTTTTCATGGGTCTGGATTCAATTATTCTGGTTTTCCTTTGTCTGCAGACTTGAGTATGAAAAGCCATGATTCTGAACGAATATAGATTTTTGTTTTTATATGTGTTAGAGTCATTAATTATGTAGCCAGAAAGCATGTATTTTTAAATGTTGAAAACGTAAAGCGTGCCTTCGAAGCATTTACATCGGCTTTTGTGTATTCTTGGAACATCCACATTATGTTGCTGCTTCAATTCATGTTTTAAAAAACCTCTATCATGCAGTTTGGCTTGTGCTGCAGCTATAATGATGTGATTCAAACAGATTATTAAAATAATCTAGGGCTCAGTGCTCTCCAAATTAGTAATGTCTTCCTTGACTGATCATATAATATGCTTTAATACACTGGGGAGTGGGTGTGGCATTCTCTTGGGTGGGTGAAGAGTTATCCTAACAAATTTTCAACTTCAAAGTTTACATTTTATTCTTACTTTTTTTTATTCCTTTTTATATATTCAGATTTTCAATAATAACATTTTGATCTTATTTCCTACCTCCCCTTTCTTTCTGTCTATTGGATCTGCAGACACCATGTTGCCTCTGCGTGTACCCATCTTGGCTGTGCTGGTCACACTGTCCCTCTGCCAGTATTATGACTATGATTACCAACCTAATCCAGTGATGGGGCCATCATCGCCCAACTGCAATCAAGAGTGCGATTGCCCATTCAATTTCCCCAGCGCCATGTATTGTGACAGCCGCAAGCTCAAATTTGTTCCCATAGTTCCAACAGGGATCAAGTACCTGTACCTCCAGAACAATCTGATTGAGGAGATCAAGGCAGGAGTGTTTGATAATGTTACTGACACACTGCGCTGGCTGATACTTGACAATAACCAGATCACTAATGCTAAAATAGCAAAGGGCACAATTGACAAACTCTCAGGCCTGGAGAAGTTGTTCATCAGCTTCAACAACCTTACAGAGCCAGCCATTCCTCCCTCAAAGTCCCTTGAGGAGCTGAGAATTATGAACAACAAGCTGTCCAAATTTCCTTCTGGACTCTTGACTGACAAGGAGAATTTGACCTCCATTCACCTTCAGCACAATGACCTAACCTCTGAAGCCATTTCAGGGGCTTTCAAAGGGCTAAAGAAGCTGCTGTCACTGGATGTAAGCCACAACAAGCTGAAGAAGCTCCCAGCTGGTGTTCCCAGTTCACTGGTAATGCTCTATGCTGACTACAATGTCATTGAAAGTATTGGAGCAGGATACCTGAACAAGCTGCCCTCACTTCAGTACTTGAGAGTCTCACACAACAAGCTGGTGGACTCAGGGATCCCTGCTGGAGTGTTCAATGTGACATCACTGCTGGAGCTTGACCTCTCTTTCAACAAACTGCAGTCTATCCCTGAGATCAACGAGCAGTTGGAGCAACTCTACCTTCAGGCAAATGAAATCAACAGTGAGTGATCAGCATTTTAACATCACAGGATTCTAAATGTTTTGCCTTTTTTGTTAAAGTTTTTTTAGAACAGCATCAAAGTTCGAGTTCCTGTGTTCTCAATGAAATATCTAAACATGTGAAAATAATACGGCCAAGGTTAATTGGTTAGTTAGGCCAGTTTTGTGCCAATTATACACGCATGACTGGATAGCTTAAATGTGGGCGTGGCTTATCAAATGTAAAACCAGAGAGAGGTTCTAGGTTGAAGCCATTTAGTTTGTTCATGGGTATTGGCATTACCATTTTCCAAAAGCAGAGTAATTGATACAAAGTTCAGAACTTTCCAAACGATCCTTTTTAAATGTTTTCTAACCAGATGAAAGATTAACAGGCTAGCATGTCCAGTTCTCTGTGCCAGTCATGTGACACCCAACTATGCTAAACATCCATATTATTAGATCAGGAGGAAGGGAGTAATTTAAACTAACTAACCAATTTAAACTGTAAATATAAATAACTTATTTTCAGCTGAAATCTGAAAACAAAAACATTGTGTAAAACAAAATGACATTAAGTAGGATGCTGGCTACAGCATGAGTGCTTTTACATGAAAAGAAGGGTTAAACTGTGTATATTTATGTGACCTGAAATGGAGAAGAAATGGAGAAGTTTACATTGGTAACACAAGGTAATGTTTTGTTTTGTTTTTATTTCACTTTATATTTAAAGCCATTGATATTTAACCTTATTATTATTATTATTATTATTATTATTATTATTATTATTATTATTATTATTATTATTATTATTATTATTATTATCATCATCATTATTATTAAAAGTGTGATTCTTAGTAGAAGCAGCAGTGTGATTGCAAATGCACAATTCCAACTCTACAGCATGTGCAAACAAGCATTGTAATGCAAATGTTCATCAAGGTTCTTTTAAACTATAGACTGCAGGCATGTAAAGGATGGACATAGCGACTATGGCATCTCTGATTAGTTATTGACAGTTCTGAAGTCTTGAAACTCTCGTTTTTAGTCATATCACTTTGGCTTTTTAAAAACTGACATAGCCAAGTTTGGGGCTAACATGCTAAGGCTAGCACTAGCTTGTTAGTGATATATTTTGGGATGCCAACTTTAACTACCTAAAAAAAAAAAGCTTAAATGTACTTAACATAAAAACTGAACAGCATTACACTGTTTTTTAAGTATCTTATAACTCAAATTAAGGGGTGGATCTGAGCGACAAAGCAAGGGCAGTTAATGCACATATCAGCAACATGTCAGTTAAAACGTCGCCATACCCCAATGCATTCTCTGCTTTATCATCCATTTTTCTCGCGATATAGCCATAATTAAGAAAAAGAAAATTCCCCCTATGATGAGGGGAAAAAGCAATTGAGGAAAATGAAGGGTCCTTTTCTCAAAGACTTCAATGCAGCTGCAACCAGAGCAGTTGAAGGAATGGTAATTTGGCACACCTCCAAGGCACTTTTGTCATTCTCTTTACCAGGTTAAGGGGTTGAAAATGTAAAAAAAATATATTAAAAAAATCCCTACTGGCAGCTATAACGATCTCCACTTTTTATCATTTGTAGAGTTTGACCTGTCAAGTTTCTGCAAGCACATGGGACCTCTGAACTATTCACGTCTGAAGCATCTGCGTCTCGATGGAAACAACGTCACTCACAGCAGCATGCCAGCTGACGCTGTCAACTGCCTGCGCCAAGCCTCAGATATCATGTTCGAATAAGGACCGGCTCTTCTCTATCATCATGACAAAGCTCAGCCCATAACCTTCTGGATTCACATGTCCTAATAATACGTCTTTCGTAGTACTGCCATGCCTTTGCATGTCCGACATAGGTACTAGATAATCTGGGAAACATTGGCCAAGCTTTAGAACAAATCTATAGCTTAGCCAATGTGTGATACAAAAGAAGGCATGCACGTGCAATCAGATCAATAAATTCAACAGGCATTAAACAAATATTCCAAATGACTCATTGTCAATATTTCTACATACCAACCAATACTAAATCACGAAGTTTAAAAAAATTGAAATGCACACAATCTAAAAATAACCGAAAACTCCATGAGATGAATAACTATTATGCTTTGGTTATAACACACACTTTAAACATTCCAAACTTGTTTTTGAGCACACTGAATAAAGACACAATATAATAATACCGAGAGTTTTCCAATGTCTTAATTCAGCCCTAGTGTTCTCTTTTTCCTTGTCTTGTATGTTTCAGTGTCTAGCATGTATAATATAATCAGGGGGATTTTATTATTAATAATAATCCATTGCTGTGCAAAGGACCAGCACATAAGGACTGCATACTTGGATTTAATGTGTAGAGTAAGAAGAAAATGGGGGTGGGTGGGTGTATAATAGCAGCTACGTTGCAGTCGTGTTTTCATCATAGCGGTTTTAGGGAATATATCAGTGTTGTGAACGTGTCTGCCTTTATATACTGCATACTTTAAACTGGTTTGAAACAAATTTTTATGAAGTCCCAATGACTGACTTTTGTTTTGGGTTTTTTTTACTGAATAAACGATAATTGACTAAGAAATGTCTGTTTTCTCCTAATAATTAACTAGTTCTTCAAAGGATTAGAATTCTGTTCAGAATAAATTACTATTAAAGCTGATATGTTTCTCTGTTTAGTTGTACCTTGTGATGTTAGAATGATGTAATCTCGAGATTAGATTGTTTCTGTATACTAACTAAAGCCTAACTATTTGCTGTCATTCACATTACTAATTTGTATACAACATTTTCTTTACTTGCATGCACCCTTTGGTGCCACTCTTTGAATAAACTACAGCTTTTGCAGTTAAGGTGCTTTCATTACTATGTTGTTGTTGGTGTTTAATACTGATAAATGTTTCTTACCAGCATTACATCAAAATGGCACCAATTTCATGTTGATCGAATGGTGTGTCTATTTTATTAGGTTACTACATCTGTCTAGTATTTTCTTTCCTTTTTTCATGACTTCTTTTGACACCTTTGACTCAGTAACTGTTCATGGATTCACTGTAAGAAAATTAAACACAGTTGAATGAACTATGTTTGAACATATTTTCATGATATCATTGGTAAGCCTGCCTATATGTAAGCCTATAAATAACTTACAAGTCTTACTTAGTGTAAATGTAAAGAATTGAGTTAACTAATCTGACATCCTGTATTTGGGACTTATTTCCTAGAAATGCTGGGGGTGTGTCCCAGAAGCAAGGGCAAAAGGGGAGTACATGAACTGGTTGCCAGTTTGTTGCAGAGCTAATACAGGAAGACAGATAATCATTCATACCCACATTCACGCCTATTGGCAGGTTAGTCTAAATTTCAATTTTGTAACACTTGTAAAAAATGTGTGAGTTTTATAGGAATCTTTATAAGTAAGTACATGACCACTATTGAGTTATGGAACTGCAAAATGAGTGGAAGAAGAACGACTAATGAAATAGACCCTTAAATAACATCTTATAAGATTTCTATTATAGTCAGAAGATTCTTTATTTATTCTCTGAGGCCTGCTAGTGTTCTTTAAACATACTATTTACATTCAACCTTTTTCAAAGCACAGTGCATAGTGGGCTTCAACGTCATCTTGTTTCAGCAGGTTTCTCTCTAGCCATTAATTTAAAGGAGCTGCACAGTCAACCTATCGTGTATATTTCTATTCAGCTATGCAAAACAGCTGTGCTGGTCCACGAGGTAGGCAGGGGTTGCAGGGTTTTGCTTGATATAAGCTTAAGTGGAAATAATTTTTGCTGTAAATCTACCCTCCCAGCTGTCTCAAATAGAAACCACAAGTGGCTGAAGATTTCAAAATTATTGTTTTTACAGTAAAGGTTCCTTGTGGTCCTTCAAAACAAAAAGGGAGGACTCACCACTCTTACTTATCTCACTGTTCAGTAAGGTCTATTTTTAACTTTCTATTTTCCTGTCAACTGTGATAAACATGATTATTATTGTTATTATTATGATTACATACCCTCTGCAAAGAAACTGTAGAGAACAAAATAGGCATCACGTTTTATGTTCATCTTAAGAATGATGTGCTTTCAGACTAACAGTGACTCAGAGTCTGAGAAATGTGGGATTAATGGTATGAAGGAGGAAAAAAACATAAAACCCACACATTCCTTTCCAGAGAGGTACAATCCATTTAAACACGCTGACTGAATGTTAATATAAAGTAGATGTGTTTGGAAAGTTGTATGCTTTCTTTTCCTTCACAAGAAAATGTATCATTATTAAATATGAGATTACATATACAGTCATGTGATAAAAACTGGACTTTATTCAGTCCTGTGAAAAATAAGTCCAACCCATGATTCAGTAGCTTGTAGTACCACCTTTAGTAGCAAAGACTTGGAGCAATCCTCGTCTCTAAGACTATCAGTCTCTCACATTTGTCGTGGCGGAATTTTAGCCTGCTCTCTTTACAATGTGGCTTCAGTTCATTGGTTTGTGGGCATTTGTTTATGCATAGAGGTTTGTTGGCATGCACAGTTCTCTCATGGTCCCACCACAACATTTCAATCATACTGAGGTCCGGAATTCAACTGGGCCATTGCAACACCTTGATTATTTTCTTTTTCAGCCATTAGGTTGTGCATTTTCTGCTCTGCTTTGTATCATTGTCGTGTTGCATGACACAGTTTTGGCCTAAATTGAGCTCTTGCACATTTGACTGTATACTTCAGTATACAGAGGAGCAATGACTGCAAGGTGACCAGGTACTGTGGCTGTTGAACAAGTCCAAATCATCACCCCTCCACCTTCATCCCTGATATTGTTGTGCTGATATCCTGTGTTTGGTTTTTGTCAGGCATAGAGCAAACGTGTCCACTCTGGTCTGGTGTGTCCAAAAGACATTGTTTCAGAGGCCTTGTGGTTTGTTCAGATTCAACTTTGCAAACCCAAGCTGTGCTGCCATGTTCTTTTTAGAGAAAATAGTCTCTTTTTTTTCTGGTGACCCTTCCAAACATACTCATTCAGTCTTTTTCATTGTGCTGTCATGAACTTTAACATTTTGCTAACTGAAGCCTGTAGAATCTGAAGTATAGCTCTTGGGGTTTTTTTGCAGTTTTTTAGGTTCTACATGGTCTGACCTTGGGGTGAATTTGCTAGATGCCCAGTACTGTGAGGTTGTGGCATTATATTAACACAATTCAATGCTCCATACCATCAAACTGACAAAGCCTCTATTGTCATTTAGGTGGTCACACTTTTAATTAATCAAATGCATTTGATTAGCTGCTACTTACCATCTTAATTTCCAAGGAAGCAGTAAGGGTGTGCCTGTAAAGTCCTTCTTTTTCGCATGAATATATGAGATGTTTTCAAGGCGTCAAAGACACAGCTACAAAGTACACTTATTAACATATTTACTTTGTATCTAATTCAAACGGTCGCTTTAATAAAAATGTAACCTTAATTCCTCAATTACTTAATTGCATATTGTGTTTGTATATTCTTCTCACCATGAGGTTAAACTGCAGATCTTAAAAGGACCAAAAGGTGGCTATATCACCAGAAAAATTATCCTCAGAAGAGTCTTGTCAGAGGCTAAAATGCCCAATTTTCATTATCTGTTCCTGTTTTAGAAATTAAAAAAGATTGTTTATAAATCTCTGCAAGCCTCAACACAGCAGAAGTTTCAACATGTACAAAATATGACATTTTTTTCAATTCAATTCAATTTTAGTTATATAGCACCAAATCACAAAAACAGTCGCCTCAAGGCGTTTTATTCTATTGTAAGGTAAATCCTACAATAATACATACAAAGAAAAACCCAACAATCATATGAGCCCCTATGAACAAGCACTTTAGCAACAGTGGGAAGGAAAAACTCCCTTTTAACAGGAAGAAACCTCCGGCAGAACCAGGCTCAGGGAGGGGCGGCCATCTCATCTCATTTTATCTGAGAACATATACAGTTTACAGCCATATTTTTTTTTTGCAAACAACACCTACGTGAATAATAATTTAAATACATCAATTTAACCGTTTTGGGTAATAATCAGAATTTAGTCAGATTTTAGGTTTGCATCTACAAAATTAACTAATATTTGATTCCACTTCATTCTAACTGCACATTCTGCTCATATGAGATCATTAACATGGCAACTATTACAGCTGCCAAATATCATTCTGAACATGTTGTCAGACTTAGATTAAGCCTGAGGTTTGGCTGGTTTTTTATTTTATTTTGAGCCTTGCTTGAGTCTTAAGCAGCTGTAGATAATTTCACAGTGATTAACTCTCTCATCTATAATGTATTTAATGCACACACCTCATTATCAATGTGCATAATAAATTAGTAACACGCATACTGACTCTAGGTATGTACTTAAAATTCACTTATTACAACTTACACAGGATCACCAGCGCCTTTGCAAAGCTTTACACGAACTGTAACAACACTGCTAATCCTGGCTGATAAGCACCATATGCGCTGGAACAACGTCTTTCTTGGTGCATTGGTCTAGGTTTTCTTATTAGATCAGACACCATTTAAAGAGAGTAGGTTAGTTGATTATACGTGGCACTTATAGCTATTATGTAAACTGATTCCAGATGTCCCATTTGACTCATGCTAGGCTCTTATAATTCAATCCTGCTGTAAACGTCAGTTTGACCCAATTATGAAAAGTTATCTGTCTGTCGTTGGGTGCTGGAAATACACCACTTCCCAATGTCATCCAGTCTGTTTTAGCTATTTTTGCTCAGGTAAACCTGATACAAGTCTGGAGGTAAAAGAGTTAGCTGTTGCCTCACCGCTACCACCATTACAAAATGTAACATGTTTACTTTAACAGCTTTTTCACATCTCTAATGTTTTTATACAATCATATTCCAAGTGTAGGACAATTTCCTCCTTTTCCTCCTGTGCCGCCCCTATTTAAATCTTAGGTAGAGCTCCTGCTGCCTATGTCTAGACAATAAAGTCTTTTATAAAACCTTAAGCCTAATATCTTCCTGCTTGGGATGGCAGGTGAAAGTATAATCAGCTGTTGTAGCCTGGCGACCCAGTTTCATAGATCATCCTTCGATCCAGACTGCCTCCAGCTGTTCTTTTTGTTTATCGCTATTTTTACTCATAAACTGTGTCAATCAACAATCACCCCAGTTTTTGTAATTTCCACTAAGCTTACACACTATAGTTCTCTTAAAAAGGTTTTTTTTTTTTTTTTTCACCTTTTGCCATTTAATAGGAATAAATAGAACAAAGTAGCATAACTTTTCATGGAAAGCCTAGTATTGCAAAAAAAAAAAAAAGAAGAAGCCCAGCTAGAACTGCAAGAACAAAGTGAGTTGAAATGTGCACACCTTTTGTTTGATTTAAGTCTTCATGCTTGGTTTGGATACCCATGGATAAATATTTGCCAACATCACAGTGAAAAATATACAAATGCTTGCATTAGAACAATAAATTGATGTGTATCATGTCACATTTACTAAAATTACAGTTTTCCTTGCAATGTCTTTCTACTTTGAGTGGTTAACTTTAATTGCGGTTTGAGACACAAGGAAAATCTTTGTCTTCTGCAGTTGTTTTTGCAGTGAAACAGTGTAAAATCTTCTCCAGTACAATCTAGGTGAGTAAAATTGCTGAGTGTAATTATGTTATTTTTGTAGATAGTGCCAACAGTTGCATCAAGGTACTTTATAGTAAATATCCTATAATACCCTATAATATCCTATAATAATACAGAAAAAATGTGTATGTGCTTGTATCTGATTGTATGAGCAATGTAGGAGAAACAAAAACAAGACTTTCTGTGAAAAGCTGGGTGTAAAGTACCATCTAACCTCACCTTGCACCCTAGAAAATGTACCCCAAGGCATTTGAGCTGAAATGAGCCATAACTAATCATGTGTCCATCCCCCAGAGTTATGAGTAAAGAGCAAAACATCCATTTAAAGGTGGGGTGACATCAGCTTAACTGTCAATCGTTCAAGCATGACTTCATGTTCTATAAAAAAAGGAAAAAAATGGGGGGAAGACAAAAAGATGCAGAAAAAAAATGCTGGGCTGGCAAAAAGTAGGCAACACAGACTTCTGAAGGGACATCCCAGCTCGCACACAATCGTCCTCCCACCAACAACACACGCTCCATCTTCTCGGTTGCACCGGTGACCAAGGTGCAGCCTTGGGGGAAATCAAAAGAATAACAATACAAGAAACAGGGCTAGGCTGGGCTTTTGCTTCAGACCACTGAGACTGCAGACAATCATCAAAGCTAATCATTGGAGGAGCACAAGAACCAAAACTCACCTGGTCGAATGAAAAGCAGGTAAAGATGATTTTGGCTTTCATTTACAATGAGTCTGTTTGAGAGAGTAGTGGAAAGAGTTCAGAGAATTTGCAGATTTCTGATGAGATTGCTCTTTATCTTTGATATGGCTTCACTTTACTAACCTCTATTTAAAAACCTACACTTATTATCTCTTCTTATGATCATGATTGAGCTGGGCACTTTTTAAACCAATTTAAAGCCGTTTTACTAACACACTCACACCTAGAAAGGACTGAACCGCAAAGAAACAACTGTGGTACTTTTGAAGTTTCCAAATAAACATCTTGGAAAGTCGCATTTACTGCCAAACCTGTTTTTTTTTCACGTAACAATTACCCATAAAAACATTTTTTTTGTCCTTTGTGGACACAGAAAGTCATGCCAACTCTTCCAAATATTTCAAAGTCATGAAGAGGATTTCAACAAATGGAAATAATCATGCAAAACTCATACATTGCAAATAAAAGCCATTGTGTAATTAACATAGCTGGCTCTGACACAAAGCCCCTGGCAGGAAGCCCCTTAGTCTGTCAGGCAGATATTACCCAACATTTGTTTTTAGTAAATACAGTTTCCACTTTGCAGATCTATGAAGCCATGACTCATTAAAAACTAAAAACAAAATAACAATAGACGATCTCTTAACCTTTTAATACAGAGAGCATTTCTGAGACCTTAATGTGTTTAGCTTCTCTCTCTTTGGGGGATCCTGTAAAATAGCACATTTGTGTGTAAAATGAATGAATCAAATTGACTTTATCCCCATGTTGCTCATTGGCCATAGTAAAGTAGCACAGGGAAAGCATATTTAGAGTACAACATTAACAGACTGTGTTGCAAGTAAATCAATTTCAGTGTCTGCAGTGTGTGCAAACACAGTAGTCTGATAGAAATGCATCGAATTGGACAAATTGGACAGCTCAACATGCCATTATATGTCTTTTATCACAAGTAAAGGAGCCGCTTTTTGGCTAACCCAGTAAAGGCACTGCTAAGGCACTGAAATGTGTGCCCTTTCAGCTATTCTAGATAGCAACTTGTCTTTTATGCATAATTCCTCCGAATGTGCTTGGGACAAATGTCTGGCTGTTTAACTGATCGTAGAGGATCACAAACATGCGTTAAGGAATAATCACTGTGCACAGGTGCACATTGGAGCTCTAATGGGTTTGCATGGCTGATCATGGATGAGAGTTGCTCCTATCCTCACAAGTGAGCTGGGATTATCCTGTTGTATTCGAGGCTCTGCCGTCACTGCCAGAATTGAGCACAGTCTTATGCTCGCATGTTGAAAGGTCACCAATTCTGATGTAAGCGAGCTTCAGCAAAACATTTTGCAAGGCCAGCCTGCAGTAGAATCTCCTCAGCTTAAGCATGACTTCCCTCCCATAACCTCTCATGTCTTCCGGCAAGGTTTTGTACTTAAGCAGAGTGCGTCAGCTTTGTGCTTGATGCTTTAGCAGTAATGCAGAAAAACGTGCCTCCCCTCTTAATAATGTCAAATTTGCTCAGGAAAATCCTCATGTTTTAAAATTCAACTGGATTGTGGCATTTTCTATGAGTATCACCTTTTGCTCCTTCTCTATGGTAATTTCAAAGTATTGTCCGATTCCTGCAGGTTTTTTAGATAATGCTCTGTTCCATCCCAGTATTTTTGATTAAACTATGGATATTTCTATCTTAATAAAGGAGCATTATATTTCCTTGAAGTCTTATACTACTTGAATTATTCAGAATAAGTTAAACTGAGATTTATATCCCCAAGCAATTCCCTCCCACATTCTTTTTTTCTGCCATCTGTGCAGACAGGGTTGACAACTCTTGACTTTCTGTACTTATTTTAAACATTGATATGGAGGTGGAGATGATCATCTGTACATGACAAATATACTGAGCTGTATGTGTGTGTACTTTTTGTTTATCCCACTAACTGCATTCACATAGTGGACAACCAATGAATAAAATTAGCACAAAAGGTTGATTAAGGACTCTTAAAGTGGCATTAAATCAATTATACCAGCAATGGTTTTACATGTGGAAGTCAGCAAACTAAGGACAGGTATATTTGCATTCTAAGTGTGCCATGGCTCAGGTACTGAAAAGGCTTAGGACAGTACACATCTATTAAGGATTATGACCATTGATCCTGGGAGACTCTAGCTGGCCAAGAGAAGCTTTAACGTCATCCTGAGTGACAGGCTTGCACACCATGAATGAAAAAGCCAGCAGTACAAATAGAGGGACGTAAAAGCCATCCTCATCATTTGAGACCACACTTGATAGGACTCCACAAAAGGAAACTTTACGGGCTAAAGGTAAGATAGACTGGACTGCAAGGCAAAGACATGTATACTGTCTGAATTATAGGGTTGATGGTTGTTAGTTGTTAATCTTGCAGCTTTAGTAACTGGGTTTAAACTTTATAAAAGCATGAATTACATTGCTGCCAATGCACTACGTATTCTACTCCAAAGCTAATTGACAAAGCTTTGGCTTTTCTACAGTGAAAAATGAGGGGCACATCTCCGAGCAGAGGTTATCCGCCTTTGTCTTTGAAGTGTGGCCATCTATGGAAAGCAACCCGAAATGAGTTCCAGACAAACATGGAGTGCATCAAGAATTTAAACAAGCACCAGATGGTAGCTGAGAGGAATCAAGTTGTGGCTTAGAAGATGAGTGGATAGAAGATGGCAAAGCTGACTTTGGATTTTTGTTTGTTCTTGTTTTCATTTATTTTTTACTTCTTACTTGCAGAGCTTTCAATCTATTGCTTTTCTGCAACATCACACCTTTAATCTTCCTTTACGCCTGTCAGGGGTTAGCACCATTTGCATGTTTAGTTGAATATGTTTTTATCTGCATGCATCACTGCATCAGATATGCAGACTGAAGCTGGCATGCATTGACACGTGGGAGAGCTTCTAGACTGACCTAATACAATTAAAGTTGACCTGGATTTGCTTCCGGTGTTTTGAGACTTAATTGGAAGGCAAGTAAACCCCCAGATGAGTGGACTACTTCTCAGCTGGCTGCTTGCCTTCATAAATGAATTAATGATGGAGTAGGTGGTGGGGACTAATTTGGGATTTATTTCAAACACTTAGTACACTAATCCAAATGTATTTGATGATAGCCATGATTTATATATTCTACCTGTTATTAGACATATTGCATCAAACATCTTACAAAGACCGTTGCTAGTAAAGGGGGTCAGAAGTTACTGCATTCTTAAGGCAGTGTGGAATAACTGCTCAACATTTTTTAAAGGAAAGACATTTGTCTGTAGGGCTTCCTGACTGTAATACTCTCTTCTTTTTTAAACATTTCTAACGCAGGCTGAGCAGCAAAATGGAACTTCTACTGAAGCTTCTCAGCATCTGGTGCCTGATTGGGCTAACTGTCAGCCAGGACATAACTTACGAGGAACATATTGCCCAGATTCAAGCCTGCCCTAAAGAGTGTCGCTGCCCAACGAACTTCCCTCGTGCTGTTTACTGTGACAATAAAAACTTGAAGAATATCCCTAAAATCCCTCCATACACATGGTACCTATATCTGCAGAGCAATATGATTGAAGTGCTGTCAACAGATGCCTTGCAGAATGCCACCCAGCTGCGTTGGCTGAACCTTAACCGCAATAAAATCACTAGTGAAGGCGTGGAAGAAGGTGTCCTCAGTGCAATGACTCACCTGGTGCACCTGTACATGGACGATAACCTCTTGTCTTCAGTGCCATCACAACTCCCAGCCAGCCTGGAGCATTTACGTCTGTCTCGCAATCGAATCTCCAAGATCCCTGCAGGTGTCTTCGTCGGCCTGGATAAACTTACTCTTCTGGACCTCCAGGGTAACAAGCTGATGGATGACGCTGTGACTGAAGTCAGCCTAAAGGGTTTGAACAACCTGGTACAGATCAATCTAGCCAAGAACCAGCTGAGTACCATGCCTCTTGGGCTACCACCTTCTACCACCCAGCTTTTCCTTGATGGCAACAACATTGAGAAGATCCCAGCTGGCTACTTCAAAGGTTTGCCAAAAGTGGCATTTCTGAGGCTCAACCACAACAAGCTTGCCAGCAGTGGAGTCCCCAAAAATGTGTTTAACATCTCCAGCATTTTGGACTTGCAGCTGTCCCACAACCAGCTGACTGATGTTCCTCTCATTCCCTCAGGCCTTGAGCATCTTCACCTTGACCACAACAAGATCAAAAGTAAGCCTAGGTGTATTATTTTCTGCTTAATCAGAAATCAATTTAAGCTGGAATTACTTAAAGGAAAGTTCTTTAGAATTTTTCATTTGGAATCTATCCATTCTTATTACATTAACTCCCTTTTTTTTTTAATTTACAGCTGTAAGCGGCTCAGGTGTCTGTCCCGTGTCTGTCGAAGATCTGGGCGATTCACTTAATGAAAGTGCTCCTCGACTCCGCTACCTCCGACTGGACGGCAATGAAATTCAACCACCAATTCCCAGAGATGTCATCATGTGTTTCCGTCTCCTTAGGTCTATTGTCATCTAAACAGAAAAACGAACATTGTTTCTTAGGCCAATTCTTATTTTCCACAAATGATGACTTGACCTTGAAGTTGATTTGGTAAATAAGAATTGTGAAGCCATACATATTTGCATGTTTGTAAAGTATCTGACATTAGTTGGCATGAACTTATTGTATTGTTGTGTCTTGGAAACAGCTTTTTTAGTTAAGTCTGAATAAGATCTAAAAGACACTACTGATGGGTTAGAAGCTTTAATTGTGGTTATTGACCGCTAGCTGTGCCTTATGCAGGTGTAAACAGCTGCATAAATACTTCTGAACCAAAATGTAACTGTACATGAATAGGAGGACAATATGTATTTATGGCATGTAAAAAGCTTGGAGACTAATTGTCATTATGCGATATTGAACAGAAGCTAAAGCTTCTAAATGCAAAATCAAAATACAACTTTTATTTTTTTTTCTATGACTACTTTATATCTTTGGGCTTGAAGCCAAATAACTGGTCTTGTGTTCTTATAGGTGTGTGGTCTTGATTTTCTTCCGAAAATTACTCTATTCTAGAAATTTGCATATTTACTGTAGGTAATTTATTTTTATTTAATACTGGGGGAATAAAAGTGAAATCCTGTGAATATTCCTGGCCAACAGTCCTTAATGTTTTGTACACAACAATGTGAGAACTGTTTTTATAAAAAAAAAAATACCAAGACACTTTTTAATTATGGCCATTTCTTTTTCTGAATAATTTGAGATAAGATGTCATTTGAATTGTCTTCAATTTAAATAAAACTTCTAAGAACAACTTTGTATCCTGGTGTTCCGTTTAACATAATATATCAAGCACTTTGGATCACTATAACACTGAAACAGTAATAATAATATATCCGTGCAAGGGTTTTCATGCACAGATAAAGTAAACATGTATTATATTATCAACCCAGATAACAGAAACATTTGTCCCACAGGACTAGCAAATGTTGTGTATGTTGTGTGGGCCAGACATGACCCAGCTGTCACAACACATTTGACATGCAACCCATATAAGGTGGACTTGTTGTTGAAAAGAGACTCAATAGTCAGCACTATCCGTCAAGGACTGTGGCCATTAGAAAATTGCAGATGTGAGCCACATTTAGGCCAAACATATTTTACTTGGGTAGTGCATGTGGTGATTAAAACATAAAATAATTCAAGGGACTTGTGATCAATGAGTAAAAATAATAAAAGAACCAACCTTAGGAATCATTATACTTTGTTAAACAAACAGTTTAGGAACTTTGATTAGTATTTATAACCTTCAGAGGAGCCACGTCCAATGTCAGATACTGATGTGCTATTTGCAAAAATATAGTTATAGATTTTGCAGTTTGTATTTATTTTAATTTATTAGCATGTAGGTACCAGACTAGATAGGGCTATGTAAAGAGTAGGCTCCTAAATATGTTAGCATACTAACAGTGACAGTATTAAAGATGGACATACCAGATAATCTGAAATCCAGTTTTGCATCCTTTAACATTTCTGCTGTCGCCATCTTGATTGCAAGAAACCAAAAGTGGCTAAAGACACTATAACCGTGAAACCACTTGCTTACTGGCTAATAGCTAATGAACTCAAAGAGAAGCCTTTTTGCAATCAAAAGTATAGCCATGTGGTAGCCTCCAGAAAGGATGCAAGTTTAAATCACTTCAACAATGGCTTTGTTTATTGGACCAGAAAGCTATGTGGGAGAGAAGCAGGAAGTAGCGATTTCTAAGTTCCACTGCAGCAGAACATTCTGACACCCCCCAAGTCGGTGTTACAACTCAGAAAGTTGGGGCAGCCACGCCAGACTAGCTAAAATTGCAATGTATTGACCAGGTTCTACTCAAGAACGTGATATATGATTCATGAATTGCTATTTTCTTGCTTTTTCAACTTTGCAACTAGAATTTTCTCTTCTTTGGAGTGACATCTGCATAAGCTCAAGTCAGTTAGCTAATTCAGCAATATTTCAAACACAGTTGCAATAGCTAAGATATATATGGAAAGACTGACTCATCTAATTTGAATAAGGTAATATTTAAAAAGTGTCAGTTGCTTGTAAATGTGACTAAAACAGCTAGCTAATAGCATTATGGCTAGCAGCTAAAATTGTTAGCTAAAAGTAACAGTTGACTAAACAAGATTTGTTAGTTATACGTAATAAAGTTGCTAAATTTAGTACGTGAATACCTAATATAGTAAGACAATGGTTATGGGAAAAGATGAGACATCTCATTAATGAGGCGTTTTGCACAATGTATTTGTCATTGTTAGGAAGGTTAAGTCTGCTAGCATGAAAATAACAAAGGTTGACATGAAAGGAAAATGTTTCTTTTGCCTCATTCTGAGCCACATTATTATAGCAAGACATTAAGTGGAATAGGGAAATAACGAGTTTTTAATTCTTTCCTCATCAAAATGTCACCAAGGTTTACCAACCCCTGGATCCAACAGGGCTTTGAGGGTAAGTCAAATGAGAGAGATTAGGAACCACTCACATAAATGTTCTGACAGGAGATCAACTTCAACACTTTTTAGGGTACTGTCCCATGCTTCCTGTGTGATAAATCATTGTCTCAGGTATGATATTTTGGGTAAAAGTTCATTGTGTTCTTTCCTCTAAAGAGTGCTTGGCAGAACAAAAGCTGTGGATATAAATCCCAGCATATATGGCAGGTTAGAGGTTTGCCTGTCATTCATCATAAGGTCTAGAGCTACCTCCTGAGGGAGAAGTGGACAGGTTCAGACAAAACTATGGCCAAATAATGCTGACTTGCTCTCTGTGTTTGCATGTGTGTATGTGTCCCATATTTATTTTAACAAGGGACATTAATGAGCCAGGCTGTCTTTGCAATGTCAGTAGAATCCCCTTAAATCTACATCAGGACTTTAGAAGAATCACTTGCCTTGGGGGTCTGAACCCTGATCAGAATATTTTCCATCAGTTAAGACATCCATAGTTCTCCTACAACTAAAATCAGGCTTGTAGTTAAAGCAGACCACTGAGCAGCTGATGGTGCAAAGAGAAATTTGCTTCAACCCAAAAGGAGGACAGAGGCCTTCCTAAATCAGGGACTTCCTCTCAGCACTATGCTAACAGGGGCTTCTTACAGAGGTCCCATTGTGTATAAGGTCCCCGTGGATCCCCCTCATACATGAAAGCAACACATGCCAGAGTTTCACCTGAGGAAAACACAGGGAAATATTTCAATCTGACTGAGCCAACTTCTTAGAAAAATAATGCATATTCTTAAAAGGGATGGCCGGATATTTTGCCAGTGGTAGGCCTTTACTCTCTGTTTCTTTGTGTCTGATGTGTGCGTGTGTGTGCATGTGCGTGTATAGTGTGTGTAATGTTTGAGAGGGTTGTGCATGTGGTTGTACAGTGTGGGGTGGGTGCACTCTGAGTGACCAAAAGCAATCTGCTCTGGTCCAATCAGTCTCAGTGCCTACCTTCACACATAAGCGGCAGGGCACTCAGGTCTGCCAGAGCGCACAGACCTATACATACACACACGTCTACACACTTGTCAAATTCACACACACACACCTTTCACACACTTCACACACACACCCTCCCTCTTCAAGGCACCCTGTGCGACCTCTCACCATTGGCCAAGTCCCGGAGCCCTCAGCATCTCCATCACGGCTGACGGGACCATTCGGGAAAGCAGGAGACGGAGGTAAGAGTTTTTGGTGCTATCTTCATCTTGCTGGTTGAATGGCTCTTTGGTGCAGAGGATTAGGCAGGAAGAGTTGCTCAGCTAAGCCTTCCAAAAACACTCCTATTCAGAGTTTTTAAAATGAGCTACAACACAAATAAGATGGTGTGGCAAGGGCTTTAATTTCTCTCCTGGGTTTACTTTTGAAGATATGCAGGTGCTTTCTAAGGGATTTTTTGGGGGGTCCATAATGTTTTACATGTTATTCAGTTGTGTTAGACAGGTGTTTCACAGTATCAAATTTAAGGCTTTTGATTTTTCCTTGTTTCTTCAAATGTCGTTACGTATTCCTGTAGTGTATGTATTTGTGAAAAATGACCTTAGTCTTTGAAATAACAGCAGGTGTTCATGAAAAAGTGCATAAATAGCACCTTTTCATAACATCTTTTGCTCAACTTCTGCAGAAAACGTCTTCTACTTTGCTGAGAATCTTAAATAATTGAAAACTTTCTGCAAATATTCTCCCTCAAAGTATAGTTACATACAAGTGCATACCATACTTTTCTCACTGCCTAGTCACCTGCTTTGATAGAGGATTTTTTCAATGCAAATTAAACCTTCTTGCAGTCCAAATAACCCAGATTGTTTTGCACCAACAGCCAAGTGGGCATCACTTATTTGCTTGTGGGTTTTGAGGGGAAAAGGCAGAATCACTGAATATCAGGAATGCCCAATGCAAAGCCAAGCATAACAGAGAAGTAGTCTGGAGGCTCCAGTCTTACATACATACAGTTTCCACACACTGTACACTGTGATGGCCTGAGTAAAAGCACACCTCTGTCTTTAGTATAGTTCGTTCAGTCTAGCTGTGCTGGATTGCGTAGCTCCATGACGGGCGGTTTGTTTAAATAGCAATGATAACCAGTCAGATCAAGTTATCTCAGCAGAGTGCACTAAGTTGATGTTGGAGGGACAACGAAGAGACTGATTTGCATATTAACTCTGTCCCTCTCATACTGACAAGGTTAGATTCATGACTTAAATAACCTAGGAAGCTGTTTTTTTGGTTTTATATCTGTCCTCATCCCAAAATAGTAGCAGCAGAGGTTTCTCAGTTTTCTCTCACTGAAAGATAGGTGTGTTAAAACAGAGTGTGCATCTGTGAGAGGATTGCGTCTTTCCAAGTGTGTGCATGAACGTGGATCTCTGTGTGTATGTGTGTGTGTGTTTGAGTGTCGCTGCTGCTGAATGAAGCTTTTCCTTGCAGCTGTAACTCGCTGCCATCCTGTCCACAAACCTCGGTGGAATTTGGAGTTTGAGTGCTGAGACAGGCAGCAACCGGCCCTCATAAAGGCCCTCTGTGAAGGGTGAGGGGTCGATTCAGCTTAGAAACCTGTCTCTCTCTCTCTCTCTCACACACACACACACACACACACACTTGTTGCTCTCTTGCTGCTCTCTTCTACTCAGTCCTTTCCTCGCTCTCTCCATCTAACCCTGAGGGCCAACATTTTGTCTACTATCTTCGTCAAATTCTTCTTCTTCTCTTCCCTTACGCTCCTTTCTCTGTGATAGCCTACAGGACTCTCTTTAATCTGTAAAAATATATCAGTTCCAATGTGACTACACCTGCTATTAGTGTTTCGAACATTGACACACTAGCATACTGACAAACGATTAAAGTCGTAAGCCCACTGTCTGTGGTGCCAGCTAATTAAGCACTAATTAGCATATGTTAATCTTATTAGTGCTTCCCACTTTAGAATAATACTTAAGAACTGACCAACCTTGGTGAACTAAGTAGACCTGTGCAGAAGATTATGAACAGCAGCTATCGTATCTAGGCCAGGGCTAATGATAAAAATTACACATACTAATTTTGATTTTCCACTTTTAGAGTATCCCATTATATGATCAAATATCCCCAAAATCTTTACTTCAGCCATAAATACCACAGGCTGAAAGTGAATTTCTAAAATTCTTTAGCCTTAATGAGACTAAACAAAATCCTCTCCTGGTTCATTATCAGATCAACTCTGACTTTTGACCTTTGACATACCACAGACGAGTACCTATTTAAGCCAAGATGGTTGCTCCATGGAAAAGAAAGCCTCTGGCTAAAGCAAAGCAGGAGGCCCTCATATTTTGATCCCCTGAGCTGTCTGCACCATGATAATGAATTCATTGACCTTACAGATGGAACCCAAAGTCAAGCTTTGGTGTGCAGCACTGTAGACTGGTTATCCTTCCAGTATCTCGAACTGGTTATGGAGTAAGGTTCAAAGGCATGCTCTGCTGTGCACCGACAGCATATGGAACTATATTTTACTACACACCATGTTCACATTACTCACAACAGATGTCTTTGTACTGTTAAAATGAACCATTTAAGGTTTAAGGAAACCTCTTAAAATTTGCTGTCCACGTCTTTTTTCGTGTCATTTTTTACATTTTGCAAGTGACAATAAACTACTAAGTAAAAAAAGTCACCATGTGAATGTGTAATTTCCCTGTAATGTGCTATACTTCACATACGTCTGTAAAATCTTTTAATCACACATTCCCCACTGACTTTGTGACTCTGCCCTCATCAAGGTGGACTATGAGGATGCTTGTGCGGCTTCTGTTCGGACTCTTCGTCCTCAAAGCGGCGGTGGCCAGCCCCAGATTTTCCCGGCAAGCGCACTTAGACACATACAGTAGCACTAACTATGATGACAATTTCAATTTGGAGAGTGACTATGAGGATGTCCTGACAATTGGTGAGCCTCAGGTAAGAAACACAATTTCTTTTTTGAGTTTATGCAAGAGAAAATGTATGTTTCAGGCTTTTAAACCCCTTCCAGACTCTTTTGCCTTTAATCATAAAAATAAATAGGTCACCTTAAACTTTTTACTCTAGAGCAACCGCTATAAAGGCATTTTCACAGACATGGAATTTATTTCATTTAGCAGCATGTGGTCTGTTGAATTTATTGCCGATTCTCAAAAACATTTAGAAGACACATGTCCTCTAGTCTGTGTGTAAAGATTGTGCGACAAATTTTATGCTGATTGATTACTGAAAAAACTTGAGAAGATAGACAGAAAATATGAATCATATTTTATCACATCAACATGACAGACAGCTGATGTTTTAAAATATAAAGGCTGCTGGGACAATTTGATTTGAGGTCACCAGGTTCACTGAGCACAGAGGGAACCGGCTGCTGTCCAGGAGCCACTGGGAAGCTAAATGTTTTCCAGATTTATGCGTCCAAAATAATTTTAGACATTGCAGCCACCAGTTTTACTTACATATTACTGATGTCCAACTGCAGCTGATGCACTTTGAACTGTTGACTGTTTTGCTTATTGTGTAGAAGCTGATTTCAACCTTATTTTATGTTTGCCTTTTCAAGCAGATACATGTAAGTAACAGGTAGAGGGAAAGGGCAAACACAGCTAAAGCTTTATCTGCTTCCAACAGATCTTCATACAGATTTCGCAGGTGCATGTCAGTCCTCTGGAGGCTAGACAGCTGGAATCTTTACTAAAAGCAGTGACTAGATGACCTTCAGTAACGAGAAAACCCCTAGGTGTTTTCTCGTTACTGGAAGTTTCTATGCAGGAGAGCGGCTTTTAAAGATGAATGGAGATCGGTAATGGCTACAAAGGAAAGAAGTGAATTCAAGAAGTGCCCTTCAAATCTCATATCACAGCTCAAGCTGAGAGTGATGTGGCAAGCCTTGCAGACACAGTGGGATTGAAAGCTATAGCCAGAATTCATGTCAATTTATTGTTCTTTGTGACAAGGAAATTAGTCCAAGGCAGTGTCAAAATGACATCAGATTTTCAGCTGGCTCCCTCTGAGCCAGTGACTTAAATCAAACCTGATGTGAACTGCACTTACAAAACTGCTCTTATCTAAGGTCTGCTCCACAATCCAGCTTATGAAAAGTTTTTTGTCATCCACCTCCATAGAAACTAGTGCCACCCAAGCTTTTTAGCCTTAATCAACTTCACTGGCATATTTTATGTGTAGTTTTACAGCTCAGAGTTACATTTGGAGCTGCTGGGTGTGAGAATGTTTTCATGTGTTGTAAGAGAATGGCTTTGATAATGTCTGCGTTTAATAAAATCGGAAATTACTCAGCAAGTTTCAAGAGGTTTTGTGGAAGTCTGTGTGGGTCGGAAGAGGAGAAGCAGTACAAAGTGCATTTAGAGTAACTAGAATCTTTTTTCATGCTGTCCACGCTGAATAAACATAACGCTTTGACTCATAATTGCAGTTTTTAAGGGTCTCTCATTTAGTTTTGTTGAGAGGGCAGATCATCTGAGAGAGCGCTCTTCTAAAAAGAGTGAAGATTTAGGAGAGGTTTTTGTATTTTTCACACAAACATCAGATCTCATGGGAGAAATGGAGCGATGATGAGCTCCATGCCTCTGGAATGCTGAGTCTTTACTTTCCACGGCCAGCTCTCGTTTGGTATTTCTCTCCTTTCTCCTCGGGGCTTGTCTCTTTTGAGAGAACTAAAGGCTCATCTACTTTGTTATCCAAGCCAATCTTGTTCAGTCTGCTGCATTCAAATACTCTGGACATGCTTTAATCACCAACTTTGGATTCATGCAGGCACATTAGTTTCATCATGATCTTCAGTCTGCCTCTTATCTATTTTCTCTTGAGTTTTATAACATCTTAGGAGCTGGATGGTTCACTTAATTAGAGATTCTATTTATTTGTTTTGTTTTTTGTTACCATCCAGAGGTTGGATGTAAGTTTTGAACAATGGTAAATGACACATAACTGTTCAGAGTGTAAAGAAAATATGACTTATTGCTTTCATGTTTCATGTAAGGTAAGAAGACCAATGCCAGGCTAAAGCTTAACCGATTTAAGCTTTTTTGGCTATTGTCATATATTTTTTTAAAAACCATGGAACATCCTGGAATATGGAAACAACATAGTGAGCAACATTTTCTCATTGACATCTAAACAATCAGACCTCTTTTGGCAGCCAAAGGTTTGACCCCCGCTGGCCATTAGAAGCAAAGCAGGTTTAATTGAATTTTTGAATGCACTACCTTGCACAACCTGTGTTCTCTCCACGTTTCAGACCCCATGTCCATCTTTAATTTACAGTCTATGTGGCGCTGCCAGCAGCTTGTCAGGGCAAAGACGACAATCGGAAGAGTAATAGATGGCATAGATAGCATAGCTCTGTCCAAAAGTAGGACAGTTTTACCAACCTGCACTCTAGAAGTAACTATATGAAAAATGATTGATTCAAAAAGTGTAACTAAGATGGAGTATTATCTAAGCTTTGGAGAATAATCCAATTTCCCAGAATGTGACTCTGCTCCTTTAATAGACATTCTGCATGTAGACGGTGTGCTATCTTTTTCACTCAGCAAGAGTTTAAGTGAGTTTAACTCATGTGGCTTTTCGAAGGACTAGATATTACATACATACATACATGCTGCACCCCATATGACTAAGAGCCTATGGCTGGTGTCTATGGAGTTTTCAGTACTTTTCCAAACTGCTCACTTATTTTGTGTCGATAAGCTGGAGGACATTGGTGAAATTTGTTTGGAAAGATTTCATCTGACTCTCAAACATGTTTTACTTGCCTATGAATATATTCATATATACTAATATAACAGTAATACCCTTAATTTTGGCTTGGTCGGTAATTTTATACATTTTGGTTTTGGCTTAACGCTCCACATTTCTCCTTTCACATCCCTTATTCCCCAAAATCCAGGATTTCAGAAACTTTTTTTCAGTGTTGTTTGTTACCCCCTCTTTCCCCTCGGGTGTATATGTTTGGGGGAAAGGGGGGGGGGGGGCAGCAGTTAGATTTTTCAGTGCAAGACGTTTTAAAGGCCTACCTCATTGTAGTATCCTCAGCTTTTTCTCAGGAAAACTTTAAAATGCAAAATATATGAATGAATAGCTTTTCATTGATACAAGCCTTTTTTTCCTCAGTTACATTTCAGGTAGTTAATTATTCTCAATAATTTGACTGCATTCACTTGACATACATTTCCTTTGATGCCTCTTAGCTTACAGATATCTGATTACTCTGGTTAAAACTAGATAAAAAGGCTGAGAAATGGATCTGTGCAGCTACCATGTGAGTCTTGGTTCCACAAGGACCATTCCCTTTTTGAAGGACTGACTCAGCCTTGAGGGGCGTTATACAGTGTCAGGTACTACCTGTGTGAAGTGTGTGGGAGTTCACTGCCCTCATCTGGAGAAGAATAGAACTGCAGGTTTCTTGAGCTGTCAGAAGAGCAACTGCAAAGACTGTAAATATAATTAAAATAGCAAATGGCTATACCCGAAGCCTTTAATGAAGGAACCAAAAGGCACAGCTGTGTATAAAGCTTTCTTGGTTTGGCAGAGCTGTCTCATTTTTATAATTTCCCCAATTAAAATTGCCTGTTTGATCAACAAAGGTGCTAAGTCTTGATTTACAAAGTAATTTGGTATTGTGAAACTTGTGACATTTTCAGAGTTGTCGCTGCATGTTCCTTTTACAGTCTTTAAGCTGCCCAGTGTGCTGGATTATGTAAAATATGCAGTGCCTTTTTACTATAGAAAAAAATACTGTAATATTTACTGTGATGTAGTATCACTGCTTTACTGGTCACTTACTAGCAGATATAAAACAGAGTTCTTGGCTGAATCTCTATAAAGTCTGAGCAAAGGTTATTTTGCATTTTACAAACTGGACAGCACTGGATGTTTTTTAGTTTTTTTATGAATCTGAGCTAGATAAATAGTGCACGCTCTGCAGTGGATAGTTTCTTCAGCACAATTTGCTGCCATCTAGTGGTTAAAATTTAAGGTTATGAATCAAAAAATACTTTCCTGTTTATGGAGATCTTTGTTGGTGTCTTTTCTTAAATCTTTGGATCATTATTTTTTTGTCTGCTCAACCTCTCCTCTAAGTTTCACAGAATTCGACACTGCTGTCTTTACGCAGTCTTGTTAACAAACAGGCAAACAAACAGCAATTATCAGGTGCCTGTGCGCTGACTCTGAGCTTAGCACAGGAGTACTAAATGTGAAAGTAACTGGGAAAAATATGAGTGCTGAGATAGTAAACAGAGCAGGGTTTGCACATCACCAGTGCTGAGGCATATTTTGTATGCCAAAATGCCAAGTACAGTTAGGTCCTTGATTTGTCCACAACAGTTGTAGTTTTGCCTCTTTACACGGCCACAGTGGAATTTAAAACAAACAGTCAATATCTGATTGCAGTCCAGACTTTCAGCTTCTTTTCAGTAGGTTTTAGGAAAATTTTTCATTTAAATTTTATGAATTGCAGCTGTTGTTATGCATAGTTTTCATAGATAGGCTCAGAAATCATTAGAAAATTAACTGATATGTGACAAATGAAGAAGAAAAATAAACATGATCAAGAAAGAGAGAAACAGCTCATGATCCAAATATTACCATATTATGTTTCAAACATGGCAGAGGCAATCTTATGCCATGGGCCACTGGTTTGTATTGATGATGTGGCTGCTAATAGAAGTAGCAGGATGAATTATGAGATGTAAAGGACCATACTCATTGCACATATTCAGACAAATCCCTCAAAACTGGTTAGACAGTGCTTCAAAATAGACGAAGCCTCAAAGCATAATTCAAACCAAGAGTTTCCCGAGGCAAAGAAATGGGATATTTTTCAATTTTTCAGTCAGTCATCTTATTTCAAACGAACACGGTATGCGTTTCAGTTAATAAATACAAAACTGAGTGAAGAAAACCCCACAAACAAGCAGCGACTAAAAGTGGATGAAAAGGGGCCTGTAGATAATCTCATGGGAGGAAACTGCAAATGATTTTCATCCAAGCATTCAAAACTATTTTTAAATTTAAAATGATGTATCTTCTGTCAATTATATGCATAAGGTGACTGTAAAATTCCTGCACAGTTAATATAAACTTTCTGTTAAACCCCCTGAATTAAAGTTGTCACATATTGATTGTTTGATTTAAACTCCAACAGCTGATGTAAAGAGGCAAAATCAGAAAAAATTTGTCTAACAGCACTACACAGTTTTGTCCCCATGCAAGTTTTTGTCACATAGAGCCATAAAAAAGTAACTTTTCTAATGCTTTATTTCATCTTTTATCATGTTTATTTTAAAATGCAGTTCTCATATATTTTTAACTCACTGCTGTTGTCTTTCCCTCAGATAGAGATTGGAACACTGCCCCCACCTGAATATGAGGGCTCACTGGAAACACAGAACGAAGTGGAGCAGCCGAAGGAAGAAGAAGAGTTGCCTCTAAAACCCCAGCTAGTCCCTCAGGGTTCGGGAGGATCTGGGGTTCTCATGGGCCTAGACACACAAAAAGGTCTGAAAAAAGGAGAAAAAGTCTTTATCATAGAACTACTTCATGAGTAAGTTCAGTAAATATGAAAGAGAAAGGGCCTTGTCCAGCATTGGGCCGTTGGATGTGTGAAAGCAGCATTACTTAACTTAGAAAGAAGGCACTAATCTTTCCTCGAAACACATCATCCTCATCGTCTACCTGTGATAATCAGTTCCATGTGCATGTCATCCATTTAACTTGCAGTCAGTGGTTAAATGTGCCCATTTGTCATCTATTGTTGCATGTAATCATCATCATTGTGAACTGTGTTAATCTCATCTATCTGTTCATTAATACCTAATCTTGTCTCTAACAAGAGGTGGAGCTTCGTCTGACACCCACTGATAGACCTCGTATCATTCAGGATTTCTGGATCTCTGTAGAGTCTGGGGCCTCTGGGGCCTCTGGAGCTTCTGGGGTCTCTGGGGCCTTTGGAGCTTCTGGAACTTCTGGGGCCTCTGGGGCTTCTGGGGCTTCCGGAGCTTCAGGGTCTGGAGGCTCAGGAGAGATTCTGGTCTCTAGCGCCTCAGGAGGCTCTGGAGGCTCTGGAGACATTGTGCTGATCTCCGGAACCTCAGAGGAGCTCCACATCTCGGGAGAATCCAGCCAATCATTGATATCTGGCAGTCTCTTGATATCTGGGGATCTCTTGGGATCCGGAGATTTCATGGGATCTGCTATTTCTGGAACCTCGGCCGATTTTGCCTCTGGAGGTTCTGGAATTTCCACTGAACTCCATTTGGGTTCTGGAGGGTCAGGAGACCAGTCTGGCTTTGAGGTATCCGGAGATCTTTTGAGCTCAGGGGCTTCTGGAATATCTGGGGTTTCTGGGGACTTTGAGTCCGGGGACCAAAGGATAACATTTATATCTGGAGGTTAGTATCGTTGCACCATATTAGTATCTAACTTGTCATTCTTTGTGGGATTTATGTTGATTGTCCTAAATTTCATTTAACTGCTTTGCTTTTTAATGTAGTTAAATGTTGTTCATAATTATTTGTGCTACTGGACTTTTTTACTCATAATCACTTTCTTTCTAACATTTTATCTCTCAAGAGTGATTGATTGGTTAATGGGTTGATTCATTGTCCATCTTACCTTTCACCTCCCAACGTTACCATTCCTAACACCAAACATTGGCTCTAACAAGAGGAGGAGCTGCCAATCACTCCAGACATTATTGCCCAGGAGACACTAGGTACTTCTGGGGAGTTCTCAGGAATCCCAGAGGTTTCGGGAGATGATGGAGTCTCTGGAGAAGTATCCGGAATCTCTGGGATTTCTAGTGTCTCTGCATCTGGAGAAACTGAGGTCCCTGTAACTCTGCTCCCCACCACTTTTGAAGGTCAGTACCAAATCTAGACTTGGGGAAGACAGGCAGTACTAAAGGCTATGTCTCACATTATCAGCAGTCTCCGAAAGTTGATTCTGTTCATCTGGACTTAGCGTTTTGTGGGAGAAACGTTTCGTCACTCATCCAAGTGACTTCTCCAGTCTCCGAAACGTTTCTCCCACTAAACGCTTCGTCCAGATGAACGGAATCAACTTTTGGAGATTTACTTTCCTGGATGATTGAAAATGCATCAAGACATTATCAGCATTGTTTTTAGGAAAAGGATAATTATTAGGGCTCAGAACCCCAAAGCAGAACAGAAACAACAAGGATATAAAAGTTTACTTTAATAAAAAATGTTCAAGGTTCCCTTAAACTATGCAAGGTTAAAAAAAATGGGCACAGTTGTGCAGAACGGGAAAATCGATTATAGAAATACTTCCTGTGGCTTTCCCTGAACGTTCTTTCCTTCATAGCTTAGTATCCCACCATAGAAGCCATCTGAATTTGTTTCTGTCGGTTTGTTCTTTACTAACACCCACACTGCAAATCATATTTCATGTTATTAACATCAGAGTCTTATTTTCATTTGTCATTTAAAGTCATAAACTCTTGCTTAACACTGCTAAAACACTGCGGCAAACCATGGGCTACTGTTTGCCAGATGTCTTGTCCCATGTCTATGATCTAACCTTTATTTTTAACACCTAATCTTGTCTCTAACAAGAGGAGAAGCTGCTTCCACCTACAACACAAAGCCCTCAAGAGGGTGCTGGCACTGTAGAAGGGTCAGTGAGCTCTGAGCTGCCAGAGCCCAGTGAGCCTGATGAGCCAGACAAGCCTGAAGAGCCTGTGGTTGACAGACGAGGTCAGTATAGAACAGATGGGAATGTTATATAAAACCTATATCCCCTTTGGACTTGGAAAGTTCTGGTGTGCTTGGACCTGATTTTTATTAACTTTGACCTGTGGATGGTTGTCTCTGGAGGATTCGGGACTTTTTAACAAGCTACTATGGCATGTCTTCCTTTTTCTGTTTTCCTTCTTCTTGTCCATGTATTCCAGGTATGCCCATTTGCTTGCTGTGCACATGCCTTGGTGGTTCAGTCTACTGCGATGACTTGAATCTGGATAGTGTGCCCCCTCTCCCCAAAGACACCACTCACTTCTATGCTCGCTACAACAGAATCAAAAAGATCAACAAGTCTGACTTTGCCTCCATGAGTATGTTTCCATTTTGAATAAAAACACATCACTATTAGTTCAGAACCATACGCAAACTTAAATGCAAGCTTAATTTTTCTTCCGATGTGTTTTCCCACCTTCCTTCAGACAAACTGAAGAGGATTGACCTGACCCACAACGAGATAACATCCATTGAGGACAGAGCTTTTATGGGTCTGCCTGAACTGGAGGAGGTGGTGATTCGAGAAAATCACATCTCCCAGCTGCCGTCTTTCCCAGAGACTATGACCCTGATTGATGCCAGCCACAATAACGTTGGCTCAAAGGGTATTCATAGAGAGGCATTCAAAGTACGTACACCTCTTTTACTTACAGTTGGACTCGCACATATCAAGTAAAACTGTGTGTATTTGCTCACGACAAGAAATTAAAATAACATTTTCTTAGTCATTTGGAAGTCATCGATGACCTGGATGACTGAGAACCTTCACAGACATAGTCATTTGGAAGGAGCAATAGTTTGTCAGCCACACATGTATTATCTCAGCTGAATGCAGGAAACTGTGTTTTTGGATGGAAACAGAATAAAAGGAAAGTAGCAGGATAAGAGTACAACTAAATTAGCAAAATTCTAATGTTAAGCCAGTGTTTGAAATCCAGTATTGTCATGAGTGCCTTAAAATGTCTTTCACAAAGGTAATATCTAAGGTTCTTTGCCATTAATGATTATCTTTCCTTACATTAAACAGGATATGACTGGCCTGCTGTACCTGTACCTAACAGACAACCACATTGATTATATCCCAGTGCCTCTACCAGACACCCTGCGGTCTCTGCACCTACAGGTATATCCTCTGGCCAAACCATAAAATCCATCCATCCATCCATCCTCTTCTCTAATTCAGCAGTTTTAACTCGCTGCTTCTGCATTTTGACTTTGTTCATGCTCTTGTTGTTTATTTCAAGTAATATTTATCTAATTTTAGGACCTGATCCCAGTGTAGTGTAGCTCAATGACAACAAATCACATCTTTCTATTTTTAGTTCTATTTCTATTATCTTTATTATAATTGTTAGCTTTAATATGCATAAAGATTTTATCTTAGTTAAGGGAATTATTGACCGTTTAAAAAACTCTGTTTACGACATTTTCCCATTTCGCATTATTAAGGAGGGATTTAATGTAATTGGGCCTAGTATATTATCACTAATCAATCTTTCTTTGTCACTGGGTTGTGTTCCGGCTGCCTTTAAACATGCCGTAGTGAAACCTGTTCTTAAAAAGCGTTCCCTAGATCACTCAAACCTCGCTAATTACAGACCTATCTCCCAACTTCCGTTCCTGTCAAAAATCCTTGATAGTCCTATCACAACTTCAGACCTATCTGAATGCGAATAACATCTGGGATCAATTCCAATCTGGGTTTAAACTGTGCCATAGTACAGAAACGGCACTCTTGAGGGTCTTCAATGATCTTCTTTTAATTACTGACTCTGGGCGCACCGTGGTCTTAGTTTTGTTGGACCTGTCCTCTGCTTTTGATCTGGTGGAACATAATATCCTCTTAATGAGGCTTGGACATCTGGTTGGCATTACGAGTATGGCCCTTAGTTGGTTTAAATCTTACTTATCAGAGAGGTCCTTCTCTTTCACGATGGGTACCTACTCCTCTTCCATTGCCCCCGTTACCTGTGGTGTCCCTCAGGGGTCTGTGCTGGGTCTCTATGTTACCTCTTGGTCGTATTATTGAAAAGTACAAACTCTCTTATCATTGCTATGCAGATGTTATTCAAATTTATTTTGAATTGACTGAGGATGATACTTCATCGATGCTTCGCTTCTTCCATTGTATAAGACAAGTTAAATACTGGCTGCAGAGCAATTCCCTTATCCTTAATGACAAGACAACGGAAATTGTAATCTTTGACAGTCATACCCCTAGAGCCCATCTAACTGGTGTCCTCGGGCCCTTCACTGATTATCGTTCCGACTCTGCGAGTAATTTGGGTGTTTACCTGGATGGGTCCTTTAAGTTTGTAGAGCATGTGTCCTCTGTTATTAAATCTTGTTTCTATCAACTTCGTTTAATTTCTAAGGCCAAGCCAAACTTACAACGTGAGGATCTAGAAAGGCTTATCCATGCCTTTGTCACATCCAGGTTAGACTATTGCAACTCCCTATACACTGGGCTTCATTCTACCCTTCTTCATAGACTGCAACTCGTCCAAAACGCCACGGCTCGCCTTCTAACTGGTACTCATAGGTTTGAGTCTGTCACCCCAATTCTCACTGGCCTCCACTGGCTTCCAATTAAATACCGCATTGATTTCAAAATCCTACTGCTTACTTATAAAATGATAAATAATATCGCACCTAGCTACCTTATTGATCTCCTTAGCGTGTATACTCCCAGTAGAACACTGAGATCGTCTGACCAATTGCTTTTGGTGCAACCTAGGTCACGGCTGAAAACTTGTTTTTATCGTTAAGTCTTGCTTGCTTATGTGCGTACTTGTGTACTTGTATGCTCGGTTAATCAATGCCTCCCAGCTGCTAGCTTATCTGCCTTTGTACTTTACTACTGTTTGATTGGATTATGTGAAGCACTGTGGCTACCTGTTGTTTTAAATGTGCTATACAAATAAAGTTGTATTGTATTGTTTCAGCGTAACAATATTCAAATGATGCACGAGGACACGTTCTGCAACCTCCAAGATTTCAGCTACATCAGAAGAGCACTGGAGGACATCCGTCTGGACGGCAACCCCATCAACCTCAGCAGAACCCCACAGGCATACATCTGCCTGCCCCGTATACCCATCGGGGATCTCATTTAACCACACAAATACAACCACACGCACACATATTTGTACATATTAACAGCCCACATACGATTCATTCACTCGTCAATCCAAAATCTCATTTACAACAGTGCCTTACCAATAAACTGTCATACATGCTGCTGGATATAACACCATTTAGATTAATTATCAGCCTTAAAAAACAGAAATTAGTGAGTGTAATTCTGCTGACCAAGCACATATTCACTGCTCTACTCCATCTTCATCCCGTTGTTCGGATATTTATCCCAGGGCACACAACAGCACGCGTACACACCAAAAGATATGGATACTCATATCCATATCCACACACACAGACATTCACACAAGAATGTTGTCAAAAGCCAAACTGTCCCACAACTTTATTAAAAGTGAACAACAGGCAGTATTCACAGAAAAACAAATCTGTTAAAAGCCCTCAAATGTCATGTATGTGTTCGTTTTCACAGTTGGCAGAAAAATGACAACATTCTTTAAATGTATTTGTTTTGTAAAAAAATATAATGTTATTAATAATAAATCTAATAACTTTCGGCAATGTATACTAGAATATAGTTATCAAAGCTGGAGCTTGATAAAAAGTCAATTGAGTATCTAATGCAATAAAATGTGCATTTTAAACACACTCAGTGGTTGTAAAGTCTGTACTGTAATATAAAAAAATATATATTCTGATCATGAAAAAGGTGTGTTTTTTTTAAGTGAACTGCAATTTTTCGGTATATTACACTACAAAAAAGTGATGTTTTAACCATGCACAATAGCTGATACCAACAACTCTGATGTGTAGAGTCAGTCAACAAAACACTATTGTTTAATATGGGGACGGGAAGCTGTTGATTTTGATTGTGGATGGGGTAAAGAAAAATGCTAACAGGTTGCTATTGTGTGCTCTGTATGGAATAACCACAAGTGAATAAAGTCATTTTGAAGACCTCTCCAAACTAGGAGTGGCTCAACGTTTTTATTGATAACTAGTAGGTGAATTATTAATGTGGATCTTTAATTTTATGAGGGCAAATGAGAACTGGGAACTGCTCAGAAATGTGCCAAAAAAGGGGGGAATTTTTGCAGATAAAGCCAGTGTATGCAAGGATTTTAGAGCTGAGATTTTCTCAAAAATTCTCAATAAGCTTCTCAAACAAATGAATTAGCCTCTGTTTCCTGTCCATATCGCCTGATTCTTTCACATTGCTGCTGTTGCTGTTGCTTTCTTCTGTAACCTCTTCCTCAGACCCTTCTTTTTCTTCGGAAAGGCTCATCAGTCTAGCTTTCTCTCGCTCCAGAGCCAGCCGGTCCCTGCGCAAGGCATCCCTGTCCCTCTCCACCATCGCCCTCTCCCTCTCCATTACTGCCTTTTCTCTGTCCAGCGCCGCCCTGTCCCTCTCCAGCACGGCTCGGTCTCGATCCAAAACTGCGATCTCCCTGTCCAGCACTGCTCTCTCCCTCTGCAGCACCAGACGCTCCCGTTCCATCACTTCTTTCTCCCTTTCTGCCACCTGTTGCTCACTGCACGTCGTCCTCCTCTCGTCCTCCACCTCTTGTAAGATGCAGTCTATATCCTGAGGTCCCTCCTGTTCCGCCACCACCTCCCCATCCTCAATCCCATTAAGTGGAAATTCAATCTCAGTTGGAGCAGCCACAATAGAAGACTTCACCATTGCGGCTAACTTCTTCTTTTTGGGTTTGATCAAGAACTCCCCATTGTCTTTGTTGTGGGGGAAGGCCTTGAGAATGGGGGCGCTGCCCTCCAGCCGACCCGCCATTGCATTGTCCATCAAGGAGAAATAAGGCCATACATCAGGAAACACTTCCACCCCTTCTGGGGGATGCTTTAGCTCCTGAGGAGACAGAAAGAGGGCAGGAAGTAAAGAGAAAGCTTTGTCAAAAAGCTTTATTTGTCCAAGTGAAAAGAAAACAAACAAACAAGATGCAGGATACCTTGTATCTCTTCTTCAGGTTTTCCCATTTTTTAGACGCTTGATGATGGGTCATCTTACAGTGTAAGCCCATATGTTTCAAAATGGTCCTAAAAATATAATATGCCACGTCTTGTGATTAAAACAATTTTATACTAACATCAAAAGCAACGATGAACCATTATCACTGGTAGTAATAGTAAGATGGGGCAAAGATAAAGGTACAATTTTTTTTAAGTATTTCTGGTTCCGAAATCTATATAGTTGGCATTTTTCAGTGTCTGGGAACTTGAAATTATTGGCATACCTCCATGCCCACATAGAAGTATTTCTCTTTCCAGAGAAGAGGTAGGTATTTGAAACCCTCAGCTTTACAAAGTCTTCGATTTCTTTTTTGCTCACTGAAAACGACAGAGAGAAAAATTCTATAAGTTACAAATGAATATATGAGAGTGTGTGAAAAATGTATAATACTATATCACTATTTATTAATTAAATACACCTATTATTTAATAATATTTAATAATATTATTAAACAGACTTTTTATTTATTTATTTTTTATTTTTTTTACAAATGCTGCATTCATGGTACATCGGAAAAGGTAAGCCTTTACTTGGACTTACGTCATTTTAAACGTTCGCTGGAAAAAGAAAACATGGCTGCTACCAGGATTGCGTTATTGATTTTCTACAAGAAAAACCTTGTCAACAGACATGTAATTCACTTAACAGAAAGAGGAAAAATAATCGAAAGGACGCAAAAATCATATCAATAATATTTCAGCCTTTCGACTCAATGGTGAAGAGAAACAGAAATATAAAGTGCCGAAGTCGTATTTAAAGATCATCTTTATTTTGGTTCTTCTATTAGTCGGAGTTCTGGAATTCACACCCTTTTCAGTGTCCGATGAAGGCAGCATAACTTGTACTTCTCACTTCCTACGTGCGCAAGCTAGCTCCAAGCTATAGTTAGCTTATTTAATCACTTTCTGTCGTTTGTCCTTACTTTTATATGTGAAATCCACGGGCGTATGCATATCGCAAGTGCTGCTGGTGTACTCGTGGTCTGCGTACTCCATTTTTCCTATTTCTCGTACTTGGTGTCAGCCCGTTTATCGAGCGTTCTTTGTAGGAAAAGACTCCTTGCCCCCGTTGTTGGTTCCTTGCGAGGGACCCTACATTCTTCCTCTCGTGTTTGAAAAGAGCGTACTACCGCCACCTGTAGACAGGGAGACTCCAGGGACAGAGTCAGCTCACTTTTATTTCATTTTATTTCATTTTATTTCATTTTAGTTTAGTTTAGCGTTAACAAAATGTATCTCATAATACACCATAGGAAAAAAATATCTATGATGTTATGTTGCAGATTTTAATACAGAGATAAACATTTTGCACAAGCAAAGATGCTGTTCCATTGTACGGGAGAATTGCATATTATTTTAATTCCGCACCTATCTTTATCCTTGTAACGGTGTTTGTTTATTGTTTGTTTCTCATCAGTTATCTGCTTCCCAAAGTGTAGAAAATACCAACACATGTTTACTACTGCCCATTAAACCTAATTCTCAAAAGCTGCTTAACACGTTTACTCTATTTTTTTGGCAACTTTGTTGCATTGGGTAGGCCTTATTAAGATCACATTATTATTCTAGCCTAGTATATATAGTGCCAGCCTCTTGGCAATCAGATGTGGGAGAGGCTCTTCCAAAGGAAAACGAAAGTGTTTTGCAGAAAGCAGAATGGCCTCCTCCTGCCGTGAGTATCTTTCGCGCTATGTTCCTTGTAACATTTCTATATTTTACTGTTCATATATTTTATAAAGTCTGGTGGTATTTTGTTTACTGTTTGTTTATATTTCCCTTTAAATCACATGCGAATTATTTTTAACAGCTCTCATTCTATCAGAGTTTCCATAAAGATTTTCTGTGAGGTCAAACATGCCTAAAATGTGCAAATGTGCAGCATATTTAATATTTTAACAAGACCAATAGTCTAGATTTGAACTCTTATTCTGAGACACTGATCGTCATTGTATAGAATTAGACGTTTACTTTCTGTTTCATTTACTGTGAAGCTCGATTGCATAGAATGCCTATATAAAACCTGAAAGCTGGACTTTAATAGTTATGTTTTAATTCCTCATTTACATAATTTAATTAAAGTTAGTATGCATTTTTCTTTTATTTATACGTTTTTATAAACGTATATTATTAACATGTGTGAAACTCTTAATAGCATGTTTAACTAGCCAGCAGGGGGCAGCAGATAAACAAGTTATTTATTTGCAATACAAACCGGCACAGAAACTTTGTTTTCAGATTTTTCTAATAGCACCAGAAGAATTGTAAAAGTTATTTTATACATATATATAAAATAATTAACATACATTAGATAGAAAGGTGGAGCAGGTGAAAAAATAATAGCTAAACATAGTTCTAAAGTGAAAGGGACAAAGCAGCTCAACAACAAGTGAGGGAATGCAGCTTTACAAGTTTTCAGCCTGCCTTTATTACCAACATATCGAAACTATATTGTCATACGTTATTTCAAAATAAAAAATACCGTAGTGTACAAAATTATTGAGCCACCCCTCACTTCTCAATAGTTTGCTTCCAAGGAGCCAGGCTGTTAAAGCGGTATTGAACAATGCTACTCTAGACTTTCTGATGGTTTTCCTTTGGACATTGGCTGCTTTATCACTCATTTACAGTCCAGGGCTTGTACCTGACCATTGTTTTTGTTTGTTAAGCCACTTAACATTGGCTTAACGATGTTAAGTCATTCCAGCAAACAAAAGGCGCCTAACTCAAGTTATGAATGTCATGTGCTTAAGATATTAAGGGTAAAATATTCGTTGATCCATCTGCTGTTTGCTGAAGCCTCATCACAAATGGTTTCAGCGGAAGAAGAAGCCATTTTTAAAGAACGGAAACAGTGAGAAAAGCCTGAGGTATGCCAAATTACATAACAACAGGGACTGAAAATCAGTGGCAACAGGTCTTAGAGAGTGATGAATCCAAGTTTGAAATCTATGTTTCTAATCATCATCAATATGTGCAAAGATCAAGAGAGAGATACAACTGTGAATCTGTAAAATATGCCGGAGGCTCTGTCATACTTCGGAGCTGCATGTCAGCCAGTAGTGTTAGGGATCTTGTCAAAATTGTTTCATCAATTTGAATTATGAACATAAGAAAAGTGCAGTCAGATTTAAATCCACCATGCAGTACCAGCTGATTGGCACTGGGTTTGTTTCTCAGCATGACAAAAAGCCCAAACACACTCAGTGTAGTAAAAGCTAGAAAAACACACAATAGACCAGCATCCCCAGAGCCCGGACCTCAACACTTTTGAAGCAGTGTGGGATCATCTTGACAGAAAATGGAACAAAAGGCTGACCAACATCCAAAGAAGAGATGTGAATGCCCTTCAAAAAGCCTGGAGAGCTTTTCCTGAAGACTATTTAAAGAAATGGAAAAAAAAGGCTTCCTACCAGAGTTAAGGCTGTGTTAAAGTATAAAGGTGGTAAAATCAAACATTGACAATTTCCATGCATATTTTCACACATTTCAATAAGTTTCTGGAACAATTTCCCCACTCTACTAGCAAAAGCTAAACAAATTAGGGGTAACTCAAGACTTTTGCTTAGTATCATATGTACTTTAACATCCTCAGCTCTGACAAGAAAGGTCTACCACAAAGCCCTGAGCATTAGTGAGATCAGATGTTGTTTCTGTGCCTTCAGAGTCTGGCTCAGAGTTACCCTTTGTAGTTGAATTCAGGCCTCAATGCAGGTCGAGTTCCACAGTGAACTGTATGTTTTGTTATGCTTTTCCATTCTTGTAGCAAAGTTGCCCAAAAATATGTACCTGTATTTGTTCATATTGCTTTATATATTCAGGGATGTATCTCTAGTAAATAAAGAATTTAGCTGTATATCGGAGGAACAAAATATGAAAGCATATCATGCATTTTTTGTTGTTGTTTTGTCCAGAGGCTGACGATGAAAGCACTTATGGTTCTGATGTCAGCAATGAGTCAGACAGCGCTGAACCATCAGATGAGGAAGACAATGAGGAAGACGATGAGGAAGACAATGAGGAAGATGTTTTACCCTGCAAGTTTTACAACAAAGGAAACTGTAGGGACGGAGAAAGGTGTGCTTACCTACACGTTTGCAAGTACGCTCTTAAAGGAAACTGTCGTTACGGCTCCAAATGTAGACTAAACCACACTGTAAGTCAAGGTGTGCCCTCCAGTGCAAGCGGCAGGACTCCGGATCGGTCATCATCTAGTCATGGTGAGTATTTGCTTTTGGGGTTTTCAGTTGTTTGTTTTATCGCCACAAGACGTTTTTTCTTTTTTTCTTTTTTTTTTTAATTTAAGTGAGAAAGATTATTCACAAGTGAAAAACATTCAAGACAGTTTTTAGTCTTCCCAGGACAGGATGTTCCACTAAATTTCCCACAATGTCAAACTGTGCAATGCTCAAAGAAACCAAACAGCTACATTTCAGGCTTGCAGGCCTCTACAGTTCTCAGTAAGCATGTTAAATGTTAAATTTCACGAAAGCAGAATTAGAAAAAAACTGAATAGTATGGGCGTTTTTCAGGAGAACTTCTTCTCCTGTGGTGGAGGGCTGATAATTTGTTCTTGTTTTACCGCCACGAGACCTTGGGCGCCTTGCAGCCCCTGAATCGACCATGAACTCCTCTGTTTATCAAAGTATTTTACAGTCCAGTGTGAGGCCATCTAGCTGACAGTTAACACTTTGGTCTCCAACAATATCAGCTAGTTCCTAACAAATAGCTGCAAGAGCCACATTTTACCTTATACATATATTTACATGTTCGAGCCATATTAGAGCAGCTTTAATGTCCAGTAATAAGTCACCAATTACAATGTAATATATAATGTCTTTTTGTTTTGTTTTTCTAACCAGACCAGAGGCTTACTGATGGCCGACGCTACCAGTGGCAGCTCAATAACGGAAGAGGCTGGAAAGATGTTGAAAATGATCACATCCTTGAGGCCCAGTATTCGCTGCCCCACACCAAAAGCATCAAAATATACAACACATCATACGGGTAAGCAATGAGTTTATGAAGAACTTTTTATTTCCAGGCACACTGTAGTCACTACATGCTTCAACTTTCCTCTCTCTACAGGGCGGTGAGCATAGACTTTAAAAGGATGAAAGTTCTTGGGAAGAAATTGAGAGTGAGACGCCTGGATGACGGTAACACTGAGTGGATTTGGTACTGCATGTTGGGTCGTCGTTGGATCAAGTATGGAGCCAAGGTAGATAGCAACTAGATCTTTGCTTAAGTTAATGGAAATTGTTCTCCTTTGTCTGTTTGGTAATGATTCTTCTCTCCCTCGCGGACAGGATTCAAAGGGCGTCTCCACTCCTGTGAAGAGCTCCGACATAGAGGAAAAGTTTCAGAGAAATCCAACGAGCTCCTTTACTTTTAACGTCAATGGTGAAACTTTGGAGCTCAAATTTAAAGGTGAAGTGAATTCACTAATCTGTAAATTTGTAACACCCTTCCAGCTAAATTCCAGCTTTTTCTTAACAGTCATTAGCCTATTCCTTATTTCTGTTTGTTTGCTTAGAAATGCAACAGGTGAGTAAAAACAGGAAGAGGAAAGTCACCCGTCGACCTACGTACCAGCAACCACAAGCAGTCAGGGGGTGAGTGTTAATTTTCCTCAAGGATTTTTGTTCAGTTAAAAATTGTCAAGAAGATAAGATGAGAGAATTTAACATAGTTTTCTGTTTTATGAAATATTTTTGATTTTGTTGTCGCAGAGTTGCTCTAACATCCTCAGGTTTCCAGAATCTTAGCTTGGGCACTAAGCCACAGTGGGAATTTGAAGGCGACAGTGGAAAATGGCACAAGTTCAAACACAGGGTATGTCATCTGTGCAGTGGATGTTATTTTTAGGATTATTCAAAGTACAATTTCTGAGTTATTGCATTGACATAAATCATCACAGTTTGTCTGTGGATTTTGTCTTAACAGAAAAGGACTTCCACTGACTGCTCAGTAACCAGTGATGACATTGAGAGCAAGTACCAACAAAACAACAAAGGCACCATGCCCTTCACAGTGGCAGGACAATCCTACAATCTTGACTTTGGAGGTTGAGTTTTTATATTTTAATCCTGTAGTAAAAAACTCGAAATAATAATTAATTGTTGGCTCTTAGAGGCATTTTAATAAACAACTGACTATCCATATCTACCTGTTCCAATATGAAAAAGTGATGTAACATTTATTTAACATTAGACTTTTGTTGATTTGTTTATGATTTTCCACAGCAATGATCCAGACCAACGTCAGGACCAATCACACACGCAGGGTGAGACGTGTGCTGGTGTGAGCCATCAAGATGATTTCCTGACCTCCAGAAGACTGTGCAGCAACGTAACCACGATGCTGCCACGTTCCTCTAACTTGAGATTTATATGAGATTTATTTTTGGATGGTTAACACATCCTTTTTATTGTTGAATTTCAGAATTTACCTCATTGCAGGCCTTGTCATGGGTGAAGTTTACAAGGACACTTTTAAATGCTGCCTGACAATCTTCCACTCCAATAATGCATTCTACCAACTTGCCTTTTAGCATCATGGTTGTTTAAATTATTCATCTTATCAACTCAGGTCACAGTAAGCATTTTTTTCCACACTTCCATATGGGGATGGAGGGGAAAATTTGTTCTTATAGCCAATAATTAAACAAAAGGAAGTGTATAACAAACACTTTGAATGCATGGGATATGATACATTTGCCTTTTTTTTAATGTAGAAAAATGAGATGTAACTGTGCAATATTAGTTCGAGGTCTTTTTGCACATTACCTTTGAGATCTTTTTATGCTTTTAACACACAAACTGCCTTGAAAAGTCTCCGTGCCTCTTTGCATTGTGCCACAGTTTTTGCTTTTTGTGGTTTATTTGGCTTTGCACAAATGCACCAGAAACGGGTTTCACTGATTTGGGAGAACAGACTACTGCATCTTTGGTATTCTCTAAATGCAATAAAAAATGTTTGAAAGTCACAACACACCAAGACTTTCCCCTTTTGTATATGCAAGTAGGACACCAGAACCTCAATGACCAGTTCTAAACAAATATTTTTTCAACAGCTTGCTTACATTTACATTTACAGAGGGCGATCGTGGCTTAAGAGTTTGATGGGAACTAGAAATGTCTTATTTTCTAATTATAATAAAATTTGGATTCATGTTGAGTCAACACTAAATTAGTCAGAAATGTAAATGAATATAAATATTTCTTTGGGGTAGTGTAGACCAAGTGGCGAGGAAGGTGATAAGTAGACAGCATCAGCATCAATTTCTTTTAATTGTACTTTATTTCTGACATCTCCATTATACCATTTTTAAAAACACCTCGGTAGGCAAAACCTCACTTGCTTTATACAGGACTTTACATACACCTGAATCTCATTACTCTCTACCACTGAAAAATAGGTTAGACCAAACAATATGATCTAAACAAAAAACAGGAATAAGATTATGCATCTAACTGACAAACTCATTTACACAGCTAAATGGTTTGAAAAGTAAAACACTGCATACAATACAACTCAAAATGTTACTTTAAGGAAAATAAACAATGCTATACACAATGAAAAACCCTGCATTTGGTTGCACCCTGTTATGCAATCAATGACATCATGACGCTATATAAGTAGGAAGTACTGGGGTGGCCCCTCCCACACATACAGAACCTCAACAAATGGACAAAAATGGTAAGTATAACCAAAGCAACGTAACCAAACATAATTTATTAGAAATTTACCTGTGAATAGAAGAAAATTCAAATGACCTGATGGTTAGTAGTATTTGCTTTAAAAACATATGCATGGATGTAATGGATGTAACTAATGCTACCACAAACACACTCGGGATAGTATGTCAAGCAAAGTTACACCAGCAGTGTCTAAATTAAAGCATTATGGCCAACTGTACAAAAACAAAACAAGAGATTAATTATCGATATGATCAAGAGACGAGTGGTAAATGAGTAACTTTCGTCATAATTTATGAATAACTTTTAACAGAACACCTATATAAGTGTACAGAATAGGAACTGACCTCACAGCCCATTGTCCCTTCAATGGTGCTAGTTTCAGTCATTGTGCAAATGTACCAATTTATAAGGTTGGGGAAACCTGCAGTCAGCTGAGACTGAAGAAGTCGCTCCGATGCATGACGAAACGTTTCACCCACTGAAAACGCAACGTCCAGATGAACAGAATCAGCCTTTGGGAACTGACAGCGGGGGGGGGGGGGGGGTGTGACATATAAATGGGGAATGTTACATATGACGGCACTCACACATAATTAAGACACACTTACAGATTTTGTCTGTGAAGGTAAGACAACTCTAAGCCATTGACAAAATAAGGGAGGGGGCAAAACTCAGAGGGTGGGGTGTTGTTTACAGGTAGGTGTTAGTGAGAGAAGAGATGGGCAGCAGTGGGCTGACAGAGTAAGGAAGGGAAACAACGAAGTCTCATGCACAGTTAATTGATTAGCAAGGTAAATAGCAACTGGATGGAGAGGCGCTGTTTCATAACAGTCATGTTAATTAAACAGCATCACAATATGAAAGAGTCAAAGAACTCAGTCCTTCTGAATTTCAACAACCAGTGCAGAGCCTTTTTGGTAACATGTAACTTTCTCATGTCTTAACTTTGTAAAGCAATAGGAATATTTTAAAGTTCCTGTTCCTTAAACTTTGCCACATTAAGTTGCAGGTAGTTTTGTTCACACCAAATATCAGCGTTGTCTACTCTTCCTCATAACATTGTAGGCCACAGGGAAGTACAAAAGGGTAATTTTGCGGTGAACTGTTCCTTTAATACCATGAAAGAGCAACTCTACAGTCATCTGATGGCTTCACTGTGCTTTAATTTTTGTCGCTGTGAAAAGAAACCAAAGCACTGGAATCAGCTGTAGTGTACACTCTCCAGAGACAGCCTTAGGGGAGCGTCATTATCGGTACTTTAGCTCCACCTATGTACCGGTACGCGCTAAATTGCATTAGCTGAAGCCCAGAAACGAAAGTGTAAGCCATCGTTTCAGTGAAACTATCCGCCGGCTTCGGTCCTCGATCGCAAGTAAATACAGCGATTTAACGAAACTATTTTTTCAAGTTTTAATCTGGAAGTGGCTTTTTAAGACTGACTGATTGTGTTTTTTCTGCTTTCATTCTGTCACAGTGGATTTTTATTATGAGATGAGGGTAAGTGTGTGTGTGCTATGTGGAGGGGTTTGACAGGGTCTGGAAAAAAAACAGGCGAGCTTGTGTTCATGGCATCATTTCTATTAATTGCTTCCAGGACAATAATGAGGAGGAGCAGATTCCCCAGAACACCCCAGGTCTGTTTGACGTGACAGTTTAACTTCCTGCTATACTGCCTCTATCATTATAAGGCCATAGTTTAGAACACAGAAGACAGTAAAATGAGAACATGTAGCATTTTAAGAACAAAAAATGTCTAGTTTTGAATTTAATGGCACTAATACATCTCAAAAGTTGGGATAAGGCCATGCTCCCCGCTGGGTGGCATCTCCTCTTCCTTTAACAACAGTCTGTAAACAACGAGCTGAGTGCTGATAACAACCCAGACCGTCCATTTGTTTTTTAGGCTGATGTTTTCTAGAAAGAATTTTAAATTTTGACTAGTTCGATCACATAACAGTTCTCCACTTTGCCTCAGCCTAAGAATCATCTTAGCATCCCACACTGATTTCAGACTTGATTTCTCTAGATTCATGTCACTGACATGTTGCCATTTAAACTAATTAATTGCAAAATGTTCCTCCAGCAGTTTTTTTTCTTTTTAGTACTACTTAATTTTCCTTTTGTTGCCCTCATTTGAAATGTTTGAAATGTGTTGGTGTCTTCAAATTCAAAATAAGCTAATATTGCTCTTAAAACAGTACATATTCTCTTTTTAAACACTTGATGTATTGTGAGTAAGATATTGGTTTATGAGATCACTGCATTCTGTCTAACATATCTTTATTTCAACAGTCAATGGGAAGTATTATGAGTGGCAGCTGTCAGTTGGCCATCAGTGGCTGAAAATTGAAAATGACCATGTGATTGAGACCCACTACTGCCAACCAGGAGCCAAGGGAATCAGTATCAATACAAGCCATGGGTCAGTATGTTGTGATTATATCTGATAGTATCAGCAACTTTAACGAAGTGAGAGTTGGTCAGGGAAGGGAAATGGAAATGTGTCAGATGCCATTTAAAATTTTACAAAGGTAAACCGAAACTCAGTTTTTGGGCTATTATAAATTAACTTTTTACTGTAGGTAGAACAGTCCTGTAAATCCTGTACGCTTACAAGAAAAAGGGTTCAGTCAAGTTGAGCCATAAAATGAAATGGATCAGCTGATCAAACACAACAACACCTAACATCACTGGAAGACATCAGTTCTTCTATGCATTCTTTAGCTTTAGCCTGCACATATGCAAGCCACTTTTGAACCCCTCCTCACGCCATGCAAGGCCATCATGTTAAATATAAACGTTTGACCACAGAGGTCCTGTCTATAGAAAAATATTATTTTATCAACAATAAGTATTGATACAGATACAGATTTTGTGTCAGGACAATGGAAAATAAATTATTGCATCAATAATCTTTTTTAAAAGGAGCACATTCAGAGAAGTATACTTTTCATTTTAATCTTTTATGTTTCCACAGGGTGGTGTTCATAGATTTTGATACGTTACAGGCTAATAATCCAGGTATAAAGGTGCAGAGACTAAGCTTCCTTCCTCGGGGGCAGGCGGAAGACATAGGCTGGTACTTCAGAGATGACCAGCTGTGGTGTGAATATGGAACACAGGTGAGGAAAATTGCAGGAATTAACTCCTTAAATTCACTTGAAGGTTTTCTTTGAGTATTCCTTGTCATCTTCCTCTTCAGGGTTCCAACACCATGTCATCATCAGTCAGCAGTAGACAAGTTGAACAGCAGTTCACCACGAACCCTCAGGGAACCTTCAGATTTACAGTGGGCCGTACACCCTACTTGATCGATTTCTCCAGTATGTGGTGTTTATAGTGATATATTATTGTGAGCTTGCTCTTTTATACAGCTATGGAAATGTGTTTTCATTTCACTTTGTAGCCATGACGCAGAGAAACCTCATCACAGGCTTACAAAGGAAGCTGCGCAGGCGTCCAAAATTATCCTCCAACACTGGAGCGTAAGACTTTTTTCTTTTATTCCTGTAGTTTAGACAGTCTTTGTACACTGAGCAAACTTAGTCTACAGAGATGTCAGTAAGAAAAGTATCAAAACTCCCCAGAGAATAAATAAAAAGTTTCTCTGAAGAAGGCTAACGGATGTCACGGGAAAAGAACATGAATGATAATCACTTCTTGTCTCTGCAGAGTTGGCTTGACCTCAGACTTGCCTGCAGCTTCCTCCTCGCAGACCGGTTCTGTGGGCTACAGGTGGGAATTCATGGGAGTCAGAGAGCAATGGACAGAATACCAAGCACATGTAAGTAGGTCATCCAAAAACTGCATGGAAAAATTTTAAAGACTTGCACTAAGCTGCATAGTAGCATCAAAGATACATCAAGAACTGCCCTTACCTCGGCAAAGGAGGTTATGCTTGCATGGCACGTGTACGGATGTCTGTAAACAGCTTGAGAAGTTTTAATGAATTCTGATAAAACTTTGTAGGAGTGTAGAGTGGGGTCATGTTAGCAATCCATAAAAATTTGGATTACATCGAAAGAGCTCTTCAAGGTCAGATTAATGATTTATTGGTCAAAAATTGACAGAAGGCCTTGTAACTCTGAACCTATGATTCTTACAAGTGTACTGTCAACATATAGAAAGGGCTGTAAGATTTCAAGTATCATGTCACATCTGACCTCTGACCTCTCATTAAAGGAAAGGAAAAGTTTCCACAGGATTCTATGGAGTCCTCTTGAAAAACTAAGTACACCCCAGTAGCTTGTAGCACCAATAACTGCTTTCTATATGTGCTGTGTGCAGATATGTTCATTTGACAGCGCTGCTATTGAGAGACAGTACCAGCTGAACAAACAGGGCACACTGAACTTCAAGATTAACAGATATTCATACACACTGGACTTTTCAGGTATTGTACACACTTCAGAACTGCTCTTCTGTTAAGCCGAACAATTCATGCTTTTTTTTTTCTTTTTCTTTTTTTAAGCAAATCATATGGCCACTGAGACATTATCTTCATTAATTTATCATAGGTATGTACCAAGTCAACAACAATTTAGGGACAAGAAGATCAGTTAGAAGGACTCCTATATATGGTGTTCAGCAGAACATCAGGTAAGGAGAAACATTTGGCCACACAGTGACCACATCTCTTATTTTGTGCTAATTAATAACATGAATTAGGTTAAATATTATATTTTGAGGACATTTACTGATGTTAACACTAAAAGATTGACTAATGTTAAGATTGTTTTGCCTCAAACACACCAGATATGCACATAAAGATGTATATGCTGTGAATGAATGAATTTCAAATCTTTTGTTTTTTTGTTTTTTTTAGTTCAGGCCCTCAGGCACAATGGCAGTTCCTAGATATGGATGGATCATGGAAAGATTATTCCAAAGTAAGCCACAACTTTCTTTTTATTCATGTGTAGACGGTGCTCTAGAAAATCCTATAGAGTACATTTAGTGCATTCCATCAATCTGTCCAGCCGTCCATCAATCTTCTGCCAGGTCTGGGTCATGGGGACAGATGCTCAGACCTACCACTCCTCGCCTCCTCCTCTGCCTGAAAGTCATGGCCTTGAAGTTGGAGATGCTAATTATCATTCCGGCTACTTCACACTCTGCTACAAACCATCTCGGTACGAGCTGGAAGTCATGGTTTTATCAACCCAATGAAACCATGTCATCTGCAAATAAATAAAGAGATAAGAACCTATGACCACTGAACTATTGGCTGTGCCCAGAAATTCTGTTCATGAAAAACAGAATCAATGACTAAGGACAGCTCTGGCACGGTCAAGCTTCCTCTGGGAATGAGATTGTGTTAGTGTGGGCAATATGAACCAAGCTCTCATTGTGGTTGTACCACAATACTCTATACTCCTAAAGCACTGTCAAAAATGCCCTTTTTAGATCCACAAAACACATCTAGAGTTGCTGGGCAAATTCCCACATACCTTAAAATTCCTTGGTGTCTTTTTCGGGTAGAGGGAAACTACCACTCCAGTCTGCCAGTAAGGAATTGGGAAGTGTGTCAACCAAGAGAGCTCCATAACATCCCGAGCTTTTTGAGAAACCTGGGGCCTCGTCCCTTAGAAGCTTCATGTGCCTCAGTGAGCAGAGCCCCAGTGGCATGAACCATAGTGAGTTCTCATCCTGGTCCCCATAGTCTTGTTACTTTACAAAAGGCCAACAGTGGGATTCAGGAAAATTTCAAACTACTCCTTCCACTACCCCACAATATCTTCAGCTGAGGTCAGCACTCCATCTCTGCTGCCTCCCCCTCCCAAGTTGTCTGACTGTATATATGTATAATATAATATAATATAATTATGGTTATTCATCTATAATATTTCTGTTGAGATGTTGTAGGTTTTGGGGTTAATTCCAAACTGAAACACAAACAATCCCTCGCACAGTTTACATACTTTAACATGGAATTATGGTAATTTGAGCAAAGTATTGGGTGACCTAACCAGAATTTAACAACATTGCCTGACTGTGTTTTCTCTGATGTGTTGTTGCTCTGTGTTATTCAGGGAATATGCAGCACATCCAGTCAGGAGATTGAGTTCCAGTACAAACTAAACCCATCAGGAACTATGACATTTTCCACCAGGAACTTCAGCTATGAGTTAAGCTTCTCAGGTAAGCAGCAAACATAATCAGAAACCTTTTAAAGTTAAAAGCCATATTCAAAGATTTGTATAATTGAAGTTGTGAATAAATGCACTTTTTGTCTTTTATAGCCATGACTCAGAGAAACCTGAGCACGGGCACAACCAGAACGGTGAGAAGACTTAATCAGTGACTGAGCGGACAACAGATTTGTAGGTCGGGGGTCAACTTAATGATGATCCTACCAGTTGTGTCACTGCCCACCTCAGGTTGGCTCTCCTGTCAGAAACTGCCTCCTGCCTTCCTCCTGCCTTTAACTTAACACAACTGATAGACATTTACTTTGTCCCCTCTGAAGACATGTTGTTTTTAATGCAAGCGTTATAAATTTTATTTTTCCACATTTAAGATGACACTACGTTTAGTGTTAAGCAGTAAAATGTATTTCCTTTATCAGTTTTCCACATTTCTGGGTTTAGGGCTGGTTTTAGCAGATTATTCCATATTTAAATAAGTGGAATCGTTTACAAAGAAATCAGTGGGAGGAAAAAAAAATTCAGTTTACTTTAAGCCTTTTGTTAACTTAACTATGGTTTCATAAAATGCAACATGCTTTAGTAAATCTTCAAATATTCACAAGTTGTTGTAATGACTGGAATTTTTAAAAGTTTTCACTTTTTATCCTTTGTCCTTAGCATGCATGTTTTTAAGAATTTATTAAAAGTGCCTTTTAATCAGTGCACTTTGCTTGTGTTTACTTTCCTTAATTGAGGTTCCTTACATTTACATTCCAAAATCTAAATTCGTGTTTTAAAGTCATCAAAGAAATAACCACCATATATGGTGTACAGATGTGTATATGTACAGATCTTCAACCTAAGAGACCAGCACTGTGACACATAAAACAAAGCCGTATTACACATGCAGGACAGCAGCTGTATACAAATAATCTTGTGGAAGAATAAGCTTTCAGTTTCTCCTTTGAGCTTCTGCTAGGATGCATCCCACATGTTGATCTAAGTATAACAAACGTCTACTTGAAGACATTTTTAATCTTGCATGGAAAAAAATAGGGAAATTAACAGAACACAAAGATTCAGTTGAACAATTAAGACTCCCATTAGTAGCGTTTTATACAAAAAAAGGTAGTGTAATAAAAGATAACACATTCAAACTGTTAGCAACAATCATCATCTGAGGAATCAGCGTGACAAAGGTCATTACAAAAATGCTTATGTCACATAGCATTCTGTAATAACTTTTCCTCAAATATTTTATATTCCATATTTGTTTTTGGTGTTTATAGGGATGGCTCATTAGCTGTTTACATATTTGCAGGAACATATCAATTTAAGGAAGCAGGAAAGACCAGAAAACCAACATAGAATACAGCCTTTGTGCATTAGCGTAGTAATAATATATCCTAATATAAATTATGTAAATGATAGTGCAGGGGTGTGAAACTTGCGGCCACCCCTACTTACAGCCCGTATATAGATCTTGAAGTTACTTTTTTTGTTAGAGGATTTGCGGGGAAAAACTGCATTCACGTTTGCAGTTTTGTCTTATACAATACTTGAAATTTAAAAAAAAAAAAAAAACACTCTTTTGGAAATATTTGTGGGTGTTTTCTTGTGTGTTTCTTTTAGAGTGGCCCTCCGATGAGATGACAGTGCCAACAGTGGCCCACAGCTTAAGTTTGAGACCCCTGTTGTAGTGTATTGCAATGTTAGAATATAAAGCATCTGCAGAAGGCTGTTGCTGTGTAAATGAAACAAAAATGATTTCTGTTCATCTGTAAACTTATGTTGACAAAAAGAATACATCTACAATGTGATGAACCTTACCATTGACTTATTTTATTGTACTGTGGGAGGTTTTTATTTTATTTTATTTATTTCATTCTATTTCTATTACAAGGATACTCAATTCTGCACTTTAATAAAGAAATGCCCTAAAAATTTCTGGTTTTGTGTGTTTTTGTTTTATTCACAAGTACTCAGAGTCTTGCCCTCTCTCCATTCTAGACTGGCACATACAAGGCTCTCTAAAGGGTAATTGCAGGAAACTAAGACAGCGATAACAGCATTAGTACGTCTTCCTCATAGGCAATTGAGGGAAATTTTATCTTCTCTGAATCATATGGACCAACCAAACCCTAGTCCACACACTGGATGAACTTTAGCCCACCAGCAGAAAGTGAAAGCAGTTGTTTGTGTGGAATGGCACGTTTAGGTCTGTCTTCGATCATAAGTAAGTAAACTGGCGTTTAACAAAGTTATCTAATTACATTTTAATCAACAATGCAGAGAGAGGTGATTTTCTTCTTTTTTGTTTTCACAGGTGGTTTTTCTGAGTTGACGGTAAGAGTGCTGTATCAGTCTAAGCAGTGGGGGAAAAGGGGATAAAAAGGTTTTGACCACAATATGTTTATTTATTGTTATTCTAGATTAATGAAGGAGCAAAGGTCTATTGGCAGGAAACTGTAGGTCTGTATGACACATTTACATGCATACATTCATTTACATAGGATTGCCTTTTAGTCCTTTGACTTAAGGACCATTGATTTTTCTATCTCATCTGACTGTGCCAACAGCAGCTACTTAAAAAGAACAATATGGCCTAAAATAACAACTAACCATAAAAAATAAATACACTACACACGAAGCCATAGCCTTTGTGCAGATTTGCTCAAAAACACATATTAATAAGTGGAGTGTGTACGATAACATGATCTTTGCTTGTGTTTCACAGTCAACAGGAAGAATTATGAGTGGCAGCTGTCAGTTGGCCATCAGTGGCTGAAAATTGAAAATGACCATGTGATAGAGGCACACTACTGCCAACCAGGAGCCAAGGGAATCAGTATCAATACACGCCATGGGTCAGTGTGTTGTGAGCATATCTGATAGTATCAGCAACTTTACAAAACTGAAAGTGAGCATGTCATTGGTCAGAAAAGGACCTTTAAGTATTTATATGGAACTTTTTACTGGGGGGTGGAACAACCTTCATAACAGTGTTATAGAGTTCAGTAAAGCCATAAAATCAACAGATCAGCTGATTTCAGTGACAGCCCACATTACTGGAACATACCACTTCCTCGTCCATGTATCTAGTATGCAAGCTGCATTGGACCCGCCCACCTTAGCTCCTCCGTTTGAGGGTTTCCCCTTTGTTATATGATGTAGGGAAAGGGAAAGGTGGGGAGGTCACAGAACATCATGTCAAATATAAACTACTCCCACCCATGTTGTTTAGAACATTAACAAGCTTCACACAGACGACTGGATTTTGTGTTGTCTTTCAACAGGAAGGTGCTCATAGATTTTGATAGGTTACAGACGAATGACCCAGGAATGAAGGTGCGGAGACTAAACTTCTTTCCTCAGGGGCAGATGGAGGACATAGGCTGGTACTTCAGAGATGGTCAAGTGTGGCGTGAATATGGATCCCAGGTGAGAAAAAAAATTCTAAATAAACTCACATTGAGTTTTACGTGAAGGTTTGATCCCTTGAGTGTTCCATGTCATCCTCCTCTTCAGGGTTTAAGCATGTTGTCGCCATCAGTCAGCAGCAGAGAAGTTGAACGACAGTTCACCCTGAACCCTCAGGGAACCTTTGCATTTTCAGGCTACGTGATCGATTTCTCAAGTATGTGCCATTTACAGTGATGTGTTCTTGCTTGTACTTTTATACAGTGATATTTTTATTTATTTATTTATTTGGTTCATTTTGTAGACATGACCGAGTTCCACACCTTTACAGGCTCTTATAAGAAGGTGCGCAGGCGTCCAAAATTTGCATCCAACACTGGAGTGTAAGACTTTTTTTTTTTCCTGCAGTCAGACTGCAAAGTCTGCAGCTAGCTGAGTGAAAATAAAGACTTTAATCCACCGAGATGTCAGTAAGGAAAGCAAAACCTCTGTATGATTGTGTATGATATTCATTTCTTCTGAACTGCAGACTTGGCTCCACTTCAGCCCTGCTCACAGCCGCCGCCTCCCAGACCTACAGGTGGGAATTAACAGGAGATTTCCCAAATCGGACAGAACACCAAGCACGTGTGAGTAGGTCGTCCAAACATTTCATGTTGTTTTAGCAGAAATGTGATGCACTTAGAGTGGACTTGAAAGATAATTAGCTGTAATTGCTTGGGTTCCCACAGACCTGGCGTGTCCACCACGTCCAGGGGCCAATCATGGCCCTAGGTCAGATTTTATATGTATTTATAGCCCTCCACTGCAAACGGAATGAATAAAGTGTAATTCCTCTTTCCATCTCATGGGCGTGAGTTTTTTTTATACACTCACGCAATACACACAAAAATTAGTCAGATTTAAAATTAACCTGAGATGACGATCTTCAGCAGCTTCACTGAAGTTTCAGGTGTTCCAAACAGCTTGATCTTATTTTTTATTTCACCCTCCACATGTGACAGAAAAGTAGAAAGGTGAGAAGGATTGTTGGCCCCTGGGTGATTTTCCATTAATAAATATGGAAATCTTGGGGGAAAAAGTTTGGACACCATTCTTTCTAATAGTGTGTAACTCCTTCAGTTATTGTGACTGTAAAGATTTCTATAATTACACTATTGTTCAACAGGCTAATAGATGAAATCAGTAAACACTTTCCTGATATGTTTATGGTCTCAGTAGGTTCAAGTCCTACTTATTTCTCATAAATTATGGTCCTGTTTAGAGAAGAACAGATTTATCTTTGTTTGTCTTAAAACTTTTAATCCTTGCCCCACTGAATTTGCACTAAATGTACAAAGTGCATTTCTCTCTTTGTGTTTCTTTCTATATGTGGTGTGTGCAGATATGTTTATTTGACAGCAGTGGTATTGAGAGACAGCACCAGTTGAACCAACGGGGCACACTACACTTCAAGATGAACAGATCCTCATACACGCTGGGCTTCTCAGGTAATACACTCACTTCAGAACTGTTAAACCAAACAATAAGGCTTTTGTTGAAGCACATTATATGACCACTAGTATATCACAGGTATGTCTAAGTCGATAACAATACTGGGACAAGAAGGTCAGTTAGGTCTCCTTTTTATTCAGCAGAACACCAGGAAAGGAGAGATATTTAACTTAGTCACCACATATCTCTTATTTCTTGAGTTGTTAATGTGGATTAGCGTAAATGTTACATTGGGAAGTGAACGCTGCCCCCTTACACACGGATTAATAATTTGACTAGTTATTCTTTCTTGATAAGACACCTGCGTAAAAGCTGAATTTTTGTGAAGGTGTATATGCTTTGAATGTTTATAGTTTAAATCTACAGTCCTGGCTAATACACCTTTTGTATTTTATAACACTAACTCAGATAAACCTGAGCACGGGCACAACCAGAGCGGTGAGACTTAATCAGTGACTGAGGGGATTTGTAGGTCAGGGGTCAACTTAATGTTGATCCTACCAGTTGTGTCGCTGCCCACCTCAGGTTGCCTCTCCTGTCAGAAGCTGCCTCCTCCCTTCCTGCCCTCTTCACCTCAACAGGCTGATCGACATTTATTTATTCCTCCGCTGAAGTCATTTTGTTTTCATTGCAAGTTTGAATTTTTATCAAGCTACACTAACATGCAGAGATGCAGTAAATTAAGCCATGTACGAGTTTTTTACATGGCCGGGTTGAGCACTTGTGATAGTGGCTAATGTAGCCTATTCTATATTAAATAAGTGGAATCCTTTACAGATAAATCTTTGGAGAAAACTACTTACAAATCTTTTAACTTAAAATCAGTTATTTTTTATCAGTTCACCATAAAATACAAGTAAATTCCATGTTTTAGTAAATCTTCAAATATTCACAATTTGTGTAATTATTGGACTTTTTAGATGTTTTCACTTTTTTTTTTTTTTTTTTTTTTTAACCCTAGTTAATTTGCTTATTTCGTGTAATCCTGATTGTCTACAAGCTGTGCCATGTAAATCTTTTTAAGAATTTATTAAAACTTCCTTTGGATTGTGCTTCTCCTTCATTTCTTAAATTTACACTCAAAAATCCAGACAAGATTAGATTGTGCACTTTCCTTTATATGTACAGATTTCCACCCTCAGAGACCAGCACCTTGACACATGAAACAAAGCCCACACTACACATATAGGACAACAGTCATATATAAATGATCTTGTAGAAGAATAAGCTTTCAGTTGTTCCTTTGGGGTTCTGCTAGGATATGTGAAACACTCCAAAAACTACATCCATTTAGCAATGAAATAATATGTGCCACATGTCGACTCAAGGTTGAAAAACATCCATTTGCAGACACATTTTTAGTCTGGTATGTGAAAAGCAGAGGAATTAACAGAACCCAGGGATTAAGTTAAATGAGTAACACTGCCATTTGTGGCATTTTTATACAAAACCAAAAGGGTTTTGTGATAAAAGATAAAACATTTTAAACAACAATCATCATCATCATCATCATCATCATCATCATGGAAAAAAAAACAACAACCTGTATGACCAATGTACACCTAAAAACCCTAAAATTCTGTGATTCTTGAAAAATGTAGCTTTAGAATGAGCACACATTAATATCTAATTCTTTAGAAAATTTCACAGACCTATGTTATAAGAGGTCAAAACAAAGTTTTAGTTAAGGAGAGAGATGTTCGAGCCAATCGATATGCACCCTTAACAACCGACAGTGATTATTGCACACAACTCAGCTAAGGCCTCTTAAACATTACCACAACAACAACAACAACAAACAAAAAAAAAAAAAAAAAAAAAAACAAGGCAAGGCCCTCTCAGAGCAACCCACTTTTAAATAAACTATTTATCTACACTTCATAATATGCCACCAGTACAGGTCTACTGATAGCTGAAAAGTGCTACAATCAAAATATATTGTGATAATCTTTATTTCATAAACTGATCAACATAAATGGTAGCGCAGAAGTCCCTTAAAGATCTCATCAGTAAAAACGTGTTAATATATTTTTTCATTGGTCACTAGAATCATGAGGAATCATAAGAAAAGATGTTAATTAAACTTCAGATCTTTTGTGGTCAAGGAGAGTAACATGCAACAAAGCAAGTGGTTAGAGAAGCAAGTGCCAGACAGCTGATAAAGATGGAAAACATTAATACTTGAGTAACAGATGAGTGCCGTCTAGATTTAAATATGTACCCACGTAAGGCACAATAGCTAAAGCAGTGCATATGCTCTTTTATGTAGTGCCTTTTTAAAAAGGACACTGCTTCAATGGTTACTCCACACATCCGACACAGGTTAGTCACCCATACTGCAGTTACAGAAACTGGTCTTGTTACAAAAGAAGGTGCCTGGGCGGTCAAAACTGTTTACTTTAATGTAGCAGCAGAGAAACAGACTACAGAGGAGCTACTTGGTTTTCTTAGCCTGAACTGCAACGGTGGGGCTGTCAATTCGACACCCTCTCTCAGACTTCCTCCACAGAGGAGCCTCTTGGATGCAGATCAGAGACTGCATGCTTCTCAGAGCCAAAATTCAAGCTACTGCCAGTCTACATTTAGATTACATTTTGTTGTTTGTGGCATCTGTTTCCGAGCCAGCTCTCTGATCATTTTAGACTTGCAGCAATTCTAAAAAACAGTCTGGAAAAGCAGTATAGTTCGCATGGATGTAATCAGCCCACTGACAAGCCATTATGTGTTGTAATCAGTCCCATAAATATAGTCAGCATGCACCCATCTCCACCTACTACCATCATAATTGGCAATAAGCAGAAAAGGCCTCAATTATGCAGGAGCTCTCTAGCGACTGTGTAAAGAAGTGCATTCCATCTTTTCCTACCCAAGTAGTTTTTTAACTTAATATAATCAGCACAAGGACGCCAAGAAGCAGCAAATTCAAGTAAAAAGTAAGTGAAAGTAAAAATCAAGCCTAGAAGAAATGAGAAGAAGAAGATTATACCCCCACTTTCCTGCCTGCCTCTTTATGCACTATTTTCCTTTTGAGCAGCCCTGTTCTACTGAGCCCACTAGCAGTGAGGTGACTACCTACCATTAACAGTCATAGGAATAATAACAACCGATAACGGCAAATTAACGGGGTGATTACAATCCAAACAGGATTAAAGGTACAGAAGCCTGAAAATGACCAGATGAGACACAGTAACCACTTTTTAAAAATATTTTTCCGCCAATTGTGTTGACTCAGACGTCACATGTTCAAGAAGTGAATTGCAGTCCATCCACTCCATCATTCATGTTATAAACACAAACCCTTCCTGAATAATCTGAGTTGGAATTCAAGTCAACCCATCAAGAATGTTAAGTACAAAAACAGTAGGAAACCCCCAGCATAGAAGAAGAAACTTCACCTCGATAGTCTGTCCTTCTAGTCAAGTAAAAATGGAATTCAGGTTAGTTTGCCAACAGAGAGAGTCAGAACTTAAGCCAGGTCAGATTAAAAATGCCAACAGTAAGAGCCTTGAAAGGACTTTCAATCTTCACATTCAGTCGGCCTTTCTGTGAGAATTCAAGGCTCTTCTGTCCACAGTCATTAAAAGAATATACTTAACCTGGAGTCTCTCTTTAATTCTTGTTTAGCCAAATAAGTCTTTCAGATCATTGTTGACAGATGCACTATGTTTTATCCCACTTGGGTTCATGCTAGGGGCAGCAGCAGGTTGAGCAAAGTTCTGAGGGCTGAAAAAAGGGTTTGCTTGCATCCCAAACCCACCGGGCACCCCTCCCATACCAACTGGCACACCCTGCATCTGAGTCTGAGGGTTCTGGGGTGAATTAAACTGACCAAGCCAAGGGCTGCTGGTTCCAGATGGAGCTTTGGGACCGATCTGGTTAAGAGTGACTTTGGGCTTGTTGGATGTAAAAAGATTGTCCAATGCTGACATGTCAGGAGGTTTATTTGTTTGTCCAGTTGTTCCTTGATTCTGTGTGAGGGATCCAAAGTTTGGGGTGCTGGTGGTGGTGGCCATTCCACCGTAGAGGCTGGGACCTGTGGGTCGCATGCCCATCCCCATGCCTCCTGCCTGGAAGCCCATAGCTGGGTTAAAACCATTTGAGACAGAGGTTCCCATGGAGCCGACCATTGGACCAGAGGAGGGGAATGTAGACATGGTGGATCCTTGCACTGGGGCTGGTCGTGCTGTGTTTGCCATGGACATAGATGTCATGTTGCTGAGAAGGCTGCTGGTCAGATCCTTAGTCTGTAACATAACAAGTAGTATGATTAGTGTTTGAGCACGAGTGTGTGTTTGTGTACGCAGATATTGTCAGGATTTACCTGTGAGTTGGAGCCAGCGGTGGCTGCTTTGATCGTCTGTGGCGCTAACGGCTGCTGGTTCCTCAGTTTGGCTGCCTGTTCCTGCTCTTTAGCCAATCGCTGCTTCTCTTCTAGCGTGAGAGACACCTAGAGGTGTGCAAAGGAAGAAAGGAAATAAGCAAACCAGGCTGCATGCTAAATGAACAAAGAAGAAAGCGGGTGGAAATTAATCAAAAGAATTAACTGCATACTCTGCTAGGCTGTGAGACTGGTGCTGCAGATCCATTTTCCTTCCCATTAACCCCTGTGCCACCAAAGATGTCATCAATCTGAAAGCAAAAAGAAGAGATTTTAAGAGAGGCTAACATTTACAGTCACGTTGTCAGAGCCGATGACTGTCATGAAATCAAGCAATCACCTGGTTGCCAGAATTAGGTGGGCTCTTGCTCTCCTCTGCTTGGTTGAGTGGATTTGATATGTTCATGCTCCTGTTAAATGACATTTGTAAGTGCTTACTTAGTCATAACATTACCAACAGTACTGTCTGTTAATTGCTCTCTATTAAAGATTAGAGGTACTTTAAACATTCTAGGACATTTGTAGTTTAAAAAAAATAAAATAAAAAATAAATCACAATTAATATTCACAGTCATTTAATCAAAGATAATTAGGAGTTTTACTGTACGTGGTGAACTAAATTAAGAAAGACACCTCTGCTGCTCCTGCATGATGTGTAACTGCTCCAGCTTGGTCTTGTGCTCTGTCTCCATGCGGCTCAGCATGTCACGGATAACCATCATGAAAGAGTTAAACTGGAAGAAAGCATATCAATTACCCTATGTGTTATATTAATATTTATATAAAGTTTTTTGTTGTTTTTAGAAAGTTACAGTTAAATAACACAAATATTATATCAGTTTGACTGTGCAGTACTTGATTGAGATTGAGGTTGTTGTCTATACTGAGGGAGACGAGGTGGGGCAAACTCTTGGTAGCAAGATGCTCTTTGGGGATGCCCAGCTTCTTGTGGTTGAATGTACACTTATAGATCCCTAAAGTAAAGAGGAATCACGTCAAATAAAGAATTCTTAAGAAAAACAAAATGTGAAATGATATGGTAATATGTGTAACTTCCTCTGAGGAGGGGAGACGCTACGGTTTGTTTACCTAAGATGCCCATGAGTACTGCTGGTTCTCTAGAGGGGATCTGTTGCAGGAAGGGCAGGATCTCATCAATGACAAACCACTTGTCTAGATATTCTAAAATCTTCCCCAGGCACACGAGAGAGTTCACTCGCACCTACACATCGAGACAAGACACACGGTGACACAGCAAATTACAGAATTAAACAGGAAACACATTAATGCATTTCAGTCAGTAGCTAACAACACTGAAAACAAGAATGTGGCATTTTTAGAAAAGGCAAAGTAAAGACTTTAAAAAAAATAATAATAATAATTAATTTTATTATATATATATATATATATATATATATATATATATATATATATATATATATATATATATATATATATATATATATATATATATATATATTTTTTTTTTTTTTTTTTTTTTTTTTTATTGAGGTAAACAGCTCGAGAGCAGAATGAGCGATGTAGACTCACAGCAAGTGAGGATGTCTGTAGGCAGGCTGATTTGATCCGAGGGATGAGAGAGTTCTTCATAGATGGATAATCAATCAGGTTTGCAAAGGTTGGGATGATGTTGAGGCACAGCTCCTGCTCAGCGAGAGATAATGTTATTAAATGTGACATTTTGATAATGAGTTGAAATGCATTCTTACTGTGCTTGCAACACTAAAAGGAGAACTAAGAGTACAGGCAAAAATGAATGTCTCAAACTGACAAAGCACAATTCTAAAAATAAACACCAATGAAGTAAAAATTAGCAACTACTCTTATAAGCTGTGTCCCAATTCCTAGGCCGCATCCTTCGAAGGACCCAGCCTATGCGATCTACATGGGCCGAGTCCTTCGAAGACCGAGAACGCTGGAAGTGCGAGGCTGTGAAATGGGACGGTCTAGCCTTCAGATTTGCGTCACCAGCTGTCTCGGTAGAGTTCAATAAACTCAGCTGTCAGCTCCCTGCTTCCTAAAATATAACAGGACACTGGAGTAAATTCTCTACCATTTTCACACTTCTGTGAGGTCTTAGGAGGTTCACCAGTTTTCTGTTTGACATTTATTAGGCTGTGTGAAAACTATAACTTTAATCTCAGCCAAACCGATTTACTCAGGAACAAATAAAACACTGAAGAAAGCCAAACAATAACATTTTTAAATTAACACCTACATTCACCCCTGAAAATATGTTGAAAGTTTATTTTGTGACCCAGAAAGAGTAAAATTAAAGCACAGTAGCTGCCGCCATTGTTGGAAATAGGTTGGGCCACGAAGGATACACTAACCCATCCTTCAAATCCAGTGAAATGAAAGACGCATTTGTTGGGCGCATTGGGAGCAGCCTTCGAATTGGGACAGCCATTGTCACCAGGCTGTGATGTAATAAGCCTTCAAATGCGGCCTCCGAAGGATGCGGTCTAGGAATAGGGACACAGCTATAGTGTTTCTAATTTAGACAAAAGATATCTAAAGCAAAAAAAAGAACCAGGCATACCAAGAATATCTTAGAATGTTTATAAAACTGCATCTATGTTTTTTCACAAATTATGTGCACAGTAGCTCCTTGAATCATAATCTATTTCACCATTCCTGTTTCCCCTCTGTACCTGGATCTGTACTGAAGGGGCTTCCAGAGCTCTGTAGACCATGGGCAGCACACTATTCTTTATATCATCTGGTGGCGTTTTAGTCAGCAGTAGGTCCATCTTTTGCAGGAATATCAGCAGAATCTGCACAACACAGAGACTCAGTTAAGAAAACAAGAGTGAGGAAATACTAGCCTATGTTCAACAGGTGAGTACAGTGGAAGACGGAAGTAAGAGACTCATTCCAGTGGTTTTAGTACAGCTTTTAGTATCACTAACAACATAACACATACACTAAGCTGATGCGACGAGAGAATATTCACAGCAGAAAAACCACTCACCATATTGCTAGCCTGAAGAGGCATGGGAAGAAAAATACAGAGAAGTCTTGATAATGCGACAGAACAAGACATAAAGCACCATGCGTTTTAGGCAGGCTAAATACAACTGTTCAATCACATATCAAATATTAATTACACACGTGTCTCAAAGTGGGAAAAAAATATATCATGCAAACAGAGTTTTTAAAACAGATATACTTCCATACCTGAGGATCCATCCTAAGGCGATGTGTATATTTCAAAAGTGACGTTTCTTAAAGCACCAGTTGTTGCAAATGTGCACAAGTTTAAATTAGTGTCTGTGTCAGGTTACATTTCTGTATACCTGAATAGGCTCTTGCTGCTTGAAAACAGGCGTGAGGTCAGGCAGGATGAGGCGAACATATTCGTCCTTGGTGCACTCTTCAGCAATCAGCAGCACGTTGGGAAGCACAAAGGGAACCATGTCCGGATTGACGAACTCAGAGGTCAAAGCTGGCAAGATGCGATATACAACCACTCTCTAAAGAGAAGACACAACAGAATAGGTAAAAGATGAAATGACATGACTAATATGAGTCATAAGATCGAGTGTAACACAGTAATACTGCTAACTCAGGAGTAAACCAACGTGTTTATACAAATCCTGAAAATGAAGGTGAAATCTCCAGTATTCACACTGCAAACAAGTCTTTGGGGGGACTTGTTTGCAGCATTTACCTTTGGTAGCTGGGGTAGGACTTTGGGGAGTCCTTTGTAGAACTGGGACTTCTGTAGGTTGTCCCTCTGGAAGAGGGAATCAAAGTACTGCAGAGTGACTGCACCAACATCATCAAAAAATGGGATCTGAAAAACACACACAAAAAAAATATTTTTCCTCAAAGGGAGGCCTATGAACGATGGAATGATATTCTTATGCAAGCAATGAATATGCAGACCTTAGTCATCTGGTCGGCATCAGGCCGGACATTAGGTGTGACACTGAGCAGCATTTTGACATGCTCCCGCACCTCCTCTGGGATCTTGCTCAGCACCGCTGGACTCATGCTGCTCAACTACAATTGAAAGACAAGAATAAACCCCATAACAGTAACATATACCCAAGTTATTTGTATTATAGCTGTAATGTATTCCATAGTTTATCAATACATTAAGTCCACATTAGTTTAGAGCAGTAGTTCCCAAACTACCGTACGCGTACCCTCGGGGGTACGCAAGTGGCTGTAGGGGGTACGCGTGGGTTGGGGTTGGAGTGGGGATCAAAAGTTTTAAAAGCCGAAATTTGCGCTAATGCAGTTTTTTTTTGCCTGTCAAATACATGACTATATACCACCCTCTGGTGTTCAGCAAAAAAATAGCTCTGACAAAATACATGGGCGTGATTTGCCCAAATGACTGACACCTAACAGTTGAAGTTGCCTCCAAGCTTTCAGTGCAGCGCGAAAATGGACAAGTGGTTAACAAGAAAAAAAGGCCCTACCACAGAGACACCGGCCACAACAACCAATAAGCTCATATCTGAAGATGCATTTTCCAGTGACCGCACAGGTGATTGTTCAACAACAATGTGTTCGTCAGATTTGGATGCTAGCAGTGCTAGCAGGGATGTATCTGTGGTTACTAGCCAAGTGGCTAGCATAGATGGAGCCAGCCATGTGGAAAGTGATGAAGTGTCTGATGCGGAGCGTCAAAGTGGGAGAAAGCATGACAGCACGGACTGTAACACAACCTCATCAAAGAAGCGCAAATATGATGACAATTATATTTCGCTGGGGTTTACGTGTATAAATATTGGTGGATTTCCCCGGCCACAGTGTGTTATTTGTGCAAAAGTATTGTCTCAGAACTCAATGAAACCTTCACTTTTGCGCAGACATTTAGAGACAAATCATCCCCATTTGAAAAATAAACCAAGGGAATATTTTGAGCGACAGCTAAAATCACTTTCAACAAGTAAAACCTGCATTCAGGTGCCAGATCTTATGAATAAAAACAGACTACAAGCATCTTACATGGTCAGTTACAGAGTGGCTAAAAACAACAAACCCCACACTATTGTGGAGGACCTCATTCTCCCTGCTGCTTTAGATATGGTAGGGACAATGTTGGGGGAAAAGGCAAAAAAGACGATACAGTCCATTCCATCATCAAACAATACTGTCTTACGGTGCATCAATGCAATGTCAGAAAATGTTTTACAGCAGCTACTTCTGCGCATACGCCACAGTGAATGTTATGCAATACAGCTAGATGAGTCCACGGATGTGGCTGGCCTGGCGCATCTTCTCGTATATGTGCGCTACATTCATGAAGGAACCATCAAGGAGGACATGCTGTTCTGTAAACCGCTGGAACAAAGGACAACTGCCGCAGATATTTTTCAAAAGCTGGACACATTCATGAACACACATGGACTCGTGTGGGACAGATGTGTTGGCATCTGTACTGATGGCGCACGGGCCATGACTGGGAGACACGGAGGTGTGGTTTCGCGTGTGCAAGCAGTCGCGCCAGATGCCTCCTGGGTACACTGCAGCATCCACCGAGAGGCTCTTGCTGCAAAGGGAATACCTGTCCGTTTGAAACATGTTTTGGACACGAGTGTAAAAATGGTTAACTTTGTGAAAGCCAGGCCGCTGAACTCCCGCTTATTTGCTGCGTTGTGCAATGAGATGGGCAGCGAGCATGAGACATTATTACTCCACACAGAGGTTCGCTGGCTATCTAGAGGGAAAGTGCTGACCCGTTTCTTTGAGTTGAGGGATGAACTTAAAGTTTTCTTCAGTAACCATCCCTTTGAGCTGTCTGAACATTTGCATGATGAAGAGTACCTTACCTGCCTGGCTTATCTGTGTGATATATTTTCTCGTCTGAACGAGCTCAATCTCGGATTACAAGGCGTTTCTGCAACTATATTCAATGTTCAAGATAAAGTTGAGGCCATGATAAAGAAGTTAAACCTTTGGAAGAACTGCTTGGATACAAACAACACTGAAGTCTTTCCTGTGCTGCATGATTTTCTGTGCTCTAATGATCTCACACTATCTAAAAGTGTAAAGCGCGAATGTAACGTGCACCTTGAGGAGCTGGCGGTGCAGTTACGCCGATACTTCCCAGAGACGGACGGCTCAAATGATTGGATACGTCACCCGTTCACCGCCGTGCCTACTTCGTTATCACCGTCTGACCAGGAGAGCCTAATTGAAATCGCCACAGATGGATCTCTAAAAGTTGAACACGCTCAAAAGAACCTGGCGGATTTCTGGATAGGGCTGCGCACTGAACAGCCCGCGCTGGCTAAGCGCGCTGTCAAGACTGATGCCTTTCGCCACCACATACTTATGCGAAAAGGGATTTTCTGCTTTAACAAACATGAAAACAAAATACAGAGCAAGACTTTGTGTGGAAAACGATTTAAGACTCAGCCTTTCCCAAATTGAGCCAAACATTGAAGAGCTGTGTGCCTCTGCTCAAGCACATCCATCACATTAAATAAAGTTCTGTTTAATGAAAGTTCATGGCCTTTATGCTCTCGACAAAAAAGTGAATTCTAATAAATCCTTTGATACACTGCTAGTATTAAGTAGAGATGGACCGATCCGATATTACGTATCGGTCCGATACTGACCTAAATTACTGGATCGGATATCGGAGAAAAATAAAAAATGTAATCCGATCCATTAAATATCACGAAAGCACCTCACAAAACTTGCAACACGCCGTAACTCACCTCAGAACGTTAGCACGTCGGAGCAGTGGCTGTGGCATGCGGGACCTGTAGGTGGTCTGGATAGCATGTGGAGCTTCGCTAGCAACCTGGCATTTCATCTCCGACAAAGTTATCCCCGAGAGAAGTAAAGCAAGTGTGTAAGTCCATCTCTGAATGTTTGTAAAGCATTCCTGCGTTAAGCTTAACAAGCGACTGCCTCTCGCTCTCCAGCTGCTACTTCAATCGTGAAACTGATCAGCTGATCGGCTTTTCTGTGGCGAGTCTGTCTCTCTTGTTTGTTTTTGGCCCACTTTGCACCAGAAAGAGGAAACCAGCGGCTGAACAACAGCAGCACGTTTAAGCTTGATAAGCTGTTGTTAGAATTTATTTAATATTACTTTCTACACCAGGATCTTTTTCTACGTAGCTGACGCTGGTAACTGTGCAGGGGCGGATCTAGCAAAGTTTAGCCAAGGGGGCCGATAGGGCATGAACAGGGAAAAGGGGGCACAAAGACTTACTTACTTTTCTTTCTTATTCTCATTTAAAATGTCGAGCTTTTAATAAATAATTATCTGACACCCAAAGTTTTAATTTGATGTAAAATGAATAGAAGTCAATTACTGTATATAGTGACTATTAAGTCTAATATATATACCCTAGTAAGCTATAGTACTTTTTACTTTGGGAAGGTACCATCTGTGCAGTCTGCAATTTTGTTGAAGAAAGATGTTGAATCTATTTAATATTTCTTGAAAAATAATTGATTTCTGTGCATTTTTTTTTCACACTGCATCAAATTAAGGTTGATTACGTCGATTAAGCATCATGGGGTGGCGCGTGAGGGGTGGTTCCCTATTTTTTATTTATTTATTTTTGTTGTTGCTGGGAGTTGGAACCCTATTAGTTAGGTTGCTTAATATTTACGCTAAGTACTCTTTAAAATACCAGAATAGGGAGGATGGTGTAGGTCTAAGTTTATTAGATTGATCAGTATTGCTGAACTATGAAATATTTTTTTTGTATACAGGTATAACAGAATAGCTTTAGTGTAGTTGTTGTTTTAAACTTGAGTATGAACTTGCAGACTTGCAAAATGCAGCAAGATATTTTAAAAAACAGTTTTGTTGATTAAAAAACACTATATCGGATTCATATCGGTATCGGCAGATATCCAAATTTATGATATCGGTATCGGTATCGGACATAAAAAAGTGGTATCGTGCCATCTCTAGTATTAAGTAGTAAAGTTTGTTATTAAAACTCTGTCATTACTAAAAAATATTGATAAATTCATTTGGTGGTGAGAAATAATCGACTGTGCAGTATTTATCTTTATGCATGCGATATTGCAATGTATTTATAGACACTAATTAAGAGTCGTTCGTAGTAGGGGGTATGCGGCTGAGGGTGACATGTCTCAAGGGGTACGTGGCTGGAAAAAGTTTGGGAAGCACTGGTTTAGAGGATCTTTTCTTGGAGTTTAGACTGTTACTGTCATGGTTCTCTTGCGCCTGAACTATGAGTTGGTAAATGACTCAGATCTCAACAGATGACAGTAGCTGAGCATAAAAACTAAACAAACCAGGCAAGCTGGAGTTTACATCTATACTGCCCACACTAATATTTGTGATGAAGACTTTGAAGGAATAGCTGGAAACCAAATAAGTGTATTTGTTCCCTTTATTATGGTCCACTTTTATTCTCAAGGCAACATTGTTATCTTGGCACAGCCGCACATCATTTTTTGTTTACTTCAAACATCTGCTCTCTAATGACTGGTGACAATCAAATCCCGTTTCACAGGGAAATCAGCTCAAGTGGAGGGCATCAAGGAACAAAGGCAAAAATAAGAGGAGGATGGAGAAAGATTGATGCACATGCACAAATGCACCAAAAAAAAAAAACAACAACAATGCCTACAACAAGCATTTTTGAAAATCAAAGCCAAAGACTGTGCAAAGGTTTTGGTTTTTTTGAGCAGCAGTCATTAAAAAAAAGAACCCACAACATGTCTACAATACAGCTTCACTTACCTGGTCCAGCTGCCTGCTGAAACTCTTAAAAATGTCATGCTTGTTGACTTGGAAAACAGGCTTCCCCTCATTGAAGACAGCATGCATGACCACGCCCAGAGAATACATGTCAGAGGCAGCGTCACAGCTAACTGACAGTATGTACTCAGGAGCCAGGTACTCTGGGTTGGGTAGGCAGAGTGGAGGAAGGTTGGGCTGCCACTCTTTACATGTGTACTTGGGCTACAGGAAATTAAAGTAAGACGTCAAAAAGTTGCAAGATGTTATTCTGGTAGAGCTTCGTCACGGCAATAAGCCAAGCAGGCTGAAAACATACCTCAGCATCTGACGGGTTGTTAGAGGAGATGCTGAAGTCAAAACCCATGATCTTCCACGCACCACTCTTGTTGAGGATAATGTTCTCTGGACACAGATTGCCATGGACCATTTTCACCCCGCTGTGGAGAAAGGACAAACCCTCCGAGATCTGAAGAGAGAGAAAACTGAAGTTATTGGGAAATCTGAACAAGATAAATTAATTATTAATCATGGTTTGCCTCAAACAACCAAGATACACCAGTATTATCAGTTTAACTGGGTCAACATACATTTTAACACACTGTAAATGAGTTCTGGGTCATAAAGTTTAAACACAATTCTGCACTGCTGCAGTAAAAGTTGTGTAACAACCAACTGATGCTAAACACTGCAGGCATTTCTTTTAAGGTCTTTCAGCTTCAATCCCCTGCTTTATATAACAGATGAGAAATGCTCTGAGGAAAAAAAATAGAAGAATTAGGACCAATGTGGGTGACAGAGACAATAACGGAGGTGGAGGTGAATGGAAAATGTTCCCTGGTATTACAACCTGTCATAAAACATAATTCTAAAAGGTGACAGGCAAGGCTTGGCATCAAGCAGGTTCAACTGGCTTTGAGAAGAAAGAGCATAGAAAATGTTTTGGATCTCCAAGCATAGTACTAAGAAAAAAAATAGAAGAAAAAAAGAGAAGAGGAAGTGTGCACTAAATAAACACCAGTATTTCTTGCTCTGTAACCTGTAAAGAAAGACTGAGAAGCTGATTATTGCAACTACATTAATAACCAGTACTGTTGTGTAAATAAATGCTTAATTAAAAGCTTTAAAAGTCTAGTTTGCCATGTGCTTTGCTCAGTCTCAAATTAATATAGTGACTAGGGATGGATACCGGTGCCATTATGTCAGATATCTGGATCTGACAAAAGTACCGGTTTGGCACCGGTATCGAATGAAACCTAAACAATACCCATCCCTAATAGTGACAGTAAATTGATCCCTTTACTGTTTAAAAGTCGTAAGCTACCCTTCATTTCTTTATGTTTTAATGGGAAAATGGGAAGCAGATGTAGACATTTATTGATCTATTGTTCTGATTTATTGTTCTGTACTCTGTTAAGATGACCTTCCACTGCTTCAATAAAGTTTAGGTCTAGCCTCTGGGGAAGCTAATCTATGACTGATAGTGTTTATTGTGGGTTTTTCTATCCAGGTATGCTTTTTTTTTCAAGTCATTGCCAACCAGATGCTTTCCAGAAGGTGTTACCTGGTGGATAAAAATCTGATGGTAATGCTCTGGGTTTATATTTCCATCAGTTCTGACAAGATCCCCAACACCACCGCCTGAAATGCAGCCCAAAACCATGACAGAGCCTCTACCGTGTTTTACATACATCTGTACATCTGTAAACACTCATTGTTATACCTCTCTCCTGACCTCCTCCATACATATTAACAATGACTTACAAACATTTAAAGTTTGAAATCTACACTACACCAGACCAGTTGCTAACAATTTTCAGTTGTGTAATTTGGCATTCTTCAGCCTTTTCTCCGTTTTTCTTCCTTAAGAATGATTTCTTGACAGCTTCACTTGGATGATCTGATATCGTCGTGTTGGTGTTGTTCCCAGATCATCATGAAAATGTTGTTCCAGGATCAACATCGCAAGTGACCAATCACATTGTTGTGACGTTATTCTTTTGCGCGCCAAGCCATTTGTGCATTTATGAAATTCCAATGTTGCAAGGACAATATCAATTCTGCTTACCGTTTCTTAAAGGGTTACGGTTAGGGTTAGGGTCAGGGTGCGTTGATTGGCGGACAGAGGCGGTTTCTCGCAGCTTAAGTAGTTTTTGGTTTTACGGCGGTTTTTCCTGAAGTCGCAAAAGAATAACGTCACAACAATGTGATTGGCCACTTGCAATGTTGATCCTGGAACAACATTTAGTATGATGATCTGGGAACAACACCAACACGACGATATCAGATCGTGCGCTTCACTTCCACTGACACCATTTCTGATGAGGCTTCAGTGAACAGCAGATGGGTCAAGTGAAGGGACACATGAGTCTCTCAGGTCCTGTGTCAGGTCTTTCGGTTTATTTATTTTTTTCTCATTTCTTAAGGATATAGCTTTCAGATACTGACAATCTACTGTACATAGTTTTTTGTTAGGAATGCTACTTCTTTTGTCCTCCACTTTCTCCTACTGGAGTGAACTGAAAATAAATGTAAAAGCAGCTCTGACTGACCTTTTTTTTTTTTTTTTTTTTTTTTTTTTTTTAATTATTCATCAAGAAACACGCAGCCATACAAAAAGAAATCTATTCTGCCTACATGCTCACCTGTAGCAAGCCATACTTGGTCTCCACATCATAGAGCTTGTACTCCTTGATGTCGCTGGGCACAGGGCTGGGCAGGTTGTCCCATTGGCCAAGCACGTTGGACAGGCTGGCAAACACCGGCTCTGTACAGAATGCCAAGCAGTCTCTGAGGGCCAAATAAATAAATGTCATCAGTTCAATTCAAAGCAATAACAGACAGAGAATAAACAAAACAGAAAGAGTAAAAACAGACGGAAGAGAATTATGAATTTAGAGCTGTCATGGATGAAAAGAAAGAAAGCACAAGGCCTTAACCTTTACTTGCCATGATCCATCTTCATCTCAAATGTCAAGATATCCTCTGAGCAGTGACTCATTCAGTTTCATCCATGACATACGTGTGTGTGTGTGTGTGTGTGTGTGTGTGTGTGTGTGTGTGTGTGTTAATCACCGTGATTCTTCCAAGGGATGCTGAACAGTCAGGAGTCGAGGGTGACGCAGTCTGGTTAGCTGTTGCACTCCTCTTTTCAGTGAATCGATGATTTGGTCCTTCTCAAATTTCTGATACTTGTCAATCATTTTCTTGTCAAAAACAAAAACCGCTACTTCCTGGAGGGTAAAAGACATACAACAACATGGTGACAGTGCAGTTTTCAGTCTCAAATTAATTCCTTTTCCCCTTTCAGCAAAAGTCGGGTAAATCATTTATGAACTTGGATCAAATCTAAACTTGTGTCAAGAGGTGGTCTGGTCAGAGACACACACACACACAGACACAGACACACACACACACACACACACACACACACACACACACACACACACCTACCTGTTTGGTGGACTTCTTGGTGCCATTATAGATCCTCCAGCTCAAGCCGGGACCTCCACTTGCAATGTGTCGCCCCACCTCAAACTCCCGTGTCACAGGGTTGCCCATAACAGCACTAGTGACATCGGCTGTCACCTTAGTGACAGTGCTTTTCAATTTGTTCAGCATGGACTCCATGTTCAGGCTCGACCTGGCAGCTGAGATAAAACATTGATGATGATCATTAAGGAATGATCAGAGGTTAAAGACATAAGCTAGAGTCAGTCAGATGAGGAAATTCTTTGCAGTTTTTGCAACCAGGCACTATGTTACATGCACAGTTACAGTATACTCCACTGTTATTCTTAATATAGCAATTCCCCAAATTGCAAGTTGGCCATGCAAACTGTAAATTCAGTTTGTATATCACGCATTAGACCTTATTCTGATGATAGAATTTTTCAATAAAGATGTGGAATATGGTGGTAATATTAGATTCAGTACATTCAGCATGTACTGTCTGTGCTGTACACAAACCAACAATAGTTTGGCAGACTATAGTACAGATGCATGCCCAAAAAAAAAGCCCACAACTCTGGTCAGTAGGAGAAAAAAAAAAACAACTTCTTTTCAATGATATAAAAGCCTTGTATATCAACAGGTCTTTGGATTTCTGCAAATACTGAAGAAGCACCTTTTAGAAAAAAAAGACAGTGGTTAAAGAAATTAAATAGGAAGGCTGTGTTTACACAAAACCCCCAATAATGAGATTGATTAAATCAGTTCCTTTTGCAAAAGATTATCAGTAAACTGCAGCCACATATCAATAATTTAATTAAAATATGAAGCTGTTTCAAATGCGTTTCCTTTTCCTGTTTCAGAATAGGCCTTTATGGTGACCCTACTAAGAAGCCTCTAAAAACGCGAGTGTGCATTCCCAAACCCGTTCCCTGGCTTTCACCCCATTCTCCTGTTTAGCAAAAACTTCTACTATATTAAGATGAAATCGGTGGAAGGCTTCACAAAAAGGTTATTTGCTCATTTTGTCAGCTTCATGGGACTTGAAACACAAATATTCTGTGTAGGTAGTTGGTGAAAGAGACATCTGTGTGCTTCTGGCAAAGCAAAAGCCTTCAACAAACCATTAGACATGCACTAATGCACCTGCTTGAAAATTTGCACATCAAAGTCCCCACCAGCATCCTCCCTGTGCTGGCTGAGGAGAATAAGCATAGTAACAATCCGCGCTGTCCCCAGAAATATAAAATGACTCAGAGCAAACTGAGCCACACCACATTAATGCTCTCTTTCAAAATAGTCTAGAGTAAGAGCAAGTTAGGCAACAGAAACCTAGACAAAAGAGCATGACCGATGATTGTGAAGCAAGTTTTTTTTGTTTGTTACGTTTATTTTTTTAAAATGCAAACACTTCCTTCAGTGTTCTTAATCTTTCTTGAGCAGCCTTCTAGACCTTTGATGTTTGAACCGAATAAGCTCCCAGCAAATCCATACATTGCCACGTAAGCTGCAGTTTTAATAATTAATTCTTTACAGAACCCTACATTTAAAGTGTTATGGATGGGTTTGAAATGTTCAAAATACAGTGATTCTTAATAAAACGTTTTATAAATGCTTTCAAACTTAAATTCAATTTTGACTTTGCTGTGGTTTGCTGGAGGAGCAGCATCGGAGCTGCTGACACCAACAAACTGAATAAAACAACTAGGAAAACCAGGGTCTGTGACTGACTGCAAACTGGATGTTTTTGAAGCTGTGGTGGAGAGATGGTCACTGAACAATTTTTTATCCATCCACCGATAATCCAGACCAGCCTGTTCACTTCTTGGACAGGCAGCTGCCAGACAATATTATAATTTCCTCATCATTTCAACTACTGTAACAGCAGAATTTTCCTATTAAGGGATAAATAAAGTATTTCTCATCTCATTATATGTAGCATCACATAGCATCACCTACTTTTGAAGCTGTTAGCGTTCTAGAATTTGTCCCTCAGTTTAAGAATCGAAACCCTAAAGCCCTGATGCTTCATTTGAAAATGTGGCAGTGCTCTGAAAAATGCTGCAAAACATCGAAAGCACTAAAGGCAATCAGATTTGAAGATTTCATAGAACAGACAGCATCATAGCCTATTTTACCACGCCACTGCTTCTGCCTGGAAAGAGTGGAAAGGCCAAAAAACAATGGCAAAAATATCAGTACGCATGAATAGAAACCCATGACCCTGTTTTTCTTTGCAACAAGCGTCCTGACTGTCTGCTGACGAGTAACTAAATTGAAACGCGTGATTTACTTGACTGTAATCTATATTAATACCAGTTGCTAACCTAATAAAGTCGTTAGCACCTTAGCAGCTGGTCCCCAGAGAGCCTGTTAGTATCATGGTGGAATTGTTTATGAAAACTGGACGTATCTAATAACAAGTAAGTAACGTCGGCAGGAATTAATAAGTTCTTCATATTCGACACGATCAAGCCACATGTTAGCATGGGTTTCAAAGTGTTATGGGTCACTCGGCGTGTCTGTCAGATCTGATTGTGAAATACCTTGATGTTAGCCAAGTTAACCATCTTGTTTAGCACACAGCCAATGCAAACGAGTACTGAAAGCACGGCTGGCAGTCAACAGATATCTTTCCAATTCTTCTATTAACCCTTTGCCTACCTATGTCGCAGACATCATCGTTGCAATATGTTGCCTTTTTCCCCACATGAACACAGCAGTCACCTGCCCAAGCTAACTAGCCAACAATGCGCAAGTAGACTGACGTTCCAGTCAAACAGCGATTATTTCTATATAAAACTTTCACTCCGAATGCCTCCAGCTACTTACCTTAATATTAAAAAAGGGTCTCCGCTTTACTTCCTATTGTAAGTGGGCTCTCAGCCGTACCGCTGTCAGTAATGGCTGTGAAACACAGCCCCCATGTCTTCCAGTAGCATACGAAATGAGTTAGCTTGGTACGCTAGTGAACGAAGAGCTCTACTTCCGGGTTTGTTAACGGAGTCAGGTGCGTCAACGTCATCAGGTACTCTTTTTCTTTTATGTTTTTTTTAAATAACCACTTCGAGGTCGGTTTTATTTTAACTAAGTTAAAACGTAACTTTTATACACGGTCATTATTTCACACTTTGTCAATTTATTCAAACAATATGTTTATAATAAATTATTAGAAAAATATAAACCTATGAATACAAATATGAATTTTAAGGATTATTATGTAGTTAGAGGATAATTTAGGCTTCAAACGTGGTTTAAAACGACAGGAACCAATTTGTATTATGTATTTGAGAATAATAAATAATAAACCATCATGTGCGGTGCAACCCTGTTACCAATATTCTAAAAAAGTAGATTTCAAAAATGTTTTTTCATAAATTCTTGACCAATAAGTCAAAGAGTCACCCTCATACTGAACACTCGAATATTTATTAAATTTCAGATAGGAATTAACTTAATGACAAAACATTTGCAGTAATAGTAGTGTTGAAAATCCTAATCAGAAACAGATGAAGTGTGTCAAAAAAAAAAAAAAATCATAATTTATATTTATCCTCACTATTCCATTACAAAACACTGACTTCTAGTTTGCACTGTGGTACATACACTGCAACATCGAAAGTTTTAGAAAGGCTTTATTAAACATGTTAATCTGAAACAAAATAAAGTATGTTTCAGCATCATAAATTGCATTTTTTTAGATGATTTCAGTGTTTCTGAAAATAAAATGAGACCACATTTTTTATTACGACCATGTCTTCATTACAGTGATGCTTATAATTTTTAAAGAAAAATTACATCAGTAGCATATCCAGTTAGAGTACTGCACTTTTTCCCAATGAGGTCATAATGTCTATCTTTCAAGTAAAAATCCTAAAAACTTCCAATTAGAATATTTAAATTATGGCACTAAATACAGTCATTAACCATAAAATTATACATGAGGATAGTTATCCTAACACCCTTCCTGCTTTCATTTAATAATAACATTTTTTAGAACGTTCACAGAAAAAGAAATTATTACAACAATTAGTATTTTTCTTTCAAGTACAGCTACCAAATCAAGGCCTCAAAATGGATAACATCTTTACATCTTTTTGTGATGTAGAGAAATTAATGCTTAATTAAAATGCACAGCCCCAGAAAAGCACAACACTATTCCCAAGGCCTGATGCACACTGGAAAAAAAAGTTTAGTATTACACATACAAATAGAGCACTTCAATCTAGAAGCATAAGCTGTTCACTTAATGTTGCCTCAAAACAACCATTTGATGGCTGTGAGAATTCATTTAGTACTGAAATTTAAGTATTCCCTTTACACCCTTTTAACACTTGATTTTATCCTGCAGTAAAGCTAAATTGTAGAATGTAAAATCTGTGCCAACAATATAGTTTTCAAACTAGTGCAATACTTTTTACAGCAGTTGTTGACCAGATGTACTGAACTAAAATTTCATTGCCTTCAAGTTACCAGCAAATTTAAAAATAAAACTTCAGCTATCATTACCTCGTGATTTATTTGGATTTGGAAAGATTACACCCATGGAAACATGCCGTTTGAAAAGCATTTGTAGTATGTATCCACCTCAGAATGCCATCCCCACTCTGCATACTACACATTAGAGGTGTAACCATATGCAAGTCAGTACTTCCTTGTTAGTTAGAATCATAAAATGCAGTCAAGTTTAACCTTTTTTTAAAATCCTGAAACTGCATGAATTTGTAGGTACACCCATGAAGTCAAACCAGTCCCAGCTACTTGTGTGTTTCAGAAAGTGCTAGAAAAGTGCTGCAGGAAGACCACGGGGTGATGCTTTTCAAATTCTTTGAGCATCCTCCTCTTCTCCTTGGCAGACATCCTCTTGCTCGAGGAAATGTCATGAAGAAGTTGTTTGAGGCTCTCCAGGGTGGTAGCCTCACGCTGGTCCTCGTATTCCTGTGGAGTCACCTGCTGGCAGAAGGTGAACGCTGCAACAAAACATGAAGAGGATTTCATGGTTTTCATGGAGGATGCACAGTGCTCAGGAACAAGTGGGGGTTTTGTTTTGTTTTTTTATTGTGGATCTGGAGCAACAGTGTTTCCAAATAAGATAGGTACACAAAAAAACTGAAGTACAGTGTATCTATACATAGTGAGCTGTTATCTCATCTGATGGTGTACTGTGTGATGGTTTGTCAGAGTGTAATTAACATTGAACTTACTAGCAAATGAGTCAGGATCTTTTCCCTGCTGCACAGTCCTCAGTGTGCTCCTCACAGCTTCAATAAGGGTTGTAGGTGTCTATCATTATTGCAAGATAAGACCAGAGAGTAAAAGGAAACACTGTAACAACTATCAGGTACTTGTAGAGACATTAAAAAGTAAACTTAAGGCTGGTTGAAATCCAGACGGAAACGCATGTTTGTCTAAGAAGACTATTTCAATGTAGTTCTGAGAGCACAGAATTTTACCTTGAAGAGCTCAGAGTGATTGTCCATGAGAAAGAACACCAGAGCTTCACTTTGTGATCGAGTCAATTCATGATTCTGAACAAGAGCTCTCTGAAATGTGCGGCACACCAAGGATCTGTTATCAGTCTGAAAGGACAAAAAATAGGTTTCAATTCAATTTCATTTATAATTTTACAAAATAAAGCTACGGTACTATCAGATTATTCAGTGAAACAGATTCAAACATGTTCAGTTATTTTCTATATGGACTATTTGCCTTTTATTATTCTATAAAAGTGCAAAAAGATGAAACTGGCAGTGTGGTTTAGAGGATGCTGCTGACCTGTTTCTGCAGACGGCAAGCATCTGAGCGAGCTGCTATCGCCATGAAGGCCAGAAGTCTTTGCAGTTCATCTCTCAGACTTGTTTCCAGCAGCCGCAAACACAATTGAGATGCTTTGATGGCATCCTGTAGCTTCCCTTCATCTGGAAATTAAAAGACACAAGTATTAACCTTCATGACTGGAGAAAAAACAAACAAAAAAACAAAACAAAACTGTGGTACAGATCACAGCCCTATCACTTATTGCTCCACACCATGAATCAAAAGTCACTATAAACTTAAACTTAGCTCTTTTGGTTCTTACCCAGTAAATTCAGAACTGCAATATGTATGTCCAGGTAACGCCCTGAAATGAGTGGAGATTTTTCTTGTCCACTGTAGTATTTGGCAATGGTATCAAACAACAGCCTCTTCTTGCTTGTCATATGTTCTGCACTGGGATCCTCCAAAGACGCATTTCCACATTGCAGGCTTAGCTGTTCTCCTGCAACCACGATCAGCTGGTCGGGAAAGAGTTCCAAACAGTCTGCTGCTGCTGACAGCCACTCATCCAACCTGGAAAAAAAAAAGTATGAAAGAACATACTACAGGTGTAATGGAATACATGAACAAATAGGTCTCAAGCCAAAGTGCAAAAGCCTCAAGGGATGAATCAGAGGACTGACTGGGGTAGGGGAAGGGTGTCAGACAGCTCTCGTTCCAAGCATGTGTTAGAGATAACCAGATCCTGGTTGGCCAGAGGAGCTTTGCAGGTTTGGGGATGAACTCTTTCAGGAGAGGTAAGAATGCAGTCCAACACTGGCAATTCTACTAACTGCAGCAGCTGCAACACGGTTTGCTGCTTCCAAACCTGATCTGACACTATGGAAGGAAGAAAGAGCAAAATAAACAAAAACAAAAATATCTGTCCACTCGAAATCCCCCCCCCCCCCCCCCCTTACTATACTGGCACATTTGCTCATTACCAGTTTTGGAAAGAAAGGTAGAAGATGTGGTGGTTCTGTTGTGAGCTGCAGACAAGGATGGCTGCAGATTGATGGCCCTTAGCAATCTTTCAACCCTTCTGTCTGAAGATCCAACAGCAAGAGGATTGGCAATTGTTCTTAATTCATTCAGCCTCCTGAAAGAACAGGAAACATTTGGATGATAACAAACACTTTGGTTCTGTGTATATGTTTCTTTTTTCTAAATAAAAATCTAAATACAAAATGTTGTAATACTTAGCATGAGTGTTGATGTTTATAATGTCTTAGCTATGAAGAAACTGAAATGAGAACATTAAGATAAATGCAACAAATTTACTAAAAAAAAAAAAAAAAAAAAAAATCATAATACACCTATTCTGCAAAGATGAGAGTTTCAGTGTTCAGATCAGCACTTTCAGTGGTGATTCACATGCTTTAATACTGGAAAATAAATGTAAATTAAGCACCAATGTAACAGAACAGAGAGGATTTTATGTAAAACTCACCTTGAGCTCCTCTTCTTTTTTATCTCCTGTTGTTCTGGCAGTATGTTTTCTGCATTAATGTTTCCCTTCACATCAGAATTCGAAAATCCTTTGTATTCCAGAAAACGGTAAAGACTGCAGCTGCTGTCCTCAAAGGTCACCTCCTTGTCCCTGCGAAACAGCTTTGTGCCTACTGGTTCAAATACCTTCGCCTCCATCAAAGCCTGACAGAGTCGAGCAGCTTTGAGACGAGAAACTTCACTTGTGCAAAATGCCACGTTCTGCATCAAGTAACTGAGAACTGCGTCCACAGCGTCTGAGCCTGTGAAACATTCAGCGTAAACACGTAAATGTCTCCTGCAGCTGCGTACTTCCACTTGAGTCTGTAGGGCTTGGATGATGTTGTGCCACAGCTGGGTGGCACCAAAGGGCCCAGAGAGGCCTGTTGGTAATTAAAGAAACAGAGGTTTGAAGAAAAAGTGACTCCAGTGAGTTTAAACTAGAACTTGCTTAACTGTAGCCAAAGGTAATTGTTGGATGTTAATGACTTGTTTAAAAGTTTGAAGGATAAGGGGAGTTTGTAATATTTCCTCCATCTAATTAGAAAGGGTTAGGGTTACAACTGTTGTTGTGATGTGGCGCTGTATAAATAAATTTTGAATTGAAATGAAATGAATTGAACTAGTAAGTAAAAGCTACACTGCATGTCATTATCATGGTGTTTATGTACTACGTTGAAGTACTTTACGAGACTATTTCAATTTAATACTTTATTTTATAAAACTACAGTTGAAAGTTAATTTACAAGCCCACTGATAACGACGTGTTTGTGGTGGCAACCGTGTTTATAATTATCACTAGTTCCATCTAGCATGTGTATTAATTGCTATGCTATGTTTGCATAGTCATTTCTGTAAATGAGAAACTCGTTAAAACGAAACTCATATCTTACCATGCTGTAGATTTTCACGAAAGCTTCGAGTTTGGCTGTTCAACCTTCTAAACCGAGGAGTCAAATCAAGCGCCATCACGAAACTCTATATGTGACGTAATCACGTTCTTCTTCGTCTAAAATGAACCGACTCAACCCCGCTGCTGCCCCCCAGAGGCTACAACAGCCACACGCGCAAAATACCCCGAAAGGTTTTTGTTTTATTTGTTTTGTTTCGTTTTTAAATGAAATTTTTATAACAATGCCTAAAGTCGAATAAAAATAAAATTTTTGCAGTTTTTATATTTAAGATGTGCTGCCATTGGAAACATGCTGAAAAGACTCAATTTATCACAAGTTAAGCATCTGGATCTTTTCTCAAGATGTCATATAACCACACAATGACCATACTGTAGTATTAATATAATAAAAACCTCCCACCTAAGACCCGTATATTTTTAGAGGTCTTATGTTAAGGGAAATAATAGCGAGCACAGGCGTCCACACTACCACAGGTAGTGAAGGTTCTGAGGTTACATCCGTAAACAAAACAACCCACGTGAACACAGACGTTTTGGAAAAGCAGGGCGGGGTGTACCATTTTTCGACAGCTTGATAAAATGTAGCCCGTATTATTACATTACCCTTTTCTGAACTAAATGTCTGCATATTATTGTATCTGCTCTCTTTAAATTGCAGATTCTTTTTAAATTAATTAGATTCTTCTTTTTTTAAAAAAAGACAATCCTTAGAATCGCCTTTATTTTTGCAGTTGAACACACCCGTGTGTAAAATGGTTTCGCCCGCTAGTTCTCAGAGCCAGCTGGGCTACTGAAGGACCTTTAAACAGAGAAGCAAACGCAAGAGGAGACAACTTTATTTTCCTCTTTTCTCGGTTTTTTCTTTTTTTATTTATTATTACTATTATTGAACACTTGAATTCCCTTTGCACAGCTCACTCATTCCAGTTGGTGCTGGTAATGCACCATTGCCAACCACCATAAATATAATCAGAACAGGACCTTTAAAAAGGACGACGGCGACTTTTCTCTTCAGAGCGGGGCTATTTTCGCTGTCAGCTTCACTTTCTAGTGACTTGAATGAGGTAAACATCGCGTTTCTCGAAGACATTTGTGCTTGTGACTTAGTTTATGGTGTCTGCTGCTAAGTTATCCGTCGCTTTGTTGTGAAACAGGAAGAAGAGTACAGTATTTGATGGTTCTGACATTTAGCATACCAGTGACAGCTGGTGTACGAAATTAATGACATTTATGACTCGTATTAAGCTGTAAACCAGGGGTTTTAGTCAAGTAACAAAGACAATTATATAACACTGACATAGTGCTGAGTTTGACGGATGCATCAGATGTATTTTGAAGGGAGAGCGTAACGCATTATTGTTTCCGCACTTCTTTTTCTGTGGTTTCTGTCATGATCAGATACAATATACTATTTGTAATGTACACGGAGTTCTTGTTTTGGTCTGCACCTCGGATCACGTGTACCCACTTCTTACGCATGTGTGGATATTTTTTTTATCCACGTTTGTAGCTGTGCAACCAAAGAGTTTCCATGTAGGGCTGAGAGACGGGGAACTGCAACCAATAAGGAGAGTTCCCGTGGATCTAGCCCTGCCTTCCTGATTCACTGCTTTGTTTACATTATACCGCAGTCAGATCTGGACCCCAAAAGGCTGTCTTTGTTCCTGCAGAAGTTGATGTGTGTGTGTGTGTGTGTGTGTGTGTGTGTGTGTGTGTGTGTGTGTGTGTGTGTGTGTGTGTAAGAGCGCCTGTACCTCTTATTCGATCACATATTCGCTCAGATATGTTTCCAAAACATCTGGGAAAATTATACGATATGTTCATTTATCTTAGATTGCATCCTTCTGGTTATAACAGGACAATGCATTTTACTCTACCTAGCATCTGAACTGCTTAAAGAAGCTTTCTCATAAAGAAGCTGCAGATGACAGAGTACACCTAATCCGTAATCAGTTTTCTGGATCACTCTGCTTTTATCCCTCTGGATAATCTCTGAAAATTGGCCTGCTGCATGGCTTTGACCTAGCTGTCAAGTCTAGCATATGATGTAATAAAAGGGCTCCCCACACCCATTTTCCTCGACCCTTGAGCTATCTTTAAACTGCAAGCGCTGCCAGGGAGTGTGCATTCATTTCTGGCAGCAGATAACTGAGCCAGAGGATAGGAACACCTATGGGTCATTCTGCCAGCACTGTATGTCTTAGGCTATATTAGAAAGGCCTGCAGGCTTAATTTAACCTGTTACAGTACTCAAGTAATGTTTAAGTGGGTTACTCTTTTTTTTTAACAGTGGTAAACAGTCTTTACAATAACGTTAAAAATGTGCACATCCCGTCATCTTTACCTTTTTTCCTATGTGTATTTGTGGAAAACAAACAACAGCACAGTGAGAAGTGTAACACGATCATCTTGACAGTTGCGTAGCCCTCTGTTGTCCCATGTTGCCCTGGAGACACAACTGACATTGGATAGACAGGCACAGGCATAAAGGCTTTTGTGTAAACCTATATGGAAATGTGTTCTGTTTATGTCTAGACTTTGTATTGTGATTTAAACCCTGGTGGCAGTAAACAAACACTGAACCACACTATACACTATTATTATTTCTTTTTATTTTTCAGTGACTTACGTCATGCACCATCATTGACTTTAATAATATGTTGAAAGTGTTTGCAACAAGGCAGCTTTGTCTGTTTAATGGTGCCCTCCAGCTGTTTCACTGAGTATGACTGGTGTTTTTGTTACACTCTGCCTTGGTAACAAAAACTGCAACAGTCACACACTATCTCACTCTCAGACGAGCTCAGGTAAAATGATGGTAAGATTGTGTCATGGAAATTTTGGTTTTCTAATGAGTACTTTGAGGATAGTTTATGCAGGATTCCCTTGAAAGTATCTCAGTAATTATCATTTAATAGTCTGGATCTTCTGAACATATTGAATTAAACTCTGTGGTAGGAAATCCCTTTTAAGTTATTACTGACTTGTTATTTGCAGCTATAATCCAAAATGCCTTTAAATGATGAGCGGCTTAACTCCACATCCAGCGGTGAGGACCAAGGTAGTGATGTGGAGTCATCATCAGAGCGCTGCGACAGCATGACATTGAACAGCGACCTGGAGTGCTCACGTGATAGCTTCACCAGTGACTCCTCCAGCAAGCATTGTAGCCCATCCTGTGAGTCTGTCCCCTTCCTTTCTCATTGATCTATGCATAAGCTCACTGCATATAATCCAAGTTTGTGTTTTTTCTTTTTGATGACCCTGTCTGAGTGGTAAAAAGAAAATACATTTAATCTGCTGTTTTGTTTGCAGTTGTTGTTAGGGGTTAATGACTGTGTTTAATATAAAGGCTTGTAAGAAAGCTACCACCCTCTACACCAGGGGCATCAAAACATAAGGCCCGGGTGCCAGAATAAGCCTGACAGAGACTCCAATCCAGATATAACAAATAACAATTGTATAAGAATCTAAGATTGAATAAGAATATCTAACATGTTCAGTTAACGAACTTTCTGTTTTATAATTGCAGGACAGTCTGGGAAACTTCATCTGTCATTTTACATATTCATTTCTTACAGTTTAAATCCAAAAAGTTGTACTGTTCTTTTATTATTGCATCATTCATTCTTCTTCATCATGTGGAAAAACTGAAACATGCTTATTATTATTAGACTTCTTTTTATTATATTAAGAAAAAGAAGTGTGAAATGCCAAGGATTAAATGTGTTGTTACACTTCAGTTCACTGACATAAAGACGGACTTTTACTGGTTACCTTAAGTGAGCTGTATGTATGAACAGTGTAAATGGAGTTTGACATCTGTCATCTTTAATAGTCGGACATGCTTTTTTCCCCCAATTTATAAATCAGCAAATATTTGATTCCCACAGCAAGCCCACCCAAAACCCTAACGCTGGACGAGGTCATGGAGTCTGCAAGAGACCTTTTCAATCTCAGCCTCTCCCATGAGATTGTTATTAACCGCAATTTCCACCTGGAGCCAAATAGCCTACCTCAGGACAGGTAAAATATGACAAAAGCCTGTGCTTACTAATGTCAAGTTTTGCAATATTAATACCACACCAATACTACATTTCAGATTTTTCCATAATGAAGAACATGTTAGGTATCAGGGAGAGCTGATGCTGCTTTCTGTGCTTTGTACAAACATAGAGATTTTGCAGTGTTTAAAAATCATGTTTACCTTTTTAAACATGGTTATAAACTAAAATAAATGTGATTCTTGTTATACCAACTGTCTGTGTCTGATGATAATATGCGAGAATTTAGAGTTAGAAAAGAAAAGGGAGATCCAAAGACTCACTGTTATTTATTCTCAAGCTCCCAGTGGATAACACAATTTTAAGTTGACAAGTTTATCTTCAAACATCATAGCATCCTGTAACAAACACACACTTTCTGAGCAGAAAGAAAGATTTGAATTTGATCATTGAGGACATGCTTTCATGATTTGCATCTACAGTATATTTGCAGCAACTTGTCTGGGAGTGTTTATGGTTGGTGTACAACCAGAAAACACCAAATGTTGCACTACTGTTTAGTTACTTACTAAATAGTAGTGTTACTTAGTTATATCAAAAGAAAGGAAGATCCAAGAAAATCATTTTAGTTCCTTCAGAGAAAAAAAGTTAATTTACCAGTCTAATACTCTCAAGATAAGTTAATAAAATAAAACTCAAAATCAAAGTGTGCTTTATAAATGGCAGTTTTACTCAGATAAACCCCCTATTATTTATTTATTTATTTATTTTCTTTTAGTTTATTAAAGGCAGTGAGAGATAATCTTCAGAAGGCCTTCTGGGATATCCTGGAGGCTGAGCTGAATGACGACCCTCCTGAATATGGACAAGCCATCAGATTAGTGGAGGAGATCAGAGAGGTCACCACATGCATTCAAATATTTATTTATATATATATATATATATATATATATATATAATTTTTTTTTTTTTCTAAAACAACTTTTTTTTCCCCCTCTTGACGAACAGATCTTATTGTCATTCCTTAATCCGGGTGCCAATCGGATGCGGACCCAGATCATGGAGGTGCTGGACATGGACCTGATTCGTCAGCAGGCTGACAACGATGCTCTAGACATCCAGGGACTTGCCTCTTACATTATCACAACCATGGGCAAGATGTGTGCACCCGTGAGGGATGAGGAAATCAAGAAGCTACGAGAGGGCACAGATAACATAGTGACGCTTTTTAAGTAAGCGCACACTTTTCAAAATATTTCAGTGCTTGCATCCAATATACATTAACAGTGACTGTATTTACTGTCTGACCTGTTCTGTTTAATAATAATATTTTTAATTATAAAAGCAAATTTTTCATAGCATCTTGGTTATTTCTACACATTAGGGAAATATTCCGTGTGTTGAGCCTGATGAGAGCGGACATGGTCAACTGTACAATTGAAAACCTGAGACCTGTGCTGCAGAGGCAAAGTGTCGAATATGAGAGGGCAAAGTTTCAGAGCATCCTGGACAAAACACCCAGTGAGTGAATAACACTACATTCTTCTTTATATATAACCTTTAGCACCCTTTTATACACACAAAAATACAGAAAATATGCCACAGTTTTATTGAGGTCTACATTTGAGAATTATTTTTTTTTATATTTTGTGTGTGACTTTCAGACTGAAATGAAGCAAAAACTGTCATATTGACCTCCCAGTACATCTATTTATAACAAAAGAAACTCTAACTGCTCAACTCAAAACTTTAAAAGGAGAGTCCAAAGTCCAAAGTCCAGTGGAGGATGTCACAGTGGCTATGCCATCTTTTCTTTACAGTCTGTGTCAAAGTGAAAAACTGAAACCCTGCTAGACTTGCGCTAATATGAAACTTTCTCAGGTGCTTTAGACCGCACTACCTCCTGGATCAAGTCTGCACTGGAGGAGCTGCAGTCATCCATCGCCCCTACAGAACAGACTAATGGTCCTGGAAAAGGACAACCAGTGGTGCCTGGGCCATTTCAAGTTCTCAACGCTGCCTTCATTCGCATCCTCACATGGGACTACTCCAAGAGCCCACCGCCTGAGGTAGTGTGTTGTAAATGTAGTTAAGAGAAGGATGTTTATGTCAGCTTCTCTCCTTGTTATTTTTAAAAAATATTTACATAGCTGAGAGATTAGAGATTTTACAGACAATTTGTGCTTTGGAGATTTTATTGGTGCAATCTTCTCCATTAGACGTGGATGACAGATGAGATCCGTCTCCAAGAGATTCAGTGGCAGCTTCAGCAATGTCAGGCTGTGAATGAGGTGCTGCTCATTGTCTACAGCACAATTGGGGGGCCTATCCAGGGTCTACCATCCTTGTCTGACCGCCTGAAGAGGATGATCAGTGTGCTGCTGGATGGGATGCACAGATCGTCAGTACCTTTGTGTCAGACTATTTTCAGACATATCTGTCTCAAACTCCATCTTAAACTGATTTTTTTTTATACCTATAGGGACTTTAACCTAGAAGAGTCACTAGAGGGCATCAGTGCTCAGATCTGCTGTGAGCTTAACAAGTCTTTAACAGAGAGGAGCTACCCTGCACTGACCCCAGCGCTGCAGGGGACCCTCACAGGCCAGATTTGCAACATTACCCAAAAGGACAATCCCATCCGAACCCTAGTTGGTAAGAGAGAATAAGTTGAAAGACTAACTTCTTAAAAAAATTTTAGTTGAGAAATTGATGTAATTGACTAAACGCTTGCTGTGGTTTTTCTGCAGAGGACCGTGTGCAGCAGTACTTCATGGCACTCATTTCTGACCCAAAACCTCAGTCCAAAATTGAACAAGTACCAGCTGGTTTGACTGCTATCAAGCCTGAACTAGCAATAATTGGGGCAAAGTTCATCTCCCTGGTCAACTACAACAAGACAGTCTATGGCCCTTTCTATGCTGACATCCTGAGGAAGCTGATGTTCAGCAACAGCCAACCAGCAGCCAACCCTCCTCAGAACACAGCTCAGGACTCTGTCACCCACAATTAAAATGAAAATATCATGCAGTTGAAGAAGACTGTTTTTCTACTAGACACAGGTAAAGCAAAGGAGGTGGGGAGTATCTGTGTCGACTACAATGTATTTGAGCAGCATCAAGCTGGTTGTTAATACACAAAGAAAACAAGAAAAAGTCGAAGCTATAGGAGGAGGAAGAGAAAGATTTTCAGTAATGGGATGTCAATGCATGGAGTGAAAGAAAAAAAGAGAAGAGGAAAGTGGGTCATTGTGTCATGCAGGTTCTGCAGCTGTGGTTTTGTCATTACATTTGGCAGTAAAAGCACAGCAGTGTATTTATCACATGCTCAGCTTTAAATGTGACTCCTTACTTTGCGAAAATGCTCAAACTTATTTTTCAGCAATATTTGGACAGTAACACAGTTGTTATAATTTTACCTCAGTACCCAATCAGTTTAATTTTATTTTCATTATTTGATTTTTTAAAAAGTGCTGACCTAAGCTGAGCTTTTATTCAATGGCTTGAACAAAAATATAGTGTTACTATATTACATAGCCATATACTTAACAATTAATCCAGCTGCTTATGTCCTTGGTCACTAAAGCAATAAACACTAGTGACCCAGTGCCATTGGACTGCCTCCACCATGTTTTACAGATATAATAAACTTTGGAAAATGAGTTGTCCACAGGTTGACTTCAGGTTCAGCTGTCCAAACAATACTTATTATATTTATTACCAAGCTAAATTCCTGAACCCTTTCTCCAGTTTAGATGTAAAAGTTCCGTAAATACTCACTTGAAGCCCGGTAAACAGCAAAAATAACAAATACCTTGTCAGTGCTTCCCTGTGAACATTTAGGACTTCAAACCAGAAAACCAGTATTAGCTACAATAATCCATTTCTGTACCTAATGTTGACACCCCCTATTTTATCATTGTGTCTGTAGTCAAACTCCTTGAATTTTGGAGGCAGTATATAAGAACAGAAGGGCATTTTAATATGTACAATGCATACAGCAAGCTTTATAAAACACAGATGGAGAGGTTTATATAGAAAAGTAGCAGAGTAGAATTTCAGATTCTTTACATATAATGTTATCACCGTTAAGTACTAAGGTAACAGTATAACTGTTAACTACAGAAAAACTGACAATAAGAAGTGCCACACTTGAAGGTAATGCAAAACATGAGCCCTTTTCCTTGGATTTATTAGTTTAGTTGTTGTCTCTTACCTTTTTATCAGCCAGAAAATGAAACTGTTTGTATCATTTTTAATCCACACTTAGCTTTGACCTCTGAAAGAAAATAATGTCAGTTGTCTGCATGAGTTTCTTTGTGTTGGGATTTGTGCATTTTAGTTGTTGCTTGAGTAATTTGTTGGGGTATTTGTTGCTTGTTGTATGTTCTGTAATTTTATTTGTTAGCTGCCAGTGGAATATTAGTTATGTTGATTGGTTATATTGTTATTTGCTTGTTACATTTTAACGTGCTGTTTTGTTTACAGTACATTTGCGCTGGATGTAAGAACACAATTGTGAGATGAAAGGTGCTGAACACAGAAATGAATTTTGTCTCGAAAAGTTTCCAGCGGACATTTGTATGCAGAAAGAAAAACATATGTCGTTTTACATCAGTTTACATAAGAACATGGAGAGTTTTTGTTTCCCTCTGTATCAATGTTAATATAATAAAACAACAAAATTGAGCATGTGGTGTTCATTTAATGATGAAACCTTATATACAGGGTGGGCCATTTATATGGATACACCGTAATAAAATGGGAATGGTTGGTGATATTAAAGTCCTGTTTGTGGTACATTAGTATATGTGAGGGGGCAAACTCCTCAAGATGGGTGGTGATCATGGTGGCCATTTAGAAGTCGGCCATCTTGGATACAACTTTTGTTTTTTTCAATAGGAAGAGGGCCATGTGACACATCAAACTTATTGGTAATGTCCCAAGAAAAACAATGGTGTGCTTGGTTTCAACATAACTTTATTCTTTCTTGAGTTATTTACAAGTTTTTACCACTTATAAAATGAGTTCAATGTGCTGCCCATTGTGTTGGATTGTCAATGCAACCATCTTCTCCCACTCTTCACACACTGATAGCAACACCGCAGCAGAAATGCCAGCACAGGCATCCAGTATCCGTAGTTTCAGGTACTGCACATCTCGAATCTTCACACCAATTGCTTTCAGATGACCCCAAAGATAAAAGTTTAAGGGGGTCAGATCGGGAGACCTTGGGGGCCATTCAACTGGCCCACGACGACCAATCCACTTTCCAGGAAACTTCATCTAGGAATGCTCGGACCTTGCACCCATAATGTGGTGGTGCACCATCTTGCTGGAAAAACTCAGGGAACATGCCAGCTTCAGTGCATAAAGAGGGAAACACATCATGTGGCAATTTCAAATATCCAGTGGCCTTGAGGTTTGCATTGATGAAGAATGGACCCACTATCGTTGTACCCCATATACCACACCAAACCATCACTTTTGTTGTTCCAACAGTCTTGGAGGGATCCATCCAATGTGGGTTAGTGTCAGACCAATAGCGGTGGTTTTGTTTGTTAACTTCACCATTCACATAAAAGTTTGCCTCATCACTGAACAAAATCTTCTGCGTGAACTGAGGGTCCTGTTCCAATTTTTGTTTTGCCCATTCTGTAAATTCTGTGCGCCGATCTGGGTCATCCTCGTTGGGATGCTGCAGTAGCTGGAGTTTGTAAGGGTTCCATTTGTGAGTAGCTAATATCCGCCGAAAGGGATGTTCGACTAATGCCACTCTCCAGTGACATGCGGCGAGTGCTACGCTGTGGGCTCTTGCTACGCTGTGGGCTCTTGCTGAATGAAGCTAGGACAGCCACTGATGTTTCTTCATTAGTGACAGTTTTCTTGCGTCCACATTTTGGCACATCCAACACTGAACCAGTTTCACGAAACTTAGCAAGCAGTTTGCTAACTGTAGCATGGGAGATGGGTGGTCTCGTAGGGTGTCTTGCATTGAAATCTGCTGCAATGACCTGGTTACTGCGTTCACCAGATATCAACACAATTTCGATCCGCTCCTCATGTGTTAACCTCTTCGACATGTCAATGGCTGTGAACAAAGAGAAACTTGTAAATAACTCAAGAAAGAATAAAGTTACGTTGAAACCAAGCACACCATTGTTTTTCTCGTGACATTACCAATAAGTTTGATGTGTCACATGGCCCTCTTCCTATTGAAAAAAACAAAAGTTGTATCCAAGATGGCCGACTTCTAAATGGCCACCATGGTCACCACCCATCTTGAGGAGTTTGTCCCCTCACATATACTAATGTGCCACAAACAGGACTTTAATATCACCAACCATTCCCATTTTATTATGGTGTATCCATATAAATGGCCCACCCTGTAGATATATTTTTTCAAAGGGGTATTAATAGAGGGAACCTAACAGTTTAGCCCACGAATAGGAAGAAAACCAGGTTTGAACCTTTATCTTTAATTTTGTGTTGCTTTTTTCTCTTGTTGCAAGTTGAAAACACAAAGCTATAATGTATTATTGCTATCATTTTGCTATCTGGGGAATGCATGAGACTAACACACAACTGTTAAGAAAAAAAGCTATTTAAGCAAGGATGAAAATTATAATCACCAACCTGCATCCTTAATTAATTAAATACAGACAATAATTTGTATAGATGATAATTTTAGCTTGCATATACTTCATTTGAGTCTCATTGCACGCAGGTCTGACAACAAGCCTATATGTCCACAGCATTATATAGGTAATCTATTCACAGCTACTTATAATTGTATTATCAGGGCATCAATGTGTACTGGAGTAAACAAATGCTCTCATCACTTGCTGTCACCAGGCAGTAATGTTGCCTTCAAGTGCGGCCTGGAGGTAGATAAAAATAGAGTTGTCAAAGGATTTTTAATTCATAAATCTAATTTCGTCTAATGTGGCGTCTAATTGTGCAAAGTGTTTGAACTGTATCATGAATTTAGTGGGTAATACCACACACTAAAGTGTTTTTGATTAAACAAGACAGAGAAAGTAAATGATGGTCGTTTCTATGTTATGTCTTATAGTAACGCATAATAACTCTTATGTTACTCAAATTTACCATGAAAACACCGCCGCTGGAATACGTATTCATATGACTTTATCGTTGGAAAATATTTGTAAAGCCTAACCGTTTTAGCTGAGCGAACGCAAATATTTACAACACACGAGAAGTATATAAACGCCGCATCAGTTTGCCCAGCTACACATTCTTCCAAAGCGTGAGCTCACCGGTCACGTGAGCTAGAGCTTGCAAAGCAATTGGTTGCTTCACGCCGGGGCAGTTGTTTTTGTTGTGAATCAGGAAGCTCTTCTTTCAAAATTGGGTGTGTAGTAACACGTTAAGACAGAGAATTAAAACCTCTGTTTAGTGACTGGGTTCTTAAATCGTGACCTGATATCGAAGCCGCATACAACTAAACAACCACCTTCTTCGCTGAAGACTAGACGATATTCGTAAGTATCAGCTAGTGGCTACCTGTCTTTCTTTGTTTCATTTACTTCACGCAGTCGGAGTAGGTTGAACTTCCTAACAAGTGCTGGATTGGGCTTGGTTTGTGAATATAACGCTAGAAAAGATGTCGACTAAGAATAAGAAGAGTCAAGTTTAGTCTTCATTAGCACTAGTGAAAGTTCATTTTGAGCTGTCAAAACTAAGTACTCCTACTATTTTTTAATAACAGATGGTAACCTATACCCCAGTGAATGCGTTATCAGCTCTTGTATTTTCACTTTTGATCTCTTCCTGTTTCGTATTGGAACACAGATATCTGGACATTAAAGACTGTTTTCACACACTTTTGTGGCTTTGAGGGTATTTTTAAGGTTTTAGACTACATTCTGCCGTTAAAGCCTGCTAACAAATTTTATTTTTAAACAGCAGGAAACCTTTAAAGCTTGACGAATACATAACCTTCAAGACTGATCAGTTCACACATATACACAATCACAAATACATCTGTATATAGCAGGGGCATGACGTATTGAGGACATATGTCAGGCGAGTTATAGGAAAAACAGTACATGTATTACAATAGAAACCAGTTGACTCACAGGCTTGTAAACATCCAGAGTCTCATTAAACATGCCCATCAGTGCCTCTACAACCATGATGTGATTTTTTTTTAAAAACTTTTTAATTTATTTATTTTTTTCCAAACTAACAAATACTAAAACTAACAATATTTACTCTATGTTTCTACTTTAATTCTCCTTATTAATATATATATATATATATATATATATATATATATATATATATATATATATATATATATATATATATATATATATATATATATATATATTATATATATAAAATATATATATTTGTATTCCCCATGTAAATGGTACAGTACCAGTACTTGGATTGGTACTTATTTAATTTAATTTAATTTATACTTAATTATTATGTTTGGAGGGGAGGGGGGCACTATTGGATAGTTTGAGTAAAGAGAAGATGGTAGAAAGAGGAAGAGGAAGACATGCAAGCCGCTGCATTTGGCCTTGTAGCATGTGGTTGCCTGCTCAACCACTGAGGTAACCGAGTGCCCCCGTAAGTACTGTTTAACTTAAAATTCATTCAGTCACATTTACATGAAAGAGTTGCGCAAACTCTGGGGTTAGTATCTTGCTCAAAGATATTTTGACATGCAGGTTGGAAGAGTTGGAGATCTAACCACTGACCTTCTGATTAGTAGACTACCCACACTACCTCCTGAAGATGGAACAATAAGAAATACATGCCATGCCAAAAAGGATGGACAGATCCACAATTTATTAAACGCCGTATTTTTTTCCAATAGCGTGCAGTGCACCGAGATCCTGTATGGTTGGTGTGTGGCGCAGAAATGGCGCTGGAGGAAGGGGCACGGAGCTGTCTGCTGCGCTTCCGCCAAAAACTGGAGGAGGACATTAAGCCCACCTACCTGATGGATCACATGATCAGTGATGGTGTGATGACTGTGGATGAGGAGGAGAGGATCAGGACTCAGGTGAGCTTCTGGTGGTTTCTACATTTTCTAGAATTAATACTGTGGTCAATGAAAATATTGCTCGACATTACTGAAGCCCTGTCCTCCTTTCCTCCTCTCAGACTTTATTGTCCATGTATTGAGTCACCCTCCTCCTACCTTTATTTACTGAGTCAAGTCTTTGTTTTCACACTTGTGTTGACTTTGCCATTTTCTGTGGACACAAGACATGACGATAACTGTAGATAACTCATTTTCCCCTTAAGGTTATTTAGTAATACATTACCTTGGATTTCGCCATAGAGAAGCAATACTGTGTCATTAAAATGATGTTCCGTTAAGTAACTGAGGCATACATGAACAGAATGCTTTTTGGCTGCTGTAGAAATCAAACTAACAGCAAAACCAATAAGTGTGTACAATTTTAATGTAACTTTACATTCTCTTTTTAAATGATTAATAACAAAACTGTATTCCAACCTTTGCCAACATTTTGCCAACATGGGATTTTCCCACTAGATGATGCAACTGGTTGATTTCTAGAATACAGCTGGCTTAAACCATGCACAAATGTTGTAACATGAACAATCTTTTTTGTGGAATGTATCTCAGACTCTTAACATTTATTCAAAACATCGCCTGGTATGGTTTCTCATACATCATAACATTTCACATCTCATCTCTGATGTTTCTGTCTTCAGCTTACCAGGAAGGATCAGGCTGGAGCACTAATAGAGCTCTTGTTAAGAAAGGACAACCTTGCCTACATTTCTTTCTACAACGCACTGGTCAGAGAGGCATATGACGATTTGGCCAGTTTGCTCCATAGGGACCTGCCACACATCTCATTGAATCCACATAAGGGCTCTTCTGATGGCTCTGCAACTTATGGTAAGAAGTAGGAAGCTGTGGGTGAGGATGGTGGAGGTTTGATAGGTTGTGCTGTTAGTGTGTGGGAGTTCATGAGTGCTGGCAGAAAAAAAAAAAAGGATGTGCAGAGTCTGCTTGTTGTGTGGGAGTTGATCTTGATCCTGACTGAGCATCTTCTTAGTATTAAACTTAGTGTTGTTTTTTGTATGATAACTCTTCAAACACTCACAGTTTTGCTTTGTTCAACAGTTCAGTCAATGCTTAGTGAAGGTGGCATCCCACAGAGGCCCGTAGTGTTTGTCAGCAGACCAGAACTAGTGAACAGGGCCAGGGAGAAGCTTTACCGGCTCCAGAAGGAGCCCGGCTGGATCACTGTCTTTGGCATGGCTGGCTCGGGGAAGTCCGTCCTAGCTGCTGAAGCTGTTAGAGATCATGGAATCATTGAAGGTGAATATTTGACTGATATAAAGCACTAACTATCAATATGAATTAGTTTGAGGCAATGAATGAAACTGAGAAAGGAAAAGCTTAAAACAAAAAAGTTTTTGTAATCGTTGATGTACTTTTCTGGGTCTCTTACTAACATAGATCACCGATGGACTCAGCTAAGATGATGTTGTCGCTAATGATCCACGAACTGACAGATAGCAGTTACTTCTCTGTAGTTTGACAACTCTTGCTCCTTTAACTCTTTCTTCCCTCTTATCTCCAGATTGCTTTCCTGGAGGCGTCCACTGGCTGTCCATCGGCCAGGTGGACAAGCCAGACCTGCTGGTTAAAGTTCAGTCATTGTGTTTTCGTCTGGAGCAGAGCCTTGATTCTCAGCCCCTCCACCGTCCTCCAAACTCTCTGGATGAAGCCAAGGAGCGTCTTCGCTTCCTCATGCTGCGCAAATATCCAAGGTCACTATTTAGTAATTATATGTGATCTCCCAACTTTTTATTTATAATATTGAGTTTAACATGAAATACTTTAACTTTAATCAATCAATAAGACAGAAGTAATATGTATATAGAATAAGTTAGTATATCATTTACATTAACCATGCCATTCTAATATCGACATGTACAAGTAAAATAATAAAGGATGTAAAAAATAATTAAAACAGAAAGATACAGTATACATGTAAAGTATTTTTAAAGTTACTGAAGCAGATGAATTGTGTCGGTCAACAACGCCAACATTATTATTATTAAAGTCAAGTCAGATGTAGTTTATTGGTGAATTATGTTTTATGTATATACCACTGATTTAAACACAGCAGGAAATATAAACTGAGACATTTGAACTGCAATAATGCATTAAAAACAATTCAAATTTAAGTTAAAAGAAAGTTTTAAAAAGTTAAAGACAACAACTTTAAAAATTCGACAGACATTTTAGGTAAAGATGAATTGTTTCGACGGGGTGGGGGAAATAAAATAACTGTGTAATAAATGTATCCTATGTCACCAAACAAAATACCTTGGAAAGTTAAAACTTTTACTAAAGAAGAAACTTGGTTACATAGAAAATATAAAAAAATGATGTGTTCAGTAACTCTAAATCTGCGTATGGAAAAATAGAAGCTTAAAGGTAAAAGGAATGCAGATGGTTTCATGTGCTGAATGTTGTTTAACTGCTCTGCTGCGACAGATTGTTCATATGAAAGTGAGTAAGTGGTGCAGCCACAGTCATTTGGATGGTATCTACGTCAGCAGACGTAAACAGTCAGCTGATTTAAAAAGCAGCAGCTGTGACAAATTCCTTCTTTCTTTTGTGTTTTTTAGATCTCTGCTGATTTTGGATGACATCTGGGATAGTACAGTGTTGAAGGTGTTTGACATCCAATGTCGTGTTCTTCTCACCACCAGAAATAGAAGCCTCACTGATTCTGTTAGTGGTATGTGTTTTGTTGCTTTTCTCTGGTCACTGTACAGACTTAAGTGGGTGAAACTTCTGCGATTACTTTTCTGTATACTGAAAAATACTCTGTATTGACTGTTTTTGTAGGTGCTAAGCACGAGGTGGAAGTTGAAAGCGGGTTGGATGAAAACAAGGCCTTGGAGATCCTTGCTCTGTACACTAGAATAAATCTGCAAGCACTACCTGAGGAGGCTCGCAGTATTGTCAGAGAGTGTAAAGGTATGTATCTTGACACTGACTAATAAAGAAATCTAAGAGAAGCCTAGAAGATGTCTTTGCTAATATGGGTGATGTTATTTTTTATAAGAAAACATGGCTAATTTCGATTTAGTTGTTGCTTTCTGGGAAAACAAATCAAGCTTTGTGACGATTTAGGTCTCATATCATTTTTAGGGTCATGTGCTTTAAAAAAAACCCACACATTTCTGTTTCCTCGCCCCTCATGTCAGGCTCCCCTTTGGTGGTGTCTCTGATCGGAGCGCTGCTCAGAGAAAAACCAAACCGCTGGCGTTACTATCTCTGCCAGCTGCAGATGAAGCAGTTCAAGCGTATAAGGAAGTCATCATCTTATGACTATGATGCCCTGGATCAGGCCATGGCTGCTAGCATCGAGGTACTTCCTGATGAGCACCGAGACCTCTACAAGGATCTTACTGTTCTACAGAAGGATGTCAAAATCCCCGCTAAGGTTTGTCTGCACAAAAGGAGATTGTTTATGATCCCTATATTTTCTGACACAGTGACATGACATTTTAAATTTTAATGCTTTTTGCAGATTAATGGCATATTATTCTTCCACAAGGTTAAGAACGGTTAATTGTGTTGTTCTTTCTTCTCCCAGGTGCTGTCTGTTCTTTGGGATCTGGAACCTGAGGAGGTGGAGGACATCCTGGAGGAATTTGTTAACAAGTCTCTGCTTTTCGTGGACAATAACAGTAAACCCTACCTGTACTACCTTCATGACCTCCAGATAGACTTCCTGTTGGAGCAGAACCGAACGCAGCTTGAGGTCAGTCTAAAGGCATCCTTCAATTGAAGTGGGCAGTGATTGTCAAATTAAGCTACAAGTTTTAAGAGGCCAGGCTAACTAATTAGCTACATTAGGTTTAAATTAGCTCTAGCATAAAATCAAAGCTATAAATCCAGTGTCATTATCTTTAACCCAGCAAATATGGTTCTTTGCTGTTGTGTGTGTGCTTATTTGGGTTTTCTGTGTTAAACAGAGCCTTCACACTAAGGTGGTGCGTCAGTACCAGCAGCATTACAGAGACGGTCCCCCCACTTCAGGAGACGAGGAATCTCTTTACTGGATCCGATATTTGACCTACCATATGGCCAAAGCCAACCTTACCCAGGTAGAAGTGATAATTATTTTCTTTTTCTTTTAAGTGTGTTTGAACCTAGTAATTCATTACAGTGCTGAACAATGAAATGGCTTTCTCATTTTCTGTTCTACAGTATGGGAAACCATTTTTATTATAGATAGATAGATAGATAGATACATACATACATACATACATACATACATACATACATAAGTTAAAGTAGACCAGACTGCACAGCCCTATGCAGTGTTTTAAGATGACGTATAAGTGAGAAATAATAGCAGGGTTTTATTTCTTCAGTCTACCTTTTTTCTCACCATGTCTCTGTCTCTCTGTGTCTTTTTCTCTTTTTGGTTTCTGATCATCTCTGTCTAGGAGCTCTACTCACTCATGTTCTCTCTCAACTGGGTGATCATCAAGGCCAAGATAATGGGTCCAGCTCATCTCATCAATGACTATGTGGAGTATGGATCCATTCTGGACCAAGAGGTCAGGACATAAAAAAATGGCCACTGTGTCTATTGCCCTTTTCACATATGGGATACACATATGTGTTCAGATATGGGTCACTTTAAACTTAATATTTATCACTGCCACACAAACCTTTGTTTTCTATGTATAAGTAGTTTTTCAAGGCATAAGATTAGTTGAGTGGCATGATGCAGAGCCTGAAGATAATTGTTGTTTTTTTTTAATTTCCAGTCATATTTTCAGTGAGTGAAGCAACTCACAAAGATGCATGAGAGATATGTGCAGACCGCAGGAATCATAAATTTGTGCATACCTATCTGTTGCATCAAATTAGTGAAAATGACAGTGTCCTTGATGCTTAAATTTCTGATCTTCATGTACAAAAAGAGTAATTCAACAAAGAATGAGAGTGCAGCTCATTCTACCTCATCCCGAGGAAAAATACAGGTTTAGACTCCGTCTGTCTTTCATGTACTTTGTGAATTAAATAAAAAGGTTGACCTTTAATTTTCCTACCTTCATTTTCTTTTTAATTATCACATTTTCACTTTCTAATTTTCATCTTTGCAAGAGAACATGCCATGGTGCATAATAGCAATTACTTACCAATCAAACTTTTGTGATTTAAGTTCTTAGTGAAAAATAGTTATGATAACAAGCGACAAGCTTTGGGTAGTTTCCCTTTAATGTGACCTGGTGTTTGCAGTGGACTCAAGTATGCTTGTGTTTTCTTTGCTTCCAGAACAGTGAAGTGCGCAGTCAGTTCCAGGAGTTTCTGTCTCTGAATGGCCACCAGCTCGAGCAGCGTCCTTTCCCTGATGTTGTGCAGCTTGCTCTGTCTCAGCCGCCCAACTCCGAGGTCTACAAACAAGCTCAACTGCAGGCACAGAACCGGACCAAAGCTGGGAAACTCTACTTTGACTTGGTGTAAGAAAGCAAGCATTTAATATGGTGTTCTCTTTATAATGGAGATATTTCAAGTTGATTTTTACATCTCATTATTAGTTAGTTTGTTATTGAATTATATGATAACTAATTTTCATTGTTAAATCTGTACTCCCTTCTTTAACATGTAAGATTTTAGATGACATTTGCTGTTACAATGCAATTAAAATGAATATTCAATATATAATATATCTGAAATTGTTATTATTTCCATTTTAATGGTGTGTACAAGCTTTGAACTCCTGCTTTTACTGTTTTGTGTGTGTGTCGTGTTTTTGAATACAGGAATAAGAGCGGTGTAGACAATCTGTCTCGTTTGGTGATTCACCCCCACCAGGGCTCCATTTACTCAGCCTGCTTCTCGCAGGATGGAACCAAAATTGCTTCTTGTGGAGCTTGCAAGACACTCAAGGTACCATTTCACCGGCAAAGCATCAAAAGCAACAGCAGAATGGACCAAAATGCAATCATTAACTAGAATTGTTCAGCTCTCTGGAATCTACAAATAGCTTCAGTAACACTTTGTCGTAACCATTGTTAAAAGCTGTAAATTCATAGTTTATTAAACTTTAGTCAGGAGTTTTTAGTGTTACATGAGGAACTCAATATTGTACTGATGAAACGTGGCTTCGCTGCCATCTTTGCAATGGTGTGCAGGTGTTTAAAAGTACCTCAGGTGAGAAGCTCATGGAGATCCCTGCCCATGATGATGAAGTGCTTTGCTGTGCCTTCTCCCCTGACGGCCGTCTCTTAGCAACCTGCTCTAGTGACAGAAAAGTCAAGGTACACAGTCCACAGCACCATTATAACTATGTTATGATTAAGAAATAAGCGAGTAAAATAACACAGAAATCTGCCATGTTATCCTGATGTTCTTGACACTGCAGGTGTGGAATGGAGAGCGAGCAATGCTGCTTAGGACGTTTGAAGAGGAGCACGAAGAGCAGGTCAACCACTGCCAGTTTACCAACACATCAGGGCGCCTCCTTTTGGCCACCTGCTCCAATGACGATATTCAGAATGTCAAGGTTTGTCTTATTTATGCTTTCGATTTTGTTTTTAAACTTCTGACCTTTCGTGTTCTACTTCCATCAATTCATCTATTAATTTTTATCCAGTTTATCCAGTTCAGATCTCATTTGTGTTAGAACCCAGCTGTCATAGGAAGAGAGGCCTGGACAGATTGCTAGCTAACACATGCACATAAAAACACAAGGCAAAAAGGGGCTAATATGTTATGTAATGTGTTAGCCATTTTTTTTAATGCCACATGCATTTTCTTTGCTTCATTAGTTGTGGAACCTCAATAAGCCATCCTCCCAGAACACCATGTTTGGTCACTTTCAACCAGTCAACCACTGCTGTTTCTCTCCTGATGACAAGTATCTGTCAACTTGCTCCAACGATGGTACCCTTAAGGTGACTGCCATTAGTCCTGATACTTGCTTTCTTTTTGATACGGTAACACACACTGAACTAGAAATAATTATTAGCAGGTGAAGTGCTCTGACATATACACTGTTTTTGTTTAATTAAATCTGAAGTGACGGATTTAAATGGTAAAGATTTGTTTTTCTTAAATACGTTTTTGTACTTTTGTTGGACAACATGTTTCCTAGTCATGAGTTTACAGTCCCAATAGTTTTATAATCCCTGAATTAAAACATTTGATTCTAGAAGAACTTTACTGCAACAAAATAGGCAAATGATGGTACTCGCTTTCTATTTAGATCATTTATTAGTAACTAAATTTAGAAATATTAATATGCTTTACATACCTTGGTCTTGTAATGCACTGACATGCATGATTCTGCATGTTTGCAGGTATTTGAGGTTTCTTCTACCAATGAATGGAAGACGATCAATGTAAGTGACATGTTTACAGACAACAAGGAAGACGTCTTTGTCAAGTGTAGCACCTGGACTGCCGATGGCAAACGCGTCATATGTGCTGCCAGAAATGCCGTTTTGGTGAGCATTTATCATTGTAAGCATGCTGCTGTATGATCCTGTACGCTGTTTTTTTTGTAGGTGGTGCTAAATGTTTGATAAAATTGGGTGCATATGGTTTGGATATTGTTCATTATCTTAACACTTTCTCGCTGTACTGATTAAAAATTGAAAACACATTCACTCTATCCTCTTTGCCCTTGATGTTGGTGTGCTGTTTCATTGAAGGAGACAGGAAAGAGAGCTTGTTTGTCTTCTAGAGAGTCTAAATAGTGTGTCTTGGTTATAAATGTGCATATCCCCTCCTCTCCTGAGCTTTCCAAAGTCAGCCAGTATTGTCTTGTTATCAGCCTCACTCTGTTCCCTACATCTTCATTCATTTGTATTCTGGGAACCCAAACAGAGTGAAGATTGGATAGGTTCTTTTACTCTAAGGTGACTGAAAGGAGAGGCTTTATAAACTTGAGGAAAATTGCAACATTAATCCTAAGGCATGAAGAAAATCTTTTTCTTTTTTTTGATGCAAAGCACAGAGTTATTGTAGAGCACATTAATACCTTGGTATACTTGATATTGTCAAATGACCTTTGAGCTTAACACAAGTTGCGTAAGTTGTGAGTTGGGGCCTCCATGGGTCGGACTTGTTTGCCCAGCACATCCCACCGATGCTCGATTGGACTGAGATTTGGGGAATTTGGAGGCCAAGTCACGGACCAGCCTTCGCCTTCTAAAATAATGTTATGTTTGATTGGTGTAGCTTGTTCCCCAATAGGCATTGAGTTTGATGTTTGCTTAGACCAGGGGTGTCAAACTCAAATACACAGTGGGCCAAAATTCAAAACTGGAACAAAGTTGCGGGCTAACGTTAATATTTATTGAAATATATTTATTCCTCCAGATAAAAGAATGAATCTTTTCTTATGGACTCAAACACGTTTTGCTGAAAAACTGAATATGGAACAAGCAAAGCTTAATACTAAACAATATATATATTGTTTCGTTCTAATAGTAATTAGGTGTGGCTTTGCGGGCCAAATGTAATTAGGCTGCGGGCCAAATTTGGCCCGCAGGCCAGAGTTTGACACCTATGGCCTAGACTGAATACTAAAGATGGCCATGGCCACCAATTGACTTGTCTTAAGCTTGGCATTTTGGCCTTTGCTGTTTTAGGTTTTTCGAGCCGGGCCTGACCTATTTGTACAAATTGGTCGACCGCTAAGTTCTCAGCTATTTTTAGCATTGCAAGGGATGCATGTAGGTACACTGCAGAGATACAAATATTTGCTAATTAGGGCTAACATATAAATTAATGAAATAGTCAAAGAATCAAAGAACTCACTGAGAATAAAACCAGGAGAGACAAATAACTGGGAAAGCCACGTTTTGTGCTTCTCCTTTCTTTTAATTTCAATGTGTTATTTGTACAGTCGTAACAGCTTTTGGACATGTTGATGAGACAACAGGTGCTGATTTGTTGTCTGTCTTTTATTGTTTCTCAGGTCTTTGATGTAGAGACATCAGACATGTTGTTTGAAATCAGGACCAATCGAATGAGCACAGTTCAATACTGTCACGCCTGCCCCACCAGTAACCTGCTGGCCATTGCATTTTCAAACTATGCTGTTGAGGTATCTCACTATATATTTAATGTCTCCTTTTTTTATATAAAATTCAAAATTGTGTATGTAAGTATGTAAAGAAAATTCTCAATAATACTACTACTAATAATAAAGATAAATAAATGTTTGTGTTCCAGCTGTGGGATCTCGAAGCCAATAAAAAGATGGCAGACTGCAGTGGCCACCTAAGCTGGGTGCAGCGTGTCCAGTTTTCTCTTGATGGCTCACAGCTGCTCTCCTGCTCTGATGATCAGACCATCAGGGTAAGACTGAGTGTGTGTGATAAAGCTACAGTATAACAGTACGGAGAGAGGCTGTCAGTGTTGTTCTAATTGCTTATTCTGACAGTAAAATTAACTTCACAAGTTGACTAATTACACTATGTTCCCCCTTGCCAGCTGTTTCAGTTCTTAATGAGCAGTGCTCAGGGATGGTGATGTAACTGTAGTACAAAAGGTATCTGGTCTTTTTTATGGGAATGAAATGCATTTAGGCCATGGCAGAAATAAAGATCTAACTGTTGCTTTGACTTGCTTTTAAATTACTTCTCTGTTATTTGGGTTACATAAAGATGGCAAAATAAATTATTTAACAGGTTTGTCTTGACTCATTGCTCTCTAAAACAAAATAATATGTATCTTAAATAGCTTGAAGACAATGTAACATGAAATATCTCTGCAGTTTAGCCTTTTGGGTGTTTTTTTTTTTCTTTTTTTACAGTTTTTACAGCTGCTGTTTTTCAAACAAGGTGGCAAAACTGTCCCTGACAGTCCACAACTACAGCAGAGCCTTCTGTACATACTGCTTATTAGGGGTGAGAGAAAAATGTCGATACTGCAGTACATCATCTCACTTCAAACTGAGATCGCTATGCTGGCACCAGATATTGATCGTGACACACAGCCACAGACTCACAGCCACAGACTCACAAGATGAAAAGCAGTCACTCCTGTTGTTATAAACTTAACAGGGCAATAAATTGCAGGTCACACTAGGGAAAAGGTGGGATAAACAGACGTGTTTACAGTGTCCTCTTTCATCAAAAAGAAAAATCCTGACCTGCCGTGGCAAATATCCTGCAAGAAAAAAGAAAAGTACTTTGTGGCTATGTGTGGATTTGACTTGTTTTCACCAGAAACCCTCATCTTAACTGCCAAGAAGATTCCAGTGACTTAAATATTGCCACAACCGTCAATTTATTCAGTTGATATTGCATATATTCAACTCTAACTCTGGGTTATTATGTGAGATTTACATATCTTGTTCGTTCTGTTTTAAGATATGGGAGACCAAGAAGGTTCACACATCCTCAGCCATCCGCCTGAAGAGAGATTCTGACGTTCTGTTTAATCATGAGGAAATCATAGTGTCAGCTGCAGATAATTGCAACAGACTGCAGGTGAGTTGTTAGGAAAGTGGATATATCAAAGTGCATAGAGTTTTTTTGTGGCAGGAACGTGAAGCTGTAGTATTTTTGTTGGTTGGTACAGTGATTTTAAAAAAAAAAAAAAAAAAAAAAAAAAGCGTGTGTGTGTTTTAGGTGCGTGATGGTAGAACAGGATCGGTGCTGTTCCAGTCAGAGGAGAAGTCATCCAGGATCCGGTGTACCTGTATCTGTCGGCAGCCCTCTGCTGTTGTCCTGGGGCAAGAAGATGGTACTGTGCAGGTAGATTAAACAGATTCTTACATTACTGAAGGACATAATAAATTGCACATAAAACAAGCATATCGAAAGTACACTCACTTTCAGCTTTATTTGGTACAAATTGCTAGTTCCAGGTTGAACTCTCTTTTCAGAGATTTTAGTATTCGTAGCTGACCGGAGTGGCATCCAGTGTGGTCTTTTGCTGCTGTAGTCCATGTGCTTCAAGTCTGGATGTGTTGTGTGTGGTCTTTTTTTGAATTCTGTGTAAACCCTAGAGGTGGCTGTGTGGGGAAAATCCCAGTGCTGTCATGCACCAACAACCAGACCACGCTGTGTAATGAGTAAATGAAATCACCTTTCATCAAATAATAATCTATAGTGTAATGTTTACTAAAAAGTAATGTTTCTCCTCTTTAAAGCGAGTATAAGTACTCAAATACTGCAAATTTCCTATATCTTTTTTTTCCTAATCAAAGAAGCACATACATGTATGGGCAGGTGTGCGTGTGTCTGTACAGATGTAAAAATGTTGAGCATTTGAGTTTAATGTTCCATTCCACATCACTGTAGGAGGTGTTCTTTCAGGCCGTGTTGAGTCATGAGATCTGACATTATCGCTGTCACTTTTTTTTTTTTTTATCTGTCCTATCAGCGGTGTGACAGGTCAGCACCTCTTTCATCTCCTTTTCCCTTGACTTGTTTCAATGTTTAGCCTTTCCTTTTACCTGTAATTTATATTCTCAGTGCTTTTCACTCCTGCTCTCTGTATTTATTTCTTTTTCTCCCTCTTTTGTTTTATCTATCTTTTTTTCTCCTTTGTTCTGTATGTCCCCGTTCTCTCCTTGCTCCACTGCTCTTTGTCTAGCTGATAAATTGCGGTTTGCAAGCAGAGAATGAGATTGTAGTCTGGTGTGTGTGTACTTAATGCATATTCTGCAGCAGTAGAGGACATCCCCCAAAGTTACTGTCCTATATTACAGCACAAACACTCACTCAAACAGGGTCCCCTGACACATCAGAACTGAGGCCATTCCAGCCCCCTACAGGAGAGAGCAGCTCTAATTAATTAAGAGGTCCTGCTGTCTTAATGAATACAGGAGCTAATGATTTTAATTACAGCTCCTCTCTGGCCCTTCATATGTCTCCCTTCCTGTCTCCTGGAAACCCATTCCATGAAGCTTGCTGCGAACTGTTCTTAAGCTAAACTGAAGGCCATGAAGTTTGGAGGTTTGTAGCGATTGATTCTGCAGAAAGTTGGTGACCTCTGTGCATCTAAGCATCCACCGACGATGCTCTCTTATTTTTACATGGCCTACCATTTCGTGGCTCAGTTGCAGTCATAACCAATCGCTTCCACATCATATTTATATATATTTATTTAGCATCTTTTCACAGTACCACGCAGGAAATTACTGTGGCCCTGAGAGCGACTGATTCTTTCACAAGTGTGAGTCAGTGGGTTGGGCATTATTCTGAACACTGAATATAATCCGATTCCTGAATCTCTGTTGCAGACATGTTTTCTATTCTGACACATTAAGAAATGAATGATTTAGGGGTATTTATTGTTGCAGTTCTAGCACCAGGTGGAGCCCTAGTGTAAGCTGGATAAAATCGTGGCTCCTCGGACTGCTGCAGCTCATTCATATTTTTTTCCTTAAACGTGTCGTTTTATTTATAGCCAGTGTACTGGAGAAAAATTAGCAATGATCTGTCAGTTTGCAGCATTGTGAGCTGCCAGCTTTGTTATGCTAATGTAAAAAGTTGAAAGTTTGTGAAATACGTGCAGGAGAGAGAACATAATGTCACTGTGTGTTTCTGTATGATTGAAAAGTGCAAATGTGTGTTTGTGTGCACGTGTGCATTGTGTGCCAGGCGTCAGGGCTGACAGTTAGTCATCTCCTAAGGATGCTTGGCTGCAGGATCCGAAGACTCCTGAGCCCCCACAGGGGGTTGGTGCTGGCAGTAGCTCTGTGCACAGGCAGCGTGCAGGTATGGTAGGGAAGGAGTATGATCTGTGTGTGAATGTGTTTGCACTTCAGAGTGTTCAAGAATAACTAATTGCTGTTTGTGTGTGTGGCTGTTTGTTTACTTTTTCAAAGGGCTTTTAAAGCTAATAATAGAAAAGGCAGATTATTGTTGTCACTGTGCGTATCAGCTATCACATCTCACCATGCAGGACCAGGCTAATTATTTGGCCATCTCACCACTTTTGTTCATGTGTCTTTGACCACATGAGTCTTAAAGCGAGTCAGTGGCTTGTTTATGTCTATTAAAATGAGCAGTCCCCTTTTTTCCCTCTTTACATATTTCCCCTTATATATTTATTTATTCTTTTACCAGATCTCCATGGACATTTCCATTAAAACCCTAGCCCAGAAATACTTGAGCCTGACGTTTAATGCTTGCCTAGGTGTTCTCTCACAGGCTGTGAAACCCGCGTGTCAGAACATGGAGCTTGACAAACATGGTCAGCACCAGTGTTGGGTAAGTTACTTTAAAATAGTAACTTAGTTACATTACTAGTTACTTCTCTCAAAAGTAACTCAGTTACTTCAAGTTACTCGTTACTTTCAAAGTAACTAGTTACTAGGGAAAGTAACTTTGGTTTTACTCAGAATTCTCTTGTTAATGTGTTGCTCCCATAACTTTGCAGTCTTCTAGCTTGCTTACTTGCCACGGTGCACTGTGCCACCTACCAATAGAAAGAAAAAGATAATGTGCATATTTCCACGAGAGAAATCCCACGCCTGGACCATCATTGACTGCTGCCATGATTCTAGCCTACGTCACAGCGTCATGTGCGCCTTTTACATCCAACACAAAAACTGCAGTCGTGGTGCTTTCGATTGTACTCAGAACTCGGAAATTCTGCCTTCTGAATAGGAAGATGTAGGTAACACCAGACTGCAGATGAGCTGCATACAGGGCTGGACTGGGACAGAAAATTGGCCCGGGCATTTTGACTAGAGACCGGCCCACCATTATAGGAAAAATCATAAAGCCTTTGAATGATAATAAACACTGTTGTGACAGTGATGTACACTGTTCTGATGGTATATATGCATCAATCTATCAATCGTTTGTTGTAAGATTCAGATAATTATTTTTTAAAAGCTAGACATTTTAAATGAGAATAAGAAAGAAAAGTATTTCTTTGTGCCCCCCTTTCCCCGTTAATGCCCTACATGCCCCCCTGGCAACACTTTGCTAGACCCGCCCCTGCACAGTTACCAGCTGTCAGCTACTTAGAAAAGGATCCTGGTGTTATTTGTCTCTCAGAAACAGTTCATAACTTCAACTCATCCATGTCACCTAAAAGGTAAACCTGTTTCTCCATCACAGCTCTGATGGTTCAGTAAGGACATCTCCTGCTTTCATCTTCATGTTTCCCTCTCACCAGATATCCAAACCATCATGACCAGCAGCTTTACAGCTGTGGCTCCAGCAAACATCAGCTGATACTAGAAATTAATATTAAATAAATTCTAACAACAGCTGATCAAGCTTAAACGTGCTGCTGTTGGTTAGCGCGACATCCGCTGGTTTCCTCTTTCGGCGCAAAGTGAGCGATAAACAAACAAGAGAGACGATCAGCTGATCATTGATCAGTTTTCATGATTGAAATAGAAACGGGAGAGGGAGGGGGAGAGAATGAGAGGAGAGGCAGCTGTGCAGCAAAGACACAGAATAACTCCAGCTTTGTGTCTTTTTCATTGTAGCTGAATTACGGGACAAACTGTTCCTTTTCACCTCAATAAGAAACGCGTAATATTTTCTCTGAATACCAGACGGGACGGTTGGCAACTCTAATAACTTATGAACAAAATAAAGTTCAACATCATTAACTTCATAGCACCCACCCAGCTGTATAGAAACTCCGTCATGCTAGCTAGCACGCAGTACGGAAAAGGTCAGAATAACGAAAATAAACTCCACCTAAACTTGGTTCATATCTGACCCAGAGAGACTGCAGGTCATAACTTCTTACCTGAGGTTCAGTTCACACTTGGACCGGCGGCCGCCTCGGGTCTCTTTTCCTTCTGTGTCCCTTTTCCTTCATCCACCTGCTGGCCTCCACCACTTGCTAACGTTACTGAATCTGTGGAAGCTCCGTGATAGCCACCACACGAAGTAACGAGTAACGACCCTATCTAAATCCCAGTAACGAGTAACGCGTTCCTGATTTTGGCATAATAACTAGTTACCGTGCTCGTTACCACAATAATAACGTAGTTACTGTAACGCGTTACTTAATAACGCGTTAGTCCCAACACTGGTCAGCACACCCTGAGGCTTGTTCTGCTCAGACTTTTCAACCCTTTCTCCTGAGACATAAATATTTTAGTGCCTGCTAAAAACCCCAGGTGACATCAGCCTTTACTTTATACCTTCAAAACCGACAGGTGATGGGATGGACTGAAGTTTATTTTGTGCTCTAGGTCTTTAATTATTTATGTATTACTTTGTTGTTTGCGGTTTATGAGGTTTCGCAGATCGCAGATTCCATAATTTATCACAATTGTTGGATAGCTGCAGTGGGGACAGACAGAGATGGGGCAGGAGGGGAGTGACATGTAGCAAATGTCCGGTCTGTTTGGAGTCAAACTGGGGGACTTAGCTGCTGAGGGCATTGCTTTTCCCCATGTGGTGTATGCCCCAATCACATAGCCATCTGTCTGCTCCAAATCTGAATATTTCTTCTATTACTGGATAAATCTGTCAGATGGTTAATTAGAAAAGTAAAGTTTTTGGATTAGTGTTACAGTAGATAATAAATCAAATTTCACCTCAAAATAGCCTAATTAACACTTTGTTAGTCCTTGGCAAGTAGAATAATTAGCTTTGGTGATCAACTAAACATCTATTATATTATACAGTTCTGTTCCACTTTTTCAGTGTTGCCTAAACCCACAACAGTTTCCCAATCAATATAATCTGTGATAATGATCTTTATTCTGATGTGATTTGTGATTGCTGATCAGTCTCAGTAACCAAACTACCAGTTTTGTGTTGTACTTCTATAGCACAGTCCTTAGTGCTAACCTGCTCGTTTAGCCCTTACAGTCCTGTGCAAAAGTCTTTAGCCAGTCATTTGTCATCTGTCACTTGTTTATATTTTGCCAGGGAAATGGGTGTAATGACTTACAGAAACATCTGCAAATAAAGCTGAAAACCCCTCAGTATATTTTGTACAATTCTAATAACCTTGAAAGTCAATATTTGGTATGACCACCTTTATTCTTCAACACAGTCTGAACTCTCTTAGGAAACTTTCTTGTAATGTCTTCATGTAGTCTTCAGGAAAAGTTCTGCAGATTCCTGAAAGACATTCTTTGGATGTCGGCTGCCTTTTCTTTGCGAATCACATCGTTAGTGCAGAAATACAAATTTTATGCCCATCTTTCTTATACTTGCTATGAATAAGTAAAGAAATCGGTAAAAATTGGCTCTTGGTTCTTTGCTAAGATGTTGTTTATATGTAGACACAACACTGGTTCATCTCTTAAGTTGGGGTTCTTTCATTTTTGAATGATTCATAGGTCGGTGTTCAAGCAAAAACCAACATTCCTCTGAAAATGGTCAGATACAAGATGTAATTGGAAAATGAGTGAAAAAGCAGCCGATGTTCAAAGAAGGACTTTCACAAAGCCTGGAGAGAGAACTGTTGTTTAAGACCACAGTAACAAATCACACACCTGGGTGCTTGGAAGAAAAATACATAAAAGTTGGAGGTGGCTTGAGACTTTTGCACAATATTGTACGTTTCAATCACAGTTGATTGATACATCTAACAACTAAACACAAAGCAGACTGATATGAATGTGTGTCATTGTTTTTACAAGATTTTCATCACCAAAGTATCTAAGACATTGCCAAAAAGATAATGAAATGAAATAAATGGATTTCAATTTTTTATAATGTCTGCTGAGTACACTCACACTTCACTGAATCCCAGAAATGTCACCCACACAGAGGTGCTGGAGGAAAATAGTCCAAGTCTTAAGGACTGGCATTTGTATTTCATGACAGTTTCAGTTATTATCTAACACCTTTCTCATATTGGTTTACTTACCTGTAAACTCATTATGGATCTCTGGAAGCCTCCAGGATTTGATGTTCCATCCAGTTGACCTTTAGAGGGCACTCACAAAATCTTATCTCTCTCTCTCAAATCCAGCTCTGGCTATTCTGTGAAGGGTCTCAAAGTTTTATTCAGAACTCAAAAGTGACAACACACGGTTTTTCTTTTTGATGTGCTTATCACTGTTAAGCCAGCAGTGGTGCTTTACATCTCTTCTTTTAAGTTCTCCCTTAAAGTGTGACTTTCTATCAGGATTTTTTTTTTTAAAGAGAACCTTCAGAGACACTTTTGCTGCATAAGTGTATCTTTAGACCCATTTTGGAGCAAGCCATTAACCATTAGGTCTTACTGTTTACTTGATTATTTATGTTTATTTCTTCCTTCCAGGTGCTGGAGGTGCCCTCTGGGAAGCTTCTGGCCACTCTGCAGGGGCACACTAAGACTGTGCTGCACTGTCAGTTCAGTCAGAACGGCCAAACACTCATCACTTCATCTGAGGACGCCACCATAAGAGTAGGTTCCTCCTCTTTCTAGGTTGCTTTGTTTTTGTCTTTATCCTGTGTGTCTGTCTGCTTTATATTTCTGTTTCTCCTAGTCCTATTCATCAGTATGTTCTCCATCCTCACTTTCTTTTCCTGCTAATCAATGGCAAGTTTCTTTCACCTCCCCTGCCAACCTGCTTCCCATTTTTCTTCTCTGCTATCGATTACTCTTTCCCCATTCCCATTCCTCACCTTGAGTAAAAATGCCTTCCATGCTCAATCTTTTAACCTCACAATATTTCAGGTCCCTGTGGTGTTTTCACTTTCCCCTACCTGTTACACTCTACCAACTTCTCTGTCGGCCTCTGCACCTCTCCATTCTTCATCCCTCTTTTTTTGTGTCCTCTCCTTCCTTTTCTCTTTCTTTGCCTCGGGCTGTGCCGCTCTCGGTAGCTCTTTATCTCCGTCTTGCTCATGTGTTGACCGCGTGCAGCTATCTGTTATGTGTTATTGTTGTGCAGTGTGTGAGTATGTGTGTATTGTTCAGGCCGTTATGCTCTGTCAACTCCCAACGTTCATGCTCTGCTGCTCATTTCCCCTTTCCTCTCATCTCCCTCTTCTTCGTCTATTCCCTTTGCCGACAGACCTGTCCACTGCAGCACTTCCTTCCCTCACCGACAGCACAGCATCTAATTCCATATTCATACAGCTACTCTCTGCACTGTTCTCAGCACTCTCAAACAATCCCCACTTATTCAAAAAGAAACTGAGATTTATGCAGTTTGATATGTGCTCACAAGAAGATGGATATCTGTGTTTAAATGTATGCCGATTTAGTGACACTGATCTTAGTTAATGAAAAGTTTTAACCTTCACACCAATGACAGATTCTTTGCGGGGGGTGGAAAGGCAGCACCTTGCACACAAGGCCATGATTGATAGGATTATCTGGATGCTTCTCTCTGTCCTGCCCTCCGTCTTTGAGCTCAGTTGGACTCCTGTTTCAGCTCATTTCCTGTAACTCTCTGCTCACATAAAACAAACACTCTGTAGACTCATGCACAGGTCCAGATTTCTAACTTAACAGATTCATCAGCATTTAGTGAGCACATTTAAAAGGAAGGGGAAAGGAAAGTAAATCAATTAAGTACTATGATATTATGTTGTAAAGATGGATTTATCCACTTAATTTTATGGGGCGCTACACTGAGGAAAAGACTGCTTGAAAATACTTTCCTATGTTGTGTTAGTTAGAAATGTGTTTTTTAAATTCAGTTAATTCTCTTGAGTTTGACCAGTTTGATTCTTCCTTCATGTATAGATACTTAAGAAACGCATCACTGATTAAATTACTCATTAAATACATAGGAAAGGCAAAAATGGCAACAAGGGGTGAAAAGTGATTTTTGATATCTCTGTCACAAAGTGGCTGAAAGACTTTTTTTCTGTTGTCCCCCGTAGTTGTGGGAGTGGCAGTCAGGAAAGTGTAGAGTACTGCACGGTCATAAGGAGCAAGTCAGATGCTTCTCTCTACTCTCCGACTCACCAAACGACTCAAGACTGCTGTCCTGGTCCTTCGATGGTACTGTGAAGGTAAAACTCGTGCTCTTGCACATTTATAATATTACATTTAACAGCCGTGTGAGATCGAATGGTAATTTTTTCTTCTTTGCACACTCTTAGGTGTGGGACACCGAGAGCGGAGAGAAACTGCAGGACATTGAGGCTCATCATGGAACCATTCTGTCCTGTCATGTCTCGCCAGACGGATTCTTCTTTGCCACCACCTCTACTGACAAGACTGCTAAGGTTCAGCGCTCTCTCTCTCTCTCTCTCTCTCACACACACACACACACACACACACACACACACACACACACACACACACACACACACAGAGGAGATGAGACATATCTGTTTGTGCCTCCAGTAACAACATGACATATTACTCATCTTCTCTCAAGGCTCCTTACAGCACAAACACATGGATGCACTGCTAGAGGTGATATCTTAAGAAAAACTTTTTTATCGAGCAGTTTGGTAAAAGACCTTAGAGGTTGGTATGCAGCAGAATGCCCCAATGGCCTTGGAGACTTAGCATCAGATCATCAGATCAGTCTGTCGTTCTGCATCCATGTCCAGTCTAGCTGGCAAACTACCCTGGCAGACTGGCAGGCCCACAATCAACTAACATCCCTGTCAGGATATTGCGTTTGCCAGGTTCCCGTTTGCCGACACCACTGCGCCTGACTTTGGCCTGACTTTGACTGACTCTGTGGACTAGAGGTTTTCTGCAAGCAGCTCTTAAATCATCGCTTTCCCTACTCATCATTCAAAGAGCAGCGAACTGCACCTTCGTAATACAAGCTGAACAATCCTGAGATGTCATGCTCTTTCACATCTTTGTGTGTCATTCCTTTTCCTTTCCTTGGATTCTGAATACAGCTGTGGGTTCAGTGTTAGATATATGCGATCAGTTATCCACTTACAGACAACTGGTGTCCCTGAGTGTGCACCATTAGCAACTATTCAAAGCGACTCCGTCTGGCGTTTGTTGAAGCCGGTGATCAAGAGTCACTGCCGCCGAGTTTCACACGGGAATTTGGATTCGGTTGACACTTACTGTAGAGAACAGGCATTGGGTCGTCAGCCAACCTGGCTTCTGTCAGTAAACGGCAGTGAGAGAGAATGTGTGTTTTATGGATTTGGCAAAGATCATAATTGAGGTGTGTGTGTGTGTTGTGGGGCTGGTTAGAAGCCAGTGACATAGTGCTTGCTCTCCAGACCGAGCAGGAGCTAAAAACACACACAAACACTGAAGTCCCTGGCTTCCCTCTATCTGGAGGTCAAACCAAAAGGCTCAGCCATGACTTGCTTTGTGGAGCACCACAAAAAAGGAAAGTGCTCTGTTCTGTCTGTCCCTTTCCCTCCACCTCTTTTTCTCTCCATCCCCCTTTTTTCTCCTTTCTTTTCTTTTCCCCTGACCTTCAGATGAATTGAACTTTGTGTTCAGACGTAGCTAGTCGACTGCCAAATGAAGTGTCTAATTATGAGGCGTGTTATTTTCAGTGCAACGCAGGATGTGGAGTGAGGAAGGAAGGAGTATAAAAAGAAAAGATGTGGAGGAGGGAGTAAAATATGAGAGACGGTAGCAATGAGGGAAAGATTACTGATGAACAGATAATGTTATTGTAACAACATTAGCTCTGCATTTGGCATGATTGTTTGCCGTCATAAGATCTATCAGTGGGTGATGATTTTTCTGAGCAACAGAAATTAAACTTCTGTGTCATTATTACTGTGTTCAATCTTCAGTATTTACAACAGATTCTGTTCTGACAGATTATTGCTAGGCAAACATTTCTGAACAGAGAGATTTATATTGAACATAAAAAATATAGCAAATGTAACACACTTTAGCTTATTCATCACCTATAAAGCACCCTTAAACTGTGATTTAGATTTCTGCAGGAAATCTACATCCTAACTTGTGTTGCAACTGAACACTCCTTTTATCTCTACACCGCAACCTTCCACGCGATTCAAATTGTTGTGGTATGCATCGACCCAACGTGTACTTAAATTTGTCAGTAGGTGTGCGTCAGGTTATGTAGAAGGTTGCAGCATAGGGTTAAAATGGGGTTTCAAGTATAGCGTAAGTTACGACATAGATCTGATGCAGAATATATTTCACGTAAAAACCGACACAAAATTCAGAAATTTTCAGATCTAAACTTACTTTATGTACAGACCGAACAAGTAGTGTTTTTGCCAAAAATTTGTCCCCAGAAAATACACTGTGGAATGAAGTCAGTATCAAGCAATGCTGGTCCTAATGTTTCTACACAAGAAAAGGAAGAAACGGAGATTCTGGTTTCATCCAGTTGTCTGGAGAAGCCAGCAGCAGGGAGAATTTCATGGTTTGATCCAGGATCTGAAGCTGTATCTCGACCGCTTTCGTACATATTTCAGGATGTCAGTGTGGCAGTTTGGAGATAGACTGGGTCAGTCGGCTCGGAAATTATTGTTTTAACTGTGAGTACGAGGTAAAATAGTATTATATTACTTCCATATCATATATTTACTTTCCATAACATTGTATTTGCAGTACCAGTGCACATTTTGATGCATAAATGTTGCCAAATGCTACATTCTAAATGTTGTGTTTTGTTTATTCGGATCTGAAAAATGGAGCTTGGTTAAAAAAAAAAAAAAATGTCGGCCACGTAAATTACACGGTCGGTTTAAACGGCTGCATTAAGGACAGCTGAGTCTAAGAAATATTTTTAATGCACGAAACATTTGCACGGATTTTACACGTCCGATGTGTAAAGGCCTTTGTCTATCTTGACTAAATGATCTTTGGTCGCAAACTTGTGTGTGAAAGTGTGAATGTTAAGTTAAAAAAAAATTCTATATGTTTTTCTTTTCTTTCTCTTTCATTCTGCTCTTAGTTGTGGCACTGTGAGTCCTGGCAGTGTGCCAACACATTGATCGGCCATCAGGAGTGTGTGAGAAGCTGCCGTTTCTCGTGGGACAGCCAACACCTTGCAACGGGAGATGACAACGGAGAGATCCGGGTGTGTTTTCAAAAATACTCAATTTTTGTTTTGAAGTCCTTTTATTCTGGTTGCTGTTCTAGAAAGAGACTAGTTAGGCATCTGCTGCTGATGTAAAGCAACCTGATACACAGAGCCACACAATGTTTTGTTGGGGAGGGATGATGCAAAGTAATATGGCGGTGTCAACACACTAGCCTGCTCTATGTTACCAATATGACAACGCATTAAACCACCTAATTTGCTGTGGAACATACAAAAAATGCAATTATAGCAGTCGACATTTATTCCAGAAATCACTCTGTAATTACGTCTCATCACTCATTTAGATAAAGTGCTTACTAATGCATCATGATTGCTGCGGTGCACGGAGGAGGGGTGAGATGAAAGGGGGGAGCTAGGGCTCCCTCTCAGGAGGGGGTGTGGGAGCTGGAAGAGTGTGTAAGAAGTTGGGATGAAGATAGCAGGAAGAGGAGGAGACGTCTGACAGTGGGAGGTGAAGGAGAGGACTCAGGCTGCCAAATTGGATCTCTAAGGCTTTGGAAAATGAAGCACTTGTACACAATGTACACAGAAACTCACACATCCAAAGTAAATATGAAGCCATACTGTGTGAGAGGTAGAGGAGAAGATCTGCTATTCAGCCAGCAAGCCGTATCTGGTTAATAAAGGGTTAATGCCCTCTAGTGGCCTCTGCGCAGAGCAGCTCCATTATTTAGAAATGACCGAATCCATCAGATTCAATTACGTAAACTACAGCGAAATCTCGCCCCGGTTTCTATAGAAACAAATGTGAGTCATTCAGCACAAAAAGCATGCAAAGTGTTAAATATAGCGGTATGTGTGATGTGTCACTGTCAAATGAACATGACATGTGAACAGTTGCATAACAGCTGCAGTAGACTCATCATTTCATTATATACTGTATGTTATATATTATATGGTTTTACTTCAAACTATACACAGAAATGTCACATAAAGAGCAATCCTCATACTCTTCTGTGTTTCCTTTGTCATGTTTTTAGGCTCAAGAGAAGCTTATAGCATCAAACCTTAATATTGCAGTTTCAACAGAATTCATGCACATCATAAAGTCTTAGTGGCAGGGGGCCTAGAGAGTGCAAATAATCCCAGACATACGTGCATATTTTATTAGAGATGTTTCAGTCCTCAGACTGTCATCTTCTAAAGTTCTTACTGACACTGGCATACATATATATACAATCATGTGCTGCTCTTAAAATACTGAGGGGAAGCCAAAGATCGGCTTAGTACGTATAGCAATGAAATTAATGAGAGTATAAACTATACAACATAGTTTAAAGCCGTCAAAGATTTAGAAAAAGATGCCACAAAGAGAATAGAGAATACTTGAAATAATGTCAGTACTCCTGTGTCAGCCTGAGAAAAAGTGTATCTCAAAGACAGCGACTTAAAGGTAAAGAAGCTTACCTCTAAATCTAATGAATGGAATCTACAATTTTACTCTACCAGCCACTACATCTGTTTTATTACATAACAAGAAGGAAACATGTATTTAAAACTGACAGCGTAAAATGTGTGTTAGTTGTTTATAGGCCCTAACATTTGTTTATTGGATGATTTATAATGTGTGACTGTGCACCACAGCTCTGGAGTGTCAAGGATGGGTCCTTGCTGAAGGTTTGTTCCCGGGACGGTAAGGATGGCATGGACTCGCTGCATGGAGGCTGGGTAACAGATCTGCACTTCTCCCCAGACAACTCTCTTCTGGTCTCAACTGGAGGTTACATCAAGGTATGCTAATGCATTCTGCACATTCAAACCCATTTGGTTTTCACAGCTGGCAATGGGTGCGTCTGTTCTCAAGGGAGTGAAATGCAGTTAAGTTGAATTGAGCTGTTCAAATCCATGCCGTCTTACTTGTTTTTTCTTCTGCCTCTGCATGGACAAGGTTCTCAGCGTTGTCCGTCCACCTGACATTGTTAGATATACGCCAATAAGTGTCATTCAAGTGACAGAATCTCTTAAACACCTTGTGGAAATGTATTCAGATCTGGCACAAACATTCACTCGAACCTAAAGAAGAAATTATTATATATGATTGTCAAGATTCTAAGGTCAAATTGACCTCACTTTTGCCTAAACCTCAAGAATCATTATTAATTTGGCAACCTTTCAAAGGATAGATTGCAAACTGATGACATTTTAAACTGAAAAGGTCAAAAGTCAGTCTCTCAGTGACCTTATGTAATTCCCAAACTGCTTTGTGGGACATTATTTAATGCCATAATTTGTGAGCAGGAGAGATTTTGATCCTGTTAGTCCTTGGTGAATTAATGACAGGTCTTTGATGCCCACTTGTTATTTTTCCTCTGTGGTTTCCTTTACTTTACTACATTTGTCGTATAAATGTGCACAGACATGGATCTAAACTTCAGCACTACTGGCCAGCAGAGGCATACAGTCACTGGACATTTTATGTCTTCATTAAAACACCAGTTGGAAAGATGACAGGAAATAAAGGGAGAATGAGGTGGTTGATAATAAGCAACAAATGTCTCCATGAGCTTGAGATATTGCAGTTTATGGCGAGTGCTGAATAATCACCTTCATTTTTTTACATTGTGGGTTGTTGTTTTTTTTTTTTTTTACGTGATTTTTCTGGGGGATGAGAGGGGGGCAGTGTTTCATTTTCATGGTATGCAACCCTGATGCTGCCAGGACACTACAAAATATTTACTTTTATAAGGAAACAAAATTAACAGTGTTGGCTGGTCACAAATCCTTTTATTAAGTGATGAAAACCCCCACAAATAATAACAAAGGATAGATAGTAATTTACCTACTATCACCCTAAGTAGTAATCACATCACACACACTCTGTGTAATGTGTGTTTTTATTGCCTTGTATTGACGTATACATAGGTATTGTCCTGCTTCCTACTTACTAATAAACTTGAGTATATTTCTTTATTGAAAAGCTGTTTATGGATGTATGCAGAGTACATTTCTTGATGACTCTATTTTAAAAAATGTAAGGTAGGTAGGTAGATGAACGCTGATTGAGAATCACAGTAAAATCAATGGAAAGATGCTTGCCAGCATGTGTCATCTCTGCATTCACTAGACAGCTGTTGCAATGCTGCAGGTTTACATAAAACACAGTATGCCTTAGAGAAAGATATCAGTGTCTCCTTGTGACGTGACTGGAATGTTCTAGGTCTACGGTCTCGTTCTTATTGCCTTTACTTTACAGCAGAGGGGTCACAAAGCGGACAGTCTCAGCTGAGCTCTGATTGGCCATTTGTTCAGCAATGATGTAATTCTCCAGGGAGAGCACTTCTGATCCATGAGGCTTTATATCTCGGATTACTCCTGATACTGTGTGTGGGGTAGTGCCGTGTGCACGATTGTGTACAAGTGCGCATTTGTTTATACCTGCATGTGTGGGTCGACAGAGTCGTTTCTGTCGAAGGCAGAGAGTGCTGCTGTTCAGGCTTTATATAGACAGATGGCCAAAACGCATCATAATCTCATCTGGTGCAGATTGCTGTTGACAAGATTATAAAACTTGGAAATTATTTCAAAAGTTGAAATAATCGTTGAATGTACTCATTTTAATTAAGAGTCTTTGGTATTTAGAATATAAACATTTAAAAAAAAAAAAAAAAAGCTCTTTCAGACGTATTTTTGTGTCCTCGAGGTATAAAGTGAATGTGCAGAGTAGTCGAAGAATAAAAGTCCTCACCAGGCGGTTCCAAAAGACCACGATTGTAGCATGACATCATACATGAGAATATTTATGATCTTTAGATTTTTTTCTGGATTTAGATAATAAGGGCCATTTTTGGATGTTGAGTTATTCTGTTGCAGCTTTTGGAAACATGACATAAGAAATCACAATAATGGGAGTCGAGCAGTATCCACTACAGTAAAGATCAGCAACTGAACAATAATAAAATAAAAATAGGTTCCTCTGTAAAAGTCCCTTTCTTTCTCCTTGCATTTGTTTGTGTGCTGTGGAGAGTGGGTAAATACCCCTCAAAGTGGCAACCCATCAACTTGCACTTTGGGAGAGAGCATCCCAGTCTCCAGCCAAATCACTGGTAAATAGAGGCTGTAACCCAAAAAATCCTGCATTTTAAAGACTTTGAGTTATTTTCAATGTTTTCCATCACATTGTTGGCCGCTTGCTGTTACAGTAGAACTGGACAATCTGATCTGGGGGTATGTATATATTCATTGTGGACAACTTTGTGTATGTCAAAAACAACTGTAACACTCCTGAAGTGATGCACTTCCTCGTAGCCTTTCTTGTAGCTGAAGATGCAGTTTTCATCATCTGGGGTAGTTTTCGACATCAAGTCATGATCAGTCGCAGACATGTGCATCAAACCATGATCGGAATGAGTCTTTCATTAAGTGTCCAGAATTAATAGATTTTTTTTTTTCACCACCTGAATTTTAAATGCGTAAAGGCCTTCCACTAAACTGCAAGTATAGGTTACTGAATTACCTGATTTATGCCTTTTTTACATCAGTGAATTTAATTTCTTCTCTGATGGCACAGCATATTCCAAGATGGCAATGCCAGGATTCATCGGCTCAGATTGACTGGTTCTGGATATTCACACAAGGATGGGCAACAACAGCATCCAGACCTTAACCTCTTGAGTCTTTTGAGTGTACTGGAAAAGATTTTCATAGTCCAACTCTCTTCATAAATACAGTTTCTGAGTGAAATATTAATACATATTAAAACAAGTCGTGCATAGACAGTGAATGTGCGCCACTATCTAAGCTAAAGGCAGTTTAATTAAAATATGTGTATGTGATTTTTTTTTTTTTTTTAAGTACTTATTTTTAAGCTGGGAAGAGAACATTTGTTATACATTTATGAATAGATATAAACAATATTCAATAGATTTTTACAAATAAATAGCTATTTACTGTTATCCAACTACTTACTCATATTTAACTACTTAAATATTTCTTAAACCAAACATTTCCTTTCCCCTACAGTTGGCAAAAATTTGCACGATGTATTTGATCATCCAAGATTTGTATGTGTGTGTGTGTGTGTGTGTGTGTGTGTGTGTGTGTGTGTGTGTGTGTGTGTGTGTGTGTGTGTGTGTGTGTGTGTGTAATTTGTGTAATCCACATAAAGACAGAAGTGTAAAAGCATCTAGCTAAGCCAACTGATTATCAGCCTGAACTTCACAGTTGGTACACAGACATGATAATGGTCTCACACCAGAATTCTGGCAACAAAGCCGTTTCCTATATTTTCACCAAAATAAAAATATTCCTGTGATCATGGTTTGCTAGCAACAGATTAAAAACCTGAGAAGCAAAACAAAAAACCCCAAAATAAACTTGTTTAAATCCTTTTTTCTTTCTTTATCTCATCCTCAAACTTACCTGCCAGTGAAAATCTAATAGTCATGTGCTGTAATCTGCTTATGTCGCCCTTAAAACTGTGACAAAATTATTAAGAAAAGCATTAGATGTCTACTAAAACACCCTTCTGCTTGTTTATTAATAAACATATACAAACAGGGGTGCTCTACCCGCAGCACTAATGCAGACCTCATCTGCTTCATCTTGCGTCACATCAGGATGACGGTCATAATTATTCTGGGAATCGAATCACTCTGTTACGCCGTTTCATAGACCCTCTGTCTTCTTCAGCGAAGCATGTTGACGTGATAGATCAGCGAGTGGATTTGAGGAGAGGTGATGGATTACTCTGCCTGTCTTAAAGGGTGAACCTCCCTCAGCCTCAGGCTTTGATTGATTAATCACATAGTGTGTCAGCTGGACAGCGATGAGAAGCCATCCCGTCTGTCATAGTAATTACCCTGACAGAGTGAGTATCTCTCATGACAGATAATATAGCCCACAGACTGAGAAAGCACAATAATAATCTGTTTTAACGATTATTGTCAGCGTGTCTCCACGCTCGCCCATTCTGCAACAAATGTCTTCAATTTTACATGGAAACTTATTAGTAAGTAAGCTGATATTTAAAACCTCTGTTTCTGACATCTGGATCTGACAGTTATGAATAAATATAAAGCCAGATACTATTTACTATCACTCAACTATTTTCTCAGATTTGAGAATGATTCATGGAGTCTTTTTATGTGGTAATCATTCTTCTGTCAGTCTTGGAAAAAGGCCTGGCGATCATTTGAGCGCCCTCATAAGGGTATTTGGTTTGTATTTATCCTCAGCTGGTGTAAGGGAAAGATTTCATTATGAAGGATCAGTGGGATTGTGTAAGATGTGCGTTTGGATCATAGATGTAGGCTGATATCGAAGTCTGGCTTGAACACCACAAAAGCTCTAAATAAAGGCTTAGCTGAGGAGCATGAGGGCTGAGTAACTTGTTTTTTTGTTAATTAGAATTTAGAATTAGAGTTTATAACCATCAAACCTGATAACAGAGTAAAGAAAATGACAATGCAGTGTACTGTAAAACTATACCTTCACCATAATAACAAATTCATTCTTCGTGGTTTCAATAAACAACTGTAAAATGCTTAAAACGTTCCTAATATGTTTGGTGTCAGGAGTCGACCAATTTGATTAACTTGGCTAGAAAAAAATCTGATCCAGAATCAGGATGTGATCGCAGTCTTTATTGTTTACGAATTTGAATAATAATCAGCACATATAAATAGCATTACAGAGCTCGAAACTCCACTGACTCGTAATGCTACACGACAGATCTAAACCAATGTGTTTATGCAGAGAAACAGCAAACCAAAATTTAAAGACTGCAGCAAATGTATCTTGGGGGCAATATTTGGAAGTAGTATTAGCATAAGAACAATTTAGATTAGGTTTGATATAAACCAAAATGAACCCTTTAATCACTGTTTTTGTTAATTCTGCAGTTATTTCATAGATTATAATGTAGTAAGTACAGGAAGAAAGTGCGTTCTGGACTACTGGAGAATTTAGGTTCATTTCACAGGTAGTAGCTAGCTCCTACAGACCCTTGCACATCTATAGTACCTTGCCACATGGCAGAATACAAAGCATACGTGAGTATTGGAGGTTTTATAGCTCAAACTTACAACGTACACCTGGTAGTTGATTCGGATCGAGATCGGCTCACGTTCACACCATAAACAAACCGCACTGGAGTTTGTTTGGATCTGCAATGAGATCACCTCCTTCAAAGGGTCTTGGTCCGGTTGTTTTGGTCCACACCCAAGTGCGATTACTCAGTTCCTATCTGAACAAACGAACCAAAGTTCAGTTTAAACGGATTAAACACAGCAGGTGATAACACTGCTAAGACCGAACCACGTTTCATTTGTGCGACAGCGTTTTGGAAGACAGCTGTCATAGTAAGCAAAGCGGAGCACACCCGAGAATGTTTTCCTTATCGCGATGTGATTCAGTGGAGAGTTTTCAGCTATCAGATCCTCTCTGATCACAGCTGTAAACATGAGAAGCCCTTCCACGGTGTGACTCGGTGTGTTGATGCTAGCAGAATGATGATGTTGCTGGCCGGATAAGAGAAGAGCCAGAGCAGTGACAGCGGGTGACATCTCCCATGGATCTCTCTTAGACGATGGCTTGATATGATACAACACGAGCCTTGTAGCTCTTATTGTTTGTCTCCTTCTATTTGTCTCCTTGGCCACCTGTGCAGAATGATGTTTTCTTGTTTGTCCTGGTGCTTTTGTGTTTTCTTGTCTCTGTCAGTACTCCTTCCTTAATCATCTCTCAAGCTGCTGTTTTTCCACGTCTGTGCTGCTCTCATTCTGTGCGTTTTATCACGCCCTGCTTCTCTGTATGCTTGGGTGAATGATGCGAGTGTAATTAAAAGCAGCAGGCCATTGTGTGAGGGTATGTGTTAGTCCAGTCCCCTGTTGTGGGTAGATGCCGGTGTAGAGTGTTTAATTAAACTTCTCGTGCTCCTTGTCACCAGTGTTTCTTTTTCTCTTAAAAAAAAAGAGGAAAAAAAAACACATTAAATTGCTTGTATTTCTTACAAAACAAACGCCTTCAGGAATTGTTTGGGGTGTGTGTGTGTGTGTGTGTGTGTCAGGATTTGATGTAGTGGCGTGGTCCAGCCCTCAGAGAGAGGCCGTTACATTCTACAGTGACTCCCATCATCTCTCTCTTCTGTTCTGGGTCCTGCCAGGAAATGCTGTACCTGTCTCACACCTGGCCTTGATACACACACAAACACACAAACTCTGCAAACGGCGATGAGACAATCCGTCACAGTGCCATGGTCCAACAGGGAGGCAGCAGGTGTGAAAAGGCTCATCCTGACTGCAAGAACACACACGCACCCCCACCAGCCCAGAATAATTCACACCATTATGTTACAAACAAAACAAAAGCACTCAAGTGTCTCTTTGTAAATACTGACTCAAAAGAAAAAGACCTGTCCTATAGTATTGAGCCCTAATCAGTAACTGTGGGTACTCTTTAGGAGATTTTATACTTTCTGCATCCATGAGTCAGCTTATTGGACGGTGAGTTTAAATGACAGTCACCAGCTACGCATGCACCTGGGCAGTGAACTTCAAAGAAGTATAACCCAAATGAATACTAGGCTGTTGGGTCCCCAGCTTTGCGTGTCCATATCCTCAACAGAGTTTAACCCAGGCTTCAGGTTTGTTCTGTGTTACTAAGCGACCTGTCATAAACCAGGCTTAGGAGCCATGTCGTTAGCAGGGATCTGAATCCTGTTTGGTTGATCATCTTGCATCAGTTGGATCAGACTTGTTTTAAAATTAGAATCCAAGAAACTTGTTGGATAATCTAGCAAGCCCTAATGAGAAGTCTTCTTCCTATTTCAGCTACTCCATTTAGGGGTTGCCGCATCAGATTATCCGCTTCTGTCACATCCCATCCTTCATTTCCTCTTCTGCCACACCAACCCTCTGCATGTCTTCCTTCACTACATCTATGAATCTTCTCTGATCTTCCTATTCTGTTCCTGCCCAGCTTCAACAGTTCTTTTCCATATCTTCATGATATGGCAGTTCAGCTATATCCCCCGTAGTTACTGTAGCTCTTTCCATCACCCTTGTTCACCCAATCTCCAAGAGTCCTCTCTCCCAACCATCTCTCTACCTGCACAGGTATGTCATCTGACCAACCACTTTGCTACTGTTCATCCTCTTTGTACCAGGAAATGATAGGAAGTAAGAGTTCTGTAAAAAAGGCTACTAATGTGAGAAAATAACCTTCAGCATCGAGACTGCATTGAAAACTCATTGAATGTGATTTTTTTTTTTGCATTATTGGGCGGTGATTGTACCAACTAACTTTGATTAACTAACTAAATTCCACCTTAAATTAACATAGTCTTCACTAGAACAGGGCAATAGCAGCACAGAATTGCCAAACACATACTAAATCGCACACAAGCATACATATATACATACACTTCTAAAAGGTGTAAGCCCAGATGGATACGAGTATTTCAGGTGATGGTTCTCCCCTGCTACTTCTGTTGTCAGCCATCACTTATCAGGCGAACGTGTGATGGAGGAAAAAGGGAGAAACACAATTTCACCTTTTTACTTTCTTGGACTCCCCTTGCTTCCAGTCCCTATTTTTCTTGGGTTCCCAGAAGACCTGTTCATCCTGTTTCTGTTATCTCTGTTTTACACCTTCCTTCAGTTGTCGTTAGATTTTTTTTTTAATACAATCACACACTGTGGTTATCAGTGTGCCTTTTTAGCTTTCATCCATCATATCAAAATCCGTCTCTTTGCTGTTTCATCAGCTCAAGCCAACATTATTAAGCGTCCTAACAACTCCTTGGCGGCCAGTGAATTGTTAGAGCCAGTCATCACTCCAAGCAAGACTCAAAGTGAGGTAGGAGGGCGGGGAGACTAGATGAAATGAAGGAGTGAAGGTTGCGCTGACCTTCCCTCAAGAGACAGTTGATAGCATAGCAGCAAGTTGCGTAGGTCTGAGCAAAAAGAACTGTCCAGAGTAACTGCATTCACCTCTCCCGGGGGATGGGTGAGGTATCGAGCAGTCAAGACTCTCGTATAATGAGGTTGACTAAGCCATGAGTAAATGTGTCTCATGTTTCCTCACCGGCAAAGCCGATCTTAATGCTTTCTCTCAAGGCTAAACATTAGTCATTACAACTATTCATTCTTCTGTCTCTAGATCCTGTTGTGTAAAGTCTTTTTTCTTCTTCTGCATAAATAATACTTGTTGCATATGTGATATTTATTTGTATTTTTTTTTGATTGGACATAAGAAAAAGGGGGCGGTGTGTTTCAAAATGTTGAATATTTTAGAATTCACGTGTCACCAAGTGATTTAGTGAGCCTCTATCCCAGCCATTATAGAGTATGGGGACGCCACTCCATTACAGGACAGACCTCCACACACTCAGATCCACAGCTGCTTCCAATTTAGAATCACTTATTAACATGGATGCCTTTGGACTCCAGATGGTATTGCATTGTGGATCAAAATTTGACTGCACTTTTTTGTTTTCAAAATTTCACAATGTTTGACAAAATCCTCAACAAATGCAGCTCCAAACCATGAAAGCACCTCTACCGTGTTTTACAGATGATGTAGACTCTCACTGTTGTCCTGAACTTCTCCATACATATCCCAACTGTTTTATCCAAAAATTGGAAATTTGGATTCATCACTCCATCAGACCTCTCGTCTCTGATTTTTCAGTCTACTTCTTTTACAATTTGGCAATTTTCTTATGATTTCCATTATTTAAAAATGATTTCTCACAGCCACTGAGAACATTTCTGATAATGCTTTAGTGAACAGCACATGGATCAACTGATGAGCCAGATACATTTTTCTATCTCTTAAAGACATAACTTTCTACAGAGCCCCGCAAGGGACATGGGAGGAAAAAAAAATTACAATGAACTTTTGCGAGATCTCGCAAAACAAACTCGGGATCTCGCAAAAGTTTTGCGGGATCTCGCAAAAGTTGAATTCCAACAATGGCGGCAGCTACTTAGTTGTAATATTACTCTTTCTGGTTCTTCAAAATAAACTTTTAAGATATTTTGAGGCGTGAATGTAGTTGTGTAAATGTCGAATATCTGCTCGGTTTACAAGACATCACATATTTGCAAAAGTGCTGCGATGTTTTCGGAGATCTGACACCCACCATCTCGAAGCTAACGGGAGGTCGAGACCTACTACAGCCGGGAGGAACGGCGCTCTCCCGGCACTCCCGGTCGGCTTCGAGCTGGCGGCCTCCGAAGAATGCGGCTAAAAGTTTTGCGAGATCCCGAGTTTGTTTTGCGAGATCTCGCAAAAGTCCGTCTTAATTTTTTTTTTCTCCCATGTCCCTTGCGGGGCTCTGTAACTTTCAGATCCTGTTCATCTGCTGCAGATGTTTTATTTTGTCCACTATTTGCCCAGTTTCCTTAAAATATTGTGATGGTACACTCCAAACTGTGCCAGTTAACTTTTAGCTAGTAAAGGGTGACCATAATTTGAGGGCACTTGTGCCAGTCATGAAGATCTTTAATAATACTGTTTACTTAAAGAAAACTTTAACATATTTAAACGATGCCTTCTCTGTGCGGTAAATGAATGGTGAAATAAAAATATGTCATATAGGCTTTTAGAAGTAAACAAGTGCAAGAGGACGGTTGGTCAACAACTGTGTTGTTTTGGGGATTTTTCCTGGATACAACTACAAAAAAAATGTTTCTGCAACAGGCAGCCAATTGTCTGTTATGTGTATGCACAACACTGGTTCATCCCTTGAGTAAGGTGCTATTTTAAATGTTTGAATGATTAACAAACCAACGAACAAAACAAACATTCCTCTGAGAATGATCAGAAAACAAGGGCTGGTACAAACCAGCCAATGTTCAAGGAGACCTTCAGAAAACTTGGAGAACTACTGCTTAAGACCAAAATATAAATAGAACAGAATAAGTGGGCTCAAGTCTTGAAAATGTTGTTTACTAAGTGAACTGGCACTCTTTGGCACCTTTCGCTGCTGTGTCACAGGGACCAACGCTGACTGAGGAGCTGCCATGTTTATTTCCAATCCTAGTGTGTCACAGGTTATTACCTCTCTCCTGTGATTCTAATTTCAGCCCTTCATCAAATGTAGGCCAACAAACAAGTCCCTTAATTGCGAAATGAACTGCAGTTCGTGATGTTTTGTCTGTGTCCTTTATTCTGACACTGGAAGCTAACTCTGTTACACTAATAAATCATGTAGAGCTCACTTTGGTGCTTATTCAGATAGAAAAAAACACTTACATAGGCTGCCAGTCATACTTACAACTTTTGAAACAAAAGCAGGCCTAGACAGAAATCTGAAGATGGCATGACTACATCCTGAAAGAGAACGATAAATATTTGGACTGAATGATGCTTATCGTGAGAAAAAGCATCAAAATCTGCTATGCCTGTGTTTTTTGTTTTATGAAAGGATGGGATAGGCCCATGTGAGAGCGTTCACACTTTGCCACAAGCCCTTGGTCAATAATCTATTAATACAGTGAATCGCAACTTTATTTATAGCTGCAGTTTGTGTGGCTGTGACTTTCTGGTTTTCTCTTTCTGTCGTTCCTCTAATATGCTTTGAGGTTATGTTATTTGCAACAACAATGATAACAATTAATTTCTTCATGAGGTTCATTTTATCTCCATGCAACGCTTGTGTGTACTTCGAATCTTTCTTTTTTGTGTAGCAACAAAAAGATAGCCACCTTTAGTATATTTGGAATTTGTTGCACCCCTTGGCTTTCACTTTGATCAGTCCACTCCCACTCCTTCAAAATTGGTCCAGAGATGGAAATAACACATTTTTATAGCCTTCTAAGAGTCAGTGTAATAGGCCACCATGTTGGTTCAGGCAGCGTTTGCAGCTTTGCTTTCATTCAATGGGTTCGTGCTTCAGAAATAAGCATCCCGCAGTGCTGCTCCAACGTAGAAGCAGACCTGGCTCTAAAAATACCTGCACACACTCACAAGATGCAAAAGACCCCCTGAAAGCCGACTATCTTTTTCTTAGACAGAACAACAGTTCTCCTTCTTGTTTTTTTTAATGCATATTTTAACATGCACATGCTCTTTCTCATGTGGTCAAAATACATCCAGAGCAGACACGTACTCCCTCGACTGTCTGCTTGGGAATTTGTTTCTGTATGAGATAAAAGAAGAGCGAAGAACTTTAGAGAGAGTTGATATCGGAATGAAGATGGCCTGGTTTCTGTACTCGTTGTCAGGCTTTGGGTATGAACACAAGCTGGTGAAATATTTATCTGCCTCTTGGAGGCGGTTGTTTCCTCTGCGTCGCTCATTAAGCCAGGGTTAATTGTCTCGCTTGCTGTAAAAGAAGGGTCTCTGTTTGTTCTTAAAAAAAAGGAACAGCAAGACGAAATGAGGCAGGGAAGATGTGTTAGATTACTGATAGAGGGGAAAAGTAGAGCTAGGTGGTGTGTGCTTTTCAAAATGCAAAGACGCTCGCTCACAAATGAGCTTACTCAAGCTTGTTCTTTAAAGTAGGCTTTCATGTCACATATATATACTGTTACTGTGGTGGGTGCTCATAGGAAACAGCCAAAGTTTCACATAATGAGGTCGGCATATGTGCAAGTGATCCCTGTGAGCCAAAAACTCAGCTTCAGTCTGCAGTTTCTTCCTACTCTTGGCTCTATATAACGGCAATAAGAGCAAGGTAGTTAGTTGGTCATTTTCATCCCATGTGGGTCATAAGGCTGCAACAAAGAGAGTGGGTATACGTTATGTGGTCGTCTCAAGCACACAGCTCTGGTGGTAAGCGCAGAAGCCCCACCAGCTCGCTGTTCAAGTCTTCTCTTTGCAAGAGAGAAGCAATCAGGCAAAAGTCAACTAGAAGGGAACCGTTTGTGTTAGACAGGGATGTTCTGAGTGGCTACGGCAAGGCATAGATACAGAAGGATTGTTTTGAACTGTGAATCATGCAAAGCTATTGTGATGTCAAAAATAAAAATACATTTTGAAATGGCGCATTCCTACTGATTTTATTTATTCTGTATCTTGATATGTTTTTGGCTCAAGAGTTGGGAGTTTGCCTTGTAATCGGAAGGTTGCCGGTTCGAGCCCCGGCTTGGACAGTCTCGGTCGTTGTGTCCTTGGGCAAGACACTTCACCCGTTGCCTACTGGTGGTGGTCAGAGGGCCCGGTGACGCCAGTGTTCGGCAGCCTCGCCTCTGTCAGTGCACCCCAGGGTGGCTGTGGCTACAATGTAGCTTGCCATCAAGCATTCGTGTAAATGTGTGTGTGAATGGGTGGATGACTCAATGTGTAAAGCGCTTTGGGGTCCTTAGGGACTAGTAAAGCGCTATACAAATACAGGCCATTTACCATTTTGTATTCTTTTTCTGGCATTTAATTTTGTTCTTTATTGCTTTCGCTAAGGAGGTTATGTTTATGGTAGAGTTTGTGTGCGTGCGTGTTATTTTGTCTGTTAACAGTCCATTCAAATTGGCTTCTATCCACCAAGGTCTTCAAGGTCAATTTAATAATTTTTGGATCCAAAATTGACAGAAAGCCTTTTAGCTTAGAAACTATGATTCTTACCAGTGTGATATTGTCAACATATAGAAATTACTGTATAAATATAAGATCAATCGATTAATCTGAAGGTCAAAGTGATGAGACTGCCGTATGAGAACAGGTTATCAGACTGACAAGAACATATTGGCATGGGATACTTTGTGAGTATAGTTGTTTCATTTTTTAGGATTTTGTTATGCACATCAGAGTAACAGGTTATAACAATTTAAAGTCACAGAAATACGAATATACGTAGAATATTCTGAAATAACTATTATTGTTTTATTATTTTTATTTATTACTACTACTACTTTATTACTAAACATTTAAACAAATTTTGCCAAACAGTGAAACAAATGCTACACATGGATCATATCCACATAATTAAATCAAAGAATAATAAACAATTGTGCTTTAAAACGGAGCAAAAAACAAAAGCTTGCACATTGCTCTTGTTTTCACTGCTCTAGAAAATTCTTAGAAAGGAAAAATAACAAAAGTTAGTTCAGTCTTTTTTATCTTGTTTGAATCACAGTTATCACCACCATCTGTCCTTCCAGCCCTGCTGGTTGGAGCTATGATTTCATTGTTGTTTACTTTTTCTAAATTAAGCGTGGCCACTTATTTCTGTTGCTGTAGAATCTGATTTTTATTATTTTTTTGTAATAAAATCAAGATTTAAATGGTCACACCTGCCCTTTCCTTATAAACCCAACAAATGATTTATTATAAATGTATAAAATAGCTGTTACATGTATGTGTTGTAAATGTAACAGTAATTTTCTGATTAAATCAAATGAAGCTCACTCGTCACAGCTTTCTAGCTTTGGGCCAAACTGTTAATGTGAAAACAAGATTTTCTGTTGAAGTTAGCTCTCCTCTTTTCACTCGTTGTTTTTTTTGCCAGTTTCACACATAATCTAAGTGTAAATTATATATTTGTCTTCTTTTCTTAATCCCCAGCTGCTCTTTTATCCATCAAGTACATTTTTTGTCTCTCGCCATTTCTTTTGATGTTTCTTGTTCTTTCCCTGTTATGGAGTCTCTTGATCTGCATATATATATTTTTTCATTTATCTTTGCTACATTTTTAAATCATAAAGTCGGGGAATACATGACAAAGAACAATAAGACACTGAGGATGAAAAGTGGGGAAAAAATTCAATGATGTGATGTGTCTTTGTTGCTTTTCATTTTTTTCTCTGCAGAATCCATATTCATTTCCATTTTTTGGGAGGGGGGGGTGGTTCTGGTTTATCTGCAGTGAATAAGGAGTAGCTGGTGGGAATGCTGGTGAGAGAAAAGTGAAGGAAGAAAGCCAGCGTGTGAGGGAGAGATGTGTAGAGGATTGTCTGAGCATCAATATTTCAGCAGCGGAACCTTGGATAAATAATTCAGCCTCATAGTCGCGCTGTGTGCCTCTCTGCTAGACTCATGACCTGCTCACACGCTAAATCCCTCACTTTCTCTTTATGAAATGGAGGTGGCCTTACAAAGTCACCTCTGGTTGGTCCCTTTTTTTTTTCTTTTTTTTTTTAAATCTTCTTCCTCTCCAGCGTCCACTCCTTGTGGTCTGGCTCTAGATACTTTTCTTCTTATTTCTACTTAGCATAGAAACTGTACTTATTCCCCCTGGACTCTATTTATGTAAGAGGAAGATGAATTACCTCCTTCCTCCCTTCTAAAAGACCCAACTGTGTTCACACATAAGCATCACTCTGGTCCTCAAATGAATATAAAAACTGTTTTGTTTTTTTATTACATAAGCAATCCTGACTTTCCCTCAGGTAGCCCGAATAAGCAGACCTATTTAGAATCACCACAGCTAATGGTGAGGGCCTGTCTGAGCCAGTCTGGTTCTCCTCTGTTGTTGCCTGAGATGAACTGGGGTTACTCACATTCACACAGACGCTATCAGGCCTTCCCCAGATGTCATTCTAACTTCTGTGTATGTGAGCTTGACACTATCTGAATCTACAGAATGCTTTGGCTGTATTGATAAGGGGATCAGTGGCCATTGTTTTGACATCACGTTTTAGTCAAAGGAGATGCCATAAATATTTGTGCTTTTCATCCAGTGCCATTTGTACTCCCACTGATTGTTGGTATAACTTCTATCATTTGCTATCAGGGATAATAGCTTTTGGACTGCTGCTTCACTTTCCCTTGATGGTTACAGAAGGAAGTTCTTTTTGTTTTATGTTCTTTTTTTGAGTTTTTTTATTTATTCATTTATTACATAACAGTTTCCCCCTGTCCTTCTCTGGCAATAAAAATGTACTACAAGCTCACCGGTTTTACCCAGAAACTGATGGTTTCTGCTCCTGTGGCTGCCTAAGGCCCTCAGGGACTGGAATGAGACGTGCAAGAAGTGTAAGTGTAAGAAGCCACAGGATGCCAACTGAGTTCCTGATTTCCAAAAGCTATTTCCAAAAGCTATTCCAGAAGTCAGTCATTTAAAGTGCAGCGTTTACAATATTATACTGTACTGCACCACCACGGCTCTCTTCTCACATATTCTAGTGTCAGGTGATGCTTTATTTGTACCTCAGCCCAGTAAAAAGTGACATGACAAAACCAGGATCTTCCCACAACACCTCCATGTTGGCCTTGTTTGGCAGCATTGTTTTGTTATAATTTTGTCTTCAGTGTAGATGAAGGTGGTCTCCCACTAGAAAACTTTGTTCTTAGCCTGCAGGCTTTCTTGTGGTTTCTAGAGTTTTTCTAAATAGAATGGGAGACAGAGCTTTCAGCTATCAGGGTCCTAGTTTAGTTTCAGCAGACAGACACCTTCTCTAAAGTAAAACTAGGCTTAAAACTTTCCTTTTTGATAAAGCTTTTATTTTAGTGAGAATTAAAAGGGAGGTTTTTTTTATTTTCTTCCCATTGCCACCAAGAGTTCATGAGAGATCGTCTGATTGTTGGGATTTTCTCTCCAACATTAAAGGATAATATGTGATTTTATGCTATATAAATGAAATAAAATTGAAATGAATAAAAATAAACATTGACAACTGAACCTGCTGCTCCTCCAGTATGCATGGCAAAGTGTCCTTGGGGGGTTCTGTGATAGAAAAAGAAATATATTAATGTGTCTGTGGTCGAAAGTGTCTTCAAATATTGCTAAACTATATGTAAGCTAATGTGAATAATAAAATTAATTAATTAAAAGAAAAAGGCTAACGAGAGGATCCTATACTGTGTTTATAGAGCTCCTTTTGGCACAACACTGCCTTCAGATCATAATTCTGCTTGCTAAGCTGCCTGGCAGGCGGATGCTATATAAGTGAAGTCCATTATTAATGAATAATCCCCCGTGTTTTTAGTTGTAGTATTTGTGTAACCTACACTTGGTTTTGCTTGTATATTATTTCCATGTTGATGCACTGATGCATTCTCTGAATACGCTGAATTTCCACTTAGCCTCACCTGTGCGTTGTCTTCTTTGCATTTGCATATTGTACATGCAAACATTGTCACAAACCCATTTCCCTCCGCTTTCAGCAGCTTCACTACAGACTGCGTTGTCTTACATCTCAAAGAAGACCCAAAGTGGTCACCAAACACACACAGAACACCCAGCAAGCAACTCCAGTTTAGTTATTTAGCATCACTAGCTGTCTCCCATATATCAGTGGTCTCACGGAGATGGTGTTTATGTCAGCACATCAGCCATCTGCCCCGAGGATATGGGCCCTCCATGTGACACACGAACGCAAAACCCAGCTGCATATTCCCACGAGAGAGAATAAACAGTTGTTATGACAAATGTGAAATATGTTTTACTGTTTTCAGCATCTTTTATCTGTCTGGATTTGCTCACCTATCATTTACCTTTCTCCCGTCTGCAGCTTTTGGAAAAAGCTCACTTTCCTTCCTGTCACATAAAACTATAAATATGCATGCCACCCAGCATAGTCTCATCCTCATCCTCCTGTGTAAATGATTAAACATAGCGATTTTCTGGCTAAGTTTTTTTTTCCTCCTAGTAAATCTAGACTCACTCTGAAATGATTTTCACACTTTCACTCCACACATCTCCCGTCGTCCTTCCTCAAAGCCAACGGGCTTTTTTAAACATTCATTTTGCACCAGCTCTTTTCTCCATACATTGCGTCTCTCTGCTAATCCCCTGTTTATAACCACTTGGAGTTATAGAGTTTTTACTCCCCTTATTATCAATTTCGTCAAAGAGTTTCATCATTCGTCTGCAGCCGTTGTTTGCTGGGAGGCTCAGTCTTGTTTTTCGACTCTGTTTGCTCTCTTCCTCGCCTGTTTCAGTCCGTCTATTGGTCTGTTTATTTTCATATATGTGTTTGTGTGCTTGCGCAGCAGGCGTCTCAGTATTATTTCTTTGTTTGAGCTGTCAGCTCTTTGACAGGCAGCAGCCATCTTTGTTTCATTTCAGATGCAATTAGGCTTTAGCCAAGTGTGTCTCTGCCCTCCTCTGGTATCTGCGGTATATACTCGGTTTGTCGCCTCACCAATCAAATTGATCCCACCTCTATCGTGTTTTTGTGTTGTTTCATGGCTGTATTGTAGGCATCATGGTTTGACCTTGAAAATCTCTTTGCTGAGATACAGGATGAAAGGTCATCGGTACTCGAGTTTAAATCTTGTTAGCCAGACTCTCTCTAATGGTAATTTTCCACCAGTTTGCTGTAGCTGACCTTTTTACACTAAGTAGTGTAGATTCCAGGCGTTTTTGGGGGGTAGTGTGATAAGCCCATCATTAGATAAATGTGTTGGGATCTGACTGATTAAGCTCTATTGATGATTGAATGACAATTCTGCTAAGGCCGCCTGATTTAAAAAAATTAAAAAAAAAGTTTTGAGTGGACTGTTTGAGGTCTCACTATTTCGGAGAAGCTTGAAGTGGGTCAAGTACTCAGGCAGCTTTTTGTAAAATGAAACCTAACAGTCTTCTGTCAGGCGTCTTCTGTTTTTTGCCTCCTTAGAGGTCTCTAGCACAGCCTGGCTGCTTGATTTCAAGTTTGGGAGATAACTAAAGAAAACTCTCTGAGGAGGGATAACCTGCACAGTGGGGTTGATCGTGCCCTTGCAATCTGGGAAGCCATCGGGCAGTCTGCCGACTTGTCTGTGGGGGCAATTTTTCTGGGCCTCTTGTGTATGGAATAAAAAAAAAAAGGTAAATAAAAAGCTGAATTATTGTGGATGATAGCAGACAGTTTTGGGTGTGCAGTCCGGCAGTCAAAGCCCCACTTAAACAGGGCTTTGGCTACATGTAGAAATTGTATTTTGCCTACAGATTACATAATTTAGAATGCAGATAGCTGCTTAGAAATATGATTCCTGCTGTAAAAAATGTGCCCAATAACTTTACCTTGATTTTAATACTTCCCTTTATTATATACTTTCTGTTTCTCCTGACTCTTGTCAAAGAGAAATTCAGTTTGTATTGATCATCATCAAACCTCATTTTATTCAACTTAAAAGCTAAGGTCAGGCCACACTTGTAGCTGGCCTTGTATTAAATACACCCTATATGCATATGCATAAACTGCTGCCACTGCGTATAAGAACAAAAATAGGAGAAGCAAGGCTGTTGCTCCACATTATATTGATGATATACCTCCATGACCTCTGTATCAACTTCAGTTTTTCTTGTGTTATCCGAGAGGAAGGTATTTTGCATGCTTATTCCTGTCTCTCTCTATTCACATTCATTCTTCACATTTATGAACCATGTAGGAATTAATTGCTTTGACATAAAGTCATGTTTACTCTCAGGTCACGTTTAGCCTTGAAGGCAGTAGCAAATTACATAGCATAGCTTTGAAGTTCAAGGTAACAAATCTGTACTAATAGCTTTTATGTAAAGCAGCCTTTGTATGCAAATGTTTTGTTAGACAAAGTATGTTTAATATAATATGTTGTGAAATATTTTCTTGTCTGATTTATGGCTGAATATAGACGAAGGAGATGGAGACATTATTTCCATTTCCATAAGGGTTCCTTGTCAGATACGAGCTGTGTAATGATGTGAAAACCACAAAAAGGGGGGCTTAAAATAACCTAAGTGTAACCCGACCTGCTTTTTGTTCCATTTAAACTCCGTAGAAACTGTCTCATATTCACCACAAATATTTCATAGTAGTGTGTCCAGGTGCTGGGCTACCAGGAGAAGTCTGGGCATGAGAGAGAAGATTATTTTTAGCAATTAAAGAAGGATGTTAATGGAAAAATGCACCACATTGCACTATATTTAAAAAAACATCTTTAATCTTCTGGGTCACAAATAACCTAGATTTAAAATTATTCACCCTGCAGACAATAAGATTGTTTTTTTTTTTTTGGTTTGTTTGTTTTAATACCAGATACTCCTGTCTCCATTTCCCCCAGTGCTAAAGTAGTGAATACTTTTTCTTTTAAAGTCAAAATCCTGACACGGGGGCTTAGTTAAGATGAAATCATCTACCTGCACCATATAGGACATTAAGTAGGACATTAACTAGTATAGGCAAGTGTCACCAATTTAAAGCAACTGCTTTGATTATAAATTATAAATATGACATTTTAGGAGACTATTATAGGAGTCTTCTCTGTTGTCTTTTCTACCAAGATCTTAGCAGCCAATAGTAACAGTGAAGGAAGTCTAGTGAACAAGTATTGCCAGTGCCTTGAAGCAGCAGCAACAACAACAACACACACGCACACACACACACAGTGGTGCAGCGTGAAAATCTGAACAAAAGGAACCTTGCCACATTTTTTTTGCGATGCCTTTTTGGGGGGTATGCAAATGAGCTCACTTTAAAGTTGCTGTAGGGTTTGTGTGATTAATGGGCTGTGTGTGTGCGTGAGTGTGCGCACCTCCTATAAGCCAGCAATCTGCTGCTGCCACCTCTTCTGTTGCAGTCTGTCGATAGACTTAGGGATTCGCCTGCTTTCCTTTATTAACCCACACTCAGAGCAGCTAAAGGTTCATAACAAAAACATGCTCAGCTACTAAAGATTAAACCTATTAAAAAAGTCACGCCATCTTTATTTAGCTGGAAGGGGCATCGTTTCTTGTTTTGATGTGTCATCATCGTGCCTAATATTGTAAACGCTGAATACACACACACACACACACACTCGTGCCAAGCTATTAATGATTGACTTGATGTGCCTTTGATGATTCATCCCAGTGTGAAGGAGCTTCAATGGAAAATGTCAACTTTAAACTGAGATTAAAGGGAATAACTCAAAAAAGCTGCAGGGGGTGGTGTGTTTATGGGTCTCCATCGAAGTATTTGAGAGAGCCTGTGGGTGTGTGCGTGAGTTTGAGTCTGGAGATTTTAGAATATTAAATTCGAAATGGTCTTCTGGGCAGCCATCGTAAACTACTGAGTCTTTTTAGTTTTTGTTGTTGTCTTTGTTTCATGAATCAGACAAATCATAATGTACATTACACGACTTCTGCCTTGATTTACTTGTTCCAGAGAAATGTAACTAAATACATATTTTCTTCAATGGTTTGTACATAACTTCTTGTTCTTTCAGATACCCTTGGGTCAAACGTAATGATTTGAACATGTTCTTGTTTTTTTGTCCTTCTTCTTTATATCAAGTGGTGGGAAGTGAAGACAGGCAAAGCTCTGCAGACCTTCTATACAACGGGAAGCGCCTTAAAGAAGATACACGTGTCATCTGACTTCTCCACCTTCGTCACTATCGACAATATCGGCATCCTCTACATCCTCCAGAGAGTGGTGTGACGATAACGCCGCCGGCACCGCTCCAAAAGATGACAGAAACAGACACCATCATCCAGCTTATTGCAAGAACTGCTCAATTGCATAATGTATGCAGACTTGTCCAACGCTAAACGCCCTGCGCATCTAAGAAAAACAGTTTACATTTTCACTTTGCACAGTCAGTAACAATAGCCTTGAGAGCATTAGACAAATACACTTTGCTGGGGTCACATGACCAGTTTGCGCCAGCTTTAAATGATGCACTGTGAAATCTTCTTCCTTGAATCTGCATTACACACATCTTTTTAAACACAAAGAGGTGCATTTAAAAGGTAACACTGATTTCTAAAAAGCCAGCAAACCTGATCATCGGTTCTTCTCAAACCCATTTTTTTTCTATCACTACTATTTACCAACAGATGAAAGATTTAAATGAAAAATATGTGTTTTTTGGGGTTGAGGATTGCACATGTGCAAGAGATTTTCCACTTTTGTATGTATGTATGTATGTAATCGTAAAAGCTATCATAGACGTCCTATGATTTGTTAGAAGTGATGAAGTGAGTTTGGTTTGTCTGTGCTGTGATGCTTTCGAACTTCTGCATTGGGTCAGTATTCATCATTGACAGTTTCAAACCGTTTCTAGACACTGCAGCCTTTTCGTGAATGCACATACTGTGGGTAACAGAGGGTATGTGTGCTTTGTGTCAACACTTTCTAAACATACCAGCACATTTGGAGCTTTTGGTGCACTTTGATGAGCATTAAAAATGGATAGCATGATAAAGTTTTTATGAATTAAATTCTTTTCAAAGCTGAAGAGGTTATTTGTATGTCAGAACTGTTTGTACTTTTGAACGTGGATCAAAGGAAATGTTTTCTATAAAATATAATCACAGCATGTGATTTATAATTTATACTCGAATTTCATGTTGCCAGTCTTAAGACATTTTTCTGCTTTAATTGCCTTTTTTTCATATAACTATATAACTGTTTTAACTTTAGATATTACTTATTACTGCACGCTGTCTTACTACTGAGCCTTCACTTGTTGAGAGCACTTGGAAAAAGTAGTTACAATCTTTAAGGATGCTTTTCTTAATGTGACTTGAAAAACAAATCCTTAATTTGAGTGAAAATTCTGAGGTTTTACTGAGAGAGGCAAGTGTCCCTGTACCTTTATCGAAACCACTCACGTCAGTGAGAAAGGTGTGGACTCCATGTGCAGCTGGAGCAATAAGCACAAAAAAAGAATAAATCAAAGTAAGGATGAAATTCAATAATGCTTGTGTTATTCTCACACTGTGCCCTTCCTGATTGGTGCTTTTTTAAAGTTGCTGTTCAATCATCAAATTTCCTTCTAACTGATATCAGCTCAGGATGTAAACTGTTATATGATGTGGTTCAATGGAAAATGTAATTTATTAAGAATAAATCACATATGCTGTGAAGTTGTATGTGTGTGTTTCCCCTTTCTTTTTAGTTGTGTTTTGTTTAGCAGGCGCTAAATTTATGGTTAAGACCTGGTGTGCTCTGCCCTATAAAACCACCTCCTTCCTGCCGTCTGACGCTCCCCATGAGGAGCGAGAGCCCTGCTCTCAGGCACAGTGACAGCATGATTCATCCTCACATGGCCTGCATTGTAGGGACGAAGGATTTGCTTGACTTGCCTTCCAGAATGATTCAAAATCAGCTTCTCTTTATTCAACTGTCTGGAATCAAATTTGCAATGATATTTTTCCCTGAGTAAATATTTTGATCTGTAATGTAACAGAGAATGGGCTCAATTCGTGTGCGCAGTGATTAGGAGCCTATACATTTACCTGTTTTGCTTTTCTGCTCATCTGGGGAAAAAAGTACAAATACTGGTGATTTTTTTCTTAGCAGAAGATATGAAATCTTCCTCTTGAGTTCATTATTTTTCATGTGCAGGAAGAATTCCCATCTTTATATCTAACAGAATAACAAACTGGCTCAGTCTACCATTGTCCAGAATCTTGAGGCATTTTAGTCAGTGAGGGACAGGAGGTCACTGAACGAACCATCACCTCTCCATTTCACACTGTAGAGATAGCAGAGGCTGGTTCTTATTCGACCGTGCTGCCATAAAGAACGCTGCAGGAAATCATTCCAGCCGCTTTCTATAACACTTCACAAGAGCTCTTCTTATGTGACAGGTAAACACACCTGTCAGGACATAAGACTCCACAGACACTCCTGTATCAAGCCTCTTTGCTGCTCTCATATTTATAGCGCATATGTTATGAAGGACCTTTGCCAGAATTCTCTTTTTCACAATCTCAGTTTTATTTTATTTTATTTTTTTATTTCTTTAACCTTTTTATTATTTTATCACTGTTGTATCACTATATACATTTTCACACAGCCTTACATTATAAGACCTTCAGTGTAGACCTGTAGCACTTTTAACAATGTTGTTTTATAAAAGATTATACAATTTTTATGATTTATGCTGCTCCTGTATCTATCTGTTTTGGATTTATAGATCTAAAACCTGCAGGACACCGGCCCTTGAGGCCTGGAGTTGGACACCCCTGCTTAAAGATTTCCACTCATCAGATGACTTCCATTTTACTGAATGAGCTCAGTTTTAAAAGTAGCTAAATACTAGATAATTAATCAGAATCAGGTGGATCAGGTAGAATATGTACTGCAGTTAATAAACAGTGAAACCTAAGAGACTGGAGTTAGAGGACTGGCTGTTCATAATATAGTTGGTAAAGCAAATGTTAGCATCATGCGTTAAAGCGCTATTTTATGCAATCAAATATTCTCTCTTTTCCCAGCGTTTCATGTCTGCTTTAAATATATTGAGTGCACAATAGAAGCATTTTTGCTTTTGTTCACATCAATTTCAAACTCACCTCTCAGAAATTTTGCTATTTTTTATGATTCCAACACTTCTAATTATGCTAGAAGTTTTTTCAGGGTATGTAATTGGTACTAATATATCTTTGTTGGGATAAATCTGGCATAACCTTTATTATATATCTATATATTTTAAAAGTGTTCATTATTTTATTCCTGCCAGAACTTTTTGTGCATTGAATATGAGTTCAAAAATGCATCTTAGTAACTGGAAATAGAGTTCTTGTTTCAATGAAAGCATTTCAGACTACAAGCCACATTTAAACATAAGTTCATGCAGTTTTTACCTCACATCCATGGCCAGTTTAGAATAATCAGTTATCTTAACAAATGTGTCCAGAGACACCACTTTTTTGTACTGATTGTGAAACGTGGGATTTCAGCTTTTCATCAAACTAATTGGAAATATTTAGTCAGCATAAAATCGATCTGGTACAATAGATAAACATCAGCAGTGGTTAATGAAAGAACTCAAAGCTGATGTTAGCAATACTGACATTTGGCCAATACTGGTGCGCACATCACTCAAAACGCATGCCAAGGTTTCATAGGATGCATTTTTTGGCACACATTTCTTAGTTTAAACATCAATGTGTTCTGATGCAAGGATGTAACTGAAATATATCATGTAAAGGTGGGCAAATTGGACAAATAACTGGATGGGCAGTTACATTAGATTTTTCAGCTGAAATCCCCCCTCAAGTTGAACTCTGGTAGGTGGAAAAGTCACAGAAAAAACATAGCTCCTGTATCATCACCCATTGGTTTGTGCAGTGCAGTCTCGTGTTCTGAAGTCTTGACACGAGCATCAACTTTGTCACCGACATGGTGTTTTCAAATCGGATGTGATGAGCAAGAGGTGTGTGACTAAGATCATGAACTCAGAAAGAAGGTTTTTACAAAAGGTCTAGACCAGGGGTGTCCAACTCCAGTCTTCAAGAGCTACTGTCCTGCAGCTTTTAGACGCATCCTTGTTCCAACACACCTTAATCAAATGAATGGCTCGTTACCAGGCCTTTGCCAAACTTGATGGCATGCTGTAGAGGTAATCCAACCATTTGATGGTCTATAGATTTAAGAGCATAAAGTCTTTTTGACCCCTGCTGGACTTTGTAAATAATGTAGGTGCAAAAGACTTCCACTTTGGCTTCACTTTTTAGATCAGAAAGTTAGGATTGTCTTTTATGTTGTATTTAGTTTGCTAACAGGAAATGAAAGACTGCATAATACTAGAAATACTATTCACTGTAAAGTTGTTCCACACACTCATGTGGAAATAGGTCGTAATTGTTAGATATTTCAAAATATGTGTTCCTTGCAAGAAAGAAGAACCCACAAAAAGCTCTGTATTTTAAGTTCACCTTTGCCTCCTTGAGTCCAGTATTTTGGGTCCTTTTTTCCTGCCTGCCTGCACACAGCCATGACGGTTCATAAGTTAGCTAATTGAGAAGCTGAAGTTGATGTAAGCGCTGTCAAACAATTACGTCAAATTATTTTGAGCAAAATAAAATGAAAATGAAATCATAAAATAAGGCAGAGGCAGAAACCATCAATTCAGTTTGGAGGTCATGAAACATCCTCCAGCCATCTTTTGCCAAGCTCTGTTCATTGGGTAAATTTTCTCTGCCATGACTTCACCACCTGTTTTTCATCCTGAGAACCAGCTTTGAATACTCATAGTAAATCTGTCCTGTCTATAAATTTACTGAGCTCTAGCTTGACACAAACACAGCCCTCGTTATCTGGCCAAAAACATGACGACATTACCTACTTATATCCTGACTAAACTTGAAACCATTTGTCTCTGGGTGCTCAGTCATTCAGTGTGCTGCAGTGCATCACGGCTGTCGTTTAGATTTGGGAACAGGATCAGTCTTAGAGCAGCCATATGACATGCTATAGCATCGTTGCCAGTTGTCTGTCAGACTCCAGCGCTTTCTATTTATATGCTGTCGTTTTGTGGGTGATGTAAACACTCGAGTTCTCTGCTGCACGAGCCTACTTATCAGGTTGTATATTCTCAGCTAACCCTGAGCTGGATATTTCCAAGAGAAAGACAAAATTATTTGAAGAGGGTTTTAATCATGCTCAAGCTGCAATTACACACATTGTCTTAAGAGCCCAACTGTCTGAATTTAGCATTCAGTGAGCTATACGCTAATGGGCATCTTAAATTGCTGCTGTTCGTATCTTGCTCGCAATTACACCTGGATGGAGTAATCAACTGTGATCCCTATGCCTTCAAGTGCAAATTAAACATTCCTGATACTGTTAGCCCCTGAAGGTAGGATTACGTTTGGGATTAGGTCACTGCATGCTTTGAAACAGCCTTACTTTCCCTCTGAATGCATATTTATGTAACAACAAAATGAGAAACGGGGAAATATTAGTGACTCTTGCAGTCTCTACGGCAGTGGTGTGAAGTTTTTAAAGTCTGGTTGAGGTGTGCTAACCTCATTAATTCTGCTCCCTCTTGCTTAATTAATCTTTGTCGTCTCCTGAAGTAATTACAGCTATCTGGCTGTCTGAGTGTCTACACACCACTGACACCACCTTCCCCCTCATGGTTGCAGCAAGGCCGGGGCTTCTTTTCTTGATGCCTGTCATGCTGTAAAGTACTAATTCGATACAGCAGACTCGGGGTAAAGAAAGGCAAGCTGAGGCGTCATTCTTTTTCCCCTGAATACTGGCTGCTTTTTAATGTCTCAGGAGCTAAAAAAAAACCACTCTCCCGCTGTGCTACTGAGCATGAAAAATTGTCAAAATCTCTCAAAAGTGTGTCCTTGCGTCATTTTATTTTCACGTGCATTTAGATTTAATTAATTTTGAAAGGAACACAAAGAAAAGATGTGATAAAACTGATGTGGATATCCAGATTCAGTAAATTGCGCCCTGAATAACATTATCTCCCCCCCCCCCAGTTCCTCAGTGAGAGGTCTGCAGTCGAACGTGGACTCCCAGGAGATTTAAAAAGGGTCCGTTTCAAAAGAACTAAGCTCCCCTCCGGCTTTCTGTCTGCTGTCTAAGACTTTCATTTTGTTTTCTTTCTCCCTCTGTTCTCTCGCTTTACACGTCTTTCCTCTCATTAATTTTCTCTGTTTGCTATTTCTCAGGCTGGTGGCTTTGCAATGTGCAATTGTGCATGCAGATTTTTTGGGTAGTCAGCCAAACATACGCATGCACACTCGGAAAAGTGAGGAATGGGGTAGCCTAAATAAAGTCGCACGTACGTCCTCGGGAAGGGAGGTGTGAGGCACGTCTGAGTGTCAGCTTGTGTTTGTAGGCTGGAAATGTACGTGTGACTGTGTGTGTCATAAGACTTAAAGTGGCCACAAGCTGCTATTTTAGAAGCTAATTATGTGATATGTATGTATGTATGTATGTATGTATGTATGTATGTATATATATATATATATATATATATATATATATATACACACACACACACACACACACACACACACACACACACACACACACACACACACACACACACACAAGGTAGGGTGAAATATGGGATCCCATCTTTCACCAGTTTCCTGCATTAGTTCAAACCACATGGTTGACAAAGTATTTAAAATCTGGTCACAGATGTGATCAGAAGTTTACCTGTGCTTCTCTAGGAGGTTGACTTTTATGGTAATTTGGGGCTTTTAATAATTTCTTTGCACTAAAAAACAAGATTTTTGACTGGATGTTTGATATTTTTATTTATCTATGTATGTATTTATCATTTTTGTGATGATATGAGAGCAAAATTGTCCAAAGCAAATTTCTCCCAAAGATGACAAATAAAGAGACTTTTAAGTGTAGTCCACATATTCTCAATAGAGTTTAAGGTGGAGCTTTGCAAAAGTCATTTTAGGAGTTTATGTTTTGGACTTTCTGAATCTGGTTAAAATGACATTCTAAGCTGTGTTATATTTTCTGTGTGGTTTATGTTTGGTTTGCCTATGAGTGCTTATTAGATGGTTTAGTTTCTAGCTCTAAGTTTCTTGGTAATTCTTTCTTCATGTTTAGAGTGGGTTTCGGTTAACCTTCAGTCCTTACTGATCATCGTTCTCCCTTCCTCAGTGTCTAAGCATCTCCTGTGTTTAGTCAATCTCAGCTCTGTGTTTATGCTTGTATACTCAGTCTCTCAATCAAGTGTGCGTGTCTTGAGTCTGGGTTTCTGTCTGTGTGTTTCTTGTCTTATTTTGATAGTCTCTTTTCCTGTATGCATCGTGTTCAGTTTCACTTCCCTTATCTTGTTATGTGTTGTGATATTTTGATACCATGGTAGCATTTACAGGATATTGTTTTATAGTGATATTATACAGGAAAACTGTTACTCAATAAGGCCCATTTACTAGTTGTTTTTCTCTTTCTCTGTGACCCAAGAATTAATGTGTAAGAATCACAGGATGGTACCTCAAGGTTGAAAACACCACAGAGATCACTCCCTTACTCCCATCCTCCCTTCTTTATCTCCTAGAAAAGAGCTTGTTAAAGGCCAGGTGGTTTGTTTCAGAATTCACTAATGAAAGAACTCTGTATTCTATGTCTAGGAGTGTATTTTGCTGGGATGATCATAAATTGTAGCTGAACTGATAAACTATACAAAGGATACTTCTTTGCTCAGAGGGCAGGAAGACGTTTCCTTATTTGGTCTGTACCGGTTTGAACTGAGAATCTGCTGACACACGAACCTTTTTCCTCTATATATACTGTTGTCTGATGAATAAACCTTTGAGTTGATTTTGGGAAAGCAACCTGAACAGTCTCTGTATCATTTTGTTCTCCTAACTGCTCCCGACGTCGTAACTAACCCAGCTGAACGGCATACCTGAGTGTTACTTTGAATCATTTTGAATCTTATACAAAACTCTGCTTATAGGTGCCCACGCCTCGGAGGAAACCCGATCCACGGAGAAACCCGGGACGGAGATTTCCTTCATTATGTCTGATTTATTTCTGCTGTGTTCCCTCCTGTTTCCAATCCCCTCATCATGATGATGATGGGGTGGCTGTAGCTCAGGTGGTAGAGCAGGTCAGCTATTAACCGGAAGGTTCGGGTTCGATCCCAGGCTCCTCTAGTCTGCATGCCAAATATCCCTGGGCTAGATACTAACCCCATGTTGCTCTGCGATGCATCCATCGGAGTGTGAATGAATGATAGATAGTAAGCTTTTAACATGCTTGTGTGAATGGATGTGATTGGGTGAATGAATTAGTTGTATAAAGCGCTTTGAGTGCTCAGAGTAGAAAAGTGCTATATAAGAACCAGTCCATTTACCATGTGTGCATTTCATCAACTCATCAGTCTTTTCCTGTCCGTTGTCGCGTCCTCCACATTAGCTGCGTCTAATGGTCTTGGGTTCCTTAGTTACCAGAGCCTTTGTTTCTAGTTTATCTTATGCACGCTTCTTTTAGTGTTCCTTTCTTTTTAGTTTGTTTTCTCAGCTGCTGCTAAAGTCAATTTTTCCATCTGTAAGTCCTGCGTTTGGGTCCTACCCCTGCCTGCCACACAGCTCAACCTTAACACTTTATTCATTCCAAAAGTTCAGAGTCCATCCAGTTTTGATGTGTGTTTGGGATCATTGTCCTATTGTAGCACCTAAGTTGGTCAGAAGGTTCCTTTGTGAGTGCGCATGCGCCATTAGCGTGCTGCCTGCTGTAACCCCTAATTTCCCTCGGGATGAATAAAGTATTCTGATTCTGATTCTGAACTCCGCCCAAGTTTTAACCATCTAACGGTAGATTTTTAAGGGGAAATTGAAGAATTTGGAGGTACTTGTCATTAGTCATGATTTCATCCAAATTGTGCTATGTAAAAGCAAAACAGCCCAGAATCTTGATGCTACCACCACCATGCTTAGTTGGGCAAATAGCTTAGTCTTTGTATTTAGAAATGGCTCCAAGAGACAACTTCTGTAGCTCTAAATCTCCTTACATCTTCGCTGAGTTCCTTGGACTTTCTCAATATTCTGAGTGCTGTCAAACATTTTTTATGTTGGCAAAAATAAACTAGTTGTAGTCTTGTTGTTGATCATTAATTGGCTTTGCCAAGTTAGAAGATAATGTAAATCCTTCAGCACCACTTATTAAAAGATTTATATTTTTTGAGTATCCATATTAGCCCTGTGTGGGTTAGACAGAATCCAAAATCAATAAAAATAGTGAACACAATTCTTCTTTTGTTATCATTGGTGTACAATTATTTCACCTTGGAAAAAGAACACGAGTGTATGTAAACTTTGATCACAGCTGTACGTTAATGTTACTGTGAAATTTATCTTTTCGCTACTGAAGATCATAAATAACAGCAACACAGAGTACTGTAAATACTGCTATTTACATGCAAATAGTATACTGTGTATCCTGCTCTGAGACGTCTCCGGGGCTTCTGTGGATCAACTCTCTGATTTTTTTATTTTTTATTGCTTGATCATTGTTTTCCCTCTTTTACTTAGAAAAGAAAGACAGATGGATCACATGATTGCATGGAGCTGAACTGTACACAGAGTGTGCATTTTCAATCATTTTTGTAACTAACATAAATAAAAACCAGCCTTGTACAGCCAGGAGGAGTATTTCTTGTCTGCCAGGTGGGTCAGAACCTGTCCTCCTGTGCATTGCTAGATTATGCATTTGCAATGTTATCAGCAGGGGAGCTGTTAGTCCTGTGGCCTGGACTAGCTACCCTGCTGTCAGCAATAGTGCTTCTAGCATCCTAGCCATTGTTGCCAGATTTAGGTCTCATTTAAAAAAACACTTTAACTATACGTTGGAGATTAGCTGGGAAGTGTTTGTGTATAAGCTGGATAAGCAGCCTGGAGTGCACACAGAATTATATAAATTATCAGTGAAATATGAACATGGGTTAATAATTAAGAGTAGCTATTAGCAAGTTGGCTGTTATGGGTGTGAGCATTTCTAATTATTAGCGCATTATGTATGTTTAGATCTACATTGTTATTTGATCTACTTGAAGCTGATCAGTCAGAGACTGGTTATAGCCAGTCAGTCTACAATTTTTAGTCTTCCTCGTTTATCTTGTCAGTGAAATTTAAAAGAAAAAAACCCCCCAGTTAAACGGTTATAAAATTGGCTTTTCAATTCAACAAACAGTCCAAATTGCTATGATTATTTTACTGAAATTATCTATATTTACTTTGACTGCTAATTTATCAACTAATTGCAGCTTCTATCCTAATAATTTTCTTACACGAACACACCAACATTTAATTGCTTTTTTGTCATTATTAAAACATCTACAGGAAAAGACAAATGCTGGTATAAGCTATAAGCTAAGGTATAAGCCTGCCACTGTTCATTAATTTATTTTTAAATAAGTTTCACACCGTGTGTTTAGAATTAATCTTGCACACTGAAAAGCCCTTTGTATTTGTTTCTGTGTGTCGACTGTACCTGCTAGCAGAGCTCGTAATGTCTGCCAACAATAGCAGGTATGCTGATTACATGACTCTCTCTCATGCCAGTGTTCAGACAGACACACACACACACACACACACACACACACACGTGTTGTCGTTCTGCTCTATGACCCTTAGGTGTCTGACACCCATTGAGTACTGGGTCACCACAGTCTCATTCCCATGTGACTTTTGACCCCATTTTTCTGTTTATTCTCTTACCCCATGTGGATGTGAGTGGTTGTATGTGTGTGCTCTGATTTTACTGACCTTGGCCAAACATTGGTTCCTGTTCCTGTCAGCTGTTGGCTCAGCTGCGTGCCACCTTTATTGCTTTCCCTCGCTGAGCCAGAGGGCTGAGAGCCAGATCTCGTTCCTTGTTGGGCCTCTTCCCATCTCTCCTTAACTGCTTCACCTTCTCTCACCTATCTGCCCAGTTGGTTTAGGTGACTTTAGGAAATGCAGACGTGGCTACGTCATGGGGAACTATGCTGGTTAGTGGCATAAATGCAGACTTAAGTTTTCGTTTTTAAGGAGAGGGTTTGAATTTGAAATGGAAGAAGGCCCAGAAACAGCAGATGCTGTGGTCACCCGAGCCTCACCTTGTCCTGCTGATCACCCAGCCAGACCAGCAGCATCCATGCTAACAGTCCACAGGAAAATGGAAGCGAAGAAGAGGAGGTGGAGGAGGAAATTGTTAACTCTTCAGCCATTGAGCTGAAGAGCATCAGTGAATTTAATAACCATGTCTGTCATAGTTTAAAAAATATTCACTGTAAAGTCAGACTGGTGGTGATTTTCTAAACTTTTGCAAAATTAATTAGGATTAAACTGGAGAGAGGACACAGGATTGTGTAACAGGAAGTAGCTCTGGATGTTTGATTTGGTTTTAATGAGTTTTACACAATGCAACCCAAAAGATTTGCCTCCAAATGGAATTGAACCAGTAAGGTGTTGCACACTCAACCTCTAGTTGCGCAGATTTCAGATAATTGTAGCAATCAACTGGCTGGTTACTGAAACTACTTGTTATTGGTCACTGATCGTAAACAAATAGATCCACTTGTGACTGAGCCATGAGATGGCACTCCACAGTAACATGGGGGTGTAACGGTGTTATGAGACCATACTGACTGCATTTAGCTGGAATCTTTCTGTTAATTTTGTGAGATTGTCTTTTTTTTTTTTTTAAGATTAATTGCCTCTTATACTCAACATGCAGACATTTTACTTTATTCAATAAAGCCATGTTCAAAATATTAGAGGTACTTCCTGTTTGTGTTTTTGGGGGTTTGTTGTTTGTTTGGTTTTATAGTGGGAATAGGAATAGGAATAGGAATGTACTGGTTGGGTTGGTGAAACCGTATGGCTAACATAGACACTTAAGTATTTCTTTAATCACAAGTCATGTGGTCATTGCAGATTAATGTCATTGTCAGTTTGTCAGACCTCAGTCTGGCTCCTCTATATTTAGGGGTGATTAGTAGAGTGTAAGAACATTTATTTTAGTGTGTGCTGTTTATGTTTTTTTTTTTTTTTTAACTGTAAGTTGTTGGTGGTCTGTGTATCTGACAGGTGGCAGGAGGGGGTCCTGAAACAAATTATTATCCAGAAATATATTGTCAGGGCAAACTTATTAACTGTTTTGTTTTTTTCAGTTTACATGTTTTCACTAACAGTAAAACCTGTAGTTGCTGTGAATGCTGGAAGTCTAGAACAGGCATTATGAAAGCAGTGAGAAGTAGACATTTATGATCTACTTGCCTTGTGAAAAAGTTCACTGTGTTACTCATTTCTACTTCAACCAGCCCATGGATGATGCACCACAGGCTAAGCATTTCTGCTTAGCAACATAACCATAAAATGACCAGACATTCAACGTGCTCAGGTAGCAGATAAACCACCTTGCTTGACAGGCCATTTGTCCCTGTCGAGTCAGTCTCCTGTCACCACATGTAGTTTAGCCCAGATGTCTTGAATTATAATGCAGGGATCATTCAAACAGTCAACGGAGCAGCTTTTGGGATAGTGCTCCCAGAAAATAAGCCCTGAACATGCACACAGTTTTGTTTTTTTGTTTTTTAAATACCCCAGTCTACTCTTTAATGCCTTGAATCTTGTTTTGCACCCATGAACAAAATTCATGGCAGCTGGGAAAGTACACGCCAACAGAAGTTAAGCAGCAGTTTTAAAAGCCTCTTAAGGCAGAGTGCTGCAACAGTCAGTTTTATCTTACCAGCATTATGGCTGGAATATGCATATGGTGCACTGATCAGATTATAAGGTCCCAATTTACAATCCCCAGTGTTTTACAACATGTGTGTCATCTCAGGGACAGATAGACAAAACTGCACTTAAAATCCAACTCCCACATAAAATCTGACCTCCTTAAGCTCTGTATAGTAGTTACATAAAGAGTTTGGTGGGATGTATAAAAATGTTTTATACCTACAATCAGATACTTGGATAGGTTCAGTTACTCAAAGTAAGTCCAAAATGTAATTTATGCATTAAAAAGAGAAGTTGTAGCCCTATAAATGTTTAATTTACACAGATAACACACTGACAGGTGAAGAAGTATTTATAATTTCAGTAGAGTATAACTCCGTCCCACAGACCAAGAGACCAGTCAGCAGCCCCCTAGCAATCACCTGTCACTGAGTAAAAAAATATACATTCTCAAACTTACTGGCGAGTGACTGCTACCTGTCACTGGGAAATTGGTTGCAAAGAAGATGTTGCACGAAAAACCGCCTCATAATTGCTTTGGTCACTATCTCGGATTGCCATAGTGGTCCATAGTTTGCAAGAAAGAAGCCAACTTCTCTGCAACCACTTGCCACTATTAAGCATTTATACCTTAGGGCTCAACCAACATTTGTCAAAAGGGTAAACTTTTATTTTGGAGGATTTATCTCCAGTTTGTGTGCATTTAATGATTTCACTACAGCTTGGTGAGCATATGGTGAGTATTTGCAGACAAGTTGGTGTCTTTAATGGCAATCTCCTAGAACCAAAGCAATCGCAAGGAGATTTTTGGTGCAGCAATAGCAAACGGTTTTACCTAGCGACTAGCAGCAACCTTCACCAACTGCTCAAGGAATGAACATTTTTCCCTAGCAAAGTGTAGTGTCACGGAATCACTAACTGTGTGATTGAATTGTATTTACCTTCATTCATTCTCGTCTTTGAGTTAGCTTCCTTGTATTAAGTTATCAGCACTTTTTGCCTCTATCTTTGTCTCCGTCTTTGTGAACCACACTGGCAGCTGTGTCTCTAGTATCACGACGGAGTATTGTGTTCATCAGCTAGCGATACACTGGTAAGTTTTACCAAAGAGACTTTGTGGCAGATTTGTTCTTTCATGGCTAATGGAGAAATCTGAGTTGGCTTGATGCTGCCTCATGCAATACAGGGTCTTCTGCTGTTGAGTAACAGTTTTGATGGTTAAATTGCTGCAATCTCATTAGATACTGCAATGGCAACTTCAGATACAGTCTGTGTGCATCTGCTTTTTGTTGTCTGATAACAATTCAGTTTGATGGCTTCTTTATAGACTCATTCACCGTAAAATATTTACACTTTTTAACAAACGTAAGGGAAGACTCGATCATCAGTGTAAAAATTGTATAAAACCACTGTGTATCAATTTCACCTGTCCTTAACACTCTGCGTAGCTTTGGGTTGTTACCTGCAGCCCTTTCAGATTGTACAGGTAGCCCGGCACATCCATAGGCATTTTGTCGGAAGGAGGTTTTATTTGTCTCTGTTCAGTCTCAAGAGTGTCATAGAGATACCAAGAGATGGGCATGAGGAGAGCTGGACAGAGCCGTAGAAGGGTCTCAACTTGGCATCGGGACCAGTATCTGCTCCTCTGTGTAAGGAGAAACAGAAGGAACACTACAAAGTGACCTCCAGCAGCCTATTAATGTTTATGTTCCCAACCAAACTATTAGAAACAGACTCTATGAGGGTAACCATATGTTCCAGTTGTCCTTTAGTGGAACCTGTGCTCACAGCGCTGCACTGTGTAGCTCAGTTGGTGTTCTCCAGGGAACATCAGAACTGGCAGCTCTACCACCGATGTCCTATTCTCTTCACACAAAGAGTTTGGACACCTGTGCCAAATGCTGTCTGTCTGTACATGGTACACTTGTTTTCCTGGTAGCGTTTCATTACGATGCCTTAAGAGGCTCTGACTCGACTGACTCCACTGATTATGGGCACACTAAAAGCTTTCAAGAGAATTTCTTAGAAATGTCGCAGAATTGTATTTTTAAATGACATTTAGAACATGAGAGGCTAAAGCCGTCATCACAGCAAACTTTTCCGTGGAGCTGGTTGGTGGTATTGAAGATGAATTTTGTTTTTCTGGGTTACAGCTGAGAGAGAGAGCTGCTGTCTGTGGCTGTTAGGTTGTGAGGCAGATTTTCCTTTCTTGTCCTAAATTTTGGATCCAAAGAGTCTCTCTTCATCTCACATCACTACCCAGAGTTGTTTTTTGCTCTTTTTTTTTTTATCTCCCTTTCTCTTATTTGCAATTCTTTATTGGTGTTACTTTTATCTTCTCACTCTTTTTTTCCAACTCCATTTACCAGCGGATCGTATTTTACAGTATTTATTTTGTGCTACACTTGAGCTCTGATTACTGAATTTGTGTAAACTGACACGGTGCTTTGTGTTTGATGGGGTTTTGTTTTATATTAGTGCCATGGCAGTATCTGAGCTTCAGTATCAGTGGCAAAACAATACAACAGATTTATTAGAGGCACCAAAATGTCCTGAACCTTAACATAGCCTTACTTTATGCTTTGCCCAGCCCTACTTGCACAAAATTGTAGAAAAAAAACAAAACAAAATTAACATAGTGAAATTTTAAACCATAATTAAACTAGCAGGGAATGAGAAGCACCAGACCACATGTGGTCTGTCCCATAAAAATTACATTATATAATCATCCGGCTTCTGGTCTTCATTGTTGTCTTGGCTACCTTTTCAGTTTGACACAAAACAAACAAGCTTAGTCGTGCATAACTTGGTTTTCTAAGGAAGAAATGACCAGATTTACTTGTTCTAACTTTCTCGCAACATTTAGCATTAATCATTGGTTGTCCCAGTCAATTAGTGTTGCTGCTGCAGAGCTCAAATAAAGGCAGACAGATCTGGAGCAGAGTGATAGGAGCAGGCTGATGAGCGCTGGGTTTGTAGTCTGTGTAGCCTCAGGAAAACTCTGCATCTGTGCTTATGTGCACTTTATCTGGTTATTTTCTTATGAGATTTTATTTTTATTATAAAATAGTGAAAACAAACCCCCTGAAGACAGAAACATGCACACAGGCTTTGTACGTGTGTTGTTTTGGAGGATTGAGAGGGGATGGAAGTCATTAAGGTTTGTCACTCGCCTGATACTCCTTTTATGGGATTTAACAATTTAAGATAGCAGATGGCTTAATTTTGCTTAAGTGCTCTGAGGAGTTTGTCTTTGAATATAACATCTTTATGCGTCAGCGACTCTGAGTGTTCAGCAGATACTTGAAATTTAAGTTGTTTAATAGCAGAGGTGTGGACTCGAGTCACATGACTTGGACTCGAGTCAGACTCGAGTCATTAATTTTATGACTTTAGACTTGACTTGAAAAAATGTTCTAAGACTTGTGACTTGACTTGGACTTTTATACCAATGACTTGGGACTTGAATTGGACTTGAACCGGTTTACTTGAAAAGACTTGATATTTCACCTAGAGCTGGGCGATAGAACGATAACGATATGTATCGCGATATAACTTTTACTCGATAGAGAAATTAAGCTATCGCGATAGACCTCGCCGCTCTTGTCCTCAAAGAAAAAAAAAAAAAAAGGTCAGCCAATCCAAATTAAGTAGCGCAGAGCCGAACCAATCACAGCCGCAGCGTCACGTCGCGTGGCTTGTTACGTACAGCACAAGTGCCAAGCCGCACGTGTGTTTGTTTGGGAAGCAGCCAGCGGGTAATGGAGGAAATGAGTGTGCCGACTAGAAAAATCAACCGAGCGTGACCGAAGAGAAAACAGATGATGGTTCCAATGCCGGAGAGATTGTCAAACGGAAGAGCCATAGAAGTTCCGTAGTGTGAAGGTATTTCGGCTATTTCAAGTCTGACAAAAAATAGAGTAGCGTGCACTGTAAATTGTGCCGAAAGCAAGTCTGGAAATACAATAAACTGGTGCATGCGTCACACTGTGCGCCACGTTATTGTTTCGGTGAAATGAATTTCTACAATACTGTTACTGTTAATTCTACTCTCTGCAGTGTTTAAATGCTTACATATACACACAGTTACTGTCCCTCCACACATACGACTCGGTTCTGCTTCTATGCCCCAGCTTTGTTTACTTTTTCCCACCGAGGCTTCTAGACTTCTGATTGGCCAACATTTCGGCACGGTTAGGAATCTAGCGCCACCTGCTGCTTTGGCATGTTCATAGCAGCGTTTTCCTTCATTTCTGCCTTTATGTGTGGACGGGATTATTTTTTAAAACGAAAACGGTTTTCAAAAACACCCGTGTACGTGTGGACGTAGCCTCAGTCTCTGACTGGAAGCGCTAATTCGTCATTCGGCTTTTGTCAGACTAAAGTGACTGTTAAAACTGTTTGAAAAGCTCAGCTATACAACAAGGAGAGATTGAGAATTTCCTTTTAGTTCTCAGTTTATTTGATATTGACAAAAGTTAGTCCGTTTTGTCTGTTCTTCTGTAAAACAAACTAAGATTTATTTTTAGAATTAATATTTTGTTTCTAAGTGGAATTGACAATTTAGTCTGTTTCGTTTGTTCTATTTTGAAACTTAAACGCTTTAGCGGCTGCCTTTTGTGTAGTTTGCAATATTTGCCTTTATTTATCTGAAAAAGTCTCATGTTCCTTAAGTACATCTACCCTGTTGAACTTATTATGGGAAATAAATATTTAAATAAAAACAAGCTGCTGATTATTTCACATTTTACTTGTGAGCAACGGCACATTTAAATCTTACAAATATAGTTATTTGGCTTATATCGTGATAGATATCGGTATCGCCTGAAATGAAAAAAACATCGTGATATGAAAAAATCTCATATCGCCCAGCTCTAATTTCACCCCAAATATAAAATTTAACACGCATATTATATAGAGATTGAAAATGTGACGTCATTCACGGGTAGAACCGCAAAGGATTCTGGGAACTCGTGGCAAGAAGTACTAGCGCACGCAGGCTTTCAATTAAAATCAGTTACACAGCGATAAAAAGAAACACAAAAATGTCAAGAAGCTGTTGTATTATTAACTGCAATAGCCGGTCGCATGACAGCCACGGGAAGCCGACGGGTAAAGAGATCGGTTGTTATCGGATTACGACGTTTAAGAGAAATTGTTCGAGCCATGTTTCCGAAGTGACAAACAGGCGACGGATGGCCTGGATTGCAGCCATTCAAAGATCAAATATAACGTCCCAGAACACTCCAGCTCACAGGTTAGTCTGCTCCAAGCATTTCCACAAAGGTCAGTGTTTTTTAGTAGTTAATACGTCATTTTCATAACATAATTGGTGATATAGGTTACAAGCAAGTCTGGCGCTGAACAGAAATTGTCGCGCTATGCTCCTTTATTTATTGTGCATAAATAGTGAATTGTCCTGACACAATATTGCGTTTCGCTTCTGTTATTATGGTACACTGACAAAAACATATACTTTTATTCACAGGATAAAACAGGTTTTTTGTATCACTAATTGTCCAGTACAATTACAGCATACAATATTATTGTCACTGCTACATTTCTGTGATGCTACCAGAAATTATTTCCACTGCTAATTAATTACCGTTGAGCTCAAAGGTCCTATTAATAAACGGTTAACGAATGTGTATTTATGACGACAATTTGTGAGACTGGTAAACTTATGATATGTACGATGGTCTTTCGTTCTACACGGTGCGTTTCAAGGTCCTGCACCCATCCGTCGGTAAACTGTACCTGGACTTGTTGCAGTGACCGGAAGTTACTAAACTTCATGAGTGTATGCACTCACTCCAAGAACCGTATAATTATAAATATGCATATAAATATGCTACGATGAGATAGCTGACTTCATCTAACTAGCAAATGTTGTCCAGGCTACGTTGGTGATACAGTTTTTTTTAATGTGTATGATATTTTTGTCATGCGATTTTAAAGCCGGTCCTACAACCGCATCCAAGAATAACATGCAGCTTATCTCAGAACTGTCGGTGAAAATTATTCTTGGAGCTAGGTTTAATTGAGCTGCATTCTAAAGAGGTGCAATTTCACAATTTGTGTATATTTTCTAAGTTCACTATTTTGTCATGTGTTGAGAAAAACACAGATTTTAAAATTACATGGTCTAATATTTACATTTAGCATAACTGCAACATTCTTTTTTCTTTTTTTTCTTTTTTTTTAAAGACTCGAAAGGACTTGAAATTCAAAGTTTCAGACTTGTGACTTGACTCGGACTTTTACACCAGTGACTTGAGACTCGACTCTGACTTGCCTGACATTACTTGAGACTTGACTTGAGACTTGAGGATAAAGACTTGAGACTTACTTGAGACTTACTTGAGACTTGCAAAACAATGACTTGGTCCCACCTCTGTTTAATAGCATTGGACTGAGAACTAGAAACACAATACTGAGTGTACTTATTAGTGGTTTAATGACCGCCTCCACTAATCTATTAAGCAGAAAAGAAGGTTGAGACAAGTGTACGTTTTAACAGAGCATAATGGAAGGTGTTATGTTATATTTGTTCTTATGAATACAAGTAATACCACGGCGGTGGTAAAAAAGGCCCAGCAGCGTCTCCACTTTCTGAGAGTGCTCAGGAGGAACAACCTGGAGGAGAGGCTGCTGGTGACATTTTACAGAGCCACCATAGAGAGCATCCTAACGCACGGCATAACAACATGGTATGCAGGGTGCTCAGCTGCGGATAGGAAAGTATTGCAGAGGGTCATCAACACAGCCCAGAAGATCACTGGCTGCTCTCTGCCCAGCCTGGAGGTCACTGCAAACTCTCGATACCTCAGCAGAGCTGGCAATATCATTAAGGACCACTCTCACCCCAGCAATCAACTGTTTGAACTATTACCGTCAGGCCAACGGTACAGGTCACATAAAACCAGGACAAACAGATCCAGGGATAGCTTCTTTCCCAGAGCTATCACCGTAGTAAATAAGCACAAAAACAATTGAACCTGCTTAGCTATACCATACCGTCACTGCCATTATATTATGCTGCTATTCATACTGTCATTATATTAATGCTGCTATCCTGTATATATCTTACTTACTATTGTTTGAATACTTGCGATTGTTTTATTGTACTTTTTATATTTTACATTTATATTTATTATTGAATCTTGCACCAAGGGAGTGGCACTCCAATTCCGTTGTACTCTGTACAATGACAATAAAGGCTATTCTATTCTATTCTAATACAAGGTATGATAGAAATAGCCTGATATTCAATATTATTAAGAATTAGTCCTGTGGTTTTTCATAGTAAACCAATTATGAAAGTCCAGTCCTGCAAATATCTTGGTGTGCACACTGATAGCACCTTGAGTTGGCATATTCATATTGACTGGGTATGTTCTCAACTCCTGCAGAGGCTGTTTCTTACACATACTGGATGTGTATGGAGTTGAGGGGAAAAAATAAGTTTAATAAGAAGTGGGATAACCTGCATGGTTCAGGTACCTTTCTGTGAGATTGAAATCAAAGTTAACAGGCTTGGGTCAGGCTGCAATGAAAATGATTGGTTTAAACAATATTTGACCAGCGTGCATTTTAAAAATCCTTTTGTGAGCCATTCTGCATTTGGCACTCTCAGTATGAAGTAGTATTATTAGACATAGGGTGCAGACCCCAATGCAAACTAAACCAGGTTACAAAATATAATAAGATGAGGCTATAAAGGTTGCAGGGGAGTCGGCTATGTGATGTCTATTGTTTTATTTATTTTATTATTTTTTTAATGCCTGTCTGCTGGTGTTGTGTACCCATATGTGATGATAGGTGTAGCTTCAAAGTCAAATTTAACCACGGAGGTCTGTCTATAGCTATCTATGACCCATTCAGATAAAAACTGTATGTCATCGTCTTTAGTGTACTTGTGAATACCAAACTCTTGTGCATGAAGTAGTTTCACTGACGGTGTTCTTGATAAATACCAGTTTGTCTCCCTGTGGCAACAGTAAGGCCATGAGATGCTACTGCACCCCACTTTTGTTCATTATTAAGAAACAGCTGGGTTAGGAGTTTATGAGCAGACCCTATTTTCAACCTGGTATGCTAAGATAATCCCCTTTGGGCTTAGGGTCTGTATGTAAATGATGCAATGTTTGCTATTTTTAAAAGTCTCTAGAAACAATAATCTGGTGCCAGTATTTGCCCAAACATTCCTTGTCTCCATGCTGACCATTATGACGTCCCTTTCCGATGGGCCTTCCAATAAAAGTGAAAGCTGGAAAATCCACAGCTCTCATTTTGTCTAAAAATGTATTTCAAAGATTATCTAAAGCGATTGCAAGGCTTCAGCTGTCTTTTGGATAATTGGATAGAATTACAAGTTTGATTTCTTCTTCTCTGTTGCCGCTCCACTTTAATTGAGGCCAAACAGATGAGTAGATTCTTATATAAAAAGCTTTTCTAGTGCAGCTTAAACCTCTGATCATCTTTCTTTCATATTAACGTCTGTTTCTCTAAATTCTTTATTGTGTAAAAGGTATGTTTGTGATCTCTGCTTTACCATTTTGGGGCATAAGAAAGGTGACATAAGAAGCTTTCTGTGATGGTTTGGTGTCACAAAATCATCATCAGCTGCCTAACAACTTACTAGGAACCCACCCCGACATAAGTTTAAGGTGTTTTGGGAGTAGACATCAGACTCTGATAAGTAAGGCAGGCCGGAACGTCAACGAGAGCCTGTCGGCTCTTATCGCAGTCGTGCCAGTTGTATTTTTTGTGCTCTTCAGGGTAGGTCTCCCACATGCTTTAAAAACCACCTACCTTGCATGAAACATTTCCGTTCTTCATCCAGTTGTAGAAAATTGTTATGTAAAATACTTCCTCTGAGCCTTTTTGCAGTGCTGTCAAATCTCATTTTGCAGTAGCACTTAACCTACATGCTTATCCTCTGCCCCATTCAGCACTCTGAGGAGATTCCAGCAAACAAACACAGATTTAGTTTGTCTGGTGCTGGCTTTTAAACAAATGTAAACATTTAACTGAATACAAAGTTGATGCACATCTAAAATTATTTTCCTTCATCTCCACCACCACTAATCAGGTCATGCTTCAACTCTGTTTCAAAAAGTTCAGTATGCAGAGCCTTAGTCTTTGAGCTGTAGTACAGATGATAAACCATATCTTGTATTTTACTTTTTAGGCTTCATTATGAGGTTCTTGCTTTATCTTAGATTTGTGTAGTCAGCTTGGTAAGTATTTGACCACTGCTTTTGATTTTTGTAATTTTGCCTTTGTACACCACAACAATGGATGTGAAATCAAACAGGCACGATGTGATTGAAATGCAGACTTTCATCTTTAATTCAGGGGATTTCACAAAGTATTGCATTAACTGCTTTTTATAGTTTATATAGTCCCCTATTTTCAGGGGTATTTCATGTCTTTCTTTGGGAAACCTTTCCAATTCACAGGCTTTGTGTTGTCAGACAAAGCCTTCATCTCTCCTTTCCAACTGTCCACCTTTGTGGATAGTTTGACTTCTGTCTTTGGGCCAAGTTAAGAATGCAGGGTTTCCACCAGCGTGTTGAGATTTCTCATGTGACATCATAAACACAATGCTCAAGAGTTATCCACCATAATCGACATAATTAAACCATCGGTTGCTAGGGGAAAATGTGTATTGTGTATGTATTGAATCAGGCCCATAGATGGATTGTTCTCAGTCATACTTGCCTTTTCATCAGTCAATCAGGCCAAGCAAAATATAAGACTGATGCTGCTTTTTAAGGTAAATTTAAGTCTAAATAGATGGATAAACATAAGATAAGATAACCTTTATTAGTCCCACGTGTGGGAAATGTGTTTTGTTACAGCAGGGGACAGTGCAAAGTTGCATAGAAAAATAAGAGAAAAACACTGGAATAAGATATCAATAAGATAGAATAAAATACTATATACAATCGAATAAAATAGAATACAAATGCTATATACAATTGAGTATAATACAACGATGCCAGAAAAGAGTATTGCACTTAGTGTTATTGCTATTGCACATGTGTGGATGTGTGTGTTTGATCAGTTGAAGTCTTTGTTGTGGAGTCTGACAGCAGTGGGGAGGAAAGACCTGCGAAATCTCTCCGTCCCACGTCGTGGGTGCCGCAGCCTGCCACTGAAGGAGCTGCTCAGTGCTGTCAAAGTCTCCTGCATGGGGTGGAAGATGTTGTCCAACAGGGATGACAGCTTAGCCACCATTCTCCTGTCACTCACCACATCCACTGGGTCCAGAGGGCATCCTAGAACAGAGCTGGCCCTGCGGATCAGCTTGTTCAGTCTCTTCCTGTCCCCGGCAGAGATGTTACCACCCCAGCAGACCAAACCATAAAAGATGTCTGAGGCCACCACAGAGTCATAGAATTTCTTCAGGAGTGGGCCATTCACTCCAAAAGACCTGAGTCTCCGCAGCAGGTACAGCCTGCTCTGCCCTTTCCTGTAGAGGGCGTCTGAATTATGAGTCCAGTCCAGTTTGTTGTTCAGATGAACACCAAGGTACCTGTAGCTGTCTAGTCTCAATGTCCATACGTTGGATGTTCAGTGGTTGCAGTGGAGGATGTTTGTGCCTGCGGAAGTCTACCACCAGCTCCTTGGTTTTACTAGTGTTGATCTGGAGGTAGTTCAGCTGGCACCAGTCCACAAAGCCTTGGGTCAGTCCTCTGTACTCCTTGTCGTCCCCATCAGTGATGAGGCCGACTATTGCAGAGTCGTCAGAGAACTTCTGCAGGAAGCAGTGGGTGGAGTTGTGGGAGAAGTCTGCAGTGTAGATGGTGAAGAGGAACGTAAAATTTTACATTAAAAGTCCTTGAAATCAAAGAAATTATAAATTTCATGATACATTTTTTAATCTTTACAGATATTAGGTAGACAGCAGAATAATAATACAATTAAGAAAGTTAGCAGTCTACACAACTGCTTACGTCAGTTACCTTATATTTCATGTGTAGTCCAGGTCAAATTATATGTGAGGAAAGGGCATTCTGTTTTGCCTATAGTTGTGTAAATGAGTGCATAATAAATATTGAGGTGAAGATTACATTTACAAAACCTTTTCATTTCTTAAATATAAAATTTTATTTTCATTTAAAAAAAGAAAAAAGATTAAACTGGAGGCTAGCTCTGACTCTGCCTAGCTTTAGCTTTAGTCATAGCAACTTTTCCATTGTCAGCTTGTTTATAATATGCATGTTCAGCTGTTCGAAGGTGGTTTAAGTAGATTAGGTCTGTTACAAAAGGTTTTGCAGTGGTTCCCTTCGCAGTTTAGTTTGGTTAAAATTGTGTCATAAGTCACTAAGAAGAGCTTTTACCATGCTAGCCTGTAGCTTCCATGTTTCTCCTGAGGTCTTTATTGCAAAGATTTTTTTTTTAAAGTACATTTCTATTCAGATAATCAGCTTTTTATTTGGATAAGTACATTAAACTTGTCAACAAGTGCCAATGTCAAATCCCGCACTGCGTTTGTGTTTGTTTCATTTTGAGAATCCAGGTTGTTCGCTCGGGTGTTTCTGTGTTAAGAGAAGGTGATAGTCTGTTTGGTTTTTGCTTCTTTGCTTTTTGGACCAACACTCTTCATTGTGTCCAGCTTTATCATGTTGACATCACAAGCTGCTGCTTAGCAGTGTCTCTCTGTGTGCATGTGTGTTGATTCACCTTTTGTTCAACTCTTTTGCAAAACCAGTTGATTTCTCTGTTGCACACTTTCTAGCAAGCCCATTTCTATGTTGAGCTCATCCAGGACATTATGTTAATGCCAGTGTTGCTGCAAATCTGCACAGGTGTAAAAAAAAAAGGTGTTTTGTGCTCAGCCAGTCATTTACCACAAGCAGCAAATTGTCTTTTATGTAAAACAGTTTCTCAAGGCAGATACTAATCCAATTTTTTGGTTCTCTTTGCATATTAGAGGCATGGAACGGTGGATTCAGGTGTGTCCAAGGAGCTGAATCTAAATGTCCACACAGACCTGTTTCTTTTCTCCCTCATTTCCATTCATGACTCCGTAATCTTGCTTGAAGCCGTCTCTGTTTAACGAATGCCAGATATAATTGTGATTGTTACATGAGTTGTTTTTCTAAAGTATTCTCATTTTAGTTAGTGGCCGTGGGAAGAACACACCATCTGGGATGTTGGCCCTGTCCCACAGTCTGACACAGACACTGAAACAAAGCGTGCACTCTTCCTGCTTAACACTTCGTTGCAGACAGTACAAAATTTAAAAAATTGGTGTCAACAAATAGAACCATTTTGCCATTATTGGTCATTTTCTCGTAACAGCAAAAAAACCTGCCATGCTTGTCCGTGTGTTCATGTCCTCCCCCATTATTGTGTCCTCGCTGTATCTCTTTGTGCTCAGTTAAGTGTCTCCACCGCTGCCAGCAGTAGAAATAAAATTGAGCTAGTGGAGATTTGGGAAGCCTGCATACAGCATCCACTGCACCACTTCCTCCACTCTTAGTATAATCTTCCAGAAATAATATCTTGAATTAACTCCCACTCTCCTCCTGCAGTAGTGTCCTTTTATAAAAACAATATAATGCATTGTCAGTTTTCAACAGAATGCACCAAATTGCAGATTGGCAGTAAATCTTCTGCAAACGAATGTGCCACAGCACCACGCCTTTCTCCTCCGATCTCAGAGAACGGCCCAGCGGTCTGTCGGCTTCTTTAGGCTGCAGATTTGAACTGTCCAACCTGCAAACAGATTGCGAGCCATTTTGCTCTGAGGTTTATAGCTCATGGCAAATGCTTGTTCAGCCTTTCACAGACTTGCTGTAAATGTCAGTCCTCTGTAGTTTCATAGATAATAAACCACATCCACTCATCCATACGTCTACATGAGTTGGTAAAAGACGTTGACAGCGATGTAAACCGTGCACTAAGCCCTTGTTTATATATTTATGGAGCATCCCGTTGTTTATTTCTAACGTTTTTCTGAGCCAGCACCAACATTTATGCAGCGTTGGGATTTAAAGCAATTTATATTCCTTAAAATCCCCCATTAACTCTCATTTTATTCTGCTTCTAACAGCTTCTAGGTTGTAAATTGCAAAAAAAAAAAAAATTTAAAAAATAAGACTTTTAGACACCTTTTGCTGACTGAGAAGGCAGTTTAATTTTCACATTACTGCAGCCTCAAAATGTGGGAGATGGCACACAAGAAATGCCAGTTAATTACACAGATCAAATCTATCACTTATTTTAAATAGTGTCTCTCTACATAGAGACAGTATTTCAGCTAGCATAGTGCTACAGAGTCAAGTTACTTTACCTCTGATTTGCCTGAAATTGATAAGGTTTACAATTTGGACATATTATATCATGTTTACTGTGAAATTTTAGCTTTATATATTTAAAAAAGACTCATCTACCGACTCTCAGGCTTTTTATTTTCTTGCACATTTAAATCTGAGGCAGTGTTTAAACATTCACTTTAGTTTCATTTATATAGTGCCAAATGACAATAACAGTTCCGTCAACTTGCGTTATATTTATAAAGGTAAAGACTCTACAATAATACAGAGAAAACAAAGAAAACAGCAACAATCAGATGATGCCGTATGACCAAGCAATTTGGTGACAGGGGGAAGGAAAAACGCCCTTTTAACAGGAAGAAACCTCTGGCAGAAGCGGGCTCAGGGAACGGCGGCTATCTGCAGCGACGGTTTGGGAGTGAGGCTGAATTTTCTGTGAATAATTTGGAGTGATGCTGACTGTATTTGGATACACCATCTACTGATATTTGTTTATGATACAACTTTTTAGTAATATTTTCAGAATCCAGCATGAAAGTTGAATGTAAATCACATAACTATTTAATTTAATCTATTTGTGAGGCTAAAATTGTAATAAAGCTTGAATAATACATAAAACATTTTTGCAAATCAGAGATTGTCAAGCAGACGGCCCACGATGATATGAAATTGAGTGACCGAATACTTACATGATTTGATATAAATGTAGCAGGTGGCTCATTCAAATAGTACTTCTTGATCAGAAATACACTCACCTTCAATAGAGTGGATCTTTGCAAACAGCTGCAGATCCAAACCCTACCAGCCTCTTCATGTAGATTTTCTTTTTTTAACTGCAGTTCTCGTCTTTTGTTGTTTTTGAAAGACTAATGTTAACGTGAGTTTGTATCATAAGGTGAATATTTTATTTTTTCACCTGAAAGCATGTGGTGCACCTCCATTCCTTCATTTTGCACCTTCAATTTTGTGTCAGATTTACAAAAAAGGAAAGACATCGGATAAAATCATGGTGTGACTTCAGAGACGTACCTTACTCAAATAGACTGCATGTTTCTCTTTAACTGCAAAATTTCTCTGACACGATGTGCAGAACGGTAACTCAGTAATGGCCAAAGGCCTTTGCCTTCCTGTCACAATCTATCTGCCTCCCATTCAGTGGTTGGAAAACCAGAAGAATGCAAATGAAATGTGGTTAATCAGCTGAGAAGTGAATGTAATTAGGAAGCAGAGGGGAGCGGTCATTTTTGAAAATGATTGTTTCTGTTATATATGCAGAGATTTGTTGCTCGTTATGATTTCATATTGTGAACACTTTACAATAGGGAGTCTCTCTGCAAATACACAGCAGCTGCAATGGTTCACTGCAGACGTGTTGTGTCAGTGTGTGTGCTTTTTCTACATGCAAAGTTCGATGATTTGGTTAATGAGGAGGCAGCTAACTGCTCACCCTGCAGTGACCTCAGTGTCAGAGCAGGAAGTTGCTCATCTGATCAGTTCTGAGCTCATCTGCAATCTGTTTTTAGTATACTAAAAAATTCCTATATATAATTGTATACACCTAATTAGAGGTTTGTAGTGCACAGCAGTGGGTTTTGTTCTTTTTCTTGAGTATGTGTTTTCACTACAGTCTTGATGCTGAGTGTAACTATCGGTGAAAGTACACTTTAACAAACTCCTGGTCTGTTTCACTACTGTCTCAACATCTTTCTGTCCAGTGGATTCACAATTGTTTTCACTTTCACTAACTCCTTTTACACGACTGCCCTGAGACCTCAGTGATTTTCACCACCTGAAGGTATAAATAATCCACCAGGATTCTGTGAGGAACTTCCTACAAACCAAAAACAAGCTAGTGGAGGAGAAAGTAACTCTGAGAGCTCTGCAATCAATATTGTACTGATTTATTAACTACAGCTTTTCCCATGAGTGTTAATTTGTGTTCAAATTGTTGAGCAAGACTAAGAGAAGAGCTCTTTAAGAATGAATACAAAGAGAAGATTTGTAGAGATTCTTAATGCTTTGAAGCCTGGAGGAGCCAAATGATTCTCCTCTCTTTCTCAATTTCCTTGGTAGAAAGCGGTGAAGTTTTGAAGTCCCTGACATCACAGCTGGGCAGCAGGTCCAGTTTGAGGTATGTGAAATATTACACACACTATAATGTGCGAGTAAGTTCTGAGATGGTGATTGTTGTGCAGAAATGGGGCAAGACCCAGATGGTAAAAGTACATTTTGCAAATGAGAATCAGTGCAACGTGATTTGTGATACTTGGAGATGCATCCTTATCATCTGCAGAAGCTGCACCAAGGGTTAGTACTACAAACAGAGTAGGATTTGCAGCTAAAGCTTCATTGAAATATTCAGGTTGAAAAGTTGCAGACACTACAACAGAGGAACATTACTCAAATATCTCCATCTTTGCTCTCAGTCACAGTGGTAACCAATACCAAAATAAGCCACTATTGTCAGATAATGTGTGTCTAGGAATGTTTATGTTTACTCTGGTATTAGATCTTCTATGCAGTGATTGAGAATGGAAAAAAAAAAAGATGTAATAACAACTTCATTCCATGGATAAATATGGTTGTACAAGTCATATTTTATTTAATGTGATTTACAAGGATATAAATAATGGCCAAAATTACAAAAATCAGTGTGCTGGAAGCCCAAGCCTATGTACATTAGTTGGTCAGCAGTGATGACACCAAATAATTCATGTTAGTTTGCACTCAAAATACAGTCTCTACAATCTACCACTTTTTTTTTTTTAAATGTCCAACCTTTATTTTGGTACCATGTTTCCAGTGCCATTTGCTGCAAATCCTTTATTCTTTTCTTTTACATGTATGAACAATGAGTTGGCAAAATATCTATGTACACTTTATAACTGGATGATTTCTCATCCAAATAATACAGTAATACTGCGTTTTTAAAATAGTACATCTGTTAGATAAGAGTAGAGCCCCGTGAGAAATGATGGAGAGTTGACCTGACCTAAAAGTTAGCTAGCCACCTGCGACATTCGCTCTCTGTGTACAAGTGTGATCGCCTAGTTTCGGATTTTATTTTATTTTATTTATTTTTTTTGTTAAAGGATTGCCATCATTCTCAGGCCCAAGGTTTTCATTTCAGCATATCATAGAAAAATAATGTAACATTAAGACAACAGTAGACAAGAATTGCACAAGTATAATCATAATCCTCATGGTAATATAATACTCTCATATTAAACATTAAAATGTCAGGCAATACGAATAGAATACTTTTTTTTTTTTAGACTCTAGATGCTTTGTTCACATAGGCTCTTCATTCATTATGAGACACCCGTTGCATCTTGAGCGTGTTGCAGCTAGTCATTTACACACTTGTGCATATATCTCTTTATTATTTTCTGACATTAAAGGAAAAACAACAACAAAGAAATAAAATAAAGAGGACCAAAAGAGCCAGCCAGACATCGTGGAACTCATGCCAACACTGACACATGCCCGGGGATGCCCTTTAGTCAGCCCGCCGTCTATTACCTAAACATGCCCTGTAACCATACTCACAGTCTCCATGGAGATGCTGACCTGCCAAAAAGTTCGAAGGTCATGCCTCCCAGTTGGGCGCATAAAACGGATCCTGCTGGAGTTGCAGAAAGTTGAGGCTGCTTTCAAATAAGTGTACATTCAGAGCAGACGGTCGTCTGTCAAGATGCAGTCCTGTCAGTGTGTGTGTGTGTTTAATTATTAGTTGGTCCGATGTTTACCGTGTCTAGCAACACGTGGATGAATGACGTTAAAATTTTGTAGTCAACTTTAAACACTGTGGAGTAGCATCCATGTTTGTAGTCCTTTTGAAAAGTGAACAAGAGGGTCCTTTGTAGTCCTTTTTGCATTGTGTGTGTGACAAGGTCCATGTTTAGGGCTGGCTACATTCTTTGCATTCCACAGTAATAGACATGAGCATCCGGCATTGCCCTGCAAATGAGATGACATCACTTATCGAGAGAGCCCTCACACCCCGCCTCTCCACTGGCCCCCCTGTTCAGCAAATCCAAAATGGCCACCATGCGTTTCACAAGCCACATGCTAAACCTTTTACATACAAGATTTATTCCCCCAAATAAAACAAGGTTTATGGGCTGGGAAAAAAAAATGAAAACAAAGTAAAAAAAAAAAAAAAAAAAAAACTCCACGTGATTAAAGTAATTCTGAACATATACACAAACATGTGCTGAAAAAAGGTGCTAGAAAAGCAAAAGTTCACCTAGATCTTCCTGTGTCACAGGTCAAGTTTAAAATATAGTTTGTCAAAGAAATTTACAAGTTTATCTCCAAAAAATAATCTGATATAAAGAATCAAAAAGTTGAAATACATTCTAGTAGCCTGCTGGATGAACCAGTTTGAGTCAAAGTTAGACTGTGCTACATCACCTCTCCCAAAGTTCAGCTCTCCTCTTTGATTAAAAAGTGTTTAAAAAGTCTAAATTTCCCTCCAGTTGTCAAGTTAGGACAACATCCCTCCTCACTGTCAGCTCCCACACGGTGCTCAGAGACAGCTAAAACACTGTTTCGCCTCTTAGCAGTGCTCTGGTTTCAAATCTTGTTCAAGTTATCAGGGGCAGTTGGACAAAAGGGCTAAAATGAATAGTAAAGTGAGGGATGGAGGCAGTTGGAGGAGAAAAGGAGGAGAGAGACGAAGCCAAATGGTTGCACCCATAAACAGGAAGAAAAAGAAACAAAAAAAACAAGAAACTGGAAGCAGAATAACCGAGTGGTTGACTGCTGACTGACCGACAAACATGAAGTGGAAAAACAGAGCTGACCATTCCCCCTACAGGTGGAGACAGAAGTGCACCACAGCCCTGGGTTCAAAGGTCATGCGCCAGCCCTGCAGGCAGGAGGATGTGGCCCAGGCCAAAGAGAGGGGGGGAGAGCAGAAATAAAAGAGAGAAGAGACAAGGAGGAAGAAGAGAGAGACAACGCAGCGCCAAACGTCATCATGCAGTGGACAGGCTCGGCTATCGGGGGCGGGGCGAGATGTTTTTTTAATTTAATTTTTTTATTTTTTATTTTTTCAGCCGGTGAGGTGGCGCGGCGGCGTGCGTCGCTCGTGCCCAACTCCGGGGCGGGGCCCCGGTACAGGGCAACCTCTGAAAGGCACACACACACAGGATTGGACAAGGCGGGTGTATGTTAGAAAATAGTGGTCTCGTACTTGGTGTTGACTCCTCTTTTGGCCTCCTGACCTGGCTCCACAATCCACGGCACGTTGGCATGGCCCTTCTGATCCATGGATGGCTGCTCCATCTGACACAGAGAGAGTCGGAGGAGGAGGACGGGGAGAAGCAGAGTTAGAAAAAAAACAAGAGGGGGAGAAGCAGGACAAACGGCCAATTTATTATATAGTATCGCTGTGTTGAATGATTTCAAACCAAACAATGCAAAAGTCTGTGTTGTAGTTTTAAAAAAATCCACTTGAGGTGCAATTTTCAGATATTATTTCATGCTGATAGTCGGTGACATCAGAGTGATACAGTAGAATGAATGAGATGGAGGTGGAGGATCGGCTGCTTACAGAGAAATGAGGTGGCGGGAGAAAATATTACAGATGAGAAAGCAGAACTGAGAATATACACTTTTTTTTTTTAATATGAATAAATGTCATGTCTGTGTTCACACTGAGGCAGTGCATCACCTATAAGCTGTACAAATGGTAAATGAACTAGTTCTTATATAGTCCTGTCCCACTCTAAAATGCTATACAACCTTCTTCATTCACAAGCACTTTGGCCTTGGCTTACCCAAGGATGCTTTGGCACTTCCAGGGATCGAACCACAAACCTTCCGTTGAGCAGACAACTTGTTCTACCTCCTGAGCCACTTCCTGCAGCTTCGAAGACTTTTAACAGAGATGCTGTCTGTAACTGCAAAGCCATCGTGGTGGCTGAGAAACAAACCAAACAATCTAGAGCGCTTTCAAAAATAACCCCAAGGCAACAATCAAGAGGCGTATTGCCGAGGGTGGCTTTCCTCCAGTCTGTTGGTTTGTTTTCAGATGGTTTTGGGGGATGGCAGCGGCGGTAAAGTTGACTCGGTACAGGAATACGCGTGTTTGTAAACTTGAATTGCAAACATATATGAGCAAATTATTAACTGCATCTCCATGTAGTGTTAACATTTTATAATAAAGCCAAAAAAGATCAGCTTTGAAAGGTGTCGTAGTGTTGTTGGAGGAAACTGGATTAACTCTGCGGTGCACTGACAGAGCCATGGTTCTGTTATCTTCTCTTAACACACTGCTACAGCAACAGTACTGAAACTAACTGTAATTTTAATATGGTTCTCTATCCTCTTCTTTACACACACACACACACACACACACACACACACACACACACAGCCAGAGCAAGACCATATAATCCTGTTTTGGGGTTATAGGATTAAGGCAAACACAGACACACTTTCGATCTCGCGGCATCACAACACATCACGCTCAGTGAAGAGCTCATCCAGAGCATCACCAGTATCAAATTCATCAACCACACATGAAGACGCTGAATGAATCGTCTGCCTTCAAAATGAATTTTTCCCAAGGAAGGGGTGGGAAGAGAAACTTTAAGTGATGCTACCGGGGCGTCCAATGTTTGATTTGGCTCCGAAGTCAGTGGTCCAAACCGATGTAAAACATGCTCTTTGTAGTGTGGGTCTATTGAACTTTTGAATAATTTCTTGGCGCACTACATACACTGTGGAATGGCAGTCGTTCTTTAATGACCCTTTATAAAAATCATATGCTTTGTGTGATAGATGAAGATGTTTCTGGGCGAGTGTGAGGTTGGGCCAGAAGTGAAAGCACTCGAAATATAAAAGTTCAGTGCAAGCATTTAGTTCTGGAAGTACTGAACCTACGTGGTTTTAAGTGTGTTTAAGCATTTAGCTCATTTTTAAGCATTTGTTATAAAGGGTAGGCAGTGTCTTAAAATGCTCCAGCAGGCCACTCTGAGTCCAGCGTTTGATTTGATGATTCGCATGAAAATGACTTGTGAAGTTTTAACTACACATTCAATCCCTGAGAGATCTTACCGGTAATATAAGTACAACAGTAGACATCAGTTTTTCCACATGAAATTAAATGAAAGAATCTGTCAGCACTCTTCAGGCTTAAACTGGAAGGAATAAATCTGTAAACTGCAGATTTATGCTGTAAAAAAACAAATAACACATTTCTGTAGATGTTGAAAACCCAGAAACTTTTCTCCCATTTAATTCTTTATTACCCAATTACATTGGTGTATGAGTATGGAGGGACCCATGGGGATCTTTATAAAGGAAAAATGCAGTTAAAAGTCCAAAATTTGTCCCTTGTTATCATTTTCCAAAGCTATCCAGTGAGGCAGACTGGAGTCTTTGCCAGACCGATTCTGGCCCCCGGGACTTATGTTTCACAGCCTTGATCTAAATGAAGTACAGCCTCTAATGTTACAATCAAACTAGGGAAAACCATAGTTGGAGACTGCAGGACGACCACAATTATTGTGAACTTCCAGCCCTATTGCCTTAGTTGCTTCAAAGAACAATCTTCAAAGTAAATTTGACATGTGATAAATTGGCAAGAAGACCAATTTGCTCCAATTGAATGGAGTCAAGTTGTTCAACTGTAACAAATCAGTAAAAAACGCAAATCTGTTGCCATCTATATACACAGAAATTCACATAAAATTCTAAGTCCTGCCAGACCCTCATAAATTTAAAACAGAAATTCAGAAATTCATTCCCACATAGTGATATAGTTTCTGCAGAACGGAAATGTAACTGCAAAATGCTATAGGCAGTCTAAAACCTTACTTTTATATAGGAATATAAACAGAAAATAACCAGTTGAATCAAGTCCCCTATTGCGATGCTTTCCTGCTGAGTTGCACTTGTCGGTGAAGACTGACTCAGGGTGATTACAATATGCTGGAAATCTGTCTCCATTTATAAATTAGATGGAAATTATTTGCAGACTGCTGCTAGTCTATCTGAGGGTGACTGCAGTCAATCTGAGTCATACTGCGATGGTGTGGAGACAGGTTGCCTTCTGCCAGTTGACCCAAGCAATCACCATGTGATTGAAATTGGTTGCCCAGAATTTGAGTGTGTTGCACGTTCAACACACTCAATATAATATATAATATACTATATAACTATAAATCAACGTAGTCTTTGGGCAACCACCAGTTTTTTCCAAATCGGAAAGAGGTTGCGGTCCTATTTTCACTGTAGTATGACTGAGCCATGAAAGAGCAAGTAAATGGGGAAAATTTATGTAATTCAGTATTTAGGCCACACAACCTGCAGCATGTGCCACTGAAAGGCTGACAACACTTGTCGTAGCTGGCAAGCTAGGACATACAAGGTCACTAATGATGAGAATCTTTGGCAACTCTAAGAATTTATTAAACACAAAAAAAGAAAGGAAGGAATTCACGAGATAATTATTGACTGAGTCGAATTCTCAAGAGCCAGACCCTTTAATTAGCATAATTTAACAAAATTTAAAAAAGACCAAAAAAAATCCCTCATCCTTCAGCTCGGTCCAATTACTGTTAGCTGGTTTATACGTCCAACCACTCAACTCTACTGTTTATTGATCAAAGCGCTTTATTTATATTAATTTACCATCTCAAATATACCACAAAGAAGGAGGCGGTGCATCTCCATCCAGAGGCTGAATTGGTACAGACAGACACGTAAAAACTGAAGCACTTATGAAATGGATTGGCTCTGCAAGATTGGCTGTCTTTTTAATACCAGCGCTACTAAAAGTGATATGGAGCCATGGGGTAGTAAATGAAGAAACACACACAGCAAAGAGGACACACAAGGATGCAGAGTCAGTTGAGTAAAAGCAACAGAATTAAAATGGAAGCACTTACAGATGGCGCCTTCTCCTTGAATAAATGAAAAATTATGTGAAAACAAAGGATAAGAGAAGGAAAAGCGTGGAGGACCTGTGACTGAGCTTTGTGAGGAAGATGGAAGAGTCGAGAGGGAGGAAGAGGAGGGTGAAGAGGAGGCCGGTGAGGGGTGTAAATGTGGCCCAGTGACCAGCGGCTGGAGGGGGGCATGATGACCTACAGGGAGGCAGAGGTCATACACAAGTCAAAGTCGGCCTGCTCCAAAAGCAACAAACCAGCAAGGCAAAAACCACAGCCAGGACAGAGCAGCTACATGGCAACAGAAAAAAGGCAACAGCGGTCTAAAACCAAGAGCAAAAAAACCATGGCAACAACATGGCAGCAAATTCATTGCCCTGGAAACAGCGGGGGACAGCAGCATTACCACAACACAGCAAAACTCAAACTGGAGAAGGCAATGTTACGCCACACTTATATAGCAACTCCTGCATGGCAACAACACTCCCACTAGTATGAATATGCCACAGCAACTGTACAAAAAAAGCTCTCTAACACTCAGGCTCAGTTTATTCAAATGGATTTAGACAATTTTCCCCAGGTTCATGATGGGTTTCCAGTTGTTTTAAAGGTTGTTAAAGGGTAAGGGCTTCCTAGTCTCTCAGTTTGTCAGTTAGATTTGTCTGGTTAAGTAACAAAAAATATAGCAACAGCGAAAACACTTAAAAGCCCGATTTTGCTAACCAATTAGTGAAACCACGACTGCTATGTCCATCTTTAATATACAGTATATGAGGTGGAGGCATTTTTCTACACTCATAGTCTCCATCTTCCATAAGGACTTCTAAACAGCTGTTATAATCTGATACGGCCCAGGCCTATTGTAGACCATCTAAAATGAAATCTGTTGCTTTACAAGTGTCACATTACAGATTACAGTAACATACCAGTCTTCGTTAGTTCAAAGTTCACCTTTGTAAGTTAAGTGGAAGTTGGGGGGGATTTGCAAGCTGATATGCTCACAGGGGAAATATGACAATGGGAGGTTGTGGAGAAACTGTTACTGGTGCACAGAGAAACAAAGCTACTGTATTTTAAAGGACATGGGTTTAGAGGTGCTGGAGGATGGAGATCATTGCTGGCGGGTGGCAGGAATATTAAATGAATCCTGCAGTATCTTTGCCCTGCTGCACACCACAAGCCATTAACTACATCACACACACATACATATACATGAAGCAGGCAGGAAAAAAGACAATTAATGGTTAATGTAATGGTTGCCGACTAAGCAGATTGTGTGTACACATGCCATCATCCATCATCTCTGTAGGCACTCTCCTTTCCCATCTTTCCTCACCATCTCACATCTCACACTAACTTTAGAAAGCGAGAGCAGTCCTATGAAACTGCTGTTCCACTCAATCACCTTTTTTTTTCATGACTCACAGTATGTAAATTTGGTCCAAGCACACCGTTACAGCAGCAACTATAACTCTGTACCAGGCCTTTTGGACTCACATGTGTGCTGCTGAGCCTGAGCTGGTGTTTGTCAGTGGAGGAGGGTAGTGAGTGCAGAGTGGGTTAGGGTGACTATTTTAATTGTCTGTTGTGGGGTTTATGGAAGGGCTGCAGGTTTATTGATAGACTTTGTGACGCCGTATTTGATGGAGGCATGACACATGCTTTTATGATACCATTTGGGAAAGAAGCTGTTAAACAGCGAGGGCTGGGTATTGATTACCATAATTTATATGTATCAATATAAGTTGCATAACTGTTAGGGGCATATAGAGTCCACTAGAAGCATGACTGATAAATTTTGACTTGTCTGAGACCTATTAAGCTCATTTCAGCTTCAGATTTTAAGCCTTGGACTCAACTCGAGAGGCTTTGAATGAATGTGTCCAAAGTAACTGCTGCAGACTCTTAGTTCACCACCTGCCTAAAACAGGCCATTTTACTTCCTCTCCTTTTTAAAGCCACAATCCCTTTAAAATTTCTTCTCTTTGCCGTTTGCAAACGGGAGGTTTGACCAGTGGGTGGGTGCATGAGATAATATCCTCGCTTTGGTGTCATATAAGAGTACAAGAGTACATCCAAGAACAGAAAAACACTCTGAAATTGAGCCATTGGTGCATCTGCAGCCTGAGCTTTTGGAACACTATAACTGTAATATTTGAAACCTTGGACACTTTTAATATGACCATCCGTCATTGTAGCTTTTGCCTGGGCTCAGACGTTGGACTCATCCCGATTATCGAGTTGACACAAGACATGAAACAGTTTTCGTTTGCAGAACGATCTGTTCAATAAGCACTATTGAAGGGCTATCTTTTAGCCCATCGATGCTACAAGCTGGAGTAAAGCCATTGTCAAGCTACTATACAGCCACCAACGAGGATATCTATTACACTTCAGGGAATGTCAGGCTAAAGGAGGAAACGGAACAAGTTCACAGTTCTGAATGATATCTGCGAGCAGAAATAAGGGCAAAAATGGAGCACTTTGCTCTGCTTAACCATCATCGTTCTCTAAATCCATTACGGTTACATTCAAGTGCTTTCCTGCAGGTTTGAGAGAAGACTAGGTTTTTTCCTCTTTTGCTCTGTATGCACTGATGCAGCTTAAGTGAAGCTCCTCAGCTTATCATTTAAACCATCAAAGCATTTGTATATCAGCATTTGTATTTATTTCTTATAATACCCAGCCCTACCTTAAGCAGATTACTGCACATGAGCGAAAAGCTCTTCCCTATAATGCAGTCCTCCACATGAGAATTCTTTATCTTCTTTTACACAGAACCCCCCCCCCCACACACACACACACACACACCCGGAGAGAGAGCGGGCAAGCCTCCCTGGAGCTTTATGCAAACACGCATCATCAATCAGCCAAGTGTGTAAGAGACTGCAGGGACAGTAAGACTGAGTGAACGCTTAACAGATCAAATATCCACCTACACCTCTGCCGCTTAGTCCGCTGGGCCAAGGCGCACGCAAGCAAAGAACATGAGCAGATAGAGCTAGAAAACCAATCTCAGATGTTTAGAAATAATGTAAATGAGTGAGGATGATACTGGTAGGGTATTATGGACAGAGTCCAGTGAAAATAGGAGTGCTTTATTGGAATGAAATTCAAAAAATTTGAAGCTTTTTCACTTTAGACCAAAGCAATCCAATCCAGACCATCTGGAACATGTGGCCTCACTATTGTGGAACTTGACAGGGATGGATTTTTTCTTTGAACAGTAGTGCAGCTGTGCAGCTGCGTTACTTACAGACTTGCGGATGTTGATGCGTGGCTTAGGGACAGGTTTGCTGGGTTTGCTGTCGAAGCTTTCGGGCAGTGTGGATGATCCGTGGCCACTCTTCCTAGCCTGTAGGGCTAGCTGGTAGGCCACCTCGAAGGCCTGTCCAAGCGTCAGGATGATCTCGTAGGCCAGGTTCTGATATAAAGGCAAAATCAAATAGGTTAATGTGATCTTGGACAGTGAGTTTGATGTTCACCTGTGAGCACAGCAGAGTGTCAATACTGACCACATCAAAAGCAGTGAAGACATGGCAGTAGTGGTGACTGGACTTGAGGTCTTTGGTGATGTAGGCAAATGTGGACAGATCCTCTGGATCCTGAGCTGCACACGAGATGTTACGAATCTCATGCTCCGCTATGATGTTCTACAGAGAGAGAGCGAAAGACGGAGAGGAGGAAACAAAAAGAGAAAACACAGAAGCAGAACGATAAAGAAGCGCACAGAGAGATCGTAGATTATCTCCATTGAGCCACTTCACAGAAAAACAAATCTGATTTATTATTCATCTCAAACTCATAATCACTGTAGCACACTTTTCAGTTTGAGACGTTTCTGGAGTCACTAAGTTGGAATTTGTCCTCTGGTAATGTCACTGGAGAACGCTCAGACTTTGTGTTGCGTTAATTAAAGCACATCTCAGCGCTGTGAATTAAAAAAACATCAAAGCCCAAAGAGAAGTTTTAGCGGGGGCCAACATCAGTAAACATTACATTTAAGTTAGAAGTTGCTTTGAGCTATTATAAGAAAATATGCTGAAAATGCATTAAACTTTGATCTAGAAGAAGTGGATTTTTTTTAAGGGCATGAAAATGAAAACATTAAAACAACATATTGTAGAGATTAAAAAAAACGGTGCAATGCAGATGATTCCACCTGAGAGAAATCAAAAAGAAGTTGCATAACATTCAACCAGTGAAATGCCAGGTTAGTCATACAGGACAGAGCTGTCTCTCTGCACTGATTATATATAAATAGGCATATTGATTACTTGGTTTAAGCTAAGAGAGGAATCCTCTCCTTGTAGTTGTTGTTTTGGGTGAACCCACACAGCAGGTAACCACAGAGGACTAATAATGACTTACTATATTTGATCTTCCTAATGGATTTTGTACTTAATACTGTTTCTTTCCATCTGTCGTTCGCGGTTTAGTACATTAGTGAAAAGCCACGAGAACGGCTGCACAGATAGTTTTATTATTACATTTTAAAAGATGTTTTGAGGATGCTTTTTATACATTAAGCGCTATAATGGTGTCAACAGGAAGACGCATAATCATTTTTCCAAAGTCTGTGTAATTTCCCTCCACAAATAATTGCACATTTAATTATCTTTATATTGTGTTGGAGACAATCGCAGATATACGTAGCAGCGGACGTCTTCACGCAGCCCATTTTAGTTTCCAGGGCGTGGAGGAAACCCTACACTAGCCTAACGCAAAATGAGTTGTGGCGTGCCGTTGTAGAGGGAGCTGCTGCACATTTCATCTCCTTCTGTGTTCTATAACAACGCAGGACCGAGAGAAGGCACAAGCATGTCTGTGTGACTAATTGGAGAATTGAATTGCCAAATACAGATTTACTTGGGATTTTTTTTTTTTTAATTAATTAATTTTCTGGTAAGAATCACCAGCTGGTCTCCTTCTCATCACTGTTGGGTAACTTTAATATCTAAAACTGTCTCTGTATATTTCAGTGTGGATGACCTACTTGAGCATACTCTGTTTTAGTGCAATTCAAACAAGAATCCGAATATGTACCCGATTCTTTTCTTATATATGTGCACATGAAACTCAAATATTTCCATTCTGTTCTAGACTTTCAGCTCATCCCTTTTCATCCTGATTATTGCTTGTTTGTGCTCTGTGTACATACCGTTGTAAATCAGCGAGGCTGCAGCAGCACAGAGCAGACACGAGCACTGCAATGCTGTGCGGGCTTTACACTCGGTGTGTCATTTACACCGGGCCTCACAGGAAGCGAGCCGTGCGCATTGCTGTACCTTATTTGTGGCGTCGATGAACTTCACTCCTTTGTAGGACACGGACAGCACGATGGTCGGCACTTTCTTCATCTGTTCTGTCGACTTCTTGTGCAAAAATGAGAAGGTAGAGACAAAAAAAGAGGAAAAAAAACAGCAGTGACTTTGGAGGCAGCTCGTGAAAGTAAACTTGACAATTTAACTTGGCGTATTTAATGAGGATTTCTGTTCTGCTTTGATTGCCAAACTTTAGTCGCACCATTCTCAAAGGTTATGAAAAATAAAATAAGAAACTACCTTTCTACACTCAAGTCACTGCAGCGATTCAATTCAATAAGTCTATTAACTTTTAGGTCATATCGGGCTCTGACAGTATATCTCTCCTCACTCCTTGTAATTACATACCTATACTGAACTCATTATGCCGAGAGGTGCTGTGAAGAATTGTGTGATTTACAGCGATGTCAGCGTTACCCTCCCAGCTGTCATTCTACCTGACAAAAGGTTTAATATATTCAAAGCTTCCTTCTCTGAACAACTTTGTGTTCTTCATCGCTTGTCATCTCCTCCTCCTCAGCATCCATATTCCTATCACAGCCCGTCCTTTCTTTCTCCTCCCTTGTCGAACACGCGAGCTGCTATCCCATATCTGTTTGTCTTTGTTCTGTTCTTTGCTCCCTTCCTGCAGCATGTTGCTGCTACAGTTCGACCCTGTCACTATCAGGTAGTGTTGAAAAACTGACAAAGGCAGTTCGCTGGCAGTAAATCCGAGCCGAGAAGTGAAGTTGGATCTTAAACATCCAAAACTACCTCAACCGTGGAGGGAAGGATGAAAGAGTGGTACGTTAGCGATGTTACAAAAGCTGGGGTTAATATGACGTGCATCTCTTTGCACCTAATTACAACCACAGTGTGCAGGAAAAGGTTGGTAAAACTGAGGAAAATGAGAAGCAGAAGAAAAATTTCCCTCTGATGATGGTGGCATACTGTAAATATAGAAAGTAAGAAAAGAGAGAAGAGGAACCGAGAGCTTTGCATACGAATATTAAATTTCTTCTTTACACCGCAGCAGCCGGGGGCCGGAGGAGTGAGAGAGTCAGCGTTAAGAGTAAAATATGGAAAGAATGAGCAGGATGAAAAGACATGGATAGTAGGGCACATTCCTCTTTCTCTTTGTCAGTAAGAAACAAAGGAAAGGAGGAATGAAAAAAAGAGGGAGCAGCAGAATGACACAAGGCGTGAGGAAGAGATAAGGTGATTAGAGGTAAAAGGGGGATTGTGAGGTATCAAGCAACCCAGGCAAGGATATTAAAAATAAATCCCTCAACACACTTAATCCACCGCTATGATATTTTAAGTTTAAGTTCAAGTGAGAGCGTGAGGGCATTCAGACTGTGTCCCAGATTTAAAGGTTTAGTAAGCCTGCTCTCATGCTAGCTGCTATAGTATAAGCTAGTAAGCATAGCTTGGTAATAATTTTACTTAAATTTGACTTAGTTAGTTTGGGGCCTTAGTCTATGGGGCCCGGTAGGGCACAGCCCAAAAAAGGGACATGGGCCCATGTTATTGTAGGCCCACCACCCACAGGAGGCGCAGTAGGGGTCAGGGGTTAGGTGCAATGTGCGTCGGGCGGCAGCCAGGAGCAGAGGCCCTGGCAGGCCGATCCCTAGCTATCAAGGCTAAATTTGGTCGAGTGAGTTTTAATAAATCAAAATTATCCAGATGTTGACTTGAGGTTCCAGTACCAGAAATAAAGTTAGATTGAGCTTTACCCTCATCTTGGCGCAGGCATCTTGTGTGGACTCCGTCCCCCTCAGCTCCTTCACCAACATTGAGCCCAAGTACTGTTGGAAACACACAAACAACACGATGCTAGGTAAATACGTGAACTTTTGCATCAACTTTGTGACTGCTTTTAAATTTCCAATAACTCAAACGGAAATGATAGAGACGAAGTCTAGCAGCAGGAAGAGTCATCTGCTGTCAAATTTCTTCGCCGTTCTGATGGTGACTGATGAATTAGTCAGAGCCATCCTCTCAAAGAATGAACAGACCATCCTGCTGCCATCAGTGCTGCTCAGTAGGACATTGCTGTTTCTACCATTACTGCTCCTGTGTAGGTCGGGACTGGTGACAGCTGTTTTACTGCCTCAGCTGCTTGCAGCGGTGACCCTGCTCTATGGCTTGATTATGATAAAATGGCTTGAGCCAACCTGCCAAATGATCAGCAAGCAGTGCCGTAGCTGAACGCTACACTGATCTCTGCTGAAGAGGATACCACAACCTCCAACAGCAGCCCTCTCTAATCACATCGTAAGTTAAGACACCTGCTTCATCAATGTATTTGTAGACTGTATATCAAAGACAGAGCATCTGGGTCTGAAAATCGAAACTGATACATAGTTCCTTAAACCTGCATTCTTAATGATAGCTAGCCTGGGGCAACTGGTGTCTCTCCTGATCCATGACCTCAGTAAAGGCTTTCCCAATCAGCTTAGTCATAATCAAATAATCAAAGTTTTATTTAATTAACATCATGTAGATTTCTTTTAAACTTTTCTTGTGAGAAGTGTGCAATGTCTCTACATAGCTCAGTCAAGTCCACCCCTCAGCTGTTGTATCTAGTTTTAAAATGCCAAGATATGGCTTCCCAAGAGGACAGTAATAAAACCAGTGTCTGAGGTCCCAGTGGCTAGTCAAGCTTGCATATACAGTTTATCTGCAGATCCTTTTTTTTTTTTTTTTTTTTGCTGATAAAAAGCTAGTTCTACCCTTTTCCAGTAGCAGAGCACTTCATTTTCAGTTTTGCAAATGAGATTAGATCTGGAACCTATTGCAGTTTGGGGGAACATTATAAAAATTATATTTTCCACTAAAGATAAGTTGACTTAGTTTTAGTTCTTAGAACAAAAATCCCATCCCATTCATGCATTCTCAGGATAAGCAAAATTAGGGTCACGAGGGGCTCAAGCGAATTGGCAGAAATCGGTATCGACCAAAGAAATTGGAATCTGTGCATCTCTACCTCTAACCATTGCTATGTGTGTCTAGTTTAGCAGCTGGCCAGGTCTTGACTGTCAACCAGCTCAGCCTGGATGTAAACAGCATAAACAATACAGAAGGCACTGAGTGGATGGCTTCCTACATGGCTCATATGGGGTTTCATTAAAGGCACACAGCAGTGATTACATCAACCTTGAGTGGCTCCCTGAGGTACATTAACATTGCTGTCTGGTAGATCCTTCTGTCTGGATGCAGTTAGTAATTTTGCACACGTAGTATCAGATTTAATAAAGAAGCTACTAATGGTGACGGTGTTTTACAGGGACAATGTTTATGTTGGCATTAGAGCACTTAATGGGCGTGACATTCACTGCCTCACAATGACTGACCAGCTTCTTGACGGGGATTTATTCCCCAAAGTGGGACCTTAAGCAGGCTTTTAGTGAATTAGGAGAGAAATATTTACAGCTTCATTTATCTCAACAATAAATGACTCGAAAGTCAAGGACCACACGCGATTTGTCTTGAATCTGATGGACAATATATTTGCTTAAAGTCACGAAACATCATTCTGGGCCAATTGCTTTGCATGATGAGTTGCTTTTTCGCAGCACAGACACTGACTCAGTCATATTTTCATAGTCTAGTCCTTGGCAGATCAGAAAGAGGTCGTCTGGGCATGTTAATACTTCGTCTTGACTCAAGCTAACAACGTTAAATCGCTGTTATGGCTGGCTTGCTGGCAGTTATCTGAGAAATTGCATTATAGTTGCACACAAGATCAGCTGCTGTCTCCTATACCATGTCGCTGGCAGTAATTTTTGGTTTTTATTAGTTTCAAATAAAATTCAAGGCATCATAACAAGGCTAAGACTCTACAGCCATGCTACTAGCTTTGTAAGTCTGTATCTGGGTAACTGTAACATCCGCATGCAACGATGAACAGAAGGACATTTTTAATGTTTAGCATATGTTAATATATTGTTATTCTGCATAGGTTGATAGTTTTCATTACATGCTAAGTGGACAGTGGACCTCTAAGCCTGCTGGGATTGTCACCAACAAATGTAAACTTCATGTTGGTGTTGGAGGAAAAGGTCGAGAAAACTCTGAATGACAGTACTGTCCAACAATCTTGAGCCACCCCCCTATTTCTTTATATTTTGCTTCCAAGGAGCCAGATTCTTCTTGCAATTTCTTTTAAAGTGGTCTTGAGGAACAGAGTTCTCCAGCTTTTCTAATCGTCTATCAAAGCTTTTCTTTGCGCATTTGTTGGATTTCACAGTCCAGCGCTAACCCCTGACCATTTTCAGAGGAATGTTTCATTAGAGGGGCCCACATCCTCATTTTAGAGGTTTGACAGCGTTTTTTGGTGGATAAAGTCGAATGGCTTAAACATGAACTGAGCTGCGGTTTGGGGAAGGCCTCGGAGGGGACCAGCAGCGACTTTTGGGCCTGGCAGATCCCCATGTACTAATGGGAAGTGAAGAAGTGAAGGGATTGAAAATGAGAACAAACTGCTTGTAGAACTGAGGATGTCATATATAGATAAGAACTGGAAGTGTTCAGAGGCATAGTCCCACTCCTCTAATTCATATAATTAATCTCCAATTAATCCACTTAATACTGACCTTTGAATGATTCAAGCACAAAATACGCACCCAATGCAAGGAATGAGTCAGTGCTGTCTACACATAACAGACAACTTAGCATTTAAAATGGATTATTTCCTGTCTTTATCTTTCGTTGATAGAAGCCTGTCACAAACAAATTATTTGTTCTTCTTTTTTTAACTGAATCTGTGTAAATGTCAAGGATTTTTCAAACACTGTTTGAAAGAAAAGAAAAAGTATTTTGCACCAACAAGGTGATTTTCAAAGAGCTACAAGCAGAAAACTTGTATCTCAACACAGTGCCATCGTGCTCTTAAGAATTTGAGAAAACTAATCAAGTAGAGGACAAAAGAAGAAGTGTCACGCCTAAAAACTCAGATGAATAGTACCTGAAAGTCAAGTTCTTAAGAAATGAGAAACGAGGAGTAAGGGCTGAGGTATCCCAAATGACACAAGAACTGAACTGAAAATCACTGGCAACAGGTCTTATGGAGGGATGTGTCACGATCGAGCCAAACCAGTGAGTGTTTACAGCCAAACATTCCAAGAGAAGCTTTGAATGTCCTTCAACAAGCCTGGAGAACTTTTCCTGGAGACTATTATAGACATACAAGAAAGCTGTGAAGCATAAAGGTGGTCACACCAAATATTGACTTTGAAGGTTGTTAGAATTGTACAGACTTTATTTGCCTTATATACTGAGTTCCCATTTGTGTTTCCAAATGTTTCAGTAAATCACTGCTTCCCATTTTCCTACTAAATACAAAGCAACATGAGCAGGTTTAGCTCACCAGCTTGACCCATATGAAAGAGCGACATCACAAAATATTCGTGTCTGAGCCCTGAGTATTACTCAAAGATATTTTGTATTTTCCTATCTTCAACGTTTTTTTTTTCATTAATAAGAAAGAGTAGGCAGTCTGTGCTGAGATAATATTGGCTGTTAATGATGTTGCATGTTTGGTAATAATGTCAAAATGTCTGCAGGGTTTTGCGGGAAGTGGATCTCTAATAACTTCAGATAATAATTTCAAAATCTAGTTGTAAAGCTGACATAATAAAGTTGCAATGTTATGCGAGGAGCCGCTGAAAGTAGAGAGAATTTTGTTTGTTTGCAGTCTGAGCTGAAAATGAGAACACCGTTGATGCATCGCATCTATTGTTCTGCCCTGGTTGCTTTCTTCTTCTTCTTTTTTTAGCAATTCCTCTTTTTTTATTAAAACAAATACAATGCGGTCCCCTTCAGTGTCTTATCCATCTAATTTATTCTTATTCACTCTCCAGCTTCCGTCACCTTGCCAGTATTCACACTGAGCGCTCTTGCCTGGCGCTCTGTTGAGGCTCTCCCTCATTTATCTCACTCTCTGAGCTTTCTGGAGCCTGTTGTCCTGGGACAGATAGCATTAGAGATCTTGTCATAAATGGCTCCATGAAAGCACCGCCACCACTTTTCCCCGGTGGCCCACCCGTCGTCGATTCCTCCCATTTTCCCAAACACATTGCTTGTGTAGTTATACAACTGTTGGAAGCCTAATGGTCCAAGCTTCTGCTATCAATCTTCTAAGGTGTAAAAAATAAGAAGGGTGGGTTTCTAACAGAGGGATGACACACTCTTGGGAAACTTCTTGCACCTCTTTTTCACAGCCTCTATCTCATTTTTTTCCAAATTAGACATCAATTTAATTTCCCAGCTTCTTTTTTTCCCCTCTGTTACATAATAACCAAGCTCATAACTACTCTGTCTTCATCTCACTGCCATCAAACCATCCAGTCTAAGAGATCCATTTATATTGCCTGTCAGTGTTTCTGAAAGCAAATGGCAAATTGGTTTCTGGTTACCAAGTAAGTAATCGCTTCAGCCTGGAAGCTCAGTATGTAACCCGTGAGAGGTGCGAGGCTGTATCTGTGGTAACGTGGATATGTAACATCCTTTATGTAACTGGCAAAGGTCTAAATTTACCAAAGTACTGAGAATAACCTAGTGCGGTATTGACTGAGAGGTGAAGCTGAGGGTCACTGATCTTTAATAATGTTATATGCAGTAGGAATTGACAGCATTCAAATAGAACCGAAACATTTAGTCAGTTAAGCCACGAATCAATCAGCAAAGATTATGACTAGTTTTTCAAATGGTAGGAAAATATATAGTTATTTATAGTGCTTGGATTCAGGGATTTTACTGCTACATTATAAACCAAATGATCAATAAAAAGGGAAAATTTAAGAATGCTCAACAACAGTGTATGACTCACATAGGCTTCGTAGTCGCAGGACTGAAAGATGAGCTTCTCGGGGTGATGCTGCCAGTACTGCACCGGAGTGGATGAGGTGGCCTCGTTTGGCGGACGCAACGTGATTGGCTCACACCACTCGCCTGCCTGAAAACACAAGCAATTGCATGTTGGGATTACACAGGAGTAAAAGATGAGGGCATGACATTGCGGTCTGTGCTGCATATCCCGTGTTGACCTGATAAAAGTGTGTAAGTTTGTAATACAACAGCTTTCATGACTGCATGTGGACACGCCATCAAGGGGACATGCTTTGGACAGCATCCAAAAGGAAATTAAACTTGGATGAATTATGCTCGGCTCCTGCATGTTCGCATGCTTCAGCTGAGCCGCTCGCTGCTTTTTCACCCAGTAAAGTATCCAGCTTTTTTAAAAAAAAAAAACAAAACAGAAAGAAAATGCCCAAATCTTGCCTTCATCCTTCTCGAATGTCTCAGGATAACAAGCCTGTTTTGGGTTTTTTTGCTTGTTTTTTGTTTTTTAGTCCTCCTTTTATAAATGAAACCAGATGATTTTTGCCTGAGGAGGTATTCACACATCCTCTGCCAAACACTGCATTTTTATGTGTCTGTTCACATCTGACTGTTTTTGTTTGGCGGAAGGCTGATGGACCGCAGAGGTGAGATCTTCTATTCCAATGCAAAAACTGTTGAATAAACAGCTCAGGGACGAACCTTTGGAGAGCGTCCGCGAGAGTCAATTCTATGCTATACGCCACCGGTTTAACCAGATTAAACAGTTTTTCCCTTCTGAGAGAGACGATTCAAAATATTTAGTCGGTAAAAAGTTTGTAGTTTTACCACTTTAATGGCCAAATGTGTCTAGAAAGAAGTGAGCTGCAGTAA